>NC_046615.1:11376330-12768830 GCF_900324465.2 Anabas testudineus
TGTCTGCAGAAACCGGTGTCTCTTCAGTTTTTGCAAGCTGATTTCTTCACTGTAAGTCACACATGCTCTGTGGACGCGGTTTTGTAATGTAACCTGCCTCCTTCCTGTGGGCCGGGCTATGTGTAATGAGGGACGAAGAAAACTGCCCATTTGTAATCAAGATGAAACAAATGAATGTGCAACAGTCAAAGGAACAGAGATTCACGCAGCAGTGGAGAAATACGAAAACAGTTTTTTTCCTCCCTTCTGTTTTGTCACCAAGTGTCAGTGAATGCAGTTATCACAGCTTCAAGTTGTTCTGAGCTGACAGTGTGTCACTCACACACAGTCAGATGGACAGGCTAAAGTGGATCTGAGGGTGCCAACCACTTCAAGTCTGCTCACTTACTTTCATCTCTTTCCCTTTTGCCTCGTTACATGCTTCTCCCTTTTCTCATATACAGGACACCTCAAACAGCTTGATGTATTGCCTTTATGAGATAGCAGTCAGTAAAGTGACAGGAAACAGACAAATAAGGGGGGAAGTGTGACCAGGGTTACCACTCAAACTCACAGCTTCACTCCATTAGGAGTTTCTGTGTGGCCTGAGAGAATCCTTTCATATGTAGTCAGCAGATTGCTGCTTAATGCAGGCACAGTGTGTATTATTGGCATAAGGAGGGGGCATTGATCTCTACTCCCATTGGATAAATCCACCCACATGCAGACAGGAACCACAATTATACTGGACTGTATTATATTGTAGATTATTGCAGTTACTTGTTTCGGTAACTTAGTTTCTCTGTGTGCTAAGTGAATTAGCATTTTGGTGATATTGCCATACTAACATGCTAACACAAGAGATGCAAACTGTCCTGGGAATTTTGCCCAACCTAACCTACCAAAATACTTCAAGGACACCACACAACTTGTTGTACAGTAGATACAGTACATGTGCATGTGTATATGAAAACACTTAAAATTTCTGGCAGACTTTCAAGTTTTTTTTTAAACATAAAATATAATACAGAACTTGATTATACTGGACTGTGTGATTAGATTAAAAGGCATCTATTCTGTTTTGCAGAGACTCGGGAAGATCGCACAAAAAGACTGTTCAGACACTACACTGTGGGATCCTACGACAACTTCACCTCATACAGGTACTGGCTGGTGCTGCTGTGATGTGCAGGCAATGTGTTTTAATGTATACTTTATAACATACAATATGTTTCCTGGCCATTTGAGGGGTGATGAAGTGCACGTGAGAAGCGGCTTTGGTGCTGCTGCCACCTAAAGGCACTGTGCTGCCAGTGCACCATGTTCTAATTTTGAAATGCACATGAAGTTGTATGAAGGAGCTCTGTTTAACAACATTGCTGTTGGTGCATTATGTAAACTCTCCATGCATGAGTGTAGAAATGTGTATGATCACATGTTGCTATGATTTGTTCCCAGGATATTCTTATCTTATCTTATCTTTCTTTCTTTTTATATTTCCATTTTACACGTAACAAGTTTGCATTTATTGTGTAAAGAGTTTGCTCCCGCTTTTCTAAAGCAGATTTGTTAGCTCACATTGGAGTAGTGAGGTATGTGAGGTTTTCTTATGCTGCAAAAAACCCATATATATATATATACAGTTTATAGAGCTAGTCTGAGTGAGCAGAAATTCCACCCACTTTCTTGTTCTTTATATGAAATGTCAGGTTCTCACATTCTAGGTTTTAATTAGATTAAATGTCACTTGTGTTACCAGAGCTCCTGTTTTTTGGAATTACCATTGCTATGGACACTAGCATTTGTTAGTTATATATAATACATAGCACATATTTGTTTTTCAAGTGGTACACAGTACCTCACACCTGGAGAAACCAGAAAATAAAGCTATAAGCTATAATATTCTTGTTGCTTTTAGGAAGTATATAAGGAGGTTTTAGGGCCAAAATATGAATGTCTGAATAAGAAAATAGTAGGACATGCCAAGATGAGGTGAGGACAGAAACATTACACTGTAAGTGATTTATGTTCTCTGTGTACTTCTTAGATAAATGAAGTACCGACTGAGGAATATTAGAATTACAAATGTCAAAGGATGGATTTATTTTGAGCTTTCTATTTTGAAATGTGACTCTTACTTCTTCTTCTACTGTATTCAGTGTTGTAGGCACATTAGAGATTCCTAATAACTGAGCCCATTGCATGAATGCATTAATTTAAGGCATAGAGCAGAGATGAAAGCATACTGGATAAAAATGTTTGGACTGCAACAAAGCATCTTAGCAATGCTTAGCCAACACAGTTCTCTGTGAATAATAATTGGGGGAAAAAAAGTGGCTAGATATCTTACTGTGAAACCAAACCTTTGACCTCCATTCTGCAGAAAGGTTTGTTACGGGTCTTCTGGCTCCAGCAGCAGGAGCTCTGTGTTCCCTTGGTAAGTCTGAGAAAGTGGAGTGTAACTAAGCTAATGAGGACTGCCCACTGAGTTGCAGCCTGAACACTTGCTCTCTACATCTGCTTCAGTTATGAGGCAGAATGGCTGATAATTGTGAAAATGACATAATACTGCAAAATGCATGGTGTCTGGTAAGATGTTCAGGCTGTAGACTGTCTGCAGCCACCTCAGTGAAAGTGTGTTGTGAAATGAATTGAAGAGACTGCTGCAGTATTTTTGTTTTGTTTTGTTATTATGTCTGTACTGTATACTAAATCTAAGTTAAGGAATACTGTGTTACAGCCTCCCACACGTGAGGTCCAATATATTCAGGCCACCTTTATCATTTTATCTTACACTAAAAATGTTCATTTACTGCTCTGCCATGGGCATATTTATATATGTTTTACCCCTTCCTTCACCTACGCCTTTCTCAATCATAAATATAGATTGAAACCATCAACACCTGTACTTAACTCTCTCATGAACGTTCCCAGTCAGTCCGTTTTTGAGAAGAATAGGTGGTCTGAATATTTTTTTGCACACACAACAAGCCATCATGCTGATATTCACTTTGATTCTAAAGACTGCTTTACTAACTCTGCTTTGGTTCTGGCTCACAGGCCAAGCATGTGCAGGTTAAGACCATCAAACAGCTTCAACACTGAGGAAAATCAGACAGTGATAAAGTGCTCACTTACTTTTGGTTCCTATTCACTTTGTCACTATTCGGGGATAATATTGTATCTAAGCCATCTCTGTCATTTTCTTTAACACAAGCCCTCAACACCCTCCTCAGCTTCTCATCTGGAGGATGAAGCCACAAGATTGATTCTCTCACAGGTTTTATCCCAAAGATACTTTAATCACAAGGGCTTTGTCTCTCCCTCCTGCTCACGCTCTCGCAGTTTCATTCATGTTCTCTGTCTTTCTGTGTGAGTGTAAATCCAAGTGCAACCTACGGGAATTCTGAGCTACAGCTTCTTGCTTGACTTTTAACTTGATTAACACAAAAGAAAGTGCCAGATGCTTGTGTGCTTGCGTAGTCACTGGCTACTTTATCAGGTACACCTCTACATTGTAATGCAATCCTATGCAGCAGCTCTGCCATGAATTCAACCTTTAAAAGGTTATAATTTCTCAGTTTCTGTTGAAGCTGTCGGAAGTCATAGTGGGTGGTGGAGTCATGCTGGAGTGCATTTAGTTTTTGCCCCCCTGTTTGCATAAATGAGGGGGCTAAAACATTAGCAACACCTCTTGTAGTGCAACTCCACCGCCCATTATGACCTCAATAATAAACATATAGTAGAAGTATCACCTTTGTGGCAGTTTCAACAAAAAACTGAGGAATTATACCCTTATAAAAGTAGAGTTCATGGCAGAGCTGCTGCATAGATGGATAGCATTAGATTGTACAGGTGTACCTGATGAAGTGGCCAGTGAGTGTATATGTGTCAGTGTGAGTGTGTGCCTCCATCTCCTCCCACTCAACGCCCACCGACCGACCCTCTTTACTCTCCTGCCCTCCCTCTCGGCCCTCTCTCTGTGTGTGTGTGAGGATGGTGTTGGATTCATACCTGCTCTCCATCTGTTCTCTCCTCCACAGTGACTATATCATAGAGGAGAAAAATGCTGTTTTACAGAAGAAGGAAAATGAGGGGTTTGGCTTTGTCCTCCGGGGAGCCAAAGGTGAGATACACAGACGCAAACACACATTTGCCAAAGCCTTCACTGGTTGCCTGTTTTTAGGGTGTGTGAGAATTCTGATCTAAGAAGTAGTTTGCTGATCTGAGTCACTGAGTGCGGCTCAGCTTGTACTGTTACTGAGTCAACAGCACGACCAGCTTTGGTCAACACTCAGTTTGTATACTCAGATGCACTCAGGCTTCTGTGTGTGAGTGTGTGTGTATGTGTGTCTGTGTGAGTGCATGTATCCCCTTTGGTGGCGTCATCCTTGGCTGAGCTGTCAGCTAGCTGTCCCATCTGTTCCTCACACATGGTGTTCAGCTTTAGTAGAGACACAGTCCTCGCTCCCCTCCTCTCATCGTCCCTCTGCCTGTTCTTGTTTTTGTTCCTCTCTGCTCTCCTTCACCTCCTTCACATCCTTTCTGTCCATTATCCTCTCAAAATATTTTATGTAATCACTTTCATACCTTCCACATGTCAACTGAAATCACCTCTCTACTCATCTCCATCAAATTCATTTCACTCATGCACGTGCCAGCTCCCTGCTTGGTTGGTTACCACGGCAACCCATCTCAGGAATCTTGCCAGGAATCTGAGTGTGTTGCACCGGCTCCATCACTCACTACCATGGTTCTTGGGTCACCGTGCTCTCTTTTACTCCCCAGCAGCCTTAAATGCACACACTGCAGTTCACTTAGTGGTCCTCCGAGAGCTCTCATGTGTCAGTGGTTTAGCTGGATGTGCTCCAAGATTAAGTGGAGTTTGTGGTAGCACTTAACAAAGTGTCTTTGTGTGCTGTATGTGTGTCTGTTTTGTTGAGATGTACATGCATTAAGTTGTGCAGGATGTTTGTACGCACCCATATGTAGCAATAATATTATTTAGGTGCAGCAGACAAAGCAGTACATTCACTGCAGTAGAACTAAACATCAATTCTTATGTTAATCCTAAAAGGGTAATTTTGAAAATTTAATCAATGCTTCCAAGTAAATACAAATAGAGCAGATTGAATGTATGTCATACATTTTTGTGTGTGATGTTATTGTTTTCGTTGGTGATCTACTTTACTGGACAAGAAGAAAAAACTCAAAGGAAAAAATCTATATACACATAATTCTTTAGATGGGTGTTGTCTGTGATTTTTCTCAGCCGAGACCCCGATTGAAGAGTTCACCCCAACCCCAGCGTTTCCTGCCCTGCAGTATCTGGAGTCTGTGGATGTGGAGGGAGTGGCATGGAGGGCTGGTCTGAGGACAGGCGACTTCCTTATTGAGGTAATTCAGGACAGCCCTTCATTTGCTTCTTTATCTGTATCTATGAGGATTCTGCAGTGTAGTGTAGAAATGTGTCAGTCGACATGATCTGTCCACATGTCTTATTGTGTCTTTGTCTGTTTTCTCTTAGGTAAATGGGGTGAATGTAGTGAAGGTGGGCCATAAGCAGGTGGTGTCCTTGATCAGGCAAGGGGGCAACAGGCTGCTGATGAAGGTGGTGTCTGTCACACGCAAACCTGAGTCTGAAGAAGTTGTTCGCAAGAAAGGTAAAGATGAGAGGGATAGGATAAGCTCATGTGTGCTCTCCCTTTAAAAGGAAGGACATGCTATTATCATATTTCCACATGTAAAATATCTAGTGTTATTAACTCATATGCCGCTTCATATCATACATTCATATGTGCCTTTTATAGGAACAGTCTCAGACATTCATTAGTATTAACAATAATTTAAACAGAGCATGTTCCACTCATTATATAGTCCTGATTTATTAGTAATGGTGTATTGTGGGCTCATAGAGATTTTACTTGGCGCATGTGATTTCTATTTGGATGTCTCAGCTATGTGATGACCAAAGTAATCTGGTAGGGGGAAATGTAATGTAACGGGTTAATGTTAGTTGGTTTTATGGACAGAGGACTTATCAAGATATGTGTGCTTCCTTTGTCAAAGAGATTTCTACTATGTTTCCCTGCTGTAAATTCATGTGGTTTCCATGTCAACCAGAGTTTGCTATTACTCAGCTCCTACACAGTGCTGGTACTATGACCTCAGGACTGTGTACACTGCAATTGTCTGTGTGTCTGTGTGTTTGTATGTGTGGCAGAGTGCTGTGTGCACCTCCTTTGCGATTATTGAGATACAGACACAGCGATAATTGGGTTTGACCTAGTTTCATTGGGACAGTACTGAATCAACTAAATCCTGCTACTCAAAGCTTTGTGATCTCCCTTAATCTCTGTCTCACTCTTTCTCCACGTGTCTGTCTGTCTCTCACTCACCTCTATTCTCTCTGCATATTTCTTTATGTTTATCTTATGCTTTTGTCCTTTAATAAACCGTGTTTCTTGGCTAGACATTAGTCATCATTCCTGCATTCCTGTAGCTATTTAAAGTTTCAAGTTTCCTTGATATGGCTGTGATCGTACGTATACTTTAACAAAAATTTTAATTGAAGAGTCATTTACTAGCTTGTCACACACCTCAGTGGATCGAGTTTATTCAGTTTCCATAATGTAATTAAAACCAGTTTGACATTTTGGGAAATGCACTCATGCACTTTCTGGAAGAAGGTAAGATGAGATAATTAATATCACTCTCATTCTTAGCATAGCTTACCAGAAAGACTGAGAACACAGAAACAACAAGCCTGTCTCCGTTCAAAGGTAATTTGAACGTTTGTTTAATCCATATAAAAAATTGAAATCCACAAATGACATTTTCCTGTTTATGGGGGGCTTATGTACTTACAGTATGACTATTTCTTGGCTCTAACCAGTTGCCAGGCAACCAGCGTAGACTCTGGGTCTCTGCTCTCAGTTGCCGGTTCGGACCACGGTAAAGTCCACCACATAAAGTCTAGCCGAAAGGAGAATTGTCATTTTTACACTTTTACACAAATTAATCAGTGAGCTTTGGAAGTGCTGTTAACTTTGAACACAAACCAAGAAGTATGGTATGTGCTGGTGCTGGTAATCCTGAAACTTTTTAGCTCCCTAAATTAAAGGAGGGACACTGCACACAGACTTACTTTGTTTCTTCTTCATTCAAGCATCATGTTGAAGAAAACACCCAAAGTTTCGGCTTCCTTTACCACTTGACAAACAACCACTATATAGACATACATACAAGGCATCCTATTGAGCAATGACATACTTCAAAGTCACCTGCATTTTTCAATATAGCACCATCTTGTGGTCAAAACAAAAACACCAGCTAGAACCTTCAACAGAAAAGTATTTCTGACTTCTTCAAGTTAAAAAACAGTTCTTGTGCTTTGAATGACTTCTCAGATCTGCAGAGACTAAAACGTTTTTTTTAATTTTTGCCTCACTAACACAAAAAAACCAATTGGTAAGTTTCAACAAATGACCAACTTTGTCATCAGATCTCAAGAGCAGCAGCAGTGTTTAAAATGATAGAGTGGAATTTGCCTGAGGGTTATCATGGTTTATGTTTTAGTTGTGAAAATATGAAAATATAATTACATTTATTTTCCATCTGTAGCTTAAATTTGTGGTTAACACCTATTGTGTATAGTCTTTTTTGTATTCCCCAGTTTTTTGTGTGTTTCTTCATAATAAAGCTTTGGTTATTGCTACTTGCATCTAATCTGGCAAGAGTCCAGTAGACTGAAAAGTCGGTCTCCAAAATATTTACCAGATGTTGAGATGGGCAGACAGATTTAAATGCTGAGACACAGTGCAAACAGCTGGAGACATGACAGCATACATATAGTGTTTTATAAATGAGGGATGTTTGAAACAGGATTCTTCACTCCCGTTTCAAACTTTTAAATGTCTTTTTTTTCCATCCTACACTGCGATAAACACCCTCTCCCCCTCCACTGCTCCTCTAGTGGGACGTACTCTGCATATTGTGCCACACCTTTGCACAAATGTACAGACGAATTCTCATACACTCATGCACACACAAGCAAACACACATACAGAAAACTCATTCCCTGCACTATGCAAGGCCTCACTACTGCCACCGTTGCCATGGTGACTACACTGCATGTTTGAATTAAGCATTACATTACAGCAAAAGGATCTCTCTCTCTCCCTCTGACTCTGTCTCTGTTCCTCTCTCTTTCTCCATCCTCCTCCATCTCCTCTGCTCTCTGCTACTGTACCAGAATGTGCAGACTGATGAGAAAATGAAGATGTTTGATATGGACTGTACCTAGGATGGCGTATGTACACTAGATCTGCAGCTGCTGACGACAGCAGGATAGTTAGGCTCTAGTAAGGTACTAGGGCATCTGTGGGATTTGGCATTCTATCGCTCTACAGTGGTGCATTGAGTGTTAGCTGGTCTGTCTGAGATAGTGAGCTAATCTTTTTGTATTGTAGGATACTGTTAGGGAACTTGGATTTGTTAAAGCATGTAGAGACTGCTGCTGTGTGTCGTTTCAGGATCACTCGACAAAATAGCATTATGTTTTTTACTGCAGACTTGACATGTTTAAATATATAACTGAATTATTTTTTATTTTCTTAATTGAAGTGTTTGTTTTAACCTGATTTATAATGTGTAACTCGTTAGTTTGCATTTTCAGCTATTTTTTTTAATGGGACGATAACAGCCCAGATGCTTTGTGTGTGTAGTAGGATTGGGAGGCTCCCATAAGCTTTGTAGTATAAAGTCTGCAGCGCATTATTTTCTTTATCTGTTGAATTAACTGTCATCTCTTCGTCTGTCAGCCCACATGTCATTATGTTCTCCATGAAGGAGTTTTTTCTGTGTATCTGCATGTGGTCCCGCATGTGGGAGGATATGCATGTGTGTGTACGCCAGTATGTTGGTGTGTGTCTCTCTGAGGCACACCTGCTAAATTCCAGACAGGCAGCATATTAAAAGTAAGATGGACGACTTTCTGGCTCTCCTTGCCACACTCCTTTTACTCGTTCTGCCTATTATGGTGGACAAATTCTGCTGCTCTGAGTGTAATGGGAGGATTCAGCATGTTAGGGATGTTACAGAGAGGAGTGAGCTGTACATTTACTGCCGCTTGGCTCCTCAACAGAGAGGAATTCTTGCAGAGCAAAGACTAAAAAACTGAAAGTCTTGGAGAGACTGACAAATCTATAAGGCATTGGACCAACACAGAACAAAACATGAAGAAGCTGGGCTCCAGTCGCAGCCTGAACAAGGTCCGGGTTAAATGCGAGGTGTCCGGTTCACCTGAATTTGACCAGATCAAAGCTGTGAAGACAGGATGGGTTGGCCGTTTGGGGGATGCCAGGAGGGCCCTGAGCCGCAAAGCCAAAGGATTTTCATCCCCCTCAACTTCATCCTCCTCAACACCATGCCTTTTCTCCACAGCTCCCCCACCACCCAAGAGAGCTCCCAGCACCACCCTGACACTGCGCTCTAAGTCCATGACTGCTGAGCTGGAAGAACTGGGTGAGTATCAGTCCTACTATACAATCCTCCCCTTTTTCTATGATATTTCCGCTTTCCCTTTGTTATTAAAACTCTTAACTTAGGGCACTCACTTCTTTTGGCTTGTTGTTGTCATTTTCCCTTTTCTGTCAACTCTGTCCTTTTCCCACCAAGCTTCCGCTCGAAGAAGAAGAGGAGGTGAGTTTGAGGCAAGAAACTGATATCTCTCTGAACGTCATAAAACTGATTTACTAATTTAAGCAGTGTTGCTTAGAGGAGCAGAGCATAGGCGTTTTCTCCTCTCTTTCTCCACTTTCTGTCTTTTTCTCTCTCACTATCTCTCAGTTCTTAGTGCTCACCTCCAGTTGTCATCACAGAAACACTGAACTTGTCTTGAGATCGTGCAGGACTTTTGTGCAATTTCACAGAGCCTGACCTCACATTGTACTATATAGCTGCAATTTTCTTTATTAACTACAGTTTGCATTTTCTTCAGTGTCAGAAATGATGACACAGTGTTTCCTTGGTCTTATGTCTCAGTATTTAGTTCTGGCTCATTTCCTTCTCAACAGAGAGGCTAGATGAGATGTTGGCATCCCAGGAGTCTATGTTGCGTTCTCAGCCCTCGGAGGCAGATTACAGAGCAGCCACTGTCAAACAACGGCCCACCATTAGGAGAATAACACCAGCAGAGATCAGTGTGAGTATATCTACACGCAGCACACTGGCAGATAGAAGTATGTATGCCAGAATATACTGGCATACATACAAACTCCATCTGTCACTTTTCACTCATTCAATAACAGCTGGGCTACACAAGAGCCAGCAGTTCACATGTACACATGTAGTACTTTATTCTCTGTATATAACATTTTTGTAATCTTTCTGAATCTTTGGAAACATGTAAACTGTCTTTTATAACACAATAAATGGTTTTGTTGTACTGCAGTCACTGTTTGAGAGACAAGGGATGACTCTACATGGAGGTCTTCACCCAGGTATAGAACGAGGTCACATACCACTACCAAAGGGGATGTCCAGGACCAAGTCTTTTGGTAAAATAATCACCCATCCTGTACATATTGAAATAAGGTGAATGATAGTGTATCTTACATACAATATGCTTGTAAGTAATTTATTAACATGTAGAGAATATAAGATAAGAAAGATGCATTATTTTTCTCAATACACAGAGAGAAAGAATTGTTAATAGACAACATTACAACAAACAGAAAATACAAAGGATGAAGCTACATCACAACACCAATGTATCGATTAACAAGAATGTTCCTTCTGTAAAACTCAGTTGACATAGTTACTAATGACACAGACTATATCTGTTTAGAATATGCAAATTCACAGAAATAGATTTTCAGAGCAGCTGCTCAAGACCTGAGCCTCAAAGGTAGATACACTGGCAAGAACCCTCTATTTAATGATAAGATCTTTATCTCAGTTAGACTTATGAATAGACATAATCTATTTTACCTTTATGAACCCCAAAACCAATGACATCAACAACGCTACAGTAAATAGAGTCAGGAGTTAAGCCTGCTGCAGTCCAGTCAATTTCTAAACCAAAAGGTGTTTGAAGGTGTGGGTAAGAGCTACTCTGACCTGTACAAAACATTAATTTTGTCTTGTAATAAAAAGAAGCATTAAACTAGACATTAATACAAAATTGTGTCAATAAGTGAGGACAATTTAGTACAGTGGCAGCTAAAGTGGGCATACAGCTGAGTCTATAAGAGAATGCAGAATGGTCACTAAGATAAAATAAATGCAAACGCTGAGTAAAGGCTTTAATGAATCACTGGAGCTGTTTAGCATCTCTGATAATGAGTCTACTGTACATACCTCATAGTGCACATTTAAATGGATCATGGTAAGGGAAACAACTATAAATGTTCTATAAAGAGATAAAACATTAAACATGTGCGTTATTATCTAAAGCACAATTGGCCTAATGCAAGACAATTTCCCTTATATCAGATTTTTTCTACTTTTCTCTGTGATTCATACTAGCATTACATAACAGGTTCAAGAATGTTCAGACCATTGACAGAAATTGCTCTTTTCAGACTGATTAGTTATACTTGTTCACGAGAAGGTGTATGCACCCCTATAATTGCATATGATAAAGTAAAAAGAATTTTACACTAAACTAAAACATAACAAATTTAACAGAGTCTGCTAGTTGCAGCAGAGGACCCAGAACTAATAGAAAATGTCAGCAGTACTTATGTTAGTGAGTGAGGTGCCATTCCCTCTTCATGACAGAAAAGAGGAGAGAATGGTTCAGGCTGCATCAGATACTGAAAAACATGTTTCAAAAGCAAAGCACTCTATGAATAATATGCAGTGTGGTCAAGTGGACAACAATCACTGAGACAATAGAGTAAGTAGAGTAGAGAATATTACAGCTACAGGAGGGTTTGTTTCACTGTCAGGTTATACTGCATAACAGAGTCTGATAATGGACAGTGACCTGCATTAAGACCTGACAACCAGAGGTGGAACAGAATTGACATGCTTTACATAACTACAGAAATGTAGAAGTTATGGTGAAATATGTCAAAACAAACCACCCAGTAAAGTTTTTACTGTTTGTTATATATTATTAATTAAATTGATTTCTGTATCATATATAACTCTAAAAGTATTCAGATAAAGCTATTTAAATTCTAAGTCAAACAAATCTGTTCTCACCATGTGGAGAAAAATCACCTATTTATGACAAGTATGACAGAGCTGGACCACTTAAAATATTTTGGTCTTGCCTAAGAGAAAAACTGGAGTATGATAACATAGTTAAATGCCTCAGATTCTCTTAAATTGCTTGTACATTGAAGTTTTGAAAAAATGTGTTTGTGTATGGGGCCCATTGTATTTGCTTATATATAGACTTCGATGAAGATCAGATCACATTTTGTAACAGATTAACGCAGAATACCAGGTAATTCCAAAGGGTTTACTTTCTGTCTTTCATTGTATACATATACATCATTATATACTTTGTCTTATTAAACATTTTCTTGTTTTCAAGTACCCTCATTAAATGCATGTTTAATTACTTGTTGTGTGAATGAACAGAATTACATGAAGCAGCTGTGGACCTGCTAGGCCGGTTACTTCATGAGCTTACTCCCTGTCACCACATGATCTGTGCTCTTACCTCCCTCATCAGGTGCCACTGAAGAGGATCGGCTGTCTGCTCTTGCAGCTGAGCACCGATTTCCCCGCAGTTCCTCTATGACAGACAGCCTACGAGACCACTCACAGCCTCATCCCATCCCTCCACCTCCACAAACGGCACCCCCTCCTCCTCCCTACTACCTAGACACTGGTCCTCCTCCAGCCTTCTGCCCTCCTCCACCACCATCTAGGACCCAGAGTCAGGGCCATGAGCCTGGAGGACGCTCAAGCTTTAAGCCCTCCTCCTTGGACCTACCTTATGAGGCAGCTCAGCGGCAGGCCACACACATCGAGCGACAGAAGAAAGCCCGCTCCATGATTATCCTCCAGGACTCTTCGCATTTACCTGTAGAACCTACAGAAATTCCTCGTCCTTCTGCTGCTACTCCACCTGAGCGTATCAAAAGGAAGGGTCGAGTTATTGACAACCCTTATGCTAATGTAGGTCAGTTTAGCATTGGACTGTACACACCTACCAAACCCCAAAGGAAAAAAAGTCCCCTGGTGAAACAACTTCAGGTATGTTGTGTGTTAGGGATGATTTATGTGTGTGTGTGTGTGTGTGTGTGTGTGTGTGTTTTAACCTTAGAGTCAAAGACCTTATGACCTTAACGTGTTTGATTAGTTGTTTTGTCTCACTGCAGGTGGAAGATGCACAAGAAAAAGCTAGTTTGGCCTTAGCTGCTGCCCACTCCCGAGAGAGCTCACCCTCAGGGCGACACCCACATACCCATGGGCACACACACACCAGCCGTGCAGAATACTACCAGCAGCAGCTGATGGCCGAAAGAGAGCGAATGCGTACCCAAGGAGAAATGCTGTTTCAGGGTAAGGGTCCCTTTGCCGCTGCTATTGCTGGAGCAGTCAAAGATCGTGAGCGCCGCCTAGAAGAACGGAGGAAATCCACTGTCTTCCTTTCTGTTGGGACCATGGAGGGGGCATCTGCCACCAGCCCAGACGCCCCCTCTCTGACTCAGTCTCACTCCGTTGATGAACGGATGCTGACCCGAGAGTTGGGACAGCTGCCTCCCCCTGCCTTGGCCCTGGGCCCCTCACCTAGTGGGACCACTTTTATTCATCCACTCACTGGAAAGCCCCTGGACCCGAACTCACCACTAGCTCTTGCGCTGGCCGCAAGGGAGAGGGCTCTGACCTCTCAGAGCCAGTCCCCAACTGGTAGCCCAGAACCTAGGACTAAACAGGAACGGGCAGACCGGGGTGTAATATTCATTGATACTCAGACCAAAGAGTCTCCACATGGGGAAGGGGCACCCACATCTCCCCCTTTCTCACCTAAAAGCGCCAAGGCAGGGGGCTATGGAGTAGGAGCGTCCCCAGCATCAATTTTAGTTTCACAATCCACCAAGCCACAGTGGACCACACCATCATCATTCCGGCAGGAGATGGAGGCCAGAGTAGAGGAAAGGAAGGAGGAGAAAAGACTAGAGGATAAAAAAAGTATGTTGATCAGTATTATGGATACTTCACAGCAGAAAACAGCAGGGCTAATAATGGTCCATGCTACCAGTAATGGCCAGGCTGTTGAGGTAGGTTCAGAGTTAGAACAGACACCTGCCCCAACCTCCATAGAGCCCAGCAAATCTCCAGGTCCACGGGCTAAATCCCCGAGTCCCACAGTCTCCCAACCCCAGGCACAACTCCAGGCCCAGCCTCAAATGCAGCGTCCTGCCAGTCCAGCCCAGGAGAAGAGTCTGGCTCAGGGAAGCTCTGAAGAGGATGTGGATCCATACACAGTGACCCTGCCTCCTGCCATGTTGTCCTCCAGTGATGAGGAAACAAGAGAAGAGCTACGAAAGATTGGAGTTGTTCCACCACCAGATGAGTTTGCTAATGGGCTGCTGGCAGAGGCACAGCGGGCACCAGTGTCTCCAACTAAACCTGCCATCTCTCCCACCACCCCTACAACACCAACATCCCAAACTCCCTCAACTCCAACAACCCCAATTGTGACTCCCAGCCAGCCTCAACCTCAGCCTCCCCAACCCCCACCACCACCTAGTGCAGCAGCTGTCTCAGGGAAGCCCTCTGACCCTCTGGAGCCCCCACCGGTGGGCGAGTCAGGCTCTGCGGCTGACTCAGGCGTAGAGGAGGCTGATACTCGCAGCTCCAGTGAGAGAGAGCGAGACCACCATCTCGAGACCACCAGCACCGTCTCTACAGTTTCCAGCATGTCCACATTGTCCTCAGAAAGCGGCGAGCCTGCCGACACACACACCACGCACACCTCCTATGCTGACGGGCAGACTTTTGTGCTCGACAAGCCGCCAGTGCCTCCTAAGCCCCGACTCAAATCCCAGATAGGAGGAAGTAAAGGCCCCGTCACCTTCAGGGACCCTCTGCTGAAGCAGAGCTCTGACAGTGAGCTACTATCACAGCAACAGGCTGCTGCCCTGGCTGCTGCAGCTGGTGGAGCTGGGCTCCCCTCAGGTGGATCAGCCTCAGTGACTGGACTAGCCCCCACCAAACCACGCTACCTCTTCCAGCGGAGGTCCAAGCTGTGGGGGGACCCAGTGGAACCCCGTGGACCAGGGGTTGGGCTAGGTATTGGGAGTTTGGGCAATCTTGGTGGGCTGGGACTAGGGCTAGGTGCAGATGAGGGAGCAAAACCATCTGTTATGGGGGAACTCAGTTCACGGCTACAGCAGCTAAATAAAGACACTAGATCATTGGGAGAGGAACCACTGGGAGCATCACTGGACCCAGGGAGAAAGTCACCTGTGGCAGGTGCCAGGTAAGAAAAGATCTAGTAACAATGTACTAAACTGTATTCAACACTGAGCAATAAAATTGTCTTGTCTCATGTCTTAGACTTACATCGTGGTCATGATTTGGTATTCCAGTGTGCAGCTTCAGAAATAAACAAACAAACCTACAGGGTAAAATATTGCAAAAGAAGATATTCATTTAAGTGCAATAAGTAAAATATGCCGGTGAATCTACAGTATATTTAGTAGACATGTGTTATATGTGTGTCACAAACTGCTGTGTAAGTAAGTGATAATGAGATCAAAGCTCATCAGCATTGCTCTTATTAGCTTCTCTAACAATTTTGTGTGTTACATAGTTAATATGTGCATATACTATATCTTGACAAGACAAATGTAATGACACTAAGGTTATCTGAAGCACAGTGGACTTTTTTTATCATTCTTTTTCACAACATACCTGAAAGTACAATGAAGTCCTTTATATTTCTACAGATGTGAGGACACCGAAGAGAGTAAACCTTAAGGTTATAGTCCCTAGGGTAAACCAAAGCTTTTTTTTTTTAACTATGTTTTTCCTAACAATCTATTAACTAATCCCACTGAAAGAGAATAACCATTTTATTTCATGTTATTGTCTCATGTATTTTCTTTTAAATAGAATTTGTTACCTTGTTTGCATCACCAGATTTTTTTAAATTATTTTTACAGTCTTTTATAGTTAAATTCAAGTCTAACATATTTGGATATAGTACGGTGTTTTTAATAAATTACTGCTTTTAAAGATGTACAGTAGTACTACAATTGATGGAGCTGATGAAACAGGTCTAAACGGCTCTGTGTTTCCATAGTTACAGTTGTACTCTTTGAGCTTGTGTGCGTGAGTGTGTAGTAAATTATCCGTTGGTGCAAACAAGGTAACAGGGCCTAGAGGCATGCACTTGCTAAACTTGCTGCACACGCACTTTCACCATTGGGCTCTAACCTATGACCCTGCTTGTAGTTTTCCTTCCAGCTTTTCCTTCAACTTTTCCCAGTGTTCCTGTCAAATAATACATCCTTACTGTATATTCACAGTTCTTTGCAGTAATCACTGATATCAATTTCAAAAGACTGGAAGCTGTCTTTTCTTTGTTATCATTGTCCTCCATCTTACAGTAATATCAGTGATAACCTCAAAGATTTAGGGATGTATTTTTCAGTAATATTTGAACAATATTTGAACATGACTTAACTATAATGGTGTGTCATGTTGAAACCATCCCTTCATGGTCCGGAGGCGCCATGTAAACTGTCACTTTTGATCTGCTCGGGATTTGCCATCAAATTTGTCCTCAGGTGTACAAAAACCTGCCTCAGCCCAGTTGGGTTTTTATGTTTTTTTGCTGGTTGGACATTAACAGCTAATAACTGAAGAATGAATAATGTCTTGTCATTGTAGTTTTGCTCAGTCATGAAATTGACACTTGGTTATGTTAATTTTAATGTGCTGTGCAGGACAATATATTAAGAGTATGTAAATCAGTGTTTGAGTTTTTAGGCTCTCTTTATTTCCACTTGAGTTTGATTTATTTTTATAGCATTGCCAAAATCCTTTCTTCTTCTGTTGTCCTCTCTATTATTGTGGAAAGTAAAAAACTGTCACTATAACTCAGTGTTGACTTAGAGGAGCTGAAATGTAGGAAAAGACAATCTAGAAATCACAATATATTACAATAATTGTGTTTCCACAGTCATCTCATCCCTTTGAAAGTAAGAAATGACCAAAATCACACATTTGAAACCAAAGAGCTTCACATTTTTGTGTTTGTATTCAGGTGTCAACAAAGTAAGCTACATAGCAGAAAAGGCCTTTCTAGAGCTGATCACCATGATACTTTTGCAAATGTTGTTTTCTACATGGGAATGTAGTTTGGGATCAGCAGAAGTCTGCTGCTACTTTGTGTTTTCCACCAGTGCCATAACGAAGCAAAGTATTTTAAGCAAAAGTACAAATGTTTTTTAAACAACATGTATTGTTGTTCCATTCATTTTAGTAATCTGCCACAGTAGTTTGGGTTGAAAAGCTCACTCACCCAGGTTACTTTAGACAATGCATCACTCAGGTGGCCACAAATGAAATATGTATCATAGTTACCATGTGACACTGAGCCATATTCATCCATCCATCATTGATATCTACTATAACATCAGGATCGCTGGATGGAAAAGGTGATCAGATATCAAATCCCACATATCATGTAATGCACTGCTCTGATCGTGCTCAGCCTTTCCTATGATTATGCAATCAAAGTCACCCCCGTCATCATCATACTGACAGTTGATTGCCCTCAGCTAGGACAAAGATGATCATGCACACCATTATTTCTTTCTCTTTCTGCCTCTGCATTTTTCATTCTTCTACTGGAGCATTTCACATATAGTGTATCCTCCAAATTATAATGCATCGTGTGCTCCATTTAAACCCCTCCAAAACCACTCACGCTGCTGTATTTTGTCTGTTGTGTATTCACCTCATTCACTTGCTATGTATCACAGCTTTAGGTGGTTTAGAAACCTTTAGTTCTCATTTTATTTTAGTTGTACTCTTTAGTTTTCTGTTCTTCTCTGTTTATGTAATTTGCATAACTTTGTTTTGTTTTTCAGTGATTGTGTTGAGGTTGGCCGTGGTCCCTGACTGTCTTGCTTATTGTAAACTGTAGGTTTCTTAAACAACGCTGAAACAGAATAAAACATGCTGCAATTTCCTATTTTTTAGAAGACGCATACATATACACTGAAAACATATAAAGCATAGAGATGTAAAATAAAATGTACTTTCATAATACATACATTAATGCATATTCGCCAACAAAAACAGTAATTCAGTCTACATAACTTTAAATTAAGAATAGGAGCAACCAACCAAAGTCAAGGGACATGTGCCCACCTTTAGATTGTTTTTATTTGTTTGTGCAGTGTTTGATATGTGAATAGTGTGCTCATTTCTCTCTCATGTAGCCCACTGGTCAGACCTTCTGCTGAAGTCTACTCTGCTGCCTTTGTCGTGCTAACACAACAGCAACACACAATAGCACACATGCACACAGGCACATTACTACATGCGTGCATACACATATTCACAGCCACATTCTGCAGTCACACATGTACTGTACACAAGGCATATCAAAGACAACAGAGTTGGCTGAAGCAGACTAAATTGCTGCGTTCGATGCACCTATTTGAAAAATTATAATAGCTCTCAAAGTTACAGCTCCGCCTGGGGAATTTGGGTGAATTTCAAGCAGATGCTCAGATGTCAGTCAATATGGCAGCAACCACAGAGGCTGGATTCAAATGAATAAAAGAACATCATTTAAAATGCTGGTTGTTTTCTTTGGCTACAGTATATTGAAAAATAGCCTTTGAAATTACTATTGTGTGTAAATTCGGACTACATGTATCTGATCTGTGATAACCTCGTACCTCATCCATTGTTTATCCTCCTGCATTTACTGACGTATATAACCTCTGCTGATGTTGCAGATGTTCAACAATCTGCCATAGAACCATGAGATGAGTTTCTTGCAGTCATCCATATTGATTGTTTACATGGGATAACGTGTCGTGAAACGCAGTGAGCTCAGAATTCGAAATGCTTGAATTTCCAACTTTCAGCATGCATCGAACGCAGCATACCTCTGGTTGGCAGGCTGCATCTCATGGAGTGATGCTAACATTCTCTCCCATTGCTCTCTCTCTCTGCTCACCTTGCATGCTCCGCCCTGCTGCTCTGATCTGATTGGTCTAGAACAGACTGTGCGCCCAGGAGGGCAGGACAACTGTGTAAGTGCGCATGGAGCTCATCTCATATTGGTTGGCTCCCTGTAATCTGATCATTTTCCCAGCCTGTGTGCTGCTTACCTACCTTTGAGCCATTACACGTTTTAGTCTAAATCTCACCACGTCATATGTTCCAGACACATGCAGTAATGGGAAAATGTGTTGCTCCCCGAACATGAGGCACTTCATAATGTGCATGGAATAGAACATAAAACATTACACCAACCACTCCGAAACCTCTTCTTTTGGTTTTTCATGCTTGCACAAAGCTAGGAAAACTCTCACCTTAACCGTAGTCCCACTAATCCATCACTGTTTTCTCTTCTGACCACACCAATAGAGCAGGAGTATATTAAAAGCTAATCAGCCATTATTAGACTGTTACTAAAACGTATACTCCTATTATTCTTCAAATGAGAGCCAGGTGTAAAATCATCAATAAACCAGTATTTGCTATAAAATAAAATGAAGTGACCTTTGTTGCAATACCTGCTGATAAAGGTTTATTGCGATTTATTGTATTAGTACAGTTTTTCCTCTACATGCTACACATGGTAAGATTCGATTGGTGGGTCAACGAGATTTGCTAAACGGTAGGTTGTGATGTATCAAATGTATCAAATCTTAGATGTACCTAATCTGTCTAAACATAGGCAAAAAAAAGTGTGCTGCACATATTTTGTGTATGCATGTTTGTGCTGTATGTTACGTATTAACATGGGAAATCAGTGCTTTCAGTTTAGCGCCATCTGCAGTTTCAATGTAAAAACTTCGCAGTTTGCAGTGTGTCACAGCAGCACATACATCTTACTTTAACACGAAGTAGCTTCTGACTAAATTCATTAGGAGGAAAAGACTATTTTCAAATCCTGCCATATATCGATGTGTAAGGTTAATGTATGATTTGAAATGGTAATGTAAGTCCTAAGCAATGTTTCACGATCAAGTGGTTAAAAACATTCTATTAATGGTTTGAACAATTTCATAAACGTATCCAGTTACCACTGATGAATGCAGCTTGCTGCTTTGATGTTGCTGTGATGTAAAACTACTGTAGCTTGGTCTCTTGTTCCTACGCTAACTTCCAACTTTGGAAGAACTGACAGTATTTTATTCACAGTACAACTCAAAGCTCGGTCTCCTTTTCTTCTTTATTTTCTCTTTGTTCACGTTCATCGCTGGTTTCATTCCTGAAACTGTGTCTATGTCTTTTTTCTGTCTCCACCAGACTTTTCAGCAGCCTAGGTGAGCTCCACACCATTTCTCAGAGAAGTTATGGCACCACATACACCATCCGCCCTGGCAGCCGTTACCCCGTCACCCGACGCACCCCCAGCCCAGGTTCAGGCTCACCTGATCGGGGCGACCCTCTTGGACGATTTTCAGGCTTTGGCCTACCGACCTCACCGACTACTCCGCCACAAACCATCCTCAAATCTTCTAGCCTCAGCCTGCCCCAGGAACCCAAAGAGGTCCGCTTTGTAATGAGGAGCTCCAGCGCCCGTTCCCGCTCTCGCTCCCCTTCCCCGTCACCCTCCCATTCCCCTGGACTGGGGTCACCACTTTTAGCCCTCCGGCCTTTCCACCAAAAACCCCTCCATCTATGGAACAAGTACGATGTTGGAGACTGGCTCGAGAGCATAAATCTGGGGGAGCACAGAGCAGGATTTCAGGAACATGAGATTGAAGGCTCTCACCTGCCTGCGCTAACCAAGGAGGACTTTGCGGAGCTGGGAGTGACACGAGTTGGACACCGCATGAACATTGAGCGAGCACTAAAACAGCTGCTAGAGAGCTGACCCCTGCCCTGAGACACAGCAACAGTCAGAGAGAAAGATGAAGATGGAACAGGCAAGAAATAGAGTTGATGAAAACAAAGAGAAAAACTAGGGGCCGCTTCTCTACATTGACGTACTGCCCCACAATTGTTTACTTGTGGTCCACGGCGACATTTTACTTTCTCCGTTAACACCCTGCACTTGGCACTGCACTGAAGAGGAGGACTCAATACGTTTTTCGCTTATACTTGGTCCTCGGTGTCTGCCCAGCTCCTTGCCTGCAGCCAATTAGATCAGACCTCAAATTGGGTCCTGCTCTTTCTTTGCTGTGGAGAAGCGAATGAGCTCCAATTAAAAGATTTGATTTGTGAGACGTTCATTTGTTCCCTTAGCAACACCCTCACCTTCTCTCTCACTATTCCCTCCTCTCTACCTCTACCCCTCCATCTATTCGGCCTCTGAAAGCCTTTTGCAGTTTGAATAAAGCAGGAGGAAGAAGAACTTTCGTTCCAAACAGAAAGCTCAGTTGCCTTTCAAAATATTTATATAGACATCATCATCAATAATGGTGAACACAGGACTATGGACATAGCTGACACAACTCTGAAAAGGTGTGTCTACTCTGTACCTGCTGTTGTTTTTAAACCGAAGACTTTAGAGCCCAGAGGTGGAGCTCCACACAGTAAACCACGGGAGAAAACCCCTCTGCCTTGGTACCCAGACTGTGCTATCTATTATATTTGGAGAATGTTTAACCAACACTCGTGGCTTTTTTCACAATCATTCTTTTTTGGTTTTCCAAAAATATTATTATAGGTATTATTATATATAGGTATTATATAATATGATATATATATATGTATCTAAATATAGCTTTCAGAAGAAAAGAAAATGTTGCTAAGAGGAAATGTAATAAATTAATCTGCGCCTGTTTTTGGTTTTTAGTATAGATGGCAGAGAGTATCTTTAAATTTATTTCGCCAATAGTTTACTAATTTCTACCAATTATATAAATATATATATATTTTAAAAATATATATATATATATATATTTATATATATTTGACAGAAATAAAATATATAGATATGGAAATGAAATTTTTGCCATAGGTATACAACTTTCCTTCACCCTTTCTTGAACCGTAGCATGACAAGTTGCATCATGTCCTGAACAGAGAGTTTGTTGTTTGTTTTTATTTTCTTACGGTCTTCCTTCATACTAAAGGGCATCCCATAATGTGAGGCTGAGACCTCAGTCGAAACCCATCCCTACTGCTTCAGCTACAGATCTTCTGTCTATGGGTTATCCACCTAATAAGACAGCTAGTTAGTAAAAGGGGCTCTTCATCTGATGCCTGTTAATCACTCAGGGATGGAAGTTTGGGGCACTAGCATGGAGAAGCTGTTCTAGTAATATCCATTTAAATTCTCGTCAGCAAGGACATTTTAATGCCAACACACCTCTGAAATATGTCAGAAGGCTAGTAAAAAAAATTTCCATCCCTGTGATCCCTAAGTAAGCTTCTCAGACTGGTCTGCACAAGATTTGGTATAGTAAAAGAAGATCAAGACAAGAAGAACCTGGGATGTTTCTCATCACCAGTAGAGACCATATGATCATAGAAGTGCCAGATAGCAGAAATCTTTTTTAAGATTTCAATTCTCCTGCAGTAGGAAAGCACTGTTAAGTTCCAAGTGTATGAATCTGGCCAGATAATACTTAAACAATTCCAAAACAAATGTTTGTTTTCCCTATGATCTACTTTTACCTAGAGGAAAACCATCAAAAGCTTGTCATACAAGGGCTTCAACCAGCTCCATACAATATGTGTGCTTCTGAAATGCCTCTGCAGGAAATGTGTTTAGTTTATCAGGCTGTGGGGATGGGAAAGCCTCTGCAAGGTCTTACAGAAAATGCAGTATTTTACAACCTGGCAGTGTCTTACAATGCAGCTGCTTCCCTGTATCTCTATATAATTTACTTAGTGAGTAAAATATTATCATAAACGGTGGCAGCCAGAACTCTAAAAACAAGACCCAGGTTGTAAAAAAAACTGAATTTTCACTTTAACAATACAAAATCTACAATTGTACTCATGAGTAGCTTCTGCTGGCAGTGAGAACCAGTGAGTTTTATTCACACAACAAAAACACATTTTATCCTAAGCTTTTGTCTGATAGACGGCTAGGTAATCTGTATTACTACTAACAACCTCCATACATCAGCCGTATCCGGTCAGTATGCCAAAGCAGTTTCACTTGGCGAGAAGTGTGTATTTTTTGTAATTTATTTAATTTATTATTATTCTTATTTTGCAGTTTGTAAGGGCATGTGGTGAATGATAACAATGTTTTATCTGGGTTGTAGGAATAGCACTCACTGCCTCACTGTGACCTCACTATTATTTTATTTCTGACTCCAGTGTTGTGTCGTCAGACTCATTTGGACCTTTTGTGTACACGGTTGGTTTCTTTTATTGTTATTATTATTATTTTTTTATTATTATTTGTCACCCTCAGACTCTGCGGGTAGATTTTGTAGCGTGTGGAACATGATACTTTAATCTTTCACTCATTTGAATTTTAGAATGACAGAAAAAGACAGAAAAGACTAATATCCTGTCCATTCTAAATGTACTTACACTTGTAAAAATGAACAAACTACAAATATTTGCTTTTTTTAAAATCACAAGCAATGTATATATGATAGATTTCATATAAATTTTTGAAAAACAAAAAGTATATAGATCTATATATGAATGTTTGGCATATATGCATAGTTAACCACCTGTGGAAAAGGTGAGCAGATTTTATTCTTTCTATGAACTCTTGAACTTTTGAACTCTGAACTATGAACTAGGGGATGATTTGCACAAAACACGGTGACAAGGTGCTAACATAAAAGCCACCCATAGTCCAAGCGCATGTGTGCATCTGTATTCCCTGAATCTCTCTGTGTGGTTGTTCCTCTTCACCATGTGTGTATGTGTCCAAATGCGTGTGTGCAACTTGTGTGTATTTGTCTGAGAGACAGAGAGACGAGGATGCACATGTGACAGAGTGCATGGTTGATTGGTAGTTAGGATTTACATCTTTGGAGTCCACAATAGCCTTACTGTATTACCATCAGAGATTCCCGGCAGTGGCTGTGTCACACAAACACACACACACACAAATAGAAGTGCACATATACATACAACTTCAATTCAATTTAACACCATTGGTTTTCTTGTTTTGTACGAGTGACATGTTCAAAAAGTGGACTGCCCTGCCCAAGAGGGAGAGACAGACAGAGAGAGAGAGTGGTTTCTGTGGGCGAGTGAACAAAACCATTGTTACATTTTATATTGCAAGACAACTACAACTCACCTTGCAATTGTGTAGGTACAGATTATACAGTGTCACTGTTTTGTATGCCTATTCCCAGATGGCATTTGTGCTCCCTACTCTCCACACTGTCTGGCAGCACTCCTTTTTCCTTTTTCAGACCTTCAGTTTCTGAGTTTTGGATATGCTATATGAAGTGATCCAGTGAGGAACAAACTACACAAAAGAAAAATGTGCCAAAAAATAACTCAACTTTAAACTGGATATTTGTCTTTGCTTTAGGACTATCTTAGTTGCAGCATTCTTGAGCTGTTAGACTCAATAATATGGTGCCATCTCCTGGAAATCTTGAGAACTACTGACATGTGTTAGATCCTCCTGTAATAATACTACTGGACTGGAAATGACTGGAATAACGGTCATTCTTATATTCTGAAGAAGCTATGTATACACTAACTGGTCATACGGAGTTCCTAATGTTTTGTCCCCCTCGTTTATGTAAATAGGGCAACCAACACATTAGGAGCTCCTCTTTATATAATGCACTCCAGTACAACTCATGAACATATAGTATAATCAGCAGATTTCTGACAGTTTCAACAAAAACTGCAAAGTTATAACCTTGTAAAAATATAATAATTCATTTTACTTTAGATTGTACAGGTGTGCCTGATAAAGTGGCCAGTGAGTGCATATGTATGTATAAGCTTACTGTGATGAAGGTTATTACCCTGCTTGGCTTAGTGTTCCCATATAGGTACAAATAACAGCTCAAACACCAAGTGTACAGTCTGGAGTCCCAGACTGGCCTGGTTAGGAGAAATAATGCTGTAGTTAATACCTGGTTGGATTGTTGTGTAAGTTTACCACAAATACAGATGCAAAACGAGCAATGTGTAACAGACCTACACATCATTAGGTCAAATAAGTTCAGTGAAGGGTTATCTTTGTCCTGTTTTCTAATCAACAAAGCACAATCTACATAGCGTAGGGGGAGCGGTGTAACCTTTTTAAAAAACCCTCTGGGGTCAGGTCACCCACTAGAAACCAGTGATCTTATCAAAGGGTTTTTTTTTCTTTCATTGTTGGTTTTCTCCTTGTTTGCACTGTGAAGTTTAGAACGGTGGACGTATCACTGCAATGCCTCAGCCTTGTCTCACAGGTGAACTTCCCCTTCTCAGCACCCGATGACCAGGCAAATCATCTGCAGTTATTCTCCTACTTGTCTGCTCAATGCTCATAGCATTAGAACCCCTCCTCCCCCCACGAAAGACTAGGTTGAAATATAAGTTAACCAGAAGCTACCTAGTATTCCTCATGCAGCAGAGTAAGGGTGATAGTGAAGTTTGAGGCAAGATCTGAGATGTTGCCCAGGATATCTCCACCACAGAGATATATGTTTGTTATATTATGTAATAAATTTATAATTAAAACATGGCCTGCGCGACCCGAATTCTTGTTCCTTCTAAGTCAGTATGTCTCCATTTAAAAATGTTTTTCCAGTGTGATTTATTGTAAGTAAATGCCACACAAAACAATCAAATATAAACAGAAAGCATACAGATGGTTTCTGTATACAACATAATCATCATGTAGATATAAATGAATTCGTTTTTCTGAGGCTTCTGTCAGAAAACACTTAAAGTTCTTCATGGCGACATTAATGCTAATATGAATGAATAAGCAAACAACCAATTCAAATGCAATACGATGGTCACAAGCACAATACAGCTGTTGTCTACTTATATATGACTGGTGGCTTTATCTTATAAAATGCTGATGTAAATTTGACTGCGCCGTGCTCTTGTGCCACTGTCGGATCACACAGCAAGTTGGAAAAAGACTTAACAATCTGGTTACATGGTACATTAAGTTTTCATTTAAAGGGTGCTGAAAAACAGATTTTACATCATAAAATAAATGCAACAAAAGCAGCCAACAGATGCAGCTTCCCGCTGGCATTGCACACAAGACTTCACGATTTGAGAACAGCAGCAAATACGATTCATAATCACACGTCCTCTTTGCTCTGTGTGTGTTACTTTGCAATGCTTCACATTCTTAGTACCTGACAAAGTAGCTGGTTTTCACGCTTAAACAAATTCCACAATTCCTCATTATTCTACCACGTTTATTCCCTGCCAATGTCACCAGACAGATGGAGGGCAGTGACTATAAACCTGACTAAAAACCTGTCAACCACCCTCAGTCAGTTACAATCTAATAGTATAATAGTAAACAAAACAATGTTCCTCTTGATTGTGTCCATCACTGTAAGAAATTGCTGACATTTAGACTAAAAACACAATCTATTCACAGCATCAGCTCCAGAGAAAGATAATAAATCCATGAGATGACACATGCCAGTGTTGAAAATCTGTAAAACTGTTAGATGTCAGGACTCTCTGCTTTCAGTTCATCCTCATCTGCTCCTGAATTGTCTTCCTTCTTTTCCAGGTCAAAGTTCTATAAGAGGACAAAATGTGACAAAATGTCATAAATAGAAATGTGTTTTAATCAAAAGTGATCACACTCAGTTCAGCAACAAAGACTTGAATGCATTTTCCACATGGACAAAAATGTCATTAAAAAGAAAATTGTGTGAGTGTAGGAATACATTAGTTTAACTAATGCAGACTTTGAATAAGCATCTGAATAATAAAACAACAATTGCAAAAAAACAATTATAGTTTCTTATTACAATAAACTGTTGTCATTCTATTAATAATCATAATTTTGTTTGACTTGGAGAAAGAACACCAGTGCAAAAGATGAGCATGGCAGTGAATAGACTGTTTTTGTATTCTGAGATATGTACCTCTAGTTCCTGCATTACTTCATCCATGAAGTCGCTGGGGTTTTGCTTGTAGTCCACAGCTCTCTTGATCATTTCTCTGAACATCTACGGTGACATAGTTAGAACTAAAAACACAGCCAACTGCATTCTCTGGACACTTTGTGAGATTGTACTGAATCAAAGGCTGATTTAATATGATACTTGAAAATATGCCAAATACATGAACCTTTGCATCACTGGAGTTAATACAGCAGGGGAAGTTCAAACCTTAACAACATTGGTCCCATCAGCTGCAGATACAAAGTAAAATGGGAGTCCTTGTTTCTTCCCAAAGTTAAAGCTTCTTTGTGTCACCTTTAAATCAGCTGCAGACGAGAACAACAAACACCTGTAGTTTCAGAGTCAACTTTGATGTTTGACTACTGAATCAAAAATTGAGCAAATGAACAAAACACATTTTTATACATATTGCAAGTTGCATCAAACTCTGTAACACTGTAGAAACCTAATATTCAGAGACGTGCAGTGTTACAGCCACACTCACCGTCGATTTTATTGGCAACCACACAACAGGGTATCTCCGGTCTGTACTCTCTCAGCTCCTTATACCAGTTGGCCAAGTTCTTATATGTGATCTTCCTTTGAACATCAAAAACCTTAAACAGAAAGAAAACAGAAGAGATCATGCTGCTTTACCAAGTTCAGCTGATCAAAACAAAGAGCATTCTGATAAATTCTTTCTATTTCCTGCCTCCCTGTTACTTACCATCTTTATCTTAAATCCTAATAAATAAGTACTTTTCTGAGTATGAGAATTTATATTCATGCACGTTTCTGGCAGGGAGCATGAAGGGCACCTGTCTCAAAACCATACTAAAGTCATTTTGAGTGGGTCTTACCATGATACATGCATGTGCTTTATGGTAGTATGAGGGATGCATGCTCTGAAACCTCTCCTGACCAGCAGTGTCCCAGAAATCTGTGTGTCAAAAACAAAAGGAATCGTTGCAGAAGCAATGCAAAGTCTGACTCTGGCTGATGCTGCTGATTTAAGTTTTAGAGGTGTTTTTTTAACCAAGCAAAATTATTTAAAGGGAAAACTGAGCAGAATAAAAGCAAATGCATAACTCATACCGACTGCCACTGTCTTGTTTCCTACAGTGGCTGTGTGTTTGTAGAGAGTCAAAGCATAGGTTGACAACTGCTGGGGACGGCTGCAGAAAGAGTTAAAGATCTTAATCTCTCAGGAGAAACGATCTGCTCTGTTGGAGTCATGCCCAACTGACCTGGAGCACACTGACTGCACAGGCAGTGACCATAATAGCTTAGGGTAGGCTGACATGGTCTGAATATATATATAAAAAAAAGACTGGCACAGATGTTTCACCATAAATCACTAAAACAGCTAAAGGATACTATTCGTCCATGAGAAACCTTTCCATCAGTCTACAAGAAATAGAAACAAGCATGTCATTTTACACAAAGCAACAGATCATGAATTGAAGAAAGTTTGACACAATATGAAATACAACACTGCTGTTAAGGACCCAAGGACTTACAGTTAGGCTATTACTCACTTAGATTTACCGACCGCGCTGTCTCCCAGACAGATGATCTTCACTTGTTCGTCTGCATCATATTTCTTTTGGTCCAGTTCAGGAATGCTGCCAACGTCGTCGGCCATTTTCCACTTTTTATGCTTCGATTATGATGTGTTAGCCAAGCCAAACTGAACTTATAACTTAAATACCTGTAAAATGATCTAAGCTCTTAGAGGACTTAATACCCGGCGGGTATTGACAACGACAGTGGGCGTTAGCTAGCTTGACATCGGTTAGCTGAGGTTAACATCGTGTGGTTCGGTTGTGTATAACTCATTTTACTGGTTCGTCTGTCCTCGCATCAGCAAAACGGATGCCAACTAAAAGAGCGAAGAGTTCAGAGACAATCACTAATTATATCTGCTTTTTAAACTGTCTTGTGAACCTGTGCCAATAACATTACCGCCAAGTAACTAAAACGACTGCTAACAATTAACGTGAGGGGGAACGCTAGTTACCCGTCAGCTAGCGACACCACCTGAATTAACAAAGCGTTAGTAGCATTTTTAACTAAGAGCACGTCTCTAAATGTCACTGACTGTACTGTGTATATTAATCTCATACAAGACAAAGAAAGGTTAAACGACTTTCTTCACTCATGCAGGAGTCCAAATATTAGCTGAGTTTGTAGCTGTTGCATGATGTCCAGTTGTCGTTTCTATGCAACGAGGACGCCCGAAGGACCCCTTCGCTCTGCGTCTTGTCGTCCTAAAAGATGCCTGTCGAAAATGATAATATACCAAATGCAGCGTTTAAAAAGTTTTATTACGGTTAAAACGATTATTTTATTCACTTAACGGACTTTTGGCGCATGAAGGAGTTACGCGACAATATTTAGAAAAGTTCACAAACAATATGGAATTTGCAGAAGTCATCTCAGAAAGAACAAACATGTGCAGTGACATTGGGTCAGAGTTCACTTCTGAATATTCATAAGCATCATATTTAGGGTTTGTCCTGAGACAACATGACCCCATCACTGACCCCATAACTAATGGACAGCAAGCATCTCACTGTCGGTTCTACTTTTTTCCTATTATTTTCTGACAGTGTACCAAGAATAACCAAAAGTAGGTGTTGCTAATTGTAGATTTTATTGGAACTAATGAACATGAAAAAGACAATGTCAAATGAAGAAAGGCCTTTGTTCCTTTTGTGTATCTGAATACAGCAGGTTTCCCAAGTAAACCGCTTAAAAGTCCTATGAAGCTGCACAAGGAGTGCATATGAGGAGCAGTTTTCAGGTTCTGACACAAAGATATGACTCAATGTTTTGGTTTAGTGGGGTCATAACCTATTGGACCTGTGCTGGGGATGGTAAGCATGTGTTTGGGCAAGCAGCAGTTCCAGTGTTGGGGAAACCCCATGTGGACTCTTGAATTATTGTGTGTGCCAAACATTCAAATAATGAAGTTTTAAATAATATTCAGTTCTTCATACTATAGTTTAGTTGTTACTTTTACACTGATTGGTTATTTTCCACATCAGCAGCCTATTACTAACAAGCAAGGGTATATATTGCATTTAATAATCAATCAAATCGTTTAATCAATCAAAGTCCTGCTATTATGCTTCATAGCTTTCTTAAGGGACCTTTATGAACAAATCGGTGACTCCTGGGCTTTTGCTGCTATGATGTGCCCAATGTTAAATTGTTTTTAATACTGTCATTTTTTGTGATTACCAATAGACATATAAACAATCGTAGTTTTTCAAATAGCTGAACTAAAAGAAAAACTGGAATAAAAAAATCAAATTCAATATCATTTATTTCAAATACTGATAGTGGTTATAACCCTGAAAAAGAGACAAGTACAAATAAAGCCTGTAATTGCAGAAATAAAATATGATCTCAGTAATCCTGAGCAGTTTGCTTGTTTTGCTTTATTTGACAGTGGTGTGTGAATTTGCAGTTGAAATAAGAGATGATATGTGACATTATTCAGGCACATCAGCAATGAGGGGTGAGATGTATTCTGAGTGACGCAGACCAAAGGAGAAACTTGGAGCTTTTGGTTTCGTGAAAGTCACCTGCAAAAGGAAAAAAGTCAGTGTGTGAACAACATGCTGGGGCCTTTTTGATGATGAAATTAGACTTAATGGGGTTTCTTACCTGCTCCGGACAGTGTGCTCCAGGTCCTGGTTTCTTAGTGGTTTCACCAGGAGCAAAGTTGCGGCCTGTCATGCTGTACTGGGGAGGTTTCTGCCTGTAAATACAAGGATCCACAACTTTGTAGGCAGCAGGGCCAGGAGTCTGGAAGGGAAACAAATGTATAGTTAGGTTTTCTAGTTTTTATTTAAATAAATAGTTTTTATTAATATGTTTATGGACCTTCTTCAGGTCTTCATGAAAGCTGCCTGTTTTGCTGCGGCCACAGAGTGAATAGGTAGGAGCAGCAGATGTGACCACAGTTTTGGACCCCAGCACAGGGGGCAAACAGTAGGAGGCTGGACCTGTGGGACGAACAACAGGTGAGATTTATGTCCTTTGTGCCACGAAACATAAATGCCACAGCTGAAATGAAATCACCACAATGTTTTACCTGGTGTTTGGCTAGTACTGACTTCTTTGCTCCTCGCAGACAGCGAATAAGCAGGAGAAGAGTGGAAGACTGACCTCCCTGAACGCTCTGGGGAGTAGTGACCTGAAACAACAAAAAGGAGTTATATAAAGACACAGCTGACAAGCAAAAGATCTGCAGCAGTCTTCCATCTCCATATGGATTAGCTAAATTTAATTTAATCTTATTGATGCTATATTACCGACCTGGTCCAGGGGCCCGGAACAATCCTGGCTCCTTTGGACGGCTGTGGAGTGAAAATGCAGGAGTGCCGTCTCTGCCCTCTCTAGTGATGTTTGAGGGGATAAGGTATCTTGGTCCAGGGGAGCAGTCAGAGCTCGACTGGTCATGACGAATCCCAAAACTGAACATTGGTGCTTTGTACTTTGTAGGATCATGTTTAGAAATACCTATGGGAGCAAATGGTGACAGAATTAACACCAACAACAGCAATAACATTACCAAGCCTAATGATTTGTCTATACCTGTGAGTCCAGGTAGTGCATACTTCGGCCCTGGGCTACCATAGAGGGCAGCTATGGGCCCTCTTGGCCTGTGGGGCCTCCAGATCCCAACCCAAGGTTCAGCAGTTGCCATTACCTTGACAGAAAGACATGAATTGTGACCTAGAGTAAATTGGTAAATTAGCTTCTCAGTCATGAAGAAGTGATTGCAGGGGTGTTGCTGCTTTATTTTAAAACAGCATATTTTGTAACACTTGCCATCTCATTGCATCTTGACAGATGTCTCCTGGAGAGGAAATGTAGCTCTCATTAACATTTACATTAACATGTCGTTGGTTGCGTGAGACCAGATTTATGTGCTGTTAGTATCTGGAGCATTTTACTTAAAGAGGGCTGACTTTACCCTTTATTATATTATTTAAGTTTTTTATGTGCTGCCTGAAGCTAAAAAAAAAACTGAGCTTAAATATAGCCATAAAATAGCCTGCCGTATTGCATTAACTGTAATTGTTTTTAAATTCCCCAGATTAAATTAAAGTTTTTTAATTTCTCTGTTTTATGATCTTAAATTGGTAAGATTCAACATGACATTTTAAGTTTTTATTAAAGTTCAGATTAATTTTAGTTTTGTTACTTATAATTGCAATTGTTTGAAATAAACCTAACCCTAACCCTAAGTGTTAAAGGTATTAAGAACCAAATAAACATCAAGTGTAAGTTTAACTTAGTGATTATTACAATACCTACTCGTCACACTTTGGGAAGAAAGCACTTGATGTTACCATGTGAACAAGATAAATAAAGCACCAACCAGTTAGTCAATCATAAAATCGCCAGCTAATTTCACTACAGTTAATCATTTCTGTACACAGCAATTAAAATAATGGTGGCTCATAACCAGCGTAAGTCACAGCTACTTTATATATACCTTTTAATGAGGTTAGCTAATAATAATTAGATGCATTATATAAAGCTACACCAAAATTAATGAACTAATGCAGAATAACCTGTCACAAAATCACAATGTCTACCAAGTGCAGCCAAACTTAAACATAAGTGACTGCTTTCAGCTTTATTCAGTAAAGTAATTCAAAAATAATTAATAATTTTAATGTTACCTCGCCAAAATCCTGATCGTGGTGAAAGTTTCCCTCTAAGTCAGGTTTAATTCCCCAGGACTCAACATGTGCATTGAACCCAAACACAGATTGTTTTGTGCTTGTTAACTTCACCATGACAACGCTGCCTTGGAGACATCTCTTTTACAGGCTTCCTTAATACGTGTTGTGTATGAATTGTGAGTGTATTACAATGTGAAGGCAAAAAATGTAGTGTGCAGATGGTGTAAATCATTTATTAGGTGTAAAAGGCTGCGCTAGGCCACAGGTTCACATTGTGGACATGCGGCTTGGATTTAATCTAGTACCACTTTGGTGCATTCTATCAGAGTAGGCATGAAATATAAACACTGTGTTAGTGGTTTTATTAAAATCAGATTTGGGGGACTTTATTTTAAGTATGACAAGTGCTACATGTAAATATGCTGGACAGGCCCATAGCCACAACTTTGCTACCTGTGGGGGACTAACAGTCTTATTTAACTGTAACCAAGGTGTTTCAGTAAACTATGACAGTGAGAGCCAGAAAGTGAAGCAACTTCATCCATCTGTTTTGTTTTTTGGATATTTTATTAGATGCGTGCCCAGGATGGAGTTTTAATTTTTTTTTTTTTAAATAATAACTCTCCCGTTAGTTTGTAATTCAATACGGCTTCTGCTGTTTATAGTGTAGCATTGGTGCTGTACGCCCTGCTGACGTTTCTGTTGTTGTGGAAGGTTTCCTTCAAACTGGTCTTTAGCGCTTTCATCGTGGCTGCATGACTTCCCATTTCTTCTTGGGGGAGCTGTTGAAAAGGGCAATTGTACAACTCAACCTAAAACCTTCATATTTAAGTTTGTGCACATGTTTTAAACATACTGTAACTATGTCTCACCCTTGTAAGTGCACGAATCAGCCGTTGCAGCACCGCCTCCTCTCTGTGTGGACACAGGCTCGTCACTGTACTCACACAGCTCAGTAGACAATAGATGGTGTGTCTCTGCGACTGTAGCAATAACAGAAATCCCTTTTTAAATCGTTACCAAAGAGAATAAGAATGAAGAATACAAAGAGACAAAGATTACTTCTCATACGCCTGTTACCTTTTTGAGCACATTGAGAGGCGTTGTGTTGTTTGCTCCACAGCTCAGTCTGTCTACATCCTCTGGACTCAGAACAGGTTCCTGGATAAGTTTGGAGTAAAAGTTATAAAAGATATGTCTGACAGGTGTCTAACACAATATTGGTGGTAAGTGTAGTAAAATAATTACTAAATGACAGACAAAAATTAAGGATGTATGTTTTACTTAACGCTTCCAAAATTGGTTATAAATATTGGCTTTATGGGTTTTTGTTTGATGCCACTAACCCTTAACCTCTCCAGCCAGGTCCACAACAGACAACTGAGGACATAAGGGTCTGACTCAGTGACTAGCAGAGCCCAGCCACAATCACTACTGTTCAGTTCCTCCTGTTGAAAAGTAACAGAACAAGTATTGATTTAGTGGCTGTAGATCAAAATCAACCTTAATCATCATGATTTCTTTTTTACCTGCAGCAGAGCCGACCTTTGCAGTATGGTTTCTCCCGGAGGACCTTTGTCTGCCAAAGCCTTAGCAACAGCACGGGCTGCTGATGTTGGGCCTGGATTATGTGGATTTCTGCACAACTTTATATGACAGAGATCAGAATGTTTCACGCATAGATAGATTTCTGTATCATTTACTCTTTACATAGTAAGAATCACTGTTACCTCCATGTTTGAACTGGATTTGGTAAATGCATTTTTAGCTGTGCACTTTGACATCTTAGTACCGTTGCTGCTTATTCTCAAATTATATGTTGTGAGATTGAGTGTGTCAGGTTCCTTTTTGGTGGTCTGTTGGCCTAGTGGCCTTGGAAGGACTGGGCTAACTGGTCTCCGATCGGGTCGTATCAGATCTTCTACACACCAGTGTCTCTCATGTCCAAGTGCTGGGGTGCAGTATGGGCTCAGCTCCAGATCCTTCAGGACAAAATGCAACAAAGGGAGAAAAACATCTTTGAGCAGTTTTATTTTTTAGCAACTTCATGTGATTCTGGGTTAATGTGACCTCATTTACTGTGATCTTGCTGAGATCAGAGTCACTGTAGCTGTGCTTGTCCAGCAGCACTTCTCTCCTCCGCTCCAAGAATCCCAGCGGCTCATCCCAGGAGGACACTGACCCTGAACCCACCCATGAACCTTTACGTTCCTCCCTCAGCAAGGGCAAGTACTGTTTGGCCACCAGGGTCTCCCTCACAGTCCTGCTCAGGGTCCTCAGTGCAGACCTCTTCTCTAGCTCAGCGTGGACCTCTGGTGGTGAGGGAAGACCCAGAGCTAAGCAGGAGAGACGCACACACAGGAGGTACACCACCTAATGAGACGATCAAGAAAACATTAGAAAGAGGGAGGAGGTCATCTGCTACAGTCCAGTCAGGTATGTTCACAACATAGAATCAATGTACTAAAATGATCAAGCCTGGACCTTTGGTGTTTGTCTGAGAGTGCGCGCCTCTTGGCCATGCAGCAGTAGCGCCTGTCGGTTTAGGTAGTGCTGCAGGGTGAAAGGCGCTCCATGCCGCAAGCTGAGGTCAGGGTACTGGATCAGCTGAGTACCAAGCAGGCGGGCAAAATCAAACACCTGGGTGATTTGTGCTCGTGTTTGGATAGAGCGAGGCCGTTTAATTCGTACATAGTGGACAGCCTCACTTGGGGTGATGCGCAGGGTGTAGACCAAGTAGCAGGCGATCAGGACGCCTGAGAACACAGTAGACACAGACAGGCAAATACACTGAATATACCTGAACCGCATGGTGTTTATGGACAGTAGTATGTTTATTCCTACCTGTCCTGCCCAGGCCTGCATGACAGTGCACAGCCACTCTTCCTTCCTTTACTGTGAAAGCCAAAACCTTCACCATATCGATTATTGCAGCAAGAGAAGACACACCATAATCCGGCATCCCAAAGTTGTAAAAGTAAACTGCAAATATAACATATTGACAGCCAGTGAAATCAGTGAAAACGGTTTAAACTGAGAGAACTGAGAAATGTAAAACAATATTATGTCTATTGAGTATATCAAGATCTCACTATCATTGTCCATGAAGGTCTGAGGAGAGTATGTGAAACCACTTTCAGGATCTAGGGGAGGACCACAGTGGGCATGCTCCCCTGGAAACTGCATGTTGATGATTGATTTGATATTCAACCTGGTACAAAGTCAAAATTATGAAGACAATGAGTTATAAGTTAGACAAAGAGTTATGTTTTTTTCTCAGAAGCAATATTACTTAATATTAGATGTGCAGGTTTACAGTTCCTACACAGACACAAAGCATAACAGCAGCGGTAACAATGAAGAGTGATTACTTGTGAAACTGTTCAATGATGTTGTACTTCTCAATCAGATGATTAGATGGTCGTGTCATGGCAATTATGTCATCTGTCACCCTGCGAAAGGTCAAAGGTCTTGATCAGTAAACTGACACATACTGTTTCATATATTATCCACGAAGGCAAGTATTCTCACCAGGAGGAGAAAAGGCCTCGAATGACCTGCTGATTTAGTTTCCAACACTCTGGCCCCTCATAGCGACAGTCTTTTCCTCCACAGGCCAGCAGACAGAGGAGCCTGGGTGGGATAGCCTTCACCAGGTTTTCTCTGGCCTGGGAGTAAGAGGGTCGTGGTACCGGTATGTGTGGGGTCAAAGTTGGCATCATCCTGTACAACAGAGCAACTGCAAAATATGAATATTGTACAGCATGTAACACCCTAACATATTACAATTGATCAGATTTCAAACTTACCTTTTGGATTATGGTGGACAGCGTTTCAGTGCAGAAAAGCGTTGATGGAAGCTTGCAAATACACATGCTTCTCTAACCCGATGTACGCTTCTGCTTTAGTGCTACATACTCAGTGCTGACCCAGCTTCACTAAGCCTGATAAGCTGTCATAAATACATTAGAACAGACACTCACGCAGCACAGCAAGCCAATTATATAATGCTTATATCTTCACTACATGTATAAGCTCTGTGTATGAATGTCCTAATTATCTGGCACCAGCTAATACATACAGTGCATTTTACTGATATTATGGAATTTGTATTTACTCTGAAAGAATGGAGTAATGTTTCTTGTGTATCCAAGTATCAAAACACACCATCGCTGCCTTTACCTTTCAACTATCTGAATCCAATTTTCAACCATGTGAAGCACTGCAGATCACATCACGTCTGAAGAAGTGGCTGGAAACAGCTTGACAGTGTTGATCTCTTCTACACATTTAAAGGATATGCTGTAACTCATCTTAGTTGTAGCCTGTATTGTGGAGGTTAAGGCTTGCTTTACTTTACTGAGTGAAATCAGAGGTAGCATTTTCAACTCCCTGTGAGGAAATACGTTGTTATAGTAAAGACACAAAGGCTAAGCCTTGCATAATACTGGTTACTGTAAAACGTGAAAAAAGTTATATTTTATGCTTAGTTGTAAACACAGATTTGCATTACTTGCCACTGTACAGTATATGCATCAAGTCACCTTGTGCTCAGCAATGAGTTGAGTCCAAAATATTTTTTAAACACTGGCTTTATTTTGAGCTTTTTTGTAAAATATTTTTAGCAAATCAGTTTTAGGAACGACGGCTCCAGCATCTGCAAGCATTGTTTGGAATGTACACACATACTGATGGGATATGTTTTGGAGTTTTAAGAATAGTACAATAATAAAGAATACAGTATTTGACATCAGACAAAACACACTCAGCACTAAGCATTGCCAACATAGGACAAAACAAAAAAACAAAACATGCTACTTTACTGTGTCCACACTGAAAAGAGGCTTCCTTCCTCTTTTTTAGTTTTAAAAAAGATTTGCTGTTAGGGTGGATAGAAGAAGTGAAAATTTGACCAAGTCCTGATTTCATGAACCTTTGAAAAGGAAATAAAGGGGAATGAGGATAAATCCATAAATGTTCAAACAATAAAATCCTTGCTGAAGGTAAAGTCAGCTTGAAGAAAGAAATCTGCACTCACACTGGTGGGGTTCTGCAGCACCACAGGAACAAAAGGAAGTGACTTGTTGCATTATTTTGTCTTTCAATAGCAAAAATGTTACAAATGCATCTTAGGAAGAAGCATGGCCTAAGAATGAACAAAGGAAAGGCTTACTCCGATTTGTGTAAGGACCAGAAGGCACAATGTTTCTTTTGGAACCATTTACTAAGATGCCACATGGTTCCACAATACTAACAAAATCTCTAAAGTATGACTGCAACCCTTGTCCCTCCCATTCTAAAGGCTACAGGCCTTTACAGACATGAAGTGACATGGAACTGAGGACATAGTAGAAGGTTCGGGTCTACAAGGGAGTCAAAAACTCACAATGGGCTGTAAGGACAAACACCTTGTGGCAGCCTACAAGTTGTCCTTCCCCAAAGCTCTTGAGTCATTGTCATATCCCCCCAACCTGGACTCAAAAGGCCTCTAAGTCCAACAATTATACAAGTGGTTGATTACTGCAAATGCTGCCTAAACATGAGCCAATGTGTCAAGTGGAAATAAAAGAACACCCATTATTCTAGTCATCATTTCCATTAAATTAACCTAAAAGGCCACTTGCTCATCATGCAACTGAACATGTAATTATACCTCATTGCCATTTAAGAGGTTATGGAAGAAAAGGAGAAAAATAAAGACTACATTAGAAGATAATAAAGTACTAGTACTGATAATGAAAGAAGGAATGATGAAAAATTTTCCATTGATGATGATTAGGTTGTCCGCCAGCCTTGTCCTTTCTGTGAACATTGGTGCTGGAAGACCAAATGTTTCTGGATTGGAATGTCTGTGCCTTCTCTGTTGTCCTGTGATGTTCAGTCTCTCTCTCTCTCTCTTTCTTGTGTGTCCTTCATTAGTTCTTGGAAAGCTCTTTGGATAGCCAGTCAAGTCCCTCATACAGCCCAGTGCCCTGGGTGGCGCAAGTAGACTCAATGTGCCACTATGGGGACAAGAGATCATGTCAGGAAAAACAGAAAATATTATTGCAGCTCTGAGCTTGATTTTTACTGCAGATGTAGGGAAAATGCTTCTGTGTTCATTACTTACAGTTTTGTTGCGAAGGGCATGAAGGCCAAGTTTGTCTGTGAGTTCGCTTACTGATAAGGCATTGGGAAGGTCCTGTTTGTTAGCAAACACCAGCAAAACCGCATCTTTTAGCTCATCCTCCAGCAACTAGAAGGTCAAAAACAGAGATTACAACGTCAGCACTGAAATGTAATGGGGCCAGAACACATTACATACTGCACATTTTTCAGCAAGATATTACTTGTTTATCATCAGTCAGTGAAAAATACTTTAAGAATTTGTGTCACAATGGATAAAATTTGGCTTTTTAAAGTAAAGGCCTTTGTAAAGAAGTTAGTTTTTAAGGATGTTCTGGTGTCTTAGGGGTTTAAAAAGCTGACTACGTAATCACAACTTCCTGATTTAAGCCTGGCTGAGTCCATAACTTCCTGTCACATAAAGGCAAAAATGGCTAACTTGCCAGCACTGTTTTAGTGAAGCATCTGTATACTGATTTATAATCCACATCTTATATGATCTGCCCAATTTAAGACACACACACACACACACACACACAAAAAAAAAAAACAAAAAAAAAACTCATATACTCAGATGCCTAACACAGTGCCATAGAATCTCCACCACCTACTAGTGGTTAGTCAGTGTGATTGCAGAGTGATGCAGACACACCAACTCAAGTATAAATGCATAGATTCAAAGCAGGAATGAAGAGAGGAATCAAGCTTAAGTGAGAATAGAGGTGCAGGACTGTGTTGGTATTCAGTATCCTCAGCATTCATGGGCTGCACTCAATTGCATGCAATTCACACATGAACAGAACATTGTTCAAAAGATTTCTAGGTCGATAAAACAGATAAAGGTTTAACTACATACTGATATGCCTGTAATGTATAAATCACCATGTACCATGACACACACAAAACACACAGAAAGGCAACTGGAGGATCATTTGAAGTGATGTCAAGATTAGGTTGAAACAGGGATTTAAAATTTCACAGTGCACTCTACTAATGCATTTGTGTCTCTTCTGAGCTAAGCACATTAAATACCTACCATCTTTGAGAGCTCTTCTGCAGACTCTGCCACTCGTTCTCTATCATTACTGTCCACTACAAAGATGAGGCCCTAGATGGGAAAAACAGCACTGAGTGGTTAGAAGGATCCTTGAATAAATTTAGTGAACCAATTAATGTAAGTCTATACATAAAATATTGAGAAACTGACAACTGTTATATGTGGTCAAAGTCAATGGATGAAAAATTGTATTTGGAATGGAGCATTAATTACAAAAATAACATGGGCTAGTATCTTATCCCTTAATTAGTTCTGTACTGCAAAAATCTGACAAAACATTCATTTATTTTAACTAAGCAGCAAAGAGCCAATAGAAACCAATAACTGTGTTCATAAACAGACAAAAGTACAAATGAATTAAATGAAATACTTTCACACATTAAAGTACCATTAGAGTAAATATGTGGTGGCTGTAACACTATTTGAGCACACTGTTTGAAGTATCTAGGTGTAGTTCCAGGGTTTGGTTCCAGAAATAACCCAATGCTGTAACAGAGTACAGAGACGGTCAAAATCATACCTGTGTGTTCTGAAAGTAATGTCTCCAGAGAGGTCGGATCTTGTCCTGGCCGCCTACGTCCCATACTGTGAAACTGATATTTTTATATTCTACTGTCTCCACATTGAAACCTGTACAAGGTAAGAGAGAGGACAGTGTTTGATGATGATTAACAAAACTCAATTTGTCAAAGACAGGTGAAGCAGAACCACAGTCAAAATGAGCAAAAACAACACAAAACAAAACAAAAAACGGTTTTTATAGTGTGCTCTCTTACCAATGGTTGGGATGGTGGTTACAATTTCACCAAGCTTCAGTTTGTACAAGATTGTTGTTTTTCCAGCAGCATCCAGCCCAACTACAGCAAAATGAACAGGGAGTAAAATCAACATTTGGATCAAGGGAGGATACAAATTAGAGCTAAGGATGACGACAACAGATGACAACATGCAGCAAATTGCATAACAAGCGTTTCCCGTACGATTAAAAAAAAAAAAAAATCAGACATCACTTCCTTATTTTCCTGAAAATGAACGCGATGATTTACTCCTCTAACGTCATAAGCAGCTATAACTTATGACGTTTCAACGTAAAATTAGCTTCTCGTGTAGAAAACAGTAAATTAACCTAGCAAGCTAGCGTTATGGTAACGATTAAATATCTATGTTTCAATAAAGTTAACGTTATCAAACTTTAAGTTAACATATTTTTAACCATCTAACGCTAAGTTTGTTTTGGTGTAAGGTTTTTCTACTTATGTTTCTATTATCAGACTTCTTTGTCAAACCTCTTTTTTTTTTCCCCCAACATCCTACAACTTTAAGAACCGCTGGTAAAAAAAAAAAAAACTAACATTGGTTTAACTAAACTAAACTAAACTCAATCTGGTTGTGTTTTAATTCCGTCTCAGAATTAGTTTCTCCTATTTATACTTTAAAGCTGTGAGAGACACACAGTTATTAAAGCCCATTAAACCAAGCTAACAACAACTCTAGCTACAGCTAACGTTAGCCAGCGTTCAAGCTAGTAACCCTGATGCTAACGCCAAACGCAGCTTTCACTCACCCATTAAAATCCTCATTTGTTTTTTGCCAAAAAGCCGGCCGAAGATCGACGAGATGGTGAGCCCCATAGCTGACGGAGGACGTCTGAATCTAACAAAGTAGCACTACAATGGGCACCACAGCAGAGGAGCGTCTGTGTTTGACTGTGCTCCGGTTCTTCTGACGTCCCCTCAGCACCCCGCTGCCGAGTGCCACGTCCGGGCCAACGTGGAATACACGACGTCATCGGTTTGAATCAACTTTATCAACACACATGCTCGTCGTCATCGCATTAAAGTGTTTGTTGTGTTGAGCCAAAAAAAAAAAAAAAACCAGCATCGTGATTTTACAAAAGACAGATTTAATCTCATTGGAAAAAGCTCACATCGTGTTTTGCCAAATGTGATCTTTTCATCGCGTTGCGTAATGCAAAGCCGATTCATACCACTAGATGTCCCTGTAAAACACACTTTACCAGAACTATGGCCTAACCTGGCAGCACTTTCACTCTTGAACACTGCAACACACATGTGGTTAACTTTCAATACTTGTAGCATTAATTAAAGGTTTGTTTGCAGTTTAAAGCACAAATGTGAAATTAGTTCAAATGCTTATTTATTTAAAAAAAGTTGAGTTTCACTGGTGTGTAGTCACCGACTTTTATTTATTTATTCATTGCTATAAACTGAGGGGTATATTTCTGATACGAAAAATTAGATTTAGATAGAAAGAAGAAGAAAGATTAGATAGAAATTAAGATTAGAGACTCAAACTTCGTAAAAAACTTATCTAATTGTAGTACTTTTTAAGGCAAGTCCTTGCACTTTTACTTGGCTGTCTAGTTTTTGTACTTCTGACGGCTCTGCCTAACGTCATAGGTAATTCATTATATGTTGTTATTGTAGTTGGTAATCGGTGCAAAAAGTTGAGTTGAGAGAGCATGACAAAGAAATTCTTAAGACATGCTAATAAAACAAACATTTAGCATGACTGCAGGACAGAATTCTGCATCTACACATCCAGGGAAAACAGTAAAATTTTATAGTCCAGAGGAAATTCCATTTTACTGTTTTTAAGTGTCCTTGTTTCTTAAAACTGTGACTCTCAAAACAATGAATATTCCTCCTGGGGATTCCCAATAAACTGCAGTAATACCCAATGCATTCCTACACATGCACGTACCTGTGCCTACTCCAAGGAGGTGGAGTTAAAACAGCAGCACGTGACAAGGAGCAGGCTTTTATAGAGGTGTGCTCTGACAGGAAAACACATTTTCACATGTTATGGAGGCAGGTTATGTACTGTGCCTGTGCACAAACAGTGTGTGAGTTTCGGATAGACTAACCAAAGCACATCTACCATGAAGCTCAATTGTATCTTGAGTGGAGATCAGGTATGCCTTAAGTTAATTATTATTAATACAGCTCATGGTGAATTTCATTAATTCGTATACTTTCTTTCATGAAAATATTTAGCTTGGACGTAACAGCCACAGATTTCTAAAAACATATTTGAATTCTGTGTTTTTCAGATTGATGTTCTCTCCACTGTGTATTTAGTGCTACTCACTCCCAGGTAGGGTGCTTTTCAGACTACTTTCACTACATGCTTGAGTTACCCCTGAGCCTGTATTTGCATACTTGCGTTATTTCATAAAATCTGCCAAACCAGTAGGCCAACATGTATCAAGATGCCGACTTCACTGCTCTTACATAACATTTATTTTCTAGTAAGGCCTCCTATGATTGAATTGAAGCTCACTAGATAGTTGTGGCTACTTCAGTTTTAAACTAACTAACTTAACTTAATTTTGTTTCTTTGGTTAACAGTTTCTCAGTTTTCTTTTTTCTTTGTGCCTCTGGAAAGTTTTTATGGTGGCAAGAGGACGTTTAAGATTTAATGTGTGTCATTTTATAGTTTTATTTTTTATGCAGAGGTCACATGGGTCTGAGATAAGCTTTTCAGACAAAGACGTCAAAGAAGTCTATCCCATGCTCTGACACTAAGCTGTGCAATAAACTTTGTTAAGCGTTAGTGTTGATGTGCCAGTGAAGTTCACAATTTTACATTCCTCCTTATCTTACACCTCAAAATAATGGTCAATTTCATACTATCTTACTCTCCATGAAGTTGTTTAATATTTCACATACAGCATTTTTTAATTACCTACAGTGTCATCGCGAGTTTTTCTGTCCTTGTGGTTTCCATAGTCAGATGGAGGCATCTAAAAGAGCAGGTGAGTCAACTTGTATTTTGTTTTCTACTCACATGCCTTCTTGCATGTCTCTGGTTTGGAGGCATGTGATTTCTGCTACTGTGTTTTATGGATAACATTTGCATAACAAATTGTTGTTGTTGTTGTTGTTGTTGTTGTTGTGCATTTTTACAGCAAAGCAACATTTTTTGTGTTTATGTGCAGGTGCATCTCCTGGTGCAGCTCGCCCTGGCAGACCTACTGGCTGCTCTGATCCTGTTATCCGCCACTGTCATTAACAAAGTCAACACTGACAACAATGTAGCCATCTGCAAATTCATCCTGCCCCTGTCACTGGTAAGAAACATATACTGTCACTCTGATAGACACTTTGGAGTATGACTGAGGTATGTTACATCATTCTAATAGTAAAATAAGATGCTTGAATGGCATCTGTAAAGAAAAATGAAGAGCAGTTTGTCACATCTTGTCACATCTTCAAATGTAATAGGCCAAAGTAAATTAAATGTGATTGTTCCATAGGACTGAAAGGTCAGTGTTAAAATCTCTTACAGGGCATTGTGATTTTACATATAATAAACTAGTGCAATGTATGAACAAAACAGTGTTACACAATGTCATTCATAACAGGCTGTGGATTTTCTTCAAAATGCAGATACGGAAAATATTTAACCTTTTCAATAGTTCAATATTTAATCAAAACAAATGGCCTACATTTTTATCAAGGTTTGATTGTGGATGCAGAATGTGTGGCACTGCAATAATGTTCAGTTGACTCAATAACTACACACACAAATGATAACATAAATAAATGATTATATTAGGCTGCGCTAAACTACCAAAGGGATTATAATAGTAGAGATTCCTTGATATGCTACTCTACATTTCAAGGTTCAGCTAAATGAGTACAGTAGGTCACTTACATTTACAGCAGAATATCAACAACTTCATTATGTCCCATGTGTGAACCAGCAGATGTAAATATACTGCATAGAGAAGAGTTTAAGCACAACAGAAGTACTCACACCGTTTCTGACAAAGTTGGAATGAAATCAAGTGACTGTACAAAGTTCAAAACGTGTTTTTCTTAAAGTTTTAGTGCAAAGTACAAGTAACAGAAATGTTACCTGTTAAAGTAATGTTATTTATTTTTTAGATAGATCTGAAAGTAAAAAGTAAAAAAAACTTTTTTCTTTAAAAAAAGATTTTAGAATGATTTTTTAAGTCAGCATTTGTAGACAGCAGTTAATAACTTTTGACTGAACCTTGTTGCAAATATTTGGGCCAGTGTATTGGTGAGAGGACCGTTCATTGTTATTAATACTGCTGGTTCACTGAGCAGTGGGGGAAAGAGGAAACATGTCCTCTTCACTCACACGCTTATTTCACTCACACATGTGGGGCAACATGTAAACAGCAGCGACGTTTCGGCTTCGTCACACATAATGTCACGTTTGTCAATATATATTCTCTGTATGTTTGTCTGTTCCAGGCATTTTATTTTATTTCATTTGTGCTGGTGGTGGTTTATGCATGGAAGTCGAAGAACGCAATCCAAGGGTGGAGAGCAAGGCCTGCAGAGGATGAAGTTGCACAGGTGAGGCAGCAATCACAATTGTAGACTATGTTTTCCTACAAACTGTGAGGATTGAGTCACTGTTATTTCTTACAAATATAATTTTTGGGATTATTTGCAGAGCCAGTGTAAAAAGAAAATAATTGCTATTCCTGTATACGTCATGGTTTGGTGAGTTTGTTCATCTTTTTAAACACTACAACACACTGTCTGCCCCACTACCACACCCGGTGGATGTTTCATTTTATATTTGTATTTTTGTCTTTCCAATACCACAGGTTGATCCCCATTGCATTATACTTGGCATATGTGCTCACTCCCTTTATAAACTCTTCCACGCCGATTCCTATTACTGACATATCGGCTAATGGGGTCTTCCGTAATGACAGCAAGTACTACACCAGGTGGGCAAACTTCACCGTCCCTCAAGGTCACGTACAGATGTTACAGGAGTTAAATTGGTGTTCTCTGCTGTGTTTTAATCTCTTTGATTTTTCTTTTTTCGCAGTTGTATTTTATTTTTGCATGTCTGTAGAGGCCGCTGCTCAGATGCTGTGAGTATGAAACTCCCATGTGTATACACAGTTATCTATAAAATGAATCCAAAATTAACAATGTTTTGTTTCATAGATTAATGTTACTATATTCATTTATGCTAATTATGGTGTTGTGTATGCATATACTTTATCAGTAAAATCAATGCAGTGTGTGTTTGTGCTAAAAGAACCGTTTTTCTGTCCAGGAAAAATTCCATGACACGTTCATCAGAGTTTTTCTTGTCCTTGTGGTAATACTGGTGATGTTGTCTTGCTCTGTAAGTCGTAAACAACACATTATTTTAAGACAAATTTTATTTACAGTTTAAAGTATTTGAAAGTATCTTTACACATATGTAAGCAAAATGTAATCAAGCCACTGTTTTGTCGTACTGTAGGTCATTTATTATCACGTTGGTAAATGGTATGAAAGACATCAGCATCACAGCCTGTTTCCTGTGGAAGGAGATGGACGTTCAAGAAGAAGATCCAAAAGAATTTTTTCTACAGCACGAAATATGGTGATGGTCGTCTTATTCTGCTGGGCACCAGGTACATACACATACATTTCAGGATATACAGTTTCATCAACTTGAAGTCAACATAAGATTAAGACTAATTCTCTGTTTCTTCATCTGAAGCTCTGATTCTGCTATTTACCCTGATGATATCGACAAATGTTCAACAGCCGAGTCTTTTTGGCCTTTACATTATACAGGTACGAACTGAATATTGCAGCAAAAAAATCCTATTTATCAAATGTCTGATGTGATATGTCAAGTTATATGATTATTTTTATTTATTTCAGGCTGCCAGTGTTTCCCTGCAAGGCTTCCTGAACAGTATGGTTTATGCCTGGAGACGACCAAATTTCACAGAGGCTGTTCTTGGGGAGAACACACCCCTAGTGGCACATGACCACCTGGCCTTTTTTGATGAATCGCTGAGGAACTCATCTTATTGTTGACAGGCTCTGCCTCAGCTGACTTCACTACAATCTTGACTGAAGTGAAAAGTGTTCTTATTTGTGGAGTGAAGATGAAAAGAAACAAAAAGATGAAGGAAACACATTCTTTAAACAAAAAGCAATGATGGCATAAGCAACAGTATATACATTAGTTTAATCTTTTCAGTATAAAAGGGGGCGAAACTTCTGGGCAGACTGTAGAATTGTGTAATATTTATATATGTGCTAATTTTCCAAACATGCCATGGACTTGTTTTGCATGTGTGATTTCTGTATTATGTTTTATTAAATGTATTTATGTTGTTCAGTATTGTATTTTGTTGAGTACCGTGTCCCTCAGTACTCAAGCATGATGGTAAACTTGTCGGAGTTACAGACTTTGCCGCCACTGTTGTGTAATTTTGGAAGCACGTGTCATACAAAGCTATCTCCGGTACACAGCACACATTGGAACAATGAGGAATGCTGAGAGCTTTGTCACGTCTGCATGCAACTGTTAAAGTATCTCATAAAAAATAGTTTGTGGTTGTGCAACTGAGGTCCCACAAGAGCCTTTTTATATACTGTACACTCATCAGTACATCAGTACAAGTCCACAGGTGCCGCAACACACAGTGCATTTCAGCCTGCTGCTTGTGGATCTGTGTCCCTGCAGAGCACTCAAAGTGTCCATGATGACCTCTGTCCATCATGGACCACGGACCACAACATTAAAACCACCAGGTTGTTTTGATGTACAATCACACACACAATCATGTCTCATGTTATAGTACCTGAGACACCACGGTCACGTTTTAGCGTGTATGTCTTTCCCTGAGTGAACTTGCAGCGCAGCCTTTTACTTATGTAAGTGATCAGCTGACTCACTCATAAAGTAAACATGACATGGAGTTATGACTGTGCAAAATTTCTTAGCTGAAATCCACTCATCTAAACAGTGTGGATGCAGTAACAAAACAAAAGCCTTGTGTCATCGTTATGACACAAGGCTTGTAACATCTCACAATTGCAACCTTCAGTTAGACTTAGAAAAACACAGTTAGAGCTACAGTTAATATGAAATATCAGCCTAAATGAAACTTTCTAGTTGTTTGAGCAAAAACAAAAAACAAAAAACAGTTTGTTTCCACTGTGTTTGACAGGAACTCAGTTGTGAAAATAACAACAAACACCTTTGTACAATTATAAGTTGAGCTAACCGGGGCAATTATTTTATTGTTGTCAGTTGGCTATAATAAAAAACCTTCATTTAGTTTCATTATCTGATATGACCCACATACACTGCCTATTCATACCTACTGAGCTAAAATATTATGTCTGTGTATCAAAGTGTTACTGAAAAAGAAGCCACACTCAGCACATTTACATGTATATATGTATATGTGTATATACTGTATAGTGGCAGAGATTAAAAGCCAACTTACAATAGTATTTGGGTAACACAGTGGAAGTCATTTTAAGTGACCTATTTACCTCATGCATCAGCTGGTTTTTATTATTTTTATCATGTGTGGAAAGTGACCGCAGCCAACATTTTATTATCTGTTTGTTCTTATCAGCATATTAGGCCAAACTTAGAGGTCATGTATTGAGTGCGCTACAGGGTTAATGGCACAAGACAAGTGTTCATGTGCTCATCTGTTCATACGCATAGTTGGTCCATTAATTATCTGCCCAGTGACTTTTCTGAATGTGCCGAGTCAATGTTGAGGCTGTGGCTTCAAAAAAAAGCTCCTGACTTGCTAAACGTGTGTTTTGTTCCAGCACCAAGGTTATGTAAGTTACTTGGCACCATCGACACACAGCTGTACTTCCGTGAGAAAACAGTAAGTAAGTATGTAATAGACACCCATGTACACCAATGAATACATTTAGCACATTCTTTTTTAACCTCATAACTGGGATACACCATGTAAAAAATTGTCAGTTATGGCCATGTGTACATTTGTTGTACTATACTATAAAAGAAAAAACCTACTATGATAAAACAAAACAAAACACAACACAATGTAATCTAATCTCTGACCTAATTAGTTCAAACGTTTATCAGAGGCAGTTTTGGCACGCCATTCTATTTCCGATTAAATTATTCATTTTCTAACATGTTCCTGGTTCATAAACAACACTCCTGTTTTAGGATAGCTATGCAACCTGTGTCTGCTGTTTCATTTTGACATATGATGGGAATTTTATGTTGTTTTATGCCTGAGTGTACTTGTAATATCCCTTGTTAAGTAGGAAATGACACAAAAAGAATTTCCCAAAGCATGAAAATAAATAATAAAATAACCAACCAAGAGAAAACGAAACAAACTTTGCTGGTTTGGTCTGGTGATTTTAACGACTGCACTCTGGCCATTAACTTTAAATGGGAAATTCCAACCAGCATTCATGTGTGAGACACACTTCAGGTGAAAACAGCTCGTCAGCGAAGAAACATCAATTGTCGCTCAGGGTACTTTCATATCTGATATTAAAAGTGGCTCTGTGTCAAATGTAAGATAAGACGTTTCCTAAACCAGTGGTGCACAAATGCAGACATTTATTCTGTAACACAGGCAACAATAGATTAAACAGAGTGTGATCACGCTTCCTCCTAAAACATTCTTTTAACATGAACACAAATTTGAATCATTCTTCGACATATTCAGTTTGCTTCGCAGGAAAATGTATTTAACAAAATACATAGATAACAAGAACAACACACAGCATGATCATCGCTCTTCATGATTACACTGATCACAAATAGAATAAACAGCTCCCCATCAGTGTAAGAGCAGTATCTTTCATTTCGGAAAGTTCCCAGAGCACTGCTCAAGGAGGAGTTCTTCATTATCACTATATGAATGAGACACAGAGGGTGTCATTGCCCACAGAGGCATCATTGTCACCATTGACATGACAGTCTCCTTCCTCCTTCCTTGTTTACGTAAATGTGGGAGTTCTGCCCCCAAATTGTGGCACTGTTTGAAAAGTTGCTGCTGTAGTATTTATTGTGTCAGCCTTGTCTTTTCCTTTTCAGAAGTCCATGGACAAGGATCTCTGCTGGGCCATTTCGTGGTTCCCTCTTCGGCTTCCTGCTCTGCGCACATACACATCATATCTTCCATCCTCCTCCTCTTCATCCTCCTCCATGACTCTGTCCTGCCGCCCTAGTGCCCTGTCCCCGATACTGTGATGGCCCTGCATTCGGCCTGATTTCATGCTAGGCCAGCTCTTCTTACGCAGACTGCTGTTCAAGTCTCTGAAGGGCGGTAAGGTGCTCTGGATGTCTCCTCTGAAAGGGAGAAGCTCCATGGATGCCCTGCCCAGTCCCTGTACAGCCTGACTGGTTTTGTTCGAGTTGACAGATGCCTGAGAGCCACAGTGATGTTCATGAATGCAGCGTGAACCTGATGAGGATCTTCTGAGCGCCTGCATAGACTGCAGTTCCTGAGAGAGCTCCCCAAGGTCCCCAGATATCCCCTAAAAGGAATATTGTTGGTAAATAGGTTATTTTGAACAAAAGTCCCCACATGCAGGTTATAATGTATCAAAGTAACCAAACTAACCTTGTCTCTGAGTGTAAAGAGTTCATAATGCGGAGGCTCAAACGCATCCTGAGAGTCTCCTCGGTGAAACAGGTTGTTCTTACGTACCAACACCTATAAAATATGATCAAACACATTTGATAAATAACCTGTTTCTATAACAGCATTTTGTGGTGTGATAAATCTGATTTGTCTCTTTACCTTTTTCCGTGGCTGTTTGACTTGCACCATGATGGAGACAATAAGTAGCAGCAGCACCACCCCGGTAGAGACACAGATTACTGTCCCATGAGTCTTTGTGATGTGGTGAAAAACACTTTTTGTTTTTGTCTCTGGTGATGGTGAAAATGATGAGACGATGACAATATGAGAGACATTTGGAGGCACTGAGAGTAGATCAGTTATTTAATTATCACACTTCCTGCCAGGACGGTCATTTTGAATGGTTGCCCGAAACAATTCAACACTGATATATGGTCTTTATTTATTAGTCAAAAGACAAGGAAGATGTTGTTTTCTCTGCCAAGTCGAACTCTTTACAGTAAAAAATAATTACAATAGTAATAACTATTTTATAATAATTATTACAAATTATTACATCAGGGTAATAATTACAATGGGTTAATAATGTGGAACAACAGAGTCAAACATCACATGCGTCACATTACGTAACACAATTCACTGTAAGACAGCATGTCTACCTATGCATAGTACCTATGCAGTTGCTTTCATCCCATGGAAAGACACAGTTTTGTATGCCATTGCACACCAGAGTAGTGTTGATGCACATGTTAGTGTGGCAAAAGAACATAGTGCCTAGGCAGGGCGCTGAAACACAAACACAGACGTATCAGTATGCAATGTAAGTAGTAAGTGATGATAATCAAGCAATCCAAAAAACATTTACTTTATTTACTGTTACTCTTAGAGCTGTAGAGCAAGAATTCATAGAGGTAAAAGCTGCAGTACTGAATAGAGACCACCAGGAGGTGCTATTGTTGATCTGTTTGAAATGATACATCTAAGCCACATTAAAGTACTTTCTCTCTCACAGAAGCAGAAACTACATAAACAGGACAAAATGGGGCTAAACAACGGCGTAAAAGAAATATTTAATCTAAAATATTACAATGACAATAGTGAAGAATAATAAGGAGAAACTCACGGTCAGCAAAAGAAGTGAACAGCATCCGAAAACGGCTGAGACGGCTTGTCTCGTCGGCCCACATCCTCACTACTCCCACACCAGTGTCTAACATGATGTCATTAGCTACTGTGCTACAAAACTTAGCCTGCAAAAAAACCACACATCATTTGCTTGTCTAGTTTTAGATGTGTAGTCTCACTGAGGTCAAGTTCTGTAGAGCAGTTGCTTTAGATTTACGATTCATATATGAAAGACAGGCTGTGTAGCGAAAACACAGAGAAACCAAGAGCTCACAGAATAATGCAAAACAATTTGCAACAGATGCATCAGATCAAGCTGCTTGAATTTTATAGTAGTAGTAGTAGTAGTAGTGATATATTACCTTTAGGTCCTCAATAGCATTACTGCCGTCATAAACAGCCACAAAGTTCTTCTTACACTCGTTTGAGTTTTCCATTTGGTATTCCAAGAACCGCAGATAAATCTGAAATAAGCAAGGAAGAGGGATAAACTGTACATTTTCTTAATTTTTCATGCAGTTCAGAGTATATTTGCTGTGAGAAGACAAGTCCCACTTGAAGGCATCGCTGCATTAAAGGATCAGATATAAATCTTTTTGTGGCAGCTGTACTGTATGTGTACTTATGTAGACTGTTGGATTATGAGATCATGTGTCGAGCTGTGGATTTAATGTCAGCGAACGCTTAATAATAAAAGACGCAAAGTGCGTCTATCTTGGGTGTTCGTGATACAAAGTTGAATCTGCATGCTTGTTGTAGAATGAATTTATCACAACAGATGTAAAATGATGAAGAGCTGTGCAGGATGCAACATGCACCGCAGGCTGGAGACTCATTTTTGCACTGTTTGTCATTTTGTGCCCAATGAGTCACATCCTCTCATCTCAAATAGAAAAGTATTTTTTATGGGCAACTCATTTTTCAGCACTTTTTCCTTAACATGAGCTTATGTTATCATAAACATGGATAAAATAGGGACTAAAGCTTATTCTGCTATTGGGACATGGCTGCCAGTACGTCTCGTGACATACCCTGTTGTTTGTTGGGGCTCGTATAGTCCAGATGCAGTCCACTGCCTGGTCTGGCTTCAATTTGTACTCTTCCTCCACCTGACTGGAACGGATCAGGCCATCAGCTCCAGTCAGTTCAAACTGACAATCTGACCCACAGACATTGACAACAGAGAGAGGCAGAAGGACGAGAGGAAACTGCTGCATCACAAGTGAATCTAAAGATGTACAACTGTAATGACTAGAGTACGTACGTAGTTGTGCTACCTGGGATGGGGTTTAGAAGTCCTCCCACGTGCAGATGAAATTCTGGATCTTTGGGTGAGATCACAGAGATGAAGAGAGATCTCACGTTATCAGGACAGCAGTGCTTAGAGTACAGACATTTGTTTAGCTAATAGCAACACAGGCATTTGACTGAGGTGTCATTTAAACAGACTAGATGAACACTTAATGCCAGAATGGTGTGTTGAGATAATGTGTTAAAATCACCTGCAGTAAAGGTGTACTTGACCTGGAAGCCGATCCCCTCCAGCTCCTCATCACTGAAGAAGCGGATCCACATGAAACGTCCACTGGAGAGGACTAGCCCAGGACTGGCTGAGCCACAGAAGCGATTGATGAGTGGCGAGAAGCTAAAGGGACCATCTCGCACCTCGATGTGGTCGAAACGACACTCAAATGACGCCTCGATGTAGAAGGTTTTATCAAACTGCAGCTCTATTCGCTGGCGGGGCTGTGCTGAGGGAAGATGGGCAGTATGTTACGTTTACTGCGACATATGACATGAGACATATTTTGGGGTTATGATGCTGAAAGAGAATAGGTAATCTTTTCAATTATACTTCGAGTTGCTGATTATTCAGTTAGCATTGGTAGAATCGACTGTTGTGTGGGCTCCAGTAGCAATTGTAGGAAATCTGATGCACACAGCGACAACAAAGTTTGATACATTATTTGCTGTGCAAAGTTAATAAGGAATGCACTGAGAAAGTCTGAAAATGTTATTGCCTGCCAGTGTGTTTGTACTTTTAATGACCACACAGAGGAAACTTCCATTACTCCTAACAAGTTAGTAAGATATAGTGTTGGCTTTGTTACAGAGACAGACAGTATAGAAAGCCTTAAACAAAATCCAACAGCAGTTTGAATTCTTAAATAATGTTGTCATTTACTCTGACCATTAGATTCCCTGTAATTAACAACAGAAGAAACATTAACACAAACAGGAAGAAGAACTGAACCACACTGTAATAATCAGGCTCACGTGCATTTTATTTATTACCTTCCAGCACATACAGGCACTCCTTGTTGGGAGGGTACGTATTTGGGTAGTTTGGGGAACTAAAGGTGCCACCCTCTGCGTTTCGTGCCCAGTTTCCACAGTAACGAGAATTCTTCGGCCACTGGGACGGTCTAACTCCTTTAGAGCCTCCATCTGCATGATGAGACATTCAAGTAAATGACATTAAATAAATAAATGGTAACGTTAATGGACTAACAACATAACAATTGAATTTGAAACCAAATGGTGCAAAAACTTCATTTGACGTATATAAAGTATTCTATGAAGGAAATGAATATATCAGTCTCACCTTTAGTCTTATGTGCCAAAGCAAACACCTCCTCGATGAATAGAAAAAATATCCAGACTGCAAACGGAGAAGTATGTGGGAGGAGAGGAAGGATACAATAAAGGAGTACTGGAAAGAGAGAGAGCTTAGTAGGATTTGTGTGACTGTGCTCGACTCTGAGCACCTGCCTGAATCCCCGAATGTATAGAACAAGCCAGGGGTGTGGAGTTCAAAAGCTTGACAAGGAGAGAATAAGGACACGCTGCTTCCACCATCTGCTTACTCTGACTCCTTACTATTTTTGCATCCTACTTTCTTTTCTTTTTTTTAAGGTCATAGCTGGGTGAGAGTTGGGCTTTTGACAATCTGCTGACTGCCATGGTTTGGTTTTGTGCAAGGATATCAATTTTAAAAAAAAACAAAAAAAAACAAAAACAACTCTGTGTCATGAAATTCTGTCTTGTGCCACGCGTGTGCGCGTTACATAAAATATGACCCAAATAGAGCATCTAGCCTGAAGTCACCAGGCCACTACAGTTTACTTCACCAGGGTGGAAAGTTGACATGTTGCAGTGACAAACTACAACACACTAAGCTGTAGTTGTAATATATAGAGACGTTCACGCAGTACACTGTATTGGTTGCATGTGTCTGTGACTGCTCCTGACCCCTGACAGCACCCATCTGAACTGTGTCATTCATTTAAATGTCCCTACTGCCATAAATGAGAACATACAGCCAGATGCTGGAACAAATAGCTTATGACATTTCTTGCACATGAACTCAGAGAATTTAAATTATTATTTTTTAAATTTATTTCAATGGAGACTTTCTCTCCATAAAACCTCAGCCAGCAGCTCCACTGTGCGTAACGGAGGAGCTGCAGGAGCTGCAGGAGCCCAAATCATCCTCCAGTCCAGGCACTGAGCCACCAGTCGCTGTTGCAAAATGGGAAACTAGATTTGAATTATTTGGTCTCTTTAGAATCGTGTCAATACTTTTATAAAAAAATAAATAAATAAATAAATAAATAAATAAACAACCGACTTCAAAGAGGTCTGGAGCTGTCACTTCAGCACCGGGGATTCCCTGTCTTATTTTAAAAACGTCTCTAGAGAGCATGATTTTAAATTCCCACCACCTCGGTGCTGAATCGGGAAGATGTTTGAAGGCTGTGAACTACTCCTGCCATTAAATGACTACAGAAACTCATCCCCCACTCCTCCAGACACACAAACTTAACACCGTTCATCGTGCAAACGCGGGTGAACTCACTCACCTACATGCATCCTTTCATCCGAAGTCCGTTTTCTTGAATTTGATTTCAGACTTGTCCGTCTGCGTGTCCCTCACATCTCTCGATCTGTGCAGCAGTGGTCCGGATTAGCGCATGTTGGAACCACTGAGTCAGGCTCCAGAATCCAACTTTCACCTTTTCATCCTAATCCCATTGGTCAAGATGAGGAAGGCTTCTGGGACAAAAACGAGCCGATGAACTTGTGCTTCATCAAAACTGTCCAGATTTTCCCTTCTGCTCCTGCGGAGCTCCGATCTGTATCAGCCTGAGACTTGTCCTCTCAAATAAAACGGATGATCTGTCTGCGGTTCAAGATTGGGCTCAGTTGGCGCTGGATGGGGGGGAGAGCTGATTGCGCATGTGCAAAAAAAAAGTACACGGTAATCCTCTCATACTCTATTTGGCGTGAATTAAATTAGGGAGTCCCATTTTTTTAAAGCATTTAATTAGCTGAAACAGGACAGTGTGTAGTGTGTTTGTCTTCACACACACACACACTGGACACCTGTGCCAAAAAGCTCACAGGGAATAAATCAGTGGCACATTTCTATGCAGGAAAGAGAGAGAAGGGCACATTCACTGTTGTCTTCTCTCATTTTTCTCAAATGACACACACACACACGCCCTAAAGCCTGAAACAGCTGGCTACAGATGCAGATGAAGATGAAAATCGAAAGAGTTGGATGATGAAGACTTCCCTTCGATGTGTTGCCCTTTAACAGCACAACCTTTTGATTTGTTCTGATTGTAATGGCTTTCAGTCAGAGTCCTTGCTCTCACCTACAGTGGGGGCTATAGAAAGATGCACACTCATCCTAATATGGCCATATCTATCCATGTTAAAGTATATATTTCAAATGTCTTCCAATCTGTCATTCTTCAGATTTAGGGCTGGAAAACAGGGATTGTGACACTTGTCAGTCATTAAGTTTTTTCTATGCTGACCTCTGGCCACCATGTCAAAGTCACCGTGTCACTTTGAAGCTGTGAATAGGTCTATATGCTTATACATATACATGCATTTAACAGAGAATATACGTGGCCTTAGGTTTTAGCTACTGCACTACATCAGTCTTGACATTTCATCATGTATCTAAATTATTGGCTAAAGTCTGCAAAGTAAGTAGTAACTATTATTGCAAGATGAATTTGAGCGAAAAAAAAACAATATTTCCCTATAAATGGTGTAAAAGTATAAAGTAGAAGAAAACTGAAATGCTTGTGCAAAGTACAACGTAAAAAACATGCAGTACTTCCAGTGAATATTTCTATTTAACAAACTGTACTCATGAAGAGATTAGTACCTTTCTTCTAAATATGTGTAATCTATGCTGAAAAAGCTAAACCTGTCAAAACTAAAGAAAAACAGCAGCCACCAAACTTCACTTCCAGCAAAGCACAAAACAACACGAGCTATCAGAGCACCCAGGGGCCACATTTTACAAGTCTCCAAGGCCATCATTATTCAGGGAGGTGGGACCAATTTTTCTTCTGCAGTAACAACCTCAGGGTAAATGAATTCAGCAGCACACTCACCTCCATGATACGTGCACCATCATTGCCAAGTTGCATCATGTGAGCTGTGTAAAAAGAGACGCTGTACCACTGGGATTGATTAGAAAGTGAAAGTGTTGTCTGTGAGACGCATGCATCATTTCTTTGAGTATGTTGTTTGGTTTAGGAGGACTGCTGCAACACTGCCTGGTCCTGAGCAAAGTGACTTGCCGTTGACAAACCCCTGTGAAGACTGAACCAGCGGTTGCACTCACGACCAGATGCCCCAGTTGGCTGCTCTCACTGTCTGTCACTGTCTCACAATCACGCACATGCAAACTGATACGCGGAAACTTTCGATCAGTGCACATCAAAAGTATTCAAATTTGCACCTGTTGCCATGGTAACTGGGCTGGTATCTCGCTCGTTCCTCCTTCTGAGGCAAAAAGGGAGAGGTTTTAGGGGTTTTGATAAAGACGGGGATCAAAGTGGAACAAAAGACAAAATCTTCACAGACCGTCTACCTTTGCTGCTGATGACTTTCTGCAACAGGAACCTAATGTCTGTTGAAATACTGTTTTTCAATACTGTCTTTCAGTCCTTGGTGAGTCACTGTGATGATAATGTAATGGTTAAGAGAGCTTTTGTAATACCGACGTGCCCTTGAATTCCCCTTCACTGTGCGCATTTCTAAAGAAAATGTATAAAATCACTTTTCAGCATGTGTGGGCTCTTTCTGTAGGAACCATTTACCAAGATGCTGAAAACAGTGTTCCTTGATATGAATACAATGTTCCCGACGCAACTGATTTGCGTAATTGTGACTGCGCTGAATGAGAAAAATGTTTGCCATTTTGTTCTTGTCAACTGAGTGAAAAGCCCTGCAACAGCAGAAACAACTGTTTCCAAGGTCAATAATGAATTTTCAGTCTAAACTTTAAGAGCACCATGAAGCACCAAAGCAGCTACTGATGGAGCTGGTGATGAGACTGCTGCACCAACTTTCAGTCTTAATATACAGTACATAGATACATCAGCCATTACTGAAACGTGAAAATCACTTTTATCAGCTTTGTAGCTGTAGCAAGTCATGACAGCACAAGCTTGTAACAAAGAGAAGCTGCATAAGAAACCATGATCTCAATGTAAATCCCCTAAATCTCCCACATCACACTTAATCCTCAAAAGCACTAACATTCCTTCAGCTGTAGATTAGACTCATGCAATGCTGTTAAGAAAAAGGAAGTAAACTGTAATGTAAAGATAAATAATTCTTTTCTTTACTGCTCAGCTGTGTAACAACCAAGAAGAAGGCAGAGTCAGAAGTAAAAAAAAAAAAATGGAAGAGGATAATGAATCCTAAATTGTTCATTTGCAGGGCCAGGACTTAATTAGCATTTTGATTGGAGTCTCAACCAAGCAAGTGATTGCTCCTATTACCGTGCACTTGAGGATGAAATGAACATCTTTAATTTGGGAGAGTATATGGCTGAGTGAGCTGTGTGACAGTGCCGAGTCGAGTCTACAGTACTTACATCCTCCTTATTTGTACTTTTGTTCCCTTATTGTAAAAAAAAAAAAAAAAAACGCACATGCTTGTGTCACCTGCATTTTTGTTTTGTGCATCAAAAAAAAATAACTTTATCACCTAGAAAAGAATACTGTGCTTTTAAGGAAAGACTCGTGTTTATGGTCAGGAATTACATCACAGAAAATGCTGTGCAGTCCAACAGTAACACGTAACAGTGGGGATAAGAGGCCCCCGGCCAAACCCATAGAACTACTATAACTCTCAGGACCTGACTTGAATCTGTGTCACTGTAGCTCGATCTGCTTGTTGCAGTAAAACACAACAGACTGGCAAACTGAGAAGAAAATCACTTTTATCAGCTTCCAAGGAAAAAGTCATTAAGATGCCACCATGAGTCTCTGATTGGCAGGAAATCCCTGTGGATTTGGCCTATTACAGTTGATGAGGAACCAGTCGCCTACAAGCTCTGTCTTTAGGGAACAGATGACTGTCCTAGTGACTTCTCATTTATCATCACATCGATTTGCTTTTTCCTATTTGTCCCCACACCCATTTTAGCACCACAGATTTTATTGCCTTTGCTTGCACCATTGGGCATTTGCTGTTACAACTATAGATTATGTCACAACTAATCATCCTTCTGGACTCCAGTCCACTCTGGTAAATCCTACACTCAGATGAGGAGACAACCCCAGGTCATCCAGCACAGCAAAAACATATTTAAAGCATAATTTATCTTTTACTTTTCTTTTTCTTTGCAACACTATTAGGTCTGTTTATCAGAAACTTTACCTGGACAAAACATTTACTTGAAATCTAATCATCCTCGAAGAAGATTCCCTACATAATAGTCAGCTTAAGGTTCAAAGCCAGACTGTCCAGAGAGGAGACCCTGCCACTGAGAGTAAATAAATATCTTATTCCTAGACAGATGTAGACATATTTGTATCATGCAGCAGGAGGAGCTGATGCTAAACTGCATTCTTATCTCTGACCCATATGACACCAGATTAGACAAAGAGAGGAAGAGAAGAAACATGACCTCATTAGACAAATGTCAGAAAAACAACCATAGTATAAGCCTTCAACACAAATCAAAGTAAAATCCAAAGCAAGACACATTTGGCAAGACAGAGCTCTACATTTTGCTTTCACCTTAATCCTGCGTGTGTACAATCATTTGCATCCTTCATCTGTGCTTTGCAATCTGCATAATTGGGTTATGCTCATCCTCAGCTCCTGCAGACAGCAGCATCTTTCTTCTGAGATGTCATGTTTGATATCGTCTAAGAACAATTCATCAGAGACAGAAGCGCGCACACACACAGTCCCTGTTTATTCAGTTGTTGCTAATCTGCCTTGTGCAACTCTTAGCATCGCACAGCTTAACACAAACTTATTGACTCTCTCATTTCTTCTTCACGTCTTTTTGAGATCAAACCTAAACTACACCCAAGTGTAAAACAATATTTTGAGGGGAAAGTAGTACAGTACGGAGTTATTTGAGATGTGCCATCTGGGAATTTGTTCCTTGAGGCATCTTCTTTTTCAAAGAATTCAAATTAAATCAGGAAGGAAAAAACATTGTCACCAAAAACATTTTCGGCAAAGCACCCTGCAGGTAAGAAGAAAGGTTGGAGGCTCTGTAGGATGTTTTGGCACGATGTTCACACTGGTAGAATTGATTTACCAGCTGGGTCAGAAAACTGCAGCACTAAGACTTTCCAGTTAACGGATCAAATACAACAGATGTTTGTGTATTTGAAGTTATGTACAATTAAGTGACAAATAAAAAATAAAGAAACCAGAATGAATGAATGCAGATCAGGACAGAGGAGCAGATTACAGACCATCTAATCACGTTCTGTGAAAATATATAAAAATTCAGAATAGGCCTTTCTGATTCTGAATTTCAATCAAGATGGCAAAAGGAAAAGATCAAAGCGACTTTGAAAAAGTCGTTGTAGGGATGGAAAGAGCTTCAACTGGCCAGTGTTTCAATAGGATCATAGACTAATGTGGCGCCTGCGTTTAGAGCTGTGGGAAAAACATCAGTAAGAAGGATGTTGAAATTGTGCTTGTGAGAGTATTTGATGACATTCACGCCCATGCATTAGTGCGATATGTAAAGAAAAAACACAAGAGCAGTTCTTCCTCAGGTGACTGAAAATGAAGGTGCATTGGAAAGGTAAGGTACTGGTTTACAGGGATGTGGAAAAATGGTATGGTCATGGTATGTGTCATCCTCCACTGCATATCAGCTACTCTCCCTCAGTCATAGGGAACAAGGGATCACTGGAATGTGTGATGAGTATGTAAATGGTGTGACTCAAATGCTACGACCTTCACAGTCACTAGATCTCAACCGAGTTGAACAACTATTTTGGACCGTGTCAGACAGTGGTTTCCAGCACCATCATCATAAAGAGGGAAGGTCCTTTGCAAGAAGGGTCCATGCAGCAGAGTCCAGAGACTGTCACCTGAGTGTACCTCCTTTTTTACCGTATGACTGTTTTTCTTTAACAGATAAAGTGTTTTTTATGTTTTTGGTGCCACTGCACAAAAGAAAATAAGATTCCATACGAAATCATTGAACATGTTTACACCAATATCATGCACTAATGTAATACTTGACGCAAATGCTGTGCTGCCACATCATCAGATGACATCAACCCGTCTTTACTACGGGAATATCTTGATTCAGTTTAAACATTCTGCTCTTTCTAAATCTCGCTGTCTTATGCCATATGGCCAATCACAAGCAGCGTTTCTGGGACAGATGGCCAATGGTAATGACCTTTACTCAGAGCAGGGTTAAGCCCAGGAAGACAACTAGAAGATTAGTCTGCTTCTCACCAATTAGGGCCCGCAGAGTAAGAATAATGTAAAGAAGAGGCTGTGGAAAATTAGAAGACATATAATCAAATCAAGTATGCTCAGTTTACTTATTTATGCTTTCTTTTATATGTTTAGTGAAAAAAATCAGCAGTTCATAAAATTATATCTAAGTAGATGAAGGTGCTTTTTAAAGTTTCTACATAAAAACAAGGGGATTACATTATTTATTTATAAGTTTTTAAGAGTCTTCATTCTCACATCAACATCAAACCAGCGTTAAACAAAACCCCAGTGCTGATGCTTTCATGTTAGTACTGTAGGTTCAGCAGACATTTTGACCATGTTCGACCCACAAACTCAGCAGGCAAGTAAAGCAGTGACAAGCTTTACTCCTTCAGCAAACAGAAATCTTCTTAGCATGGCCTGATCTGTGGATGTGGCAGCTAGCCCGGATGTTGAGTCAAATGCTACTTTAGGTTCCTCAAAGATTGTTCCATGTTTAAATGTTTTTTTATAATTAATTTAATAGTTTTAGCAATGACAGTAATGAGGTAATAATAATGATAAGCAAGAAATATATGTGTGTGTGTGTGTGTGTGTGTGTGTGTGTGTGTGTGTGTGTGTGTGTGTATATATATATATATATATATATATATATATATATAGGATATATTTCTGTGTATACTTCTGTATATATGTATATATATTGTATGTACAGTATGCATTTAAAAATGGGTTTGACAAATATCACACCATTAGTGTTGTGTACTTGGTGTCTAAAATTATCAGTTTTCACTTTGTGGGATTTTTAATTATCATGTCGTAATTACATAAAATGAAATAGGAAATGACTAAATATAGGTCAGTAATACAGTTTCTCCTAAAGGTTCCTCTCATGAGGACTATCCACTGCAACTAATAATAATATGGTGGCAGATTTTGAGGATTTTTTTCATTTGATTCCAGTTAAGCCCTTTGATTATTTGTGGTTCCTAAAATGCGCTGAACTTCAGAGCTTTAAGGAAAACAACATTGTGTGTGCATCTGTCTGTAAATATGCTCTTCGCCTTGAGACACATTCCACACATTTTAATTTGGTCAAATATACAAAGCTGGTCTTTGCAATCAAGGCCTAAGCACTTGTAGGAAGGGGCTTTAGAGACATAATTAAAAGGCCTGAGTGAGAGAAAGCAGCTTTGGGTACAAAGTGACAGAAAGTGTGAGTCTGATACAAGGTTGTTTCAACATTGGATTGAAGGAGGGTGATAAAATAACAGAGAGAGGAGAAACGAAGGAAAGCAAGAAAAAAAAAAAGGTCATGTGACTAGACCAGCATGGATTATACACAATCGGCTAGTAAGAATAAGATGCACTGCTTTATAAGCCATCGGTGCTTCACAGTGTCCTCACACACCCAGAACCCAGACTCTCATTATTTTATCACCATATGTTGTAATAATGCCAGAAAGCATCACATTAAAACAATAAAAGTCTTTTTAGGGAGATGTTGCTGTGTGTTGGTGAACTGGCAAACAGCTCAGCCTACAGTACAGAGCCCATCCAAATATATAGATAAATATATGAATAACATAGTGGAAGCAAAAACATAGGCAATAAAGCAACCAAGCAACAAAAGTGGCTCAAAGGAGACAACGGAAAGTCAAAGGTGAAAGGTCAGTGAAAGATGGGAATTTAGATGGTGAGCCTTTGCGACACAGTTTTAATTACACGGCACATGACTGCAACACAGATTAATTGTGTGTGTGTGTGTGGGTGTGTGTACTTAAGAGTGCTAGTACATTTGTAGGCAATATAATGAGATGTAGGGAGAGACGTATTTAACAATATACTGTACATGTACTTTGAACATCATGTCAAGTACATTCAGGAGACAGAAATCATTAAAGGTCATGTAAACATGGATCCTGGCAAATTCACAGAATAACCTGGGATTTTAGTCATTTTAATTAATTATCCCTTCACTGTCCTAGTTTGTGTCCAATGAGCATGTATGTAGTTATATTCACTTTATGTGAAAGCAGGACAAAGTATTTGTCCATGACCAGATGGACAAACAGCGTCTGTGCTGCTGCTGCTGCTGGACACGGTGCATTACGCTGTTTGTCCGCCAGGCGGCGCTGAACTGTGCTGTCGCCTGTCAAGTGACGTCACCAAACTGCGACCCCCTTTCGTTTCCGTTTCCAGTCAGTAAATAAACAATAATACGACCAAACTGTCCAAGTACACACGACTACAGCTCCGTGTGCGTGTGAATAAAACAGCGAGCTGATGCAGAGACACCGGGTTCTGCCGTCGTGGATGGCGAAAAAGCAGGAGAAGGAGAAAGAGTCGCTAACGAGGCGCAGAAAACGGAAAGTTGCGAGGTGAAGAATTAGAAAAACAAACGTGTTTTCGTGCTTCAGTGAAGTCTGTTAAATCACTTTGACTTACAGATGTGCACTGATGTGTTTTCAGGGCCGTTTTCTACTGTATGAACGAGAAAGAGCTGGTAGAAGCTGCTGTTTCGTGTTTGTCCAATAGCGGCTGCGAAGATGTGACTGTCCACACTGACCACAAGGTGGCGCTGGTTCTCTGTTTTCTAATGTTTCCAAATGTCCTGATACTCTACTACTACCTACTAGGCTGTGGGAAAATCTAAATGCATTATTATCCTGCCATAGATTTTGATATCTATGGTTATAACTAAACTAATTTTACTCACTAATTATGTATTACCAATAGTAGAATGAGATGTTCGTCTTATCTGATAAGATTTTGCAAAGAGGATTTATTGCAAAACATTAACTATTGTCTGAAACATGCCCACACAGGTTGGAAACATGGCAGGAGACGCCACGGTGGAACATACCTCTTCAAACACAAACACAAAGCCAGTGATGGAGGTTTTAGAAGAGGAGTCTTCAGACTGTCATGATGCCCTGGAGTCGACATACGTTTCAGAAACAGACTTGGACATCACTGAGGTAGAAACTCTGCCATACAGCAAGAGCCCACAGCATCAAGCACCCGAGGGTCAGAGGTCAGAACCAGTTGAGGATCACAGCGGTGTCACCGATGTTGAACTGGAGGCTGAGAAAACAGAGGAGCGGCCAAAGATGAAAGGAGATTCAGCAGAGGAAGAGGATGCTTTAAGACTTGTGCGGGAAATCTTTTTCTCCTGACAATGAACTTAATTGAATGACACTATAGTGTGTGTACTTACTACAAATGTTTGCACCAAAAGAAAACTCCTGTCCAGCACTGCATTTACTGTTAGAGTTGCTGCATTTTACACTAGACTACTGTTTAGCAGAAATACAGCGGCGTTTTATTTTTATTTTGTTTACAGTCCAACCTGTAATACTGAGAACCAAGACAAAGTGTCTTCTAAAGGTTAGGTTAGATTCTTAGACGTGAACATTTTACTCAAAGCTTCGACCAGAGAGCCGGGACACGTTGGTGTGTGCTCTCTGAAGTGTCAGTGAACAAAATACTGAACACTTAATGCTGATTCTGATCATTTGCCAAGCACTATACTGCACTCAGTGGAAGCTGAAACCTCAGTCTGTGAAGGTCTTATGATAGTTAATGTGGGCATAGCAGCTATTAGGTGCACCTCAGGCAAAATTCAAGCCTGACCATATTTTGGTTTTTAGTGTGATAGTTTTACTCATTTACATACTTGGCCTTGGGTTTAAGTAGAATGAAAGATTTCATCATTGTGTCCCAAAACAGACATTTAGTAAAATCCTATAGATGTAACCAAGTGATTTGTGAAAACAGTTTTCAAGCAGGTTTCCTGTAATTTGCACTGTACATTAAACACTGGCCGACTCTTTGGTCGAGCTGAGGGAGCAGCGGTCTTGTGTCCATCTATTTCAAGTCAGATGTCAGCTTCCTCCCTAACACACAGGTCAGCACAGTTGTGATAAGGTGCACACCCACACTGATACAGAACCAGATGTTCATGTCCTCCCAGCTCACATACGGCTGAACGAAAAATGAGCAGGAAATCCAGAAACAGAGCATAACTGAAGCAATATGTGCTGAGCATGTGATGATGACAGACGTCAGTACAAACTAAAGTTATGCACAGCAAAAGTATAAATCCTGGAGAAAACCTCAAAAAGTATGACCTCATACTTCATGAACTGGTTAGACTAGAGACACAGTGCAGCCACTTCACGTTTGATTGCCTGACAAACAAGCAGTTGAGCTTTTGTCGGTTGTGAAATAACGAAATCAATGTGGATGAGGAAGTGCAGTGGTCTCGAGTCGGTGCCGCGCACAGAGCGTGAGCGCGCACGGCGCGCAGCAGCATTTGCGCGGCTCCGCGATCCGAGCTGCTTGGTGCGCGCAGCAGCGACAGACGTGCGGACTTCACCGAGCAACACACACAGAGATCATCTGCAGGGTTTTCTGCTTCCACTGCAACGCCGGAGGATTGAAAAGGTCAGTAACGTCCACGTTATGATTAGTTAAGGAGACTTCACATGATAACGGGACATGTTTTCACGTTTCAGTTACATTCTGCACACTTTAGATAGAGTTTGTTGAGCACAGGGAGGCGGGGTCGCACGCAGGAGTTTTTCTGAGTTTAGTTTTTACCAGCAAATAATAATAATTAGCACTTTGATATTGATCATTTTAATATTATATTATAGCTGTGGCGTCATTATGTTACTATTGCTCGAATTAGATGTGGTGACAGATCTGTTCTGATAAACAGCACAGCTGGAACAAGGTGTGGCTGTTCTTACAGGATAATTACAACAGCAAAGGAAACAATAAGCAATCATTTCCCTATTAATGGGGCTGTTGTGTGATATTAAAAGGCAAACACGAGCAGTCCACTTGTCTGATCTGGTCCAGAATAGATCTCTCATGGAATTAAGATCTGAGGGATGGGGTACAGGAAAAGGGAGAACAAACAAACAAAACAAGCAGATTCATTTGACTATAACACTGTCACATGCTGTGTATGCAGTCCACAGAGACAACAATCTACTTCATATTTTGGTTTAGCTGCCTAAGTGAATTCTGATCATTGCCTTGAGTTATAATAGTTAATCAGTTTACTTTTTTTTTTTTTATCCCCGAGCAGCTGCATGTTCATGAATTTTGATGAAAAGCAATAGCTCCAACTTAACCACAGGAATTTGATGTAATATTGAGCTGGAAAGGATTTGATTAAATCAACATTTCACTTAAAACAACACAATGTGACAAATATTAATATTTGAATTAAATGTATTTTCTTCTCATTTTGAACCTCTATCTAGATTCAACATGGGAAACAAGGTCACCAGAAGGCGAGACACTCCAGAAGAAAATGCCGAAACCTCTGCCACTGCAGAGGAGCCAGCAGAAGAACCTGAGGAGACACAGACGCAGGAGGACAGTGAGCCAGAGAATCTAGACGTGGTTGTCGGGGAGCCGGTGACACTAGTGGCATGTTTGCCACGTGAAGAATGCATATCAGAGTGTAAAAACGTGGAGTGTCCTGCTGCTGCACTAAACACACAAAATGACGCTGAACCAGAGCCTGTGGCAGAGGAAACCCCAGCTCCAGTACAACCTGAGCTTCTGGTTTCAATCAGTGATCCACCTCCAAAATCAGAACCCGCTGAAGAACCAAAACCTGCTGTGGAAGCTCAGCTCGCTCCAAAACCTGAGCCCACTTCAAATGCAGAGACAGAAACTGAGGCAGTCCCTGAGCCCTCATCAGAGCTAGTACCAGACCCAGCTGAGGCTCCAGAGCAGCAGACAGACATGCTTACCCAAGAGCCTCTGCCTAAGCCGGTGATTTCTTCACCCACTTTGATCAACCTGGGTGTTCCTGATGTGACTCTTCAACCTGTTGACACTCCTCCCGCCCCAGCTCCCATTCACAACATGGCCGATGCAGACGAGCCTTCAGACATCCCAGTAAATGAGGAGTGCCAAGACGGTGCTGAGGCCACGTTTGAGCCAGAAAAGCCTGAAGATATATCAGAGTCTCTGGAAGAGCCAATGGAGGCAACAGATAATCTGGAACAGCTTGTGACAGATGCCAGTGAGGACAGCGTTAGCAGACTCCTAAAGAACTTGGAGCTGCAAGGAAATGACCTTGTCCCTGATCTTATTCCCAGTGATGTCAAGATCCCCGATGACACTCCCATCACAGACATATGCAGATCCACAGAGCTGATGTGAAACCACTGAAGACGAATTCACGAAAGAAGTGAATGAATTATTTTGGTGATACCTTCAGTTTTTACATGATGTCTGATAGAATCACAGATAATTTTTTTGTTTTTCTGCTGTGGAACAAATTGATGTATCATCACTTTTCACACTAAAACTATATATTGATACATTTTGCTTGGGATACATATATATAACCAGTGAGTATGTGGGTGAGGTATAAATGGAATATACAGTAGGTTTACTTAAGTGTATTGTTGGACAGCAGAGATCTTCCTCTGTGAATTCACCAAGCAAGAATTTAAATATACCATTACTGTACATAAAATGATTGAAGGGCGTGTAAAAAGGTTTTTCATGTTGAGTAGCAAGTTAAAAGTAAAAAATTGAACACAGTATAGTTAATGCATAACTACAGGAAATGGACTGTAGCAATGTAAACATAGACAATATATGTCACTGTATAGCAGTGTACTGTGTCCAGTATAAATGCTTTTGTTCAGACTTTGCAGTTTTTATCTAACAAGAGTGACCAATTCCTTATTGTATCTTCAATAATAATAACAATAATCTTTTCATTCAAGTAGTGGCTTGTGAAAATAAAAAAAATATTATTCCACATGTTATGGCTGCCCTTTTTTTTTAAATAAAAAATATTCTTATTGGTTAGTTTTGAAAATGGAAAATGAGGAATACTAGCAGATCAAGATAAAGGCAAGTTGGCATAATACTTAACATTCATTAGTTGTATGACTTGCTGTTCCATCATTTCAATGTGGAAAGTAAGCTAGCTGGCCAGAAGTGGTTATGTACGGTGCATGGATCTGTTGAATTGACATTTTGGAGGTTTTTCCTCACACATAGAAATCAAATTCTAGCCAAGCCAGCACAAATTCTCGTGGGAGAAGGGATGAGAGGGGAGGGAGGAGAAGGGGGAGAGACAAGGCCACATTCTTTCCAGAGGAAGGAGGTTTTCGGGGGGCCTGGGTCAAAAGTCTTCAGTGACTATGTCACAGTCCATGAGAAATCTGCTCCTCACATAGCTCTCCCACCACACTGCTCCCGCCTTCAACATATTGCTATCCCAACATTCTTAGGAGTCAGTGGATTGCTTGAAGAGCCCAATTCTGCCTGCCTAAAACTTAAATGTAGAAAAATAACTTACTTAACAGTACTTAATGAAAGGAGGGCTGCACTGCAGTATCATCACCGGAGCTAGTTTTTTTTCAAAAGACAGCGTTCATTCTATATTAGAAGATTGTTGTTAGGTCCTCCAGTTCCATAATCATATAATCCATAGTTGCATTAGGTTCCACTCCCAGTAAACATTTTATTTTGTCCAGTCACACCTAACTTTAACAACCCACGCCTCAGGGCATGGCAAACGGGTTAAGCCCCATGGTTTTAGCAACGCACTGCTGAGTCCCTATGGAAAGGGAGAGGCACGCTTTAGACAGTGATCTCAGTCAAGCTTCGCCTTTAGTAAAGAGAGTTAGCACACTGAGCTGCATCTTGAATAGAGAATAGATAAGCAGCATGATTTGTGCTATTTGTGATTCCTGTCATTCCAGAGGCTATTAGCTCAATAAACATGAGTGTTGGATTGAGTCCCTCATCTCCTTGTTGATTTCCTGTCCCTCTATAACTTCTGATGGCCGAAGCACAAGAACTTGGAATGTGATTTCGTGACACCACATATGAAGGAAGTCACAAAAATTGGATTCTTTCAAAGGTCCTAGACAAAGCACAAGAACTCTTTTTTTCTTTGTGTTTTTGCCCTAAACGTTCTTGCTAGAAACAAAAACATTAGCTAATACCCTAACATTACACAACTAATATGTTCTGTTTCACTTTTCCATGGATTAACACATTGACCTATCCTCCATATTATACTAATTTCAGCTGAAGAAGCAAAGAAAGTTATTTGATTTTTAAAAACATTAGGATCCAATATCATCCAAAGTGGTACACAACAATTTTTCAACTAAGCAAAAGCAGTTATGATGCAAATACAAGTGGTTGCCGAACTGTTTAGGGCTGGGCCTTTCACTGCCACAGCTCTCAAATACATTGTACAAGTCTGTCAGATCTCAGAACATGTGACAACACCACAGTGGTGGTGATTCATTGATAGGTGGTGCTACAGTTAAACAGGGACTTTGGTACAGTGGCCTATATTCAAAATCTGGAACAAGTCAACCTTACAAAACATTCCACTCACTTCTGATTATTATTCATTCATTCATATTATTATTTTTATTTTTAACACAGTAAATTATGTCTGCAGGTACATTTTTAATATAAAAAGGGTAATGAATGTCTATTCCTATGAATAAAATACAAATAAGTATTTGACGGGGAAGATTCTGAGTTGCATTAGCTCTAACTAAAAAGAAACATTTGACAGTATCTATTAAAACTGTAAACTGCAGGAACATTTTTATTGTATTTCAAACAAGAAGCAAAAACAAGGCAGTTCAGTTTCACAGTTACCTTGAAAAAACTTCCTTATTACCTCATTTATTTTTTCTTGTTGCCATTAGCCGCCTGTATTTTTTGGCCAAGTCAACATTGGTGCGTCCAGATTGGAAGGGATATGACCACAAGATGGAGTTCCAGGAGAAGCCAAACATCTTTACTCCGCTCAGTAGGTAACACACCTCCTCATGGCTGAAGTCTTTTCTCCTCCGTCTCTAAGAATAATAAAGAGAACGTCAGAAAAGACAAAACTTTGAGGAAAGATTAGATTGGATACCACACATGGACAGGAAAGTATGAACAATGGAACAATCCACATGTGCATGTGGACGCATATCATTAACAATATTACTGAAACTTATCACTTTTATTTAATATCAAAAATAAATGAAATAGTGCTTGTAAAACATCAGTTTTTCATTTAGTTCTTAACATTTTTTACTATTTCACTACTGTCATAAACTAATGTTTATGGACTGGTGGTTTCTATATTTTATGTTTTTTCCACATTTGTTCAAATACAAATTGCATCAATAATTCTGAATTATCATTCAAAGCCTAATTACCTAGAGTAATTTAGTCTTAATTTCGGTGAGACAACTAAAAGCATTTTGCACTGCGCTTCAATGAGCTTGAAACCATTTTTTACAGTTTGGTAAAATGCAAGCACACTGTATGTTCATATATATATATATATATATGTGAAGGCAGTGAAATCAACAAGCAGATTACGGTCATTGATAGTAAAAGTCTTTTGATTCTAAATATTTTTTTTACTGAAAATATTTTTTTTAACTCTTACCATCAAACTGTCACAATCTGTGCTTGTCTTCAGCTCATCATCACTGACACATAGTCTGTTATTAATCTCTGCTCTTCTCTCTGTATTTGAAAAATAATACAGTTTTATGTGTGTATGTTTTTTTATGTGTGAAGAAGACTAAGAGGAGGCCAGGTTTAACAAATAATTCTGTTACTCAACAACATTAACCAGAGTTAATTTACAGAGGGATGATTTATATTTGACCTCCTACCAATTTTCCATTAGATTACATCTCCCAGTATCACAATCAGGAGGAAAAGAATGAGTGAAGAACAAAAGGTGGCATCAGAAAATAAGAAAAGGGACAGAATTAAGAAAAGTAGATTAGGAAAGAGGAGAATGATGGAAAAACAGTTGGACTGCATAGAGAAAGAATAAAAATGTGGCCTGTGCAGAAGAAGAAATATGTGTATGGACCCAAAGTGAACATTGGAAAATGCATTTGGCTTAGCGTATAAAGATACACTAAATCTCAGCCTGTCAGCACAGAAAGACTACACTTTACAATACTGGTTCTGCATCCTAATTATTAACACTCCAGCTTTAGGGCTGCAGAAAGTCTGATTCAGATAAATATATACTTTCAATGTGAACCATAGTCAGTGTAATGCAAGTACACAACATGCAAAATCATAATCTCAAACACACTAAAATCCTTTTCATTTCACTACGACGTCACTGGCACAACACAAAAGCATCAGAACACACCCTTTCAATCCTTATGTCGCTCTCTCACTCACTCTCTCATATTGTTATATAGAGTGTGAAATAGCTTAATACAGCTGTGTTTCTCTCAACCAGCTCTTGCCTGCACTGCCAGAACCCTGGCTGCAGTTCAACATTCCTTCGGCTCTTTGGTTTGTGTGCTGCCAAGAATACACTGCAGAGGACAGCTCCCACCACAGGCTCTCAATCATAACATTCACACACACTTAAAGTAATCTACTGTAAATACCCATATCTGATATCACGTATTTACCTCCGGGAAGATGCTGCCTTTTTAAGGGAGTCAAGCATGGACCTGAGAGGAGAGGTGATGGGAATATATGTTATATGTAAATGACACCTGGAAAAGAAAATGTGATATCTTTCTGCAATAATAACAAACCAATACGGTACTTGTCTTGTTGAAAGAGTTGAATGGCTCCTTTTTAGCTCCTATGTACAGCGGAGTCAGAGTAGGCATCACTCCTATCATAGACGGAAGAAGGTGACACCGAAATAACATATTTGAAGAATATGAGCCTTCTTATGCATTTCTTTTTCTGTTTATGTAAAACATCTTGATGCCATCACAAATGTTTTAGGGTTTGCTATTAATATTTTAGGACTAAGCTCATTCTCTACAATCCTTTTGAGACATACTTGTGTTAAAGAACAATATATAAAGCTATTTGCTGCATAATTCCTACCTTTGTACCTCCTCCAGTGACCTTTTGGAATGGAGCGCTTGCCTATCTCTGCTCCTTTACTTCTGGGAGTCAGGCAGACCTCTTTTACTGTTCAGTAGAAATCAGACATTTTATAGTAGTAGTAGTTAAAGATAATGACATGTTTAGACTAGGAAGTTAGACTAGGAAAATAAAATTGATCGTTATAAAAAAGGTTGGGACAACAGTTTCACATGGCACACTCCAGACAGAATCTCACATTAACATATTCACTGGTTTTCCTTTTTGTCATTATTTTTTTTTTGTAATGCATTAAAAATAGAGGTGGAGTTATAAGTAGTACTCATAATTTACAAATACAAACTTTTAATGCTGTCAATTACAGTGAGTCTGACATAGGTTGTATAAATATGTATACAGATATTAAAAATCATGTTCTAATATCTGTATATTGTATATTCTTCTTAACAAATAATACAGTATTTAGGCCATGTTGCAGAGCAAATTATCCAAGGCTAGCATAATGAAGTTATAGTAAGCAGGGGAACAAAATGTATAACTTCAAAAGCACAAACATTCAGAGTCGCTCTGGATAACACAACAATCAAATCCATATTTCTGTTTTGCTTTCCAACAACTATGAGTGTTGCTGGACTGTACTCTCTGACCAATCACACTGGAGTCAGGAACAAGGCCAAGAGCCTTTTCAGAAAGCATTTTTATTGTGTAAGTTCAAATGTTTTAGCCTTTTACCGTTCCAGTGTTCACTGCTTCTTTGTGGTCCTGCTGCTGAACCTTTGTGTGAGTTTGGGTCTGTCAGCTCCACAGTGCTGTCCTGAATCTCTTTCCTAAAAAGACGGCTCCAGTGATGGGTCCTGAATTGCTTTGTGGCCTCCTGGAGAACCTTGTGCATCTCACAGTTGTGACGGCAGGAGTTTTGAAGAGATGCAAAAGTACGACTCGTCACTTCCTCAAAAGGCAATACACAACCTGTAGGAGAGTTAGAAAGAAAGAAATGTGGAGAATTAATACAAAGATCCAATGTTAACTTTAAACAGCTCAAATTTGATTGCAATTGGTTATGTTGCTTAAGTCAGATCAGATTTTTCAGGACTGAAAAAACACGTTGAACTCTCAACAGCCATTTGATAAAACATAATGTAAGGAGTTTCAGTGAGGGACAGCTTAATTTTCTCCTACCTGCACACCGGATATTAGATTGTGCATGCTCCTCTACCAAGATTTTCCTCGCCTCACTCACCTCCTGTTCCTGTAATTCTAAATATAAAAACATATTACAGGAAAAAAAGGGCGAAAGTAAAGAAATCAGATATAACATTGTGCTTTACAGGCACATAGCTGTGACTCTTACCCATTCCATCAGTACATTTAATTTCTTTTGGTACACTGTGTATCACTGGTGCTGGGGGTTTAAATGGCTGACTAAAGAAATAAAACAAACATAAAACAGAAGAAAATGTAATCATGAAAGCCACCATTTAATTCAAGTTTAGACTGTCTGATTGATAGTAATAAACAGAGAACCTTTAGTGACCTGTTTGGTGTGTGATGCTCTCTGCCTCCCTCTAGTGGCAATAGATGAGAAGCTAAGAGGGCTCCAGTGCCTCTGCACACAGAACATACATCTCCTCCGCTGGTCTTATCCTCCCGAGTACTTAAACTGGAATTCGTGTTTTGAAGTGTAATGTAGTTGTCACCACCTGCTTCTACATGCTTAAGAGTGCTGGTCTGTCTATATGCTGTGGGAAAACCTTTAATAGGCTGGAGCGGTCGAGGTATGGCTGCAAGTAGTGATGGTTGGCTTAGCACTTTAGATGAAATTGGCGTGTCTGTATCTTCCTGTTCATTCTCAGTCTCCTAAAGATAAACATAAGCACACATCATGAGTCACAAATATACATGCTGATCAAACTAATGTCATGTGTGTGGAAACATGACTAACTTCCAACAGTCTCTTCTCTAGCAGGTCTATTCTGCTCAGAAACTCTCTGGCTGAGGTCTTTAAGCTTTCCATCTTTGTAAGAGGCGTCACATGTCCACCCTCCCCATGCATCAGACCAGGCACTCCCAAAGACATAGCTTCAAAGGAAAATACAAACAACTGATAATGGGGGATCTGCATTCGATCACTCATTTAGTCTAATCAAAGAAATTAAGGCAGTGCAGGAAACCTACCAACTCACTTTTAGTTACATGGGTCTGGTAACGTATCAGATCTGTGTTCTTTCATTTATAGCCCCATTTTTAATGACAAACTACACTGTGAAATAAATTATAGAATAGATGTAATATAATCCAAAAAAACGCTTTGACCTACTGGCCTGTTTGCAGGTTTGCAATATGAATGTAGCAGCCCTCCTAACTTCATCACTTGTGTCTTCTGTGAGTAAAGTTATGATAAGAGGCAGGCCACCATACTGCACCAACTGGAACTGGTGCTCCTCTACAAAAAGGAAAAAAATTGGACAGCATAACTAATCAAACAGTACTCTCAATGGAAGGAAGACTGCTTTAGACTCACACTGTGCGTCAAAGTCTCTAAAAAGACACCAACACAAAATATTACACACAGTACTGCACAGTCTTACCAGTGGCCACGGTGCAGTGGCCCAAGGTAAGTAAAACCGAGAGCCTGTATTCAGGGTCCAGGTTTGGGCTAGCCAGCAGGGAGATGAGATGGGGCACTATGCCATACTGAGACAGACCTGAAGCAAGAGCAGCTAAAGAGAATAGAGTGTCAGTGGAGATAAAAACTATTTGGCTATTTGCATGAACTCTTAATGTGCATTTTTTGTTTATGAGGTCAATACATACGGTTATCAGTAATACAAGCAGAGAGGGTCTTGGAAATAGTGACAGAAAGCTGGCAAGACAGCAGGCTTGTGTCTGCTGCCGAAGCTTGACGGACCAGTACAAGAGTAAGAGTTTCCAAACACCCAGAGGCTGAAAAACTCTCCTGAACACAGGCTACAAAGAGGCAACTGGTTATAGTGTCAATTTATGTGTTTTCATCTTTAACTTACAAAAACTCAGGTTTAACAGAGGACCCTCCTACCATTGTTTGCAACTGTCATGGCTATGAAGGAACATATCGGTTGAAAAATCTCTGTGCATGGCAGAGCAATCTGCTGAAGCCATATTTTTATTATTGGAAAGGCTGAGACACAAATACGCTGACCCTCCACTGGAAGACAAAAGGAAAACAAAGTGAGCTTTTGTTCTCACTCTAGATACTCATATCAATACAAATCAGAACAGAATACAATATCATTACATGTGTGACATGAACATAGCAGCCAAAATGGAGTGACCATCAATTTGTTTCATGCTAACTGTACAGTACAAAGAACAAACACACAGCTTCCATTACCATTCTGAGGATTGTTGACACATCCACAAAGAGCAGTAGAAACAGACGTCCAAAGCTGGTGGTTCTGAGTGGCATTAGCTATTCTCAATGTAGCATCTGTGGAGATGGGGAAAGTGGACCTGCCAAAATATATATTATTAAACCTCAATATACTCTATGTGCTTAGATAAGTGGCTACTTTTTTGATGCTAAAGGTAAAGCAACCAAAGAAAAAAGGCTGTATTGGAATGTATAAATCTAAGTTAAGGTCCAAAACAGGTTGCTTCAGACACACAAGTCAACGACATGTTATTATCACACATAAGGAATCCTTCAGCTCCAAGATTGATGACTTATTGCTTTCTGAATATTGCAGGTGAAACATATGTTTTTTTCCCCTGTGCTGATGTGTGACCATTGGAGTTAAATAAACGTAGAAATGCTATTGATTTGGGTTTATGGTCCCTCTATTTATATGTTACATGCACTTTTAAATGTTTGGCATGCCTAGTGAACGTCAATATAGTGAGACTATTAACTAGCTACAGCACTGAAACATACCTGAACAGATCCAGTAGAATATCCAAGCAGCCAGTTGTTTGGGCTAAAGTTTGTCCTAATTCTGTAACAGAAAGCCACAGGAGAGTTACAAAGATCTACAAAAACAAGCTCATCATACTCTCAGAATTCTTATATCAAGAGTACTTTTTCCCCAATACATTTTGTTCCATGTGTATGACATTGCTTACTGGAGTCTGATACCAAACCAAAGTAATGTCTTCACAGAAAAGTGACACATAAATGTGAAAGCAGATCCTGGAACTTTAAAACAAAGGGTTTTTTCTTACTGTTGTTGGCTACCAGCACAGACAGCAAATACACAGATACTCTCTTCTGTGTCAGTGGGATGTCGTCTTTCATCAAGCAACCAGCAAGGTCTGCAAATGTCTCTTTTCGGCTTAGGGAATTCTTGCAATACACTGGCACAAGAAAAGATAAATAGAATGGCGTGAGTATGTAAAATTTAATGTAATTTGAACTTAAAAATACCACATAGCACCAGTACAGTAATATTATACGCACTATACAGGTTTGTTGTATATTTGTCAAATATAGTAAACATATGCTATATCTAACTTGATCCCACAGATACAAACATGTAAAGTTTTAATATGCCATAATGGGAGAAAAGGCTGCTGCATCTGTGTTCCTGGCAGCTTTTGCTATCACACAATATATAGAAAAACTGCTTGACTAAATACTTGTTTGCCAGCCATCTATTAAATGTTGCAGCACCCAAGATTACACCAACATTTATCACTTCAACATCTGCCTAAAAGCAACTTCCCGATGAATAGCCTGGAAAAATTCTACTTATCAAATCGTCAAGGACGACTGACAAGGCTGAACTGACTTATTTGGGAAGGATTTATTTGTACATTAATCCTTGACTTCAAATGCTGCAAAGAACATTATTTATTGGACTTCGACCTTCAGCATCTATCACACACACATACAAACCATTAGCCTCTGCCAGCGTGCCAAGAGTGAAGAGGGCAGTCTCCTTAACATCTGAATGCACAATACTGGACTTGGAGAGGTTATACACAAATACCACCCCTCCCATTTCCCGCAGCAGGTCCACATTATCCTCTGAAATAATGGAAATAAATAAAGAAGAAACAGACAAATAAATATGTCCTGTCAATGGGTCATGCTGATCTCATGAATGCATTACTAACATGAGATTTTTGATGGTATGTTCTTGTGTTACCTCTCTTTTCACAGATTGAGTGAATGGTGAGAAGAGCTTGTTTCTGTAAATCAGGACTTTTCATCTGAAACTTCAGACATTCAAGCAGCAAACTGAGATCTGTCTTTATGGCTGAAAGGAGAGCAATAAAATATCCAGACACACATAATTCACTTTTGTGACAAACTGTAGTGTTATATTTACAAATAAAAAATGTGAACATACTACAATGTGTTGTAGTGTTAGCAACAAGGTCACTTACTGTTACGGCTGTTGCCGGATACTCCTGTCTTATCCATTTCACACTTTTAATCACTCAGTGTTTAGGAGTCAATACCTTAAATTAAATGTTAACGAAGTAACAATATAGTTAACGTCATCATAGGAATGTCATCTCTTACTACAACATCTAACCAAAGATAGCGCTGTTTTATGTTAACATTATAGTTAACCTTAACCTTAGCTAGCTAGCTGTACTCAGAATTAACTAGCCAACTAGCGTCACTGACAAAAATAAACATTCAAAATGTAATACTAACTTCGGCTAAAGCAACTTGTCTTTCAAGGTACATTTCTTCTTTCGGCTAATGGCCACACTTTTGTAATTAATTTGTTAATGTGACACAGTTTTGCTCTAAGCTAATTTAAAGCTTTAGCGTTTATCGTTCAGGGTGGTCGTCCTCTCGCGTTACCATAGCAACAGACAGAAAGTTCAGCTATTTTCTGGAAACTAATGTCTCTATCTAAATATAAAATTGTCTATTATTTTGTTACTTCTAATCTAATTATTTGTTCTACGATGTTAAGTTAGAGCACTATACACTTAAATATACCTATGAGTATTTAAGAGAACACCGTGCCAGAAACAAAGATCGTCTATTTGCACTTTTCTTTCTTCTCTCAAATACGGAATGGCACCAAATGCTTCTAGGACTACAAGACTGCGTGTGATGGTTACGTCAGACGTTCAGGCACGTCGCTGTTACGTATGGAGTTGGTCGATAGCTTCGTTCGTGATTTTTAAGTTTGTACGTATTTTAATTTTGTGTTTATTCAGGTAACTCATTATGCACCACAATCTGTATGCATGCGTCTAGCTGAAATATAGACAGAATGTCGTACAATGCAACGTTTAACACGGCGACATTGAACATTAGCGGACCTAGCCACTTAGCAAGCTAACTAAACTCATGCTTTAGCTACATGTAAGACGTTATAGTTGTGCTGTCAGCTCTACGGTGTGTAGCGTTAACATTAGTTAAAGTTAGCTTACAGCCGATAACACTGTAGGGAAACGTCATAGGTGACTAGAGGTGCGTATTTCTGGCTTATAGCACTTTAATTAATGTGCAAATCTGAAGCTGCCTAACTTAGTCTACACAAACATTGTTGACTTTAACGTTAGGGCCTTTATTGTGTCGGGTGTTTACTAAACCTTGATCGCTTCCTTTTTCCCTTGCCATAGGCATTAGGGTGATACAGTTTCACACACCTTACCAGCAGTGCTGCATTAGAAATGTCTGCACGACTGTACGCCAGCATCTTTCAGAGAGCCTCCAGCTACACACCCACTCTTACTACTGCCACATACCAGGTTTGGGTCCTGATTGATTTCTTGCTTAAACCAGATTGTTGTATTTTAAATACAGTTTTGTAGTACAGCATGTCTTATTCTAAATGTGTCCTCTCTATGTCTCCTTTCTTGGTTTCTTTTATTCATTCAGTGTTCCCACTTTGTAGCATTTCCCTCTTCTCATCCTGGACCTGCCCCTCATTGTCACTTGTCATCCTGGAGTACCTTCAGATCAGACCATATTCACAACAGGGATAAGGAGTCAGGAAACTGGTCTCAAATTGGCCGACACCGCTCAACTCATCAGGATTTAGACTTCCAACTCAGCTCAGTCCAAATAAATAGCATTCTGCGATCTAATGAGCAGGTGATATATAATGTCTCCTTTCAGAATGAGAAAGAAATTAACACTATCTAAAAGGAATATGAAACACACAGCAGACAAGCATGTTACTGAGGTAACACTGAAAATGCCTATTGTTAATCCACAGATAAGTTAAAAATTAGTTAACAACACTACAACACTGTCACTGTGCACTTGCTCATGCTCATCTCTGTTTCAGACTGTGAGTGTGCCTGAGTTTGATGGCAGGGGACTGAGTACTGTAAAAAGGTTTGACAGTAACCAGCTAGCTGCTAACACACCTAATGAGGACCGTCGCAGTGCAGCCACCTGTTTACAGGTATGTGTCTTCTCCCCTCATTCTGTACATCAATCTCACTGCTTTTCTATACATTAATGTAAAATGAAATTCTGATTTCTTTACTTCCTCCAGTCAAAGGGAATGCTTTTCGGAGTGTTTGACGGCCATGGGGGTTGGGCATGTGCTCAGGCTATCAGCGAGCGGCTGCTATACTACATAGCGGTAGCAATGATGCCAAAGCATAGCCTGGAAGAGCTTGAGAAGTGCATGGAGCATGGCAGACCTGTTCCTCCTATCTTGCAGTGGTATAAGCACCATACAGACTTCAGTTTTCATCGTGAATCTGCTTCGCTCTATATTGAACACCTCAGAGTCTTCTGGCAGGAATTACTGGACAGTGAGGAACATGATGAAGGCATGAGGTAATTATACATGGAAGTCCATATCTATGTAAATATACATATAGATATGATCAGTTTTCCATTCACATGTCTCCATCATCTCTCCTTTCATTTAGTCCTACAGATGCTCTAAATCGTGCTTTTAAACGGCTTGATGCAGATATCTCCTTGGAGGCTCAAGTCCCTCATTCCACTGACCTGATGAAAAGCACAGCCATACAAGTAATAATATAAAAAATAATATAAATTCTTTTTTATTCTTTGTTTATTCTCTGAAGTGTTTTCAAGGGTGCGCGATCGTTATAGACATGCATCATCATCTATGCAGGTTGCATTTGCCGGTTGCACTGCCTGTGTGGCTCATATTGGTACAGATGGCATCCATGTGGCCAATTCTGGTGACAGCCGAGCCGTATTGGGGGTGCAGCAGGAGGACGGCTCATGGAGTGCATTACAACTTTCCCAGGACCATAACTCACAGAACCAGGCTGAGGTCGAGCGAATCAAAGCCCAGCACCCACCCTCAGAGAGAGACAGCATCATCACAGATGACAGACTCCTAGGGGTGAGAGGTCTCAATGTCATAACAGGACAGCCAGTTTTAACAGAATAAGCCACTGGTTCAATCTTTGTATTGTGCTGTCAGGTGCTGATGCCCCTGCGTGCATTTGGAGACGTGAGATTCAAATGGAGTCGTGAGTTACAGCAGAGCATTTTAGCCAGCCTGGATTCCAGAGTGGACCTCGAGTTTCTCAATCTGTACCAGTATACTACACCTAACTACCTCACTCCACCCTACCTGGATGTGACACCCGAGATAACCTATCACAAGTTAAGACCTCAGGACCACTTCCTGATTCTTGGCACTGATGGGTTGTGGGATGAACTAGGTAGCGATGAGGCCGTACGACTCATTGGAGAGCACCTGAGTGGAATTCACCTGCAGGTTTGTGTGCAGTAAAAATTTAAGTAAAACTCCTTGTGTTTGTCTCGTAAACCTATCATGTAAAAATTGTTTCTGACTTCCAGGCTCCACTTTCTCTATCTGAGCGGCAGCTGAAATTGGGTCAAATGCATGAACTCTTGCTGAAACGCCGGGCCCGTGCCTCACCTGCCCTGGACTCCAATGCTGCCACACACCTCATCAGACATGGTCTTGGCACAGGAGATTATGGAGAGCTCTGCCAGGAGAGATTGGCCTCTATGCTTGCTCTGCCAGAAGACCTGGCTCGAATGTACAGGGACGATATCACAGCTACGGTGGTGTATCTGAACTCTGATTTGGCCAGACCTCCCCACAGCTAATAGAAGGTGTTTTTTTTACAGTGCTGCACAATGAGATAAAAATCATAGTCAACTTTTTGTGGATATTTTATCTCCAATTTTCTCAATATTGCGGGCATACATGGTAATCGTCATAGTCCTTTAAATACATTGAAAATATTTTAAATAAAGGTGATAGTTAAAGTTGGAATGTTGGGAGTGAATACAGGTAAAGAAATAATGAACACACATTCCTTGTCTGCACTTTAGTTTCTGTTCTTACACAGTTTTAATTAGACTCTGTGCTAAAGCTTTGTGTAAGCTGTAAAGTGTACTTTTAATTTTGTATGAATTTACTTTTAAATGGGATTGTCTGATCTGTTTAAGTTGAAACTCAAATGTATAGAAACTGTTTTCGTATTTGTTTGTGTTTTAATCACAGTTATTTTAATTAAGAAGTGATGACATAAACACCAATTGCAAAATGAACAACAGAAACAACTGTTCATATGAGAAGCGTTATTTGTTTCAGTACCAAGAATTTTTCCTTTGTGTGCAGGCAGCGTGCCATCCCCATTTCCCAATTGGAGTTCCATGGCAGCTTGGGACAGATGTGTACTTATGATGTTAACATGCACAATGACAGCACACAGAGTACAGAGCTCTGCCAGTGTCAATGGGAACCAATTGCTTTCAAACAATCCAGATCATTTTGTTAATTTCAGCTTTGGGAGCCATTTTTTATGTTCTGACCAGTGAATTCAGGCCAAAATCAGAGAAAAATACATCAAATGTATTCAAGTTTGTTTCCTGTTTTATAGGAGTGTAACTTTATTATTATTACATTGTTAACATCTAATCATCTTCTGTTTTCAATTGTCATATTGCATTTCTATTACTATATGAGGCTGAACTCTAATGCTGTACCTTTAAATGTGAATAATGAACCAAGGACTTCAAAGGAATTTTTTAATAACATTAAAACCACATTTGTCTAAAGATACCAGTTTTTTTTTTTTCCTATGCTCTTATCCTGTCTTTTTTCTTTTATTTTACCTGTTTTTATATGACATTTCCATCCTACACTAAACCTTTTCCTCTTAAAAACACTCAAGATCTGGCAGCAGAGTTGCCATTATTGTTCTGTAAAATTGACTGTGCCTTAATGAGGCAGTTTTTGTAAACACAGCAAAAAGCTGTTACTGTGTACTGTAACAGTACAGTAGTGACCAAAGATTTAGCAATTTGTTACTGTTTATTTGCACTTAGGGTTTATGGATGCAACACTTAAGAATCAGGATGTGATGGGTGTATACCGGTAGTACACAAAACATATAATCTCAGCTTGCCTTGAAAATGAAACACATTTTCCTAAACCACAGCCCACAAGCTGATAAGCTCTTTGGTCATGACCAATCATTTCACTGACTCACTTCCTCAAGAGTAGACTTTACCCATTCACTATCATTCAACTGAAGTGAACTCTGACCCTCTGGACATATTACATGACACCGAGGAACAACAGCCGCAGTGAGAAAACCAGAAATAACATTAAATGTCTTTTTTGTTAGGTAGATGACACTGTTGAAATGAGGGCCTGTGGATAGATTTAGGACAAGTGGAGCAGAACAACATTTTTGGAAGGTAAGTGGTCATATATCAGATGCGAATCTGAATCAAAAGTCTGTGTGGCTCATTAATTATATTGTCATAGCTATATACGCGTCAGGCTTTTCTAATATCCATGTTATTTTCCTACTAGTTACCTTCTTTCTTTTACAATAGATGACACAGAATATGTTCCAGGAGGGCCTATATCATGTGTTTTTCAAGGAGACACCCCCAACCCACCCAATGGCTCAAGTTACCCATCAAGGGGAGCTAAACAATGCAAGGATACATCGTTGGTTCGGGACTGTGGTGAATTCAAGAGTTTTAGTCACTGGGGTGAGATGTTGCATCCTTGTTCTTGTCCACAACTTAAAAAATAGTTTAAAAGACATTAAGCTGTTTGCCTGCTTCATACTCTGTGCTTCTCCTCAGGTGGTTCAGGTCCTCAGTGCCTTAACCTGCATATTAACCACAGTCATCCATGCGTGTGTGAGTTACAACTGCTCTGTCGTCATGATAACACCAGTGTGGTCAAGCCTATTTGTGAGTCCATACCTGCTTCAGTTGATATACACTGAAACATGCAGATGTTTATGAGTAATATGAGTATATTCTCAGTCATAATAGTTTGTGTTGTTACAGTTTCTGGCAGCTGGGTGTCTGGCAGTGGAGGTTCAGAGGAAGGCGAGGAAATTAAAGGTACATGGCTTGTTTAATATCTTTAAGTTATGAAAATGCTTGAATTAGGAAAAGCCTCAGTTATCTTTGTATTTACAACAAATAGATCATCGCCCTGATGGGTCTAAACCTCTTTAGCCTAGTTTTTGGATTTTCTGCTGTGCTGGCCAATAGCCTCAGGAACCCACATCCCGTGGCGCTCAACACAAACCAAGAGGTACCGATATTTTCAAATGTCTAATCATAACATAGAGATTCCTTTTTTACTTTTGGTTAATAAAAACAGCTTTCTTCACTCTCTCTTCTTCCTGCCTTTTTTTCACCAGCGTGCTGGATCATATATTGCGAAGGGGAGCTCCATAGCATTTACAGTAGTGTGTTCACTGGCATCGGTGTACATATTTTTCCTGTCCTGGAGGGGCCTACGTCGCTACAGTGCTCCTCAAATTCAGGCCTACAGTCGCATCTCAGAGGTAAATATATAAGAATAAATATAAGAATGTTTCTATGGGAAGTTCTTACTTCCTAAGTAAACTACAAAATTAGATATACATATATATAATACCAAATTCAAAAAGCTCTCTCTGCAGTATTATATATTGTAGGATTTACTGTTGTCTCAATCTTTTGCTCTTTGCTTGGGCAGGAGCCAGAAGAAACCAATGGACCTCTATTGGAACAAGTGGAACAGAATCTGTGAAACTCAAAGACCTAAAATCTGTTTTACATATACTGTATACTCTATGTGCATGTCAATTACACTAGAATTCAAAACACCGTGGACACACTCCTGCTTGTAGAGATTTTGTTACTTAAGTTACTTAAGTTGTTGACCAGAGACTGCGTGAGCCTTCTACCCAACACTTATTTAAGAATATCTAATATGTGGAGAAAATATATATGTATAACTTTTCCTTTGGCATTGAAACATGAAATTCACTTGACCAATGATCTTAAGCAATGACATGCATCGGTAGATAGATTATTATTTATATCAGCAAATGAGAAAGCAGAAGTAAACTATATTGCCCACATAATGATGGACACAGAGGACCACGATGACTTATAAAGCATGCATTTGATATTAATGTTTACATGTTAATTGCACTCTTGTACAAGGTCGTGATATTTAAAAATAATTTAATTCTGGAAACATGTTTCTAAACAAGTAAACGTATGTCTGTGTAGGTGCTTCAGTAAAACATTGTTATCAGAGAACTTGCAGAGCTGTTATACTGTAGCTTTCCATGCAGATGTTCTCAGGTGCTGCTTTGTGGTCGGCAGCAGAGGGCAGCATTGTCTGTTTTTTCATGTTGTTGTAGAGTCAGATTCACAGATCACTTGATGTGGTTAGTGTAAAAATAGAGGATGAAATTGCCAATGAATACCAAATAAATCACTAAAGATCACTGAGTGCAAATAAATGTTCTTGTTCATGAGGCTTGTATCAAGTGTTTTCTTGTCTTGTCTTGCTAACGTCCAAATGATTTGATGATTTTATTTAACAAAATGGGAATATGTGAATATATTTTAATTTTAATGGTAACTTTTAAACTAAATCTTTTCTTACCTCAATTCTAAAAGGCCCAAGAGATTTTCATTAAGGATAAAGCAAGGTCATTCGCCGCTCTTTTGGTATTAACACAGACACACACAGACTTGTACAACTGAAAAAAAAAAAAAAAAAAATCAGAGAGCAGCTAGTTTCCCAAGGCATGTCTGCCTAACAGCTTCCAGCTGTTGCCTGGTTGGGAAAGCTGCTATGGGAACACACCGAGTACAAAGAATAACATGGGATTCATTAGTAAATGGACACAGAAGGAGAATAAAAGAAAGCAGGATGATGAGGTTGGATGTCCTCACACAAAAGTGACGACTGATTCCTGTGGTACAAACCACTTTTCTGTGTGATAAAGTCTCACAACTACTGTGTGTGTGTGTGTGTGTGTGTGTGTGTAGCTAGTGTTCCATAACCAGTAGTACACACATTAGTTCAGATGTTTGCATCTCCTGTCAGTGCACTTGAACAATTCCATGTTGCATTTAAATAAAGAATTGTTCAGTGTGATCTGAGTTAACAGCCAACCATGTGGCATGCAAATCAAACACTGCTAACTATGCCTTGAAGCCTACTTCAAATGCAGCTGTTTAGTTTTGTGGTCTGTTGCTGAGTGATGAGTAATATCTTTTATCTTTTGAGTGTATCTTCCTTTTCACTTATGCTTTAAAGGCCACATTGTGAGAGGGAAATGAGTGTGAATGGAGCAGCGGAAGTGGTGACTAGTACATGTGGGGATTCCCTTTGATAAATCTCACTGCCATTCTGAACCTTCAGCTAAATGGCCCGAAAGGATTTGATCTGAGATACTTGCAAGTAAATAACCAAATAATGTATGCAAATTTTTCTTAACAAGAAAATAAAAAGGCATAATCTTGAGAACATTCATCATCAATAATTTATTTTTCTTACTCTCAAGAACCACCATGAAGTATCATCTTGAAAATTCGTCATCAATTTCCAACAACACAGTTTTGAAAAATGTAAAGTTACTATACAAATTTTTAATAGAAAAAGAATAAATTAACTGTGGAATTCAGTTTTTTTAATCAACTCCACATTTTTTCTACAACACCTTTAATGTATTGTTACAGTTAAACAGAGGTGATAAAATCAAGTTACATGCTCTATTGTCTGGTAGGGGAAGTGTTCTACTAGTAAACTGTCTGTTAAAATAAGCTTCATTTTGCACACCTGGTATTGAAACTATTGATAACAATGAAGAGATGTCTAGATCCTATGTGACAAAGCAGTAACTGGTCATTTTGTAGCACCTGAAAGGGTTATTATAATGTCAGAACTAAAAAAAACAAAAAACAATACTGGTTCATATAAAATGGAACATTGTTAAAACAATGAATGTGAAAAACCCCACAAAACATTAACAATGCCCCTGCATACATACAGGAAAAGACTGATAAAAGAGTTAGTTCAGTTCTCTGGAATTATTACAAAAACCTCAAACATTTCTATGGAGCACAGAAAATATAATGTGTTTAGAACATCAGAGGGAAGGGAAGATCACGCTTCATCACACCAGGCTCAGAGGTCAGATAACCACAAGTTCAAATCGGGACTTTCTGGGAGCTGTGCAACACTATGGAGCAAGACATGCTAATATTCATGGATAGAAATAAGATTCTGGATGTCTTTGGGGTATTTGTGATTGCATCTATAGGCCATGCATGGGACTGTGCATTTGAGACACGAGTAATCAGTTCCTGTTGAATGGAAACAAGGTAGTGCTGGTTCCAATCCTGGGTAAAAATCATCTGTCAGGCAACACGGGGGCATGGGAGTGTTGATATTTTGTATGAAAATAGTGTAAAAAGTGGCAGATTACAATAACAATGCATTAGGAAACACGATACTACTAGGGACAGATTAAGATATGTACCATTCCTCCCATGCCATACAGCATAATAAACGTTTTCCATACTTAGTGGTGCCAAGAGTTTGAAAAACAACAACAACAAAAAAAATAAATTATAATTAAACCGTATTGCAGACATGAATCGTTTTAGTAAAATTAAGATCTGATCAATTCAGATTTTGTGCAAGAGTAAAACAGTTGTAAACCCTGTTCTATAACATTTGTCAGGGGAACATGAGGGAAACTATTTCAGGTACAGGTAAAACATGCAGAGCACTAATTCCTTTATACAAAACCAGATGTGCTTTTCTAACCCTTCTAGATATCTGATTGCTGATTGGGATATATAAAGGAAATAATGATCTCAATTTAAGGATTAAAGAATAGTTTTGTCCGTTCTGGTTATGGCTTCTCTTTTGTCCTGACAGTGTCATATTAATTATTATTAACCTGAAATTCATCAACTAATTAAAAAGAAAACTCATTTAACACCTTGTTTGTGGTTCTAGATTCTCTAGTTTCCTCTTATGCACTTTCATAAGTCATTACAATATTGAGAGAGGAAAACGAAAACATATCTATGGTTGCTCCAGCCCTCATAGACATTGTTAATTTTGTGCTTTAAGACCAAAGTAAGCTTAGATAATTCAATAACCATTCCCCCTGATGCCAAAATGGTAGTTGTTTCTACTTTGTTATAGGCTGTAGGGATGAAGAGGGGTCTTTGAGTTGCTGTCTCAGTCTCAGTGCTCATTTACAGTACTTGTGTAAAGCAACAACATGTTTGGCACTGTTATGTTAGTACTAGAGTGTGCCCATTAAGTGTTATTACTCTCAGTCACCACTGAGTTCTGAGGAACTGCTATGATGCTGAAGCAGTGGACAAGAAGATGAGAAAACACAGTGCTGCAGAGGGACAGAGAGAAACCCAGCATGGAGAGAACCAGTATACCAGTACGACCAAAGGAGAGGAAGAGACTAGCTAGTGATAAAAACAGATGATTCATTGCAGAGATTCCTCATTGAACAGCCTCAATATCCAACTACAACTAAAACCAACAGAGGTCAACAGCCAATCATCTTTTACTATAATGAAAATGAAAAATCTGAAAAGGTGAAGTGAGACATTGCTGCAATCGCGACTTTGTGTAGCCACATTGACAAATGGCCATTTTCGACCCCATCACATTCTGGCTCATGTACTGTCCACAGTCCACCATGTGGCCTAACAAACTGGTACGGTCAGAGAAATATTGTAAAGACCAAAAGTGTTACTTCAGATGATGAAATAATCATAGATCAATGCCAAACCCAATAACCACAACTCCAAATTCTGCCTATGATGCACCAATGAACTGTTACTTCAAGCATCACAAGGCAGAGGTCATGGAAATACGACTGCTTCAATTCACTCAGACTGGAGAATCAAGCCAGTTCATATGCTATTATTGCTATAGTCCTCATCAATACCCCACAGAGTCCCAGACACCATCCTGATATTGTCACTTTGAATTCACTCATACCAGCTGACTGACTTCTGCACAGGCACCAGCCCAGGGACCCTGGTGTGGCCAGTTGTTGATCTGGTCGTTGTCTTTGGTTGTGGGTTAAACTGTGAGGAACTGAATTTGCCATCCAACAGAGTTTCTTTTTATGTCTGTGTCGTTCTTCTTTTATAAATACATAGGGCGAAATAAAAAAAGACAACAACACTGATGAGAATAATGAAATCCATCACAATTCATTCGGGCCTGAAAATGTGTGTTAAAAGTGGTGGCTCGAATCCAGCAAGTATCTCCTGACTGGGTGGCAGTGCACTGAAGTTGGAAAGTTTGGAGAACCAAAGAACCAATGTGCATGAAACGGATCCTGGAACAGCCGATGTTATTGTTGTTGAGTTTGAGTTGATTTTCTTCCATTGCTCCTTGCCCTGTTGCTTGTGTGAGGGTGAATAAAGAATAGTTCTGTGGTGCTATATGGCAACAGTTCAGCAGCCTGAAGGTGGCACTTCTCAGTCTGTCCTGTAAAATCAGCCTTTATCAGAGCCTTGCAACTGTGTCCCTGTCTGGCTGTGATAGAAGGGGAATAATAAAAGAGGTGGTGAGATGGATGGAGGGCAGGATTTAGGGAGGAGTGAGACTCATGCCCAGTCCACCAGTCCAGTCAGGGCAGGATTTTGTGGGGCTTTAGGGATGAGGTTGTTGGTTGTCAATGGGTAGTAGTGAGGAACAGTGGACAGGCAGTAGGAGAGGACAAAGGGACTTTACTGGGCCCCTCTAGGAAGGTCTCAGACCAGAGTTCCAGGTTTAGCCTTGTCGTGTCCATACCATTGCACATCTGCCAGCTCTGAACACAGGGGGCTACTGAGAAAACAGCTGTCACTGAAAGACCTGTAGGGGAAGAGATAAGGACCACACTGATCACACACGACAACAGCTTTTAATTTCAAAAGGCAAATGTATCAGATATACCAAATGCTATCATCTACATGGTTTCAAACGTTCACCTGCTTCATGGATTGTTTTAGACTGTAAAATGTTCTTAGTTACAACACGCGCAGCGTATGGTTAAGTATTTCTATTAGTAAATCCTTTAGGGAAAGAACCACAGTGCTGGTGGCTGGTGTCAGAACACAGAGCAGAGCACATGCAGAGACCAGATACAGATGTAGCCAGAGAAGCAGTACATGACACACATACCTCCACCATTAAAGACCAAGAAATTATTGTAAGCCCCTCACAGCTGAAGATATGATGATGAAGAAACATGATGCACGAATTCCTAACACTAGATTTGTGTGTGAAAAGCTTTCTATAAATAAAAGAGTCTGACTGTGCGTAAACCTGGCACTGCTGTCACAATATATTTTTGCTTTGAACTTCTTTTTTTTTTTTTGTTGTTGTTTTTTTGCTTATGCTGCTACTGTGTCTTCCCAACAGGAATTTCTAGTTTTAATCTACTGGGAGGCCAAGACCACAGACAGTACCTCTATGCATCAGAGCTTGGCTGAGGGGGAGACTGACAGACGTCCTCAGTAGGAGAGCTGTCTGCTGTGCCTCTAAACCAGGAGAGAGGACACACACACAAGGAAAGGAGGGTTAGTATAGACAGAAAGAAGGACAGGAAAGAAATGACAGTATTAGAGCAATTGTTCCATAGGAATAAGACAACCAGAGGCTGAGAAGTGAAAAACACAAACAAGTGAAGAAACATAAAACAAAGGTGCAGTTAATGACAAGTCAGAGAGACATAATTTCCAGAGGAAAGGGTTCCAATAGATGTTTACCCCAAATCACACTGTGATTAGTTCAACAGTGCCATCGGCTGACACAGATACAACAGATAGTCGGAGCCTGTGAGCATGTTAGAGTGAGGTTTGGACAAAGATGGTGAGCAGGAAGATGTCAAGCCAATATGCAAGTGTAGGTAAATTCATCGCGTCACCCTGTTCAGCTGCTGTGCGTGTGTGTTGGTGTGACTCTTACCCACTCTGCCAGTTGAGGATATGTTGTGGGCTACAGGGGGGTGTGGGTGTGGCTGCATGTTCACTCGAGGGCGTCATACTCCTCTGGCTGTGAGGGGATGCAGCTATGGGAAAAACTGACAGTTAGTCATGCTGAGTAATGTACAACACATGCAACACAAGGCAGAAAGACAAAGGCGACAAGTACACGCATACAAAAACACACAGATAGCCGGAGAACAGAGAGGTGAGCTGCAAAGGAATGTCATCTATGCCTCACATATGTGGTTGGAGGGATGGGGCCTCAGTGTCCCAAAGACCATTTGTGTCAGGGGGGGATTACACCACAGAAAAGTCACAGCATAAACGTAAACACAAACACAGGAGTCATTGGCGCAGTATGACATCAGTCGCATAATCTTAAATTCATGACTTTGAGCGTCACATGGGGCAACATATTTTTCTGCTTTCTTTCTTATTCTGATTGAGGTTTAAATGAAGAACACCCACCTGGTGAGCCCTTAGCAAGAGCCCCTACTCTACTTCCACGACCATGTCCCAGAGTGCCTTGCTGTGACCCTGTCTCTGAGGAAGTGGACCCTGAATGTGAGTGACTCCTCTCCTTCAGGCTCCCTGAGGACCTCTGGTACCAGCACCGCAGCTCTTCAGAAACCGCTGTCCTTCCCCCTGCACCTCCACCACCCTCTCTCCCCAATGACGGAGTCCGTACAATTTGAGAGCGTGATGGTGTGAGTCTGCCGCTCCCTTCACCTCCCTCCTCTCCCCCCCAGGCCTCCTTGTACAGTCCCCCAGCCGTGTAGGAGCTGGAGGTCTTGAACTGGGCCTTCACGCTGTAGTGGCCCTCCTGATCGCTCTCCAGGCTGCGCACCACCACAGGGTTGGGGCTGCCCTCCACGTATAGCGGGTATTCCTTGATGCGGTACTGGGAAGAGGGCTGGCTCTGGCTGTGGAGGTACACTCCATGATGTCCCCCTCCCATCCCACCTCCCCCTGAGCCTCCACCAGAGCCATTCTTAGCTGCCAGGTTTGGCATGGAGCCAGAGTTAGAAGAACCCAGGTGACCGGCAGACCTGGACAGAGAACACAGGACAACACCATGAAGCTCACAGAACGATTCATGTCTTATAACACAACACAAAGAATTAATGTCCAGTAACACCCTTTTCTCTGCATCTCCCCTCCCCCTACCTGTGCCTTTGCCTTTGCCTCTGCCTGGCTTTGGAGGGTGAATCCTCTCCCAGAGTAGAGTAGTTGGGGTTACTGCCAGGGGGTCCACCGGAAGGATAATAATGCTCTGAGCTGCTTTGGCTGGTGCAGGATGAGCAGTCGTCCAGTGGGTCAGAGCCATTAGAGCTGCGCCCTGGGCCCAGGAAGAAGTCAGGGCTGCCAAGTGTTCCCAGGGCATGCGGATGGGTATCGGGATCAGACGACAACAGTTTGCCCTGAGACTCAAGGCTAGAGCTGCGGTTCCTAAAGTGCTGAGCGAGACTGTGCAGACGTGTGGGACTGATGTCCACTGACCTAAAAGGTGCAGAAGAAGAATTAATAAAACAACAAAAAAAAAACTTGTTAATAAAGCAACAAGTAATTTCTTTTTAATATTTTCATAATACTAATGATGATAATAATGGCTGACCTAGTGGAATGGACATAGTGTGGGGTCCTAGTTCTCAGGTCCGGGGTTGACGGCATGCTCGACTGAGAATTCCAGTGAGGGAGGCTCCTGATGGGGCTGCTCTGCAGAGAATTACTACCTCCTGCTTCTGCACTACCAGAGCTTGGGAAACGCCTGTGACTTGACAGAAGTGGAAGAAGCATTATTATAGTGTGATGCTAAGCATTTTCACAAAGCTACTAATTTTGACTGGATGACTTACACTTTATATTCCTGAAGAATTTTTCCAAATGTATTGGAAAAGTCAGGGCAGTTCCGTTATTTTTGCTGTAGACTGAAAACATCTGGGTTTGACATCCAAATATGAATATAAGACAAAAGTTCAACATTTCAGCTTTTCAGACATTTCAGACTTCCGGGTTCATTTTGCTGCTGCTATCATGTGTTATATCATCATTGAAGATTATTGAGCCTGTCCCAGTCCAAGTCATGACATTACCTTGTCACCTCATCTGTGTTTCACAGGTGAGCTTGTATGTTTGGGGTTATGAACAAATCCTTTCTTTCTTCAAACTTTAGCTTTTCCATCACTTTGGTAAAGGTTCATCTTTGTCTCATCAGTACATAAAACGTTTTTAATTTTTGAATTCCTGCAATTCTTAGCAAATTCCAGCTTGGCCTTCCCATTCTTCTTGCTAATGAGTGGTTTGCATTTTTTGTTGTTTTTTTACCCATGCTCAGCTCTCTGGTTTTCATGTTGGTTACACCTCTTAACTATAAATGACTTTTGATTTGGCAATACCCAGATCTGAAACAGAGCGTAGACGTTCAGTGCTATTAATTGTTTGCTAATCAATGTAACAGGACACGCCTGTCAGTCACATTTTCCAATACTTATGTTCACATGAAAAATGGGTGGGTTTAGCCAAAAGGTGCAAGTTGGCAGCTAAAATGTTGATCTGTTGTCTCATATTGATCTGTTTATGTCGAACCCAAATGTTTTCAGTCTACAACAAAAGTAAAGGAACCAGCCTCACTTTTCTAGTACTTTTGGAGGAGAATGTAAATATTTCGTGTGCTTGTTCTCGTTTGACAGTTGACTAAAAGAATTATGTGAAGCCTCAAGTTAATACACTAGCTCTACAACAAAAGGCTAGTGAAGGTAAACTCCCTCATACCTGGAGTGAGAGGAGCGTTTCTTGACTTTTTCGTAGGGCTCATCCAGTGAAGATTCGCTCCACATCTTGGGTTTGATGGGTGACTTATCGTAGTCAGAGCGTGAGTAATGCAGGTGTCTCAGGCCATCAAGGGACTGGGGTGGAGGTGGCCTACTGTGAGATGGTGGCCGTGGAGGCAGGCCCTTATGAGGTGATGCTACTGGAGAAAACGTTGGGGTACCTGTAACTTGAGGGTCATCTGAAAGAGATAAATAATAAGACTGAGTAAGGAGCACAAGTAACAATGAGCCATTGGCGTGATATCTGGAAGTAACGCTAAAGATCAAGACTCACCATCATCCAAGACGAGTGCATCAGACAGCGAGCTGTCTTCAGAACCAATATTGGCTTCTACAGGTCAGAGAAACAATGGCAACCGATTGTGGGATTACAAAGTAGCAACATTGGATCTTGTAAGCCTCATTATCTAATGTGTGGACATCTATTATCAATCTGATCAGTACTTGTGAAGAATACTTCTCTGTGTCAACTACAGCTGTCAGAAATAAAGATACAGTACAGAACAAAGTCATTTCCCTGAAAGCGTATATTGGTACCTTCTATGATAAGCGATGCCCTCTGCGTAGGTTTCTTGCCAGAGCGAACCCGGTACTCATTGATTGAGTTCTCAATTTCCTGAAGCTTCTTCAGTGCGTTCAGATAAGAAGTCTTCCTCTGCTTTTTCAGCTTCTTACTGCTTACGTGAGGATCACTGGCAAGACGCCTGGCTGCCTCTGTAATCTGGGACTGAATGGCAAACTCCCGCTCCAGCCGCTCCAGTTCCTCTTCCTGGGATAAGCACACACACAAACGTGAGTGTAAACTCGAAGATACTGGAAGACACTTGATTCGCTCACAATTTTAGCAACAGAAATCTACGCACAATCCAAAAACAACAAGGCTTGGTTTGCAGGCACATATTCAGACTCTAACTCTCCCATGCAATGTATTTGGTTAGACACACACCCACACACACACAAAGCCTCGCCAGAGAAAACACACTGAGGAAATCATTTATCTGTGCTGCAGCTCCACATATTCTCACCACTGTATATTCTCTATCGAGACACTCTGTCCCCCAATAACAACACCGCTACATCAATCCATCCTCTCCTTCTCCTCCTCTGCAGAGCAGAGACTATCGCATGAACCAAACAAAAACATACTCAACATACCCTACTCAAGATGCAAATATATTGCATCATATGTTTATGAAGCTGCAAATTGTGTTTCTACATACTGCAATATAATATATGTTTTAGTGTACTGCTAAATACCATATATAGTGTAATCATAATTTGATTATAGACAAAAAAGGAGTGTGCAGTGTGCTGCTTCTTACATAATGTGTGGTATCCCACATCAGAATTTCACTTGTCTTTAGAGAGACAGAACAATGATGCATTTCTTAATGTTATAGGTTATTGGACAACCTCCGCTCTGAGAAATTCCTCTCACTAACAGTGCCTTCACACTACTGCCAGAGCAGCTTCTGTTCCACTATGTGTGAGTTCAGTTTAAGGTTCAGCGTAAATTAAGAAACATCTTTTTGCTTGCAAGGCACATTTGTGATACAGAGTCCCTGGATCCTTTTCAAAACATACAACCTCAGCGACACACACCCACACACACACATGCCTGCACATGCAGACGTGAACACAATCCTACTATCACCACTTCCTGTGGCGAGAATGCTGCCAGGTTATTTTTAGAAGTTCTGCTCTGGAAAATCTACCCGTGGCAAAGAAAGACAGCAAGACAAAGATGCAGTACAACTACGTTCACAAGATTAAAGACGTGCTTTCAACGTTCTCAGTTTTCTTTGCTTACTTACAAATAAATATCAGTTAAATTAGAATTTCATCAATCTCCACTCTACACCATTCTTCAGGAGTATTAAGTCGTTTGATTTAATTGGAGTTAAACCTGACCGTACTGTACTTAGTACTTGATCTGTACTGAGCTCTTCACAGACATCACAGATCAACAGATCTTTATAGCTGGATTAAATGCAGATAGAAACACTTATTTAATTAACACAGAATGTGTTAGCACTGTGTTTAGTAAAGGTACTAGATAATCTTCACCTCTCCCTTTGGAAGAATTTTCTGCTCATCCAGTTTGAAGGCTGTTCCGATCTTCCGTCTCACTGTGGGTGGTTCTTCTCCCGGATCCAGAGGATATTCCTTAGGAAGCTTACCCGTCAGCTCCTGGAGAATACAAGAGAGAGAAGAAAGAGAAATAAAGTTAGAAAAGTAAAGCTATAATGTATTTTTGGTTTGGAAAATATTTGCCAAATCAGTCTGTGTTTTCTCCTACCGCCTCTCTGATGCAGATGCTCTTGAGTTCTTCTAGTCTCTGTTTTAGTGTTTCCTCCAGAGCTTCCTGCCTGGCCCTCAGTGCTGCCAGCATGTCCTTCTTAGCTGTCTGGGAGCTGTCCGATTCCTGAGACCCTGTGGGGTGCAGACAACACATATCATGAGGCCATGAGTCAGGAGCACATAGGTGTTGTGGGGACTTTTTTTTTTAGATAAATTGAGGATGGAAGGGAAGAATTGTGAGTGCACCTGCTGGCCTCGCAGGATGTTTACAAGGAAGTAAATGGAAGGTTTTGATAAGGAAACTGAGTTTTAGTGGCGTGTTTGTGCAAATCTGTGAGTATTTCAAGGAAGAGGCAGTTTAGGATTAAGTCTGTGACGCACAATCTCCAAGGCCCTGAGATGGTGCCAGTCTTGTTTTCAACAAGTTTGTTGCAGACAGCACATACACTTCCTCACTCATGCATTCGCGTTCTCTCTGTTGCTCTCTCGGTGACCCCGTGTGGTTCACTGTACTGTCAAACACAGCAACAATACAAAAGTAACCACAGCTGAAACAGCTGTGGCAGAAGGAAACATTAAAAAGCTCTTTGTTGTTACAAGATAAACTGTGTTAAGGTCACTGCTCCTGCATCTGCTGCTTTAAAGGCACACAAACCCTAACACCTAACTATTCATAAAGCCAAAGTGCATTCCCTTTCGTTGGTCATCTTATACTGCAGCCAAAGAGTTTCAAGTTGATCAGACAAACTCTATAATCTAGATCTGGCTGTGTGAACAGCCTGTGCATATCTCTATGTCAGAGAGGGTAGGTGCATGGATATGACATTGTAGCTTATGTGAAATGTTCATGTTTCTGGGTAGAGATGTCCTTCAGTGAAGAACAAGTGGATGAACATACTGACACGACACAAACAGATAAGACAAAGACACAGTGTATCATATGGGGCAGGGGTAGAAAAAGAAAAAAACAATGAGATTAGGAGATTAGAGGGGGGACATCTGAAGAGATAAAGTGAAAGGATTAAGGAAAGGGAGAGACACATGTATCGACATTGCATCCTCCATCTGAAATGATGCTGCTTTTGCCTACTGCACATCATTATGGAAGTGAGTAATGCAGCAGCCACTAACCAGGTTACAGTACGTGTGTTTCTTGTTGGCCCAATTACTGCACTCGCTTTTTTAACATGCTAGCCAGCTGTCTGGGTTTTTAAAAGGGCATTTTCCTCTCAATTCTATCTTTAGTACATGTACAAATCTTCCTGTCATACTTATTTCTTGTTCAACACAGATAAGCATTGTTTTAAAGGCTGTGGCAAAGTTGTACACTGACGTGCTGCCCTTTTCATTCCCTCACCAACTAAATTTAGAGGGAACAGGCGCCTCTGGAGGATCAAACTGTGTGATGTGAAGGGTGGGAGTGGTGCTCTGTACATACAAAAAGACACTGGGCGGGGTGTGTGTACAGTATGTGTGTGAGAACATTCACAGGAGAATCAGTGGCCTGTTTCCAAAAGCAGCTGTTTCTGTCTTTCCAGTTATCAACAATACTCCCCCTCACCGTCACACATACAAACACACACACACTGACCTGAGGAGAGCAGACTGCCACTGCTGCCACTGATAATTTTGCCCTTGCTGCCCATGTTGGCCAGTTTGGAGGTCTTCAGAGTTCCTGTTTCTGTAAGGTCTATAGCAATCTCACTCAAACTTCGCGCTGCGTGGATTTTCGACTGAACAGAAAAGAACAAAGTGGATTTTTTAAGACAGCATCATTGAACAGTTTAGTGAAGTGGTCATTGAGAATGCTTTCTGAGTTTGCTGTATCTCATGTGGGTTTTGACTTAATAAGACTCGCTGACCTTGCTCTGCTTGCGGTCCAGGTAGAACTGATGTTGGCTGATGGCCATGGCCCAGATGGATTTGATGAGGGCAGGACAGGCGTACCAGGTATGCACAGCAATGCCACTGTGACCAAACGTCCTTCTTGTCACCGACGCCCTACAGTAGGAGCGGACACAAGGCCTCCTTATATACACTGAATACAAAAGATGGCTACACATTTGCACATCTGTGAAAAACACTCCCACACCACTACTCCAGGACCACTATTCTTGTTAACATAATTACTCCTCTGCTATTAAGGGAGAGAAAATATTAAGGGCTTGTGAGAGCAAAGCTAGCAGAGATACTTTCTGCAAAGCCACACACGATGTTCCACATTGTTTACTCATCCTTATTTAAACACATATCTGTAGCTAAGAAACAGAAGAGCTCGCCCTAATGACAGTTTAAAGAAAACTGCTCTGTTTCACTCATTCCCTCCCTGCATCTGTCTGTAAAATAACACGTCACATATATACCCATGTTAAATAAACACAGGAGAGGTCACTTCCTGCTGTGGTCAACTAATAAGAGTTTACGCTCTGTCTGTGTGTGTGTGTGTGTGTGTGTGAGAGAGAAAGAGAGCGCACGTTTGCGCATGCATGTGGCTGCTCAAGTTTGTTAATAATCAGCCTATCAATCTGTGTCAGGCCCCACTGGGACATCCCCAATATGTTGCTCTATTGCCAAGACAAATGCTGCGACCATTACTGAATTAGATTCCAATCTCTCTTTTCCTGCTCTGCACAGTATGTAGCTTCAATCCTAACACGTTCACATATGGCACAGTGGTAATGCACAATAAATGCTACTGGAATGTATCCACAACTGAGGGGAAAATTGTACCACCTCCAAATATTAACTGGTGGGAATTCATAGCAGTAACAGTCAATCACAGGGTGAGATAATGATCATCCAACATATGAAGAGTCTTAGCTCAGCTTCAATTTGTGATATATATTTACCTCCTGGGGTCATGAACTTCCACTGAAAACTTCTTCTCTCTGAAGTAGAGGTTCTCCAATTGACGCCATTGGAACACCTGAGGGTTTAGGAGAAACACACTTCAGAGCTGCTCCGCAAAATACATGTTCCACGTTAAATCCACACAGACATCACATAAATCCTTCCCTTCTCTGTATGTTTTAAACTGTTCTGAAAGGAAATGCAATGGATAGGGAGGACGATGAAAGAAAAATGGAAGAAGCCGATCAGAAAGGAGGAGTTTGGAACTGGGAAGGAGGTGGAGGGAGAGAAGAGGACCTAGTCTGGAGCTCTCTGATCAGGTCCAGATCAATTTTGTCCGCAGTGGATCCCTGCGCTGGATGACCTCACTCTGGAGAAGGACCGTGTGAGAAGGAGGAGGCTTTCTTTCCTTTTGTTTTTTCCCTTTTCCGTCTTCTTTATGAACCATCGGCTTCTCTTTAAATGAAGCCAAAACCAGCTGGGCGAGAAAGCTTCCCCAAAGATGTACTCCACAGCATGTGTGTATCTTAAATCCTCCCAGATGCAGGGGAACAGAAAGTTTTCAGATGGCGGGTGTTCGCCATCTGTAGGCATGTGCGTGTGTGTTGGTGGAGAGAAAGTGTGTAAAGTTAAGTTTCCTCCTCTCCTGGAGCTTTGCTAGGAGGGTTGAGGAGGGAGGGGGCGTTTACGCCTCTCCTCCTCCTGACCCCTCCTCCCTCCCTCAGGGACTGTGCTTCCTGCTCTGGGCTCTGCGGTTGGGAGGTGTGTGTGTATGATTGTAATGAGGGGACAGGGGAGGAGTGATGAAGAAAGGAAAGAAGCTTTCTGTGGCCCCAGCAACTGAAGTGCCTTAGCTTTGTTTAGTCAGACCGCTGCACACAAACGCACACACACACACACACACACACACATTCACAAAGTCTGAGTCTGTTTCTTGTTAGAGAAAGAGTAGAGTGTGGGCTATTTCAGAACACATGAGAGCCTGCATCTATCAGCTGGAGCAGACATGCAAACACACACACAAATGTGTGCTGCCAACTACTTATGAGGATAGTAAAACTAAGCTTCAAACAGGAAAAAAGAAATACAGAATAAAACCAAGCTATGACAGAATAAGGGAGAAAAGCGAAGGAAGGGAGCTAAGGGAGGAACAGGTCACAGCCCAAGAATTTTAACAGCCTGGGAAAACAATGGACAGAGAGATGAGAGGGAGGAAAGGGAAAGAGAGGCATAAATATTATGAAAAAAGTGAAAAAACACAGCCTAATGTATGTATTTATGTACTGTGTGTGTGTGTGTGTGTGTGTGTGTGTGTGTGTGTGTGTAAACTAGCATGAAGAAAGCAAACTGGTGCTCTTATCAAAACCCTTGCGGTACCGTACATTTTCAATGGAGTGTGAAGTGCTAATGTAGCATGGTGCTAAATATAGCAGTCAGGGTTGATAGTCAGAGAACGATTGTGTGAACATGTGTGTCGGCGACATGCTGGCCAACGTTGCGCAGATAAGATAGGTATTGTAACTGTGTTCAGGCACGAGACCACTGAAGCAGCAACTCTCACAGTAAACCTTGATGTTGACTAAGTTGTATATGTACTCGTGCAAATAGTGCACAAAAATTGTTGAAACATGATGGAACATTGTGCAACAAAGTCATTCTAAGGTTTAAAATTAGACATTTGGTTGTGATCCTTCTCCCGTTTAAAAAAGGGCTCCAGTTACATAAGCCCATTGTATTAACAAAGCATTTGCAGTCTTTGTGATGAACTGAACATCTGATAAAAACATGCTGACAGCCTCTTTTCTAGGTACTCATTCAAAGTGGACGGGTGCTTCTGTTATTAGGACGAGGGGCGTGCGTGTCCTCTATGCGTGTGTGTGCTATAAATCCAGTTCTTTCTGACTGTGAAACACTTGCACACCATGGCAGAAACGCAGCCAAGGAGAGGAAGTGACTGGCCATTATTCATAAACAACTCGGTGCCCATGTGTGCAGACCTACGTATGTCTCATAGTAATGTCTGTGGACACAAGCACACGTTCGGTACAGCTGAAAAGGTCACATCTGATAAAGTGTAAAGTTCTTTTCATCAGACTCCGTGGGGACTATGGGAAGAATAGAAAGTATAAAAAACACAGAACAGTATAACGGTGAGGCCAGGTATTACTATTCTTTTCTAGAATTAGCCCTCAGGGTCCCAAAGACTATTGTTTTGTCCATGGGTGGAGCTATGGTGTGCAAAACTATATCCACCGGTTGCCAAGGAGAGGCAAACACACTAGAAGCACTTCCTGCTGTTTGTGTTTTGGTTGTGGTGCTGGTGGAGGGTTGACATGTTTGAAAAACAAATCAGAGGAGGCTGCATTCACCCATTTCTACTAAAAGAAACAGATTTTGACTAGTGTAAGTAGGTGCATACTCCAGAGCTTGGCTGTAAGTCAATCAGTCAGGTGGTCAGTCAACACACAGACCCTATAATCTGTGTCTTAATGAGTCAGAACACAGTAAAGAGGCATTAGTACGGTGTGTGGTTTGGTTGTAAACCCCTGCCTCTAAGTACTTTGTGTGTGTCTGCATGTGACCTGCGGCAAGCTGACGGGGAAAAGTATCCACAAATAAACAGGGAGGGTGCAGTAGATGGCCTGCATTTAAAAACAACTGGATCTCCCCTTGTAAAAAGACAAACTAATTAAACACAGCTGCCTACAATACACACCTACAATATTATACAGCACAATTTGAAGTCACTTAGTTGCTTGCTAATGACTAGAAAGGCTTTATGTTTAAAACATAAACCTTAGTAATAAAAAACAGTAATTGGCACAAAATGTCTCATAATTAGCGCTCTGCCTCCAGTTCACTGAATCACAGTACTGAAAACATGTGCAGTGAAAAGCTAGTGGTCTGAGTCAGTGGTTACCGTCTGGATGAGTAACTAATCACAAAATCAGCTGACCTTCCTTTGGTTTTTCGAAACCGTGATGGCTCTAATTACTAACACAAGATAAGGAAAGTGACCTTCCTGAACATGCCTTCCTGTGGAGCACTAAGCAGCTTTAGAAAAGAGCAACACACATCATCTATTCTCTGCCTCATTATTAAAAAATGGAGCTGTATTCACTGGGTTTTAGGTGAATCTGTGATGTTGCAGTAAGAAGACGCCCAGTCCACAAATGTGTCATGTTCCCTGGAATAGAGGAGTTTTAGTGATATGTAGGTGTGTGTTTGGATGAGGAAGAAAGAAGTAGAGAGAGATGGAAAGTAGGGAAGAAGGTGAGAGGGTCAGTAGTGAAGCTTAATGGACCAATGACTCAGACTGTTGCTATGGCAGCTAAATGCTTACAAAGTACCTTACATGGAAATGATCTAAACTCTTTCTTCCCCTCTTATTCTATTTGGTGGCATTTACTTTAGAAGAAAGCTATAACACGCCATCTTTTCACTCCTTTCACTTTCAGCCAATATGATGATGGCAGAGAAAAACATGGTTTGTGACCTTTTTCCAGGATTCCTACCCCTGTGAGGCGTTTGTGTGTTTGTGAGTTTGGTGTGAGATAACGTGAGCTACATTGCAAGTGGAGTAGATTTTTTCCCCCCTCACTGCTGTGGTTCAACACCTGGGCACCCAGGCTAAGTAGTGAGACAGTCATTTAGACTGGAATGCTCCTCTCAAGACACACATACAGCACAACTTTAGTGGCAAACAGGAAAGCTGCGGCAGACAGGAAGAATTAATCAGCATGGAGAGTTCAGAGCTCAGTCCAGTTCCTGTGTTTGTGTGTTTATGAGCAACAGAGTGTCAGCGAATGTGTGTCAGAGTGTCTTGGACCCAGGGAGATGAGGCCGAATGGCAAAGATCAAAGCCCTAAATACGACTAGAGGTCAGAGGTGAGGTACTGTAAGAAAAGCTTTTACAGATGAACCCCACGTTCCAGGGACAGGGAAGAAGACTATAGGGACAGAAAGGCAGAAATAAAAGCAGGACAAAACATTCCAAGACTGAACGTCTCGCGGCAGTAGTATTTGTATTGTTATTGTCCTTCCTGAACAAAACATCTCTGACTCACTAAATAACACTGGACAATAGAACAAAGACATTTCCTTCTAAACACAAATCATTTACAGTAAGTATATTATAGTAAGTAATTATAGTAGTACACTTCTGCTTCTTTATAAAAAGAAGTTGAAATAATCAGTCGAATGAAAAAAATAAAAATAAATAAATAAATAAATCATTCACTTTATGAAGAGTCAGAATGATGTGTTCATAAAGCTTTAAATCTCAACTGATCGCATTTTTAGAAATTATACCAGCTAATATATTAATGTTCTCCAAAAGGAGAACCACAGGTTTGTGGTGCACAGAGACCAATGGGAGCACTATCTCACCTTCCTGGGTTTGACTTTGTCCTGGTGGTCATACTGAAAGATGCCCTTGTAGCTCAGACCTAACCACCATGGGATCCCCTGCTTGTCCTAAAACACACAACAAAAGACCAACTGAACAAAGGTTGTACATGTGTGTAAGAAGGAAAAAGAACATACAGCAGCTTTAAGCTTTAAGTTTGCATCTCCAAACTCCAAACAGCCCACTTCAGGTCGACAGTGGATAAAAATATGTGTGGTGCACATGTGTGAAAAAAGAAAAGGCAGAGTAGTAAAACTGTACCTTTACAGCATAATAATGTACTCCATATGTAGGCAGAGACTCTACAATGCTCATATAACTGTAAGGAAAAAAAAAACAGAAAGACTGTAAGGGTTACAGAGAACACAGCCTGCCTTAGAGTGAACAAACATATATATGACACTTACACACACTTACTTTACAATAGCCTGTCCCCTGGACTGCCCACTGAGCTTTTTGTAATGCTCTATAACCCGATCTTCACTGTAGGACAGTACAGAGGAAAGACATTTAAGGAAAGTTATTAGGAAGGGGAAAAACAAGAAGAAAAAAATTGCGGTGGTTTTCCAGATCATGGACTAGTCTCTCACCAGTAGGCCAGAGATGGGTGCTCCTTTAGGGCCTGGGTGGGCAGGGCAGGCAGCTTTTTCAGGTCAGACCTGGTTGCATCATTACTGGGAAGGAGAAACCACAAGACATGGTCAACTCTACTTCTGCAACAACAATCATTTTCTGGTGTAGGCCTAACAGCTTCATGTAAAAACTGAAGCAATACCACTGAACTGTAGAAAGAACACGTTAAATATTGTAACAACTGGGTAAAAACCAAGTATTTCCCAAAGCGTGTCTTAGAAATGAAAGGTTCACTTTAGGAAAAATGCGGAGAAAGGAACTGCACTTAGTCAGGATGAATGAATGCTAAGGGTCTAACTGATCTCTGTTTCAGAGTCTGGGTGGTGTCTATCTCTGAACAGCTGCAGAGGCAGCGGACACAAATACAGGAATACAAAGATCAATAAAGAAAGTAAAAAATTATAATAAATAAAATTAGATAAAAACAGATACATAGAGGGACAGATAACAAAGGCACAGTAAATGAGACAGGGCGAGAACCATGTAGAGTGCCAAAGAGACTTGGTCCAAGATGACTGGAGGTCTTAATGCACCACTCTAATCCACTAACCTCTCTCCAGCCTGAACCAGAGAATAGGGGGAAAGCCCTGGGAACATGACAACCTATGAGCTAAAGCTGGAAGAGATCCATCCCCTCCACCCTGCCCGGCTGTTCTTCGATGTGTGAACACAGCTGTGTGTCTGGATTGGTTGATATCCACTCAAGTCGCTACTCATTAGATGTAGGTGGTTAAAGTGAGCATAATGAAAGGGCAGGCAGGAACTCAGTTTGAACAGATACAGTGGGTGCACCATGTACAATGTTGCTAGATTACAGTAGCTTGAAAATCTTATTTTTCTGTAAATCATTTTAAATGAATATGAAAAATAAACTCTTTCAATGCAGAAGTAGCTGCACATTAAAGTGTATTCATCAAGATTCCAATACTTTTTTTATTTTAGATGGATTTGTATTTGACAAAGGTAATTGTTTCACACTTGATATCACACTTAAAATGATATCAGAGTCACAAAGGTAGGTATTTCTCTAGCAGTAGATACTGGGAAACCTAATATGAAGGAGGGGTACAGTCTGTAGAGCTTTTAGAGAGGGGAATTACAGTATGTGTGTGGGAGGAAGGGGTAAGGAAAGGGGGAGGAGGGTGGAAGGAATGTCTCAGGACTGTGTAACATTCCAGTCCTGCAGTGTATTTTTGTGTTTATTTACTCCTTTCACTGGCGGATATGAGGTCAGAGGTGACGGCTGCTGTAGTCTGTTATCAAAGGGATGAGGGGATGAGGGATGACTCACGTTTAGGACGACATCTCAGCCTTTCATACGAGAAACCACATGTGGGGCGAAGCTCAAATGTGCAGCATATGACTGGAAAGCTTCACAGATGTAGAATGTAACTAACGTGAGTTTAAAGACCCACACCTCTTCTGTACTAGTTTTAATTTCTAAAGATCTATATTCTGAGATCTTTCATGTCCCATTGGCAGGTTCTGTCTTAAACTGAAGGAAATCTGTTCACAACACATTCTGCCTTTCATCACATACACAAAAATGAATGTAATCTGTGCTTTTTCTTTTGAGTGGCGGCACAGGCTGAAGCAAGAGAACCAAAGTGGAACAAAGATGGCAAGGAAGAAGGGAGGGGCTTAAATCCAGCTCAGAAACAAAGACAGTTCTCACTCATGTAAACCGCTACCTGGGGGAGCAGAGGAACAAACAAACCATTGATATCACATCTATTGTCCTCTGTCTGCCTCCACCTCTGAAACAACATGTATTAACCCAACTACTCCTGGCACTAAAGAGGACAGAATACGCAACAGAAAAATCTGACGTTTGTGGTAGAGTTCACGTTCATTCATCACATTCATCTGATGAATGACATTCTTGACTGTTGGAAATCAGCTGTGTGGGGGCCTGTTCAGGCTGCTGACCAAAGCGGTTGACGTTTCCCTATACATACTCCTGTTGCATGTAATTGGGCCACCAGCTGTAGAGCTGCACTCTGATAATAAAAGTTATAAGGATAATAACCTGTCCTTACTAACATGCACATTAAATGTATTCATAACTAAGTTACTTCTGTGCTTACCTGGTGAAATCACCTTTAGCCTCCTGTTGGAAAAAGAACCAAAAGAAAAGAGAAGAGAGAGGAAAGGACAATTTACATATATGGAAATTGGGAGCACTAAGCAGTGACCATAAAATATGTTCATAGTCTTTTTGCATGTGAGGCCTGCTGTGCTGGAGTCAGTGAGAAACATAAACCTCTGAAGGCCTACAGACCTGATACCTGATATCGCACATCTGCACCTGCACAGATTGCACGCGCACAAACACACACACACACACGCATACACACACACACACGTAATATGACCTTGCAGCAGCACAGTTAAAGAACTGACCTAAACTGAGAAAGGGAAAGGACAGAGAAAGAGCAAGAGTTCATGTGAAGTAAAATAATTCCCTGTTCCTCTGTGTTAAATTGAGCATCTTATTATTTTGAACCTCACAGTATCACTGTAGATCACTGACAGACTAATGACTGCATAATGTGAACTTAATAATCGTTAATTGGATCATTTTTTTTTAAAGAAAACTTTTAAGTGTTTTGCAAACGTCCACACACACACACACACACACACACACACATATTTAGTCTTACTTGTAGAATATAGGAAGCCAATTCAAAGACAACCTCGCTGTCAACTTCAATAAGCTCCTGCAAGAGAAGAGAGGACAGGCGCCATGAATGACACATTCTCCTTCTGCGGGCATCATGTAAATAAAACATTCACTGTGCTGATGTTGGGAGTAAAAGTCAAAGTGCCTCGGATCATCATCCATTTCTCCAAGATGGCTTGGAAGTTCCTTTCATCTCGCTACCACTCCCCCTCCATTTTTCCCCTCTCCCTTCTCTAATTTCATGACCTCTTCACTAGGATGGGGCTCAGAGATTAGAGGCAAACTGAAGGGGGTTGGAAGAGAGAGGGTTTTGGGGTTGAGGGTATGCATGGATACTCTGGTTACTGATTACTCTATTACAACAATTTCCAAAGGTGTTTTTTTTTTATAGCATTGCTGTTATATGAGTGATTTGAGAACATGTGGCATCTCTGAGTAGATGAATACAAAACTGAAGTTAGTAAAAGAGATACAAGCATAGGTCCAAACATATAAGAGTTGATGTCTATGCATGAGAGAGATTTTGGGCATGTTAACCAATGTGCTGATACTTATGCATGGCTGTGCTATGTGTGCATTGAAGAGGAGAAGGACACGGGTTAGTGAGCAGTGAGTGGTGGGTCAAGTATGCCAGGAATGTTGCCTTTACAATCCACCTCTTAATTGGTTTGGAGATCAGACAGCCAGGACGAAACACTAGACAGAACAAACCCACCCTGCATGTACCACCCAGCATGGCTACAAATCACCAGACACTGTGTTTTTTTTACTGTATGTGTACACAGAGCAGCAGAAAATGTGTCTCACAGTTTATACAAGCACTGACTGCAGATCCTGATACGATGTTTACTAAATGCATTTACTAAAGTAGTACATATTGTATTTTTTCTTTCGCCAAGTTTCTTTTCTTTACTTCTTGTGCTCTGCTTTTGCCTCGCTCCCTCTCTGGTGACTGATGCAAACTGATGGTTGGCTCACGCTCTTATCACGGGCGACTTGTGATAAAGGAGCAGGGATCAAGTATCCTCTTCAAGGACATAGTAATGAAGCTTCTCATGGGACTGAACCATGAACGTTCTGTTTGTACAACAGTTTCTCTCCAAAACCAATGGTAATACATCTACTTACATATAGTGCTTGACCTGAAAATCTCTAATAACAATGGGTAACCTACACATCATTAAGCTTGAAGAGTAAACTCGGGTTTGCTTTACCTTTGACAATTTGCGTTAAAATGCATCTCTTTACACACTTTTCAAAGACCAACTTCTACACTACACTGAACATGCATTCAACAAACATCAATTTAAATCTCAACATAGAAAATGGTGGGTTTCGTAACATTATCACAAAGATTTTGGCTTAGATGTTTTTACCTAAATATTTTTCTTCATGCCACATATGCCCCCTACTGGACAGAACAAATACATGCATCATACCGTCGCAGCCTACAGTATAGAATATCTACATACAGAGACGTAAGTAAGTAATCATAAGATGTGAGACTGCAACAGTGTGGCTAGCAAAAAATGTTTCTGTACATTTTTGATAATAATAATAATAAACAAATAGCTGCCAGTGTCTCTTTAAAGGTCTAATTTCAATTGCAATTTAAATGACTGTTCTTTAGTACCGACAGATGGTACTAAATGTGCCAAATTGTTTGCTAGCTGCTGGTATGTGTTGCAGCACATAACAGGGTAACACCTGATGCAAATGCTTCACGTTTTCTGCTTCAGCAAATCAGTGTGGAGCACCCAAGTTCAAGCTGGAATCTTGTGACGTCTTATTTAGAATGAAAAATGTGTTGATGACGTGGCATAATACTGAAAATGTTCACTATGGCGAAACCTTACCTTGTAGATGATGGACTTGGCATTAAGAAAAAACAGCTCAATCGTGGCATTGTCCTTAAGATAGGATATACTCTCTATGTAGAACCTGAAAACAAAGAATCAGAAGACTTCAATAAACAGTAAAGACCAGTAAAGCAAGATCAATGAAGTATTATTTATTTGTTTCAGAGACAAAATTAAAAACATATATATATCTCATACATATCCATAAGGAGATGTTGCAAAAACTGTGCAATAGCTAAAACGACCAGAGGGGGGCACACTATACCACAGGTTGACCCTGTGGACCCTGTGTCCTCTCATTTTATGTCCCCTACAACCAATTTTCTCTCTCACCATGGTGGCTGGCAACAATCCATTAATAGTTTGTGAGTGTGTGCACATTCCCCAATTTGAACATGTGCACTCACACACACACACAATTACACACGTGTGGATTGATTGCGCACATGATGCACTTCACACATTGTCTCCCTCTCTGCATCTTCAGCAGTGTGTGGTGATTCCACATGCACATGAAGCACAGTAACCCACTTCTAACATAACAACGCAGTTTAAATATAGCTCACGAACACATGCAGAGCCAGAGGGGAGCTGCTGAGGTACACTGGGGAGCTACTGATTGGTTCCTCTCTAGTGAAAATATACATCACATGATGCTATATACTAAAGATGCTCTCACGTGTCTTTCCTTAAATCCTCCCACACAGTGTACATAAAATTTCAAAGTGCCAACACACAGTCACATGTACACCCATATTAAACATCTCTAGAATATGACTTGATATATCCCTGCAACTGCGTATAATGAGACCTAAACATGTGCCTGTGAACACTCATCAATGAATGTGTCGATTTGTGTGCATATGAATGTGTATACGTTTTGAGTGAGAGGGATTGTAAGAGGATCAATAATAGAGGGCTTAAATCACATTACCCATTGAGCTGCAAGACAGAATGAGAGAAGCCTTGTCAATATCCAGTGTGAACATTTAATTAAAGCTGCAGTGTTGATGAAACATATGCACACCGCCAGCACAGCAGCAAGCATGCAAAAAGGCACCCACTGACTCAGCAGGAGGTGGGCACGTGCCTAACATTTATTGGGAACACACACATCACACAGATATGTATCACAAGCATGCAAATTCATGATGTGCATGCACCTGCACAGAGACGCACACGCCTCCACACAAACAAAGAACCATGTGTTAATGAAAACAATATGTTGAGACTGATTGTGGATTTGGTTCCGATTTTTAGGTTGATATATCCATCAAGTTTAACAATAACAACTTAAACAAAAGCTCTTTTTAAAAAAAAATAAAAACAATGAGGCCTACGGGACCAGGGTGGGAGCCTAAGAAGGGAGGACATAACATAATAATCTGATTTCTCCTCTGCCCTGGGCTGACTTTCGAAGCGGGGTCCACAGATTTTAGCTGTATGGAGACAGAAAAGATGCTTCCCAATTGCTTTTCTCTCGTGCACGCCCTCTCTCTCCTTTCTTTTTTTATATGTGTGCCGAGGAGGTGAATGACAGTGCTGTGAGAGAGAGACGCACACAAGTCACTCATAACGCATTCCCGTAGGCCATGCTAACCTACTCCACCTAACCATCACAACTAACTGCCCCACCCTAACCTACTGTATTAGGCAGAAAACACCTGTGGACCCTAAATGAAGCTTCTGCCCTTCCATTTAGACTATGTATGTGTGTTTGGGCAGAGAGTAGGCTGGGGGGGATGTGTGTTTTCATTCTTAGAAAGGTCTTTTTCTTTCTTTTTCAACAGCCTATAAAGATTAATCTCCCACACACACACTCACAAAACACACACAAGCATGCATTCTTTGTGTTTCTGTAACACACATGATCCAGAGCCTGTGTGTGAGTCAGGAGTTTTTTTTGAATATGAGGAGAGACATTGTATGAACAGCACAAAGGGCCGAGAGAGGAGAGTGGGACTGCAGGGTTATTTCATAAGCCTGTCACAACAGGAGTTGTTAGCCAGGAGTTGGCTTTTAAATAAAGATATGGCTCCAATAAAGTAATAATACTAAGAGCACGCTGAAAAAGCACGTGCTTCATCATATGTCGTACCAGAATATTTTCCACTCTGTTTAGAATTACATTGACAAGTGAACCTTGTTCAAATCTGTCTACAACTGTTTCCATCAAATTGCTTCTACATAACAATGAACAGCACTGGCTCCCTATGGGAAAGCATTCTGCCGTCTTGTTTGGAGTACAGTACTGTGTAGTCACTGTGAAGGTATTTTCATGCAGTGCATATTGATGAGGTCTAAGAAGCTCATGACTGGCTGAGAGGCTCCATGGCGGGAGTTAAACGGCAGGTCAAAGTAATTTTACAGGAGCCTGTCACAGTTAACCTTGTTAATCTGTTTCTTTTACCACACAACACATACAGAGACACACACGCCTCTTCAATCAGAGAGCCTGGCATGTGTAAGTGAGGTGATTTAGTTAATGAAGAAAGACTCACCTGACACAGAAGTAGAGGACAATGGGACCGGACTTCTTAGGGAACTCGTGTTCTAATACCCTGCGGTCCAACTGCAGCCAACTAAAATGGCCCCTGCGGAGACAATACAACAAAACAATCAATGTCTGAACATACGAGAAGGACAAAAGTCCCAATTTTCATTATCTTGTTGCCATTTCCTCCCTTCTGTGTTCCCCTCTCATCTTTCCCCCTTTCCTCTCTTTTTTCTCTCCCTCTCCAACTGAGAGAAAACTGCAGAGACAGCTTGTCACCCTGGTAACCCTGGTCTCCTGAGCAACTGATCAACATCTCTCTCAAAAACTCTCCCTCTCTCAGTCTCTTCACACACAGCCTCTTTGACCAGTGAACCGTCAGAGCTGAGGCATCTGCTCTCTCCAGGCACACGTAACAAATCAACACATCACAGTATTAGCCCTGGGGACTACAAAGCTGATACTGCTGTATTGGACTGACAATGGCTTCAGTATGTGTCACTGCCATGTAAATGGCATAGAGCAGAGGCCAGCCGTGCTTCAAACCAATGCGTGTCTGAGATGAAATAGAAAAACAAAGAGATACAAAGGCAGTGGCGACATTTTCCTGTATGTAAATCATTTGTATGTTTGCATGAGTAGTCCTGTACTGTCATGCTGTGGTGCTTCCATCTTTCTATGTCAGAAAACACATTCAAACTAATTTGAATGTCATTTTTGCATTTCAAGCACAGCTCTCGTAACACATCATCTAGTAGACATGAACTCATGACCTTTTGCTTTCTCCGGAGCAGCACAATCATCATCTCGTATTCACACCGCAAACACGTCTCACTAGAGACGTTATCATACCATAAGTTTATAGTTCAGTGTCATATTGGAACTTTCAATGTTAATAAGAATTAATGCTAATGCTAATTACTATTCTGAAATCATAAAATAAAACTCATACAATATACTTGCACTATAAGTTTCATAGTGTGCGTGCAGCATCTTTCTGATGTTACCTTTAAATATCTTGACTATGGCTCTTTTCAACAAATACTTTCTTCTTTATTGCTTGAAAGATCAGTTAGTGGGCACACACAGTTTAATGTTAGTAAGAGAAATTTCGGATGGTATGTTTTATTGTGGTTGACAAGTAATTGGAAACCAAAATCTTCAGAATTGACTACAACTCTGCTGACATTAGCGTTTCATTAACATCAGTTTCAAGCAAAATGTTCACTAGGTTTCCAGGACTTGTATATTATATTATCCCCCTCATGTTCCACTCCTTCTGCCTCTTTGTTTTGTTTACCAGCACAACTGACTGCTCCTTACCTTTAATCGTGACTTTGCCTATCATTTGCGTCTAGTTTAATATGTCCCACATGTTGCTTTTTCAATTCCATCAAGACAAACGGTATATTCAAGGGACTGCACTGGTAAACTGTAGAAATAGTCCTTTCTTATTGACACATCATAGCAGTCTTCACCTGCATTACTGTTTAATTGTGACTTACGTTTCATCTGTGTATGCAATTCCAAAGTACTCTTTCTCCTTGAGGTTGAAGTGGGAGGCCACAAGGTCCAGCAGGTCCTTAGCCATCAGCTTGGGCTGCAGAGAATCAGAAACATTAGTACAGTTGAATTGATCCTTTTTAACTTGTACTGTGTAAGCGTTTACTGATAATAACTGGAGTGAGCACCTGTGATAGAGCTTTATGTATGTCATAGATTTACTATAATGACTAAGCATTCTGACAAACACTGAGAAAAGAAGGGAAAGTGCAAGAAAGGAGGAGATAAATGAGAGAGAGAATGTGCGAGAAAGATGGATGGAGTGTGTGGATGTTGCTGACAGTGCAAGTACCCTGCCCTTCCCCTCATTCCCTCTCTCCTTTCCGCCTCTCTGACCCACACCTCTTCTGCACAGTCACGGCTCTGGGTTGAACCACTATACTGCAGGGAGAGGGCTGCAGCTAGCTAGCTTGATGGCAAGTTTTAACTGGGGAGTAACTGAGCAACGCTGTATTGGATGACAAGCTCCATCCATCACAACGCTCAGATTGGGCAGAGCATCTTAAAGCCCAGCAGAGGCTGGAGACTGCTGCCATATGCTGCTGGTTTATGACATCCTGAGTAACAGCAAGCCCCACCCTGAGGTTAACCATGGGTGTGCCTCGCTGCCTGCATTTTCATCACACACACACACACACACACACACACACACATACACACGCGCGCGCACAAATCAGCATGCACATATGAGCCAATGCACACCGCCCACACGCAATATATAGAGAGAACACATGTCCACGGTGTATAAGACAGAGGAAAATATATTGTGCACAACTACATATGCACAACACACACACACACACACACATACACACAGACACATCCACAAAACAGTGTCATAATGTGCACATACTTAATCTCTCCCTGAGGCATTTTATTATCTGCTAACTGCACAGCTACAACTTCAGTCACAGAAGCTACTGAGAGCTATTTTAAGAGAAGAAGATGATGTCATACACACATACACACACATCTCCAATGACCTAGATCTCATATAAGTACAATGCCTACAGTGATTCTGCTACACAGAAGGCTCACAGGCTCTGGAGAGAACAGAAGAAGCTAAAATATAGGTTGATGCGCCTCTGACATTCCAGTTATTTGCTGTTTGTATATTATATATATATATATAAAGATGTGACAATGGCTACTATATCAGATAATTCTCTATATGACAATATCATGTATACCCTTGGCTTACAAATGCATATCTAAATTTAAAATGATGAACTCTCCTCTCTTAATAAAAATGATAATATTCAATGGTTATATGTGGTTTAAAATATCTTGAGCAGTGATTTTAAATGGTTTCTCTAACTATCTTTAAGTCCTGATGTGTCTGACAAAATCTGGTACTCCCAGCCACTGCTAGGTTGTGTTCTCAAATAAGACGAGCAGCCATGCGCAAGAGCAACACAAGTCCTCTTTGAAGAGCTCCGAACATTTTAGATGTGGAAATGTTAGGTCGTGGCAGTCTATCGTTATAGTATTAGAAGTAATATATGTTTTGGTTCCGTCTGAGACACATACAGTGGTGGTCTCTCATTACTATACGGCAGTCAACAGCCTTGGCAACAATATCAATTAAACATCATCCATGCCACCACAGCAAAACAAACAAAACACAAAGGATGGGGACGCATAGACACATAAGTTAAACATGATATGAAGATAGATTAAACGACTGTTCGGCATGAGTGGTACATGGCTGAAGATGAAAAGGAACAAGGAAAGAAGTGTAAAGTTAGACTCGACACTGGTGCCTTGACATCGTTATCAAGCAGATCGGGGAAATCACATGGGCTGCACTGAAAAGTATTATTGAGTTTAGTTCTCCCTTGAGTTACACCTCCTCCACATGCAAACACTCATCCTGGCACTACAGTTCATCTGTGAGACAGCAGACACCTACTGTAACAGAGATGTAATAATGTGGTGGAAGATACCAAACGAGATACAATCAGCGAATGACAGGCAATATGGTAAGTGATGTGACACACTAAACAATCACCTAGAAACACAGTGCAGGCATACGCTGGCAAAACAGATACATTAATATATAATGTACACACACACACACACACACACACACACACACACACAAACACACAGGGTATGGAACTATGTATCAGACAGTAAAGCTCTCCCCCAGCTTAGTAAGCATTACCACTAATAGACATTTAGCCTGTGCCTCCTCAGCAGCACAGGTAATTAACAGTGTAAGAATTACAGGGAAGTGCAACAGAGCAGGAGACATGCTAAAGCAACCCACAGACACTTCATTCTAAAACACACACACAACAGTAGCTCACTTGGCTGGCTGGGATTAAGTCACAGTGCAAACAGTTAAGTCGGGTCGTTGGTGCCTTCGGGATTGTTCTGATTTATGGGACAATAACTGATTTATAAATATGCTTAGAGTTTAAGAATGGGTTTTAGACATATTCTATTCAACAGTGTTACTTATTAATGCAATTAGGGCCCCAAAAGTCTGGTTTAAGTGTCATAAATTAATACTGTGTATACAGATGTATGGTGTAGCACTTTACATGTAACTTTGCCTCTTTATCAAGTCTTTCATATAAACATCACACCTGACCTTAGTACTCAATTCACCCTTTCCACTACACCACTCTACGGTAGCCTTAGTGATAGCCATTTGACTGGCATATAATTCCACCCAGAGGTGCATTTGGTGGTTAGCTTCCATCTTTACAACCTGGACCATAGGTGTGTGAGCCTTCTGGCACATAGTTCCCTGCCAATGATGCGTTGCTCCATAAACAAACCGCAGAGGACATGCTATCAAAGGTAGGAGGAAGGGGATAAGGAAGTGGGAAAAGATGAACAGCACTTCAGGGACTAAACAGCTGGTCAGTGTTAAAAGCCAGTGACAGAAGTTTGATCCAGCTTTTCTGAAGCTAGCTGGCGGGTGCACTCGGCACGGTGACAGGGACCGACATAAAAACCTCAACAGGACAGAGGAGACCACAGTGGTATTAAATGATAAATATATGAAATGGAATGAAGTGTGTAATTTTGGAGTACCGCCTTAATATTTGAAACGCACAACTGTTTGGATTGCTTATGAATTATGATCATCCCTTCAAAAATCCTTTGTTGTGAATAACTGCCCCTTATTTTTGCAGAAACTAAGAATAACATTTTAATTCTCTGCGGTGCTTCTAACAACTCACTGGCCTACTATACATCCGCAGAAAAGTGAGGACAGAGAGCAAGAGAAAAAGAGACAGCAGCATCGTGATATATATAACAGCAATTTGTTAATAGCATCCGCTCTCTCAAGTCTTTCTTTTATGTATTCTTTCCTGCTAATATTACCACAAAATGCATTTACTGTATGTTTAAAGTTGTAAACAACAGATTTTCTCTCACAAGTACATCGAACACCTTTGACATTAAACAAAGATTAGTGTTTTATCAACTCTTTTTGGTGTTTTTGCATACTTCTTTGACTCATAGTGACCAAAAGCATAAAGAGTGAGTGGCTGAGAGGATGGATGCATAAGTATAATGCCGAAATATGACAGGGTATTTGGGAAAAGGCAAGCAAAGAGCTGAGTATAGGAACACGATATGGGGAGTAAAGAGCGGGAAGTCAGAGAGAGAGAGAAAGAGAGAAGCACAAAGAAGAAAAAGGTGCCAGTTTGAAAGAGAGGATAAGTTCTGGCAGAGTAATCGAATCAGAAGGTCAGCATGCCTATCCTTGCCTCTCCTTTCCATTTTCTCCTCTCTATTCCCATCACTTCAGTGTCATCTCCTGACTCCCCATTCCTTCTTCATTCGCTTCCTCTCAGCCTCTTCACTTTCTGTCAGTCTTTCTATTCCTTGTCTGCTCCTCTTCCACTTTTAAAAGACAATTACCTTCTTTCTTTTGTCTTTCTGGCTTTCTAGTGGACTTGGGTAATGATCAAACCAAAGATGAGTTAGGGAGGATATCAAGAGTGGAACAAGCTTCTATGAAAAATGCTTTGATCTCTGAAGTCAGACCATATACATGTGACATATAACAGATAGCAGAGCTGCTGCACAGTAGCAAAATGTTGGCTGAATATAGCAGAAGCTTTAAATAGCAAAGGAGGGAGTGACAGGTTTGTTGTGGGTGCTCATCCTGCCTGCTGGATGATAGATAGATAGATAGATAGATAGATAGATAGATAGATAGATAGATAGATAGACAGATGGATAGATAGATAGATAGATAGATAGATAGATAGATAGATAGTGTGTGCATGTGTGTGTGTGTGTGTGTGTGTGGAGGGATCAGGTGAGCATCAAGAAAGCGCAAAGTCACCTACCACTGACCAAATTTCCCTTGGTCAGCAGTAATCGATTCCTTTAGGACACCAGACATCTTTTCTCCTTCGCTGTAAGCAAATGAGAGTCTGCAAAGAGGAAGGGCAGCAAGAGAAGAAAGTGAGAGAAGGCAGGAGGAAGAGAGCCTTACCTGTACCAGGAGCTCCAGTTTCCTGTCGTCCAGGAGATGGACCTGACATCGCCTCCCCTCTGTCATCTGGGAAACAGAGAAAATAAAGACAAGGTATGTTAATTGCTAATCATGCTTATAAAATCATAACAGGTATTATGTGTCTTGCTTAAATGCAAACTTTCATATGGGACTATGTGGCTCATATGAAGAACCACAGTTCCAAACAACTCCTATTTTTTGTCCGTCAAAACAGTCTTAGTGAAGTCCTAACAAAGTTAGCTGAACTCACTACACACAATAGACCAACAGATACAACATTGTGCACTCTGCTCTTTTCCCCATGGACGTTTCTGGCATTCCTTGTTGAGCAGGAAATCCATTATCCATCAGTGGACTACAGTGACCACAATGAGTGAAGCTGCATGCTGATGATACGTAAAATCTGTGTTGTTGACACAGGAAGAAGTGCAAGACAAAACTGATAATATCTATCCAACAGATTCAGGCATCAACAGTGAGGCAGGTGCAATGATAAAGGTCAACAGAGGGAAATATGTGTCACATACACACGAGTCAGACCAAACACTTCACCTTATAGACAAAGCTGAACAGTTTCTCAAAACTGTTGTGCTACTGCACGATACAACTCAAACACACACTCGAGACTCAAAGGTTTTGAGCACTCAGACACTTCACGACAGATGCGCTGTGCCTGGAGTGTTCAGGATATTCGGACATGTTTGCGTTAATGTGTGTCCTGGTGTTTTCAGCACATGTGGGGATCCTTCACAATTCAACAGGAAGCCGGGACCCTGAGGAACACAAACATTCCCCTGGCTCCTCCCATACTTCCCTCACATCTGGGAGGTGGGGTCAGGGGGTGGTGTGTGTGTGTGGGTGGGTGGAGGGGATGGGAGGGGAGGGGTGGGGTGAGGTTGGGTGGGGTGGCGGAGTAAGAAATGTCGGAGACGAAAGCAGAGAGAGAGAGAGAGAGAGAGAGAGAGAGAGAGAGAGACATCCTCATTGTCAAACATTTGCTGAAAATTCCCTCCATTGTTGCCATAAACATGAGCACAAGCGTAACCGGTCTGAAACAAGGATCGTGTGTTGTTCCCCCGAGGCTACTGCAATTTGGTATAGGTGTGTCCGAAACATAAAGCGCAACTGCTTTCTCACCACTCATGCCAGCTTGCACTGAGGTGGCAAGTTGGAGGTTACAGTTTAGCAGAGAGCCGAGGAGAAGGGCAAAGAAGTAACAGAGGTGTGCCTCAACACTCATCCCCCTGTGAACTCTGCTGAGTGATCACTGGTGTGTGTGTGTGGGTGTGTGTGTGCATGTGTGTGTGTGTGTGGCTTTCAGCTACTTTGAAGGGCTTGGTTTGCCCTCCCACTCACCATTGATCTCCTGTGGTTTGAGGGTTTACATTGGGTGCACCTGTGCACACAGTCGGTGACACGGACCCTCACATTTTCCAAGGTTGCCTTTTGTTTTCACCTGCCACTCTCCGGTCTACATTTACAAATGTTTCCTTGTTTAACCTGTGCACCCTGACTTTAATTATTAACATAACACGATTCAAGCAAATACACACATAACATGGAGATGTAAAGTGAATCAAAGGATGCTGTAAACTTATAGACTATGTGCAAATATAGTTTCTGAAAACACGTTGCTGCCTACGACTACACTGACTAAAGATTTTACTTCATCTTAAGTAGCTAGTCTGCAGAATACTTTGAACTGCAATGCAGACAGTGCATACACACAAATGAGTACTCACACACACACACACACGCACTGGCACTCTGCTTGTGGCACATGGGAATAGTACAAACCTTAGCGTCAAGGTAACAAATCACTGCCTGCAGGCTCAAATTAGGCAGCCCAATCTGGCAGAGACAGGCGCTTATTGGTTTTAGTCATGAAATTCACTTTGTGGTATTGGACACATGACACTTGGAGTTTCTCTCCACCGTGAAACCAAAATGTAATAAAAGTTTCTATGAATAGCTTCTTGTCAAAAACACTAAATTGAGGAATATTTCAACTCATGCTGCGCCATGAGAAAGTTTATGTAGGGAGGTCACATTAATTGCAGAGAATAAACTTACTATATTTGAAGCAGCACACTAAGCTCTGCTGTGTGCTGTGAACATGAAATTACACTGTAGCTCATGTGACAGAAAAAAAACAACAACATGTGATGCTCTCCATCACCTCGTCCTGGCCTGTGATTCATGCTGTATGTTTTACCATTACCAGTCATGTTGGAGCTGACTAACCTGCATCCTCGGGCCTGACTCACTGGTAAAGTGGGATTTTTTTTTTTTTTAAACAGGAGATGGACATGATGAATGTGAGTGCGGTATAAAGCAGCCATGTTCACTGGGCTTCATGGTTTCTCTGGAGCTGACGCCACAAACACAAACAGACAGCTCACTACTGATGCTTGGCACGAACCTCATCATTAGTTAGTTTACCTTTGCAAACGCACGCTCTCTGCGCGGCTCCTACGCAAAAAAAAAACCCCCCCGGGCTCCGTGAGGCAGAGAAGGCAATTTCCTAAATCCGAATTATTAATCCCAAAAAAGAAACGAGTCGTGTTGCTGCCAGAAAATCACCAAAAAACACCCCTTTTACCGGCCCGGCCTGGGGGAGGAGGAACATCAGCATCCATGTTATTGAGCATGAGAAGCGACGCAGCTCGCTGTTCGCACCACAGAGCGGCTGCAGCTCGCGTATCCTCTCCATGCAGCTCGCAGACGACTCGGTGCTAATTGTATATACACATAGAAATGTCTCCCATCACTCCTTCCAAAGGCAGTGAGCGTCTCACGGCTCTACTCCCGGTCGACTGACCCCCCCTCCCCTCCCCACTCCGCCTCTCTTCCCTACCGGCACCGTGCGCCAACGCAGACAGCGGGGGACCGTACCAAGCGGTCCGCCGCCGAGGGGGGACGACCGGAAGAAGCGGCGCACGGTCAAACCGTATTTCCAGGCTGCCCTCACTTTCCCAGCTATGTCTCTCGCTGTCATTGGAGTTAGCTGCGAAAACACGGGAATAATGGAGGCAAGATGTGGGGGCGGGGAGAGGAGGAGATGAGGGGAAATATTCTGCAGCAGCTCGCAGCCATGACAAACTGCAGACCTCTCTCTCTCTCTCTGTGTGTGTGTGTGTGTGTGTGGACAAACCCAAACAGACACGAGTGTCTGCAGAGCACTGCTGCAGTTAACAGAGAGCACTGATCACTGTCTGCCGACTCCCCCCCCCCGGAGTGAACTACACTTTCAGATAGGATGTGCACACTTTGTGAGGGAGCAACAAGAAAAAAGATCTGCTCTCACATGACTTGTTACAATCAAAATGCTGCCTCATGCAAGGTCTGTCAGTGTTTTGATAGATTTCCATATGACTAAAAGGTGAGATGAGTAAGCTGGATCTCTACATCCCTGGTTGGCTCCCTCCCTTCTCTCTGTCTCTCACTCACTCGCTCCCTCTTTCTCCAGCTTGTCACTTCCTCTCTGCACTTTCAAACATAAACCTCTTCGCTCTCAGGTTTGGCTTGCTTGAATGATTTTTGGCCTTGAGTCCAGTGCAGCCGTTGGACTGACTGTTTTTTTTTTTTTTTTCTTGCCCTAAATTGGGCACTTGTGCTCACCTTACACATCAGGAGCAGCAGTAGTTGGAACCACCAAGTCAGTTTTTGGTGCTATAAATAGAACATGGGCTTGGAAGACAGAGCTAAGCCTATATACCTCCTGTCAATAAAGTCTTTCAACCACTGGGCAAGCATAGGCCTGTCTGTCTGCTGTTATTATACTACAACATAAAAAATCCCCATGATAAAGACAGTGTAAGGACACATGTTGGACACGCACAGTATGCAGACACATGTAGTTTCCCTTAAGCTCTCAGCATCAGTCGTACTTCACCATATGAAGATTATTTTTCAGCATCTGTGTCAAGTAGTGTGAGCCAAATGCAGCTGCACACTATTTGAAATATGACAGGCAATGCATAATCTTAAATTTGCAGGATTCATCAGGAGTATTCTCTTTTCCCAGACGTGTAGCAACGCAGAGGTGCAACTGAAGTGAATGTGCTCGGCTTTAACTGTTTGGCTGCTACCATAGCTTATGTTGCAAGCTCCAAAATTCAGCTTAGTTTGCTGAATGTGGCAGGTCACATGAGAAACGAGGAGGTGTATCCTTTCCCCTCCTGCTGGATTTTTCTGTTTCTGGATATTTTTGGCCTGTTCCAGACACCGGAAACTGGCCTGTCCAACTTAAATATCTCCAGATGACTCTTTCTTTGGCTTTAATACATACTCCCGCCCCTCCTTCTCTTTCTCCGGTCTAATGCACATCTGACTTTATTGGTTGCTTCTTCAGTTTGCTATCACAAAAGACCCTGTTGTTTGACACCAGTGCAAGAGGGGTGGGCAGAATGGGACAATGCAGGCAGTAGGGGAATGGGCTAAAACTGATGCAGAAAGATGATCTTAAACCCTTAAACCACAAGTGTTTGTGAGTTCTTGTTCCTGTTTGGAATAGATACGAGTAGCTGAATGAGAAGAGTAAAATTGACACAATGTGATAGAAAGGAAAAGGAAAGAAGAAAGGAAGCAAGGCAGGAAGAAACAATAACAAACAGCTGCGAGTCAGTGAGTCACTCTTCAATAGCAGAGCCCCTTAACTTCCCTATACACAGTCACCTTTCAGTGACCTAGAAAGAGTGTTGCCAAGAAGCAGAAGGTGAGAAACACTTGTAGGTGTGACAGAGGCTTGTTAAGGAGCCAGTGGGCTTCTATTCTGGGCTGAGGTATGGTCATAATGAAACGCTGATCTGTTGTATTTCTATGGGTTGAGGTTCCAAACACGGGAAAGATCTGCATGGGCGAGGTGAGTTTAACGGGCGGTGGGTATTAGAGTCGGGTTTTAAGGTCGAGCAGGGGAACAGGGCGGATGGTCTGCATTGGTAAAGGTAACTTATATTGGTGGAGTGTGATATAAACAGTGCCGAGCAGTTAATTGAAGCAAGATGGAGAATCTCTTTAACCCTGACTGTGGGACGCTGCGGTAGGCAGTGCAGACTGACACACACACACACACACGCCACATGCTCCTGCTCGCTGTCTTGCACTGTCTGTCTCCGTCTGCATATCTCCCATATTTATGGAGACTAAACAAACACACTCTTAAACACATCACTTTGAGAGCAAGCGTGGTCTGACACAGGCAGTCCAACGGTGATTTATGATGCTGAGATCATTATAGCTGAATAAGCTTTATGACTTGTCAGTTGTAATGTAACACTATCTGCATATGGTGCGGATTAGATTACAACACGAGATTCAGCAAAACATATTGTAGCTCTCAATGGTCCATAGTTTCACTTCAATGGGTTATTGAAATGTTGATGGAAAAATAACAGCAAGACTAAATCCCATCTTCTTCTCCCTCCAGTGCTATGTTGCAGCAGAGTGAGACGGAGCAGGGAGGGTCATGGAAAGGCAGCCAGGAATGTCTAAAGAAACGAATGACCGGGAAAGGTCTGTTTTGTTTGTTCAATTGTGTAAGTGTGTGTGTGTGTGTGTGTGAGTGTGTGTGTGTGCATGCATGTTTTTGTGTGCGCCTGTGAGCTCCCCCCCTCCCTGCCCGTGAGTGACTTTGGGACCGAAATGTGGTTCCAGTTAGGGCGTTTTTAAAATCAGAAACACACTGGCACTTCAAACAAACTGCAGATATTTTTGTATCCAGCTCTACTTTGTTCTCATTTTACTGCTAAGCTTCATTCCCAGACTTTACCCAAAACCTTTCTTATTTGTTTGCTGGAGATATTTCTCTACATTTTACCTAGAAGCACAATTGTGACAGAAGGACTCTTTTACTGAGAATAATGTTGTGCGGTGTTTCAGTAGGCACAATAAAGGTATCAGGAATAATGTGTTATAGTAGTTTGTGTGTGTGATCCAAACTTTAGTGGTGCTGAGCACATCTTAAGCATCTTAAATCCTTTATGCTTGCTGTCATGGTGCCCTGCAGGCTGGTCTGGTGAAGATAACCCATTATATCACTACAGTTCATCTGAATATGTTGTGTCATCATGACACAATCAGCCTCACCTTGTTCTGAATACACACATGAGGGACAGACATTGTACTCTTCATTATTTTCCCCAGATTCTAAATTGATCAAATTCTTTTGTGAATATCCAGCATAACTATCTCACTGTGCATGCAACAGTAAGCAGTGGAGTGTTATCTTACCACTTCCAGTTCAATCTGTCCTTAGCTGCCAACTACTAACGTATCTATGCAAAAGACTGCTAATGCACCCGCCTAGTCCCTGTATTCATGTCCACATCCTTCTTCTTTCCTCATTTGTGTGCCTCCTTTCTTTTCCCCTTCCAATCCATAATGTGCTCTTTTTTTTTAACTGTATTTTTTTTTTCTCTTGCTTTCAATGATGCCAAAACATTGTGGCCAAAACAAAAAAAAAAAAAAAACTGGGTCACATAGATGTACACGTGTGCACAGGCACACATAAAGAGCCCAAAGTTATATTTAATGCAGACGACTCCAAATTAGGGTCACAGCGAATGTTTCTCTTGATAACATCCAAGCAAGAAACAGCCTCTCAGGATTACAGCGCGATGATACTGCGCCACAGTGCGTCAGCCTGAGAGCAAGTCACCACTGGCTACAGTGGTTAGTCTGCAAACAGGTCGTCCCTCCTGCATGCGACTAACTATTTGAATGTTTTCATGCAGTGATCAGCCATGTTTTTGTTGTTGTTTTTGGTTGTTTGTTTGAATTAAAAATTAAAAATCTTCACTCCTTTTTCTGGTCAGCTTTGCCTTTTACTGACACACGTTATACATTCCTTGAATACCAGTCCAAGGGGAACACTTTCTTGACAAAGCCATTATAAACACAGCAGCTGTTTATGTCTGTGCGTGTGCCTCTGAAAACGTGGCTGTGCATCTGGCCTGTGTTTTACATTAAATGGATCTGAGGTGGTTCAGTAAATAAAGCTGCTTCTGAGGAAGGACTGGGGACAAAGTGATAGGGGCAAGAGAGGCATCCAGAACACCGACAGACTAACAATAACAGCGGAGAGGTTCGGGATAAATAAGTGCGAGTGACGTCTTCAGCACTTTTAGTTCAATGAAACACAGCATCAGTGGTCCTGGAGGCGGGTCATGAAGGATCTGGACTGCCACTGTGTGTCTGTCTGTGTGTGTGTGGGTGTGAGTCATTCGCAGGGGAAGGATCTTTTACCTCCTTTTTACCTCATTACTTCATCTATAATTTACACTGGGAGAAATCACCGTAGATCTGAAACGTCCTGTGTTCAGTGATACTGCTGGCTATGCATGCAGAAATGTGACACAGAGCAGGGTATCATGCTCATAGTATTCTACATATACATCTGTACTCAAAGTGTGTGTATGTACCCCCCCGTGTATTTAAGTCCACTTGTAAACTCGATGATGAATCTTCATAGTTGAGCTCTCTGTAGCCCGTTGTTCTTTTGTTTTCTTTAAAGCAAAGAAACAACACCGCATAAATACACACAAGCACACACATCCTGAACTCAAGGGCAGTGTGTACAGCAGAGTGCTTGAATTCCAGTGGCCTCTATCTCCTGTCCTGTGACTGGACTGAATACCAAACACTCTAATCATTGAGCACGCTGAATATTTAACAGGCCTGTCTACAAACAATGTGTGTGTGTGTGTGTGTGTTACAGTCTTAATGTATTCTACTGGACTATTAAACATGTACCCTGAGACCAGAACAGCAGGGGAGAGGAGAAAAGGGGTTTGGGGTAAAAAGTGCCCAAATCCTCTTTGGTCTTAGCTAATTTTGTCCTTGCGAATGTGTGTGTGTGCTTGTGTGTGTGTGTGTGTGTGTGTGTGTGTGTGTGTGTGTGTGTGTGTGTGTGTGTGTGTGTCCTTCAGAGGCTACAAAGACTCTCCAGGCTAATTAAGGAGACAGCCACTGAATGACATTCACCATTCACGATACTGGCTTTACAGAAGCTCAGAGAGCTTGCATCCCTATGATAACGCTTGGGTTTTAAGAGCACACACTGCTTTAGCTGAGTGGGATGGACACAACCTGAGCTGTCAAGAACACACACGCACACAAGCACTGTAAACCGGTGCAAAGACACTATAACAGGCAAAGATCACACTCTACAAAGGCAATATGATGTATACTAAACCTCCCACACACCTCTTCCTAACTCCCTGTGGTCATCTGAGGCTAGAGCAGTAAGATCAGTATAAGGTAGGACAGTGGGTGTAAATAAACTGAGCATGAGGCAGGTAGACAAATTGAGGAGACATAGTAAAAAAAAAAACAAAAGCAATGAAGGGATGAGATGAGACAGTGTGAACGTGCTGCAGCCTCAGATCTTTCCTTCATCTTCCTCCAGGAGCTAGTCTGAGTAACTCTAATGACAAACCGAGAAGTTCAAAAGAGCGATATGCTCTTTTACAGATTCTGTCCTGCAGCCTGTCTGGTCTCCTTCCACTGTTCTCTGCAGTTGGGATTTATCCGTCCATAGCTTTGGCTCAATGTGACTGTGCTCCATTACTACACACTTGATTCTTCTGAGCCAGGGTATTGAAAAATGACCCAGCTCATGTGCAGGGAGAGCACTTTGGCAAGTATGTGTGGTCTGTGTGTTCATGACTGTATTTGTGTGTGTGTGTGTGTGTGTGTGTGTGTAATTCTTCTTGTCCAAAGGGAATCCCGTCATTGTAAAGGTATTGAATGTCTTCCATTTGGCCATTTCACCTGAGGGAGAGCCAGAATGTGAGGGTAGGAGGTGGAAAGCTTTTGTTCAGTAAATAAAAAGCACCTGATCAATCATGTGCCACAGTTTCAGATGAGAACTGGGCTAATCTTTTAGCTTTAGTTGTTGATTTATTTTCAAACCCTGGTTCTATGTCTTACAGTCAATGAAAACCTCGAACAAATGTCCTGACAACATAGAGTTGCTGGTTTTTATATGAGACTACATTACATCTCCTGTATTTTTGTCAGTGTCAGGCAGAATTCAGCCAACAGATGTGCACGTACTTGAGAGAGACAGAGTTTAAAGAGATTTGCAGTATATTAAGACAAATTATATATAGTTAAACGTGAAATACATCTCATCTCAAATCTCAAAGGGAAGCATATCTGGTCAGATTATAACTGCTGGAAGGAGGTTTTGGTTGTTATGTGTCAAATTCCCAATATTTTGGTTCCTCACTCATCTCTAAAAGTGAACACACATACAAAACATCAAGCCTCTGTCTGGTAAACACATGTGTATATGGGGATATAATATCCCTACAAACAGAGGATCTGAGAGTCACTAAGAGGGATTTTCTCAGACATTCACCAGATTTCCCCAGTAATCCTTTGGGATTACTATTCTATACTGAGACCCTGACCTCTGAACTTAAAACATTATAAACCCCTATATCCCCATCACTAATGCCACAGGTGAAACTATCCCTTCACTCAATGGACAAGAACCACCTCAGAAAAAAACTCATATCATGTGCAGTCTGCCCATTCAGTTTTGCCTCTGGCCGCGACTCAGACACACTTAGAGGATTTAGAGGGATACCAGTAAGAATTATTAAGTAGGCTGCTCAACCTTGGCCCAATAAAACACCCGCTAGATTTTGCAACTTGAGTGTTTTATCATGTTTACCAACCGAGTAGTCTCGCTGCAGCTGATATCTAGGAAATCGTATTGTGTTGTTGTAATAGATCATTTCTCTTTCTCTCTTCTTTCTGTTTACAGTCAGTAAAGATGCATGCCTCGGTACATGACTGCAGGAAGAGGAGTTGAGTGTGTGAGCATGCACACGTCTCAAATTAATCAAGTCGGCCACCATCTTATCAAGTACTGTGCCACATTACCAGTGAAATTAGATTCTGGCATGGCAAAGAAGCTTATGGTGCACAGTAAGTAATAACATGACACATTAGGGAGGAGGGGCGTCCTGCTTTAAATGTTGAACATCTAACAAGCCTGCAAATCACAGAGAGACTCATCAAACACATTTACATTAACAAAATATGAATGACAGATAAAATTTGGATTTTGATTCATGATTTATGGAGCAGTGAGAACATTTTTTCCCCATGTTTGAACTACTGATGAATCTCTGCAGGAAGCGTACCCCAACAAGTCTTTTCCCCTCTTTCCTTTTTCTCTTTCACACACACACACACACACTTACACTGACACACTGGGTATTTGATAAACCTGGGAATGGAGCAGTGGAAATGTTTTCCAGACGAACTATGCAAATAAGACTTTATCCCTAGAGAGATATTGTAAACGGCTTCAACCACCAACAGAATCTACAGAGGAGTGTTTGTGTGTGTGTGTGTGTGTGTGAGAGTGTGTGTGTGTGCGCCTCTGCTGGAATATCAAACACAAACATACCTCTAGCTAGTTGCAAACAAATTAGAAAATTACCAAAAAAATAAACAAAGGACTGGAAAATCTTGAGACAAAGTCTGTTCTGGCTCTTCACCCCTCCCATCAGCAAACCCCTCTCTGTCGGTTCTGGGAAGAGATTTTCTCACATACAGTCCCTGACTTTGGCAACGAGAACAAAGATGGCTGCCAGACAAGTATAGTGCTCAAAATTCTTCAGTAGGAAGTCACAAGTTCAACTTCAACCTCTATTTAATGATTACTTGGCTGGAAAACAGGAAAAAAGAAAATGGTTGAGAATTAACGACGACAGGCAGATTTCCTATTCAGGACATTTGCCTGCCTGTCAGGAGTCTATTTTATTGACATCTGTTTCAGAGGAACATGAAAACAAGTGGATGATAAATGGAACTTGAGAGTCAGAAAGGCTTAGCAAACTGGGCCGAGCAAAATCATAGTGAACTCCTCTTCCAAAAACTTCACATGCTTCAAAACACCATGGTCTGATTGAGTGGCCATAGTTTATCAGACCATAAATAAAAGAAGTAACAGACACAAATGAACCAGCTCCGAGACAGAGGGAGGACTGTGGATCCTGGGCTGTGCTGCTGTGTCTCTGCTTTATATCATAATGGCCTGTGGCTCATCAGTGAGAAAGGAATATGATCAGTGACAGAACTATTCTCACAGGAAACACGGCCAGATGAGTTCAGTGGGAGTAAAGCGGCCAAGGTTTCAATCCTCAATGTGAAGCAGTGGAGCTCACAAGCTAACACAGCAGTGGGGTGAAATGAATATGTATGATAGATGTGACATAATGCAAGATTTTAAATATGTATAAACTTTTCAGTGTTGCTAGGAAACAGCTTGCATCTACGTTTCGTTGTCACCTAGGACAAACAGCTTCCTGTCAGCTACAGTTATTACCAAACTTTGTAACGGGAAATAAACTGTCTATGTTCGACATTTATCTTGTCAAGTCTGAAATAATCCACAGCCATGTTGAACACAGTGAGGATGGGTTTTGCTTAACAACATGCCACTTCATGTTCTTATGAACAAAATGATGGGTTGTGGGGAGTCTTGTGAGTTGCAGCACAGCGATGGTTTCAGGTAAATACAAAATTCTTGCTTAGAGGAAGTCCAGCCACCTGTGTTTGCTATAGTCCTTACCCTTTCTTCTTCCCCATGCAGGATATCCTGCTGTTAGGATGGGGTGGAGTGCTAAGAAGGGGGGGCTCATGGGAGAAAACGAGAAGTGAAAAGATATAGTATACACAGCTGAGATTTAGGTGAATGGAAAGCACCATGAGAAATGCCAAACAATTAACCAGAGACACTGGCTAACACAGAACAGCAAAGCACTGGCCTCTCATGCCTGTTGGTACCAACCTGATTCAAAGGGTCACACCACCAGAGGAAAATGTGTGACTGGAGGCTGGTGAGTCAATATTACTCAGCCTGAATTATAAAAGTGTGAACACGTAGCTGTGTTTTCTTGACGAGATGAATAACCCCTGCGTCTGAGAGACATTTCGCAAAAATGCTGCAGCCAGCTGGTTAATGTACAGCTCAATCACGCACATTGCTCCATGTAACATGCAGAGCACCTCAAGTATACACTCGAGCAAAATGCAGTAAAATATCTGGGATACAGTCCTTGATTGAGTATGAGCGGCTGCTGGTGATGGATTTCTTCCTCAGTGAGACTTGAAATGTGAGTACAGAGAGATTTAAATAAGAAATGAAGAAGTAATTTAAGTACGGAAAAAGGCAAAAAACAGAACGTCAGAGAGGAAAAATAGACACGGAGGAACAGGTTTAGATCAGAGGACTGGAGTGGAAATGTTCTATTCTATTTTTGGACAAATGAAAAAACTAGAGACAGTGAAAACTGGCTGATAAAACATAAAAACGCAGTTAAACCCGTCTCAATCAGTCTTGCTCTCTCTCTCTTCTCTCTTTCCATTGTGTGTGTGTGTGTGCGTGCCAGTTTTGTGAGGATGGATATCTCATTAACGGTAATAAAGGAAGCGGGCCAGAGAGGCAGTGCGGTGAGGCAGGGATATCCCCATCCTGCAGCCTGACACAGTGACCCCTCCTTCCTTTTTCCAGTTGCCCTTGCAGCTCCCTCCACTATTAAGTGCTCTACCTTGGACCATACAACTTCATCACAGCAGGTGGAGATATAATGTTTGTAGCTCATTAAAAAACGAGCAAGTGTGTTAAAAAGAGCTTTGAATGACCTATTTCAGATGTTAGTGTGTGTGTGTGTGTGTGCCATCAGGCGGGGCTATGAAGGACAGTTTTCTTAAGGAGGTCTGGTGTATGATTTGAGTTTCCTCTGATTGTGTTACCCTCCCTCAGGATACTTAGGAGCTACATGAAAACATATTTGAAGACAAAAGTTAGAATAACAACCCAACTAACTCCCCCTACGAGTATAAAAAGAGCAAAAAGACAGGAAAACACGCATGGAATTTTTATGTTTTCACATATTTCTGTTCTAGATGCTGCAGGTTCACACAAAAAAAGTATTAGTATATTGTATTCAGTACAGCTTCAGTATTAGTATACTGAAGCTGTACCATACAGCTCTCTAGAAACAAGTCTGATTAAACTGTCTGTGTTAGCCTGTTGGGTTTGTCCTGCTGCTGCCAGTTGCACACAGGGCAGGTGGGACACTTGGGGAATACTAATGGCTCCATGAAAGCCCCAAGTACCAATTCAGACATGGTGAAGTGAATACTGATCAACCATTTTGCTGAATCACAGCGACACAAACGCAAGGCACAAAAAAGATGCAGCTGGTTTTAATAAGGCAACTCAAATAATTCAAACCAGTGAAACTGTTCTATTAAAGCAATCACATACAAGTTACGAGGGTGTTGGATTAAATGTGTACGACGATGGATAAATTGTCACCCGCCAGCCAGTGTGTCTTTTGTGTGAAAGGACCCCTTTTCACATATCCATAGAAACATATACCCGTTTAACAGCTTAGTTACCAGCTCCTTAATAGTGACCTTAGCAACACAACTTCCTGTTAAAACTTTCCCTCCTTAACTAAACAACAACAACAACAAAAGAGCAAACTACACAGAGGAAAGCAGGGGAAAACAAAACAGCTTTTTTCAGTGCAACAGATGAACTTGGCAGAACAGCACTCCACATGCACCTGATTAATGTGTTGGAAAACTATGTCAATTTATGTGTCCCATTTCTCCAGCATGGACTGCCACTACATCTAACCCAGTTACGTCCTCCAAGCTTAATGAAACAAATCAGTCATGTTTAACCCTGTGCCTGTCTCTGGCCCCGGCCTATCGCCTGAAGGACATACCTGGGATACAGTCATCTGTTCACAGCATGCCTTTCTCCTTCTGTCTCAAGCCATTTATAAAGCTTTCTATGTCAGATACCCATCTTCACACGTGGAACAGCATAGAGTGGCAATTTGTGGTTGCAAATAGATGTAAATCTATTTACATTACATTATTATAAGTTAAATACCATGTGCAGGGTTTCCATTGGATGCATTTGCACATTCACCTTATTGCTTCTTTTTGCATATGTGCAGTGCAGCCTACCTGGTAGAGTGGCCTTGAAACACACCTGTGTGTGCGCAAGAGATGCAGGGCTCCAGGAAGGTTCCTGGCATGCACACAAAGGCGCCGGAGGGCTGTGGAGGTGAGAGTCCACAGCAGACCCTGACGAGTACATATCACTTCGTCTAGACCCAACAAGACTGCCTCCATTACTGCACTTATTACCAGCGATCTGAAATAAGACTTCCAGAGGTATGTATAGCGATATCAGCGCATATTGGTATCACATTAGCAGACATGTAATTGCACAGGTGAGCCATTACAGGTAAAATCCACACTGGCCCAGGTAATGAGCAGGTATGTTTAGCCTATATTGTCCTCTTGAGACCGCTTAGCAGGAATAGATCATAATTGGGTCATCTTTAGGGGTAAGACACAGAGAGACAAGATAACCTCGCTCTCTTCCTCTCAGTATCTCAAGAATTTAGATGCCTCCTCAAGGTCAAACCATGCTCGTCCTTCTGTCCCAGTCCCACACTGCTCATGGTCCCTGCTGACGCTCTCTCTGTCTCCCTTCTTCCTCCTCTCTTCCTCGCTCTCTTCGTCCCATTGAAGCAGTGCACCCGGTGTCCACTGGTCTCAGCACCAAAAACACAAACATTCCCACTAAGGAAATGCAGCCGTCTCCCCGAATGGCAGTTGTTTTTAAAGTGGTAAGCGCTCTCTTACTGCGGCTCGCATGAAGAGAGTCCTCTCTGTTAGTCTCATGTTTCAAGAAGAGAAGGGTATGTTTCCAGCCTGCACACCTTGTCGCACTATCTATCAAACTCAATCTATAAAAACAACATGCACTGAGACAAACACATGCACATATATATATGTATTCATCACAATTCATCACATTCATCCGAGCATGCACAGACCAAATACAGTCACTGAACTGAAAAATGTGTCTTTCTAACAGCACTGGGATTTTAGCCAGAACATTCTTATAAAAGGACAGATTCTTTTCTTTCAGCTAGTTTTCCCAGGCTGGAGTCTCCTGACTTGACCTTTCTAATTCTTCCAAAAACCTCAGTCCAGCCATTTTGCTCCTCTCTATCAACTCCACACACGGAGAATGAGAAATAATATCAATATAATTCATTACATCTAGCCTAATTGTTTATTTGAGACACAAATTTTAAATTAATCTTATCTTACACATTCCCATTTACAACAATGGCCACATGGAGGCAATACAACCCTCATATACAAGCTGTGCCAAGCCTGAAGTACCTTCATCCTTGCCAGTCTGTTGTAAACTCAACAATACAGCTTAAATGATAAATGTGTTCTGAATTCACAGCCAAACATATCATATTCTACCCCCTGCTGACCATTGCATGATCTTTTGTGTCACCAAACACTAAACTGACTAATTTTTCAACTGTTCCTGCACTTTGGTCAGAAACTGTTGATCAATAGAGAAAAAAATATAACTGTAATTGCTGTAAAGGGGGCTCCTGTACTTCTCATTAGTTGTGGGTTTAAGTACCATTGTTTGCTACTAAAACACAACCTTAACTAGCATGTTGACATATCATTATGGACACAGTACACTGTGCACAGTGGGCACTTTTTATTTTTATTTCCCTGTTGCTGTGTCTGGTTTGTTGTAAAAAAAAAAAAAAAAAACAACCTAATCTCCAGCTTTGCAATACAGTCTTAAGTTTACTTAATTTCACCAAACACATGCTACTGTACAAGATTTCTCATTCCACAGAACCAGTTTCCCATCCCTCTATCTCAGGACCTCGTATTTCACTCTCAGTAATGTCTTGAGAAACCCAATAGGAATGTGTGGTATTCCTAGAGTGTGAATTTTCCAAAATGAATCACATTCTGGTTGGCTTCGGCTGGCGCTGCACACAGAGTCTGGAGACAGTCACCTCTCAGCAACTGTAATTTACAAGGGGTGTAAATATTTGTTGTGGTAGGGAGGGGGGCGAGAGGTTAGGTATGACAGTGCACTGTTCCCATGATTCTGTGTGTTTGCAATGTCCCGCTCAATCCTGGGAAAGGTCGTGAGGGCTCTGTGATGTAAACAGACATCAGCAGTGTGTCAGCTGGCTGGTTATTACCATAGCAATAAGAAAATGGAAAAGGCCCCGTTTAGGGTTTTACAACGATAGACAGATGGACTCGACACCTAAAAGTAAGATAAGATGTGTTGCTTTATATTTTCTTACACACATTCATCCTCATCTTAATAAACCTCAAACCTGTGCACACTCAGTTATGAGGTCATCTCAGTCCTGACACAGACAGGAAACTCTCTCACTTTCTCTACTCCATTTACTGCTCTCCCTCCCTCCCTCCCTTCTTCTTACTTACTCCTGCCGCCATTTCTCTCTCTTCCTCCCTCTTTCATCTCGCACTCTTATCTTTCTCTTTCTCTCAATCTTCCTACTGCTCTCTGATCTTCGCTCAGGCGTGATATGCTAGAGCGAAGGCAAGTCCGTGAGAGAGAGAGGGAGATAGAGGGGGTGCAGTGGAGGGAAATGGGTCACAGACACTGTAAATTCACGAGAGCATTTTCAGAGGAGGCACTCTATCACACGAATTCGCTAAAACACTTGTGTACAAGAGAGAAGAAAGTACAACCAGGTACTACTCGTGCAATTTTCTTTTACTATCATTTATGAATCACAGTTCAACTGACATCTGGCCTTTACAGCAGGCTTACATTTCTTAGAGACTTAGTCTAAACACACGCCACTGTCACTGTGACAGAGATTACAAGTGACATACGTGTATAGACCCTGTCTGGAATTCAATTCCAATCAGTCTAGTTTAATGTGATTGCATTAGAGGTGCAAGCAGGAAAATCAATAAATACTGCAACGTGGCTGACGTGAGGGATGAAAGCAGGGAACTTCTATATGGACGCGTGTGAATGCGTGCGCATGAGCGTCACTTTCCCCGTACATCCGCGCGCCTGGAATAATTCAGCTAAAAAACGCTGTTTACTGCGCATCTGCGTAATGAAAAGAAAACCCCCATGATGAGACAAAAGCTTTGAAGCATCAGGACTTCTTAGTCTCCCTAGTATAAAAGTTGACCTAGTTCATGTGTTACATGCTGTTATATACTTTACACACACATGCACAAAGCATGCACACATTTTCCTTCTGCACACACACACACACACACACACACGCTCTTTCTCTCCCTCTCTCTCTCAAGCTAATCATTCTCTCCACTTTGCCTGGCAGATAAATATTAATGAGGATTACTATGTTACTGCAGGACACCCACGGGAAAACAAGAAACTGCACCTCTTCTCACTGTGTCGCTCCCTCTTTCTAACCCTTTCCTGCTCTGTCTTTCTTTGTCACTCATGCACACCCACCCACACACACACACCCACCCACACACACACACACACACACACACACACACACACACACACACACACACACACATACACACACACACACACACAGACCATCTTCAAAAAAGTCTTTAAAGTGTCTCTTTCTCTTTAACTTTCCCTTTTTATTAATTTTATTCTGTAATTGCAGATTACACACACACATACACACATGCGCGCACACACACACACGCACACAAACTATGAATAACCCTGTTCATACGAGTGAGTCACACACAGTGCCTCCGTTCTCACTGAGTCGTGTTATCTCTGTCTAACAAAAAGCACAGATTGTGCTGGGATATTTCAGGAACATTTTGGGGTCTCCACATCCTGTTTTGGGGAGGGGGGGTGGAATTTAACAGACTCTTTCCCATCAACCCACACTCATCTTTTTCTCTTTTCTCTCTGCTCTGTCTCTTTTTCTTCAAAGGAGTCATTTCTGAGAACAGAGAAGCAGAGATAATGAAGGAATCATTCTGGGCTTTGCATGAAGGTGGCAGAGGATGGGGACACACAAAAACACAGACAGGCTCGCTCACACGCATCCATCCACTGGGGATGTTTTGGCAGAGGACAGAGGAGTCCAGTTTCACCATAGCTACCCTGCTAGCAAACTGTGTCCATAGAGAAAACACATTATCAGCAGCTCACTGCCTTCAGCCTTCACTCACAGTCAATAGGTGATCATCTCTCCACTGTTTGATTGTGCTCTGTACAGATTTACTTTGAACTTGTACGCAGCTGTGCCGTGTGTCTATAGGACTGCAGGTTGATTTTGGACGGGAAATAGAAAACAGAAAAAAAATCATAGCACAGAGTGATGAAAGAAGTCTCCCCTGTGCCCCCCCCCCCCCTCGCCTTTCCTCCCTTGCTCAAAAACATTCTTCCTTGTGAACTGCCTTGGGGAGAAAAGGGGGGGGGGGGGGGGTCCCTTTTCATGCTGAACAGGGTGTGGTGCAAGAAGGGCATTCAGGAGCCTTTAGCTCCAGTTATTCCCACCTCTTTCTTTTTTTATTCCCATCTTTCCCCTTTTCTTTGTCTCATTAATTAACGGACCACAGCTCTCTCACCTACTGTCCTGAGGGCAGTTTGAGAAGTCTGGGAATCAATACAAGAGAGCAGAGGTGCAGGGGCTAAATCTCAAAGCTCTAAACTGATTTGCTAACAGGCGGATGATAAAAGAAAATTAAACAGAAACTTATGCTGAAAGTTGTTCCTTTGTTTTCCGCATCAACTTAGTGTCTGCCTAAATGAATCCTGACTCAAATGGCAAGATAATTAGATCAGGCTGATGAGAAACAAGCAGAGTATAAACCTGATCCACAGAATGCCAGAGTCCAGCGCTGACCTTCTCTGTGATTGGTGCAGGCGAGATGTTTAAAGGTAATGAGGATCGATTAGTATTCCTGCCTCACCTCTTGCCTGGCCTGCCTCTAGCTTTCAGGCCCACAGTGGTGAGTTACAGTTGTGCTATTGTCTGTTTGCATATTGTCTGTTCGCAGACCCATTCTGTGTATGTGTCTCTATATGTGCGGGTGTGTGTGAACTTTTCCTTCTCCGACAGTGATTCACCCCTCCCACCTTTAAACCCCTGCTCCCCTGCGGTGCCCCTGACAACAACATGTTTCCTTGGAGAGCGATTCAGCCTCCTCAAATCCGAAATGTTTTTGGTCTGTTTTGAACCCCCCCCCCCACACACACACTAGCACGCATGCACGCACACACACACACACACACACACACACACGCACACACACTCCTTTGTTTGTTTGTTGTTTTTGTTCTTAATTTCACAGAAAGGAGCTGAGCAGCTTAACATGATAGCAGGATAACAAAGGCAGGGGATAATCCTAATTCAGCCAGCTCGCAGAAGTAATCGAAACAGAAAACATCCCCTAAAAGAAACTGTTTTTAAACTAACACCAACTGTGCAATTTATTATCACAATATACTGTAAACACAGAGTGTTTCTTAGGACTATCTATTAATCCTCCTCTCCTCTTATGTCAGAGCTGATAAAACTATTTTCTGTGTTGCCCCTTCCTTTTCACAAAACTGTTGTAGTGTCGTAATGAAAGGTACGGAAGATGCCAAGAAAGGTGAAATGATTGGGAAAGAACCATCACAAGTCTAGATAGGAAGAGAGGACTTCTGAGCCGCAGCAATGAGGAGTGGAAAGAGAAAATGAAACGAAATTGACTCACAGAGAAAATGGATAGAAATAAAGTCTCCTCGTCAGTCCTTTGTGGTTTTATTCATGTGTCATATTTGTTAACTGTGAACAAAGATGGATACATTCTCAATGCAGATATTCCTCAATTATCAGTGACAGAAACCCACATCCATCAGAAAGTACTGACACCAGTGTAAGACCATTCATCTGCATTAGACAGGTGACAGTGAACAGACGAGGGAGTGAAAAGGAATAGAGGAGCCATTATCAAAATATATTTCAAGCAAGTTACAAAATGCTAATGGTTTTAGAGAAAAGCGTTTAGCCAGTGGGGATGCGCACCAACTAACCTCTGCATGATCACTGGGAAATGCTGAGGGATATGAAAAACTAGGCTTCCAAGTGTGCAAAATGCTTTTAAGTGGATCTAGGCTTGCAGCAATAAACATCTCCACTTCAACATTCCCCTCTGCTCAGTCAGCTGCTTATAGCTGCACAGATTCTGTCAATATTTTCTTTCTGTATGCTGCTATGTGGCTTATGCAGTCGCATAAGGCAGAGGCTGCATGATAAGTTATCTAACATGACAAGTCAGAGCAGAGCAACTCTGCAGCTGTGTGTAGAAGTGAAAGTATTTGAGCCTCAGTAAGTACGTAGGAAGACAAAGACATGGCCCAACAGACTGTTAACCTTTACGGAGCCTTTGGGGTAGAAACCAGTAGATCATGGCGCTTTGTTCACCTGCCATCAAAGAGGTGAGGAATCAGTCAGGCTCTCCTTTTAAAATGTCAATTCTTGAGCACGTATCTGCCCATCTGATTTCATCTTATATAACTACTGTGAAAAGCTGATGCACTCACTAATTTAGAAAGCAAGCTACACATTTGTCTATGCAGTCTTCCAGCACACAGCACAATAATGCAATGAATTAATGTAAATCACAACAAGAAACCCCCCCCCCTTCCCAGTCTGTCTGCACACAGCTGGCTTCAAGAAGAATGAGTGGCAGTAGAAGGGAATGTGCAATCAGGAGAGCGAGAGAGGGAGAGAGACCTCCCTCCATTCCTGCATGAGGAAATCAGCTTTTCTCCATTAATTAAGGTGATTTGAATGACTGTGTGTGTGTGTGTGTGTGCACAGGCACCAGCCAATCAACTAGCAGCAGTAAGCTCTCTAAAAAGACCAGTGGCAATTCAGTTTCCTCCAATCAAGCACTATTATGTCCACAGTTTGCCAGACACATTAAATCGTGCATCGGCACAGACTCAACCGTAAGTTGTAAGCATCAGAGCAAATTCTAAGTTGCATTATCTCAAATTTCATTTACTCTGAAGTTTCTTATTTGAAAGGACTCTAACACGACAGCCTGGGGATAGAAATGATGCAGCAGTTTTTCTTGTGCTGGAAATAGACTGAATATGTTTGTGTTATTAAAGCGAGAGCCGTTTTCATCCGATATTAAGTAGAGGCACACTGTGTCATGTATGGTAGGTATCCTCTGTGCACGTGTTCAATCAAAGAGAGAACTACAAAGAGACTGGCAATTCTCAGAAGAAGCCATGGCATTTAGAAGTCACATTCAGTCAAAGAGACGTGTTAATGAAACATCAAATGGGGAAACTTTCAAAAGCGAGATGAAACTCAATTCAGTATGAGCACCTCATAATTTTGGGGGAAACAGTTTGGAAGAGGTGTAAGCACAGCTAACTGTCGTTGAGTTCGAGTCACTCCATACCAGCGTATTTACAACATGAAAGAGAGCCGACGCACGTCACAGAGTAAAAACAATGCAGTGAGGAATGACACACACGCACGTAAATGTGGTGTCAGCTGCAGAGTTATGCATCTCTCTCTCTCTCTCTCCGCTCACACGCACACAAACAGCTTTCAGCTTTCTCGCAGCATAAACAACCTTGCTGAAGAGTACAAGCGGTGAATCACCTGGCAGGTTGCAGCCTGTCTTCACAGCTGTGACATAAAGGCTAACTTTGCAACACACATTCCATGTCTAACTTAACTGGAAACTATTATCTTCAGTCGCTACGCGAAATGATTTTTCACTGGATAAAGAAAGCATGCAGGACAGGATCCAGCACTTTAAATCAAGCTGCAGAGGATGCTACGTGTGGCTTTGAGTCAGTTTAGTTGTGTTGACAGTAACAGGCAAACAAACTGCACTCAAACAGCCCTCCCACAGTGAGATTTCCCCATAACCTTGAAAACCGAGGACGGCAGTGGAATACATTAGCAGTGACAGAGACAGACTGAGCCGTGGAAGGATTGACAGACTCAGACTGACAGGAAGAGAAACACAGACACGTATTGTCCACTGCAGAGATTAAAAGCTTTGCTCTTGACTTGTCTTCCACCAACTCAAATCTAATGCCATCCCCTGGATTAGCCAAGAACCTTTTTATAAATCCCATTTATACACAGAGAAAGGGAGCGACCAAGGCAGAGGAGAAGGGAGAAAGTGAGAAAGAGGAATCTAGTGAAGCTTGTGTCTTACCCTCTCTCCACTGTTCCTCCGTAAAGTCCCCACCGGCAGCTTAAGCATCAGCCGGCGGGTTCTTCCAGGCGTCACCGCTCCCTGGACCACCATAGCATGCTCCACAGTGTGTGTGTCCGTGGGCGTATGAGCATGTGTGCGAGTGTGTGAGGTGGGTGTCCTGGCTGACCCTTCCAGCCTGGCAGCCGGGGTTCACGCAAACTTGTGCGTGGGTGTGTATGAGGAAAGAAGCTTGTGATGTAAGGGTGTGTGTGTGTGTATGTAATAGTAGTAGTAGCCCCACACCGGTCCTATGTCCCTCGATCTGCTTCTCTTTCTCTCTGTGTTAAAACACCACCCATTCTGCTCCACTCAGCTACGCTCCACTCTGCCGCTCAGGAGGTGAATGAGTGTGTGGGAGTGTGTGACAGGGAGAGGGAGTGTGCTTTGTCTCTCCTCTCCCTTCTCCAGCTCTCTGGCAGCTCCCCCTCCCTGCCTCCCACACTCACTTCCTTCAGTTGGGGGCTTAACCAGGTCACTGGATTAATGTGACGTTACGGCTGTCATTAGCATACGCACTGGTGTCACGTGAGCCACTAATAATTGTGTGTGAGCATATATATCCCCACCACACACACACACAGCCCTTGCAGGGGATCATGTGGGGAACCTCAAAAGGAATATGGGATGTTTTGCCATCTGGTAGGGAGATTATCTTGGAAATCCCATATCCAGCTTTCGCTCCCTACACTGTCTGGTTAGGATATAAAGGGGCTCATGCATGCAGATACTGATCATCTTATCATTTAGCTCATAGTCTACATGCACTAAAATGTAGAAACCCACCTGATATTTTATCCACAAAGCTGCATCAGTGGTGCACATGTAGTTGCACTGCCCTCGTAGGAATCTTTTATCATGATGTGTGCAGTGGGATTCGGCTGAGTCAGTCCTCTGTATCGACCACGGTGGTCTTTACATGTCCATTAAAGCTATTGCACTCATGAGTTACAGCAGCACCTAGTGACTTACTGTCATATTCACATCATCACTCACCGCTCACCGCTGAGCTCTGTTTGCCTCTGCACGGCAATACTGAACTGATTAACTAAAGTGGATCAGCGCACACATGCACATACACTCACTGGCCACTTTATTAGGTACACCTGTACACTTGTTCTGCCAAGAATTGTACTTTTACAAGGTCATCATTTCTCATTTTCTATTGAAACCATAAGAAAAGTGATAATTCTACTGTATGTTTATTATTGAGGACATAGTGGGAGGTGTAAATAGAGTGGCCAGAACATTAAAACACCTCTTAATCCAACAGATCTGACAAATAAGAGAAATTATAACCTTGTAAAAGTACAACTCTTGGCAGAGCTGTTGTATTATATTGCATTGCATTGTACAAGTGTTCCTAATGAAGTGACCAGTGAGTCTATACACAGATGCCCAATATGCATATGCACAAGCACGTATGTACAGTATGATTTTGCTTGGTTGGCACAGTTATGACATGATTCAGTGCTCACTGGTCACAGCAGGGTTTGAAATCAAAACCACGAAACAAAATGAGCAGTCAATCAAGCCTTTTCCAGCCCATGTGTTTGATTAAGTAACAGACATAAACAAGTATTCTGTATGAACACAGACACATATACACACAAAAAACATGCACGCTGTGCTAAAGCTGAGCGACAAGCATACAGGAGAAAATCATCCGCAGTGGTAATCCCCAGTAAGCATTATTTATTTAACACCATAGCCCACATCAGTGTGTGAGTGACTGTGGCCTACATGGGAAATATCAGAGGGCTATTTATAAACTCAGTCTGCAGACAGCCAGGTCTTACAGATGACACACTGGAAGAATTGAAAAAGTTCTCAGTCTTTGCACTGCGACTGGTATTCTGTGTGTGATGTTTGTGTAAATTCAAATTGTGCTGACAGAGATTAACAGCCAGCGCTGATTCAAGAGACAAAACCCTGCTGCTTTTATAGGGAGATAGTATGACACCTTGACGGGGAGATGACAACACACTCGGCTAATTGAACAGTTTAAGTGTAGTTTGCGTGTGTTTGCTCTCTTCTGCACCGTGCCGCTTTTCCTTAAAAGATTTTTCAAATTCCTCTGCGTGTGAGGTGATAAGCCTTTGTCTTGACAGCAGAAGACAAAAAAAAAAAAAAACAACTATTCTTGATGCTTCAGGCTAGATGCACAATGACCCATTTCAGTCAACAAGCACACAAGAATAAAGGCAAATGGAATTTCACTTAGTAATACAAATGTGCAGTGCACAAACATATAGTACATAATAGCACATAAAAATACAAGAAACCCAGGCAGAAAGCTAGAAGATTAAGATGTCTCCGTGTGGTGGATCAGTTCATGGCAGCGGTTCTCAAGCATGATTTAAAAAATAAAAAAAAAAGGTCATTAAATGTAGATAAGAAGAGAGAGATGGAAAGAATAGGTGGGAAGAAAGAGATGCTAGTGACGAAGCTGCAAACAAAGCGCTTGGATCGTCTGGGTTTTACTTGTGTGTTGTGTGTGTGTGTTGTGTGTGTGTGTGTGTGTGTCTCATCTTTGTTCACAGTTGTAATAATAACAAGCAATTGTTCTATATTGTAGAGTCCTGATAACCCAGCCAGTCTCTGCCCACGGCTGTCTGACTCATCCCTATGGTCCTGCTCCTCACTGTTGTTGTGTGTATGTGTGTGTGTGTTTGTGTGCGTGTGTGGGTGGATGTGTTTATGGAAATGCCCTCTAGCTGGACTCTCTTCCCAGCCCAGGCAGCCAGGGAGGGGGTTAACTGTTTATGCTACAAGACTCCACAAATTACAAAGAGCTGAGCTGCACAGAAAAACAACTGATAAACAGTTGTGTGGCTTCAACAATACCACCATGATAGTGCAATTCATTTCATGTCTCACTGCATGCTACTGTCTGCGCTTCCAAGGCTACGGTTGTGCTTTGTTTCTCTATCTTATGAGAGCAGGATGAGCAGAAAGCAGGGCCTCCCACCCTTCATAAGGCCAGAACCAATCATAATGACTTCTCCACAGGGGAACATCCACTTCAGTTATCATCCCTTCAGCAGCAGCACTGGGCACGAAAGCCTGGGAAACACTCAGAAAGGTAACAGCTCATGAGATTTTAAGGAAATTGGAACATTTGTGTGACTCATTGTGAAAAGTGGGACATATTTGTATTTGGAAGAGATTTGGTGGAACGCAGGGACAGGTCGTCCTGGTCAAATCATGTCGCTCGGCACAACATCTGCTCAACCTGCTGTGAGGTGACTGGGTCTGCGCGTGTGGGTGTGTGCACATACTGTATATCCACTTGTGTGTTTTTCAGTATGATTAACATTTCAGTCACTCTGGCAACAAAGGATTATAGACAGACTGAAAAATCTCATGCATCTTGACGAATTGTGTACGTAGTGTAGATATTGCCGTGAATAAAATAACTTTGTCTCAGCATGGTCCACATCCAGACTCATAAACTGCTATTGTACAATCATTTGTGCCTTAATGAAATGATACAATATATCATTGCAATAGGTCAGTTAGAATTATATTATGGGGAGACTATAGTAGGCATGAATGGGCTGCTGAATGTGTAATTTCCCCAGTGATCATCATTCCAGACTTCTGAATAATTCACTCAAGTCGACTGCAAAGCCTGCGTGTGCAGGGCCAGTTAACAGAATCAGAAACTGGACCATGCATGCTATAATAAGTGGAAGGCTGAATGATAATAGCTTATCAGGTTGTGCATGTACACATAGAAATTGGATCAGGTTCATGATAATTGTATTTTCTCTACTGATTTTAGTGACTCTACAGTCAATTCAATCGGAAAAGACTAATCAGGCAAGAAAATGAGAAAAATCTTATTGCTAAGCCTGACTAATTTATTCAAATTTGATGTGGAAACACGTTTTCAACTATTGCACCACACAATCTGTCAATCTGTTTCATATGTTCAATTCTTTATTTTCATTTTTAGTCACCAAATCCACTGTTTTTTCACTGTTCACCATGAGAAAAATACAGGTCTATCATAACACGATATATTCTCTTTCTAAAAGAACAAGGTAGCTGTGAAAAGATTTGAAATCTTTCCACAAATATTCTGCCTTGGTTGTGAGAGGTCTGGACACTGTGACTCCAGCCTCAGACCCATTGATACCATTGTGAGGTCAATGTAAACCGAATGACAATTGTACAGGAGGAGATGAGAGGGAGAAGGTCAACATGCTATTATTGAACAATTTTGTCACTGGGCAAAGGACACGCCCATTACATAACAGTGTGGTCACACATAATACATTCAGTCAATAGCCTCAGCACATCTATAGTAGCACAGCCAAGAGAGGAACGTGCACTGTAGACTGTGCACATGCCCATACACACAGTGCAAAATGTCATGAAACAATGCTCGCTGTGCAAAGAGTAGAAACTCTTGGTATCAGTACGTCACAGTGTTTGTGCTGCCGGCAGAATAAATGCTCTCAGAAACCACAGGGCCTTTGTGGCAGACCAGCTCTGCCAAAAATATGAACTAGTGCTTTATGGCTGCTGGAAAGAGAGGAGACATTGGTGAAAAGAGCAAAGCAGTGCTGTACAGCTGTGATGGAACCAATCCCTTCCAGCTGAGGTCTTTCTGTTGGAGGAAACGGGGAGGGTAGAGGAGGAAAAAAGAAGAGATACGGGAGGAAGGAGAGGGAGACGAGCGACATTTAGCTCTGCCTCCAGGCCTGCATTGTAGAAGCGGTGAGGATGCTGGTGGAGAAGACTTGGGGGATGGAGATGTTTGTGGGGCACACCAGGAGGAGATTCAATTAAACTGCACAAGGAATGAATGCATTTTTAATCACACCGCTTCATTTCCTGACGTGATTGTCAGCCTTTGTGCCAGACAGTGAGGCATCCTCTGACAGAGGAACTGCCATCTCTCTCTCTCTCTCTCTCTCTCTCTCTTCCTCTGTCCTCCCCTCACAGCTCACGTAGCTGAGCGGACCAGCAACACAATACACAGCAGCTTTGGCAGGAGCTGATATGATGTCATGAACGGACATTTTACAGCAGCCAGAAAAAAAAAAATCCAATCAGCACACACAAGTCATGTTACTATTTTATTCATGCTGTCACTGTGCATGTGGCAATGTACATGTGAATGAGACCTGTGTGGAGGTGGGGGTTGCTATTTTCAGATATTCTTTGCCTTTGTGTCAATGGCAGTATAAATTGTCCTAAAAGTATGAGCTGCTTCCACCACATACACACACTCACTTTAAGCTGTTTGGCACAACTCTGTAACCCATGCTATGTGCAGTCATGTGCTTTTAATCTCCAAAAGTGATTTTCAATGCAGAAGAAATAGTGTTCACCTGAAAAATTTACAGTCCATGAAGCTTTGACTTAGGCTTCCTGCAAGCAATCAAAGCAACAAAATAGTGACCTCCTTTTTTTTGTAGTAAAAGAGGTTGTAAAGGAAGTACATTGCCTCAGATCCTCTTCGCTTTCCTGAATCATTCATATGCACTGCTGTGCTAATAAAAATAGCAGGGTACCCTTGAATGTAGCTGTGCTCTCAGCTGCTGCTCCAAGCCAGTGCGCATATATTTAGCAGGGCTCTGGAGATCCCTCTCTACTCGACGGTGAAGAAGCACTGAAATTATTGTAATGACCCTTAATATTTCTCTTACAGCCCAGGTCTACGGCTCCATCTCAGTTAATTCAAACGTACACACAGAAGGTGTATTTCATTTTACATTTTACATTCACCAGGCATGCATCTACACTTAGGTTGTGAGGCAGAACAACATGGAAAACCAAATAAATCGAATAAATGTATATTGCTATTTGGTAACAATAGGCAGATTTTAAATTTCCATTTCCCACAAATTTATAAATTCAAGAGTTTCGATTTGGTTGAAACTTAAAAAAATCTATAAAAACTGCAGCTTTGTCTGCTGTCTAGGTACAGCCTGACAACATTTTTTCTGCATTACAAGCTGCCCGATGCACAACACACATCTACTTCTGGTGAGCCATTGCATAAAATTATTCAATTCACCCTGCCTTTATTTGATGGTTCACTGAAACAGGGTTTCTCTCAGCTCATGCCTGCATGTCTTAACAATCAAGAGCGTGTGTGTGTGTGTGTGTGTGTGTGTGTAAATACATATGCACCACCATATGCACGCCCAGTAAGCTAAAAAAGATGAAGGCAATTTGAATATTTTTAATTCATGTATGCAAAATGACCAGATAACCCTTTGTTTTCCAGTCTCTTCCAGCAATTAGAGGAATAAATAAATAAGCAGTCTAATTAGGATGCGCAGAGGAAATGCAGAGGAAAGAAGCATTTTCCTGACTCCTGTTTTTCCATCCCACATGCAGTGCATGAATAATCCAAATCCTTTCCTGCCCGTAAACACAAATCTTTATTTCTTCAGGTGTAAATCATCTATGGGTAATATGAAAATGACCAAATCTCTAAAATAGGTTGATAGATTCATGCATCAAATATGAGTGTTACCAGGGGATGAGTACTGATAGTGTTTATTGGAAGCATAGTACATTTCAGGAAAGGATAGATTAGTTACTCAAACAGATGCCTGTGCTGTAAACAATGTTAAACGGAAACAGCACTTTAATAACCAAATTCATTACAGAAGCGGGCAGATCAAAACAACCAGGTAATCTGATATGTCATATTTATAATGTGTTTGTGTGTGTGTGAACAAAAGTAGACAGCGTGTCGTCTGTGTATAAGTATGTTTTTGTATTTACTTCACATGTGTAAATATACGGTGGGTGAGGGATGCTGTGTTTTATACACTGTAGCCCAAATGTTTTGAAAACTACAGGGGTAATCTACCTCTGGTCTCAGAAGCAGGAGGTTTGACCATGCCACAGCTTCTTTACACTGTCTTCCAGTTGGTTTCAGGATTGATTTCAAGATTTTACTTAGACATTTTTACAGAACTTTTAACCCTATATGTACCTGCACAATCTAAGATCATCCGGTGTTGTTCTTTTAGGTGTTCCAACCTCCCAATTGAGGACAAAGGGTGACAGAGACTTTGCAGTGAGGGCACCAAGGCTTTGGAATGACTTGCCTATGAAAATTAGGCAGAACAAATCATTGGTAAAATCACATTGCGATAGAAATGTTTTTGCAGATTTTTCTGCGTTATATCTTGTTTTGCTTAATTATTTGTATGTTCTTGTGTTTTATTCCAAGTGTATGTTTTTTTTTTGCATTTTTTGTTAAAGTACTTTGTACTTTGTAAGGGAAGTGCTCTATAAATCCAATAATAATAATAATAATATTAATAATGATTATTATTAAATCCCTCCTTCATTCCCCCATTTACTCATGTTCAACCCTCACTTTAGATTTTGTTCATTGCTCATCAAAAGATTTATGCCAATGTTCACATAAATATGAAGGCTGTGGACCACACAGTATGCCCGGACTCAAGATTTAATACTTTGACTTTGGTTCAAAGACAATTCCTCACATACTGAGTTAACATTCCCAAAGTATTTAGTCAGAGGGCCAACCGTGCGTTGAGTCATGCATAGGTCATCCAGTCCAGGTTAGACTCTTTATTCACTAAATCTTCCTGTTCACAGAGTTTGACGTTTAATTTGCATGTTTTTTTCTCAGCCAATTAATGCGAGAGCATCTGGACAGAGACACGAACATATGTTGGCCTCTGGTCACCAACTGCAGGTATTCACTGAGTAGGTCACACACACAAAAAGGTATGATGTTGAAATACTAAAATGCTCATTCAAAAGGCAGATAAGACAATTGGCGAGTTTTAAAACCAAAGTGAACATAAGAAAGAGTGTGCAAACTTACGAAAACATCCATAAGCATGTGCTCCAGGGTCACCTCTAAGTCCTCAAGTCGTGCTGCAAGAGTCATGATTCAGTTCGTAAAGACTCGATCAAGACCCAAACTCCAGTTCTACAGTCTGTTGTCGTCCTCTCTCTTATTACGTATAATCATGGGATACTGATTAGGAAGATCTTCAGCCAGGTCAACCATGTAATATCCCAATTCTTTAAAGAACAGTGCCATGACAGTATCTAACAGTTCAGCCTTATTTTGCCACACTCTCCTTTCATTCTAGATCCAACACAGCTTCCAAAACATCCAGTTGTTATCCAAACAGCATCTATCTCTCTATTTTCACTAAAAAAACGTCTCCAAAAACTCCAAAATTTGCTTTGATCACTCCTTTGAGCAACCTGTGGCTCCTGATGAGGATTTGTTATGGATCGGAGTCTTGCAGTCCTCTCCAGAGATCTGAGTTATGATCCATGGGTGAGATGAAGACACAGACAACTCTCTGGTAGAGGAAGGGCGGAGGGTGGGTCCCACTGTTCCTGCTAGGGATGCACAGAAGATGGGGAGGAGGAGGAAGAGGAGGAAGAATAAGGCCAGATGGAAGGAACTAATATGTAATGGAGTCATGTTTCATTTTTCTGATATCATTCCATTTCACGGTCTCTAAGATGTTTGAACAGGATATCCCCTCCCTCATTCCCCCCCCCCCCCCCCCCCCATCCTCCCCCCTTTTCTCTGTCCTCTTTCAGGTCTCTATCCACAGTGGGTGTCTTTGTGTGGTGGGAGAGCCTCGGGCAGCTGATGCCCAGTTCTGGGTGCTCTTGGCTAGGGTCATCCTCTCTCACACTGAGCCTCTCATCAATGGGCCTTTGTAGGAGCCTCATTAAGGGCTGGCCCTGGATGCTGCGGCTTCCACAGACCCACGGAGAAAACAACTGCGATATGGCCTGGATCTATGACTGGAAGCTTATGTAATAGTTGTGGGACAGGGTGGGGGCTGGAGGGTTGTAGAAGACAGTGCATGTGGTGTGGAGGGCTGAGGGCGAGGAGGATAAGGGTGCATGGCAGAGGGGGCAGCGTTTCAGTGAAGGAGGAAGGAAAACAGAAAGCAAAAGAAAAGAAGGGAAGCAAGGGGGGAGTGAGGGATGCTGGTGGGACGCTACACGGAGAGGGGTTGTTTTTGTTTTTCTGGCAAGCACCGCTGAATTGTACCCTCTATTCTTTGCCAATTAACCAGATGTAGAGTTTAAGAAGGGAGACTGAGTCAGTTAGAGGGGGGTATAGTGGGAAATGAGTTCAACTGGGCTGTAGCACCAAACAGGATATGACTAGATACAGTAACAGGCTGTGAAGAGACACTGATTATGCTTACTTGTACACAAGAAACTAAGTTACGCATGAAGAAAGGCAGTACTCCTGTCATGTGGAGTACTACTCAGTCTGAGGACTGTTTTATAAAACTGTCTACAGCTTTGACTGAGAGAATGATACAGATGGAGTCATAGTAATGTCCTAGAGTTGTCTCAAGTCATGTTTCAGATTTCACATATTTGACAGAACACCTGTGTTATATACTGGAGGTATGCAGGTAAACACATGAGGCTATTTAACAGTTTCAGACGGTCTAATGAAAGACGTTATGATATGGTACTCTGAGATATGTGGGATGCAGTGTTTTTTGACCCATGCTAGCGTTAGAAAGGTTGCAGACCTGCTGCATCTCAGAGACACCCATTTAAACCTTATACAGTATCTCCTTCTTGTCTGTCCCCTGCCCTCTTCCTAAGCCATACAGACCAAGAGTGCCAGTGGCCTTTGCCCTCTGACCTCACTTGGGTGTGAGGTCAACAGGAACAACTACTCATCACTCCTCACATTAACTCTATGGTCAGGAGCACTGGGCTGTGATGGAGGGCACTGCACAGCAGTGACACACACGCAGACACACACACAGACACTCCAACAAACATCACTAAGTAAAAAGTACACAAGTCCATCAGCCTTGTGTTGCCCTCAGGAGGTTTCCCTGTCTTCCTGAAGTCGGTTCTAATGCTCCATGCTGTGAATGTGAATGAAACACCCACCATTAATATCCCTCTAATTCTCATTTGCATGCAACTCATGCATTTAAAAAAAAAAAAACCCTCCAGCAAGATGGACAGTATATGGGCTGTAAGACTTGTCAAGCAGGTGGCAGTGCATAGAGAGTGGCAGGTAGCCTATATAGACCAGTGTTTTCAATAAGTGATGAGCTTAGCCCCCAACAGAGAGGCAACACAGGACAGCATGTCCCAGTGTGAGTCCTTCTTGGGAAGGCTGGGGTTAAAACCCAGATTTCTGCGTGTAATCCAGTAGGTGTGTGATGGTAAGTGAAGGTTGTGGAATCAGTCGCTAGTGCAGTGTTTACAACTGTCTCAGAGAGAGTTGAATCTCCCCTCACTTCTTTGCATAATGCATAAGCAAAGAACACATTATGTTCCATCCAATTCATACAAACCACAATCGTATATACTTAGAAACATGTTAGTGTGTGATTTATACAAATGAGGCAGTTTGAACTGCCAAGCTACTGTCCCTGCACATGATTTATTTAAATACAAAGGTGGGAATTAAAAGCCTCCCCGTGGATCCTTCTTCACACTGCCTCATGAAAATGATCACGCACACATAAATAAAAAAACATCCTAACTATTACATAGATTTATAGATACATATAAAGCATAATAATTTACATTAAAACATCCAAACCACAAGCTTGCTATATTAACCACGGTCAAATTTCCTGCAAGCAGTACCTTAGGACGAATGTGTAAGCAGTTTAAGTCTGGGATATTGTTCCATCCCGTTTCCTCGCTGAAGTTGACAGTCCCAGTAATCCAGTAAACAGCAAGAGCACCGGAGTGGCAGCTAGCGCAGCAGCTCAGACTGTGCATTAGAAAACTGGCATTAATGAACCTCTCTGATTTGGATAAAAACTCTGAGGAGAGCTTCGCTCAATAGGTCTAATCTTGAACAAGCGTACAGTGTGTGTGTGTGTGTGTGTGTGTGTGTGCCAGTGTGACCCTGATTGGTGGTGATGTCCACCTGGTGAGGAGAGCGGGGGATATGTGCTAATCAAGCACTAGGAAATCTTCCAAGTGGTTTGAGGTTTGTGCACACAGCCAAAACACACAGACACATGCTCACACATTCAGAAATAGTATCCTTTACAGACATGTTGATAAAGCCTCTTAAGCACCTGTTTGCAGCTAACTGTCTAAAGGGGTTATTGTTAGTCTTACACGCTGGACCAGTAGGTGTTAAAGTCTGCAGGTCTGCAGAGATTGCAACACACTGCACTTAACCTTCTCACGTGCCTGACCTCAAAAGTTTTGCCGACTCACTATATGTCATATTGTTATTATCCTTCTGTTGTTTAAACACATCATGAACATATCTTTACTTTATATATTGTAGGTCTGTTGCTGTCTTATTCTTTTCTGTGAGTTGTCTCCTTCCATGTACCTTTTATTCATAGCTCCTGGATAGTGTAGTGACAACATGGCTGCCCTCCATTCAAAAATCCTGGCTGTAGCCTACCTCCTTACGCTTACCCTGCCATTGCATATTTTGTACCTTGTAAGTTGCTTTGGATAAAAGCGCCTGCCAAATGACTAAATGTAATTGTAAATTTGTTAGCTTCGAGTGATGAAGGCCAGCAAATGCAGATGAAAGGGATTCTGCTAAGTCATTCTCTGCAGCTGCAATTTTGCTGTGTCACTCAGATCTGTCATTGCACATTATGGTCAATGGCTCATTGTTATTTGTGCCTCCTTGGGTGCTGGTGTGTGTGTGTGTGTGTGTAATTTAGACGCAGGTGCTCTCCACTCTCTTGTGAAGGTCACCTTGAGAACCCATTTATAGTCACAGCTCACCAGAGCAAGTGTTTTTGAAATATTTGAGCAGAAAAAGAGAATATCTGATATGAAGCGAGCTTAAAAGACACTCATAAAACAAACACGCACACCTTCTACCTTTTGTTACTTGTCCAGAGCTTTCGCCTCCGTCCTACACACAAGCCTCTCACCGAGGAGTGAGTGTGTGTGTCTTAGAGGCACTGAGCAGACAGAATGCGACAGAGACATATTTTAGAGGCGGGTTGTATGAAGGCGCTGGATTGAGTCACGCTCCAGCATTTTCTGCCCCAGTAAACTTAGCCCACTTTATCCAGTTCCGAGGAGGCTTCCCAGCTTACGCCGCGCACAGAAATAGACACAGACAGACGTACACGAACCCAGCAACACTGTCAAGTGGATGAGAAAACACTGTTTCGCTAACAGTGACTTAACAATTAACACTCTAGTAAGAAGGCATGTCTGTCTGCCTGCGAGTCTCCACAACTGTTGTGAATTACTCTAGCGTGCAAGCAGCTCACTCACACCAACTTAGGATCAAGCCATTCACGTGAGCCCCCCGATTGCCAAAGTCCACACACGATTAGGAGTCTGATTTGTATCAGCGTGAGCGTTAAATGTTTGATGATACGGCTACATATTTAATCTTTACAGGCCAGATCATCGCGGGGATATGTGTTATACATGATTATACTCCCATGGGAAAACAGTGGGATACTGGGAAAAGAAGGAAACATGGATTAACATAATTTAACTATTGTGTGTTTATGTCTGTGTGTTTTGATAATGTGGATATAGAATTTGATAAAACAGACCAAGCTGTAGATTTTTACTGCAGATTGACTGTTTTCATTCTTCAGACCTCTGCATTTGTCTACATCCAGGATGCAGCTGTGCTTATATTGTTACTCTCGTAAACCTCTCAGCCCCTCTTCACTACACAAAATGAATCATGTTCCTTGGGGCACAAAAAAATACAAACTACCAAACTATGCACACAAACAAATGCAAAGTACAAAGAGGATGCACCTGAGCACGCTGCGCCAGACACGCAGACACACACACTCATACTTGCATTTCCTCGTTTTTCTAATGAGCCAACATGACCCACTCATTCTTTAACCCCCAACACGCGCTCCCAGGAGTGCAGTAACCCAAGCCAGACTGCCAGTTCCACCTCCTGCTGCAGGCATGAGACTAATCTGCGTGTTACTGTACAGATGGGCCCCACACCTCTGACAGGTGCACTGGCTTCTCTGCACCCATGTAACCAATGGTGAACACATCAAATGGCACGAGCAGACCGTCTTTGTTAATGTGCAGAGGATGAGAGGGAGGAGAGCCCCTGGGGTTCAGGGAAAGAAAGATGTAATTTGAGGAGATCAGCTTCACCTCCTGACACGACTCCAGGCCGCCCGCTTCACTTTGAAGGTAAAATGTAGAATTAGTGCATTAGTCTGTTTTATGTGTTTGTTGTTTTACGCTGAGTCATTTAATAGTCTGTATGTTTAAGAAAGAAATATTTAGGCGACTATATTACTGACTCTGTAAGGACAAATAGATGGGATCGAAGGATCCAGTGGGGGAGTGAGGTGACAGAGAGGAGCCAGACTGACCCCTGGGGCCACAGCCTCCACTGGGGTCCCCTCCCACCTTTCTCTTGTCTTTGTCCTTGCTACACCTCCTCACCTCCACCACAGTCTGGAAAAAATAGAGGAATGACAGACAGGGCTTGATCAGGCCCGGGTTCCAGTCCAAGTCAATGCCCTGTCCCTTGGTAATTACAACTTATTTACATTCAGCTCATATTATCGCCATGGGAACAGATGAGAGACGGAAGATACAAAAGGGGAGGGGAGCTGAAAAACACTGAAGATTGGATATATAAAAAATGAAGGTCTGGGAGGAAGGGAGGAGGATTTATTGGGGATGGAGCACAGGGGGGTTAAATCCAGGTAATTGCCCCTCCAGCAGACAGCAGGGGTAATGGGATGGCCACTCAGTCACTGACAAAAACTCATAATTATTAATCAAGAGCACTCTTTAACATATGCTTTCCCCGTTCAATTTCTTTGTCCCTCCCTTACTCCCCTCACTCGTTTTTGTCATTTTCTCTCCCTTTCTTTCCTTGGATTTTGTCTTTCCCTTGCTCATTGTCTCCTCCTCGAACAGCAGGAGGAGCAGGGATGAGGTCATTAATTATACATACAACAGTACGATGGTCACCACACACACACACACACACACACACACACACTCTCTCTCTCTCTCTCTCTCCTCATTCCCCACCTGGTCCCCTCCACTAGCGCTTGTGTCTCTGTGAAAGCTGTGATGATGAATGACAGGAACTGCAGAGTTGTCCAATAAAACTTGGTGTTTACTGGGGCCAAATGGGCAGCACTCACACATAACAGCAGAGCAGCAGACCAGTGCTTATTAGAGCTGAAGGTCTACACTTATTAGCTCCATACATCAGACAGCACATGGCGATGAGGAGGTCGGCTACATCAGAATCAAACGTTCCTCCTCAGTGCTTACTTATTTCAGTGAAGAGACTCCTGTAGCTTACTTTTAACTACAGGAGCTACAAGGAGAAGAACGTTCACCACTATCACCACATGCCAGGAGGATCTGCTCTTCTGCTCAATGAAAGAAACTGATTCAGACAATCAAGTGCTGTGGCTTCTGATTTAGGGAAGCCCTGGGCAAGGCGAGTGATTCCCATCACACAGTGCACTCTGGTGGTCAGACAGTGGACTACATCTCCCAAGGAAAAGGCTTCAAAAGATGGACAAAATTACAGAAATAGCAAATAAAAGGAAGATGGAAATTAAAACAAACTGAAAATGCCTTTAAAATTAACCATGACTTTCAAGTTGCAATTAACACTATCAGGTGCAGCTTTTGCAAATCTTAGGACAGGCAAATTTGCAACATGATGTTTCCCTCAGACCTGGACTGATGCCACTGGAAATCAACTAACCTTTGTCTCACCAAAAAAACCTGAATTTACAAAGCTGGCCTTTTTGCAACACTATCATCACTATCATAATCAAACTGCTTGTATTTAAGTATACAGTACATACATAATAATCACCCAACTGCACCCACTCCAGGACTTGTAAGACAACATTCCACGTGGGGTTGAAGGTTTCCTAAATAAAAGGAGTCTGTTTCTTCTCTATTGTATACTTTGTACATTATTATCTAAACCTAGTACAAGCGTCAGCATGTAGCTCAAAGTATGTTCTGTGCGTAGGAAAAACAAGCTTAAACACATAATACTGCAAACTGTTCACACATTAGCAAACAAAAATGTAAACAGGATCATGTGGCTTTATTATTATTTTTAACTTATTGCCGTTATTGAATCTGTGCTGTGAGAGTCTGTTTTAAAGTGCCCATATCTTAATGTGTGCCATTACAGACAAACAAGACAAAGCATAGCACACGGGCTTACACACATGGGGCAACAGTGTCTCAGTTGGTAGGGCAGTGGTTCAGGAAATCCCAGGATTGATGGTGGTGGTTTGATTCCTGGTTCCTCCCCAGCATTCTTGGACAAGACAGTGAAACCCATAGTAGCGTCATCATCTATGTGTTCAACAACAATTTCATCATGGAGAACAATAAAGTCGTTTTCTAAACTGTGAATTATAAACAGCATAAAAATATAGTCATATTATACAGGTACATATTTAGGTAGTCTGTATGTATGTCAGACAACTTGCAATGGTGCTCACGCAAATAGAGTACACAACAAATAACAACAGCTGTTCCACAGAACCAGACACATCCACATACAAACACCTCTAGACATGTATTAATGGCCTTAACTGCAATGGCAGATGTTCACATCTGTTCAGAATAAAACACGCATGTACACGTACACACTCAAACATACACACACACATAGAGACAGGGGTGAGTCATAAATCTGACACACGTCACATTTAATTGTTCTAACAAGCAGTAATGAGAGCATCGAGGGTCAGCGAGACACTTTGGATGATGTAAGTATTCCTTTGAGAATGGGTCGGCATCAATCTGGTAACCCTGGTTTAATATTTGGTTATAACTTAGCGCTATTGCAGCTGTCTACACATGGGAAAAAGGTGATAATAGTGACAACAGTGTTCAAGGAAAATAGAAATCAGGGTCAAATAAAGCACAGCACTATTCCCCAGCAAATCTAAACTGAAAAAAATATGATATTTATATTCATCACTGCTGCATTTTTCGCCCGAGTTGAACCAATAAGATCACTAACACTGGAGGAGATTGGTAAACTACCTGTGATGTCATGGTCTGCTGCCTCAGAAAATTAAGAGCTAAAAACTCAAGAACCGCTCCTTCCCCCTCCAGGTCTATCTCGCCACTCTGCGCAGATTTATTGGCACGCTCACCATCACTATCTTTCATCTCACCTCTCACCTATCCAACCATTCGTCTGTCCATGTTCTAGCATCTCCAGCCTTTCTGATGGGACGCTGACAAGCTAACTAATTAAATTAATAAAGAAGTGTGGTGGTAACATATGGAGCTATATGTATACGTCATAAGTCATGCGAACTGACCAGTTTGCATAGAAGAGTGCTTTCTACAGTACAAGCTACTTTGCCAATTATATTCAAAGAAGCACGGCCCAGGTCAGAACCCAGTGAGGGCAATAACTGCAACCCCGAGCTTTAGGCTACATTCATATTTATAATAGAGCCAGCATCCCTGCAAATGTGTCCATGTAGGAGTAGTGTAGTTGCTGGAGACCAACTGTGAGTTTGAATTGCTGAGTTGTTCTGTGGCGTGTCTTTCTGTTGATATGAGTGTACTTAGCACCATAAAAATTCATTTCCACAGTAAATGCTGTTCTTTTTACTCTACCAATTTTCCTCTCTCTATTCTACAACAACATCCCTCTTTCTCTCTCCCCTCAGGACACTGCTGACATCAGCCCCATTCTTGGTCAGTCAGTGTTTGAGCAGACATGCCACTGACTGCCGTCAGCGTCTTCTTTGGCCATTTAAGGAGGTCATAGTTCAGAATTCAGGGTAGGATGTAAAGGGATGCAGGTATGATGACTTAAAAATGACAAAAATAAAAAGAGAAAATGTGCTCCTCTGGTGAAGTGAGGTGAAAATGGCAGCTTAAAGAGTGGAGGAAATGCTTAAGTGTGTGTGGCTGAGGTAGATAAGAGAACAATAGATAATGGGCTAAGAGGAAGAAAGAAAGTCCGTTTTCATATATGCACGGGTGTTTGTCTATGCAAGAATATGTCTGTACCAGGTAGATCTACTGATGATATATGATACTTGTTCCCTGCAGGGTCACCCTTTGTGGCAAGGGTGACACTACTAATCCTTTGCTCGTTCATCAAAGGTGTGTATGCACGTCTTTCCGTGTATGTGTGTGTTTGCCTGTGTGTCTACATGCTTGTAATTGCATTCCAATATTGGAAGGTATAATTGCCATTCTGATTCTCTAAAGGTTAAAAGCAGTGTCTCTTGTGGCTATCTACTCTCTGCAATTACAAGGATAGAGTCAATATACATAATAAGACTGCTGGAGGCTCTTTAATCTGAGGTGCATGGTTTTACTAGTAGCACACAAACACAAATACATTAATTGAAGTATGGTGTAACAGTAAAAATTTCATTACAATACACAGGTGTCTTGCTGCGTCTTCTAACTATCTTTTTAGACACTCAACTAATTTCCCCTCCCATCTTTCAATTGCCTCTCTTGGAAGTAATTTTAACAATGCCTGTGGACTGATAGTAGCCAATGAAGTGGAAAATCTTCATCTTGTGTTTCCATAGCAACACCTAACATTAAGTGCATCACTGCTTTACTTGTCTGGTTGCTCAGTTGTGCTGATTGATCTCATCATTCGGGGCTCTTCAAGGGGACAAGAGCACATTTGACATGCCTGACACAGCAGGACGCGCTCACATGGACGGACACACACACACACACATTGACACAGTCACGATCAGAGATGGCGTATGGCTGACATGTAGTGCCATATCTTCAAACGGGGGCAAAGTGGAGATGTGCAGCAGGGAGGAAAAGCTTCAAACAGGGAACTGTGGGAGTACTTTTCTCTCTACATGGCATCCCACTGATGTTATGTATCATCTTTATCTGACTGTGTGTCATCAATGCATAGAGTTATGTCTCAAAAGACAAAAGCATTAAAAACATTAGCAATAAATCTGTGATGTATTGGTGGGTCAGAAAGTGATAAAACTATTACAAATTATTGGTAATAACCTAGCCTTTACATTGTGGCCACTTTGAGTTAAAGCACCTGAGGCACCAAAACATAATTTAATCAATATCAGACATGAATAATTTAAAGCCTTGTTAATAGATCTGTTCTTTATTCTTCTGTGATTTACTCTTTAGGTCATAGTAGACGTGGCTTATATCCGATTTACTACATAAAATCTACACTTCCAATATCACTATTAGAGACTCCTCTTGACAGTGCATTTGGTAGACTAGGGCGTCAGCTGGAAGATGGGGCTGTCCATCCAATGAGTGTGTGCAGGTTCCCCATGTGGCTCCATCCACCAGACACCTCCCTCTGCTACTTACTCTGGCCTTTAAATGTTGCCAGCCAACACGCTGTGCTTTGAATGTGTGCGTGTCTCAGTGTCTGACTGGGTTGCCAAAGGCTTTCCCACCTTGTGTTGCAAATCCAAACCCCACCAACCCTGCCTTTCTCTCCTAATTATTTTCATCCAAGCAGCAAGGCAGTCAGCTTCAGGGATGTGGGTCTGGTCACTTCCCTTTTGGCTTCTCAGCCCTCTCATTGTACTAAAAGCCAACTGACTGCTAATGAACCAGGTGGATGGATGGATAGATGAATTAGGGTGGGAAAGAAACATGGGGTACCCAAGGCTTGTAAAGATTTTGGGAGGGATAATAAGAAGTCAGGCTGATTTGCCATTGTTTGCATGTAATGCAGTGGAGAATGAAACACACAGGAGAAGAGCGCAGGTGAGGAGAGACGATATCAGGGCCATCAGCTGAATTTCCTATTTTCACAATGAAAAGTGTGGAAAATTAAGGTCCATCTAATTTTCTAACCTTTTCTGAGTAGAATCAGGATTTCTGACTTTTTTTTGGTCATATTTCTAATGATTCATCCATCTATCCATTATCCTAACTGCTTGTCCTTGATCCATAGAGGTCACTGGACTGCCTATCCTAGCTGTCAATCGGGGAAAGAGAGAGAGACTGACAACACACTCAAATTCACACATGTGCAATTTAGAGTCACCAATTTAACTAACATGATGTCTTTGGTTGGCGGAGGAAGTTGGAGTAGCCAGAGAAAACCGACAACACGGAGGGACCTGGCTCACTTGTGGATCCTAATCACATATCAATTCCATCATCAATTCCATCATGTTCACAAAAACGATCTGATGAGGAAAAAGCCTTCAGACTAAACAGACAGACAGTTGTGTGACACTGTGCTGAAAAAGAGAGTGAGCCACAGATTAATGACAGGAGTGAAAGAGGAAGAGCAGAGAAGTCTCTGATTAGACTGAGCATTGACAGGGTTAATCTCTTTATAACTACTCCCTATTGATCCACTTACACACAGAAGGAGTTGACTGGAGAGCTGATACACACACACAGACACTAATTATTGTGTGTGTATAACAGCACACATGTTGTGAGGGGAGGATTCCTATGGAGCTAGAGCTCCTTGTTCTACTGACCCACATGCATATATTACACCCAACTGGAGATATCAACAGAGACCTTGATCTTTCTCTCTTTAGACTTTGTGTGCATCTTTTGTATGCCTATCCAGATCTGACTTCTTCTTCTCATGTTTACCAGACATAACGAGGTGTTATACTGTGATGGGGAATCCATGTGAGCAAGGTTCAGGGACACTGAAGATAACAGATAGGTTCCTTCTGTCAGATTCCCCCAGGATTACTTATTGCTCACAGCATGTAGTGTTTGTGTTGAACTACTTTTTCGCTATATGTAACTACACAAAGGCAACACAGTCGCACAGCTCACTGATGCTTATTTTATTAAATTTTGCCGCTTGACTGACTGTTACTGACATCCTAAATAAAGAAGCAGAGAGGAAGAGTGATACTGAAAATAGTGAGTACGTGCACAGAAAATATGCTGGAGTGAGGTAGATACCCACTACTAGACTCCACTAGATAACCTACACAGTCATCTCAGTGCAATTTTCCCATTTTAGCAAACAGAGGATTAGGAACAGAGCAGCTTTTACAGGCTAAAGCTACTTGTTGTTGTCTTGCGTTTAGGTCACCTTTAATGTTTCCCTGAAGCGAGACTTAGAGGCATACATCCCTACAAAGACAATGGAAAATTTATTATTCTTCTCTGCCCATAAACTAGATTTTGGTTTTACAGTATTCAAGCAAAGAAATCCCACCCATTAATGAGATACTGCCACCAAGTAAACACCCTAACATTGTTCTACTGTGTAAAAATACAAACATTGTGTATAATGTATTTACATTTTTATTATCTGTACTCCTTACTTTTTTCATCTCTGTTGATGTCTAGCAGCAGACTAAAAAATCTTGCTTTGAAAACCAAGGTCGATGGTTTTGTTTCTTTTCTTTTATCCCCGCGGATAAGAAAAAGTGCATTAAAGCAAGATTATGCATTGTTAACTTTGAGAGACTCTTGCATTGGATCATCATGCTGTGATTCATTCACATAAGTCTACCAAAGTGACTTTGATGCCAAAACTGAGATACACAGATCAACTGTGGGGCATGTGAAGCTCAATGTGGCTGATGAAGATAAATGCAAAAGTCATTTAGTCACTGAAAATGATACCCACAGCTCTTGGGCAAATGTGTCCAGAGTGGCAGACAGGACAGATACGGCCAGCTTGATTCCACGCCATATCTTTGAAGCCAAGTCTATCTCCAAACAGCCTGCTAACACTCCTCTTTGGATTAGATCATGGGCTGATCTGCAAATACCAATTACAGCGCTCATATTAACTGCCAAAGACACCGCGAGGGGCAGACAGACAGACAGACAGATGGGCAGGTGGGCAAACAAACAGGACAGAGAAGTGAGAAAGACATAGATAATACTGGCTCGATACAAAAAAGAAAAGTAAGGCTCATGCTGCACAAAGGGGGAGGAAATGGCCAAAATTACAATGAAATGAAGAAGAGAGAAAGGAAGAAGGGAGAACAGTGAGGCAGGACAGGTGAGCAGACGGGTGTACTCGTGTGTGACAACACCATCAGGTCATCCCAGTAGATTAACCCTTTCAGCACTGTCACAAATCAAAGTCTGTGTGGAGTATGCACTGAGATTACATTTGTGGATGCACAGGTTTGTACCAGTAGTGACAAATTGAGGAGGGAGAAGTGAGAAATGTACAATAGCCAGGCTGCTAAATTACCTCTGTTCTCTTGGTGAGGATTGAAAGTGAAAGATGGAGTAAGAAAGACAAAAAAAAAAAAAATAAAAACTTCCAAAAGAATAATATTTTATTATTATATTATTATTTATGTTCTCTGAATATGGCTGTAATTTTAAGTGGCAGTCACAAAATCAATGTCCTCTTTCAAAAATGCAATCATGCATTTATAAATATTAATACCACCATTGCAGCTTCTATATTAAAGTGCTTCCCAAAACCAACTAACTCACAGTACACACAGTATTAGTAAATCTAATACTGTATAGTTTAAATGTACATTTCCAATTGCAATACACTATTTTTATCTAAAATCGCACATAGCAAAGAGACACGTCTCAGTGTTCTTTGATAACCATGCAATTGTACTGGATGTCACACACAGGCACATGGACACGGACAAAAAAGTAGTGTGTTCTGACAGTGACACGCATTCACCAACAAAGGCACACAGACATCATTTTCTTCTTTCATTAGCCTTTTTTTAGATGGTGCAGACACAGACAATCACTGTCACAGTGCCACACTGTGAGACATCAACCTAAGAGCCACAGTATATTAACACAGAAGGTCATGTATAACAAGAAAAACGACAAATTGTCAGACATTCACCCCATTCTCTGCACAAACCTCCTCACTTGCACCTCCTTCTCTGCTCCTTGTTTCTCCATCCTAAATGAAAAGGCCAGTGGTTTGTGCAGAAGGGAGATAGGCACCACTGTGAAACACTGAGTCATTCTTTCAAAGCCACCCCTTGTTAATCAATGCAGACACACACACACACACACACACACACACATTGCATGCAAATTGAAACTCTACTTCAGTTATCTGTAAAGTTTAAACAATTTTATAAATCATCTAAGACCCCCTGTGTCTATCACGGTCTCCCAGCATTCTGCATATCACCCCTAGCAACGCTGGCAGCTCAGAAACTTCTCCGCTCGAGTTCTAGCATCACCACGGTGACCGCGGCATGGACTGATTCATTTCAGCACCCCAGCAGCTTGCAAGACACGCTATCTCCCTATATGCCATTCTAGTTGATGGATTCCCGTGGAGGAAGCAGCAGTTGGGATGCTCTGCCATCCCAATGGTAACTTACCCGCGTCCTCATTGGAGACAGCAGTCCCTCCATGGCTGATTCGGTTGGTTCCAGTGGGCTCGGGTCCCCTCAGCTGTGTCAGTGTATTATCCCAGTCCGTAAATAGATCCTGTTAGAAACGCTGTCTCATCCTCAGAGCGAACATCTCCTCTACAACGCAGCTCCCAACAAAACCCAGAGAGCCCGGTGCACTGACAGGCACACAGAGAGAGCCTGTGTATATTTGTGTGTGTGTGTTGGTGACAGGCACACACACACACACAGTGGGAAGCAGGCGGAGAGAGGGCAGTGCCAAACTCCCAGTGCTTCTCCTCCTTCCGCCGACCTGTCAGTTGATGTGTGATCCTCCTCTACAGAGAACTGTGGTTTTAATGTACAATGCAAGGTCTCTCTCTCTCCCTCTTCTCTCCTTGCTTTCTCCTTCTCCCTCTCTCTCACTGTCTGTCCCCTTCTCTCTCACTCTCCCTCACTGCCTCCAGCTACATTTGTTCCCCTCAACGTGGCAAATGATTGCAGGTCTTTTTTTTTCATGGTACCGCTCTCCTGCTAGTGCTCTCTCCGGTTGTTTGCACTCTCCTCTCTCTCTCCCTCTGTCCTTTCTCACCCTCTCAGCTTCCCATAATGCTTCTTTTTCGGTCTTGCTCACTGTCAACTCCTTGTTCCCGCCCAAGCCCCAAGCTGTGTGTGTATGTGTGTGTGTGTGTGTGTGTATGTGTGTGTATGTGTGTGTGTGTGTGTGTGGGGGGGGTGTTAGGGTCAGACAAAATGTACATTCAGTGCATGTGTGTGTGTGCAAGTGAAACAGAAAGACACAGAGAAAGAGACGAGAGGGCACTCTTGGGGCCACTATTGTCCCCCCAGACAATAGTGGCTCTTAATTGCCTAGCAACCTGATCACCCTCGATTCTCTTAATAGACAAGGCGTGAGTCACCCTCGCAAACACTCACACGCTCACAAAAACCTTGTCCCTGCTTGCCACACACACACCCACACTCACATGGCTACATATGAACCATAACCTTCTGTAGAGGACTACACATGTGGAAAATGTCACCTGAGCAACTGTAGATGGTCATTTTAGCAGTAGGAAGCCATATTCATATCAGTACAAATACTTGGGGTGTTTCACGTAACAGAACCTCCATTAAAGACAAACTGGGGAGTGACAGGTGATGATCAAGTGCCACTGGGTGTGCATATTCGCGTGTGTTTGTGTGTGTGTGTTAACGTTCCTCTTTAGGAGTGGAGGAAAACACGGACAAATCATCACCTCTGCTCATGAGCCGCATCTCACCGCTGCCATGGCAACACTGTCCGCTGCTACAGAGAAGCAGTGAGACCATTAAAAAACTGAAAATAATAAATAAAATTGATGCATTCCTGCGCCTGTTGCTTTTCTCAGTTGCAATGTTAAGATGTAGTAAGATGATAGTGGCTGTGTACTCACTGCAACAAGCCTTTCTGCCTGAACGGCATGACACCAAGTGCAGCGCGTGCTCTTCCTCTCTCTCTCTTTCTTCTCTCTTTCTCATTTATTTTCAGCCTGACATCTCTGTGCTGACCCAGATAGTCAAAAAAAGCTCTAACTGAATCAAATTAACCACAAAGTGTGCCTCATTAGCTTTTATACGCAGTCTAACACCTCCTAACCACGGCACATGTCCACAGATCTTGATTATTATACTGTAACAGATTATCGGGCATTAGTTACTAACGGTAGCTATTTTCACATGTGAAATCACAAAAACAACAACAAAGTTCCCCATCGAAAACATCCCATCACGTGATGGATCTAATGGGGATTTCACGTTAAAACATACATTTGACTCCCCACAGCTGCTGGCGAATGACCTGTTCATTGACAAGTGAGTGCTGACAAGCTTAAAATGTATGGTGACTGTTACACCGTCACATAACGATTGGACCGACGAAAAAGCAGAAAGACTGGGACCTCCATGACAGCATTGATCGTAGGCTGGCTGGGATGACAGAGACATCTCAGCACAACAATGTGTGGACAAATCAATGACATTAAACCTGCAGGCGACATGGCCACACTGGCCCTATATAAGGGTGTGTGCACAAATGAGATAAAATAGTGTCAAACTGAGTTTTTAAAATATAAACCTTACTCTATAAAGCATCAAGACTTTGCATATTGATGGTAATTGGACACATGCAGGAACAGATGATCACAAACATCAGTACATGCTGTAAACAAAAACACTATTCATGATCCTACAATGTGAAATTTGATGCAGTATTCATAATCATTGAGCTAATTAACATCTAATTAAAATGAGGTTTCATAGTCATGTATGTCCTTTATAAAGCCTATTTAAACAGAAGATTTCCCTTAGGAGACTGTTCCTTGGTCCACTTCACATCAGATAATTTACCACTTCACACGGCACATCGTCATTAGACCATATGATTGTATCACAGCACATGCCCACACGTACACATATCAAGGACACGGACGAAGGCAAATGAACACGCACAGGCACATACACATACACACGCTATATCAACCCCTAACTCTCTCTCTTTCACCCACACACACACACACACACACACACACACGATGTAAGTTAGATAACTGCTGCCACAGAGGTCTCTATAGTGAAGCAATGGGTAGAGTTTGAATCTCATTATTCAGCTGATCTCTGACCTCGGAGCAGTGGTTGAACCAAGGCGATGACCTAAATGTAAGCTTATGAGCACCTAGTGCACCTTTACCCTCACCATTACCACAACGTCTTTTTTTTTGGCATTCACCCAATAATATGTTCATTTGTTCCATTTTTAGATTTGGTTATTGTCTCTTTAATGTTGGCCCCTAATACTATATTGTTACTTTATCTTGGCCTGCAATGTGTAGGCCAAACTGGATTTTTGACAGGCTAGAAATACTATTTTAGGATGAAACATGTTTATTTTTTTTTTTACCAGGCTGAATGCGCATATGTCTGGCAAGTGTTATTAACATACAGTATCATATACCACCATGACACATTGCTGCTGACAGTGAATGTTAACCTGTCAGCGAATCCAACTTGTGCACACACATGCACCAAACACGTCCCTTCCCCCAACCCAACCCAATGCCGTCACTGCTGAATGTGCACGTAGCCACACATAAAGGAGAGAATGGGTAGTTGCTATATGGGGGTGATAACCATTCAAATCACAGGATAATGCCACACTGTGCAATGCACTGCAATATATTGCACACTGTCCACACACCCATCCCCTCCCCCTTCTACTCAGTCTCCCCATCCCCCTTCTCTAACTCCCCTCACCTCCTCCCCACTCCTCTCCCTGTCACCCCAGCTGGACCCCAAAATGAATCCCTTGAGAGTTTTTACATCACACAGATGTGACACACCTTGCCCTGTGCCTTGGTTTATCACGCTTGTGGTTCATGTTTGCTTTTATCTTTTTGATCTCTATCTTTCACGGTTCATAATTCTTCAACAATACTTTGTGGAGTACGCAAAAGATTTTACTGAGTATGTACAGTACAGTATACAAAGGCGACATCATGGACAAATGTGACAATGGTGTGCAATTTTCTCTCTGGCTGTTTGTGTTTCTACTGAGAACTGCAATTACACTGCAAAGCGCAGACATCCAATGGGCTGAGGTAATTAGCCACTGCTAAACAGACTGTAACTTCATGGGGTAACAGGAATTAATTGCAATGATTATCAATTAAGCTACATCACAGGAAGAAAAGGAGTATTAGAGGTTGTCTTCCTTCTTTTAGACCATCTCCAATTCCATGCTTTAACTTGATGTCTTTCTGTCTTTTAATCTGTTGTCCCATCTGCCAGATTGGCTGTTACAATACTCCACTGTTTATTTAGCCAGTTTATTTAGTTTGCTTTTTGATATTTTTAATAGAATTGAATCCTGGGAATTTCCATTTGTGTGTCAAGATTGTATCAAAACATACCTGGTCCCAGTGAGCCAGGTGACCATACTGAACAAAAGCAGGCTGACAGCCCCGTGGCAGAGAATAGCACAGGCACAGAGAGACAGAAAGAGAGGAAGAAAAAGAAAACAAGAGAAGTTATATTCATCATTATTCACTGTGTGAGCCCGCGTGTCGGACTGAGAATCGATGGTCCTATAAGTCAATGTTCATCCTTGTCGCAGCATTAAAGCTAAATTACTGCCACTAGAGAGGGAGCTGCTGCTGACTCTCAGACACTGGACTGGGGCTTGTTCACTACACACAACATAGGCACTGACTCAGGTGGGAGTTGGTGAGACAAGATGTGTACCTGTTAACAATCACTGTCAATATGGTGGGTGGTCTGATGGAAAAACAGATAGACTGGAACCTGCTGTTCCAGGTTGTTATGTTTGAGTGAAAATTTCAGTTGGCAGCATCCATGTGTCTTGGAAATGACAAATAATTCATAGCTTGTTTTGTTTTGTTGTGTGATGTGTTAGACATTATCAACCAAGAGTCTCCTTTACCACCTTTTATTTCAATACCCAGATTAGATTTAAGCCAGATTAGATCATTTACAGTTATAAGAGCAATTCAGGAAATTAATATTGACAGATCTATGTGGTACAGTATGTATCTCTGAGATTAGTGTGTAAAGCCAAGAAGAGTGTTAATTGCAGTATGAAGCAATTAAACACATTATCATCATTAAATATTTAAAATCCTCATTCCTGGCGGAGACTTGAGGTAAGATGCAGCAATGCAGACGGGTTAATCCAGGAATTACTCAGACAGTGATAGGTGGTGTTACCTTACAAATTCACACACATACTGTACATGTGAAGACTGAGAGAGGTTTATTCCTGCCCCAGCAGCTTTCAACAAGATTTTAGTGCAATCGGTTACTGCTGTTTGGGGTTGGACTCGTGGCCGAGGTTGAGATTTACTATGATATATTAGAGTGTGAAACATTCCTAGAGCCAAGGGTCCAGGCCATGTTTGAGAGTCGGTCTGATTGTTGCCAGAGGGAATTTGTCTGACATCCAATCTAAAGTTCATTAAACAGCAATCCTGGGAAACATGCTGCACATGCACATTGACACGCCAATGCACACACACACACACACACACACACACACACACACACACACACACACACACACACACACACAGACACACAAGAAAATGCCCTTCGCTATTATGCAGAGAGATATACATTTGCTATGTGTGGCCGCCCTTATAGGCCTGCAGCCCTGCAGTCCTGGAGGTAGTTAAAGGGAGAGGGAAAGCCCCTCTTCTCTCACACCTCACTGCAGCTCAGAGGGAGGAACATCTTATCTCACAACTGCAGAGAGGCAGAGAATTAGAGAGGGAAGAAGATGGATGGGAGAGGGTAATGTGAGCTGGGTTTGTAGAAGAAGGACGTAAGGGATTGGGTGAGAGGGGGAAAAGGAAAAGAGAGAGAGAATATTTAATCAATCGTATTTACATAACTTTTATGCGTCAAAGTAACAGCCTTCACAGGCCCCACTGATTAGAAATATGTTGTTTTAGCCAAACTCAACACAACACATCTTCTAGCAGGTATAGAAGCTTCTGCTGCATGTAAATCAGATAAATCTGCACTAATAATAAAACACTTTGACCCCCTATGCGCACACTGATGTATTGATATCGGTGCCAAAAAGTATTTCACCTCTGTTTAAATGCATATTTGTATGAGAAGGATAAGCGAATTGGTTTTATTCATCGTGAGCCACGGTATAAGCGTGCCCGATGCTATGAAGTCACTCCAGAATGGTCTCCTAGCAACCGTTGTCAGGGGCAACCGGCATTCTCTGCAGAGCCTTGGAGAGATGGAAAGAGAGACACGCACAGAGTGACAGCATGGTTGAGAGTTGATCATGGCTAAATTACAGTTTGTTGTGTCTTTAACGGTGTCACAATCTTTGCAGGCCACATGCAGATTCTTCTTCTACAATCATGTGTCATCACGCGTAGACCAGGTCATAAAAGACTTATTCTTAGCCACAGAGTCGTGGTTTTGCATGTTTGGAATACTGATGTAATTTGGAGGCACAGACACCCACAGATAACTGACCTATTTCTGTATTTCTGACACATGCTGTATCCTCACACACTTGCCCAAAGCGTGGTGAGACTTTCACTACAGCATGGACTGGTCCTGACATTTTACCCTCCGACGTTCATACACTGCCCTCTAGTGCTAAACCTCAAACAAAACATGCAGCTGTTTCTGTATATGAAAAAAAATATGATCTACATATAGCAAACAGTATGGGAATTTGATGAATGCAGTTAAGTTGATCATTAACATGTTTGGCCAAAAGCAGATCTTTGGTAAAATCTCCAGTGAATAATGTAAAACTGTGTGCAGGGACACAGCAATAATAGGATAGATGATAAAAAACACTGAGCTCAGACCTCTATCTCAACATTGATAAGATCTGGGTTTCCATCACTTGCTAGAAAATTAAAGATGGAAAATCACATTTTTTATTTATCATATTCTTTGTTGTCTTTTATCTTTGATCGGAGTATAATTGAATTTTTGCCCCCGAGTCCATAGCTGCAACATTCATCATGCATTAACATGCTGTGAAGATGTCAACATGATGTCTTGAAGTGAAATTACTTCTGTTTCAGCATCTGATAGATAATCAGACAGAATCCAAAGCTAATAAGAGAATGACATTGATGGTAACTGGTTTTCACTGATAGTCAAACAGGTACGATACATTATACAGCAAGTTAAGCTCACCAAGCTGAGCTCTAATGTAAATTATCTTTTGATGCCACTGTTCTTGAAGGCACAACAGTAACTGTGCATCTACAGCACAAATACATTTTTAAACCTTCAGAAAACAGGTTTCATGTTTGCTGATTACATAGATTTTTGGTTTGAATGCAAAAGTTAAACTGGAAGATGAAAATAAATGACAATACAATATATGATGGAAACAATATGTGTGCACATATGTGTGGATACTGAATTGCATACATGAAAATACCTGGTTAGAAATATGCAACTGCAAATTCAATTCAAACAAGGTGATTACAGCAAGCTGGTGAGGCAAGAACAAGGAAATAAATGGAAAGGGAAATATAACAGCATGAGGCAGGAAGTGAAGTTAGGATCATGACACAAACCTTTGAACGGAAATGTACATTTTGTACCTATGGCAAACACACAATGTCTGCTCATGACAGTTTAATTTGATAGTGACAATTATTAATTTCATCATTTACAAATTACTTGATAACACAGAACATGTGTTTGTATTTTACATTAATAAAAAGAGGTGGTAAAAATACATGCATAACTTTTGATATTACATGGTTATGTAGCAATACTTGTATTCCTCTGCCTCATGTATGGGTGCTGGGTTATATATTATGCATTACAGTAAGGATTAGTGTGGTTAAAGTCTCGTAATGCTTAAAATGAGCTGCTCTGATATCAGTCAGTCGTGTCGACACACGACTGCAATAACTGCGGTAAAAGACTTCCTTTAACAGTACCAATGAAGAAGGGCTGTTACCTGGTGGGTATATATTTGTGTATAAATGTGAACCATCTCCTGGGGAGCCACTATTTACAGTAACACGCTGAGGAGAAACATCTAACCTTCCTGCTCCCTGACCTGCTCATGACTGCAGGGGTTTCACATTTTAGCTACGCAACTGTGCTCAAACCCACTGAATAAATGCCATGCAAAGGGCAAGTCAAAACATGTATTGCATCCACATAACTAATGAGTCTTGAAAAATGATTGGAACATCATTTAAAGCATAAATAAGCAACTAACTCTTCCCCTAAGACGACAATATTATTTCTAACAGATTCAATAGTCTTCATCTCCCTCTAGAGGTAGAGAGGAGAACGTGTCCCTCCTCCTCTTTCTCCTGTAGTGTCTTGCTTGTTCACAGTTTTCCTTTTGTTGCTGCTATGAGGCAAACCATCTGTGAGGGAGAAGCAGTAATATCTACTATTCTAAGTCTCGTCTCAGTTCCCCTATAATGTTTCAAAGTGAAACTATGACTTCCATATTTAAAACTAAGAAAAAGAAAAAAAAAACTAAAAAACCCAGCTCCTCCTGACAGAGAACCACCCAGCAGTCATTTAATCATCACAAACACACAAATATAAAACAATTATACTATATTTTCTTTTTACATAACAAACTGTCTTTTATTAACTGCAGATTTTACTTACACTAACACAATTGATGTTTTTGCACCTGATTTTTTTGTCAGTCTCTACATCCCAGTCCTAACAATGACAAATGACCTTTAACCTAATTGTTCTTTTTACATTCACGTTTACATTACATTTGCCTGACACTTTTGTGCAAAGCGACTTAGAAGTGAGGTACAGAACAAGCAAACAAAGGAGAAGACATTCAAATTGCAGTGAGAAGAAATGTTTCATTGTCATTTTACCAAAGTGCCAGATAGACAGACTGTTGCAGAAGAGTTCTGTTGGTTTTAAAAATGATGCCTCAACAGACATACATCACATTCAAAGTATGAATTATTTTATTAACTTATGTTCTTAGCAATAAAGAGAGCGATGAAGATGTTTTCAAAATCCTTTGCAGTAAGAAGACTGTTGCTAGGACAACCAAGGTTATACTTTTTTCTGAGGATGTTACACTTTTGTCTGTGGACGTGCAGAGACCTGACAGACGCTGGAAGTCCATCCCTGAGCTGAAATTCAATGAACATTAACACCTGTCTAGTAATTATTTGAACAGTCATTTGCACATTTTTGCCATTGAAACACATTTATCCTGCACCTGTTAACACTTTTATCTATCGGTTTGTCTAAAATTTCATTTTTTTGAAATATCTGTTGTTTTAGCCAGTGATTGCTTAATAAAGAAGCATTCCGTGCATTAATGGCAACCAGAAGTCTGACGTGAACATGGAATAAGCTTCAATAAAATATTTTTTGCTGTGTTGTTATTTCTGCGCTGTTATATTGACTGTGAGAAAGGAGAGTCTCCTCAAGCCACAGTGAAATTGTCGCCCTCGTCTTAAACTGCGGTTATTTCTCAACATACACAAGTAACACTTCTCAAAAACCTTGCAACACATTGCTGCAATCGTCAATATCCAGTTTTGCCAACAGGAGGATTATTTCAGTTCAGAAAAAACAGAGGATGTCCATCAAGACTAGTACTATTTTCTAAATTAAGTCAGTAAGAAATGTTTATCCTCCAAGCAGAACACATCTGCCATGTCTTTTCAGAGCAATTAAAAAATTTGTAAGTTACTGTTCAAATACTAAATTACAGAATGAAGAAAGTGCAATAGCTAAATAATACAAAAATAAAAATGACACAACTTCTATTTTTCATGTGTATTATTCTGTATATGCTACAAATGCAATGTGCTCTGATTTACTTCACTGTGTGGTGCATGGCAGAAATTCTTGCTCGGTTGCACTGTTTTAATTATATTTTTAACAAGCTATTGTTAGTAACTCGAGGTTAATCTTGATGGACAGTAGAACCCAGGTGGGAGACGGTGGGTACAGCAAGGGATTAAAACAAAACTATTCTCCCTACTTCTCATTTTAATTCTTGAAATCAGATGAGCATCAATCTCCTATTTAGTAAAAAAAAAAAAGTCCTGTGTGTATCCTGTAAGTGCTGCTAACGAGTTAGCTCTTTATTTTCTCACTCCATATGCAAGACAATCAGCTCCACTGGGACCCGTGTCAACCTGAAATGCCACACTCGTGCAATTATTTTTGCAGTAACAGACATACACACAGTGCGGGAGAAAGGGAACTTGGAAGCAAACAGAGATTGGTCTTTCCAGTCAGACATCTGCTTGGTCCCAGAGACAGATGGCAAGCCAATCAGACCGCCTGGTGCCTCTGCTACTCCCCACCTCCTATGCCACCCTGCTGCCCCTCCTCTAAACCTGCATCCTGGCAAATATGACAGGTGGCTTCTTGCAAATGTGACACTGCCATTGCCCTGGAAAAATAATTTATGTATTCATTACAGTGAAACTGCATCCAGCAGATAAGCAGGTGGAAAAAAACAAAACAACATAATATCACAATTCAACCTACACTACTGTAAACAGTCAGTGTTTTTTTCACAGTTCACATTGCAGATTGCAAATGGACAGGGCCTCTGCTGCCCTCCTCCTCTGCCAGAGGCCTGCCTCAGATTCTATGATTGATTAAACTAGAATACACAAAGGTTATTGTGTTTTGATGCTGTGACACCACGCAGAAGCCCCTCATTTATCTAACGTGAAAGGTTTATTTCCATGGCAGCTTGACCTTCTACAGGGGACGACTGTGGGATAAATGTCATATGTGGGCTTGGCTCCCGACAACATCCTGCAGGACAACTGAAATAAGGAGAGTCTCCAAAAGTTGCTGCAAGAATTTCACCAAAATTTAGTTTCTTCTCAAAGCATTGCTCGGCTGAATCATACAGTAGGTAATGTGTGATGTATGCAGGATGTGTGTAAATGTAGGACTGTGTGGACAAAAAGGAAAGGCAGATGCCGATCTTTCCCTTGCTTCTGTTTACTGAAGTAGCCGGTATCTTACAGTGAATGCAAATACACAAGTCAGCCCACGTTTATGCACAAATCATAAACTGCATCGACGTGAGAACCACATAATTAGCTAGCCTCGTTTTACCCAAGCATGTCGGTGCACCTTGAGAGGTAGCCGGAACAGACCTGGAGCACTCTAATGAACATCAGGATGAAGGCAGAGACAGAACACAGGGAAACACTGGCAGGCTTTGATGAGCATCTGCCAGGGAACACACGTTCTGTTCATTAATGGCTGATGCATTAACCTCTTCGTCATACCACCTCCACAAGCTAAGATCAGTTGATAACCTGGCTCACAGTCTTTTGGCCATTAGATGCACACTGAATGCTGTCACACTCCACTGGGAGCCTGCTGCATACATTAACATGCAGGGGAGGATGTATTGTACACACACACACACACACACACACACACACACTGCGAACATATTTACACATGAGACCTTCCTCCGGCTACACACACAAATGACCACAGCTGAATGAGCAGATACTATGGTGAAGTCAATTATAATTGAGGTGCTTTCACCTCTGCAGCTCATCAATAGCTCTTAAACAGGCTGCAGTGTAAACAGCTTAGGAGGATTTAATGGTATGCTGTGGTCTCACACACATAAATACACACGTGCAGCAACCCTAATACATTTATGCATGTGGTGAGAGGTGAGAACCATTTCTCTTGCTTGAGCTTCCTCTTGATTTCTCACATTTACCCTCATTCTGGTAAAAAAAAATTATAGAAACTCACAAATATCTTAAAAGAGACCAAACCAGAACAAAAAGGAAAGTGACAATTGGACTTACATACTTCAGGAATCCTGTCAAAATGACTACAGTGGGATGACTTTGCTCCACCATCAGTTGTACGCTTGCTAACATGTTAGTCATTATTTTATAGGCATTTATGTGAAGCCAGGTGAGCGGTGTGTTTTATAAACTGCTCTTTTGACCTCTGGTGGGGAAATATTGATTAATTAATAAAACCTGGTGCTTATTGCAGCCTGGAATGCTACTGATTTTGTGTTTGGTCATTGACAAATAAATATTTTCAAATGCCAAACCCACAGATCTTGAGGACATGCACTCAGGCAAATTGCTGGGAGCAGTGAAAAACAAACAACATATTCCCAAGAGTAAATTAAAATCATACTAATAAATCTGAAATAAAGAAATTTTTAAAGTGAAACACATTGACAAAGTTGGATCTTGGTTGTTGCAGTTCTTCCTTTCATAGGCTTTGATCTTTTACATGTAATAATACTCTTCTGCATATCGATAATTTATGTTGGACAAATAATTTCATTGTCATAAGAGAAAAAGCAGATTGAACACAGCTAGCATGGTGAAGTGTGTAAAACATTTTCAGTTGTAAAGTAAGAGTGTGTGTGTGTGTGTGTGTGTGTGTGTGTTTTTTTTTTTTTTTTGCCTTGCAGCAACTCCAGAGCTTTAGTTTGCTGAGATCAGCAGTACCAGCACCTAACTTCACTCAGGCATGACTGTTCTGCAGTCAGACTGCAGTATTGAGGAAATAATGAACTGCAAAATTACTTTCATTGTTTTATTATTATTATTATTATTGTTATTCTTATTCTTATTCTTATTCTTATTCTTATTCTTATTCTTATTCTTATTCTTATTCTTATTCTTATTCTTATTCTTATTCTTATTCTTATTCTTATTCTTATTCTTATTCTTATTCTTGGAAAACTAGCATCGTAAAAACATAAAAGGAAGAAGAGAAGAGGAAGAGCAAAAATACAGTATTTGAACAGGCTGGAGACGAGCAAGAAAATAACTATAATGAAACACCATCTGTGCCTTTGTTTCTTATTACTGTAAGAAGCAGGAGAACTTGGAAAATTACTTTGAGAGTGGGCAGTAATAGGAAGGTGTGTGTTTGTGTATCTGTGATGTTTGGGGTTTGTTTTGTTTCCATCCTAATGTGGATTCAAAGTATACACAGCATTTTCTATAGCTTATGAAATCACTGCAATAATGTATGCTTCATCCAGGTGTACCAAAAGTACAAAACATTGATATATTTTCTATATACATACAATCACTTACATAAACTGTAAGCCATTGTTACTGGGCAGCACTCAGTTATCTTAGCATGATGTCATTCTGTTAACCCTCCCCCATATTGCTCAACCCACTCCATTTATAAACTAGCTTCTGTGTCGTAGAGGACATCAGACCAAGAATGAAAAATACAATAGCAATTTAACATAGGGAAAAATAATCTGTAAAAACAAAAAATATATATCATAACCTATGTTTTATTGCCTGGACATAAGTGTTTATGGGGATTCATTTTATGAAGCTAATGCCCAAGTCAATTAAGTCTCATACACACACACACACTGAAAACATCACGTCACTGAGCAATGATTTGATTAGTGCTGAATGAATCATCTGGCTTGATCACACTGACTCATCTGGTCTCCATCCTCAGTGACAGGATAATTGAATGAGGGACAGTAATGAAGAGGCATGGACGGCAACATGAAGGGCATTGTGAGGTCTTCATATTAGAGTTGCCTCTTGTTCTGTGCAGTTACAAGTTCATAGCTGGTGCTTGCTGGGTGAAGTGACGCTTCCATTATGAGGTTATCAATATGACTTCACACAGAGCACTGTGAAAGCCACACACTAGCTGGTTCATAGATGTGATAATTGCTTTGGCAGGTGAGCCATGATGTCATTTTTCTGAACTTCTTTTATGCAGGACACAGACAGAGGGCGTCATGGGAGTCGCTGCATCACTGTGGGACAGTGAAGTTGTGTGCTGTATGCAGAGCGGCACCCTCCAGCAATATAAAGATAATCCACTTAGCTTCTCTGTGTGTCAAGATACCAACTTGACCTGCTTTCTCTCAGCTGTATTTGCAGGGCCCAGATAACAAAATTCATTCTGATCAACTGCCCCTGCGTGTGGAAAAAGACAATTGATCTGACAGAGAAATAAAAAAGATTATCCAGGGCAGAACAGTGAGATAAAAATGTGTTTCTATTTTTGACAGCTTCTCGACATTCCATGTGACACTTGAGAAGTGTGTTGAATTTATGATAAATCCTGGATTAGCTGCATCAAAACCCTAAACCTTCAGAATGGAGCCTGTGAGATGTTGTTGGATTTAGTCTGTAATCGTTGCTGTTATTTGCCTCCTGCACTCATTAGATGTATAGTATTTTAAAACTCATATTTAATGAGACCCAACAGGTTCTATCTATGTCGGAGACATAAAAAATCCTCTTCTCTGAGCCCTCAAGAGTCACGCTAATCAGCTCAGTAATAGGTAATCTAACAAAGACTACGGAGACCTGGTTCTGAGCCCTGCAATCAAGAGGATACACATTAGGTTGAACCACAAAGGAAAGGATTTGGTATGTTACAACACAGGAATCAAAACACACAGTAGTAGGCACCCATTCCAATTTAGGAAGAGGCTTTAGCGAGGAAACACAGCACATCCTTGTGTTTGAGATCACAGCAGTAAAGCTATCATCCCTATTGAGGTCAAATGATAGCATCTAGTGATCTGCTCCAATATCAGATGACAACATGTCTCTGTGTGTCTTAGCTGGAGACCGACTGGTTATCGATCTCCTCATCCTTCTCTAAAAGATAGGACTATCAGACAAGGCAGAGAGAGGGAGAGAGAGAGAGAGAGAGAAAGAGTCTGTTCATGCAGACACATAGGGGTGCCGCTCTCTACATAAAATGTGCCTGTATATAATTAATCTATGAAAATTAAGTGCATGTTAAAAAAGGGCATGATTCCCACATGGCTCATTTGTCAATTTCTCCATCCAGTCATAATATTTTATTGCTCTAATCCATCCATAACAATATACTGGCCATAATTCATATAAAAAAGTCTCCCCCACTTGACCCAATCTCTATGACAGACATGAGAGCATTCGGTTTTATAGCTGGGCCAATCACATTAGTTCCAGACCAACAGTGCCTTAAGGAGACGTAAAACACAATTTACTATATTTATTTAATTGTGTCTGACACAAAAAGACTATGGCAGAAATAAGAAAATTTGTTTTTTTCTGTTTGCGGTACCTGCGTATTGTTTTTCAAAAGACATAACTCGTTTAATTACTGAAGGAGATTATCACTCATTCACCTGAAATATTAATACACCCAGAGACAGAAAAGAAAGATCAATATTAATCTCATACACAGACATATGCACACACACACACACACACACACACACACACACACAAACACACACACACACACACACACAAACACACACATTTTAATCTCCCATTAATAATTAAGATAGGTTCAAGCTCTGAACATGTCAGCGTGAATACAAATGCCATGGGTTTTATGAGCAAATCACTGAGCTCTGAATTATCTTATTATTATTATTATTATTATTATTATTATTATTAAATAACTGATTTAAATTTTGTTCAGCGTGTATCTAATGGAAAATTCACCACAGGACATATTAAAGTCATGTTCATATCAAGTCTTGGAGATCTTGAAAACCATGAATATCGGACAAATATGCCCACGAAAAATACAAGAGTCAGACTTCTGAATGGTGAGAAATTGCAAATGTTGGCTTCTAATCACAGATGGAACAGTAACAGTAAAAAGTTGTGACAATAAGCCATTTTTCCTGTGTAAGCTAGGATGACAGAAAAAAAAATGTGGTGTGACAGCAAGGCATTTTAGGGATGCCAGCTATGACAGTAATGCACATGTAAAGAAACACTCTCCATGCAAATGCTAATACACGGACAGGCAGCTTTAAAATGGAGTCAGGGGACACAAACTGTCAATATAACATGATGCTCAGGAGATGCCCGCACCATTTAAAGCAAAAATAAATAAACAAACAAAGATTTTAGGGAGTTTTGGTGGGAACAACCCCAAAGGTGAAAGGTGATTTGTTTGAAGTGAAAAAGCTACGCTACTTTCTTTTTCTAATTCCCTCTTGCTCCCATCACCTTCTCCATCATCTCATGCACTCTTCTCCCACCTTGTCTTTTTTTTTTTTTTGCCTCCACTGCCTCCCCCCTTGAGTGGGGTGCATGGCCTATTGCCATAGTAACAGACAGCCATGACAGGTGGAGATAACAGGTAGTGCAGCGATGCATGACACCTCTTGGGACTGCAGAATGCCAACACTATAGAATCAGAATAAGCAGAACACACACTCTTATACAAAGTGACTCTGCACACGGGGTGTACATTCAATTTGTTCAAGCTCATCACAAGAGGGATTCGTGCCTTATCTGTATTCTACACATGTATCAAAGCCACAATGCCATTGTTGCACAGCAGCTGGACAGAAGGGGAAATGGGAGTTCAGTGGACGAAAGCATGTTGTATGTTTCTATTTCACTGCTATCAATCACCAGATCAGACCTAGGCAGACCTAAACCAAATCCTACAGGGGATCCCACAATATATCAGCCACGGGTTGCAACAAATTTGTTCTCTCTATGATGTGCAATTAAATGTAGTCATTAATCTTGACGATGGGAAGTGATCAAATGCTGATCTCCTATAAACACAGAGAGCCTAGCATTTTAGTCACTTTATTCACATGTGCTGCAGTCTTGCATATTATTTTACCCACATCCTTCTCCAACATGCACAGACGCTACGTTCAGCACTGCACTCCCATGGCTGCAACAGTCTGTGAGGGATTTCTCCTGCACTTGACCACTGCAGTACTTGAACACGTGAAGCAGTCAGACAAAAGATTTCCAGAGTTCTCTGAGTTTCTGAGCATCTTCAGCGCGCGGAGCAGTTTCTGATCCTTGCTGGGAAGTTATCAAAGTGTTTCAAACTGGTACAGGGTAGTAAAGGGGAGGAGCAAACAAGCAATATGCCTTTTAATGGGATGACAGCTCACCTCCTGCTTCAGTGGCATTTGCCACAAGGCGAGAGTGATGAGAGAAAGGCACAGCAGAGAAAGACAAAAACAAAGACAGACAGTAAACAGCAGCAAAAACTGTACCACTACAAGACTCACCATGAGCATACACACGGCCGATTCGGGAATGAGTTGGACAGCCATGATGGGATCCTCCTACAGATTCTTGTCGCCAATTTATTGGAGGGACAATCTTTCTTAGTCTTGTCCTCCAACCTTTATTTCTGCGTATTCGCTCAGGATGCAGGCTCACCCCTGTCCAGATGAAGTCCTATGACTTGGTCTTCAGACTCTGTGTCCTTAACCCGCTCCCTCTGCTTTCCAGTGTCGTAGACAGCCTCTAGTCTCTGATTGTAATGCCACAGTCTCAGGAGAGTCTGTGACTCCCCAGTCTCTCTGCCTCTCTTCAGATTGAGTGAAAGGCAATCCTCCTTCTTCCAGTTCTTTGATCTGAGAGCAGAGGAGACCCCCCCCACTCCTCCTTTCACTTTTGAAACACTCCCTGCAGACCCCGAACCCACCTCCCCCAAACCGCTGTGACTCGAGCACCTCTTGCTAAATGCTCCCCTCCCTCTGTTGTTGCCTTCTGCCTCCCTTTCTCAGCCTGCTCTTCTCACAAAGCACCACCCCGTACATGTGGGTTTTCAGTCAGTCTGCTTTCTCCCGAGGCGTTCCTGTCGCTGCTTCGGAGGATGTAACCTGCATCAGTGATGCTCTCCAGTCCAACGCACTCCTCCACTGTAGTGGGAAGACAGACACTCACCTCACCTCACCACTCAGAGATCCAGCACAGGGGGCTCCTTTTTACACGAAGTCCCTGCCTCATCTATCATCAACATGAGACAAGGGCAGAGCAGGAAGCAAGTAAAGGAGAGTGTGATAGATAGTTTCAGAACATGAGGCAAAGGGAGATAGGAGGGAAGAGATGTAGTGTAGAGAGCATCCACTGGTACGAGACGTCCACTTTGAGTGTAAATGAGGGTGGGAGGAGAAGAGGGAGGGGAGAGAGCATTGGAAATGCAGAGAGCGAGAGCAGACCGCGCCTATCGATGCCGGCTGAAACAGCAAGGCGGCATGAGATCTGATCTGAGTGAATATACCTCAGCTCGCGTAATGAAAGGGGCGCACAGTAGATGTTTGGTAATGGACATTACGTTTAGATCCTTGACCTTGTTGTTACCATATTCTATTTTTCTGTTTCAGAGCAGCGTTTGCCATGAATAATTTAGGCAAAACAGTCGCAGCGTGGCTTTTGTCTTGTGTGTGCATGAGATAGCATGTGGTGTAGAGAGATAGAGAGATAAAGAGAAATGATGAGAAAGAGATACTTGGCAGAAACTCTAAAATCATCTGATTGTACGTAGATGGATGTTATTAATGTGAAAAAAAGCTGTAATCAAGTAGTACCAGCTTAGTTTTAAACATATTGAACATGCAATCATCCCCATTGTGAACAAATGTAAGTGCAAATGTATGCATATGTATTTGAATTTTTAATTAATGAATCCTATAATTCATCAAATTTGTATTCATATTCCTATAAAGTAATTTATATTTCACTTATTCTTTAAGATCTTTAATATTCAGGTTTGAAAATCTGTGGTTCAATAAGAGGTTATGTGTTTATTCTTTATCTGTGTAACAGCTCCCTCAGTGGTGACTGACATAAAATCGCAGCCACCACAAAGCGATCACATAGAAAGATAAAAACATCTTGACTAACATAGAGTCTGACTTCCTCTTGCAGTGTATTAGTTTGTAGAAATCAAGTCCTGTTTCCTATAACAGGAAGTGTAACACTACTCTCAGTCGTATATACTCTGTGCATAGGTCAAGTTCTTTTAAGTTTAAACCACGCCTTCTGCAAAGCTGCTCAGAGAAGGAGGTACAGGAAACTGAAACATGTCGCCTTGTTTTGCCACATTTCTGGTTTGACTCCTAACCGTCAAAACCGCATGTGGACAACACATTAAGAGTTATTTGGTGAGTAGAAGTCAGATTTTCACTAACATAATGAGAAATAATCGACATAAGAGAAAATTTAAAAATGGAAGAGTTGCAGCAAAAATGTGCTCATGTGCTCACAGTACAAGCAGCGCTTACAATGTAGTATGAAAACCTAATACATTAACCATCACTGAACTACTTTATTTATTTTCATACCTTTTTTCAATCATAGCAATAGATGTGAGGTTACAGTTTTCCTGCTTGAGTTTAGCAGGAGATGGCACTGCAGAGCCGTATGACTGAACAAATTGGTGCTGAAAGCCTCGAAGGGGAATGGGAGAAAGTCGGCTCTGGTGGCTTTGGTAGGGTCTACAAGGTCAGGCACAAGACGTGGAAGTTTGAAGTGGCCATTAAGCTACTACAAGATGATGTTGGGTAAAGTCATACACATCTGCTAATTTTTAGATAATTAATAATTATATTAATAAAAATAATGCATGCACATCTAGTGTGTCTTTTGCTCTTTCCAACTATTTTATATCTCATTTCAGCTCCTTTAAAAAAGAAGCTAACATTATGGATGTGGCTTTCTGTCCGTATGTACTGAGGGTGTTTGGGATTTTTGAGGGACGTGTGCCACCTGAAAATATGTCCGTACAAAAGGGAATAGTCATGGAGTTCATGCGTAGAGGATCTGTTCAAACCCTGCAAACGAGTCTGTCAGGCCCTCCACCATGGCCCTTAGCCCTCCGTTTGGCACACGAAGTGGCTCTAGGCGTGAACTTCCTCCATTCAAAAGAGCTTGTGCACAGCGACCTGAAACCAAGTAATGTACTGCTGGATTGTGATCTTCATGCCAAGGTAGAGTGCCATAAACCTAAACTCATGGCGTTTTATAAAACATAAACATGAATTGCTTATTAATGTTGTGTAATGTTCAAATCTTTTTTCTCAGTAGCTTGCAGACTTTGGCCTGTCCAGGGTCTCCACTAGTGCTTTGAACAACAGCAACAGCAACAGAGAAGCAACAGAAGAGGTTGGAGGCTCATACAAGTACATGCCTCCAGAGGCTTTTGAGGTATCATATGAACTTGTCCGTGCCTTTGACACATACAGGTAAACATTCAGATTAAGGCTTGGAATATGGTTTAAAACCTTTACTGTATGAACATTAGGATAGTTACTTAAAGCCTCTTTTTGTCTTTTAGCTATGGTATCTTTCTCTGGTCTATTGTTACTGGTAAAGAGCCCTATGAAAGTATGTATGATTTTAATTGAATTTTATTATTTTGTGTCCAATAGTTTGTTTCTTGTGCTGTTTATCATTATTTCACTCATATAGGCACACACTCAGTGTTTTCATGTTTTGATGCATGTCTCTGGTATATCACATGCACTGCAGCGGCTAATTACAGTCTTGTGGCACTGAGGATTCGTGAAGGAGACAGACCTTCCTTGGAGGCAATTGACCAGGAGAAGGCAGAAGGGTTAAAAGAGCTGGTTGACCTCATGAAGGAGTGCTGGGATGGGAATCCGGACAAAAGGCCTACTTTCAAATGTTCGTGTTTGTTATTTTAACACACTCACTAAGTCATTGGTATTATTAGTATTAATACTATTAGAATATACTTTACTACAAACTTGACACGTACACCTGCTTTATTTATAAAGCCACTATTCATATATCGTATGTTTTCTAAAATGAAACTACTGTTTCAGGTTGCCTTGATGTCATTAAGGATGTGTACTCAAAGCATGAGAGGGCAATTCGAGATGCTGTCAATGAAGTCTTGACAAGACTGGTATAAACTTATCAACTTGAAATATAGTGTGAATTACACTTAAATTCTAACTTATGGGAAACGCTTCTAATCTATTCTTTTTTCCTCCCTGTTCACCAGGATTCACCAGGTTTTCCTCCTCGGACTCCAGGTAGATTGTTCACTGCTGTCTGTGAGCTTAGTGAGTTTAAGGTGATAAATAAGTCTGTGCCTTTCACAATAAAACCGTTTTCAGTTGCTCCTATCTCTTTCTTTAGAACCATCAAGATTTCATGACGTTATGGATAACGCCGCACCTCAAAATTCACAACAGGTATCTGAAATGCACTTTCACCTTTGACCCACTCAGGTTCACTAAAATCAAATAGTAACCTAAACCAGTGGAGTCGCTTGTTAAAATCTGTGTCAGTAACTACTGTCATTTAATGCATGTATGAGCATTACAAACAAACACAGCATAGAGAGATATTGTTTTTTAATTGTGCCGCAGGAATCACTTGATGGTCCTACTAAAAGAATGAGTGCTACAGATAAAGGTGAGTATTTTTTGTAACTTCATGCTGGAAATAGCATAAAATATTTAAGTTGTTTGTTACTTCAAATGAAGGGACACATTTATAATTTTAACATGTTTTTTTATGTACTTCTTTTTCAAACAGCAAAATTTGTCGATGACAACAAGGCTGCGTTATTTCAAAGAGTTTCAGAGGTAATGGCCATAGTAGACAAGCTTGGAGACATGGTTCACAGTGAAACCTACTCAGTGATCCTAAGTAAACAGACAAGCCAGGATCAAATGAGGGAGCTTTTTCAAAGGACACTTCGCTCAGGAGGTGTAGTGGTCAAAGCAGCCTTCTACGACATCCTCAAAAAAGATCACGCCAGCCTAGTGAAAAGCCTTGGTAAGAGTTGCTGCTGCTAAAGTAGGTAAACATGGATAAATCTATGACAAGTCATTGAACATGTTTTTAATTTCCTAATTTCTTTCCCCTCAGGTGGAGAACTTGAGTGAAATGCAGCATTTTTGCTTCTCCTCCTGTGCTTTTGTCTTTTATGAAAAATGAATACACAGTATTTGATTTGTTTGTATTTTTACCTTGTTAACGTACTGTACTTTTTGTTATACTACTAACTGAATTAATATAATTGATTAAATAAACATGTTTATTACTAAGAAGGGAGAATCCCTCTCCCTGCCTTGTCCTCATGCTTTAGAAAGTGTTGTGTTCGGGTGTTGTAGCTTATGTCTTACCAGAGACATGTTTTTCATTGTTGGTAATATGAAGAAGTGGCGTGGCTTGTTTCTTTGAGATAGAAAGAGAGAGAGAGAGAGAGAGAGAGAGAGAAAGAGGGAGAGGCTGGGTAAGAGGCTTTTCTGGATCAATCCCCCAGTAACTGTCACAAGCAGTCAGTCAGTCACCTGCAGATGATGGTGTTGAGGGCATCAGGTACCGAGACGTTTGTGTCTCAATAGAACGTACAGAATTGTTATTCCCGAAAAAAATGGTCCTGACAACGGATTACCTGATTAAACATAATAGTACCAAACTGAAAAGACTCAGTATTCTAGGATATGACCGTATGAGTCAAAACACTTTCTCCTTGAGGTCTGCAAAAAACATACACACCTCCACACCACGGTAATCCTCCGAGGGGAAATTGTGCTCATCAAGTGTCATCTTGACCCATCTTTCTCTTCCTCAGTCCTACTGCCTCACTCCACCCTACACACCCTTCTCACCCCATCCCATCCTGTATTAATGCTCCCAATCCTCTTTGTGGGAGAGTGACGTCTGCTACTGTCAGAAACAGAGTTAAGCTCAGCAGGCACCAGGAGAATGAAGTGGAGAGAAGCTCCCAGCCTTAGGGATAACCAAGCAGCACTGTGCTCTAGGCCTCCAGGGGAACGGGTCTCTGCCGCTTAAGCGAGGACTGACTTTCCTCCAGAGCGGCTGCTCATGCCTCCAGTCGGGGAACAAACAAGGGATTCTAATTTGGTACAGCAGCAGTAGTTTACATCAGGTTAGCTGAAAACTCTGTCGTTCTACCTGAGGGGCTTAATGGCCTCCAAGGATAAGTGCTGAAAAAAGTGGAATACAAACAGCATTGTTTTGAGGGACTGCTTCTGCATCTTTACGATTTTTTTTTTTTTTTTTTTTTGAGAGAACAGAACTAGTTTTGCACAGGTGCTTTTGCACGTGTACATGAAACATTTTCTGTGGACATTCACTCAGCTTGGTATTTAGAAGAACACAATTGTGCACGTGTCTACTGAGAGCCTTTGGGGCCACAGCTTGCTTGAAGTGTGAGAGTGTGATTTTGTTCGCGTGCGCAATTCAAGTCGGAGGTGCTTGAAGAGTCTGAGTGTGTGAAAGGTGGTGGGGCCATCTGGAGGTCATAGCCCTGGATTTCCCAGAGATGGAGGGTTACGATTATGAACGAATTGGAGATGGGGAAAGGGATAATTACCAGATTGACTACCGCAGGATTGTAGGGGACATGGAACCAGCACGGCCGCGAATCGTGAACAGAGATGGGGAACAGCCTCACACCTATGGGGCATATGCCCACCCACCGCCACATGGACACGGACATGAGACTGCAGCTCAGCGATACAGTGCCACACGAATCCAAGCTGGATATGAACCAGAGAGGTCAGGCTCCCTCTCACAACTCTGCATACCCTGTAGGGACATGATTGCAACATTGCCTGAGAGATTTTCTGATATGCTGAAGGGATTGTGTGCAGCCTTATGATTGTATTTTCAGCAGCAACTGAGACATTGTCACTTTCTAGTAACTTTGTCTGTATGCATTTACAAGCCAATTTATCAGCTACCTGGGCAGCCAACCAAATCCTCTTACCTACTGTACTGCCGTCATAGGTGTATAGAAGGACTTTCCATTCACAAGGATGGATTTCTTTCATTAGCATTTCCTGTCTTGGCTCCAAGATTTGTAATAGGATCTGTCTACAGCATGTTTGTAAGAAACAGAGGTTGAAAGACATGAGAAACACAGCATAAAGGGATAACTACACAGACTTTTTATTACTTTAGAAACAATAAATGCATGCATTCACTGGAAATAATGGATGGAGAGCTACGTTAAAGCAGTCAAAATGTTGAACTATTCAAAATCTGCAACAAGAATTATATTCATAGATTCATTTTAATATATTTCCATTTGTTTAGATGTATTTGTAACATATTCTGAACTGGCCTTGAGTAATTCAGCTGTGTGAGAAATGCATTTGTGTTTCCTTTCACATTTCAGCATGGCAGACTACTTGATCAGTGGAGGCACAGGTTATGTTCCTGAAGATGGGTTAACAGCACAACAACTCTTTGCTATCGGCGACGGACTTACTTACAAGTAAGAAGTGCTCATAAAAAGGAACGCTGTGTTTTAATGACAGCACACTAACACAGATGCATCTGCAAAAATCGCACTTATGCATGTGCACATGCAGAAACATGTTATGCAATGTCTTCTATCAAATGGATTATAAGTAGCACTACTTTCAAGAATGATTGTGAGCGGTGCCGTAGACATCGGAAGCAGCGTGTTTGTTTGTGTGTTTGTGTGTGTTTGTGCACATATCAGTGTGTTAATGGGTGATGATAAGTCTAGTTTCCCTAATGGAGGCTATATGGAGGATTTATCGGTGTGCAGAGGATAAATACAGAACATTTCAGTGAGACGAGAGGCTGACAGATTATGTCGTCTAGCTGTCAGCTACAGTGAATTTTAAAAAGTGCTGCTTTGCTACAGTTCACATACACCATTAAAGCTAGAGTATCATCCTTGTTTATGTGACTATTACTAGTAATGTTGATGAATAATTTAATGTAATGCTTATGATGTTATGATGTGTATGTTTTATCTCTCCTTTTAGTGATTTCTTAATCCTCCCTGGTTTCATAGATTTTACTTCTGATGAAGTGGTGAGTATCATGATTTTCTTTGGTTGAACACAAGCTGTTAGATTTGTTCTCCACAAATGAATTAATGTGATGTAAGTAATGTGGTTCTACTTTTGTTTGCAGATTTTTTCCTAATTCTGATGATAATTCACAAGGCAAGACTGGTTTTGCTGTAAAAATGAATCCCTAACTCTTTTGATATGTTCATCAGTCAAGGGTGCTTTGGCACAGGGTTGTTTATTCGTCTGGTTTTGTTTTTGTCTTTGCAAGCTCTGTTGGGACATTAAATTAATTTCATGCCTAGGCCACATGGGTTACTACTGAATAGCAGATGTTCAAAACAGACGCACAACAGCGTCATCTAACACTGAGCAGGTGAATTCATCGTGTTAGTCTCTAATGTGTCACAACTTGCTTTCGAGATTAGAAAAATCAAATCACAAAAAGTCAAATTACAAGGCAAATAGAAACAAACTAACCTTTAGCAAATGTGTTGCTTTTGTGCTGCAACTGCAACACTGTGGAAATACTGCTTGTATGAAGGCACCATCATGTTGTTTAGCCAGTAACATTTAAGATATAATTTGTGTACATTATAACATTTCTCCTTCCAAACATTCAGGATCTAACCTCTGCATTGACTAAAAAGATAACCTTGAAGACACCTCTTATATCATCTCCAATGGACACAGTCACAGAGTCATCCATGGCTATCGCCATGGCAGTGAGTCCAAACACAACACAGCCTCACATCCACCATACACATCTGCTGAGTTTAGCATCTTCCTGCTCCACAGATTGTTTCACTGAATATGACTTAGTTTTCTGCCTTGTCTCTGATTGGCTGCTTTCAGCTGATGGGTGGAATTGGAATTATTCACCATAACTGCACTGCTGAGTTCCAGGCGAACGAGGTGCGCAAAGTAAAGGTGAGACTGAGCAGGTCAACGAAGACATGAACTAACAGTAGAAGAAGAAAGAGTTTTCAGTGACTCTATAGTTCTCTTTCAGAATAAGATGTTACTCCCAAAACAATATGCACAAAGTCCCTCAACTGCTTAAAACCTGTGTTTTTGTTCTTGCCAGAAATTTGAGCAGGGCTTTATCACAGACCCAGTGGTAATGAGTCCCCGACACACAGTCGGAGATGTGTTTGAAGCTAAGATACGCCATGGTTTCTCCGGGATCCCGGTTACAGAGACTGGCAAGATGGGTAGTAAGCTTGTTGGCATAGTGACCTCCAGAGACATAGATTTTCTGTCTGAGAAAGACTACGACAAAGCCCTGGAGGAGGTAACTCATTATGTTTTTGTCGCAATTTAAAATGTGTGGGTGGTACAATAATATATTTGTCATTGTTTTATTAATTTGAACTTCACCTTCATTCAGGCAATGACGAAAAGAGAAGATTTAGTTGTTGCACCAGCAGGAGTCACCCTAAAAGAGGCTAATGACATATTACAGCGTAGCAAAAAAGGTAAATCTTTCAAAGTGGTTTCACTAGTGTAAAGCAAACTTAGATTTCTTCTTATCTTTCACTAACTCCACAACATGACTCTCTCAGGTAAGCTCCCTATAGTTAATGATAGTGATGAGCTGGTCGCCATTATTGCTCGGACTGATTTGAAGAAGAACAGAGATTATCCTCTGGCTTCCAAGGACTCCCGCAAGCAGCTTCTCTGTGGAGCTGCCATCGGTACCATGGAAGATGACAAATACAGACTGGACCTCCTAATGCAGGCTGGGGTGGACGTGGTTGTCCTAGTAGGTTTTGATGTTGGTATGATTAAGTATTTGGTTACAATTTGATTTTGATTTGATTTGAATTTGGCAGTCTGAGATATGATCAGTATGTCGAGACTAGATTAAATGAATAATAGCTTTAGCATTATTGATGATTCTATTAAAAAGACATTTGTCTCTTTTTTTATTGATTAATATATATATATATATATATATATATATATATATATATATATATATATATACATATATTAAAAAGCTGTACTATATTTTAATACACAATCTCTCAACTACATCTTTTCACATTTGGAACTTTGAATTGCAGGACTCCTCCCAAGGAAACTCAGTGTACCAAATCAACATGATAAACTACATCAAACAAAAATATCCTGAACTTCAGGTTATTGGAGGAAACGGTGAGCTCTGCATATTTTCTTTGAGCTTTCAACTGCATTTTACATTATCACAAAATTCCCAATTAAAAACTCCATCCCTGTCTGTGCCTCTGTCTCCCTCTAGTGGTGACGGCTGCTCAGGCTAAAAACCTCATAGATGCTGGTGTGGATGCCTTGAGGGTGGGAATGGGTTGTGGTTCTATCTGTATCACCCAAGAAGGTACGATAAACAACACAAGTACAGTACTCATGCAGATGAAATCATGTACAAAGTAGCAAAGATTTGTTTTGCTAATTGCAAACATTGCATTCACTCATGTTTCTCAGTAATGGCATGCGGACGACCCCAAGGTACAGCAGTGTACAAAGTTGCAGAATATGCCCGACGTTTTGGGGTGCCAGTAATCGCTGATGGAGCCATTCAGACTGTTGGACACGTGGTGAAAGCTCTGGCCCTGGGAGCATCCACAGGTAGAAAATACATTTAGAAACCACCTTTATACTGAAAGAGGAGGCAGAGGTTGAGTGCATGTATTGCTGCTGATCTACTTATGTAACTATGTCTCTCTTTTTTTTTTTAATCAATGTTTGTGTGAACTGTTCATTTGCTTGCCCTCAGTAATGATGGGATCGTTGCTTGCGGCAACCACAGAAGCACCAGGAGAATATTTCTTCTCAGACGGTGTGCGTCTGAAGAAGTACAGAGGAATGGGCTCCTTGGATGCGATGGAGAAAAACAACAGTCAGAAACGCTACTTCAGGTGGGACCGTGGGTTTACAGAGGTTGTTTGTAACTATTCATGGAAAATGTATAGCCATGGCTGTCGTTGTACATATGACAGCCTTATCTCTTACTTTGTGCGTGTGTGTGTGTCCAGTGAGGGAGATAAGGTGAAGGTGGCTCAAGGTGTCTCAGGCTCTGTACAAGACAAAGGCTCCATCCATAAGTTTGCTCCTTACCTTATTGCTGGCATCCAACACGGCTGTCAGGACATAGGAGCCAAGAGTTTGTCCATTTTACGGTACGTGTGAAATAGTGTGTGTGCATGTGTGTGTGTGTGCGTGTGTGTGTGTGTGCTATGAAGTTTTATTGTGTAAGGACTTTTGAATAATATGAGTTTTGTGCCTTTCATCCCAGATCAATGATGTATTCTGGAGAGTTGAAGTTTGAGAAGAGAACCAGGTCTGCTCAGATTGAGGGAGGAGTCCACGGCCTCCACTCGTAAGTCTGACATTTTACACCTTGACCCTTGCTGACCATTGACTCTTCTCTGCAAATGCTTCTTTCTTCAAGTGCCATTAGGTGTGTTTGTAATTCATTCCTTTGTAAGAAGTCCTCCATTCTCAAATTCACCATAATTTACTTGTTAGCATCAAAATGTCTTCTCTCTTCCTTTTCTTGCCCATGCCATCATAATAGATACTCTTTTGTGCCATGTAAGTACATCTACGTGTTATCACACCTGCACCTTACTCCTTTATTTATTCATTTCCATTCAAGACTTGAAGTAGTGAAATATTATCACACACAAAAATGATAATAACCTACACGTTTTTATTCCAAATGTAGTCATGAGAAGCGACTTTACTGAGGCAGGTGGAAGAGGAAACACTCGATCAGGACCTAATGTTCCAACTCCAGCAGCCATGAGCAGATGCAGTGGGCCCATGTGATTAAACTACAACCAGAAAAAGCTATTGTCGCTGTAGAGCATCCACACTCTAAGATCTGATGGATGTAAAAGGACATCAGTGCGTACAAGTGTGGATGTGACTGCCTATGAACTCTTCATCTGTCTTTCTCCCGCTGTGGCAAAGTCACAGTGGTTCTAATCTAATTTACTATTTTGCTGATCCCTCTTAACGAGCATGTCATTGATTACTGTGCCGTACTAAGTATAACGAGTAGAGTAAGCATACATACATGTTGCTATGTTCTCTTTGAACTCATACTGTGCTGGTTAGTCAAATTTAAGTTTGAAAATTTGGCTGTTACATGATGGAAGCTCTGTACTGATCACTTATGTATAGTTTCACTCCCAGTGAGAGTGTGATGCACTACTGCAGGAGAGCTTAGCTTAGCATCAGACTTAATTCACACACAGTATGTATCTAGGACAATCTTAAAGCAGCCACAATTTGGAATCGTACACTGGGTTTTCCATGTTCATCTGATATCTAATGGAAAACACTTAAATAAAGATAAATAAAATGCTTGAGTGACAAGACAGGAGACTATCAATGCTTTAAATTTCAGTTTCTGATTGAAATGCCATACATCACCTTGTTTTTTGTATGAATATAAACATGTACATGGGGTGATCTTGTATAATTTGCTTTGCAAAATCACATTCTTAATAACAATAAACAACATAAGACAAATAATTCCAGAATTTTGAAACAAAAAGGTCAGTCAATGATATATATAAGTCAGTAGGTTAGATAAATAAATTCTAAACATGATTTTCCTTCTTATGTGAAGTTATTGACATGAGATCTTTATTTTAATAACTTATATAAATATATAGAATGAATGAGTTACTGTAATGCACTGGCAAATTTATTTTTTCAGTTTCTTTCTTACAGGATTACAGAAATAATATAATTGTCTTCTTCTATTATGTATTCGTAGGCTTTAAAATGATATATACTGTAAATAATAAAGATCATTTTGACAAGGGACCTTTAACATTCTTTTGTCACGTCTAGAAATTATTTTCCAGAAAGTGGAAATAAAAAGGGTCAATATTCTTGAATCCTGTATACAGTAGATGAGTTGTTTTTTTAATTATTTAATTTTAATTAGGTAATGGAAATGACTTGAAAGTTCTAACCTTAGCAATGCAAACTGTCACTGTTAACCTCCCACAGGATTGTGGCAAATTTCAAACACACCATTCAGAAGGTTGGCTAAACAGGAAATACTTACTCATGCTGTATACATGTAAACCCACCTTTTTTTTCTTCTTTTTTGTTATAGTTTTTTTCTTTACATCAGACTGAAACAACACACAACCCATGAAATTTGTAGTATTACATGCCAACATGCTTGTTCTCATGTTGCCGACTCTGTACACAGCTTAGTGACCAGCTAGTTTATGCAAGTATGTGTCAGCAAATGTGATTCACTATTTTACACTATGTCATTTTTAACTCCTCCTGACAAATTTGTGATTTTGGTATTTTCTCAAATTATTTACTGCTGTAGATGAAAATGAGTCTGTGCCTTATTGTGATAAATGGGATTATCTAGTTAGGTGTTAAGTCTCATAATAAGTTGAGTACTTTTTAGCATGTCTCATATTTCCTACATTTGAAAACCCATATCATATCAAAACCATTTGTTCTCTTACTTGTCTTCATTTGACAAATGCTTAAGAGTCTCTCTTTTAGCAAGAAGCTCATGAAGTCATTTATATAAATATTAAAACTCCTGCCTAAGTTAAACTTTTAATAGTATTTGCATTCTTTAGAAAAGGCTTGACATCCATGAATGTCAAACGAGCTTATATATAGTTAGAATATTGTCACAGTATTTTAAAAGCATTATTGAAAAAAGAAGAGCAAAGTGAAACTGCTGAAAAAATTCTTATGAAGTCAACTTTTAAAATTTTTGAATATATATAATACCAATGGTATATTATTTATAGAAAATAGACTGGGTATACATATTATATTAATAATGTCAACCCTCTTTTCATTAGTTCAGGTAAAGATAAACATCTTACATCGTTTGTTCAGATACTATTTCTGTACAATGTCATATTAATTCTAATCACAACTGTGACTTCCTACAATTCAATGGTATCACTACAAACACTCAGGTCATCTATTTGTCTACACACATTGACAAACTCTGCCTGTACAGCCAGATCCCATTCCAGCTGCTTACTTTCACTCAGATGTTTAGTCCCTGCCAGTCGGCCAGATCCACGGCTGTCCCGGGAAACTAAGCTCAGGGTTCGGTAATGCCTGTGGTAAGCAAGGTGTGGGATGGCTCGTGGAAGGCTACTCTGAGCAAAACTGTGCCCTCTGTTGGCCCAGGAATGTGAGCGCAACTTCCCTGTCTCTTTGGGATTGATGCACAGACCCTGGGTTGAGCCAGAGACACTCCCTTTCCAATCCCATTGCTCTGGAGACTTGCTATGAGACGCTAAAGAACAATGTGGCTGAGACGGTCTTGAAGTGGTGTTCTCTTGAGTTACATCTCCACAGGATGAGGCTCGGTATAGAGCATTTTCCACAGAACTGGAACCGTGGTTTGACGTATCTCGGTTTGGAGAGCTCAGAGACATGCTTGAAGAAGTATGATACAGCCTTGGCAAACCAAAGATACTTTGAGAGAATAGGGATTCATTAAATAGAGCTTGATCAATACTCCGGGAAAGGTTTATGGGAGATGGGGGCCGCAGGTCCACAGTGGAGTCAGTATCCAGACCTAGGCTATCCAGTGATGACACCTGGGACTGAACTGCATTTTTAGGTCTGTGTGGTGGGCTTGGGGGTGTGGGTAAAGGTAGCATATTAGATCGCTTTTGGCTGGACCTGGGGACACGGATTATGCTATTTCCAGGAGATTCCTGCATTGGGCAAAGAGGAAGAGCCTCTGACTGTCTTTTAGTGATGACATCACAGACCACCAGCTTTTCTTGCTTATTTTGGGACCAGGAATCATGTGAGGAGAGGACAGGAGAATTTGTACCTTCCTGAGAGGGCAGGGTGAACCCTCGTGAAGGGGAACTGCAGGAAAGGCGGGACCAAGATCCTGGCCGAGGATGCGATTTCGTAGAGGAGTTGTTGTGACAGAAGAGAGGATGTGTGCCAATGAGTGACAAACCCAGACACACCCCAACCTCACAGAGTCTGCAGCCTACCTGATAGCCCCACCAAGGCCAGGGCTGGAACCCAAAGCCATCAACTCCACCCAAACCAAGGGCATGCAGGATCCCATAAAGATGTAGGCCTCCACACCCTAACAAACACAACGCAGCTCCTACTCCAGCTACTGCTGCTCTATCCCAATCCTCCAATTTGGCAAAGGGGCAGCTCGTTGGTCTTGTTACCTCAGGAGATCCTCCACTTTCTCCATTGTCGTTTAACCTGTAGATGTGCTTAGTATCAACTTGTATTAAGCAGTAGAAGATGAGGTAGGAGCATGAGAGAAAGATGGTGAGACATACAAACACACCCTGAGGGAATAGCAGGATCATGGCGGGAAGGCTTTGGAAGAGCTGGAGCATGCCAACACACCCTAAAGAGACTGCAAAATGCAATAGGGACATAAACAGTAAAAGGCAAGGTTTGGGCAACACTGAGAATGAGGTGGAAACAGCAAGTGGGAGTGAAAGGTGCATGCGTAAACGAAAGGAAAGAAGGAGGAAGGCTAGAGAGAAGGCGGAGATGAGACAAGGGAAGGACAGCTCAGAGAGCAGGAGGGATTCCAGAGGAGGAAGGAGCTCTTGGTGATTGTAAGCATCATAGAGCAAACAGAAGGCTTGGATCACTGCAAACGCTAAGAGGAACAAATACAGGAGGGTGAAGTAGGGGCTCCCTGCTGGACACCGCAAGGGCAGGCCTAACAGACAGACCACAGAGATTAGGCCAAATACAGCGAAGATAGACCCTAAGCCATAGATGTGTGCTTCCCATGCAAATCCCCACGTGGCGAGTGCAGAGTTCCAGTCTGAATACAGAGGGACAAAAAGAGCATGGCTGAGAGAAGGAGAGGGGTGCAGGGAGTCACTGGGAGTAAAATCGTCCAGATAGGTGGGCGTCCAGGACTGGTTGACTGTTGTTTTGCAGGGTGTGGTAGATGTGCCCATCTTACCATCAAGCAAGAGTGCACCACTGGTGTTTGAGCCATGCAGATCACTGCTTCTGGAGCCATCTGTAAAACAATATCACATGCTAATACCAAGAGAGGCACATTTAAAAACATACAAGTGTTCCACTAGCACCACGGGGTGGTGAATATGCGTAAATACAGGCCTGACAGAATTTTTTTTCTTGACTTTTTAATTAACAATTTTAATAATGATGGAATGAATTCATGCATGTAAGCACCATAATGATCTAACCAATGAATACAGACCAAAGTAACGTACTGTATATGCACAGTCTTTATTGTCTTTGTTGTCAAAAAGAGTGGGATCTGCTCTGTGTGAAGTTAATCCATAATAAAACAGAACAGGCTTCTAAGTGGGAATCTCAAACTGGGTCACAGCGAGAACGGGAGCATGAGCAAGTAGTATGTGTTTCTGTTGTGTGTGTGTGTGAGAGGGGGAGAGATGTGTGTTGATTAGCTTGTATTGACCTCATTGCTGCTCTCATTTTAGTGGCTATTATTAAGCATGGTCAAGAGGTGTTGTACTGTCTATAGTGTCGCATGTAACAGGAGTGTGCAGATGTATTTAACTTCCACATCTGACTGTGATCGTGTAACCAATAAATAATGTAAGTGTTTTATTCTCTAGGTTTATGGAGACGTCAGAACCTAGGGGTTAAAGATTGAATGTGCCCTATTTCTGATCATACATTTCAACATACTCTGAAAAGACTAAACATCTTGATATAAAAATAACTTTTGGTAACTTACCACACAGCTTATGAACAAACTGGTTGTGTGTATTAAATACATTAGCAGCTTTCAAGAATAATTTCTCACACACTTCATTCCTCTATGCTTGTGGACACAGCACATCATTTACTTTGACAAGTGAGTGCTACTGTGTGCATGTTGAGTGTTTGTGTGTTTGTGTTTGTACTGTAAATATAGTTTAAGCTCAGTGGTGCACTGCGCTCAACCTCTGGATGTGAGTATTGGACAATAGTAGAAAAAGAGTGGAGGACTGAGCGGAAGAATGTGTGATGAAATGATTGAGAGGAAGGGAGAGCAGTGGAATAAATGTTAAGAGATTTTGGAGGAGAGGGAAAGCTTCAGGGGGTGAAGTGATGTGAACAATTCTGTGAATGTAAAGCAACTGTGTCTGCCAGCAGAATACATAGTGTATCACAAACACTGCAGTCACATGGACAAAAGCAACATAATCGCTGCTTGGCCTTAAGTGGTAAATTGTAATTGAATGTATTTAAATTTAGTCAAGGAGGGAGGCTCACCTTTATCTGCCTCCATGGTGGCAGCTCTATCCACAGTCTCTTTCAGGGGGACAGTCCTCTCTCCTTGTGTGGTAAATGGAGAGCCTGTGGTCCATTCCCACTTGCCAGTGGCTACTGGAGGAGTGATGTTCTTAGGGCTGGACCAAGATCCAACAGACAGTGGTGAAGCAGAGTCCTGTTCTGGGCTGTTTGATGGAAGTGGCCCAGGCAGAAGAAATGGTAAGTTTTTTTCAGTTGTCTCATCCTGTGAAGCCGAGAAAACTGGCTGATCCTCCACAGTCTGAGCAGAATACAGTACAGATGCTGCGCTGGTTCCTGCTGACTGATACTTTAATATTTGGTCCTGGGTAGGGTGAGGTGGTACTCTTTCTGAGGAAGACCGTAAAGGTTGTGTATTCCCCCTGGAGGCAACATCTTCGGTAGCACTCTCTGTGGGGCTGGATATAAGTGCCTTCTCATTTGGATACAACAGCGATGTCTCTGTGGTCTCCTGCAAATCAGCGTATTCACCAATCACTCCTTGTCTGTCTGATTCCTCAGATGAGGACGAGGACCAACTCAAAGGTAGACTGAGGAAGTCGACATTCTCGCGTCCAAACATGGGATCCACAGATGCTAAACCAGATCCGTGGGGTCTCTGTGATGGCTGAGTGAGTTGCTTCACTGTTGTGTCTGCGTCAAGCTGCCGGGTCTCCTCTGTCTTTTCTCCAGTTAATGCTGTGACATGAAGTGAGAGATGTGAGACATGCAAGGAGAAGAGAAAAATATTCCACAGGGAGAGCATGGTGAGGGTCCGTAAACTCTGCAAAGTCACATGCTGTAGTTTTTCGGGGGTGTTGTCCAATCACATGCTTGACAGACCTCTAACCTCCCGTCTCTGGGGATCTCATGCTTAAAATACCTGGAAAAGAAAATTGAGAGAGAAATCACATATAAGACACAACCACTATGAGAGTGCAACCACTCACACAGTGCACATATCTAGAATATGTCTGCAATAAACAGCTTGACTGCGCATGTGGGATGAGGACTAAAATGCAAATTCTGTTTTCCCAACGATACACGTAAACAGTATGTTGAAATTTCGACATCCTTCCTGACATACACACACACACACACGCACTGTACTAGAAGTGCAGAGAATCATTCATAATGGCAACACATAAATAGACATTAAGGACACCTCTGCTCTGGTTCTTGTCGCTGGTCTCATTTCAGCATTCTTACCTCGTGAATAGCCCACTCTGCAGCACCCTCTTTAAACATATATGCCGCTCTGTGTTGCTGCATGCCTGCAGTCTGTCTCTGCGCAGCACTCTGTGTCCTTTCATACCACCGCGCCGTGCTCCTCTCCTCTCCATCAGACGGTCGACACATGGGACAAACCCCACCTCCTCTAGACAACCCCCACTGTCCCACACGCTCCTGCTGCACTGATCTGACAGTGAGTTTGACTGTTTGCACGATTCTCATTCTCCTAAATCTAAGATATCAGCCTCAGTCTCTTTTCTAGTTGCATGGAAACCTTACTGCTGCCTCTCTTTCCTCACACACATTAACTGACATTATGATGTGTATCTGGTGTTTAGTAGAAGTGGAGAAGAGAAGAGAAGAGAAGAGAAGAGAAGAGAAGAGAAGAGAAGAGAAGAGAAGAGAAGAGAAGAGAAGAGAAGAGAAAAGACAAATATGTCAAATAGCAAATATGTCAAAGGCAGTCTCAACAACCAACAGGCTGACAGTACTCTGCACTGAACTAACCACTGCTACAGATCAATACATGCTATTGACTATAATTTACAGCTGATGCTGTGCTCTTCCTCTTAAAGTATCCATCACACCAGCAGCTCAGTTTGAAATGAAATGTCACAGCAGTGGATGAAGCTGAATTTTCTCTTTGAATAGAATGTGTGCATATTGCATGACAGTGTTTAGTCATGCACACATCCCCCACCCCTAAACCTAAGAGATGCATCTTTTACCAAATAACTACTAACCTTATAGTCTGTAATTAGCCTGAATATTGTTTTGCACTGTGAGGTATTATGACCATGGTCTTGAAGTGAGCAATGGCTCTCTGATAATGCTGCCATGTTATTCACTTTCTTTATGTTTCTCCTCCCAAAATTCGCATGCTGTTTCCATCCAAAGGGGGAAACCTAGTAGACTCGTGGCCTAATTCAATTCCCAAAGATGGTTCTAAAATAGACACTGATCCACATACCTTTGGATGCATTTAGAGTCACAGAGTTTAAAGCACAATCACACATTGTATACGTTACTCGGTCTGGCTAATGTAAAGCTCTGAAATGTTGCTGAATTGCTGAATTAACAAGGCAAGCGATTTTAAAGCCAGCATTTTTGTGATGTGGGGATTCAGGACCTTGATTCATCTTCTGTCCAAAAAATGTGATAAATATGGGTCAAACTGCATCTGCCAAACATATATTTAGCACACAACAGAGAGACATAAAGGCTGGATCTGGATGCCAAGATTAATGTTGGCTGTAACAGCAGAAACCGCAGCCAACAATGAGGAGCACAGTTTACCAACTGCCACCTAACTTTCATCTAGTCTCTGCACAGATGTCTGCAGGATAACAAAACTGGATACATATTCATACAAACACAGTCTGAAAGTCTATTTTATATCATTCAGACAGTCAGTCAACGGTGAAGATAGGAATTTCCCGAGGGCTGCGATTAACCCGCTGTCTGATGAGGACACAGGAAAGCACCAACCCAGCCGTAACTAAAGGGACTGGAAAGGGACAATGACAGGCCAAACACATGAGCTCAGTGAGGGACATGGCCAAATTATTGCCGCCTCACACTTTGCTATCCAAATTCATAAGGCAACTGGTTTCTGTTTAGACAAGTCATCCTCCAACAAGACTCAGTCAGCAGGGACTGGGGTCCAGCTGGGAAGGTGGACAGTAAGGACAGCACACAGAAACAAAGCTGCACAAGCAAAGGGAAGGACAAAAACAGACGTGGCTGTAGTTAGGATGACAAGACAAAGTTACATACAATTCAGTCTTGATTTTATTCTAAGATTTACACATTTCTTTTTTTTTTGTCCGTTACTCGATTTAAGGGTCTTTACAACAATTTACAACCACTTGTATGGCTTGGAAAATAAAGTTTATGTCACAGTGAGGGGCAGGAATCAACTGCAGTGATCAGCAGATCAGTATTGCAACAAACAACAGTCTATATTTATATTATGCTTACATTTATTGTACTACTATAGTGCGTACGTTTAATATTAAAACAATTTCAGTGTTGTCACTATAAATATTAGTATTAGACATTTGATAATGATGGAACATCTTCTGAAAACGAAATAATGCAGCATAAAAAAAAAATAATGTTGGCAAATTATATTAATGACTAAATATTATTATTACCTTTAGAGGGCAGCAGCGCGCCTGAGACGCCGTTGACTGCAGGACAACAATCACCCGAAGAAGAGAGTGAAGCGGAAGTAGGAACAGGTAGATCGATAACATCAAGGGTCAAACACCACATTTGGCAGATTTGTATCAAAGCGGGTGGCACCACATGAGTGGATGTGTTATGAAGCAGCACTGTCCAGCCATCAGAGCATCTCTGGCACAAAGCTGAACTCATGTAAGTGACCGTAACTCAGCCAGATAGCAGTGTAGTGCTATGCTAACAAGTGTTGGTGGGACAGTGAAGGTTGGCTACCTAACACTAGATGAGGGTTTCTGGACTTATGTTCCTAATTCAAAGTTAGTTTTACGTCTGATTTTAAAACTACGACAAATACAGTTAATCACATAGTCTAGGCAACTGAACTGTGTTAGTTTAATGCTGTATGCACGGTAAATCTTTAGGCAAAAGTTAACATTAAGCAGCTAGCTTGAATTTGACAAGCTAAACGTTAACTAGCATTACAAATAATAAACTTATGATTAATTACATGTTCAGTGTGTGTACTTGGGATGCTAATGTCTGTTATGTTACAATGCTTTTCTCCTTAGTATTTTATCATGTGTGACTATACTGTTGGTTGACCAAGTTGCAGCATTTCATTGGCATTTTCCCCAAAGTGTTTGTTTTTCATTGTAGTTCCCTTGTTTCCTTCTTTCCTGCAGACACCTTTAGTCCCCTTAATCCTTGCCAGCAGCTCTTATGTTGGCCAGGACGGCTCTGAGCAGAGGCATCATTGCCCACCGCCTCGGCAAGAATGTCACTTTATATACAAATGAATTAGCATCTCCAGCCTCAGGACCTCAGACCCAAACCTCTGAAGCCCATAAACCCCTCATGCTGATGTTGCCGTGGTTGGGCTCGCGTCCCCAAGCTGTGGCTAAGTATTGTGAAATCTACTTCTGCACCGGCTTTGATGTGCTTGTAGTGGAGAGTGAGGTATGGACAGAGAGATTGAAGAGATTTATACACTTTTTTTGCTGATAACGACTATAATGATGCAGTCTATGGTTGTAATATCCGTATTTATGAAGCAATTAAGGTGTCTTATCTGCGCTTAAAAAATTAATTTAAACAACACAAAACAATTAACTTCTGAAGTCACTGCAGCCCATTTCTATGTAAACAAGATAAAAGGTTAATTGTTAACCGTAGAAATGTACACAGCAAGAACAAAAAAACAAAACTGCAGAATCAGTAATGTAAAATCTTTGCTCATATATGATCTTTTTGTCATGAGTGTTTCTACTCATGTTTAGAAAACAACCAAATCCCACATACAGACGACAGATCTCTGACCTCTGACCCATTCATTTTGCTTAAATGCAGGTGGTGGTAACTGAAATACAGAGCTAATAAACTACCATGTAAACAATTCGGGTTTCAGCCTCTGTGAAACATTGACTTTTGGCATTGAGGATAGAATTGGGTTCACCACATTTGGCAGACCTCAAGGATAATTTATTTTAGTGAGAACACTAAAGATAAACATAAGTGTTGTTTGTTTAAAACAAATATCTATAGGGATCTGTTCCAAACAGCAGGTGTACTAAAAATTTAGAGTTTGCTGTGCTTCAACTCTGACTGAGTAAAAGTGTATGTTGCCATGTGATATACTATGAACGTAATCTGAGGGTTATTCCAGAAAGCCGGTAACTCTAAACTTAACCCTGAACTTTAGGTTCTACATTAATGTGTAATTTGAATGCAGTTTTATATTTAAGAAAAACAGCTGCAGTGAAATAACCAGAGTTGAAGAAAAGAACCAGTGCATTGATACTTAAATATTATTGAGCAGACTTGGAGTAACATAACAATGCCTTTAGCCCCTGAAGAATTTAGGTGGATATTAATTTTTCCAAATAACTGTTTAATGTGGAAGATTATATATATTTATTTTCAAATCTATTACAAGGGTTGGAATCACTTGTGTCAGGTAAATAAAGGCGAGGTCATACCGAAATGTTGCAATATAAACACAGGGAAATCATGGTAATAATCAAACGCCAGACCAAACATTTCTTGTTACAATGCTATCTCAGAGTTAATTTGATGAAGTTTTTCTGGTGAGTAATATATTCAGTGTATCGTTTTAAAATCTAAAAGGCAACATTTTGGGAAGGCTTTGGTGTTTAAGGATGGAAAAAATGCCTGGAAAAAATTATGTGTGTACTAGCTAATTGTACAACAAAATCTGCCAGCAATTGAGAAAGTATAAAAAAAAAATGGAACACAAGAACAGTACTCAGCAGAGATGTGACATCTTCACTGCTGTACACTGTGTTCTGCTTCTTCGTACCCAAAATGCCTGAAGTGGTAGTGACTTTGAGAGAGACTGATAATGAAATGAGAGGTGCTTGAACTCTATGTTTGTTTCTCCAAAGGTGCAGCAGTTTCTGTGGCCTCGCTGGGGTCTTGAACATGGAAAGAAGTTGCTGGAATTGCTCGAGAGTGAGCGCTTTGTCTCCCGGCCGCTGCTTGTCCATGCATTCTCTATTGGTGGCTACACATTTGCTCAGCTGCTCATCCATGTGTCTCAGAACACAGAGAAGTATCAGTCGCTCACAAAGAGGATTAAAGGTCAAATCTACGACAGCTTGGTTGTGGGCTCTGTGGAGAACATGGCCATAGGTAAGTACAACATTTATATCGTTAAACACATACATTAATGTTGTCAATATCCATTATGCACCATCACATTGGTTGGATGCCTAATAGTATATTATAACATTGAATTATGCATCAGAGTGAATGCTTATTTTGAATGAGGTATGGTTTCTTCTCTCTGCCCAGGTCTAGGTAAGACTGTATTTCCTCGTTGGGAAACACTAGTAAAACAAGTAAGCCTTCTGTACTTTGGCTTGTTCAAACAACAAACGGTGGACTACTTCAACGCAAGCATCGAAGTGTTCTGGAAGACTCCCGTCACTGCTCCTGCAGTATTTTTCTTTTGTGAGAACGATGCCTTCAGCGATGCACAAAGTATGGAGGAGGTGATTGATTACTGGCGCAAGCATGGGATTGATGTTACATCTAAGAAGTGGCAGGATTCGACACATGCAGGTCATCTGAAGAGGCACCCAGAAGAGTATTTGTCAACCCTACATATTTTCCTCCAGTCTATCAGCATGGCTCCACTGAAGGCCAAGATGTAAGGTGGTTTCATTACAACCTGATTCTATATTAAGCCATAGTAACGTCACTTTGATTATTTTCTGTTGAATCTAAAATGTTTCTTAGATTACAACATGTCACACTGACAGTGATAACTAACTTAGAGAAAAATAAATACATTTAATTTTTCACTTTATTAGGTATAGCTTGTACAAGCTCTGCCATGAATTCTATTTTTTTAAGGCTATCGTTTCTTAGGTTTGTTAAAATTGTCAGAAAGGTGATAATTCTGTTTCTAATGTTTACGCCCCTCATTGATGTAAAAGGGGTGGCCAAAATATCAAAAAAGACATCTGAATATAATACACTCCAGTATAACTCCACCACCAACTATGACCTCAGTAATAAATGTATAATAGATTTATCCCCTTTCTAACAGTTTCAACAGAAACTGAGAAGTTAAAGCCTTGTAAAGGTAGAATTCACTGCTGAGCCGCTGTGTAGAATTAAATGAGATCATACAGATAGTAGTGTAACTAATAAAGTGACCAGTGAATGTATGAGTATATATAAGAATGACATGCAACTAGGGTTTCACCACTAAGTTTTGTGGCTTTTTCTGTTTGTAAGATTTAAAACTTTTAAACTGAGAATCAAACACAGTGACATCTGGTGGTTCGCACAGTTGAAAGCAGCTCTTTAAGAATGGCGCCAAAAAGCTTTAATACCTCAATAAATAGAAGAGTTTCAGTCTCATGTGCAATAAGTCCAAACAGATGAAATAATAATCTTGTGCTGTAGTACAGTAATCCATAAATACATCATGTTTGTTGAATTGAAGACCTTGAAGAAATATTTTCCTGAAGAAATATTTTCCTGAATGAAAGAAGTGTCTATAAAATGTCAGTAAGCAGTGGAAAGTGCCTGTCTGCTTACACGTGTAGGGCGTATATGTTGTTTTTTTTTTTACAGTGATTTTTTTTGTCTTGACAATAACTACAAAAAATAATTTAACATATTTTGCATTGTTTTCCTTTATGTTGCTACATGATTTATTAATTGATTAGCAGATTGTGTTTATCTACTGATCGTTTGATCATTCCAGTTCTGTAGCATTAAAATAATAAATACATTCTTAATTTAAAGTCACTTTATTACTGCAGTTAGACTGAAGAATAAGTAAATAGTTATGACTTTGAAGGAAAAGATACATCTAGTATAAGAAGTATATTTTCCAAAAGATTTAGATGTCTCTAAATGCCAATTTCTAAAATAAATCTTTTGCTGTTTTCTAATTCAAATCTATTTTTATACACTAATTTTGTAACTTAAGGTAAAAAGAAGAGAAACTGAGATTGATGAGTTGTTGAGTTTGTCACAAGCTCGGAAATTAGTCGGTCTGAGCTCAGACACAGTCTTGTTAGGATGTCAGCACTGGCATCCAGTGCTTGTGTTCCAAAAAACACACTACTGTTCAAAGTCCATGCGGGTTGTGTATCTAAGTGTATTTGTTTGTTTTCTTTGAATACAGATGCTCCAAAAACAACTAAGTCAGTCCACTCCAAGTCTGTGTTGCTTGCACAGACAATTGTTATAGTGGTAGCAGTAAAAACATAAACTTTATCCAGCTACATCAATCAGTTCATGACATTTTTTGCACTTAATGCAAAAAACGCACATATAAAGTATACCACTGTACATCTCAGTGCTCTCTTTCTGTGTATTGCAATTCATGAAGGATAGTATATTTGAAGTGATGCAGGTTTATCAGGACAGGAAAAAATATATATATCACAATGAGTCTGAAGGGTCCAGTACTTGACATTCTGATGTTCAGGGCAAACTCTTTTTTGTTTAGTTTTTTTGTTACATGGCGTTTCTTTCTTTACTCTTCGTGTTTGTTTACTGGTTGACTGTACACACGTCTTAGGGAGGAAAGTTACTGAATTACTTTGACTAAATGGTAACTTGTACATTTACAGTTCCTACATTGGCAGCAAAAAAAATGTTAAGAAGAAAGTAAATGTGAATATTTATAAACACTCTTCATAATGAACACTGTGAAGGAGGAAATGTGCTGTTGTGCATGTACTGTTTTGTACTTTCTTTGACATTTCCAACATCAGAAGTGTTCTCTGACATGTTTGTTTTAATTTTTTCAACATTGCATATGCACCTTAAGACAGAGGTGGCCACCATGTTGTTTTTCTAAACTGTTGACTTTTTGACACTCGGTGCCTTGCAGATATTGATACTACCTGTCTTTCTCTGTTACACTACACTGTACCAGTTAGCCTCCAAGATTAAATTTGTTTCAAGCTTTGTGTCACATAACTTCTTTTACATTTCAGATGTGTGCAATTATGTTGCTTTGCCTGTTTTCTCTTACCTTGTTTGTGGCTTGGAAATAAATAATGAAGGGGTGTTGTTTGAGTTTTAATGTTGTTTTAATGTTGTCTTGTATAATCTGTTATTTATAGAGGAGAAAATGACAAACCACTAAAATTATAAGTAAAGATAAAAAAATATATACTATAATATAAATAGTCATTTTGCTTGTCTCTCAACTAGCTGTTACCTGCATTTGTTGTGTTTGACGCTCTCCCATCATTTAATTTTGCTGTCAACGTTTAACCCTCCGGAGCAGCAGGTGGCGCCAGGAGCCGGGTTTGTCCGAACAAAAACGAAAAGTGACGAGTCGGTGACAGCTTCCGGTGACTTTCGAAGATGGCCGCTCACATGATGTAAACATGCGAAACCATGCGACCAAGTCCGGCAGCTAGTTTAGTTCAAGTTAAAACGCGGCGTGGCATGTATTGATCTCATTAATTTGTGTGATATCGGATAGTTTGACATTAGCTACCAGTGTCGGACTGTTGACAAATTAGAAATCAGTTTTTGAGTGACCAACGAGCTAACGCTAGACAGTCATGCCAGCGCAGACCATTTTCGTCGGTTCTCTTCCAGCTTCAGCTTCCAACGAACGTCTGGAGGAAATATTCTCTGAAATAGGTCCGATTAAACAGTGCTTCGTGGTCAGAGAGAAAGGTGATGCTGCTGCTATTTGTTCAGAGTATTACTACTAATATTCATAGCTAATGAGAACATTTATTCTGATATCAAGCGTGTAAATCCACCTTACTAAAAGTTATAACATGTATAATATTAACTTACAAAACTTTTTCTTGTTTATAATCCAGGCACAGAAAAATGTCGGGGATTTGGATATGTCACATATTCCATGGAGGAAGATGCGCAGAGAGCCTTGAAAGAAGTAAAAGAGTACGACGGGAAGAGACTTTCTCTGTCAGTGGCGAAAAAGAAAATCAAAGACAAAAAGAAAGCGGGTATGTGGGAATATATGTCCCAACACTAGCAATAGGTACAGCTCTCACATGAACTTATCTGATGACTGCATCTCGTAATCCTGATAATGTCTTTCATTTAGCAGCTAAAGAACCAGCTAAAGAACCAGCTGCAGTACCAGAGAAAAATGAGCAGCAATCCAAAGGCTTCAGGAAAAAACAAATGAAAGCGAGACTTATTATAAGAAACCTCAGCTTTAAGGTACAGTACTGTTGTGAAATGCATCAAACATACATCCACATTATGACCCATTCCTTTAATGTCATTCTTATTGGCTGAGAAACTGCTGGTTGAGATGTTGCGTATTTCTGTCACAGTGCTCCGAAGATGATCTGAAAGAAGTGTTTTCCAAGTTTGGAACCGTTCTTGAGTCCAAAATACCACTCAAACCTGGTAAAGTGCATTTAATTCTTACTAGATGTTAGAAATATTTGAAGTTACAGTGTGACTGTTGGTTAGGTCGATTGGTGACTCCCTTTATTAAATAATTATCTTCTTTTAAATTTTCTTTTCAAGATGGGAAGATGCGAGGATTTGCATTTGTTATGTTTAAAAATGTGCCTCAGGCAGCAAAAGCGCTTAATACTATGAACCTGAAGGAGATAAAAGGTCAGTGACTAAAACTCTAGTGTTGCTTTGTCAAACACTGGCTTTGAGAAGATCATGTGACGTAATTCTTAAATGTTACTGTTAATTTACAGGTCGGCAGGTAGCAGTCGACTGGGCTGTACCTAAGGACAAGTTTATTGCCACACAACATTCCTCAGGTGCAGGTATTGTAAACTGCCTGTTTGTTATGTATAATCCAATCCACAATAATTAGCTTTATGATTTATATAGTAAATGACAAGAAACTATAGTGAAATATTTTTTGTAATGGGGTACTCAAAATACATTGTCATTGAAGGATAATCATCATGAATACTGTTTTATTTATCTCATAGAAAATCAAAATGTAAAAGTGGAAACTGCAAAACAGTCAGACACAGAGAGTGACACTGACGATGAAAATGAAAAAAAGAAGCAAGCAGGACCTGCAAAGAAAAGGTGTGGACCTCAGAAATGTAGTACTTCTGTTCATTTGCCATCAGTTGGTGAAATAAGTGAATGACTTTTGATCCACATCTTTCTGCAGAGTCACTTCCAAAGCAGCTGTGCAGCAGGTGGAGGAATCCCAGTCAGATGATGAAGATGACAATGAGGAAGAAGACAGTGACGAGGATGAGGATGATGATGATGATGATGAAGACGAAAAAGAAGAAGATGATGATGATGAAGAAGAAGAAGATGATCATGACGATGATGATGATGATGATGGGAGCAGCCTTGATTCAAATGACGATGAAGATGAGAGTCAGGATGACGAGGAGGATGAGGACGACGAAGGTGACTCAGGTAGAAATTTCTACCACATTTTAATGTCTTAAGATGTAATTGAATCATTTTGCTAAAGTGCTTGTTTACTACTTTCTGTAGCGCAAAAAAAGAAAACCTCTAAGAAACTTCTCCCTTCAGATGTGAAAGAGGGCAGAACAGTTTTCATCAGGTTTGATTTTTCTCATTACGTAATCTTCAACCTGCTTTTATTTGCCACTATTTCTCATTTTGTTTCATTGTTGCCTCCTCACATTCCCTGCAAATGTAGGAACCTGTCCTTTGACACAGAAGACGAGGGTCTTGAAGAAGTACTCCTACAGTATGGGGAACTTAACTACATCAAGATTGTTGTCCATCCAGACACAGAACATTCAAAAGGTCAGAGGGCAGAACTTACGTATATGAACAATTTTTATATTTCATACTTTAGAAAAAGGGCTGAATGACTCACTTTGTGTTTCTTATTTTAACCAGGCTGTGCATTTGCTCAGTTTAAAACTAAAGAGGCTGCAGACAGATGCATAGCTGCAGCACAGGATGAAGCAGAGGTAATATGCATGAATAATGCATGACAGTTATTGCTTACATCTTCCTTTTATATGACACTGCATCATCTATTGTCCTATTTTGTTCAATGAGATGATGTTGCTACATGTTGTAAAGTGGGGTTACTTGATGCAGAATGGTGGCATCCGTGTAGATGGAAGGAAGCTGTTGATTGTGGCAGCAGTGACCAGAGAGGATGCTGCCAAGATGAAAGTGAACAAGGTGAAAGTAGAAACAGGTACAAGGAACATGTACCTGGCCAGAGAAGGATGTGAGTAAACCCCATTCTTATGCTTTCTTTCCAGTTTTCTCATAGCTCTATTTATTCACCTCAAACACTCAGTTTTACGACTAATTACCAATATTAAGAAATTGACTTAACATCTATAACATTACAAGTTAAATCTGGGAGCCAAGACTAACGCAGTTTGTCACGTCACAGCATGACGTAAGGAGAGACAATAAAAAATATCTTACTCAAATCAATCAAAGAACTACTTAAGGAAGCCATGTCTGGCTTTTGAGGTGCCTGAAAAATGATTGCAACTTTAATAATGCTGTTTTTGATTTCAACACCCAGTAATCCGTGCTGGAACCAAGGCTGCAGAGGGTGTGTCTGAAGCAGATATGGCCAAAAGAACCAGAGTGAGTTTGTTTTTCATCAACATTTTGTATGTTTGATATGATTTTCTTTTATGTTGAACAGTTTTTTTGGACTTCTAATCTCCAGATATACTCCTGTGTTGACTCATACCTTTGTTGTCATGTATTCCTCTTAGTTTGAAGAAATAAAGAGGGCCAAGCTTCGAGACATAAATGTGTTTGTGTCAAAGACTCGTCTGTGTGTCCATAATCTGCCCAAGTCGGTGGACAATAAGAAACTCAAATCCCTCTGCCTTCAGGCTGTAAAAGGAGCAAAGGGAGTCCGCATTACAGAAGTGAGAAACATGAATAACCCTTCTAAAAATCTGTTGGTGTTTGTAATATTTATGTTTGGCTGTAACAGAATGAAAACCTTTGTACCTGTGTGACCACTAGGGGGTGTTGTTGTCATTCTTGCTCACGTTGTTTGTGCGTTCCCTTCCTTTCTCCTTTTAGTGTCGAGTGATGTATGACAAAAAGCCACAGAAGGGTCAGGTGATGGGACAGTCGTTAGGTTATGGATTTGTTCAGTTCCAAGAGCATGAACCTGCACTCGCCACACTTCGTTACCTAAACTAATAACCCTGACATCTTTGGCTCACATAAGGTACATTTTTGTAACAAAGTGCTTAAGTGCTGAGATTGATAAGCATGTTCAGAAGCCTAAGTATGTGTTTGTACGTGATTCCGCAGAGACCTATTGTCGAGTTTTCCCTGGAGGATTCAAGGAAACTCAAGATAAAAGAAATGCGACAACAAAAAAACAAGGTTTGTTTCTGTAAATTCAGGACACGTACATCTACAAGTTTTTTTTTTTTTTTTTTAAATAACCCTCTGTGGATATTTTTGCAGGAGTTTTTACAAAATCGGCCTTTCAAAGGAAAACAGCATTCACAGACATCTGGAGACGACAAAGGGCCCAGGAAAAGTGGAAGCAAACCACAATCCTCATTGGAGCAGATGGGAAAGCAGCGAGGTATCAAAATATTATTTCAGTATTGGACATATGGATCTCAGGCAGATTAAAGGGTTGCTGCTTCCAGTGATGTGACAGCTTTTGTTATTGTTGTGTTTGTTTATGTTTGTTCTATTGACCACATACATGCTGTCTGACATTACAGCACACTACTGCTGTGGAGAGTCTGTGTTACCTCTGCCTGACTGTTAACACTGAGTTAAACTCAACTAAACACAGTGTTTTTAATTTTGCTGTCACCTTCATCTTCTTTCTTAATTCTAAAGAATTTCCCTCTGTCTACTTCTGTGTTTATCAGCTCCTCCTCAAAATAAGAAGAAAGACGGGAACTATTCCGGCTTTCAAACAAACCCTGAGGTCGAACATGTTGATTTAGAGAATGGAAAAAAAAGAAGGAAGGTTCTACCATTGCCTTCACATCGGGGACCTAAGATCAGGTAGTTTTATTTGTGTGCGTGCATGTGTGTGCGTGTATTTTCTAATTAAATATGGCCCTAGCTCATTTGGATCACTTCATATTTTTTAATTGGAGAGACAGCGTCTTGTTTGTTTGTGACATTGTTCTCATGTGTTTGCTGATCTTCCTCTTCGTGGGCCTGTTTAGTGAGTTATCCAACTAACAATGCTGTTTACCCTAAACATTATGTAGCTTTTCCCCACATAGTAACTGAAGTAACCTGATTTTACCCTTCCTCAACTGTGGACATCAGGTCTTAATTACACACTGAACTGTCTTTTGCAGAATGCGTGATAAAGGAAAGCAGCAAGCCCCGCCACCAAAAAAGGCAAGACCTGGATCTAAAAGGAAGGAGCATCAAAAACGACACTTGGAAAAGCCTACAGAGCCAAGAAACCAGGTCTGTACATGTTCTGTTATATATGCTGGGCTCATGTTCACAAAGCAAAGAGTTGCTGTTGGAGCACTTAAAATAACATTTAAAAACACACTATCATATTGTGAGTTTACGTCAGAGCTAATTTTATTTTGTTGTTTTTTTTTTTCTTTTTTCCAGAAGGCAGCAAAGAAACATTTCAGGAGCAGAGATGGCGACCGTTTTGACAGCCTGGTAGAGCAGTACAAGAAGAAACTCATGGGGAACAGTGACAAGAATACAAGTATCAAAAGAAGCAAGTGGTTTGATAGTTAATTGTTTGTGTGAGTGAGTGTATGAGAGTGTGTGTGTTTGAGAAATCTTAAATTTCAACCACAACAGAGGTCCTGTATATTTGACATCCTGAGCTTTTAGAATAAATACTCTGGTTCTCATGTATCAGTTTTATGTGAAGTGTACAGTCAATGATTCTTTGTTGGAAACTGTACTTTGGCTTGTCTTCATCACTGCCCACATTTCTGCTTGTTTTTACTCCTATAATAACCTGAAATGTGTAAGTACAGTTTTTTTTCTCTGTGTGCAAGTATTTTTTTTAAATGGAAAATATATTGAAATACCAGAACTTGTGAGTTTTTGTTTTGATATTTACTAGTTGGTATTAGGTATATATTTGTGGTATGATTCAAAAATGTGTCTAACGTCGTCAAACATTTGCTTGCTTAATGTTCTTAACCAGAGTTAATCATAAGCTGATAGCTCTGGATAAACACTTCCCACTCATGAACCCTGAATATAGGAGTGGAACAAGACACGAACACGCACAGAGGACATAATACATTAACCTGGTCTAAGCCCCTTTTTTTGCCTTATTACACAAGACTCAAAAAATGGCAAATACAAGAATACATTTACAAAATATTTATTCACAGTTTAAATTCAGTAGTTATAAAAAAATACTGTCAATTGTATAAAACGATACAAAATTGATACATATAAATAGCCATTTTGGAAGAGCGGATAATATTGCACTGAACGTTTCTCTTTAGCCCTCCTCCTCTTAACAAACACACCTGTTATTCTTGGCCATTTTCCACATGTTTTCAGGAGTTTCCAGCGATTACATCATTGATCAGCCTGATGTTTTCCTTTGGCTGCAGTTGACTGATGCAGATATTTGACTGAATTAACACGAAGATCCCAATTCTCATGATACAGTAATATAAACCTACGAGCAGCTGGTTTCTTTGTGTGCAACGTATACTGCAGATCAGTTTGCCTCTAAACATCCCTGTGGAAACTGCTGCGAACATGCTGACAGCAAAAGCTTTTTTTTTTTTCTTCTTTTTTTTTTTACAAAATATTTAGCAATATCATTAGATAAATAAATACATATATAAATAAGTGCGTGATCAAGAATACATTTCCTTCAAAGCATGTCAGATATCGCAGATGCAGACAAACAACTACTTACTACTTATTGATCCTAATATCTTTCTCAGCAAGTCTCAAGATGATCCAGATTTTTCAGCAGTATATTGAGGAACTGCTTCACTCTCATGAGAGCCTCGATGGTCACGGTGAGATTGAACCCCTTTTGACTCTGCAAGTCTTGCAGAGGCCCTGGCGTTAAAGGTTTTGGCCGCTGTTCGGCGCAGTGTCCCTGCCTCCACTGATGGAGGTAGCCCGTCAATGAGGACATTTCAGTCTTGACCTGGGAGACCCCATTAAATGTGTCAGAGATCAGACTGTTGTAACCCTCCAAGACCGTGACTACAGAAGAAGAACCATCCAGATTATCAGCAGGTTGACTGGGTATCAGGCCAGCGAGGACCTGCAGCGAGACAGAATGAGATTCAGTCAAACACAATGCAACTTTTGTTAACACTTACGATTCTGTCACCATAAACAGGACTAAAAACCTTACCTGGAAATCTTTGTCCAGCCTAACTACCAGCTGTTCTGCCATCCATTTCACTTTTGATTTCATTTTCACTACTTCCACTGGCAGAGGTGCTGCTGTGCCCACACTTAAGAGTTGCAGCAGAGAAAACAGGAGCAGAAGAGTGTAGTCCATGGTTCCCAGGATGCACAAAATTCAGAAAATCCTAGGAGAAGATTCAAATCAGACATGATTAAAAAACTTATTCTTCCTTTAATGTTCTTTATCGTTTCCAAGTTTCATTTGCTGTGTCACCACTGTGTAATCTCACCAAGTTCATATGAGCCTGCTGTCATTTTTTACCCCTTCCTCCCATTAATTTGCTCAATGTGTTTGTTCATAGCAGCAAATATTTGTGATAGCAACACCTGTGAATTTCCGGCTGTGTAACTGTTACAAAGATCAACAGATTTGCCTAGTGCTTTTATTCTCAAGCCAGAGTTTTCCAAATTTCAACATGTTGTATAAAAAAAAGAAGGAAGGATAAGCTCATAAAAACCTCAGCTTGAGCTACAAGATAGACCAACTATAATGAACAAGAATTTATCTATAAAACAACACATGGCATCTAAAATAAAAAGTTTTTAAACATCCCAGAATGCTGTTAACAGATGTAGTTAGATAGTGAAGTAACAATGGAAGAGTTGGAGTGCGAGGAAAGAGATGAGCAGTGAGATGAAGAGGAGAGTTAACCTTACCTTAGCTGGTCGCTGCCGTTATGCCACTGTTAGGCTCCATCAGGGTATCTTATAGTCAAGCTGTTGACTCATCTCTTAGTCACCTCTCTATGACCCCCATTCCCCTTCTAATCCACCCACTCACTTACCTCTCTCCATCTCATACCCCTGAATCCCCCAGTGGCTCTGGGAGAGAAGGGAGACATGTATTTGCAGCATATTTTTGGTAACTAGTCACAGGGAGAAAATGTACACAAACAATTCAAAGTCAAAAGATTCTTTCCCCTTTTATAAAGAGGTGATTAGAAAGTTAAACATGTGCCTTAGTCTTACAGTGGTCACTTAAACCTTCCCGGTGAAGCAGGGGCTTTTACTTTTGCTCCAGCAACAATTTCTAAAGGATGAGGAATAGGAATATGTGACCACACTGTTGCAAATCCAGAATTACAACACTCCCATCTCCTTGCACAAGTGATAATACATTACTGATCTGAATAAGCATTTTTCTAATCCTGTGACTCCAGAGACATGTACAGTGTGACTAACTAATCAACAGGGTTTTTATGTCATATCCTGTACTGACACTTGGCTCCATTGATATTTTCTGAACATTGCCCAGTGTCACAGGTGACATTGGGCAATAAAGATGCTCTTTCCAACTAATGTTTATTTAGTATCTATCGTAACACAGCATGTCTAGGAACACTACTGCAGCAAATCTGACATTTTTAGCATTGTATATCATTAATTCTATTTTAGTTGATATCGATGATAAGTTCTTGTATGTTTATTTATGGTCAATGTGAAATAATCAATTGATTTTTTGTGACGGCCAAGCCACACACAGGGTAATTGAGTCACAGGGCACACAAACACTCACACACTTGCGATTGAATTAACTCAAACATATTTTCAGCTGGCATTTTTCATGTGTTCATCACACCAGAAAAAAACTAAACAAACAAACAACAAAAAAAAAAACATAAATATATTTTGAAATGTCACATTTTCTTGCAATCTGATGTTGCATCAGTTTCAGAATAGATAATAGATTGTTTTGTAGAAAATACATTTTTACACAATAATTGTGGTTATTGATGTTTTTTTATGAAAGAAAAATCTTGTTTAAGATTCTTCTTTTCCCAGTACACATTAATAGTCATACATGCCAGCTGCACAGGAATCACACTGACGTACAGTATGCAGTAATAATGCAGCAGTGGTCTTCCAGTGAATAACATGATCAGTCATCATGCCAGATGTTTTATGGCTTCCTGAATTTACAGATTATCTCATCTATTCCATCGATTACTACACTGTTTCAGTTGGAAGCACATGTTGGCTGCATCTCTGTCCTGGGGAGAGACTGAGAAGAGTAAGTTTCTGTTTCTCTGAACTACCAAGAGGGTCAGAGAGGCTAGGCTCCATATGTGTTAGAGGAAAGTTTGGATCCAAAGGGAACACAACTAAAACTCAAGCGTCATTTCACTACTCCCTAAAGGCAACTTACAGTAAATCCTGCATACTCTTAACTACCTTGTGCACATGCATACACACTCTCTCACAGAGACACAAAGCCCTCATAAAACTGTTAATACTTGTTCATTGCCACACCTGGGGCAGAATAAACAGACATGAGATTGGATCTCAAAATTGTTGGGAAAAGACACTGTGAGAGACATGTTTCTGGGAAGAAAAGTAAAGGGGTGACAGGGTCCCATTTGTATTTTGAACGGGAATCGTCTATTATTCATGATGGAAAAACATGTAGGAATGAAGGGAAACATGATTGGATGAACAGTTTCCAAATATTGTTAAAAAAAAACTTTTTCTGAGCTCTTCTCTGGTTCAGGCTCCATTGCCGGCAAACGAGCTGACATCTGGGATGAATTAAAAACTGCCTGTCACTAAAACTATTTTTAAAACGGCGTTTCGCCTACCAGTATGTGACGTCTCAGTATGCAGGAAACAAGATAGTGTTGGTGGGACTTGACTAAGTTATGTCTTTTTGCCACAGAGTGGAATACACAGTCATCACACAGGCTCTCGTGAGCGAACCAGTAAACAAACAGGGCTGCCACGTTTCATTTTAATACTTGAGATGGATCTGTAGTGTCTGTGGTATTGATTTAACCTCAAAGGTTAATCACAATGTTTATCCCTCTTTTAAGTTGGTTCAGCATTAAACATATCATGAAAGGAATGAGTCAAAGTTATTTCCTTTTTGTCAGTTAATAAACGTCTTTGTTTAGTCCAGCACGCACAAACTGCTTCCGAACAGCCAACATCCACATTTTTACTTTTGTATAGTTTCATGGCTCCAGAGTTTTATATCAGGATGTGCCGTTTTATCCATGTGATCACGGAGGATCAGTGAAACTGCATCACTGAAGGACAAGACGTCAACTCCTGGAATGTGACAGAAGGACACTGCAAGGCCTCATTAATAATTCATGAGGACTTTGTGTCACATGACTTATGGGAGCACATGAGTCACAGTCTCATAAAAAAAAGAAAAAAAAACCCCTCACTGGCCATTTTAATAGGTACACCTGTAGAATCAAATGCAAAATACAGCAGCTCTGCTACAAATTCTACTCTTACAAGGTTTTAATTTCTCAGTTTTTGTAAATAGGGTCGTCAACATGTTAGAAACACTTGTTAATGTAATGCCGTCCAGTCCCACTATGACCTTAATAATAAACATATAGTAGAATCATCACCTTTCAGACAGTTTCAACAAAAAAAAAAAACCTGGTATAAACACTTCCACGCAGTGAAACCTTTGTGTTCAGCCCTCTAAAGTTACTGTTTCCTGTGAGTCACAGGAAAGCTGGGAAGTTGGATTCATTGATCCTGCATGTGCTGCCCTGCATAATGTCTTGTTTTCACACCCCATATCCGTCTGTGACATAATCACCATAAAGCCTGTCTGAAAAGACCTGACTCAGCGTTTTTGTTGGAGGACTTTGCACAATCAGAAAGTAAAATTATGTAAAAGTCCAGTCACAGCACACAGGAGTCCTGCTGAGTAACGAGTGCCACAGGTCGTTTTTTTCTCATTTAAAAATATTTAAGCACCTGAGTAAGTTAAAGTGTGAATCATGCTATGAAAGTTAAAGAAATGTTTCAGGGTTTATTGGATTGCAGATGCTCTTCCCCACCAGCAAATGATCAGCAAGTGGCTTCACGTTTCTGTGGATTTTGAGTATTAGATTTTAAACAAGCTAATTGCTGTTGTTGTTGGGTCTGCAGTAAAATAAAAAGCTCCAGTCAGGTGAGGTGACTGATGCAAAGTCTTCTTATTTGGAAATGGATTACTGTTTTCATTTCACTTCAGTTTATATATGTACCAAATCTTAAGGCATTTGACAGCGCATGGTTTAAGACCTTACAGAATAAAACAATAGAACTATACATTATACAGAAAATTCAACAGTCCCATTTTGAGCAAGCACTAGATGACAGTGTAGAGGAAAAACCCCATCCACTATCTGCATCAACTGGTTAGAGTGAGTGGAAAGTGGAGAGACAACAACAGACAGACAATACACTGGGCAGATTGGTTGGGCCAGTAACTGCATACTAGAAACATACAGCTCCAAGGCGAGGACACCTGCAGAACATTACAGACAGAGGGAGACAGAGAGGAGGAAGCACAACTACAGGAGACACAAAGTTAATCACATGTAATGGTGGCATGGGGAGAGGAGAGGAGAGGAGAGGAGAGGAGAGTGAATTACAACAAATGCATGGACTAGTTTTTCAGCATCACTTTGAGACAGGATGCTCCTAATTTTATCAATATTCGTCATGTGGAAGGAGGCAGTTCTAGAGATTTCTTTAAAGTATGAGGTAAAGGACAGATCATGATCAAAGATTTCATCCTGAGTAACTATCCAATTACAGGGTATGAGTTAGAGTCTATTAAAAACCCTGTAGACCACATTGAATAAAATATAATGCCAGAAAATCATTTGTATGACCTTTGTGTGTTATGGAACACTGCACATGTACACTTATCTACAAAGCAATCCTACACCTGAAAACACACTTGTGCAAAACATACAGACACACACCGAGGCCTTGGCAGGTCTTGACAAACACACTGACTCATAATCAAAGTGGAGATCTGAAATCAAAGCCATCACGCAGACACATGTTCTCCTGGACACGATGCCTGGAACAGATTCTTTTGCAGGACTGGGAATGAGTAAATACAGACGACGCAGCTGAAATCAGTCAAGGTGCAGCCAGTCGATGCATGAGTAGCAGGGGTGGCACAATAACACAAATTTAACACTGAAGTACAAAGGTACAGATGAGGACTGGAAGACAATAAAGTAGAAATGTACAAAACCACAGTACAAGTGCCACCAGATTTAAGGAGAGTTCAATGTGTTGGACTTTAAGTCTGAGAAAAGTACGTATGAAACTCCCAAGTAGGAGGCCATACATTAGTTCTAGGGGACTGAAAGACAGTGAACGTGGTTCTGTGGTCAGAGAAATGTTCATGTTGCAGCTTGTATTTATTTTCTTGCATAATCAGGGATCTTCGTGACAACGATGTCCATTCAGATGCAGAAGTCAGCACCTTGGGTCACATAGACACAGAGCGTGTGAGCTTGACTTGTCCGCCTGCAGTCCAGATCTGACTCTTATTGGAAACGTTTGGCATCATTTGGAAAAAGAGGATCAGACAGCCGTGACCACAAACTGTTGATCAGCTTAAGTCTTGTATCCCACCTGCTGGAGCCTGTTGTCAGATAAATAAGCAAGTGAACAAATCACAGATTTGAGTTTTTACTGCGTTCTATACAAAATAGTCTAAAGGTAAAACTAAGTTGTTCCATCCCCCAGCATAAAGAAAGCCGGCCTTCTTTCCAAAGCTTTGTGAAATAGTTTGAGTCAGGAGATGAAGACAGTTCAATAATGTTTGTTTGTGTGTGTGTTTACTGGAAGCCAACATGCATCACTGCTGTGTGTACCACCTGTTTTTTTTTTTTTGGTTTGCATGATACCAAAGAACTTGTTGCAGAATGGTTAGAGGAAATGACACATTTCTGTTTATTAAGGCAGCATGTCCACGGGAGCTCTTAACGTTTTCCCTTAACCCTTGTGTAATGTTCATATTCCGGCTACAAATCCACTTATTGTGGGTTTTATAGACCTGAGACGCTGAGAGAGGAGTTTTAAGACTACTTATCTACAACACTGTACACAAAATACTCAACAGGTGTTTACTTCACCTCAATTACAAGATGTTTAGGCTACATGTTTGCTTAGAATTTGACCTCTTTGCCTCCATAAGGTCACATGTACCAATAAAGGTTCAGTTGTTTTTTTGAATATTTGTCTGAAGAAACAACATAAATCAAGACGTAGTGAAATAAAGCATCTTTATTCTGAAGAAATTAAAGTATCGTAGGTTTTTATGATTACTGAGCTTTTGTCTTAAAGAGACAGGAATGGAAAAGGAATTCTAAACATCCAAGACACACAACTATGCCACTTCATTTTCTACAGTAGGCGACTGCATGTGCTGCACACAACTAACCCTCAGTAGTCATAAATGCTGATCCTAGTTGCACCCTTATCATGTTGACAGACATATTTGTTGGCTCATTTTCAAGAGAACTTTGTTTTTTCCCTATTTGTTGACTTATACCTGGAGATTTATTAGGTCTATTATACATTAATGTGCAAATGAATGCATGGTTACACTGAATTATATGTCCTGTGTACAGCCAAAGAACCGTTTAACATTTAGCAAATGTTACATCTGGGTTATATTATTATATTATTATTTATATTATTATATTATACTATTATTGCACTTTCAGTATTGGTTTGAGTTTACCATTGATAACTAAAGAAAGTTCCTTATTTAGACATTGTATATACTTCACACCATCAAACTCATAATCATCCTTGCAACTGTATCCGTGGATTTGTTTGTGTGTGGATTCAAGTCAAATGTCCTCATTCAAAAAACAACAACAACAACAAAACAAAAAAACAACTTGAGCAATGCTGCCATCTTCTGGGTGAATTATATAGCGTTGCAGGTGCATTTAAAATAGAGGTAATGGGAATTAATGCTGGTCCTCAGAATAAAGATACCTGCTGTTTTTTTGGTTTATTTTTCAAGTCAGGGAATAATTTAAATCTTGGATAAAAGTTTAAAGCAGTTTATTTGGGAGGAAAGAAGCTTTACAGTGGACAAACATAACCAGAATGAGGATCGTTGGAATAATGTCAGGTATGATATATTTTTTTTAATAAGTGGTGGACTATTTTTTTATCTATAGCAAAAGTGAAATTAAATCAATCACAAGAGTCAAATGCAAAAATCCAATCACTATTCTGCAGCTGTATACACTCACAGGGCACAAATATAAAAATTCACCTCAAGTGTCAGGAAGGAATTTTATGCAGGTCGTCATAGATGTGATCCTGATGTGAGGGTCCCCTGCAGATGCTTTTTGGGGTAAGGGCTTCCTGGATAGTCATTGGACAGCAAGCCCAGACCGCAAAAAGACCTGAAAAGAACGTGACTGCTAAGCTGAAACCAGGACCACGATCACACACCGCATCTGAAACACACAGTCACGCATCTGTGAGACTGACAGTAAATCAGGATGAAAATGTGTCATACATAACAATTCTGCATTATTTCATTTATTGTTTTTCTATTGGACCAAAATACCTCAGGTAGAATATAAACCCTACACCCACAGAGCAAGCTTTGAAGGAGCGTGATAAAGTTCAGCATTGTTTTTGAAATGACCCTCTTTCTCAGTCAGTGTGGTCTGTAAAGGTAAATATTCACTGAGGCCTTAAATAAAATACACATATGGCTAAATGCCAGCAGTTCCCTAAACGTGACAGTACGTAACTTCTTCTGAGACACTTCTCTGATTTCACCATATAAGACGGGAAAAAAATCATTTGAAAGCAAACAGGTGTATTTAAGTATTTTGTGTTTCTTTAGAAACACTTTTCACTACGACATCAAATAAACTACTAACACCGTAAATCTTGTTTATTAAGTTAAAGGTTAATGTTACCAGGTCGTCTATCCTGATGTCATCCAAATGTTTGTGCAGTGAAGCAGACATCACGCTGCTTTTCACCTTAAACATAATTGCTTCTCTATCATGTTTCAATTGAACAGTAACACAGGTAAATACATCGTACACTGAGTCACTGAGTTTGTTGAAAGAATCCATAAATCACGTATAACTGTATAATGACTTTTAGTCACCTAGTGTAAAAAAATGTCATATAAACCAATAGACATAACCAAATGTATCGTCACCAAAACTATGAACAAATAAATAACTGTAGCTTAATTCAAGAAATCATACTTACAGCATTTAAGTTTCTAAAAGGCTCCCTAAATTTAATTTCCACCTTACACTTCAGGTAGCCAGTACAAGACCAGAGTGTGTAACATCAACTGGCAAAATGTGAACTAAGAAGCATTTCTAAAATGTTTTGCTGCTTTATGATCAAAGGTATTCAGTAAAACTGGAGCATTTGTGAGTAACACTAAAATGAAAGTATGCTGCAACCATGCATGGTTTTCTATTTCTAAGACAAGACTGACGTAGTGTTTGGAAACCAGAAAAGGGGGGGGGGGAAGTCAGGAGATAAGAACATGAGTACATTTTAGGTGAAATTGTGTGTTAATTTATACGTAGGAAGAAGGCCGGAAGACGGAAATCTGGTTTGCAGGTGACGAGACTGTAAATGTGGACGTGCACTTGCTGTGTGACACAAGTTGGTGTAAAGTTTAATTCAAGATGGTGCATGTGCATGAAGATTGAGATGAATTGATTTACCCAATTGTATATTACATACATAAATCATACAGGGCAATACAAATCAAAAAGCATTTTTTTACAATTCACCTACTGTGCAAATAAGTGTCATCATTTCACACAGGTGTCATGGAGCAAAAACTTGATGGCTGCAGGAAAAGGTAATATACAGTATGTGATGTGGGACCTATAATTAATTGGAAAGTAAAATGACAATATGCTGTGTGAACAATGAACACAGAGTTGTCTGGGGAGGTTTATGGGGTGGGGGGGGGGGGGTCACTGCTGAACAATGATGCTGCAGCGGACAGAGGAGAGTGGACCACATTGGACGAGCTTCATGTGAGCTGTCCATGGTTCTGAAAGCCTCACACCAGCCCTGCCGGTAAACGCCCTAAAATCCCCCCCCCCCCCCCCCACCCCTGCCACCCCACCTCCTCTCACGACACTGTGCATGTGTGCAAGTGTGTGTGTGTGTGTGTCTGTGCGTCTGTCTGCTTGAGTGTGTCCGACGATGTGTGCATGTGTGTCTGTTGAAGTAGGAACACCACCACCATCTTGTTGAATGCAACATGCAAAATCTCTTGGGTCTTTTTTTTTTTTTTTTTTTTTTTTGTCTTTCTTTCTTGTAACAAGGGGGTTGCACTGTCAATTCATCCTGCTTATACCCACGTCACCTGGCCAGTAGCCTGGAAAAATAAACCCTCCTCTCATGACATGCGATCGGTGGGGGAGAAAAGAGCGCAGAAAAGACACCGCGAACACTTTGACAGACACTTTGAACTTCTCACTGTAAAGATACGATCCACAGGCGAATTGAAAGTTTTGGAAAACACAAAATTTCCACGCATCACCAGCGTTTGGCTGTGCGCGTCGGGCAGGTCGCCGAGCTGCGAGCAACCATGACGCGCACAATCTTGAGCTAAACCACAGCTGATATTGCCCTTACTGCCATGCAAAACCCCGAGCAGCGATTTCTAGACGAGCCCTGGCACAGCAGCAAAATCATGTGCAATGCAAGAAATAGAAATGGCTGAGAGTTGTGTTATTTAATGGGATGTGAGAGAAGGGAAGAAGGGTGCACGTTACCTCTGTGCGTCTCTAGATGCGAGAGCTTGGAATAGGTCGGGGTTGTGTGAAGCCCCCTGGGAGAAAAGAAAAAAAAAATGCACATAAAAACATAGTATCATCACATGTATCTAATGGCAGCGCATTGCATTACACAGGGAAAACACAACACAATGGGCGCACACAGCGATCACACGAAGAACAAACAGCCGAGGCTGTGTGCACCGCACCAGATAAACACAGATACATGTTGTCGAAAATGTTACTTCATAAATCTAGTACACTGGCAAGTATCATCCCGCAAATGCGCTGTGGATGAGAAGGAAAAAAAAAAAAAAAAAAGCATCCATATATACACACCTCCCTTACTATCGCTGATGCTCGAAGGGTTGGGGCGACGTGATGCCATTGTGATCATTTTCACTTCTGCATTTTGATTCACCTCTGTTTTCGATGCATTTTTGTGGAGGAAATATACTTCCATTTTGTACTCGTTTCCATCCTTTCTTGTAGGAAATACTGCAAAAGACCCAAATGGAAGCCACTCAATTCCTCCAGTCTGCGATTGACCCGCATTGACGTCATTGCGTCATTAGGTCTCCCCTGGAAACACGGGGCTCCCAAAAATAGCAACACATTAATTCAGCCTGCGCTGGGGTTGGCTTGGCGGGGGTGACTATTTGTATCAATCCATAACCCCTCCTCTGATTCTAAGCAATAATACAGTGCTTTCTCTCTCTCTCTCTCTCTCTCTTTCTCTCTCAAGGACGAGCTGATCACGACTCACGGCTATTTTTGGAAAGAGAGAGAGAGAGAGAGAGAGAGAGAGTGAGAGGGAGAAAGAGAGAGAGAGAGAGAGAGAGAGAGAGAGAGGTGGGTGTGATGAGAGACGCCCGCACCTCTGCTCTCCTCTCTGCTGGCTGGCTGAGAAACAGAAACAGCACCACAGGGATAAAAATAGAAAAAAGAGCGGTCATCCAGCTCAGCCAGGAGTGGGGGGGGGGGGGGGGAGGAGGAGGAGGAGGAGGAGGAGGAGGAGGAGGAGGAGAGGCGAGACCCGAAACTTAGTTAACGACCAGCAAAAAAGGTCCGACCGTCGGCCTGCCACTGTGAGCCGGCATCCACAGCCATTCATTCATTTCAGGGAAAACACACACACACACACACACACACACACACACACACATACACACACACATGCAGGGGTTATGCTTTTCATTCATTCATTCATTCATTCATTCATTCATTGTAATGAAGGAAGAACATCTCACTGAGGTGATACACAGCCAGCAGAGAAGCTGCTGAAGTTTCCAGCTCTTGGCCCCTAAAAGCCACTTGTTATTCATTCATAGAACAGAGGTGAAGTATGACATACAATCCATTCACACGTGCAGCAACCGCGAGGATTTGGTGCCATTTCATTTGCCTTTTGTGTTGTAACACCATCACCTCTCTGCGTTGAGGCTGCAACTGTGCTTTCTGCTTGTTTTCCGGCTCGTGTGTAAAACAGTTAACATGCAATACTGACATGATGTTACTCCTTATTTCCCAAGGCACCTTTGATTTACAATGCAAACCACTCTCATGCAACCAAGATATTATAATATCACCCCTGTGAATAACCTTTCTTCACTATCATTATTATCATTAATATCAGAGAACTGAATATCAGTATTTTAGAGTTGATAAGACAGTGTTTGGCTTAAATAAAAGAGCATTTGCAGTGGCCATGTCTAATCTAACAGCTACCATGTTAATAGTGAGCTTTTGTGCCCACAAGTGTGAATCCTAAAGTACTGATGCCATCTACTGGTTATTTAAAGGATTTGCATATAATAGAAAGCTTGGTTGCATCATCCTTTTGTGAGCAGGTAGAAGCATTTTTCACTCCCTAACCTGCTGGTGCAGATTGGTATTACACTGGGATTTGGTATTAAAGCATTGGGAAAAGATGGGGTGGAACATAATCTGCTTCCTTTCTCTCCCCTCTTCTAGCCCGCTGAAAATTAGGAATTGATTACTGGACAGCGTGACCTTTTTCTTTTTTTTCTTTTCTCCCCCCAGTTTCTCTGTATTGTCCTCTGCTGCAGACAGATGAATGTTGGATTTCTTCTGACAGGTAAAGATCTGCAGACAATGAGCTGAAGAAGAAACTGCACACGTTGAGGATCAAACACTGCAATGACCTCTATAAACAGCAGGTGGCAGGAGGGAACACTATCTGGGGACAAACCTGTTGCAGCACATCTGCAAAGTATAGTGCAGCCTGTGTAAGCCCCTTTTTTTATCCCGCCTGATGAGCTGCCAAAGCGTGAGCCCTTCAACTTGTGAATATTCAGATTCGTTGCAGCACTGATAAGCATCAGCTTTCCACATTCACATTTCTCAGCCACAAACAGCCAAAACACTGCAGCGCTAACTGGAAAAGGACTCTAATGTGGCGGAGACTAATTGTGGAGATAGTGACACGGTCACATGCGTGTATGTGAATGTACACATGCATCACTTCATCCTAATGCACTGATCACAGCTTCCATCCATGTTTGTCTCTTTTCACCTTAGCTCCGGAGACTTGTAATAAAGCACACAGTAGGAGAAACAGTAGACGTAACATAACAAAGCTTATTGGAACCAAAACTGCCTGCCTTAGTGATCAATGTCAGATGCTTCTCGCATGTTTTTAATTGCGCCATTTTGCGCCCATATGGTTCAAATACAGCACAGTGGGGTACCTTGGGAGACATCAGTGAAATCGCCTTGGGAGAAAATAACAGCAGCAATATCTATCCCCAGTCACAGAAATTAAGAGCAGACGCTGGCATCCATTACAGCTCCTGACGGTAAGCAGTTTAGCTCAGCCTGCTGTAAATCACTGCCACTGGAGATGCGCGCTCGGCACTGCCTTTATGTGTGGTTTTATCTCCACATATTCCTGATTTATCAGCTGTTCCTTTTTGGCAGGTAATAGTGACACAGCTTCACCTGGTGGAGCGCCTTTGCACTAAAGAATCTTTGATTTATTTACTACAGCCACAGTTATTCTTTGGATACAGTAGGAGGCTTCTGGTGGTTTGTCCTACATCGAAAGGGTATGTGTCTCTTTAACAGCTTTGTAAAGGCGCTGTAGGGAGACATAGACTAGTTTATTTCCAATTACCCAGAGACATTGCATTAACTGAAGATATTAAAGAGGAGAGTAATGCTGTTGTACAAGCCAATCGCCTGTGAATGCTGGAATCTGCTGAGCCTGCACTGGGTATACACATGCTCTAACACACAGCAGCCACATAAACGCTTGCCTAGGCTGAAGCTCATACCAACACTCTCATGTGTGTATGTTCATTTAGAGACGCAACTGTCATGCAGTCAGAACCTTTTATGGGAAAAACGCCTTTGCAGTTACATTTGGCACTGAGTGTTTTGTTCACTGGTTTGCTTCCTGCAGATTTCAAGGCAGCATGCCACAGATTCCACCGGGAACACCATCAAACCCCTTACACCTCTTATAGAAAACCACCCAGCAGATTCACGTGAGGCACTGAATATAGTACTAGACTTGGTAGATGCACTAACAGTAGTTACTGTGTTGCAGTAGAAACGGCAGTAAAGAATGGGAAGTATAGGGATTAAATTGGCCACTCATGCCTGCCCCCATTAAAATGAGGAATAATAGTAGTGTGCTATAAAGTGAGCAGCACTTTGCTTTATGACCTGCAAAAAGTTGGGCTTTGTGTTTAGTGCCAAATAGCCAATATTAGCATGATGACACACTAACCTATGATAGTAAAAATGATATTATTATACTTGCTTAACATCAGCATCAGATTTCCGCATGTATATCAGAAGATGCATGCGCTCAACAACAGTGTCTGTGAAGCAGCTATGGACAGGTCATGTCAGGAGAATCCATATTGGTGCCAATGTCCATAAATTATCTTGAGAAAGGAGTCTAAATGAGTTGATTGTTTGGGGAGTGAATAAGCAGAAAAGCTATTGACTGGTGCAGAATTTGGCCATCTAACAGATCTGCTGCAGTAATTACCAGACATGAAAGATAGGATATTAAAAATGGGACAAAGCTACACTTAGTGTTTGTCTTCAGCCTCTGAGTTCTACCTGAATTTTTTGCATTGCTTACCTGCTGAGCAGGACAAGAAAACAGGAGCCACCGAGGGAACGTAATTCACTTCTCAGCAATATTACTGCAATATCATATATCATCGCTTGTATAAGCATTCAGTGTCCCGCCGTTCAGCAAATATTGATAAAGTTGCATCATTCAGAGGAAAAAGAATGAAGTCCTTTGTCAGGCAGCGGATGGAATGATTTTATATTCTGCCTTGCAGTGTGATGGATGATGAAATGCTGGCCTAAAAACAAAAAGTGAACAAACAAAACAAAACAGCAAACTCGGCTGAAATACCCAAAGGACAGTCACTGGAGAAGGAACAAAAGAGATTGATATTCTATCAAGAGTGTTTGTTTGTTTTGCTGTAAATCTATTGAGAATATGCCCACACATATTAATAGAGGGAAAACTCTATACGAGCTATTTTTCCTTAAAGATATATGTCAGCACCATTGCTCCCAAAAAAACATTGTTGTGTTTTGTTTATGTAAGGAGCAGGTATTTTGTGCTTATTTCATCCTTGCTTTGGTAAATGTAATTCTTCTATCCATACATTAGAGTCACCTCAGGTACTGTAGAATTTCCAGAACTACACTGCTCAACGGTAATTCTATGTAAGTGTAATACACTTATATTAAGATTCAAATGTAATCTGGCTTATGAGTCTGAGTTATGATATAATATGTTTATGTAAGGCTGTATGTCTTATTTTAGAGAAATGTCTCTTGCCTTGTTTTCATTAGCACACTTACCCTGAGCTCTAATTTTAAGACAAAACATTAAGTCATTTTTCTTGTATATTCTCAACTTTATCTTTCAAGTTGAGATTAATGATTTCACTGTTAGCAGTAGCACTTTTGCAATAGCAAGGAGTGGAATGAGATGGTTTATGTTCACTTTAATACAATACTAATTCCATCCTAACATCCATCTCTCTCTGGATATCATATAAACCAGTAGAGCACATCTACTGTACCAACCTGACAAACTAACTCTAACTAAAGTAAACCCATGATTACTGGGCAAAGACAGACAGTGTCTGCTCCCCCACCACTTAAATTGTATATATGAAAAAAGTATAAGAACTTCATGAGAATCGAATGTGGACTGTAAAATATCATAAATGCCTGTTAGTAAATGATTTGATAAATGATCATCAATTACATTTCTTTTGTCCTACTGAAACCTGGCTGCAGCAGGAAGAATATGTCCGTCTGAATGAGTCAACCCATGTTGTAATTATCATGTTCCTAGAAACTAGCTCCATGGTACAGTACACATATCCGTAGCTTAAAGCAGACATCACGTAAGCTGGAAAGGAGGTGGCGTTCCAGTAATTTAGATTAATCTTGCCTAATCTGGAAAGACAGTTTAATAATATATAAAAAAATGCCCTTCGTAAAGCTAGAACAACATATTACTCCTCATTAAAAGAGGCAAATAAGAACAACCCCAGGCTTTTTTTCAGCACTGTAGCACGGCTGACAAACAGTCATACCTGAACCTAGTATCCCCTTAACTCTCAGTAGTAATGAGTTTATGAATTTCTTTAAAGATATAATAATAAATATCAGAGATTTTGATAAGTGTCTGCAATGCTACAACATTTATTCCCGTCCAGAGTTGCATTCATTTTTTGCCAAGAAGTTAAGGTCTGGACTCTGTGGTGGCCAATCCATGTGTGAAAATGATGTGCCCTGCTCCTCGAACCACTCTTTCACAATCTAAGCCCGATGAATCCTGGCATTGTTAAATAACTTGTTGTCAGTTGAAAAATAATCATCCATGAAAAAATAATCATCCGTCGAAAATAATCTTCCATGCAGTAGATATCCAGTGGGAGGCTCTTAACTATTTGCTTAGCTAAGTCAAGGTCGTGACTTTTTTTGACGGCAGCGTATTGAAAGCACTGGAAAAATACAGTATAAGACCAAGTTATATCAACTTCAGGGATATCAATCTGTTTATTTAGGAAGCGTAAGTGATTGAGAAAGCAGTTTCACCTGCGTTGGTGATAGTGACAACAGTTGAGATGGAAAGGCAAAAACAAGACATCTTCCTAAAAGGGAATGGTTTTGTATCTGGGGGCCACAACATGCTATCTTCTTGTCTTTCCTGATGGATTCTTCTCATGTTTTGTATTTTTCTTTTTATTCTACTGGTAGCATGGCAGAGTTTTCTGTGTCTCCTAGCACAGTCTCAAAAGCATGAAGGGAATACCAGGAGACTTAGGGTAGGGCTCTGCAGAGCTCCAAGCCATAGCCAATGACCGGCTCTCATGTTATCCTCCACCACAGTATGAGTCAGGATGAGCCTGTGATTTTAGTTTTTAGAGTTTTGATTTTCATTGTGATTACAGCTCTCCATGGGTTGATGATTTTGGTTTTCATGTCACGTCATTTTGATCTTTGTATTTTCTATAATTCTATAATGCACATTAAGATACAAGTATGATCAAAGATCCAATGTGTGAATGAAATGTTTCCTTCCAGGTCTTAAACCTCCAACACAGTTTTAAAGGTGTTTCCAAAAGTGACAACCATCCGATATGCCCACAATTTCCAGAAATGTCCTCACTTGCAGGTTGTAAAACTCAAACCTGTCCTCACAATAATAGCATAGTCTCTCTCTCTCTGTCTCTCTCTCTCCAACACACACACACACACACACACACACACACACACACACACACACACACACACACACTTACACACAAGCAGTCACCTGGCCCAGACTGCCTGGAGAGAAAATGTCAGTGTGATCCACTCATTCTCCACCTTCACTGCGGGGAGTCTAAGGGATACTCGTGTGTGCTTGTGTGTGTGTGTGTGTGTGTGTGTGTGTGCACATGCTTGGATGCTTCTCTGTGTGTTCATGCATGGTGTACATAAGTGAAATAGCAGCTGGAGTCCTACCACTGTTATCAGCCCTCCTGAGGGACAGGGAAGGACGCTGGAGAACTGCTTGTCTAAGATTCATTCTACATGTGTTAGATGTGATGGAGGACATCAGTCTGCCTGCAGTTGCAACCTTTTTCCTGTGTGAGGCAGCAGAGATACAGCCCTCTTCCATCCTTCATGATAACACAATGTTGACTGGCACTGCTGCAAAACTGACACACACGAAAGCTTGCACACACACACACACACACACACACACACACACACACACACATGTGGATACACTGAACCGCTAACATGCTGGAAACAGTTTTAGACTGGACACAGTAGATGATACTAAGGCCTAGTCAAGACACAGACAGCAATGGTGTATAAAGCATGGAGGTGGAGTAGGTGGCAGTGGACTGGGAATTGTTATAAATATTTGTCTTGTATGGAAAGAGATTTCATCCCACACCAACAGGCAAGGACTGTTTGTGACACCTTCGTAAGACTGTGGAGAAGGATGTGCGTGTGGTTGACTGATGGTAAGATTTTGCGTGAAGATTTTGAAATAGGGTTAGGAATGCTTTGAGGCAAGACAGAGTGGGCATGAAACAGTCTCCGTCCTGAAACTACACCTAAAGGATAAATATGATTTTGTCCTTGAAGGAAGAAAGGAATAGAACCACAGAATATGATAGTGTCCTCGTGTAATGGGGTGAATGGAAGCCGTTCTGTGAAATCATTCATACACTGAATAATCCTTCAAGCAGTTACCACGGGAATGATTGACTGTCGAGACATTTTCACTTCATTTTAGATCCACTTTTTTTTCGGCCAAACGGCCCCTGGATGAGTGACAGGCCACACATTGCTGCCTCTCGCGCCAACAGGTGGTGAATAATGATGTGTTTTGGCCACACACACACACACACACACACAGACGCATACACACAAACCGAGGGCATGTAATCAAGAACACCTGCAGCCTTGACAGCCGACACTAAAATGATAAATATTAAATGGTAATTTGGATATGCTAAATATGCTGCATGCTAATTAACGTGGCAAATGTTTTAACAGTGAAACTCATTGGGTTTCTGGCTTAGTATACTCATAAATACATTCATGAGGCAACATTAAGTGGTCCACTCAAGGTCCACTAAAAATCCGCTCAGCAGCCAAGGAGGTCTGTGGAAAACAATGAGATTTCTGTGATCATTAAAGGGTTTACACACTGTAAAAATTCCTTTTTTATTTTCCTCTACTGTGCGTTCCTATCCCCCACAGTCCCACATGCTGACTAAAAGTTTATGTGTTTGTGGGATATAAGAAGAGGCCTGGAGAAGTCAGAGGAGGGAGGCAGAACAAGTGCATCAACAACTTAAATGTCCATATTGTTGGTTGGTTTATGTACATCAGTGTGTGTAAAGCTTGCACCACAGCTCAATAATGAGTGGCTGATCAATGACTGCAGTGCTCGGAGGACATCTTATTGTCCTGCGGCTTACTAGAGGGGCTTGACCCAGTCAGACACACACACACACGCACACACACACACACACACACACACTACTATTTCCTCCTTATTAAACAATGTTTTTTTTTAACTGTTATTCCAGTATTTACTGTTCTGATGTGTCAAAACATCTTCAGTGAGAACAGTTCTGACCTCAGCACCATCATAGATTGTTTCAGAAGCTGTTTTTGTTCTGTGCTCTTCAAATGAAGCAACTTACTGCAATACTGGCAGGAATCTCGAGGTAAACATAAACAGGATTACACTGGATTTCAATAGGCTATAGCCATCACTACACATTCACTCCCAGAGAAACCTTTGCTAACCACTGTGACAGGCCAAAAAACAGCAAAATAAAAAGTAAAAACATCCTGTTCGTTTGCATGAACCAGAAGTCACGAAACCATGCAATTATGTTGTGCAAGTGGCTGTTTGCCAGATGGCTTGTGTTAGTCTGCTTCCCTATGTGTGTCTCGCACATGTGTAAAGCACTCTTAAACTGAAATTTGTGACACCACACTTCGCAGGAGCTCAGCAATCGGCTCTTGGAAATCTAAGCGGTGAGCCATTGGCAGCTTGCTTCATGTTCTGACTTGTGGGATGTTAAGTGGCTTAGCAGCTTCCCCTTAAAATCCCATGAAAGCCCAGTCTCTGTCATCAGCAGTCTAACTTGTGCTTTGAGCCTTGGGATTCAAGATGGCATCCCATTATTGTAGACAGCAAGAGACGTAGCAGTGAGGGATTACTAAGAAGAACACTCCAAAGGGATAGGATCTTCATCAAATATAATTAACACGATTCCTGCTTTTGCCAAGCTGGAGATGAGGGTTGTGATTAAAGAGGGCTGTGTCAAATGTGCAATAGATCCCTAAGCCATAGGAGGCCATAGATTTATTCTCCATGGCATTTAAATTTCCACAGAACCAATCACCATTATGCACACAAGTACAGTAACATTTAGTGTCATGATTCATGTATGGAGAATCAGCCTCTCCCTTAAAGTTGTGAGTCATTTCTTCTTTAAAGAGAGAATCAGTTGGAGTGCTGCAGTCAGTGTGCCTTTATTAATCTAGGACGTTTTAGTAAATAGATAGATAAATGGCAATATAGGAACAGTTTTGTCAGGTAGAGCGAGCATCTTCCAAATTGAATTCTCTCTATAACAATGCAGAACAAAATCATTTACTGAGAGCTGGTTAAACCCAGCAGCTGGAAACTGCACTAATTAGTAAACTACAGGGAGTGTTCAGATGATGATGTGACACACTGTTTCTTGGCAATGCTGAACCTTGTTCCACTGTATGATCTGTTTTTCCCCAAACAAATTTAGTGGATGTTTTACATGGAATTTGACCCTCACCAGCTCACATGTTGAATATACAACTGTTTAGTAGGTGTTACAGGATTAAACAGAAGTGTCTCTGTTTACATTTTTATTCACAACATCTTTTACATTGAAAGAAAGATATGAAAATATTAATGGAACCTTAGGGTTGATTTAGTAATATCCCAGTTAGTAAGAACTTAATCATGTGTGCATTTTTGAAATCTTTATTGCTGGGTATTTTGCGGGGGGCCTACTAAAAAATTGAAAAATTTCTTTCATAGCAATTTGCTTCAATGCTTTCTCCTTGATTTAGATTTCACTTTCTGGCTTGATAAATCATGTTGTGTGTGTGTGTGGTATTTGACATTGCATGTATTTGGAAGTGCTTATGCATTCATTTTGATTAATTAAGCAGAGAATAAACAATGTGTTAAAAAACTTTACACTGAATAATCATGTACCAGACCCAGTACATGGAGAATAAGAAAACAGATGAGAAGTAGCTGATGCTGAGGGAATTTCAGTGCCATGGAGGAGCGTAGAGCAGGGAGTGGGGAGAGAACATTTATTAATGCACCCCAAAACCAAAATCACAGCCCTGCCAACTAAAGCAGGGCACAGTATGCTTTGCAGAGTGACAAGGGCCTAGTGTATTCTAGTTTATTGGCACAAGTAGGACCGCAGGAAGTGCAGGTGCTGGGGGTGCTGCAGTGTTCCAGCTACTCTGTCACGTGGACCAACAGACCTTATTTTACTAGTTTTTACATAACGCTGTACTTGAAATGAGCTATTACTGCATTAATATTGGAAAACTGGAAGACCTGGGGGTGGGGTTGTGTGATTCGTCTTAAGCAAACACTTGATCACTGATCTGAACTGAAGGCAAAACACTAGAAACTAACACACAAGTCCAAGCTAAAAGAGAAATTCACTTTAAAGTCAAATATTCACTGAATCACTCTTTTTTACACTTTGTCACAACAGGAAAAATTGATGTATGCGATTACATTTGATAAAATGATCACAGAGCACGTAAGTCATATACATTTTTTAAAACGCTATTAAAAAAAAGTCAGTACTTACCCTTAAGATATGAGTATTCACGTGTTTTTGTACATGCAAACATAGGCACATAGTGTGGGGCAGCGGTAAAAAGGAAAAATGTGTAAGTGGTGAAGGAACCGTCTATGGTAGATTCAACATTTTAATTCATTCATTCATCTTACCTGCCAAACTTACCTATTTACCCTGAAATTATGAATAGTTTTGTTACTCAGTATAACACACCACTAACCTTTAACTTGTGTCAGTCATAACATTTCAATTCTGCTGCTGTAGCTGCTGTCTCTATCACTCTAAATGTTTAGAACTGCTGAGTCTCCATCATGCACCAGTGCAGTAAAAAACTTTTCTGACACGGTGAATAACATTAACGTGAACCGCACTTTCTCTCTCCTTCTCTTTCTTTCTCTCTTTCTCAGTCTCAGTCTCAAGCAAAGGCCTGTTGAGTCTTACCAGACTACAATGATCGAGGCAAGTGGCCTGGCTCTGACTCTAATAAAATGTATCTTATGTCATAAAAAGTAGAGACAGGATGACTCCTTTATGAATGGCTGATTGATTTTATAGATGAAAACACTAAACATCCTGCCTGCCTTTGCCTCGCGTTATTGCAGCTGTGTAGGGGACATCACAGCCAGCAATGTTAAGATGTGAAAAGTTTATTTACTGAGTCACAAAAGAAAAAAAAAAAGCATATTTACAAGGACATTCTGACACGAGGTTAGCATCTTTTTCAAGAAAGATGAATGGATAACTTATTCATAGTTCTACTTAAAAATCATTGAATCAAATTCAGGGATATGTCACTGAAATATTAATGTCTACATTAAAACATAAATGTCTCTCCTGCAATGAATCCATGTGATTTTGATCGGCAGAGGCAAAGCGAGATTGTCAGAGTGGCAAGTTGAGATAAGTGATGCTCGTGTGTACAACAGGAAGTAAAAGAGGTCAATGAGAACAAGCCCCATGTGACTTTAAACATGGGTGCAATCCATCATTCACTACGGTACGGATGAGTGAATGTGAATTATGTGTGATGTGCCTTTCCTTTTATGGGACACTGGTGTAGACATACTACAAGATTGTGTCATAACTGGTTCCTGACAAGAAAACCTGTGCACAATGCGTACATGCACAATATAGAAAATGCAAGGACATACTGCACATGCGATCAAAAGGAAACTGCAGTGTGCTTTAGGAACCCCATTGTGAAGGAGGTGAAATCAAAGTAGGCTCTTATTCAGTGCAAAAAATCAATCTACACAAACTCAATGGCTATTGCTTGAGAATATGTAGACTTTAAAACTCACCACAGAACGTACGAGGATCCTAGTAGGTTGAGATACAATAAAACAAGGACATGTGATGAGCAACATGCACTACAGGTCTCTTCAGTGCATCCGTTATCAAGCAGAATAGTGGAAGAAGTCTCACTTGATCGAATTCAATTCCCAGCCGGACTCTGAAACATGCTTTCATGAAAAGGGCACATTTATATTCAGTTAGTCTTCACATACAGTATACAACTCCCTCCGAGAATGCTTTCCCACTTCAGCGTCCACTAATGCTTTGTGATCCCTTGCATTTTCCAATGCAAATAGGAATCAAGAGCAATAAGCTCCTGGGCAGGTGATGTTGAATTCTCTGTCTTCTTGCATAAGAGTCCGTGTGCAGAGTGAAATAGACTAAACATACAAATTACACAGTAATCCTGCCCTTTTGCCAGTGATAAGCCAAAGCTGGAGCAATGAGCTGAAAGAAAATGTTAGTGCAGGAAAGCAAAATATCTATTCACATTGTTTTTTCAGAGTCATAAGAAACAAGATTTCCTAGGAAATAACTTTTCACTGTTTGGCATTGACTGAGAACACTGAATCTCAGATTAGAAGTATTGTGTGAAAAGGGATCTGACAACAGAGTTGTTAGAAGTAGAGAATCTTTACTTGTACAAGTTCCGATTTTAAAATATTACAAGTAAAAGTCCTACATTAACAAAACAATAAAAATAGCATATTCAATAAAATGTACTTCAAATATACAGAGCAAAAACGTTTCCCCGTGACTGATATTATAATGTTAATACTGCTGTATCAATGCATTAAAATGAGTTTGGTAGCGTTGACTATTGCATATACTGCACAATAGGCAGTTTCAGTCCAGAGCTTGTGTGCCATCCTAAGGTTCTCAAGGTAAATCAGAGGGAGGCTAAACCTCAGTATACTAATATATTTGTAGTAAAAAAACACCATGCCACCGTACTGTCCAGGAATAGCTTTTAGGTTACCTCGCAATGTGTTTTACTCTCTCTCCCTGACCCATAGCAGCAGTGTGTTGATCCAGGCCTTGACAGAGTTACACTATCAGTTCAGGGTAAGTCCCTGCACATACTACAGAAAGGAGAAATGGTCTGACGCGATTATACATTATGCATTTATTGCTCATTACTCCTCTCTAAAGACCGAGCTCTGGCAGAATATAATCACCGCATTTGTGATAGACAGTTATAGCCGCCTTTGTTGCAAGGCTATGGCTGCAGTTGCAGTTGTTGTGCTACGGGTACGGCTGTGATAACCGTAGGTGAGAAAGCAAGAACTGAACCCCATGTCATGGTTCTGTTCACTCATTTTCCTCATTGCATTCCCGCCCACCCCCGCCCTCACACACAAACACACTCCAGCTCAGCTGCAGCTCATTCATGTAATCAAGCCAATGTATAAAACCTTGCTACTTACCCTCACTCTTCACCAGATCATTGCTGACAGCGAGCCAGATTTTGTTTAGTTCTGCAGCTGCCCTCAGTGCTTTACTTGTTAGCTGTTACACATGTCGCTGCCATTATTTCTGTGTTTGCACCATTGTAGTTTACATCGAACTCCTTAGCCTCCACCCTCACCAAGAAAGTGTCTACTTGTGCGTGTGTTGTGCACTATGATATAATGGTCTGGCCATTTTGGACCCACCAGGCGCAAGTAATTTAATGCTTCAGTGATTGTAGCCAAGATAGACATTAAGAATTTAGTTGTTATGAAAATTGGCCTGGATTATCTTGGCACCTGACAATCTTCAACTGAGATTCTTAAATTGTCTGATGGAATTTATTCAGAGCCCATCACGTTTACTCTTGCTCATGCAGAACTTCTGAAAGATCCAGTGTTTGCTAAGCTTGAGGACCCTGCTTTCACTGAGTTTAATTCTGCCAGAGCCTGTAGCCCCAGCATGTCAACAACAATTTTGCCAAGGCTCTACTAGCCTCCAGCACATTTTCCCTATGGCCAGCTTCTGGCACCTTAGCAGTGAACCTGTTTGTGCCACAGCTAACCTGACTTCTGTTCCTAAGACTGTATTGCAGGAGCCCCAGGGAACAAGCACCATCCCTGGAGACACTGGCCATGTCCCCAGGCCTCCTACGCACCTGAGCTTCACCATTCAGTGCACATAAGCTTCATGCCCCGGGCAACTGTGAGTTCCTGACCAGCGCTCGCTGTGGACCTGGATTGGTCAACAGTGAGCCTGTTTCTGTCCCTGTGTTGGCCGACTCCCCACCTGTTCCTGTTCGACCACCACCATCTCTCTAAGATCACAAGCCTGACAGGCCATGTTTCTATTTGCTAGGACAAATGGCACCAATGCATATAGGAGTTATCATCATCATCATCAATAGAAACTCTTCCAGTCAAACTTTCATCATCACATCAAATTAAAAACTGTTTGACTAGGAGCCTATGCTTCCAAAATTACCATAAACATGAATGTTTGTAACAGAACAACAACATAAATGGGCCCTAAGCACAACTGTTGCTCTTCCTTTTAGTGTTTTCATGACACATATAAAAGGTCAGTGTAATCAACATGTTATTATCACTCAATTAAAACAAAATTGTTTTTCCAAAGGCTTGAATAGAAATGAAAAACACGCTCTCTCATCATCTCTCCTTTGCCGTCTTTATAACTCGCTCTATTTCTCTGCCCTAATCCCCTGTTCAGTGCGAGGTGTTTTATTCTGTGCCTGTCAGCAGTTTAAAACGGCAGGCTCATATCCATTCATGGCATTGTGTTGTACAATTACACTGACAAATGCTTGAGTGATTTTCTTGGCGTTGTTTCATTTGAAAAAAAGAAAAAAAAAATCCACAGTACAAGGGTGTGTGTGGGGGGGGGGATAGCTAGAGAATAAAACTGTGTTCTTCCGCTACAGGGTCCTTCTCATAAATATTGTAATTGTCCGGTGATAGAAAGGGAAAAGGCAGCCAAAGATATTTCCAGTTTTCTGGTTAGTACAGGAAGCCTTAACTTGTCTCCAAGCTGAGCCTGGGAGATAATAAGGGAATATCTAAACAGTATCTTCATCATTATGCCGTCCCATAAAGGGATGACAGCACAGTGTAAAATATGCAGATTTAGCAGGCAGGACTCCATGAGGAGAATAATAATTTTTTGATGGTTTGTGCCGTATTTAATCTGAAAGCTTACTGAGATAAACATAGAATCTACTGTAGAGTGAAAAATGTCTCAGTTGGGCTTAAATTTTGAATTACACACCCATACAGTGACGGAGGGCGACTCGTCTAACTGAAAATAAAATGAGTGTTCACGTTAGTTGCATGCAGCATGAGCTAAACTTGTTTCTTTGATTATTCCAGTTAAAGCAAAGGTAAAGGTTAGCTTCCAGGTTATGGATATATATATATATATATATATATATATATATATTTATTGTGTGTATGTGTGTGCACATGCTGGCTTGATGTGCATGTGTGAGTGTGTTGGTACCGGCAGCAAACATTATCTCTAGAATAAATGCAACTGTGAACTGCGAGTTGCAGGGCAGTCCTAAAGATAACACTGAATGGCAGCCAGCAGAGAGGTGCAAGGCTTCTTGTCACCTTTAAGTTGTTTTTTATGGTTATTATCCAGGCGAACACGAGCACAGTCTCAACACTAATACACACAGACAGGAGCTTGCAGGCAAGACAACAACTGACATCTAATAACGAGACAATGAGTAGAGGCAATTACAATTATCGTAATATTTCCATGTCATTGTAGTGCAGCACATTGAGATGTAAGGCTACATCCCACCAGCGTAACATGATTAATTAAGATGCCAGTTGGAAGGTTATTGTGGGTCGCATTGATTAGCAGGGTCAGAGGGTTCGAACACCCCTGCTCTACGGAGCTGGGCATGTTGGCAAAGGCAGCAGACCAAGAAGGCACAAGGATCAGTAGCCGCACACGTACACTGTGAGACACAGAGGTAAAAACACAGGCAGACAAGTGTGTGGACAGCCGGGCTAACAGACACATAAATTCTCTGAGAAAGTGGCAGAAACTTTTCATGCTAATTAGCTGTCTGATCAAGTGGCAGAGACAAATATAGGTGGCAGGATACTGGTGGCTTTTTCATGCAGTGCGCTGCAGAACGAACGCTGCCGCTTTGAACGACTAGTGATGGTTTGTGCGCCGCAGAATCGCTGATGCTTTTGCTCTCAACACATTTTTCAACAACGCCTTTGAACAACAAAGTCAAGGTCACTCAGGCACTGAATTTTTCTGCTCTTTTATTCTTCTTCCCACCTCTCAATCCTCATCCCTGAGTTTGTTGGCGCTAAAGGAATATTTTAAGGAACATACTGAGTAACCAACTAATCTGGCAACTTGTATATTTAAACAAAATCCTCCAAAGCACTTCTAAAATATCAATTAGGACATTTTTATTCAGTTTGTTAAACTTGAGAGGTTTTGGTTGGCAGATATTGTTACTGTTGGACATAGTCATCTTCGCTCTTTCCCCATTGCCAATTCAAACTAAGCCAACTGGTGGCTTCAAATGTAGTGTAGAGACATCAGAGTGGCATCGATCTTCTCAATTCCTTTTTAGTAAGATAGGGAATGTGTTTCTCAAAGTGTTGCCTTTTAAAATTGTAGATAATGAGTCCCTTTTCACTCAAGAAAAAAAAAACCCACAGCACCACCTTCAATTAATTTTACTGTAAAATGCAAACTGTAAAAAGTCTTTATTGTCACACATTGTTTGAGTTGCAGCTTAGCACTCAGTGGCGCATGTGTTCCCATTGGTGTTACAAAACAAATGACCTGGCGTAGTATTACTTTGATTCTCTGAGGGGACGTGGTCTAACACACATCAACTGTGTGTTCATGTTCCCATTTTTTTTTTTTTTTTAATTGTTCCCTCGTTCTTGCCTTCCTTCCCTCCATCCTTCCATCCCTGGCTCCTCAGTCAGTTTTTGGTCCCGGGGGAAAGAGTGAGGGTGGAATCTAGGACACATGAAATATTAAAATCCTTCTTGGGAAGTCCTCATCATCAGCATATGTTGCTCTCATCTCTGCTTTGCTTTCTCTTTTTCTACTTTAGCTGCTTCCTCTGTTAGTCTTCCTCCCACTTGTGGTGGTAAAGTTCGTTCCATCACTCATTCATTAATTCACTATTTTATTCAGTTTCAGTTTTTTTTTATTTGACACCATTATGCATTTGCATTTATCAATTCCAACACATGTATTATAATATTTGCAACAACTTACTTTGCATTCAAGGAGGAAATAGAATATATTTTTAAAATCTAATTAGTATCAAATTATTTGATACTAATTAGATTTTTATTTGATAATAATATTAATAACCTATAAGCAGAGTCCCAGTAACATTACTACATTTATATTTAGAAAAGATAATTAACGTTAGTTAGTAAAAACAGGAAGATATTTTCTTTGTGCTTGTGTCAGATCAACAAATTACAGATTTTAGTTTTTATTGCATTTTTAAAAATGTCCCAACTTCTTATGAAATGGGACTTGTAGTTGTAACTTTTTAATTAAATCAATTCTAATTAATAATCTAATTGTTTTTTGCTTTATTTTATTTTTGTCTAATCTTCATGTTGCAGTTGAGATAGATGTAGATTTAGATTCTGACAAAAAAAAAATTATGCAACTTTGTTAAATTTCTAATCATCATTTTCTCTCGTCAGCATTTCGACTCCTCACATCTTCGACCTTCTTATTAAGTCATTATCCATGCTGGCATGTTATTTTCAGGTGGTTGCAAGAGTGAAAAATGTCTGCTGTTTCAAGGAAGTGAATCACCCACTTGGGAAATGAAGAAGAGATGAGAGAGAGAGAGAGCGAAAGAGAAATGCGAGCGAGAGATGGCCCATAAAAGTGAACTGGGCAAAGAGCCAGACATTTAAAGTTTTCCTTTACAGGGAAATAGCTTCATTAGATAAACAGGTGTGCAGATGTGGAATACCAATAGGTAACACATCTGACCTGAGGGATTTATAGACAGAAGTCATTCACTCCAAGTGTTGTTTAACCTTCAGAAGCAGTCTGACACTCTGTTAAGCCTGCCCCACTTAGTTTCATTTGGCTGTAATTGGCTTAATGGGCAGTAGACATGATTAAGGGAAAAAGTTTCCTCCTAGAAGCAGAGCTACTCATGCTGGGTCTGCTGATCTACTGAGAGGGACTCTTCCCTTCATGGAATAAGGATGGTAAGTGTGTAGCTTTAGTTTGTTTGGGACCGAAATAAAAAAAAAAAGTGATTTTCCCTTCTGGGGGAGCACAGTTTCCTAAACACATTTAGAGTGTTTTTCTCAAGTGGTGCACCAGCAATCTGTGTGTGTGTGTGTGTGTGTGTGTGTGTGTGTGTGTGTGTGTCTTCAGCTACATTTTGTTGATGATGCTGTCACTGCTGTTGGCATCTTGGATGCATCCCAGCATCTCTCCAGGCAAAAGAAGGGGACAATATATCTCTTCTTACGTCACACACACACACAGACACACTCACATGTCTTGTAGCCTCCTCCTTTCCCTTCTCCTCTCCCATGTGTGGCCTTGGTGGGCTGTCTGGGATCTAGTAGGAACAGAGAGTGTGTAACTAAGCACATCCTGTAAGACAGTCATGCTACCTTCCTCTGGTCCAGACCTCGCCTTTCCTTCATGCTCCGTTTGCCTGTTATTCTCAGGAGGCAGCTCATATGAACAACAGGCCCTGCAGTAAGGAAGGAGGCTGGATTACATTACAGTTACACACATGAATTGAGCCTGGTCCAGTCTCAATTGTATTGATAGATAGATGATTTGTTTCTATAGTGAGTAAGTTATATCTCACATAAGAATCAGTCAATTTAGTAACACCACATGCCCTTTTTTTGAGTTCCACATACAGTTGCTGGATATTTGAAAGACACTAAGTTACAAGTTACTAAAATGGCGTTGAGGGTTCAATGACCAATTTCAATGCACAGTCTCCATTAATTATTTGCATTTGTATACAAGGTTTTGTTTAATATGCCTTATAAAATTCTTTCTGTATCTGTGTCACTTGTCAGATAATTTGCATGAACAAAGAGAACAAAGCTAACAGAGTTAAACTGGGGTGTATGAAGAATCTCTGAGCACTATTTATCTACTATATAACAACTTCTATTCATTGATAAGCATTAAAGTAATACTTGAGAAGGTAGCACTTTCAGAATCATGTAAATAATAGATAATATCTGTATTCCTGCAAACAGTGCTTCTCCGCACATCTGCAGAAAAGAGCATCGTTCAATCAGCCTTCAGTGGTAAACAAACTATATGCGTGTGTCTGTGCCTCTTGCCATCACTGCAAACAGCAACGACACTGTGACAGAAGACGTTGTTCTTCTTGCCACCCTGTTCTTGCACTGTGTCAAAACGCAGATGCTGGTGTAGAAAGGCTGCCAACCCCCACCTTTCACAGGCCCCGCTCCGACGTTGCCTTGGAACATGTTACATGAGACCTGTGGATGAGACATATTTTACATTTGTGTGTAATATAAGTGGTTCTTGAACAATTCTCATATGGTGCAGCGTGGAGTGTGGAGTGCAGTTTGCAGCCACTTGCTTTGCATTTATTAGGTGTCTTGCGACAATTAAGTAAGCTGAAGACAGCGCTGATGGGATTTTGGTGTGATAAAGCAGATCTCTATGCTGAGTGCAACATTGAAAACCACTCAATAGCTTGGCAATTTCAAATGTTCCTAGGTATTGATTAAGTATTTGCTCAGGAACAGTGTCAGACTCTTAATGTGGTTAGAAAATGATTTCATACCATGTGCTTTGCTATCATTAATCTATGTCACTGGTACAAATTAGCTGTTATATAAAAGTGCCAACATGTAAAAGCTCAATGAAAGTGCAGGGATGAGTAAAGAGAAAAGTGACATGCACCTTTGAGTGACTCAAGATAAGTTTGAAATACAAAGTAGCAATTTCTCCTTTTTAATGAGTTTTCATTGATATATTCCTCAGTTATGTATTCCATAACAAGGCTGCTAAAAGACCTTGTCAAATCCCATTAATTAAAGTAATCAGGTAACTAGCCGGGTAGGTAACTTTTTGGATTTGGAATCTCCACGTTCTTGGTGCTTGCTCCTTGTATATTGATTCAAGAGGAACTTCATTTTCAACTGATTTTCTTTTAAATTAGCAGCTAGCTGAAGGTTATTTGGGTGTTTGGTAAGAATACAGGTCATCTTTCTTGGGAGATGCTCTAGGCCTAATCAACTGAGAGGAGGCTATGGTACTGGGAGACATGGGACACACATCTGCCAAATGGCCTGAGAGTTCTGACACCTCTCTGACCTGGATAAACAGCTTGAAAAGGGATGTTCAAGCATATGTACTGCTAGACTAAAAAGCAAAAATGCAGGAGAAATGAATGCTGCTCTGTTTAAAAGATAGGTGAGCGGGCCAGAGTGGAGAAACATTGTAGCTGCCCTTTCATGAGAGGTAGCTTTCTTCACTGATATCAATATTTTGTGCTTTGCTAGTTTTTCTTGTTGGAAACTGTGTCGCCACTCCAAGTTTTTAATTTTGGTCCTTGAATCAGTGTCTGCGAAGAATCCTCAGCGAGGTGGTGGCATTTTGTGCTGACTTCATTAGTCAGAACTTGTAACAACATAATTGCATGTATGCATGTTGTCAACAGAGAAGAGGTTACTCTGCAGATGCTTGGTTTGCATTCAAGGTGTCACTTTCAGACACATTAACGTAACTGTGTCTCTGCCTTTCAATCATCATTAGCAGAATTACTCATTACTCAAGGGTAAAAGGGCCACAGTAGCTGATGGAACAGAGGCTTCTGTGTCACATTGAATAAATGTGACTAATGATGACACTGTCACAATACATGAACAGAGACATAGTGTATTTGTGTTTGGCTTCCCATAAGGAAATCAGCGTCTAGGGACAATTTTCTCATCAGCAGGGGCAAAGTGCTTGTTAACATCCCCACAATTAAGAGCATGTGCTTTAATGAATGAATGAAGTGGCAGACACTACCGAATATGCAAACATATGCAAAAGCATACTATGTGTGCATGTATACAGGAATATACAAACTTCTGTATCCAGGGCCGTGTGTACAAACTAAACTCATAGACTTCTGGTTATTAGGAGCAAGTGTTGCAGGTGGAAACATCTAGGCTAACTAGCCTTCTTGGAGTTCTTGGATAGCGTAATACCGATTTCATCCACATGGAAACAGTGACAGTGGAAGTTAACAAAACCCTTTCTTCAGAAACATTGGGTAGTGACCAAAAGCACTGAATAATGATGCAAGCATGTGAAAGAAGCATCATCTGCAGTGTGTCTCACCCTTGGGGGGAGTCTGTGGAGGACTGAAAGGAGGTAGTTTAAACATATGATCAAGATCCTTCCCATACATCTGTGTGTGGATGTGTTCTAGGCACATACAACTTGACCCTGAACATACTGATGGGCTTACATATCCTATCTGGCATGGGAATACCTTGGGATTCTCCTAGTGATGTTAGAAGATGTGGCTTGGGGAAAAGAAAAAAAAAAAAGTCTGCATATCTTTCTCTGCTGCTGCCAGATAAGCAGCAAAATACTGAGGAATGCTACGATTGCTGACTGACTTGGCGTGCTTGAAAGTTTATGCTGTGTGGCAAATCACCTTAAAGCAACTTTTCTTCTTTCCACACTTTGTCCATATTTACACACAAGCCAAGGGGAGATGCAGAAATGATGCAATATTGCAGGAGACAAAAGGTGCAGAGCAACAGAGCAAAAGCACATTTCTAGACAGATGGGTACACAGTTCAGTTATCACTGGCTCCGCAGTCAATATTCAAGCTATAATGATTGCGATATGTGAACACAAGCACTCTGGTGCACATTATATTTCACTGCGTGCTGACAGATACCCACAAATTAGGTACTTCCACAAATCAGTCAAGAGTTCAAAACCTGCCTCCCTCTACTCTTTCTCAAACGCACATCCAAAAGAGATTCACGTGTTAGCTGCAAACTCACAAAGGTTTCGTCTTTTTCCCCCTCTTCATCTTAATGAAGCATCAATCTCCACTTCTTTATAGAGAAAGATATATCCTTAAAATATCCTGAGAGGATTGAAATAATCACAATATTTTAAAAGAAACGCTACTGCAACTGCACTGCTTAGAGTGTGTTTGCATTTGGTGGGATTTGTTCTTAACTCATCCTTTACAGTCTGGTTGTCCAAGCCATCTAGCAACAGCAAGGCAAACAAGCCTCAATCATGCAGCAAAGTGAAAGTCAATATATTCATGAATGGATTTGAGTGAGATGCCTAAGGCCTGTAAAAATAATGGAGTGTGTAACATTATTCCCTGCACCCCAAATGGAAACAGCCTTAAGGGGAAAATATCTAGCATAAGACAGCTCTACTCATCTATGCACAGCAGGGAATGCAGGGGAAAGAGGGTGCAATGTGCACGCTTACCTACGTCGGGAGACCCACAGCCAAATTTAGAATATTACAAAGCTTTGCCTCATTACTATTCTCCTTTCCACTATAAACCTTTCTCATGCTGTGTGGATCTAAGTGTATTTTGTGCATGTGTGTTTGTCTTAAAATTGCTTTTCTGCTTCCCCAGTGAACCCGTGCTCACACAACTCTCTCTATGAGCGTGTATTTGGACCCAACAAACAACTGAGCTTCAGTGCTTATGTCCTTAAATAGTACAGAGGAACAGTGTGTACAGTGTTTGGGAAGCACCACTCACAAACTGAATTTGATTGTCTATATTTTATATGTATGAGTTCAGTCCAGCCCATGGAACACTTGTTTTTCCAAACCGCATACTCAAGCTGAAGTAGATAAATTGATAAATATAAAACAAAATAAGGTCAATGGACTTTTCATGGCAGCTAGTCTGATAAAAAAAATCACAGTGGAATCAAACACACTCCATTTTGAGACAGGGCTGACTGCTCTGTGCAATACAGCATGCTATCAAACCTGGTTGGGGTTTTTTATTCAGTGTCAGGGAGGCCAAGGCTGGAAGAGTTGTCACAAAAAGAAATGCAGTCACACACTGTCACAAAACCAAGGACACACTCTGTCTTCATCTTTTTTTTTTTTTAACAAAAGTTTATTTTCTTTGCCTTCTCACTTTTGGATCTCCACATTTCCCGAACAACTTGTTCGAGTCTTACTATGAAGTAAAAAACTTGTTTTATTCTTTTGTGCACACATCAGGAAAACTGAGTAACTGCAGTACACGTACCGTACAGTGGCAAAACATTTCTGCTGACTTGTAGTATCTTTCTGTGGGAGAGCCGTTACTCAAAAATACATAAATATGCAAAATATTTGGTCACTTTAACTATAATGCATTCTGCTTCCCACTTTCAGCTTTGAGCTACACTACAACCAACACTAAAAACACACATTTTGCTTTTTATTTACATGTTCGCTACTGTGAATCTCATTGAAGATTTCAGCAACCAGAAAATGACACTGTTTGACTAACAGTACTTTCAAAGCCTTTAGGCCAGAGAGAAAAGTGCAAGTGGCGCTTAAAACGGCAGAAAGACAGCACACACGGGACAGAAAGTGGAGAAAAAAGTCGAGCTCTAACTACCCACAATCAAACGGTAGGCAACTACAAAGTTTTTCTGGCTCCTTTGTGACACGCTGGCTGCCCTTTGTGGTTTGACAGGTCTTTTGAGCCGTGTTGCAGTTTTGATATCTTCTAGTATTCCTGCCCTACAACTGCAACAACCTGCAACTTGGACATTTTTTCTTTGAAGCCATTCACAAAGAATGCTAGCGGTAGCGCCATGACAGCTAAATCGAGCAGGAAAGTAGTTTTGCCAAACACACTATAAATGGACAGGTAGCCCGAGCCCCCTGTCAGCTGCAGGCTGATTTTGGCAGAGTGAATATTTGCAAAATTTGAGCCACTCAGAAAACACTCCACTGTGATTCCTTACTGTCATTTGAGGCAAGTTGCAAAGAGAAGCTGGGAACAAGTGTATTTATTTATTTATTCAAACTTAAATGGTGAAAATTGTAAACATGCAAGAACATGCTGTAAGCAAACTAATGAACTCAAGCGAGTCCAGTAAATTGCGCCCTGGATGAGTGAAAACATCCGCAGACGTCTCTGCACGTCTGCTACCATATCATAAACATGGTACGCAACCGCTTGACAGATGCCCCCACCCCCTCCACCCCGCCCATACAAAACTTTTTGTCTATGATCATTCCTTTTTGTTTGCCTCTGTCTCCTGCTCTCCCTCACTCCGTCACTCTTTTCTAAGTAGGTCATCCTGTTCTCATCTCACTCCAAAACACCAAAGCTATATAACCAGCTACCTTCATACCTACATCTAAATCTGTTTTCTGTTTCAGAAGAGGAGCTGCTCTTTGGTATTTCACGGGTAACGTTAAATTAATGCATCGGTTTTGCAGTTTGCTTCGTGTTTCCTGCAGCTTCAGACTGTAACTCCGGAGTGAGTGGCTCTGTGTGGTTTACCAGCAAAATAATCGCCCATCATCTCTCTTCCTGTCAATTTTTGTCCAAACAACCCACTCCATCTTAGTTAAGTTGTCCAAATATGTGTCCTTCCACTCCCTCTCTACACCCTATACTATTACACACATTCTCAAATGAACCTTTATTGCCTCATCCACCTCCTTCTCCCTCTCTTTACCTATTATTCACGTAGCACCCATTTTTTTGTGTCTTGAAATGTGTCAAACGATAACATGACACACACACACACACACAGTGAAGCGCAGCGAGAAAGAGCGAAAGAGAAAACGAGAGAGAGAGACAGAGAAGAAAGCGTATTAACCTCAACGAGGCACGTGTGAGCGCTCGGCACCCCCCCCCTCAGCTCAAGGTTCTGGGGTTGACTGTCACGGCACCCTACCTGGTGCCAACACGCTATCTCTCGCAAAACCGTCTGTGCTCTGTGTGACAGCCTCTGTGTCACGAGCAGAACTGCCTCCACTTTTGTTGTTATCTCTCAGTCCCATTCTTTTATTTGCGAGCACTAAATGGGATGACAGGAGCTTATTTAATTGGGTGAAAAATACATAATTTTGCACAATGCGTGTCTATAGAATTATTTCAAACTGTCATCTGCTGTGCTTTTGTCAGGTGTTTTGTTTGGAAGAACTTATTACCTCCTCATTTACTGTTTTGTTATACAGTACGCATGAAGTAGTTCTTTTTTATGGATTCTATTGTGGTTTTGTAATTGCTGTTAGTCGAATCACTTCGCCGCTCTATTGTGTTAGGTGTTTTCCCACAATGTCTGTGTGATCTCCTTCTTTAGTGTAAAATGCAGTTTAATTAATTTAATTTGAATAGTGCAGCTGAGTATAGCTAAGTGCTGCTTTCATGCAATAATTTAACAGTGTTTAGCAATCACATACAGAGTCCTTTTTGTTTTTACTTGTCCTAATTGTGCTGGTGACAAGCATAAAGGGTTTAGTAACATTTCCTAAGAGGGACATCATCCCTTCCTCACTTATTTTGCCAGCTGAGCACTTCCCAACAGTGGGTGTTACCGCTCCAGAAGTATAGTGCACTTCTACTGTATTGCATTAGTCAGCTCGCTAATGTCAATAGAGGAGGTTTAGCACAGTGATACTTTTTAATTGACATTGTTTACATTCATCTTGCATCCATCTTAAACTGGCGTTGCAAACGAGACTTAGGTGAGCGGACAGTCCACATTCCCCTAAAACTAAAAAGCAACAAATTGACCTTCACGTCCGCTATCAGCAGACTTCACACACATGTAATAACCCCAACCCTCGCCTTTAACCCCAACACACATACACACACACCTCCCTCCTGACCCATCTAATCCTTAATTACTACGCCTAATTAGGCTCTGACAGCAGAGGTCAATCAACTAATTACAGAAACACAGGATGAAAGGAACAAGGAACAGAAGAGCAGTCAGCCAGAGACCTCACAGCCATGATTAAAACATGAATATCACCATAATCTCTTCAAGCGCACATATCAAGCCCTTCACCTGCACTCTGACGGAATTTCAACACATGCACACGCTCACAGGTATGTGCAAGCTTTAGGAATAAAAATATTCCCTCGTGTATACCTACACACACACACGAATGTCAGGTTCCGACACACAATACGTACACGGACAGTAAAGGCGATATGCTGTGACAGTAGATTCCCCCATAATGCAGCTTGCCTTGAGGCCTATCACAACCGTCGCTTTCAGTCTCATCGCTTATTGATCTACAGCTGGAGAGCCATGCTGAGTACAGCTCAAGTTGATCTATGGGGTGTGTTTGTTTGTATAGGTGTGGCGGTTCAGTGTGAACAGCATGTTCTTTATTAGTTATTAGTAGATTGGAGTGAATGTATTTATGCACGTGTAAACATCTGTGTATGCTTAACTAAAGTATGTATGTGTGTGCACCACACTATATGCTGTAAAGTGAACATATTGTGCGTTCGTACTTTGTGTTAGGTTAAGATATGGATCGATATGTGTTGAAGCATCTTGTATTTTATAGCCACATCAATACTAGGATCAGCGTCTTAATCAGCACTGTGTATCTGGCCTGGAAACAGAGTCTTGGGGGAAATGTTATTTGGAATGCCATCACAGCTTTGACGTAAGCAGCCCCACAATCCCCCCAGTGCTCATCATTAATGTTACATTTATGCACAGCGAAGCAACTACAGGACACAGGATGCAGGTTGGTTTGGAGTAAAGCTGGCTGATTATTTGCTTCTCAGAAGTGCTGTCTACATGATGTAACTTCACAGACATTGGATATATTTATAAATTAATAATTTCATCTTCAGTGCAGTGTTTTGCTCCTACAGGCTTGTTGGCAGGCTTGTCAGTTAGTTAGCTTGTCAGATTTTCATGAGCACATTAAGGGCTGCCTTACACCGCTAGAAGAGCAGTAGAGGATCAAAAGCCAGAAAACGAGAGCAAAATGGAGGCAGTCGGTTTTCTACTGTTGTAGTAGGCTAATAAACTGGATAGGAATGGAGTTTAAAATTAAAAGGATCATTTTCATCATACTTTAGATAATATGATATTCTTTTATTAACATTACAATATGAGCCTCAGTAGATTCTCAAACTAAAAGCGAAAACTTTTGTTGTTGTAGTTTCTGGCAAAATGTTGTTTGAGCATTAGTGTAGTTCATTTAAATGAGGTTAACTACACTGGACATTTTATTGTAAGGAATAGATGTAATTCTGTACAACGTTGTGCTTTCTTATGTGTGTCATAATATGTTAACATAAGACATCAAGAATAATAACTTGCAGCAGGGTTGGTTTTCAAGGTTTTGTTGACAAAAATTGAAATACATCATTATCAGACCCATCATCTACTTCTTTAGGTGTTTCTAACAAAGAACAAAATGGTTCTCCCATTCAGTTGGCCATATAGGCCTGCCATGTTTTTATTTGTTGTAGTACAATAATTTCAAATTACAGTAAGCACGAATGGACGACTGAGTGGGTTTACTGACACATCTCCTGAGCCCGTGCCCAGTGCGCATCTGTTTTAAATGACCGTTAATATTTCTTGTTTTTCAGTCACAGCGTTCAAAAAAATGCAAAATGATTCAGAGGAGACAAAAAATAACCTACTGCCCTTTTTAGTGTGTGTATTTTATACGGTAGCTTCAGCAGCACCTGGATTTTTTTACAGTAGTTTGTTTGTAGATTTGACCAGACTTTTTGCTTTGCCTATTAGTCTACAGCCAATAACACAATGACAAAATGATGACATTTACATCTGTCATATATTCAGAAACTTTGCTGTCACACTCCAGATTGCAATCAGATGCCTCCTCTTAGCTTTAAATATCCTCGAGATGTGTTTACAACTTGATTGTCGCAGTCTCAACACTGCTTTTTTTTTAAACTAGTTGACTGCTAATTAATTGTTAAATTTACTAATATTCAGTTTATGTACTTTTCGAATTAATTGATACAGTAACTTATCCATATATATCCATACGTGTTGACAGTTGAAAGAAGTCAGGGATATTTAAACGTCTCATTTTACTACGGTAATTTTCCTCAGTCTGTTGCAGAGGGCGGGAAACACAAAACCAGAAAGCTCTTTGTCTTTGTTTGTGTACAGTGTGAGTAAAAGGAAAAGCCTTCTGCGACCTGGCAGTGTCGGTGTATTGATTACCTCAGATGTGTGCTGTGTGTGAGCTGGACTACTGGAAAAGCCCTCTACAATGCCTTCTGTGTACACACGGTGTAATTAGGTAACCGGAAGGTTAGGAATCAAATCAAATCCTATCTGCATGTAATATACAATTAGTGTCTTAGGGTAGGTATTTGACTATAAAATCACATGTCTGATTTGCCTCTAATTTTCTTTTCTTTTGCCATCTTTTCTTCTTCCTCCCTCCCTGCAGTGGAGGAGTGCATTAGGGGAGATTAATATGAGGTAGTCATGTTACAAATCATCCGCTCGGCATTTCGCTATTCATCCAATTCTTACTCCACCCCTCGCTCCCTCCTCACCTCCCTACTGCTCTCATCTTTTACTCATTCTCTCTCTCTCAACCATTTCTGTTTCTCACTTCCCTTCTCTCATAAACAGCAGAGTGGTCAGATTGCTGGCCAGCCTAAAAGAGCAGATCGTTTATCCACCGAGCGCTGGAAACCTGCCACAGGTGCAGTGGAACACAATAAGTCTTTCTCTTATGAATACACACTCTCACTTACTGCAGAGGGAGCTATCCGTACCGCGCGTGTGTGTGTTTGTGTGTGTTTGAGCCAGTGCCATCATTTGGATGCAGGTGAGATAAATAGTGATGCTGGGCAACCTTTAAAACTGGCTCTGTAGACAGTCGTAATCCAACACGCCCCCTGAGTCCAGTCAAACTATCCCCCACCTTCCCTCTTGCTGTTTCTCTGTGTGTGGTTTCCACCACCTTGTTCTCCTGCCCTTTTTGTTTTTATTTAGCTCTCAATCTCCTTTCTTTTCCTCAGTAACATCACCGCCTCCTGTCTTTGCTTTCCTGTGCCAGCGTGCTGCTCATATTTGTTGTCTTAGCAGCCCTCCTCAGCGGGGGTTTCGTATTGGCTGTAATAAGTTGTATCTCTGCTATGTGCCACCTGTGTCAGCTGGCACTCTTCTCCTTCTGCCTCACGTCACACACTGAGTTCTTAATGCATTTACATCCTGACCGCTGGGAGGCAAGTAGGTGTTTGCTCAGATGTGCACGTTTATTAGTGTTTGTTGTATCTTTGGCTGAAGTGTGTTTGCTGATATGCTTGTGCATACATGAGCATTTCATCGCTACATTGTCATATTCATGAGTCAGTCTCCCATCAATTTCAATGCGACATTATCTGTGGCAGCTGGTGACAGTCCTTGATATGACTCCATTGTGCCCTAAGCTACAGATGAACAATGACTCATATATTTACCTACTAATGCAGCTCATTCTCAACTTGGACACAGACACACATTTGTCAGTTTGCCTGTTCACACTAAACAGGCTTTATTTACATGCTTGTGTGTGCGTGCGTGCAAGAAAGTAAAAATATCTCTCATTAGATGCATAAGGTTGTTTTGCCATTACTGCTACCTCTAAAGGGATCAGAGGCATTAATAACTATTTTAGTGTATATTTTTTTACCTTGAGAAGATGATGTAAAGCTTGTTTTGCAGTACCTTTGATACCTGATTACTTACTATGTGATTGAAAAGATGCCCTTGATCTGGCCTACAGTTTTGGACTTTGATTCAGTTGCATTCATTAGGTGGCCTTCTGTGTAACTGTGGTTTCAGGAGTGAATTCCCAGCAGCAGTATATCTGAAAGTCAGTCTGGTGATGAAAGGACGTGATGAAATGATGTGATATCTCTTCAATTGATGAACTCACAGCAAAATTATAACCTGATGGTACCCGCCTGCTCCTAACTGACTGAATGATTGACAGTCAGGACGCGCAGTCCCTTATCAATAGCACACACTGACAGTGAGGGACACTCAAGAGGCCATTTCACAGGGGAAGTCTGTCAACAATTTTGTCTGGGAGATGACACACTGGAAGCATTTGTCTTTTATGTCTGCAAAATGTGAATGTTCTTCACTTTAACTTGAAGAAGTGTGTGGAAGACAAAAATTCATCTCCAGGAAATTGCCGTGAGTTGAGATGTGACTTGTGTGCCGTTGTATACTTGGCGGTGAAAAGGTGCACTGTAAATGTCACTTGTTTTGACTTAAAATATAAGTGAAAGGTCTGTCCTAAAACTGTATGTTTAAAAAATACAGTCTGTTCTCCTTTCACAGCCAAAGGTAATCTTGAATAAATATTACATGTTGTGTTTTCTGTGCATGTTTCCTGGCCCTAAGACAGTTGAATTTAAATCAAATTGTTTGCACTCTTGCTTTTCCATCTGACAATCTTGACAGGGACACTGTGCAATCTGACAAAACCCAGTATCTTCATTTTCCATATGTCTGACACACACATAAACTCACAAGACTGGGTGAAGGAAGGAGGAAGCAGTTTCTGTGTAGGAAAACCGAGGTGCTGCTGCAGAAGAACTTTTAAAATATGTTTTTATGGTTACTATATTGATGGATACAATGCCTATAAAAGTATTTACCCCTCTTGGAAATGTTCTACATAACATTTAATTATGGCTGATCAATCTGACATTTTTTTGTGAGTGTTGTAAGTTGATAAAAAAATATAGAAACAGAAAATGAGTGCATTGCTTAAGTGGGACTGCAGCAAAGAAATTCACGTTTAAACTCATCAGCTGCTGATGTGTGAAAGACTGCATCCAACAATCATATGCTCTCAGTTCAATTCAAGTTGTTCATTCAAGTCAGAAGTTTTCAAAACAGAAAGGGTAAGGCTTGACATTAAAAGAATAAAAAAGTTCAGAAATGATAGTAGTGTCAAATGTCAGTGATGATAAGACATTTTCGAATATAATGCGTAGCACAAGAGAAACAGACAATCCTTTTCTACCATTTGAAAAACATTACCATACCACTGTCCAGAAAATCAGAAGCCAACACCAGAGAGCAAATATTTCTCATGTTTTCTGGTGTTGTGCCGAGCACGATTGAAAAGGAACGCTCCCTCGCTGGGAACAATTACCTGCTGTATTTGCACACAATCTCAGTTGGACATTGCTTGGAGCAGGGAGCTGGTAGGTAAATGTTTGTTCACTGTTCGGGCTGACGGACTCGGACCCTTGTGTTCTCTTCCCGGTAACGTGTAAAGAAATAGGGGTTCTAGTGCATGTCTGGCTACCGTCTGCATTCCCACACAGCAGGACTAGCAGCCATGTTAAACAAGCATAAGCAAGCTTGAGATCACAGGACTTTAGCAGACCTCAATCAGTTGCTTCTGTTTTTAGTTATTACTTGGTAACTGAAGAAAAGCAGCTAAACACATTTCATATTCTATGAAAGACATGTCACTGGGAAAAAGAGGTTGTAAAAGTTAATGAAAGCTATGGCTCCTATCTACAGTATTTTTCAAAAATAGCACAGCCTCAACATAAGGGCACATGGTGTTTTGCACAGTCCACAGCATAGAGCTGGCATTCCTGCTCAGAGTTTGCAGTTTGTTGGTGTAACTGGCTCTGATGCTGCACTCTCTGACCCATTCTTATGTCATTTCGTTCTCAACACATTTCACTATGCAATGAATAAAGATTTTCAACTAGAAGATTTAATTGATCGAGATCTAGGAAGTGTCCATAAGGTGTTCACTTTATTTTTTTGAGCAGTGTATATTTTATATATATATATATATATATATATATATATATATATATATATATATATATATTTATATTTATATATATATTTATATATAACTTGCTGCTGTACTTGTGGCTGCTTTAGATTTCCATGCAGTGCTTTAAATGTGTAACTGTGGTGTCAAAACCTGAGAATATTATATATTTCATATCTGTACCAACACCAAGTGTGTTATGTGGAAGTAACTGTAGAATTCTTGATATAGGAATACACTGCTGTCTGAATATTTTTTGTGGTAGTACTAGCCGACGTTATTGTTGTACATCTATTTATCGTATCATTTCACAACTTGTCAGTATGGAGGTGCATGGTCTGGACTTTGTAACTCAGTGTGTGCTGCATTAACGGTTTCTCACACTAACAGAGCAGCAGTAGTAAAAGTGGCTCTGCTTTGTGCCAATAGGAGGATGCACAATTAGATAGCTGCTGCCAACTTGAACAGCCAGCAAGATCAATGGAGTGATGTGTCTGTGTGCTCTACTATGTAATGTAAGGTCAGCATGCAAGACTGTCAGTATGCAGGCGAGTAGAGAGGGGGAAGTGGAGTGGGATGGGAGATGTTGCAGCTGAAAGGGATTTCCCTGTAGTGGTTAGTGATGCATACAGGGAAGATTTCTTGCTATTAAAGAGGCCTAGAATTATGTAATAACGTCATTATATAATTGACACAAATAACCGTGGGTCACATCTGAACTGTGGCTGTGGCACAGACAGTGATGAGTGTATTTCCATGGGCCATGTGTGACAGTGCAGTTTGTGTTAATATCTCTGTTCAACGAAACAACAACAAAAACGATTTGGTTGAACAAACATAAAATCGGGAGGAAGGCTTACCAGCAGTGTCTGGGTTTGTCTGAATAATTGAGACTTCAGATTTTCTCTAAGGCTGCAAATTTGTCAGAAAGTATTTACAATAATAAAACAAAATTAACTATGTATCTAGTTCTCTCAAAGGGAAACCCCCCACCGATTTTAAATCAAGCTGTGTTGCTAAGTACTGCATGTGGATATTAAACAAAAAGTTGTCTAAAGTCTTTTGTGGCTCAAGAAGGAGCTGTGTGAAGTCTGAATTGATCTAATAATGTAACATCACTGGTTGGATCTGAACACTACAAGTATGAACTGACTCAAGGCTATATCTGTTATGACTAAAACAATACATGTGAGTCTCAGACTGAGCTGTTAAATGCTGAACTATGTTGTGGGTAAGATAAGCACCAGGTTTTCATCTGGTTGTCTTCATTTTAACTTTGTCAATCCTGAATCTGGCCAAGGCAGAAAAAAATAAAGCTTCACAAGACAAAATACAGATTGTTTTGTTTTGATTTGATTCGGGCTACCAATTTATATACTTGGGCCTGGTCAAGTAAAGTCTTTGTGGAGGGAAACACTGGACTGTACGTTCTCAGCTACAATAGTAGACTCACTTTGAAACAGAAAGTGGTAGCAGCAGAGCTCAAAGCAGCTGCTAAAAATTGGCCCCACTAATGATAAATGAGCAATTAAAACAATTAGCAAGCTATTCTTTCATTGTTTTCATATTAACATAATGTATTTTTTGTTGATTGCAAGCATAGTAAACATAAAAACAACATGAATTGAGCTTTGCCAAACATGATATGTGTATAACAGCATTTGTTCTCCTGAAAGTGATTTGTTGTTTCTTTGTGCGTTTTAAGGAGGTGTGGAACACTGTAATTTGAGTAAACAAAAAACATAAAACATCTTTTGACTTGAGGGGGCATGTAGGGCAATGTGACATAATATACTTAAGAGTTAGTTTTGGGTTACATATGTGACTCCGCTATTCAAATCTAATAGGCACATCCGCCTAAGTGAGTTCTGACACTGCAGAGCTAACCGTTTCCTGTTTTCACCTCCACTATTTGTCACTGTTTCTGGTTAAAACAACAAACAGCAGATCACATCGTCCTGCACTAGCTAGCGTTAGTTCCACGATTTAAATTGATGCAAGGTCACAATTGTTGTTGGCTTTGTCTGCTCTGTGCAACCTGCTGTTGTGATGAGTTGTGCAGCTGTCCAGATATGCTTCCATAGCGCAAATTGATGGCAGAGCCTAACCCTAACCTCACCTTTGCTAATTGAACAGCTAAGTAGTACAAATTGACAAAACACCAGTGAGGAAATTGGCTTTACACACCGCTGTGTATAAATCAGGGATTGTTTACTATGTAAAAAGCAACACTTTAACACCTCTGATCAACCTCTGAGTGTAGTTTCAATAAATTGAACAAACTTGTAAAACCATCAGTTTCACATCAGTCGTATTTGTTTCATTCATATTAAATTAGTTCTAAATCTGGACATTCAGTATTCAATAGCTTTTGAAAACTAGGATGCAACAGCTTACCAGTGGAAACTCAGAAGGTTATTATTATGAATAATTTTACATGTTCATGTATCAGATCTTCTGCTTTACATACACCCACATATATACTAATATTAGGATTGACTGAACTTCAATCTGATCTAGAGGTGTAACGGTATTTCACATCCACAGTTCGGTTCAGACCAATCCAGGAGTTGGACTACATGCAACATTTGCAGTATCATCAGAGTACTTCTGAATGTGGCAAATGAGGGGTCAACCCCCCCTGCCCCCCTTCAGTTTTTCTCTAAGAATGATTGAATGCACTTGAAAAATCCAAGAACATAATCCTCAGATAACTTGAGCCAAAACAACGTGACACATGTAGAAGACAGCATCACCCATACCAATGTGTTCTCTGTAAGCCAACTGCAGGGGATCCATTGCATGTTTAACCTCAAGTCTCAGTAGGCACAGAATCCTCCTCTTTGGGACCTTCATAATGTGGGATGTGAGAGCCACCGGCCTACAGTCATTTAGTTCAGCTGGAAACTTTATTTTAGGTACTAGAGCAATACAAGGTGTTATCCACAGATTGTAGACTGAGGTTGAAGATCCTCTGTAGGGGTTCACACAATTAAGCCGCAAAGTCCTTAAGCAGCCTAGACTATACAACATCTTGGCCTGATGCCTTCCCACAGTCTTTGTAGCTGCAGCCTGACCCCTGTGACAGATGGTGGGCCATGCTCAGGTGATGCAGGGGGCATAGCTGCAGGGTTTGGAGATGCATACAATCGTCGGAAAAGGAGTTGGACTAGATAGAGGAGTTAAATCTCATGTTATAGCTGCCTAACCTACAGATTTTTGAGTTTTATTGATTGTTTTAATGTTATTCTGAAGTTAACAAAAGAGGATTGAAAACAGGTTGGATTAATAACTGTCTCCAACCTTTTTATTAATGTTCACCAATGTCACGAAACATAAATGTCATTGTAAAGCCCTGCATTGTTTTACTAACTGTTTTTCTAACTTTGTCTGTCTTAAACCGTAACAGTATTTTAGGAGAGTTTGGGAGCTATACACTGCCTACTATTGCCATCTTTTGTAACCCCACACTGGTTTGTACTTCAGATTCTTTGGTATCACTCTACTTTACAGTATCTGAACAGTGCAGGATCAGCTAATAGCACCTGTGGAGCTGGTGGACAGATGTACAGTTGGTTGAGTTGTGGCACAGCAGCCTAGTTTCCTACAACTTATTTAGAATGAGGTTTTCATCTTGTACACAGAATTCTTTGGATGTTGGCGCCGCTGAATTCTTTCCAGTGCTGCGATTCTCCCAATAATGGTGTGTCTGTGTGCTGATGGTGTGTTTGTGGAGCAGCTCTGACTGATTACCGTGTAGAGCAACAGTACAGAGTCTCTTACCACAACAAATTAAACCAGAGTGTCAGGCCCACAGGGAAAACTCTTCATCAGACGACCAAGGAGAAGATAAAAGAGTGCTACAACTCAATCACTATCTGGTCACAGAGTTTAACAGGAGACAAAACTCAGTGTGACACATGCAATGCATCTAATTACTACAAGATATACAGGTGGAGGCAGAAAACAAATGCAACACAAAAGCCTGAGGCTGGAGTCACAGAAACAGTAATAAGAATGTGGTATTCAGTGCTGTATCAGACAGAACAGTGAGCTAGTTTTAGAACAAAAGATATAAAGCATGGATAAGACTCCAGGACTGACAGTTGTGTCAGCACAAACAGACACACACAAATACATGACGCACACAGTTGGATGCACATGTCACAAATCGTGGCCACTTGCTTTTTTTGCTTCTACTTATAGTTTATTCCTCTCAGACACCCATGCACACGAGCACACGAATGTACACAAACACCACGAGAAGCCCATATTGCGATTACTGCCTGCAGTCAAGGTCAAGCTGGTGAATCAAACAGCCATCCCAGTAGACACCAGTTCCCTGCGGGCCATGAAAGACCTGGACGACCAGCGTGCTGCTGAACCCACAGTGCTCCCACAACCCCACAGCGAGGATCTCTGATGGGAATCACGGCAGGAGACACTTCCCTTGGGCTTGGAGCCCCTTCAGAGATGTACACTTAGCAGCAGCAGAGGATCAAAGCCTGTCAGAGAAAATAGATCAGATTAATGAAGCCAAGCTGTTTCTGCAGCTCAGAGACATGGATGGTGACCAGCATGGGAAAATCTGCTTCTCTAAAGATTTTGTAATGTTCTAGATCTTTACTACTTCAAATTACCTACTGCTTGAAACTATTGGTTTCATTGTCACTTATTGTTGATATGAAACACGGAAAAGCTGAAAGGTTTTGTGTCTCCTTGTCACTTAAATGAATTATTTTGAATCTTGATTATTACATATAAAACTTTAGTTTTTTATTATCCTCCACTGCATGCTACTTTGAGCTTCATTCATCATACAGTATATTACTGTGACTTTTTTTTTTTAGAACTACAAATATTCCATATTCACATGGCCTATCTTTCCATTGGTAAGATGTTGCACCAGGTGAAACATACTGATAGCGGCTCTGCACACAGCATGACAGGCAGAGGAAATGAAGCAGAACCATAGATCAGAGTGAGGAGGAGGCCCTCTGAAGGACGGATTTGTCAAGCGTCCCTCAGCCCACATGCAGATGGATTGGAGGCAGTCTCATTAAGTATAATTGTCCTTGAAACGTATGACCATCCAAACCCTGAGGAATACCTTTGGATCTCTGGGTTGGTAATTGAAGCTGACCACAGTAAATCAGCCCCAGCGGTTGTTGTGTTGACAGCCTAGGAGAAGATTAAGCTGGTTTCCCGGCATTGGGAGAAACCTGGATTTATTTTACAAAATAACACCGTCACAGATGACATAAGTAAAGCTTTTAATAACCTTGTGTGTCTGTGTGTTGATACTGTACTTGTTAAGAAAGCCAGTGCACTGATCAATATGATTAGGCCTGCACATAATGTTATAAAAAAGCAGCACATTATTGTTTTCAACCCAGGTCCAATGTTGAAAATTGATTTGATATATACATCTTAGATTACAAAGATGACATGACATGTAATGATGCAGCTCTGTTTCCATGTCAATGCTGGCTTCCAATTAAAACTTTCCCTGTCGTCTTGAGGGCCAATCAGATGTCAGCATGAAAAGCAACTAACATTTCTGGGACAGCGCTGCACAGTGTATAATGTCTTACTGTGCCCCATGATGGTTGAGCGATGATAGTTTGACTCTAACTTCTGTCTCGTTCCAGACACTGATTACCCTCCGTGCAGTTAACTTGGAGCTTCAGCTAATTAGCATCAATGGTAATTAGTGGAGTCGTTAAGAACCTTATAATCAACTTTTCTCCTTCACTCATTTGACTCCCTGGGGCTGTCAGGTCTGTCTGTGTCGGTTCCTTTTCCTCAGCAGGCAACATACATTATACATGCTGTGTTACAGAGCTTATTTTTGTGAAATGGTGACACTGAGTCGGTTTGAAATTAACTCAACAACAGCGCCCAACACTCTGCAGTCAAATGGATTGCTAAGCACAGAGGGTTGCTGTCCATGGTGCTGATGGGGACAGCTCCAGTGTTGCACAGCACACACACACAAGTGAGGTAATTTGAAGTGCACGATTAGTAATTTCACCTGAATAACTGGAGGGTAGCTTTAAGTAAAATGCATGTGCTGCTGTCATAACTGGCCCATAGATACAACATACATTTTTTTTTTGTTTGTTTTTGTATTGATGACAAACCCTACATTTTTGAAAGTGTATTTGTTTTTTTTTTTTTAAAGAAAATGTTTTCATCATTGTACCATTAAACTAAATTACTGTGTGCAAAAAGGCCTTTTTTCTTCTTCCCTCTTTTGGGACCATGTTCTTTCTTCAATTCTTTACCCTGCTAACCAAATCCATTGTGCAATTGCAAATATATCTGAAACCATTGCCATAAAAAAATATGTTTATTAGCTGCATAAGATGAAAATCTTCAGCTGTCGTTGACACTAATCTGCTTATGCTGTGCAACAACATAATGACATTTCATTAAATAAATTCTCCAACCAGCAACCATTTTTTTTTAAAAACACAAGGTTGTTTATTTTTATTTACACATATTTTTATCAAAGGGCTGAGCTTTGCCTCTTGTAATAGGAAGCAGTGGATAGACATTAAGGCAATTACATTACAGGCAGTGGGTGTAGGTGAGAAGTTGCTAAACCCCTCTTGGGACATTGGCAAAAGTGTGTGTGTGTGTGTGTGTGTGCATGTGTGTTTTGGCTGCATGAAGCTTAATGTGTTGGCATGCATTCATCCTCAACTAATCATCAAAACACAAACACCTACTCGCTCTGTAAGCAGAGAATCACAGAGTTCACACAGGCTGTTGTCACACCTGTTGCTCACGGTGAATATGGCACAAACGGTGTGTGAGAGATTGAGAGTGGATGTGTGATTGGTTTTGTATTTTTGTGCTTTGTGTGTGGGTGTATGGTATGAAGTTATGAATTCTAGTTTGTAACAAAACAAGGCAAGGATTACCAAGCAATAACCAACGTAGTCTGATATATTGTAGTCTGATGTAACACCACGAAAGAAGGTCGACTCCACATTACGAATACATGTGTTCGTTGTACTGTTAAAAAGTTGGAAATCGATGTAAAAACCGCATCCAACTTTGATTATTTTTTTGTTTTTGCTTCACATGAAGAATCTTTTTTCTCTTCACTGAGTTGAGAAAATCTTTTGAGCTTGTAAAAGCCTCACATTTGCTGTTTTATGATGTCACCTTGTCATTAAGTTGAAAACAATACAGACTTTCTGTAGCCTGACTTGACTTTTGAGATGGAACTGGGAAACAACCAAGACAACTGGATGCCACGGTTTTGTGACAGTAGAAGCATTCTTATCCACTGTTGTCTCTTTCAAATTCAATATATAATGGTCAACGATTTTGAGAGTCTTTGATAGATCATGGAACAGATGCATAAAACTCTGTAGATTGACGAAAAAAGTGTGTGTGCACAATGAAATATGCACATGGATTCTATTTGTCAGATTTATAAAGATGCACATATACCTTGGCATACTTCATTAAACTCATCCATCGTCGAAATGAATGCATGTGCATCAGACTTATTTCCACTTCCACAATTCACCGGAGTATAAACGCCCTGAAACATCACTTTGCGTATGTTGAAATACCCACTTTGCCACTAATTAGACCTGTCACTGTGAAGAACAGATGGCAAAAAGGAAGCACAGTTTCATTTATTTGTTCTGCATCTGCAAAATTTTATTATACATGAGGGTTACACACAGCTGTGATCATCTATAGCTTCCGTAGCATTGATTTATCACACATAACTGTACACCACCATTGCTTTGATATCTCAATCATATAGTTGTTAAATGTCTGCAAGATAAACATATCATTTACTTTTAGTAGTCATGCTGAAACAAACTCTGCAAAGTGGCTAAAGTGGCTTATTTTTTCTCTTTCTTGAAGGTCATCTTGAAGGTTTTGATCAGTTCTATTCTAAGATTTTCTCCCGTGGCCATGTCCAGGGAGGCTGTCCAGTGTTAACTGCATATGCCTTGAACCTATTAATAATATTAGCAACTGTTTTCACAGAAACATCAAGCTGCTTGGAGATTGTCTTGTCGCATTTATCTGACTCTGCAAATATGTTGCTACTTCCTTTAGCAACTCTCTTCTGTCTTTAGTCTGTGTCACTAACAGCACAAAGAGTACTTTTGTTTTATATATAGCAATAATTGACTCCTTCTTACAGCTTGTTTTATTGTACAGCTGTTAAAATGCATGCAAGTACAAGAAGACCTTTTAATTTACTCTCTTTTCAGGGAGAACAGCACGTTGTTCTTTGGAGGCGAAGAGCGCCAACACTACTTGCTACCTTGGTACATATTTTATTTATCAGGGTGAATAATTGGATTCATTCCTTTACTTCATCTGTTGTTGTGTTAATCTGACCGATCTGCCTTCTGATTGTTTTATGAATACAGACCTGTTGCTTAGATACAGGAGAAGACTAGTCTGTTATTTAACTGACCTTCAAAAGAAGTTGCACAAGAAATGTTGCAAAACAGTGTTGCTGAGCCAGTTCCAGCATACACACGAAGTTAATACTAAAAAAAAAATGCAAGTGTGAAAGAGAAAAAGAAAAAAAGCAAGCTGATCATCACCATGGTGTTGTGGGCACAACCTGGATGATGTGTGTTAAAGCAAAGTCAGTACTGTAGTACTCATTCCCTCACCTGATGTAACCACATATGTCACCCCCCACTCACACCACCCCCAGCCCAGGCCACTTGTTTGCATGAGGTATCAGCTGGTAAAGTCACATTTGTTGTTGCATTAGAATTCCTGAAATTGTACACACACACACACACACACATACACCTACATATTTCCACTGACAGATGTGCACAGATGTGACACCAAACAATGCCTGTTGACAGGGTCTAGCAAAGGAGCCACTTTACCTTCAGCCCAGGTGATAATGATGATGCTCCATCAATGCCAGGGCTTGAGCTGAGGTAGTGTAAAAGCACACACACACACACACACACACGGACACACACACACACACACACACACACACACAATAAAAATGATCTCCTGTCTGTCTGAATATATGGCTGTTTAATGAGGGTAATTACCTACAGTATATTAGTCTCTATTTCACACTTATTAGCCCTTTCCTCCCTCTCCCTCTGAATATTTCTGCTGTATTTGGTGGAATCTAAAACCTGAAACACAAATGGAAAATTGCCATTATGATGCTGGGAGTGTAAACATAGAAATCAGACAACAAGGTTGCATTTTTGGTAAATTATATTACAGATGATGGAATACTCAAGGTAAGGTAACATGTTATTAATTCCCCAACGGGGGAATTCAAGTGTCACAGCAGTACAGAAAATTACTGAATTAGTGAATTATTACAAATCAAAAATCAAACAAAAAATCTAGAAGATAATTCTAAAATACAGAAAAGAGCATTAATAATTGGTAATAAATATAATGAACAGAGTGTGTTACTGTGTGGGAGTCAACATCAACACCAAATGTAAAGTGCCTGAAGAAAAGGTCTGCAATGAGGCAAATCAGTGTACAATTAGTCAAGTCACTTGAGTTTGTTGGGAATGACAGAGGCCATAGTAAGATTGCAGAAGAAAAAGAGGACCTGTTGCAGTGTTCCTCCATGAAATCGCTTTGTGTGTCCACACTTCCCAGCTGTAAACCATCGAGGTGAGCGGGGTCTGCGTTTATGTTCATGTTCTGGTCCATGATTGGCTCCCATGAGCCAGATTGTCCATTTCCGCTTTGTGTCCTCAGCTTCTGATAGATTTCTAGTTCTCCTGGTGGATTTCAGGTCTCCCCTCTGGGAGCAGACCTGTATACATATATATGTATATATATATATATCTATATTAATCTCATTGTACGATGTTGCAATGACAATAAAGTTTATCTTTTTTTATATATACATTAGCTGGTGAAGATGAAAATCGCCTGACTCCGTGTCTGTGCAGACAGTGAATGATCATGAATAAATAATGAAGTTACTGCTGTTGTGGCATCTGCAGAAATACACACAGAAGCTCTGACTTTGGAAATGTTCATATGGCTTTTATAACTGGGTGATGCTACAGGTGTTTAATAAAGTCAGGAAACAATTCTACCTCCAGCTGGAAACCACAAACAAAACGTCTGTGGACCGATGTTTTGGTAAAACCCAGATTGCGCATGGAAAGAGGAGACATTATTGGTGAGTGTCATTCCTCTCATTCATCACACTGTTCTATGTTCTAATCATAGTAAAGGTGTCTTTGTATGGACATGTCAGTTTGTGGAAACAGAGAACAAAGTGAATGAGGCAAAGTTGAACCTACAGGTAAAAAATGTTTTGTAATTCTGATAATACCATACACACAATGTGTTCTGTTCTCTTTGGTTTATGAATCAATATTGGTGCTGAAATGTTGATGTTCAGACGTAATGTCACTTCACCTGAGATGTTCATATTACTAAAACAATGCTAAAATCAGACTGTAGATGGTTTTAGTATGGCATGAGAAAATAGTAAAACAGACATGAAAAAACTGAATAAAAAACACACCATTGTAATGTGTTGTAGTATTCTTGTAGCATGATGCCAAAAAAAAGGCCTTCAACTTAAATCCATTGTAAGAATTTCACCACATGGCGTTTTGTTCAGTAATGTCTTTATGTGCATGTCATTGTGTGCACATTGCTTGACGCTGATGCCTTACTAATTCAATTTCATGCAGATTCGGGCTCTAAGCTTCAAGATTTCACCAGTCTCGTTTCTCTATCAACCTTCTTGATGATCACGTTAATGAGGGCACGAGAGGAGAAATGCACGTTGTTCTGTGGTGCATTGTTTTGTTAGGCTAGTTTATATAGTACTAGTAATCTTTCTTTTATGATGCCCTTTGACTGAGATGTGCATTTAAAATCGCCTGTATTCACAGAACCTTAAATGAAATCTAGATCTAATGCAAATTAATAAATGGTGCATTGCAGCAAGCTCCATAAATCTGTCATTGAATTAGATTTAATCTCAGCATTGTGCTCGAGCTGATAATATGCTACGCACAAACTCTTGCATAATGTATGGATCACCTCTGCATACCTCTGTTTGCTGGCAGCAAAAAAAGAGGACTTTGATGTTGGGCCATTAGGCTGTTTAGAAAAGAATAGTGAAAGTGAGACATTACCGTCTCTTAATTGAGAGAGTGGCTGGCATGGGAGAATGACACTTTGTTCTCATCTCTCATTCACCGAATGGGGTGAATTATTGCTGTCAACACATGCATTACCTAACACCATACATTGGACACACAGCCATATAGAGGCATATACCCTTGGTGAATGCATAGTTTTTTGAGAAATAAATCAACACTGTGTGAAGCCTTTTATTTCACCAAGGACAGTGTCAAGACCAAACTGCATCTAAAAAGATTTACCACTAATCCAAATGTATTTAGTTCATTTCATCAACTGCAGTATTTCAACATCTTAAGAATTTGTTACAGGTCAAAAAAAAAAAAAAAAAGCCTTTGAACCACCAGGTCTCTTGGTCACCGTCAGAGCCGTACAGCAAAATCCACACCACTTCAGTAACTAAGGTTATTGATGTGGTGTGAATTTACCTGTGTGCAACCAGTCAAACGTGTGCTCGGTAGCCGAGTGCTGCAGTCACGAAGAAAACAAATAGGGAAACCAACATGAAAACTTAAAAAATCATGAGAAAACAAAGAGAGAGATTTGAACGCACACACACACACACACACACACACACACACACACTCACCAACAGTCCCTCACATGTCTCGCCCACAGCCCTTCTGGGCTTGTCTCCATGGTAACAACAGCAGGGATGGTGTCCTTGGCAGAGATGGAGGGATGAAGAGACGGATAGAGAGAGAGGAGGTACAGACACTTGTTGAACGGTTAAAAGGATGCCTTGACATTCTGAATTTTAATCAGTTGTATATTATTTTTCTCCCTTCCTGTGTTCATTGTTCCTCCGGCTCTTTTCCTTGTTTCCTTCTCACTGTATATCTGATGTGAAGCCTTGATGCAACAGATTCTTTTATTCTTAAGGGATACCTTGACATTTGGACTTTCATTCAGTCATTTTTCTTTTAAGATATACTGTAGTTTCAATGGTGAGGACAATTTCTCTACATTTGTAGCCACTTCAGTGTTCACCGAAAGGCTTTGTTTACATTCTCTTGCGCGAACGATTCTCGAATGTCCACTGAATTTGCCTGGAGTACATATGCACACATAAGAAATCTACATTGTGTGCTGGCCTGCGTAAACAACTGCTCGAATGGAGGTTTTTATTGTTGCAATTAGTTTGCCTTGACAGATAAAATTGTGGTGAAATGTCATCATGCCCCGTAGGTTGAATAATCCAAACGAAACTCACTAGTTCTCACACTAACAGCAGAATGTCGTTAATAATCAAAAAGCTCTACTTGCCATTCCCAGGGGCAGAGTCATTCTTTTAAATCAGAGCTGTGAGACTGCTTTTAAGTGATTGTTCTCATATCAAAAGGAATCCACTGAATAAATGACATTTCAACTCTGTATTAACTTAATTCTAAGAAACGCCCTTTGAGGCACATTTTCCCAGAAGGTGATGTCACTCATGCATGCAATACTAGCCAACGCAGCCCTGTGGAAACGCTTCAGTGAAGTCATCATCGACACGTGGTGCCACATTCGCGTGTCTCTTACTTTAAAGGCTGTCATTCTTCTTAGACCCTAGCCCACCGCCAAAGCTTGTGTTCAATGCAGAATAACCTACGGGCCACAGTTCACAGTATCTGTTCTTTTTCCATGAAGGTAGGGTTCTACTTGTCTCTACACTGTATGTGTCACCGTGAGCTCTGCTACTATGTTAGTTGCTGAAATGTCGCTGCAGAAATGTCAGCAAGGAAAATCAAGTTACCCTGTAACCGACGGAAAACTGAAAACATGCACTCCACTTAACCTCCAGGGCCAGAATAAAATCACAGAGTAGACATGAAGCAAAAACTAGACCTTACTTTAACTTGTGAGCATGTGCTCACCGCTCTGAAGTATATTCAGCGATCAGAGTAAAGTAGGCCCCCCCAGGGTTGGGGAGGACAGGACAAAGAATGCTGACCATGCTCATCATCATCTAAATCATCATCAAAATGATGATACCAGTCATTTAAGTGACATGTCTGACAACAGTGTTTGTTATGTCTCAATAACAAACACTCTGTGTGCTGGCAAAGTGGTGTGTGTGTGTTTGTGTGCGTGTGTGTGTGTGTGTGTGTGTGTGTGTGTGTGTGTGTGTGTGAAACTGGCAAGGCAGAGACAGATTGAGAGAGACAGAAAGACAAAGGGAAAAAGAGAGTTCTCCCCCAGGTGTAGACACTACCTGTCTTGATAGCAGATGGGGCAGCTCAGATAGAGAGGTCCTTATGGTGTACGGAGCTTTCAGCAGGGGTACTGTAGGTCACACACACACACACACACACACACACACACACACACACACACACACACACACACACACACACACACACACACACATTCTCATTGGTAATATATCCAGTGCATTTCATGCTGGTACTGTAGGAGGAGACAGGAGAGAGAGGTGCATGGGGGCAGAGACGGGACAAAAAGAAGGAAACAAACCAGAGCATAAAATAAGTAAATAAATAAACAGATGATGTGCAAGACTGAAAGATAGAGCCAGGGAAAAAGAAGGAAATATTCCATGTGTACGTAGGCTTCCGGTGCCTATTCAGACACTGTGGGTTCGTTGCCACACCATGAAGCATTGGCAGGGCACAGTTTTCATTATGGTAATTATGTGAATAGTTATGTAAATAAAATAAATATGTAAATATTCAAAGCCTGGAGCCACACTTTGGAAGGAGATGGCACCTAAACACAAGGACCTGAAAGATTAAACATTTCATCTCCTTTTCTCCAACCCTCTACTTTTCATTTCTCTCTTCTCTGTCTGTCCTCTCGAGCTGCCCTTATTTTGGCTTTGAGCTGCACGATGAAGGGTCTTTGTGTTGACTTCTGCGTGATTAGTGGCCTAATATTTTCTTCCTTGTCACTTTACCATGCCACATATATGAGTTGTCTCCTTGCAAGCATCTATCCTTTATTCCAGTATGTTCTCTTTGATTATTACAAAGCTCTTCCTCTGTATAAGTGCATAGATACACACAGTTCATAGATAGATTCGTGGATAGATAAAGGCACGTGGCATATTGCATGTGTTACTGGGTAATCATGGCCGTTGATTCATTCTGACAAATACTTTCCAAAATGACATTTATATTAATTTATATAAATGTCCTTTGACACAGTCTATTTCTCTTTTAAATTACATAGAGCAGGTTTATAAGACCATCTTTTCATGGAGCTTCAAAGTACTTTTAATGGCTCGTCAACCCTACACTCATTTATTAATGTTAGCTATCGTCTGACTCATATAGTAACTGTAGGTCAAGTGGAATGAGTCTACAGTAAATTCAGTCATCGTTGCAAAATGTCTTTTTAACCTTCATTTCATAGAGAGGAACAAAACGCATTTAACCAAAAACAACAACAACAACAACAACACTATTAAGCAAACATTTCACAGAAACTACAATTAAAAAAGGAGAATTCTGTATAATTTTTGAAAACTTCAGATGAAAATCAGGACTGAGATTTGTGTCTCTATTCAGGGTAGTAATTAACTAACATTAAGTTGCTTGCAGCTTCAGTTCCCAAAACTAAAAGGACAGGGCAGGTTGAAGTAGAAGCGTCACAGAGGATGTTATTAGGTGTTCTTTCTCTCTTAGCGACTCCTGGAGAACCTATTGGTGGACATCAGTGGTGGAGGACTCTGTCATGTTGACGACATTGGCACTTAAAGGAAGATTATAGTTCATTTTATTCTATTTCTAGCACATTTCCAACAAATGTAGCCACTTTTACAATCTACTCTGAGATGTCTCACTAACATGTATAGGAAATATACATTTGTTTCTTATGAACAACAATTTCATATCATGATTTATGTAATTGTAGCACATATTATGAAAGCCCTGTTCACACTTAAAAGTTCCATCATTTGTTTTACAAAGTTTTTCAATCCCTCAGTTGTATGTATATTAACACATCTCTAATGCTGAAGAACCACCTAGACTTTTCAATATGCAAACCAACAATTCCTTTAAGTACCGTAAAAATAGGAGAAGTGAACTACCCATCAGAAAAGCATTTAGAGGTAAATTGTCAAATGGACAAATAATCACAGCTATCTACTTTCTGAATGTTAAACTGATTGTGGATATGCTTTTTGTCAGAACAAATTTCTGTATTGTCTCAGAAAAAATAAACGTGAAAGGTAGCACAGTTACATTCCTATGTCAAGTGCTGTGCTGGAAAGGTTCCTTTTGAAATGTGATTTGTAAACTGTGATAACAATTTTAATTGCTAATTGTTAATTCTAACAAATGTTTTAACCTGGACAGGAAGACTGAGCATTTAAACTAGGCAGTGTTAACCTCACAACAGTACTCAACACCGATTGCTGTCTAAATAGCTGTAGATGTTTTAAGGTTTGAGATGCAGCACCGATCACAACATTTTCGTTGCTAGTAAATATGCTCCAAGTTGGAAGCTCTTTGTCTGATGACATGGCCTCCCCAGCTGGTTGCAGCCAGGCTTGGCAGACTGAGATTGCTTAGCAATGCACATTGATTTGATTGCATGACAAGTGCACACTGCCAGATAAATGCAGCCTATTTAGATGCAGAGACAGCTGTTCCACCCTTGATGGTCAATTTTGATGGTCAGATTTACCCCAGTGGCTTTGCTGATCTGTGTTGCCTGTAAAAATATGTCAAACAAAGGAATTCCTGCACAGCGAGATGTAAAGCAGCAGATTGAATGTTATATTCTACTTGTAAGGTTTCTACAAAAAATAATATCTAATATAATTCAGATGTAAGACCTTTGATCAAGTTAATTGGTAAACCATTCGCGTCAAAACTGCACATATGAACAGACAAGAAATAAAAAACAAGTTGGTAGAGATTGGAACACGCATGTCAATTTACAGTCTGAGTAGATATTCTTTCTCTCTCTCTGAAGTAGATCCCCATCACTTTCTCGAAATAGCTCACAAATATAAAACCCTATAGTTCAAAGAGCTGTCAACACATAATATTCTTTGAGTGAGTGAGTGAGACAGAGAGGATTCTAGCATCTGGCTATAAATTGACAACTTCTACGAGGGCTTTCAAATCAAACTCAACAAAAGGGATGCTGGAGAAAAAGCCTCAGTGGAAGGCATTCACAAGTCTACTAAAAATGCTGCATTTGAATTAAATTGGGTAAATCTACCACATACGATGCCAATAGTAATTATGATATAAATGCACTGTTTATTAGCACAGATTTGTAAATGCAGGCAGATTATTTGTGCATGTTTCAATTGCAGACATTTGACTGAGTTAATCTATTGCTTTCACTGGTTCCCCCCTCTCATTAGGCACAGAGTTAGTAATGGGCTGAACTGATTGTAGCGGTAATTACTCGTATTGAAGACTGTACAGTGTCCTGGCAGCAGTTTGAGCCCGCTGGCTATCCTGCTTACCGCTTAGAAAAGAATAAGACAGCTGAAGGTTACAACGTGCCTTAGTTTTAAAGGATAAAACCCCCATTTAGAAACGGATGCTTGAGGGAAATTAAAAAACAGAGGGAGACTTTACTGCCTGAGATTTCATCATTGTCAGCCCAACAATATAATATACAGTCAGCTTATCTTTCCACAATTGGCCTGCTCCTCTCTAGGCACTCCAAAGAAGCATCAGAAAAAGTTCTACCTGTTCCCATCTGTGTGGCTGGACTCAGGCCAAGTGCCAGTGTTTCTGGCAGATAGTGGACTGACTCTGTCAGGAGGTGTAATACAGGTCACATTGCTGAGTTATTATGTCAGCACCCTCAATGATTAAAATGGATTATAAATTGTAAAATAAGCCTGGATAAAGGGACAAATCAACCCTAATCTATCTTCAGTTAGGGATTAGACTGTTGGGAACCTTTTTCTTACATAATTGTATCAGAGAGAAAGTATGTAGCATTGCTTCGCATGTGTGGTACACCACAAAAATGATCCAATCACTTTTTTTTAAATTTATTTTCTAACGTAAACAAATATGGACAGGGTATTACAACATTCTTAAAAAATAATTGATAATTATGATATATATTTTTCCACATTAATTGTTAATTAAATTGAAGCAGCACCTAGGTAGGAACCTTTGGCATTGGAGCTGTTGCGTCCGGGTTGCTTTGCGGAGACTCCGAAGTCAATGTGAAGGTGAGTGCTGCACCTTGTGTGCACTTTACCTGTGTTTTCCAGGTTAGTACTTGTACAGTACAAAATTACCAAAACCTACCTCTCAAAGCTTTACTCTGGCAGGAAAGGTGTTATTGAGTTGTTGTGATGTCACAAACTTAAAAAGTTTGTAAAGTCCGGCTCGAGGTGGCGACAGAAAGGTGAGCAGGCACCACGCCGCCATGCTGAGGGTTTTCTGTCGCCTGAGTGAAGCCTTACAGGCAGATCGTTACATTTACTTTGTACTGTATCATTATTGTTTGGGTAATACAAAGTGCTTAAGTCCAGTAAAAGTCCACTAATAAACACTGCCTGTCCAAACAAATAAAAAAAGTCACCACCTGGATTTAACTAAGCAAATAGGTAAGAGCCTCCCATTGGATAATTACTGCATTGATGGTTATTTTTCAGTTGGCAACAAGTTATTTAACCCCAACTGATAGGGTGAGTAGCTTGTCATTTTTTAAACCATGTCTGAAGACACATCCCGTGGTCGTGGAAAAGATGTTAATCTGTATCAGAAGGGTCAAATTATTGGCATGAATCAAGCAAAGAAAACATCTAAGGAGATTGATGAGCCTACTAAAACTGGGTTAAGAACTGTCCAATGGAAGAAGGTCATGTGGTCTGATGAGTCCAGATTTACCCTGTTCCAGAGTGATGGGAGCATCCGGGTAAGAAGAGAAGGGGATAAAGTGATTCACCGATCATGCTTAGTGTCTACTGTACAAGCCAGTGGGGGCAGTGCTATGATCTGGGGTTGCTGCAGTTGGTCAGGTCAAGGTTCAGCAACATTATGTGTCCAAAGAATTAGGTCAGCTGGTTTCCTGAATATACTGAATGACCAGGTTATTCCATCAATGGATTTTGTCTTTCCTGATGGTATGGGCATATTCCAAGATGACAATGCCAGGATTCATCGGACTCAAATTGTGAAAGAGTGGTTCAGGGAGCATGGAGCATTCACACGTGGCCCCCAGTCTAGACCTTAACCCTAAGAAGACTTTGCGCAGTGGTCCGACTCATCATCAATACAAGATCTTGTTTAAAATGAATCCAACTCTGGATGGGAATTAGTGTTATGACAATTGCATAAGCTTGTTGGTAAAACTTTGAAGTAACTGGATGTACAGATGTTTTTGAGCACTGAATATGCATTTGGGGACTGAAACAAACCGATAGGATGCACTCAGAGAAATGCATCCTGAATTTGAGATGTAAATAAAAAAAATCTGAAGGTGAACTTAAAGCTCAGTGTCTTCATTGCTGCTGCACTTTACCTGTGTTTTTCAGATTCATTGTTGTTGCGGTTGTGCCACCTTTGGTAACCTTAACACATAAAAACCCATAAGATGAGATTTTGTAAAATGTACAGTTTTTTTTTTATTCTTTATTCTTCAATTCATACTACATATCTCGTTTTTTTTCTAACCTAGAAATTACAGTCCCAGTAATTACAGAACTCTAATTAAACCAGGAGTGGCAGAGAATGGGAAAGGCATGCTCCCATGACATTTCTTCAGCAAGAAAAATGATATTCCATATTTAGCTTGGTTTGGAGAAAATGTGGCAGGATAATGGATATGGTGGTTTGGAGAGGCAGAGGTCCTTGTGTTACCATCCTCTGATAAATACTGCACTTTATTTTGTGTGACCACCACAACCTGTAAAAGAATGTTTTTCAAATCATAGGTGGAGCACTGTTAATCCAACTAAATACAGCTGTTTTGGAAAGTCGAGTCTTCATTTCAGCGTTGTGGCTGTAATCTCTGTTGTCTAAAAACGTGCAGCCTTCAGTCCTCTGGCCTGCTCTTATTCCAGACATATCTGAACTCTCTGCCATCTGTCGACTCACATGTGGACTTTAGGCAAGCTGTGACGTTTAGCCCATCTTATAACACTAGGTAAGTTATATGACATATGGTATTTGAATGGGGTTTTCTGGATTCAAATCAGTTCCTGACCACAGAAATTATGAAACAAACTCTTAACAATCTGAGGGCCTGATTTACTAAAGGTTTGCGTGTACAAAACATGTAAAATTTATATCTCTCACTTAAAAACAGCACGCCCTACTAAGGGAGCTCACTGCATTTTTCAAATCCTTGTCATGGAGAATGAGCCATAATTAAAGTTTCCATCAGGACGCACTGAATGAGGCCAAACGTGGCTTTTACATGGTTGCTGATTTTCTGAGCATTAAAGGAGCAACTGACAATGCACATGGACAATTTAGTACTTGCTATTTGGGATATTAATAAATGAATCCCTAACTCCATAATTCACTACTAAATAATAAATTACTAAATTAAGTAAATACTAAATATTTTCATATTTTCAGCATAAATGTTTTAACACATTCAATGTGTTTAGAACCCAAAACTGTGATTTCATTTTGACTGTTTTTCTAAATATTTAATATTAATTAATATTTAAAATACAAAAATAACTAGGTATTTATACTTTTATAACAAAACCCAAATCTTTAATTTTTAAAGGGGGCATATTCTGTTATGGTAAATGAACCTTTTTGGATCCTTCTTTGTGCAAAGTCAGGTTTTCATTTTACTTGTTAGGGATGCACCAATTAATTATTTTAGTACAATTAAGTGTATTTTCACTAAATCTTGTTTATTGATTGAATTAAATACACATTTTACAAACATCCTGAAATGATCTCTTTGTTAACAAACATGATTTTGCCATAATTCCAGTTAAATGTGACATTTCAGAAATACACAGCATACTTGTCTGACTATGAACTGTAGGAGTGTGACAATTTTCTAATTTAGTAAGTGGCAGATAACAAAGTTTTGCGCTGATAGCTCAGTGGACTCAACCATTACATGAAATTAGGAGGGAGGAGACATTGCATTCCTGCAAGTTTGTGTTGCACTTGTTAAACTGCTGTTTGAATATCTCTATTACTGGTGGGTTTTGTTGCATATATCTAAAATAGTTTTTACCAAAATAATATCTCCACTCTGTTTTGGCTGTGCATGTGCGTGTCTGTGTGAGTGAGTAAGTGTGTGTGTCTGCGTGTCTCTGTCTTGGACGCAGAGAGCAGGGAAGCAGATCTTTATTTTTGTTAACATCACTTGTTTTAAAATATCTGCTGGAGCTGAAGCTTCTCCTCCTCTGCCTACCTAAATTGGTATCTGTTCATTTGTACTAGATAACATCTATAGCAAATATGCAAAGTCAGAACTTGAATTTAAATGGTCTGGGTCCTTCCTTCAAAGGCTTTCTTATTCTGTGATCACCCTGATGCATCTTTCTGCAGAAATTCTGAGACCTCCCTAAGGCTACTGGGTCTGTGTTACCTTCAAGCTGTCACTTGACTGGAGCACCACGCTCACCTAGTGACAACTTTCTCTACTCCCAGTCAAGTATACTGTAAAGTCCAGGCAGGAATGTAGGGGTTGTGTACTGGTGAATGGGATTAAAAAATGTTGTCCAATGTTGTGTTATTATCCCAAAATTGCTGTTCAGTGGCAACTAGACTTGATTGAAACAGCAATCACCGTGACCTGGGTTACTGAGAATCGTCACAGACATTGTGTTCCTCCCCCTAAAGCAACAACAGAAACACAGGTTGGACATTGCAATTGCAGTTTCTTGATTTCTATTTATTTGTTTTTCTCTTTATCATTATTTATATTAATGCTGACAGACAAAATAAACAATATGATCATTATTCAAACAAAGTGACGGCTCTTAATTATAACACCTTCATACTCTGTGTGTGTGTGTGTGTGTGTGTGTGTTTAGATTCTGTAGAGTGACATAAGGGGTAAACTTTCTCATTTTTCTTTTTTCTTTTCTCATTATGCGTTATAAATGTCAGAGTCTGATCTCCCAGCCATGCAGCCCTCATTAACCTGTCTTTTGGTTCATTTTGTCACGTGGAGACCTGTAAAAATAGTTTGCTTGCAGTAACAGTGAGCTTGTTCTTTCTGATTAGATTTCACCCTCTCTTCCCCCCCTCTTTTATGTATGTATGTAATGGCATGATATCCCTGTGTGTATGTTTGTTTGTGTCCTGATGACCTTCCAACATGTAGTTTGGACAGATGGTCATGTCTTTTGGCTCTTCTTCAGTGCCACTTTTCCCTGTGTATAGTTTGTGAACTCGTGTACAGAACTGTTGTCATGTAAGAATGAGATTGCAATTTAAAAACTGTGCAGCTGTAATGTTGGAAGAAAGCTGTTACATGAGTTGTTTTCTCACAGCAATTTGAACATGCATTCATCTCCAGCTTTGGAACTTTGGCTATGTTTAACATGGACATCCAAAATTCAACACAAATATATACATGAGTTATTTTCCTATCCAGTTTCTACGCAGTTCAACAACCTGATGTTTTATTCATAAGGAAAAAGAAAAATCTTGCCAGAGAACATAATATGTGACGTGATTACCTTTTGCTGAAAACACAGTATGGTAATATTAACATAATCATGTAGATTATATATCAATTAGCCTAGTGTGAGCTTTTACCTGTCAAGGTCAGCTGAAAAATTAGTAGCTGTCAAACACCAGTGCAACCCTGAACATTCAACTGCTACACAGCACCAAGGCCCTTGGAAACTTTGTTATAAATAGATTAAAAGTATGAAACTGTAATAAAATATAGATCAAAAATGTTGTTACTAAAACGTGTTTCCTTTGTGTCCACACAAAGAAATGCTTTAATACAGCTGAACTACAGTTAAATACACTTTAAACTACATATATTGACTCAAGGAATATAATGATTACTGAACTCACAGTAAATCATGGGAAAATTCCAGACTGTACTATTTCAAATTTTATTAAAATGGTGATTGATTACTGCGCTTTCGCAAAATATAGTTTCCCAAACTCCCACACTATGTACTCGGTCTCCCTCATTACCTCGCATACGTGCTGAGCTGTATGTGATCGATGCAGACTCTGTTCAGTAGCTTTCATCAGTACAAACTCTGTTTCTAGCTCTCATACGGACTCTCATACTCTTGACATTTTCTGCAGATCCTGAACTGCAGCTTGTAAGCCAAAAAAAAAAAAAAAAAAAATGCTGAGTAGAGTCAGTGCTTGTTAGCCTGTTCGCTTGTGGATCTTACACCTGCATGATTCCTGCTGCCTGTCAACTTTAGAGAGGCTCACTGCTGCTGCGGTTACACAACCTTCATGGCCTGTTAGTATTTGTTTTGTATTTGATTTAAATAAACTTAAAGTTATTCATTATACCGTCTACAGTCACTACAGCATTACATTGTTAGATTCAATTTAATGATTTCATAAATTTTTAAGGAGGATAAGATGCATTTATCTTTTCACCTGATACAGGTATGTCCTATTACTGTCTTCCTTATGCTTGAAAGGTGTGTAACGCTCGGTATTAAAAAAACTCAACAAACCACTGCATTTTATGGATTAGCACAGCTACTCCTCTATTTTACCTGTGTCCTGGTTATCTTGCAGTTACTGTTTTCTTAGGTCTCATTTGTATTTATGTACTCAAATGCAATTCAGAAGAAAGACTGTGTGTGTGTTTGTGTGTGAGTGAGAGTTGGTAATGATGATTTCAGCTGATAATACTGATAACTATGGTCATTTTGCTAGTTGTGATATAAAATATGATACCTTTTCATATGTAAGTGACTCTCGGTAATCCATAACCCAGAAAGACTCTTACAGTAAAAACACTGTGTTCTGCTCATACTCCTTTCCTCCGTGCAGTATAAGTTTCGGTCATCACACCATTTTGTTACAGAAGGCAACTATGTGAATGTTCTTAGACTTACTAAAGAAGCATATCTTGCAATGTTATAGATAGATTTTCTGTGCATATTCTGCATAAATTGTGTGTCACTGAGTTCCTGCGCCTGATCAGATGCATAGTGATCTGACAGCACTGATTAATTCTCATCTTCCTGGCAGCCAGCTGTAATCAACAGGAGCTGCCTAGTAGATGAGAAAACACAGCAAGCGTCCTGCATGGTGACAATGTGGCTCCATCAGCCCACAACGCTTTTGTTGTAACCACACCAGCCTGATGACTGGAGAACTCAAGAACCGAATATCGTACACGTATCCCATATTTCACTTTTCCTTTGTGTTCCAAAGTTGCATTGTGCGATTCTCATAGATGGCTCACATTTTCTTACAACAATGTTGACTCGTTTAAAATGTCAGTGGATATTTGAAAGTATTCCAAACATTTTCATTCTAAATATCGTCACTATGGTTTTTATGTAGGCATTGATGTTCAGTGTAAGGCGTAACATCCTTGGACTACCTCACTTGGATGACTTTTCTTTTCATAGTTGTGTTTCTAAGGGAATTAAGGAGCTTATTGTTCTCTGTGCGTTACTGCGTTCTGCTATTATCCTCATGTCAAGACTGTCATGTATTTTACATCCACACCTCTTTTACAAACAAAGGACTTAAGAGCTTGTTTAATTTTAATCTAAAGCTTCTGTGGGTTTATCAGGTTCTGTCCAGCAAAGCTCAAATATTATTCTTGCTGACATTATGGGAGCGATGTGGACTCACAGTTAACATCCTCATGCTTGCTAACCATATATGCGTGTTTGCATATTTTTGGGAACAGGTAAAAAGAAATCGAGAGATGTGTGATTGGAAACAATACAATCTATCAAGCTAAGAGTATTTGTCATTGTGAGAAAGGAGGAGAGGAGGAGGAGAAATGGCACTGCCTTGTCAGGGAAAATGTGCTTTTCAGTAACAATGGCATTCGTGGTGCACAATCTATCTCACTAGGCCCTGTGGGAAATGTGTTTGTCTTTTCCAACTGGCAGGGGACAAAATCAATCATGACTTATTGTTGGACTTGCCTTTACAGTGTCTCTCGTGCATGTCCTCAGTCAACCTCGGCCATCAGAAAGGACAAACACACACACACACACACACACAGTAACACCGTGCCAAAAAGAGCACTGACCGATGTTTGGTAGACCATCGATCTGTCCTGTGTTATTTTGTATTTTGAATGCATCACTCTTTTGATTGACTTCCCTTTTGTTCCAAAATCTTACGAGACATTGACAAGAAAAGCACAGTATGTCACTCTTAATTTGTGCCATCCTCTAGATTGCTCTTTCTTACCAACTAATTTATCCTTGTTCTCTCTGATACCTCTTTTGGCTCTCAACCGCTCTCCGACTAATGTCCTAATGAAGGTGAAATAATACATGAGGCTGGTAGAGGGGGATCCTCTCTGTCTCATTATACAATATTAAGAGACAAGAAGCACGAAGGGAAATTTTTCTCCATGTTTCACTCTCATTTTACTGATGTCCTTGTAACTGACAAGAGGTTTTTACATGGGCCAATTACTGTTCCCTTGAATACTACACACACCATTCAGATTGGATCGGATCAGACAACAGGCAGACATGTAGCCAAGGTCCAGAACAAAGGCTGCATATATATGCATGCACAAAGCAAACAAACATCTCTTTCTCAAACCATTTGTAGCCAGCGCTTGATATATGAATTCATTATGTAATATTACATTATCCATGTATTATGCATCTATTATGAGCCAGTAATTTTTCTCCAATGAATCACAGCTAATCAGAACAGATTGCCTTCACTCAACCTTGACATGCCTTTCACCCACTCTCTCACCTTCTCACTCTCACACACACACACAGATGCTCTATAAGATGAAGTGCATTCAGAGTTAGTGTACACTGGGAAATATTGAGGATGATAAAAAGAGGGCAACAAGGTGCGAGCGAAAAGGGCCGGGCTCTACCTGGCCTCAGTGTGTGTGTAGGGGTCACTCAGGAATCTCCCAAAACAAATGCGTCTGTATTTATGTTCTGAAAGGTGACGACTTTAAATTACAGATTTGTGGCAAACTTAACAACCAGCTCTTGTTCTTATATGATATTCATACAGTTGAATTTTCAAGCTAAATTCATTTTGTGAATAAAAACTACCTTATTTGAGCGATTTTATTCATTGTTTATTGTTCAGCAGAATCCAGTGGTATTTCCCAAACAGTGATGACATAGACCTGATATTGGTATTGGTATTATGTCCAATGTGACTAATTTATCTAGATCACTTTGTTAAATCACCATCAACAGTAGCTTTCTATCATTTCCTGACATCTCCTAACTAGTTGATGTGTCTGGCAGTAATGTGACCCCCCTTCTCTCAGAGATGCTGTTGTGGTGCGTACACAGTGGTTGTGGTGTAGTGCTGTTTTGTGTTTTGCACAATGTGAATAACAAGTTAGGCTTTCTTGCTGCAGGAACAGTTTCTTGTTTCCCTTCTCTGCTACTTTTGTGCCATCTACCCATTTCTAATTGCAAGTCATACCTCTTGCTTGCAGTTTTTATTCCTGACAGTCTGACGTAAAACACACTGGCTTTAAAGCTGATGTTTCTTTTATTTTAGGACTCGCTGAATCTCCTCACATGTGAGCTTTCCTCATATGTCAGCACTGTCAAGAATGCATACTTTGACAGTGCAAGTGTGTCTACTGGTACAGAAACCTCAGTTGAAATTAAATGAAATTTGCTAATAGAAACCTTAAATTTCTTTTGCTCATGTGACCAGGCCCTTAGGGTAAAACAACTCACAATTGAGAATTTCCACTGTGGGAAAGAAGTTCATTGTGCTGATGGATAGAAAAGCTGATGTGAGGGTGTGAGAGAGTAACAGTCTGAAAGAAAAACCAAGGGAGGGGGAAAGAAGTGAAGACGATAAGAAGCAGGTTGTGTATTTATTTTTTATAGTTCACAAAGTGTGTAAAGAGAAATGGGGGTGACATCAAAGGGACATAGGCAAAGAAAGGTGGCAGAGGGCAAGTTGGATACCAAGAGTGAGGGAGATTGTGCACTCTGAAGTTAATGAGAGGTGGCAGTGTGAATTACATTACTGCTAATTAATCCATGCTTGACCACATACACTGACCAGAAAACAGACACACACTCTTGACCACACTTAATGTAGGTAGAACACAGACACGAGTGCATGTACATCACAGAAAGTCACATACACTATACACGAAACAAACGAGCATGTGATTACACTCACACGTTTGTGCCACTGTAGCAATTCACTGAGGTAGGATGGTGTTAGTCCTTACTAGTTAAAATAAATGCGTCATCAAATGCATCTTACTAGACCAAAAATCAATGATTTAAAATGAATTCAAATAAGAACTGTAAGCCAGTGAATAGAGGCTAGGATTGGGGTTATATGGTTAAATCTTCTTGTATTTGTCAAGGGAGGAGTAGCAGCATTCTGAATCATCTGAATATGGGAGAAGGATGACTTAAATGGGAGCCAGATAAGAGATAATGATGACGCCCCAACAGACACAGAGTAAGGCTCAAAAGGCACTGACATTATTGAAAAAAAGGGTCAGAGAAATTCAGTAGTGTGGAGATATTTTGGGAATTTAGAGTCTGACTGAATGGCGTAGACTGCAAACTGTGTTAAAAGAGTCTTTCCACAAAGGCAGGTAATACAACTAATCTTTTTAATACCATCTGAAGTAATGCCCTCCTTCAGGGCATGCACAACGCAAGACTTTACAGAATCAAGTGTGTGCAACAACAGACCTGATGGCGTCTTCTTTTTTCAGCACCTTGCCCTATGACTAAATAAAAAAAGTAAAAAAAAAAAAGAAAAGAAATGAATTGACAATGATTTCACAACAGTAGCCTACTATTGCAAGACATAATGCCAGTAAGCACAGTAGAAAATGTCAGAGTTAAGTGGCACATCTCACTTCCATTAAGCTTGACAGAAATAGTGATTTGATTTATGTGGTGATGTATATCAATTTCAACTAATAGGAAAAAAAATGCTTTTCCATAGTGCCTAACACCAACCAGACCCCGGTCTTAGTCCAACGCTGAGTTAATCCAATAACTTCTTCCTATTCCATATCTTCCTCAGCTTCTCGTCACCCACGCTTTGCTGCAGGAAACGGGAACCTCTGACAAGAATACTTTGCGCTCCATGTTGTACTTGAAGCACATGAACTGTTTTTGAGTCCAAATCATGTGTTAAATGCCTAAAACTAGCAAAAGCACATCACGGATCATCCTTCAGTAATGTTTTGAAAGCGACGTATATTATTTGCATGTTATACGTCATGTTGGACGTCACATTAAACTGTAAAATGAGCACTGGAGTACATGTTGGGCAGCTTTTCTAAGTTCTGTGTAAATTGAAATCTCCTGTTTACCAGAGCTGTGGCTTAGTTGGTAGAGTAAACAGGGATACCACACCAGGCTACAGCCTAGAAAGCAAGGGCTTTGTGTAAAGAAATCGTTGGCACTATCACAGATGGGCATGAACTGTGGCCTTCAATGTCAAAATGAGATGCTTTGAACAGCTTTTAGAATTATATAAATTAATTAGATGAATGAAAGGCTAAGTCCTGAAAAGCAAAATGCTACTTTTATGCCTCTACTCGCTTGGCATTGAATTAATATTCAGGTCCATTCACAAGCCTATTTTGCAGTGTCTCTTATTTAATTAGTCTATGGGAGTATATGGACTAGATTTCAAGCATTTTGTTTACACCGGCATTACTAACAAATGTCAAGATGGAGCTGTTGTGTTGCACAACCTCATCAGCTTAAGGTTATACAATAAAAATGTCACCCGCTCTCATCGTGCAATGCATGGTTTGCAAACTTGGATCTAATTTAGGGTTTTATTTAAGGCCAGTGGGTTCCATGGCTCTTAATTGAATAATAGACTGTCTAGCCTAAAAGGCCATGCCCACAGAAAATGCACTGTCTGTGGCATTTATTCTGGCATTTGGTCTGTCCAGAGAGCATGCTGAGAACATGTCCCTAAACACATAGCCGTAATACTCTCTAAATGCTCTCTTTCAGCCTTTCTCGCTTCTCCTCTCTGCCTCTGCACTCATTTTCAGAAGAGGCATCTAGTGTCTGTTTACTTTGTCTTCAGTCATCAGAAAACAGACACAAAGATGGTGCCCACTGCTCCACCCACACACATCACTACCTCCCAACTCAAACTGCAGTTGACTGTGAGTGACATTCAAGCCCGCTGCTCCGGAGGGAAACTCATTATAGAATGCTAAACACTGCCGTCCAAAGGGCCACGCAGTGTTAATGAGTGTTGGCGGAGGATGGGACACGTGTGTCCTGTCTGCGTACCATAGCACCAGCATACAACTCTGACCTCGACTGCAGGCTGTGTCCCAAACACACAAATACATAAACACACCACTTAAGACCACTTAACGCCATTTCTCACTTTGTTCTAGGAGTAAAATTGTTCTGTTGCTTTATTTCTGTCATTTGGTGAGACAGCACTTATTTATCTATCTCTTTAATAGTTTTCTCCTTTGTCTTATTTGCAGCTTTTCAGCCTTTCATTATAGACATTATAATTACAAAGGCTACTAAAGGCAGATGTGCCTGCCGCTGTTCAAGAAAGCATTAATTACCAGATATTTTGCCTTTGCCTAAAATATCATCAATGCTGAGAGTACAAACTATCAGTAACCACTTTATATAATGGATATTATTTTGGATTTTAGGCTTTTCTACATTGTACATACAGTATAAAAAGGAAATGTGATCTCTCTGTGATGTTGCTGTCTTCTGCCATCTTTCACCATCTTTCCCTCCTCTCACAGCCCTTTTTCACTATCTCTTCTGCCCCCGATTTCGTTTTTACTCTCTCCTCTCCTATAATCCTCCTTTCAATCTATATTATATGTAACCTGTATTTAGAGTGCCCCCTGAGAAAACTCTGATCATGTTACTCACACATGGGCTGTCAGCAGAGATAGCTGCTCTGCTCGTCACCCTGCTCATTTACTCTCTGTGTGTGAGTGTGTGGTGAGAGGTGCTACTCTGATAGGCACCACACATGCACAAAGATATATGGAAGACATCCAGAATAACAGATTTTAACCCCACTAAGGTGGTAATTAGGAATGTTCAGGTTTGCTAGTCAGTACTAATACTCCAGATACCCTTGATACCTCTTTCATACCCCTGCAGAAACAAATCAATGAAAAGATCGTATTGGATCATGGTTGAACAAGAACTATTTTATGTCATTCCAACAACAAGAGTGGGATAGACCCTGCAAGGAACAACTAGAATTACTGTGGTGTGTGCCACAAGCGACTTGATGTAATTACAGATGTAATTAAGTCGAGCTGATCTGAGATGTAACATTGATGTCAATGGGACATACAGTGACAGTGGTCAAGGTCACAGTGACCTAGATCTTTGACTACCAAAAGATATTGTTTTGCATGCCAGCTTTTGGTAAACCATAAAATGTCAGAGGACTCTTTTTCCAGAAGTTGCACTGGACCCGCTGCTGCATCTGCACCATCCACCTTCGGAACCATAGAAAACAAGTAAAGTCAGTCAGTTTCAGAACATTGACTTTGTATTGAAGACTCTGTTCTCATCATCCATACCAACCAAGTCATCATCGCTGACAATGCGCGATTTCAGGTCCTTCAGAAACATTTGGTTCTTTGACTTGATGAGACACAGAGCCAAAACCTGATGGTCTAACATGTGGTCTGATGGTGAGGCCTGAATTTGGATCCGACTCAGGTCTTGGCTCGGGTCTTGCGTCCTGACACCTGAGTAGACTCTTGAAGACCTCTAGTGATGACCATTCCAAAAAAGCAATTAACCAGAATACACAGTAAAAGAATGACTTCTATACGGTTTAACTGACTCGCTCACTCGTTCTTTTTGTCTGTAGGACTAGAGATTCTGCACTTTTGTAAATAAAGTGTAATAAATTCATTCTGTCTACCACTGAGCACAGTCAGTCAGTCACTTACTCACTCTCTGCCCTACCCAACACACACAAACTCTCATTTGAATGGTCTCATATCATCAAGACTATTTTTAGACTGACTGCTGGCTTATACTGAAAATCCTCCATGTCCTCTCCCTCCAGTCTTGTCCCTTTCCTGCTGTCTTTGCTGTTTCTCTGCGTCCCAGACTACCACATCTCCATCTCCATGACTTTCTCTGCTCACTGCGTCACCCTTTCAGAATCTTCCTTGTCCATTTTGGTACCACACATTTGACACTTTCCTGCAAGCCTCTCACCCATGACAAGTAATCAGCTTCTCCCATTTACAGAACACCTACATGTATCCTTCCCTCTCTGCCTCTTGCTTCACCCCTCTTCTTGATGTCTCCCATGGGGAGGTTAGTGTGGAGTTAACTGGTGGCTGGATTGTAATATGTCAGAGCTGTGGAAAGACCACTCCTCTGCTATGAATTCAAGTCATGTAGGTTGCATTCTGGAAATTGATTTTTTTTTTCCACTTCAGAGGGTGATAATGATGGTAATTGAACAAATTGGCATGTTGAAGTGAAATGAGAATGAAGCTCTGTTGTTGAGAGATCTGTGTGGAAATGTATGGACACCACAAGTTTATAAACACAAAGACACATCCACCCACACTTTAAACTCCTTCGTACTTATATAAGAAAGAAGTTAAAAGTGACAAAATCTGGCAGAGTTTTATGTGTTTGTGTGCCTGTAAATCATAGCAATACTCTGAGACAGGTGAAGGGCGAACAGAAATTCAAGGACCTTTTACAAACTGCTTATACAGTTTTTACATTCATTAACAAAGGTACCAGACCTAAATATGTGTAAGAAATAGTTGATTAGGAGAAATGTCAAGAAATATTTTCATATGGACCAAGGAACTTGCACTTAGACAGGCTGACACCCACATGAGCTGAAGCCTCTTCACCCTGCCCTTAGACAGCTAATGTGGCTTCCTCCCACCTTTGCTTTTAGTATTTCACTCCTAACATTGTTTGGCAGCAGCAGGATGTAGGTGAGATGAGCTTCTATAGAGTGATTTAAGTTTTATTTTTATATCTTGTAGACTTACTAAGACTAAACTAAGCACTCAGTTGTTCTCCTGTTGAAAGCATTTGGCAGGCTACTTTAGATTACAGTAAGTAAAACCTGAAACAGAAAGGTATAATAGGTTGTTTATTCTGACAAACAACAGACCCTTTCTATGGCAGGCATTTTGACCTGCCATATATACAGTGTGCACAGTTTTTATGATTTTGCCTTCATACTCCACCACTACTATATATTTGATATAAAACAATCAAGAGGAAATGGCATTTACCATTTAGACATTTTAAGCATGTATGTCCATATTTTAATTACCTGACAAAAACATTATTTGAATGGATGCAGTCCATTCCCTTTTTATGTCTCCATAACAAGGGAATGGACTGGATAAAAGGTCTGGAGTTGATATCAGGTTCAGATATCAGTTGGCATTTGGCAGCTGTTTGACTGAAGCTACCACTACAAGGTCCAAAGAGCTCTCAGTGCAAGAGAAGAAGGTCTTTATAGGCTAAAAAAGATTTAAAAAAGTCTATACGAGAGATAGCAAAAAAGAGGTGTGGCCAAATTAACAGTTGTATACATTCTTACAAAAAAAGAAAGCACCCATTCACAACATCAACAGAAATCAAGAATACTCTGGACAAGGGTATGTGCATTATTGTAAAAATCAAAAATCAAGAGACTCCTTTGTGAATGTAGGTCTACAAAATGGCGCAAACATGGTGGAGGCAGTGTTATGGTATGGACATGTACAGTATGATTACCAGTGGAATGAGCTCACTGCTGTTTTTTGGTGATGTGACTGCTAACAGAAGTAACAAGATGAATTACAAGGTGTATAGAACTATACTCTCTGGTTGCATTCAGCTAAATGCCACAAAACTGGTAGGAGGCTGGTTCACAGCCCAGATGGATAATGACACTAAACATGCTCTAAAAGGAACTCAAAACGTTTTGAAGGTAGCAGCTGCCAGAGTAAAATGGCATGTGTTAAATGTAAGAAAAACCCTTCATTAAAATGGTTATTTGATTAGTAGTCATCAGTTTCAGAAATTATTTTTAATGCGTATCCCCACTTTAATGTCTAACTTTTTAGTGACTTCACTGTGTAGCATGAATGATAATTCAAGATTTACATTAATCAAATAAAAAAAAAATCAGAGCAACCCCTTTTGTTCCTTTGGCTGTTATAGTGGTTTCCTTATTTTAAAAGCTTAGCTGTTGGTTTCAGCCAAAAGTTCAAACTAAGCATGATTCTATTAGCAGGATAATTTTCGTTCTCACTGGAGATGAAAATAAATTGCTAGGGGCATGAATAGACACCCAAAGGGAGGGGGTGGGGAACCCCATTAAAACAGCTTCCTGGTGATTGTTACATTTTTTTATTCCAGCATTTGTAATTTGCTGGATTCACTGGAAAGTGTAATGTGCCTATGTACATCTAATATCTGTCTTCAGAGGCACGGTTAAAATAGCTTCAAATAGAGATAGATGTTACTTCACTTAGTCTGTCCACACAAGTCCATCTTTTGCTGAGATATTAACACTGCTCTTTCTACACTTCATTAAACAAGCACGCTCTAGGATGACATTTCCTTGTTTCCAGTTGAACCACAAAAACATGATGGCCAACATGGCAATGACATCATTCATTGCTGATTGTCCCTGACATATTGATTCTTCAGAAGCTGTAATCTTTATTTATTCACAACTGTTACACTAGCAATTTAAAATTTGTGTGTCTAAGTTGCAGAGTTCATTATAGAATCGCACAAGTGTGAGAAGAAATTGTGTACAACAGACTCTAATGCCAAAGTTTGACAGTATGATGCTTTATGCAAATGTAATTGATTAAAAAGGTATTTATATTTGGTTTACAAATTATCACTTGCCATCATGTTCCTGTTGTTTCCTCTTTTAGTCATTGAAGTTGACAGCATTAACCACAGCAGAAAACATGTGCTCTGGTAAGAAGCTATTTAATGGCTGGAAGGATGAAGAGGCACTTATCCGCAGCCGTCTCATTTTTCCCTGTGGCATCTTTTCTTTCTTTCAACTGCTTCACCTCTTGCTGCTAGCCTATACGCATTTTACTGTGAATTGCAGGTTTCTTAAAATCGTCAGAATTTACCTCATGTTAGAACACGAACACAAAGAAATCATCTCAAAGTGGACTGTTTGCACACTCTTCCTTATTCTTTTGGGAACCATTGGAACACAATGAAAGCCATTTGCCCTGTATTGACTCCTAGGTTGAGCTCAATAGCTCTGGATGATGACAATGCACACTGAATGGTCCTCTATTGCTCTTTATGTTCCCCAGGGAGGAGACTTTGTGCCTGACATAACATATTAGGCTTTTTTTTTAAGTATTGATTTGCAAGCAGTGTTTACTTTAACACCCACCAAAGCGTCTGTAGTAAAATCACTCACTGAAAAACACCACATAAGCAAAATAACAGCATTCATTCTCATTTAAAATACATTATCAGCGGTCAGCCCCAGATGAAATACATATTAATTATAGATTGTGCACTTCTTCCAGGTCATTTACAACATGTTTAAGTCTCTCAAAGGAGTTGTGTGACCACGAGAAGATGCCTCATGTTTTGTCACTGTAGTGGCAAAAGCAAATATCATTTAAAACATAGCTTCTAGTTGTAGTTTTCTTTTTTGTTTACTTAAAATAATCTTCTAAATAAATTCAAACACTAAAAAACAACCACTTAAGTCATTAAAAATGAAGAGCTCTGCTGTTTTTCTTATTTTTCTGTATATAATACAATGTATATGATACAATAAAAGATAAGAAAAATACTTTACTGGCCTTCCACTGTTTTTTTTTTTTATTACAGCTTTGAATCTCTACTAAGACATTTCTAAATAAAATCCCAATGTAATCAGATGTTCTGTAATGAAAACATAGACTGCAAGCTGAAATAGAGCAACAATTGCAATGGTTGCATTGAATGAAAACATTATTATTATTACGTTACAATTCATCATGACTGAAAATACAATTGCAAGGCATATATACATTGTATAATGCAGTAAAATAAACCAAAATTTCAATTTATAAAAAATAGAAGAAACTCTATATGCCCTGTTATTTTCACATTGTACCTTCGTCATTTGTGCATAGTCTTAAATTCAGCTATATTAAGTTAGATGTAGCTGACAGTAAAACTGATGCGCAAACCCAAGATGAGACAGATGAAAAATCTACTTTTAAGCACTATGGCCACCAAAATCCACTGTTTGCTAGAGTTTACTAGAGGAAAAGATCAGAATGAGGTGGGATTCTTTTTTATAAAGTACCACAAACTTCCAAATCTGTCTCAAAGTTTGACCACACCACGTAACATGCAGTCTTTACTGTGTTGATGTCTGTGGCATGAGAATGAAATAAAAGTCGATCAAGTTAAATTCAAAATTAGAAGTACATCTGTTTGTCCTCCTTATCCTGATGTGTCTTGATGTGTCGCATATTTTCATTCTTTTTTTTCTTTTTTTTTCCACTGAGTGTCTGCATAACAAGCATCTTTTGTGTTTGCACTTGTGTCTTGCTTTGACACTTGCCCTGCTGCCTGTGTTCAGTGACTGAGCTTGTATATCTTGAATGAAGTGAGCTTAGCCCAGCTGTCCCTGTCATGCTTCATTCCTCTGGTCACATCCTCTATACTTTATCCATCTGCTCAAAGCCTGTGTGTGTGTGTGTGTGTATGTGTGCGTGCGTGCGTGCGCGCATGCTCGCATATGTACTGTAAAAGCTTGCAATTGTAAACCTCATCCTTCTACATTGGACCAGGTTTTCTGTCTGTCACATCAGCAATACCCACAGGAAAAGGCTGAAGCTGCATGTGTGTGTTCGTGTGCATGTTTCACTGGTGGTTGTGTCAACGTTTCAAAATTGATGGACTGTATTTTAAACAGAGTGACAGTATGAGCGTCCAAAAAGCTGATTTAACTGAATAGAGAGACATGGTGATGGACTTCATGCACTCTAGGATGTTACATTGTATTAGTTTTAACAGAAGTCAAACCTCTACCACAGAGCTGGGAAATGTTTGAAAAAAGGGGAAAGTTCAGATGAAAAGAGTTGAAGCAAATGGAGACTGTTATCACTGCTGTGCAATATAAAAAATAAATAAAAAATATAAATCATAGGACGTGCAGTAAAGACAAAGAAATTGTGCCCTGAAGGTGTAAAACGCAGCAAAGTAGCATTAATTGTGGTTAGATACTATAATAATAAAAGGAAAAATAACTGACTGTGTGCAAAGAAAGATAGATCTCATAGATGCATCCCATAAAATTATAATGTGTTAAAGGTGTGCCATTAATTTGGGCCCAGAGAAAGAATCTCAGCTATTAACACATGCGGCAAGGATAGAACAAACAGTTTTATGCAAATGAATTTGGAATTTGTTGGGTTCCACTGGACCATAGTAACAGCAGACTAAAATAACTAATTGATATACTGAGTTTAATTTGCAGATGTTGTAAGAGACAAGATTCTGTTTAATATGAAGCAGAAAGAAATTTTGGAACATTAGTAATAAGTCTGAAAATGTCTTTTTCATTGGAATTTCAGTATTGTACTAAGCAGATTTGACAGAAAATATATTACTCTCTTCATTATGTCGGGATTTTAAAGTGGATGTTACCTTTAGCACAACCCCAAATAAATATCAAACGCTGTGTGTTTTCATTATGGTTTAATTTTTCAGAGGTTTGCTGATCTTTTTGCTGAGTAATTTTCTCAAATCTCTCGAATTTGCCTTGATTTGCAGATGTTGGTGTTAAAAGCTCCCACACCTTGAATCAAACTCATTGTGACATTTCTCAACATAAACAACATGTTAATAAGACCGAACAAACAGTATAAAAAAAGCTTTCTAAATGAAAACGTCCGAGAAATCCTGTGATACAAGACTCAAATTGTGCACCCCCTGCCCCAACAGGGCTTTTTCCCACCTTGAAAAGAGTAAGTGAAGGAGACATGGCTACTAATAGGTAGCAATCTTGCATGATTGAACTGGTGCAGTTCAAATTGAATCTGTTGTGACTGTGGGATTGCAAGTTCACAACTCATGCAACATTAAGTCAGGAGAAACGTTTTTTTGTACATCACACAGGCCCACTCTGATCCAGAGTGTTGCATCAACATGAGAGACAGTGTGTGAAAGTGATACCTGATATGTCATAACAGTTATTCTGTGACACTTTCCATTCAGCTTGATGTTCCTCTTCTACATCTACCATTTTTCCTTTCTCTTCTCTCTTTCTGCACGTTCCACTCAAGCAATATCGTACATCGTACACGTGCACATCTAGACTCTTGCAACTTGTAATTTTATTTTCCAATACACACACATACACAAACACTGTACACACATGCAGACATATTACTGCACATGCATGTGCAGGCACTCTTTCTCACTCTCTCTCTTCCGCACTCACACACACACACACACACACACTCCCAAACAATTTCACTTGCTCCTACTGTTGTTCTCTGTGGTGTGTGATGGAACTGACACACTGTCTCATTTCATCAGTGTGAAACCGTTGCCTGACATCTTTAGTGGGGATGAGGGCTTTAGGTTGGGAGGTTGAGGGATGCAATTTATGAGCAGAAGTAGATGGCAGCGAAGAGAAGGAGGGAGGACAGATGGGAGGTGGTAGTGACCGAAAGTGACCTAAAAGTAGTGGAGATTTTTCAATGAAGACAGTAAGCTGAGAGAATGGCTGAAGGGACAGACTGTGCGTAATGAGAGCCGATCTAACCAAATGCATTTCTCACTCGAAGACATTTGATGGTCACATGTGCAGCTGTGATATAGAAGCACGGCAACACACACGGAAACACACACTTGCCTTGCCAAGCTTCATTGGTTTGATTGTTTTTTCTTCACTGGCCCGCAGCTGGGAGGTCACAAGAGATGAGACATGGCTTCAAGCTGTTCTAAAATCCAGTCACACATATACATCTCCCAAGGCTTGTAGCTGAGTGCATCAACAATATATCTCTGTGTTCATTTGTGTGTGCAGTGCAGTGAGCAGTTCGGGTGTGGGTGTGTGAGACAAAGCATTTGTATCGGACGCTATGCCCAATGTACTGGAAAGGATGTCAAGAACACTTGGCTGTGATGTGTTACCATGTTGACTAGAGCCCAGCTGTGGTGGGGATTGAACTGGTCGTCACCATGTTAATTAGTGTTGTCATGATAATTTGATTCTCCATTGCTGCAGCCACAGATTGCATAACAGCCCTGCAGTCTTCAGGACACATCTGGAACCCCTGATTGCCATACAGTTAAAATAAATAGAAGTAACTCTGTCATCGGAATTGCGTTGCCAAATATAAATAATGTCTCCACTGGCCCTTTGAGATGTGAGATGAAGTTGGCGTGACATACAACATGTGTGGTTCAGGTGCATTTTTGTGTATGTGGGTAGGTGTGTGTACGTATGAACGGATAAGAAGGGACATTGATTGAAAAATAATGTTGAACTCTCAGTGAATGTTAAACTGACGTTGACATGGAAATCTGAAGTGTGAAGTGTCTCTTTAAGTGCAAGAGCTGGAAAGGGTCATGATGACATTTTAACCAGATTTTTAATGCAATATTGTGTCATTTCCGTGCAGTACCACTTACTATCGTGTCCCTATATGAAAAGGTTATTGTTTTGCTCTTACTCTTTTTACTTTCTGTTTTTTAAGGTGTCTGTGTCGGCCTATTTTTGCTGAAGGCATTTTAGCTGTCATGTGCGTGGTCTCGGGGCTGCAGGTGAGATTAGCTGTCATGCTACAGAGAGCAGGTAAATAACTCCAGGACATCATGTCACACATTTTGGAGCGAGGAGAAGAAAAGGGAGATTTCTTTAATTCCTCCACCAAGGGGTCGATGGTCCATCCACCCGTGTAATGAGGTCTGTTAGCCAAATGAGCAGCCCTTCAAGTGTAAGTGTGTGCATGTGTGTGAGAGAGAGATACAGAGAGAGAGAGAGAGAGAGAGCTCACACAAGAGTGATTAAATGTATGCTTATTTATCTGTGCTCATGTGCACATGCTTGTCATATCCGTGTCTTTCATAATGCTCAGCCTGCACAGGTGTTCTTCGCACAATATATTACACTCATGAATGGGTGGTTAATGTGTAACTCACCAAACAGCTGCAGATACTGTCTAGAATAGATCAATAGTCCCAGCCCTCTGCTGGCTCGCCGGACGGGATTCGTCATGTTGAGGTATCTTTTCTAATGAGGTAGATGCAGTCAGATTGACTTTATACCTAAATGGCCACTTTGCTAACATTACTTCTTCTGCAGCTCTGATGTTTGTGTGATGAATATGGCAGAGCTGTAGGAGTTGTAGGATTCCTGCTGCAGGCTGAAGCCCACGTTTGTGGAATGCCCCACAGTAGTTCTGCAGAGTCTGCATTAATCATAATTAATACATACTGACACACAACAGGAGATTATGTACACGCAGTAAAATGTTGTCCACTGTGTGTGAAAATTAAGAGCAAAACAAATTAAACAACATTTTACATTAAGCATACCTTTAAAGATGTTTTCAAGAGCAATTACCTAATATCTAATCATAAAAGTAGCATATATGCACAATGTAGAGTTGTTGCTAGTATTTAGTTCTGTCACACAATAAAAAAAAAAAAAATGCTTTTAATCAAACATGATTTTTCCTGCCTTAAAAATCTTAAATTGAATGGTTACATAACTGATGTTCTGAGCCACCAACTTTTCAACTGTTCACACATTTCAGAAGCAGCGGGCGACTCGCTGACACAACAGCACGCTGAGCAGGGCAAAAAATCCCTAACAGGAAACAGAGGAGACATGGGAAACCTTTGGAAATGATTATATATAGAATATGTCAAATCCTTACATTTGGCCTATTCATCATCTTAGAATACAAAGGCTGTAACATTTTTGTGACTTAGTCCCTAAATTAAGTTCAGGTCTGCACTTCCTTTCAAGATTATTATCCAGTGCAGGTAGTGGGATGCTAACTGCAGTCTCCTCTGCTGCCGGTGATGGGGCCTGCAGTTCAGTGATGTCTACACAGTTGAACATCTTGTGTTCTATAAGATTTCGAAGCTAAAGGTTCTGCTCTCAGCTCTGAGGGCAGCTCCGCCTTCTGTTTCAAGTTTTTGATTGTAAAAACAGTAACTGAAAAAGCTCATTGGTTAATGACTGTAAAGAACCACTCAGTTTGTACATGATGTGCAGTTTACTCCCCCTAAAACCGCACGTGATGTAAAACTGGCAGAGTTTTGGAAAATAGCAGCAAAAAACGGAAACTGTGCAACGTTTTACAATTTACACACAGTCAAAAATGGCATATTTTTATATTGCCAGGAGGAACATTTGAAAAAATCCACACAAATAATTTCATTAGCGTCATCCAGGTCAAATAGCTGTCAGATTAAAAATGCTGCTGAATATTTTGATAGTCTCTGAATATTATAATTGGCTTACTTGGGTGATGGTGCTGCAGCGCACTGGATCTTATTCAAGGGGTTATTTTTGAATACTTTGCCATCCTGACTGACATTAATTAGAGGGAGATGTCGTTCTCCATTAGAAACGTCACTACACCACCCAACACCCAACACCGCTATCACTTTGTTAGTGGGTGTGAGTTTGAGATTTTGCAAAACTGTTGGGGGCATACATTAGTACAATCAACATACGTTGTGTGTGAGTGTGCGTGTGCATAGACGCGAATGTTTTCTCGCCTTGGATCAGTATCTCACTGGTTCATGTGCAACGATGTGCCTGTTTGTGAGTATTCTGTTGAGGTAAGCAGTTTGTTGTGAGACAGCAGCAGGGATGCTCACACCTACACCAAGTCCTAATGAGGATTTTACTAAACCCACAGAGTCTACTATATAACTATACCAGCCCCTGTGGAAAGCCTGACACTGCAACTACTGCCTGTGTGTCTACCTCTGAAGGTGTGTGTGTGTGTGTGTGTGTTGCAAGCAAGAGTTATTGACACTTAAGGGGAATGGGACTGGAGACAGAAAACGAAAAAGAGGATGTAGTGCAAGATAGGAGGGGATTAGAGGGTATGTAGAGGTAGAAGAAGTGGGTCTGGTAAGGGAGTAGATGCCTGACAGAGCAGGGTTTATTAATATCCATTTGGGGGGGACTGCACAGGGTCCGCTAATGCTTCTTTTGGCATTGACACAGTTTGGCACCCTTTCTGAAAAAGACTTAGAAAGTGCTCTGAGTAACCCTGAAACATCAAGCAAACAGCCCAACAATCCAGACTAAGAGGGAAAGAGACAGACTTTCACCTTAATGCTGTTTTTTTTTTGCTGTAACTTTCCTTTAAGTAAGAGAAAACAAAATGTTGGATGTCAAATCCAGTGAGAACAAAGTAACTGATAAACACTTCACTGTCACAGTTTTACAGAAATAAACATCAACACTAAGATGGATGTGCTAAAAAATTGTATGAAGCAGTCAGTGTCTTAGTGAAAGCTCCAGTTGTATATACACTAACCAGTAATGGCACCGAGTGTGCCAGAGGCATGGTGAAGTTAAAGACTGTAATTTGTATGCAGCGAGAAGAACATTTGGTCAGCCAATTACCATCTAATGGTTGCTCTTCATCCAGTGTTAACAATCTTTTTATCTGCACCCTGTCTGAGCAGCACACACAAACACACGCGCTTACACTTTTAATCTTTGCTCGTGCCTCGCAGCTAGAAGAAACAGCCTCTTCTCACCATGTGCAATGTACTGTACAATGAACCCCTTCATTTCCCCAATGAGCTGGAAGTGGAGTCACATCCTCTGTCTTTCAGTTATTCTCTCTGTCCTTTCTGTTAACCACGTCCTCACCAAAAACCTCCCATCTTTCCCGGCGATCGCCTCAACATGATCTACCCTTTTTGTTATGTAACTGGGCAATTTGACTCACCCCGCTCTGAAGAAACTGCCTAAATAAAGGCGCTGCACAAGGGAGGAGCAAAGGAAGAGAAAGTGAATAACAAGGAGGGATGGAGAGGGAGCAGATTGCTTGCAAACTGACTTATTCCTAAAGATCAAACAGAACAGACTAAACAGATAAGTCCCAGCCAACGATACTTAACATAGCATAGACAGTCTCATATTCCTCAGCTAATTCACAAGGGGGGTAATTAAAAGAAAAGCTATGAAAAACACTCAAACACAGGCACACATGCACACTGGCGCACACACGCAGTCCTGTGTTGTGGGAGGCCTGCCACACGTGGCTCCGACAGAGTCTTTTATCCCCTTGGCAGCCTAATGCCAGTGTAAAACACATTCACAATGTTAGTAAAAAGCCATTTCTAATCATTTGCTGGGCATCTGAATATGCACTGCTCAGGGTGCTGTGACTAACACATTTCCCTCATTTCTTCCCGCAACAGTTCTTTTTTTATTTTTTATTTTTGCATACACAAATACATGGATGCATGTATGAGAACGCACCCGACAACGCGCCAAACAAAACAGCACGCAGAGCAAATGCAGATGCTGTAAAATCCCTCTCCACATATACGGCTGCTCATTGTGTACGTGCCGTTAATGTGTCTCGTGTCTTTCACAGAGACATGGAAGGAGGTCTTTGTTGTTGATTTAATCCATACAAGGCTGATGGGGGTGTAATGGAGGTGGGAAAGCAAAGATAACAGCGGTGAGAAAAAAACAATCCTGAAACGTATTGATATTTTCCCTCTCCACATACACCTACACACGAGATCTCACACAGACAGGACTGCGGACCCACACAAACACGGAGACAAACACTGCATGTGCAGAAACACGTGTGAGTAAGCCATTTATGCTTGTGGCTCATCTATGATTGACACACAGTTAGACTGCGTGTCACTCATGATGGCAAAGTGTGTTAAGCTGTTTTCCTACTTTTTTCTTCAGTGTGCATAAAGCTGAGGCAGGGGAGGCTGTTGTCACCCAAAGTCAACAACTTTTAGTAGTTTTCAAACCTGTTGTTGTTTTTTTTTCACAGTTTAACTGGGATCCTGTCCTTTGCAGTACAATATGAAATTGCATTTCTTGTGTGCGTAATGCCCAAACTAACAGACAGGAGCCACAACACTGAACTAACATTACTACATGAAGCTTGTTTACAATATGGGTGCTAGTGTTAACATGCCCTTTCAAACAGTGTAGTAGGTTTGTTGTATTTTTCAACTTCTTCTGCACACGTTGCCTGTATGCATTAAAACTGATACTGCTGTGTTTAGCCATCATTAAAACTTGAACCATTTCTAAATCGCCACTCTTGTGGCCTTTCTGTGTCACAATTTCATTTATCCTTACATGCATCCGACCCTCCTCGTGGTTGCTCCCTTTTCTGTTCCCCACATGCTCTTTCTTCCTCTTGTTCCTTGCTGTACAAGCTCTAGGTTGGCCACATGCCAACTGCTGCAGCCTAATAGGATGAATGTGTAAATGAAGGTTGATCCAAATGAAGAACATTATACCATATATTTATCAGCAATTACTTATGGATTTTTTGTGAAGATTATTAAGATTAGTTTTTGAGATATTGAGTGTTATAGCCAAGCTGTAGTACAGTAGTGTTCCTTGGACTGTTGTTCCACTGGCCATTTCCAGTGAGACACAGTGTTAGTCGAGTTAGTAGAGGATCTTATGTGACTGCAGCATACCTGATCCATGAGTCCCTCCGATTCCCTCTCGTCAAACCCTCATCTGACACCTCCAGTTTGTCCCCAACTCAACCCCAACTTAGAGTGGATGATGCCATCATACAGTTGCTCCATCACACTTACATACTCACCTAGACAAGCCTGGAGACTTAGTGAGGATCATGTTTTTTGATTTCTCCAGTGCATTTAACACCACCCAGCCTGCACTGCTGGGAGAGAAATGAAAAAACATGCAGGTTGACACTCCCCTGATTTCATGGATCATGGACCACTGACCGCCCCTAGTACGTCTGCCTGCAGAACTGTGTGTCTGACAAAAGGCTCATAGCCGGATGTACTTTCTAAGGAGGCTCAGGTCCTTCAATGTCTGCAGCACCATGCTATTGATGTTCTATAAGTCTGTGGTGGCCAGTGGCATCTTCTGTGCTGTGGTCTACGGGGCAGCAACCTGAAGGTGGCAGAAACTAACAAGCTGAATAAACTGATCAGGTGGGCTGGCTCTGCTCTGGGGGTGGAGCTGGACCCTCTACATGATGTAGCTGAGAGGAGGATGCTGTCCAAACTCCTCTCAATGATTAACATTAAGTGCTCCACAGAACACCATAGGAGATCCTTTCTGCCGGTGGCCATAAATCTTTACAATTCGTCCCCCTCTGTAAGGGGCGGGGGTATTGACATTTTCTTGTCATATATCTGTTGTCATTCCACCCTGGACTATAATTATTGACCCATTTTCATTCATCTATTTTCATCCATCTTACATATTCTGTATATATTCTGAGTTATCTGTATTGATGTTATTCAGTATTTGTGTTGGTGCGGATGCTTTCTGGTTGTGGTTCCCTTTCTTTTTGTCTGTGAAGAGAACAACTGTAGCAAGGCAAAACATTTTACCTCTGGGATTGATAAAGTTTTTTGAATCTTATATCTTGACACACATTATATACATTTGTATGAGTGCGTGACCTGTGCTCTTCACTCATTTGAAGAGGAACAGTGGGGTATTCGCATTGGATGTTAGTTTAATGGGGTTTTAAATATGGTGGGGAGAGAAGTGGCTCCCATCAAATTAGCTGTTCATCCATTTTCACTTAGAGCTGCAATAGCCACAGATGATCTGCTTAGCAGGGACTGCTTCTCGCTGTGCAACCACAGATTTTGCATTGCTTCATGCAGATCAGCTAACAATGACCATCTTTACCTTCCATATACTGTAGTTTTCAAGCTGTATAGTAAGAGCATCAACTGTTGATGTGCTAGAAAAAATATTACACTAGTATGGAGTATTGGATTTTTGCAAGATACAGTAGTTTCTGTAGTTGGATTTTTAACCATGTGAGCAGTTGCAGTTAGCAGTAGTTCTTGAGGGAAGGTAGTCTCCTGTATCGAACTGCCACTCTTTTGATTAGGGGACAAACTGCTCCACAGCTGTTCTGTTTGGTTTATGGCCAGATACAAGTAGAAGTAATGATATCCTCATCAATCTCACCTGTACTTTGGGCCTAGTGCTAATTAAAAAAGTCATACCTGCACTGGAGTAGCACTTTTGTTAGGCAGGTTCATGTACATCCACAGTCTCAGTCCATATTATAAAGTGAATCAAAGGAAGTCTTGAATGGAAAGCTCATCACCACAACACAAACTTGACTAAGCACTAATGCGTACGATCAGAAGGCAAGCTGCTATAAAATATTGACAAATATGTTCTCCTTGAATTTAACAGATGATTAATGTTTTTGACTCCTCATCAAATTACCATAAAGCAATGTGCCTCTGCTGTCTCTTTCTCCTTTCTGCCTGTCTCACCCTGTCAGATATTTTTTACACTGATAAGAAAAAATATAGAAAACCATGCCCACAGTGGCTTCAGCATTGCAAACATGTATTCAGGCTTACACCTCACAGTCAGCCCAGAGTTTTCTGCCTAAGGCTCAGACTCCCACTGCTCTCTCCTGGACCTGTGAAAAATATTGGAAATACTTTACAGAAACCGCTGGCCATTTAGAAATAAAAACAAAAACAATAACAACAAAAAAAGCGTCTACCTTCTAGAACCAAAAAATGGTAATTAAAAACAAGCCAGTGCAACTGCCATAGCTTATGGGTTGGTAAAATGAATACGTTTAGTTAAAGTTTGCATTACATGAATGCATAGTTGACATCTTTATAACTAAAATGAAGACGTCATAGTTCGGAGTTTAACATGATCCTGGGCTATCCTTTCAGTTTCCTGAGCTACCTATGGGCTATATTTCCAGACTGAAAACTTTAACGAACACAACATCCCGAGGGAGTCTAAAACCAATAACGAGTTAAATATGGATCAGTAGAAACTTTGAGTGAAGGTCTCCAAGGACTAAACTAAATTAACAGGCTTTTTGAGGTTATTGAAAGGGCTGCAGCAGAAACAAAGTATGCATGCAGAGGGAGTGATAATGGCTCACACACACAACATTGAACATACACATAATAGCTCATTTCATGTTGTGTGATTTTTAATTGGTGTTAATGATTCATTGTATTTGCCCTGCCTATGGTCACATGTGGCTTCCATGCCAAAACATGCTATAATGAAAAGTAGCAGGGGACTCTGTTATAACTGTATCGCTACATATTTCACAATAACACAAAATACCTCTGGATCGAGCATTTTCTGTATCGACTAAAGCTGCACTGAATGAACTGTAACAGCCTAGTTATTAAAATCAATAGCAATAACTACTATTCCTCAATTTCAGATTGGCTCTTGACTCAATCAATGGATATCAAATTACCCTGCCTCTAGAGCGCGTAATCCCATCACAAAGAGCAGGGTTAGGCCCCGCATATAGATCAGAGTTGTACATGCAGAGTACCTCTCGTAATGACGGAGCTTATGGGGAAATTGCACAACAGAAGTAGCTTTACTCTGCCGACACGTGTGTGACAAATCCACACGATGCAGTCCTACAGTCAATAGTCATTGTTCTGCAAAATGGTTCATTTACACTGGTGTGCCAAGTGTAATATGGTTAGCAAGACGCTTTCTCAGTGAAGTACAAAGACTAAAATATATTCTATATGCATCAGGTTTTATCTTGATTTGCTGATTTAGTTTGTTTAAATCTGAGAGTTATCATTTTTAATTATACTTAATATAAACTTAGTTTATTTGATGCACTGCTAAACACTTATTAATTAAACAATATTTAGGGACATTTTAGAGTAACAATGAAATTAAATCACGAGTGCACACTATTTGAAATGATGCACACAGAAAATAGCACATTGTTCTAAAATATATAAAATAAATAATGTTTTTTATATGTGGGAGGTTAATGCACATTAAAGTTCAACTGAGACTCGTGTAAAACTTCAACAGTCCAACTAAGCTGAATCGAGTCTGTGTTTTTCAAAGATACAGCGTGTCGGTGTCTTTCTTAATGACATGGAAGCAAATATGTACACGGCAGATTCAGTAGCTGGAGCATTTTTGCAGTTGTAGTTTTAAGACACAAATAATTTGGCAAAACTTACTTTATGTTTGGACTATGTTTTTTCTTTCTGAATCATTCTGTTTCTTTTTCTGAGACTTACTGTGGTTTGTGTTTGCATTTATCCAGGTTGTTTTGAAAGAAACAAGTGATGGGTGAAATTGTTCCACAGATTCCCCCTGAGAGATTCTGAAAGGACCGAGTTGTGGCCAATAGTGGTCAAAGTGAACATAAATACTTTGTAGAGACACTTACTGTACTTTACGTGTGTGTGAAGCTATTTCTCAGAGGACGTAGAGGATCGTAGTAGATTTGTTATGAGAAAAGGTCTGGAGTATAAAAGTTATTATATTATCATCAGCAGTTTATCTAGACTATAGTGTAACAGTATTATATTTGCCTCAGCTTTGTAAAAGCAAATGTTATTGTACACTAAGAGAGACGGGGATATTGGTTGTGCATTTATATATATATATATATATATATATATATATATATATATATATATATATATTTTTTTTTTTTTTTAATTTGCTCTTATAATACATTTTTCATTTGTGTATTCTGTTCTGTTTCTGATTCCATCCTGTGAGTAAAATGCCGTGGATAGCCCTCTGAAATTCTTTCAGTTGCAAAAAAATGATGATCCCTTTAAAAGAAACCACCTGGATTTAGCTTAGTGCGACTCTTAGGCATGCACAGAATAAAGGGTGGCTCTGTTTCCCCCTTTTCCTACAGCACAGTTATGTTCCAGGTGAAATTTGATAAATTTAAGCATGAGGCATAAGAGGCAGAAATAAAAAGAGGCAAAAATATTTATTACTAAGTGGTTGGGTTTTTCTAATGAAATACATTATTTATTTAGTCATTTAGTCATTCTGAACGACGTATCTGAGTTTACCTTTACTTTGTTAGCACACTGTCTTAAAAAGGCACGTCATTGATTTTGTTGTGTCTTGTAAAACACTAAGACACATGGTTGTCAGAAATATAGAATTCTACTAGGTAAACCAATTTAATTATAAATGGTCTAATATGAGCCACTGAAGAGAGAAATAGAGAAAGAGCTCCATCATAATGACTCAACATCTCCAGGATGTATGGAGTGCTAAGATGTATGAAAGCTGACTGATGCTGAATGCATAATGTGTTCCTTTTATTGCTGTATTTCCAATAGTCTGTGCAATTCAAGGGTGAAGAGGAGTAATTAGTTTCTGTATTGTTAAATCCCCTTGTTTCCTAAGAAACAATCCCCTTGGCTCTGGGAGCTTGATACAAACAAGCCCACATACAATAGGACTTTCTTAGAGAATGGGCAATATTCGAATGAGTTAGGATTAAGAAAATTAGAGTTTCATTTTAAGATTATTGTTAGCTATAAATCAGTTCTGCTTCTGGAAATAAAAACTCAGCTGAAAGTGTGTATGTGCTTGTGCACACATGTACCTTTTAGATGCTCTTAGCATCAGGGTGCGTGTAGATAAATGGCCGATTGGTATTGACTTCAATTTAGAAAATGCTGCCTTACACTTTTCTCTCTACAAAACCCAGGGGCACCTGGGGGGAAATCCAGAACTGCTCTGCCAAAGGAAATGTATTACTGAGGGTCACAAGCTCCAGTTTAGGGGATTTACTGTACCCTCACACACACACAAACACACTTTCACTACACACCTACACATACACACAGCACAGAGGCCCTTCTACACTTGTCATGACAAACCCTATGATCTGTGTTGAACACACCGCTCATGCTGTCATTGTTGAAATACAGCAGTGGCAGGGCGGCTTAGTGTGATGCCGAGTGACTGAAGGCTGGCCATAGGCAAATATGTCACAGCCAGTTTAGCCTTCACATCACATCCCTACACATGGTTTAGTTTGGCTTGTATGATTCTACTAAAGACGTTTGTAGTTCACAGGCGCAGGCATACTTGGCAGTTGCCCAGGCTAAAGTAGATGAAAAGCAATAGGTTGTGATTGCACCTGACAGTGTCCATAAGCCAAACCTGTACTTAGACCTTGTGATGGAGCTTGCCATGTGGCTGGCTACTCTACAGAGACAGCACAAACTGGGTGTTCATATGGAGAATTTTATTACAATCATATTCCGAAAACACTTCCTCCTCAATCTGATGTCAGCAGGGAATAGTGTCTCCCACTGCCCAAATTTGAATCCATTTAGAAAACAGACTCGGACACACATACATATACACACTGCATCACTTCACGAGACATCAAACATTGACAAAGTCCCTTTTTAGTGCTGCCTGTTGGCACAGTAACTCCAGGATAACGAAGTCACACGCTGGCAGAATATTAATAACAGCAAGCCAATCACAGAGCTGCATGGGGGGAAAGATATTTGCATATGAGAGGTGAGGGAGTCCATCCAACACACTGCCTTCATACATCTCCAGCATAGTGGGATGTGTATCCATGTGCACGCTTGAGTGTCACAGAAAGGGGCTGGTGAAAATTTAGTGGTCTTTCTTCTTCTCATTTGGCCATTTAAATACTACAAGAGAGGGCCAACTTCACTTTCTTCAAATCAGTGCAAATATTTCCAGTGGAGTACACAAGGTTGTTAAATCTTTTATGGCAAATAAATTTCATTTCCTGGTTTTGCATGGTGAGCAACAGCCTTGGGTTCAGGGTTGTGGGCAGTGTACAAGGCTCTACTTCTGAGTATTTGAGCATTAAAACCTATGTGGCTCACTAGACTTTTAAAATCTGAATGAGTAAAACTGTGCTCATCCTTACATCCCATTCACACAGTACTACATTCAATAACCAAGAATCATCTGTTGTAGCTGTCACTGAGTTGCATTCTTAAAGACAGGGATGCAACACAAACCCACTCACATACATACAAATGAGTGTGTGATGAAGGTCATCAGTCTGCAAACAATGAGAGCTCTGTCCAGAAATGTGCTCTTTACACACAGGAAGTAAGGATGAGCACATTTAATTTCAACCTCACAAAATCAATCACTGCACTAATGGGATACACAAATATAATTAACTGGGTTTGAGCATCCAGACGTGAAAACAAAAATAAATACTGCAACCTGTTGAAGACTAATTTCCTGGGGGGCTTAATTTATTTATTTTCCACATAAACGTGTGACTCTGATTAATAGTGTTTACTGTCATAATCACTGTTATCGGTGTTCCTCAAATCCCTAACATTACGTTAATACTCTTTTTAAACAAAGGGATCATGCAACAGTGATACAGCCTATATTGTTAACGCTATTTATTGAAAGCACTGATACTGTTGATAAGGACTCTTAACTCAACAACCAACATTTAAACAGGGCTCACGAGTTTCCTCACAAACCAGCAGACTGTTGATCTATGACAAATTTGTGATTGAAGGTGTTCTGATTTCCCCCAAGATTTGTGCACTGACTGCTGTCTTCCATCCGCGCCTGCGTTTTTCACCTGATGTTCAGATTCCACGTGTGAGCAGCACGAGATTGGGATCTGACCCCATTCACTGGCTCTTTGTAACTGTGCACCAAAATACATACTGTGCTCTCTGTTGAGAGAAATCAATAAAATCAATTTAGCTGCATTGTTTCTATTAAGAGTTGTTTGTCAGACAAGATGGGACTTCTTGAAGATGGATTTGTAAAAAAAACTAAACTGTAAGCTGTTTAGAAGATTAGCAGAATAACATGGGTTTAAATTGACAGATGCAGACACCAATTTACATTGCCAAAATGCAGTTGATTTGCACAAATTGTTAATTTCCATATCCAAAATATTTGCAGTCTCCTTTTTCCAAACATATTTAGTTAGTTTAACAAAGCACATCAAAAAGAGGACAAGGTGGCTTCACTATCAAGTCTACAAAGTCATGGGGAGTTTAGGGGAAATATTAAGTGCATGGGCATCACGTTTTAAAGGTTTGTTGAGTAAACAGTATTTGACTAAAGCTCAACTGTAATCATTAAGAACAATGTACAAACTATGTAAGTCTGCAATATCTATTTTTAAACACAGGTTTAGTCTACATGAAATACAGTATACGTTTTTACGTGGCGACACTGACATCATCATAGTATGTAATAGCCCCATAGAGACTTTTTAGAGAGAACTAATTAAGGTTCTAATGTTCAAATGCAAAGTACTGTATGTAATTGTATATATTTCACATAAAAAAACACTGAAATGAAAAAAAGAGAAACTTTCAAGGCAGCAAAAATGAACCCATTTAAGAAATATTTTCATCATCATCAAAATTTCTGGCCCCTCAATTACATGACAAATCTGGAAAAAGCACATCTGCTGTACAGTAAATTTTACGTATTGAATGATATTGAAGTGGCATACATGAGGCGTACATGTTCCCTGTCTGCCTTCTGACAAAAACACATAAATATATGTTGATTATCCTGCTTTCTTCAGCATGGTTCCTTTCTGAATGGCGTTGGTTCGCTGAGTAACTTCAGCCCACAGTGAGGGAATCAGTATATCCTGGTGTGAGTCAACTCTCCTCAGACTGTGGGTCGATGATGCTGACTGAGCCAGGACAGCTAATAAATCACCTCCTGCCGTCCTAAAATGGCGGGGTTGTGATTGGGGAGGTAAGGGAGCCTTGAATGAGGGTTAATGAATACAGGCCACATCGATCTGCTTCTACTGGTCTCTCTCACCATTCATTCCTGTGTTCTCAGGCCAAATGCTGCTCTAGCACTTTGCTGACCTGCCACACTAAGCACAGGCTGAGTGGCGAGGGATCCACAGGGGCCAGTAAACATCAAGCAGTATCTAAGGCAAGGCAGTGGCTAATGCTAGCAGCCAATTAGATCCATCAGTTCTAACTACAGAACGAGATGAAGCTGCATTGATGAAATTATCACTAACAGTAACTAAGAAACTTAGAAAATGGGAGAACACAATGTAACTGTGATGCTGGTGGCTTCAGCAGCTGCCAGAGGCACTATTACTCTTTGTCTTTGGATGTCTCGACCTTATCGCTAACTAGTGTTTGGCCCTTGACCACAGGGTCAGGGTCAGATTGCGGTCCCCAGTTTTTAACTTTGGCTCACTTCAGGAACAACTGCTGCTACCAGTCACCGCTTCGTTTAGGAGCCGAGCATAGAGTGTGTGGAAAGTCAAGATGGAAAGTTTAAATTCAGCAAACTTGTGAAATCATGCTGGTGTCCCCTACAGATAACTGGGGAATGCCGCAGAGCCAGCAAGTGTCATAGTTTAAGCCCTAAGTAATGGTCACAGCCCAAATAGATTAATTGGGTCACACTCAAATTTATTATCATGCAACTTTCTGCATCAGTCAGTCCCTTAAACCCATCCCACCCCCATCATCCCTGATGCCACTTTGTAGGGCAGCATGCCACTCACTCACTATTGACCTGACCCACTGTAGTCTCACCATTTCTACACCACACTATTTTTGGCCTACAGATGTTTTGCTCCACCGCCTCCATCCTTGTGTGGTTTTGAATCATGCTCTGTAAAGACTGTAATGCCACTCTTAAGTAGAGATGTCCTGAGCTGAGATATATTTTAAAAGATGCACTGCTTGTTTTAGCTTGTATCAGTTTTGACTTAACAAGGGTTCTAACTGATGCTCAAATGGTTTAAATATGATACTAATACAGCATTTTCTTTGCTACTTGATTTGTTTGCCTTCATTTTATATCTATTCATCTCATCCTTTTTTGGGAGTGTTGTTTTTTTTTTTTTTTTTTCCTCTAATAAAAAATTTTTGTAATTCCTTTGGCACTCATCTGCAGTATTTATTACACAACAGATACATAAATGAATGCCAATTGTTAAACTGTATGCAGTTTAACAATTGAATAGAAAAATAGTTCACTGACTGCTGCACATTCTTCTCGTGTAATAGAGGTTAGCCATTAACAGGATAAGGACAGTGTCACATTTCTGTAATCTTGCAAGAAAGTGGAAAAACCAGTGTAGTGTGTTACATTTGAATAGGTTGGAAAAACCATTTTGGATTTCTGGCAGATTTTATAAGACAGACAAGAAAATCAGTAGTCAAGCTTATTGGCCAATGTTGTCATTTATCATTTAATTTAAAGGAGCCAAAAACAGACATTACCTAAACACATAACTCACCCAGACAGACAAGACAGACTTTTAAAATTGACTAATATACTGGAATTGACACACACCATTAAATTATTACTGCTGTAAATCACCTCACCCTGGACCTTATTTTACAAAGTTAAAGGGAGAACTGGTCTCCGGATTCTGTACATAATTCCTTCCTCTGATATTCTAACTATGGATCTCTGCAAACCGAATGAAGCGAGAGAAAGAAAGACCGAGGGGCGAGGAGAGAGAGACAGCCATAAAGACAGCAGGAGGAAACGTCATATATTCATTGTGGTAACTGACCTTTCCATGCTCGTGCCCCCAGTAATAGCATTAACACAGCAGCTACAACCATGGCCATCAATTATCTGACCAGCTCTGGCTGCACCACCTTAACTAATAGTTATCTCCCCTTCATCCCCCCCTCATCACCCTTCTTTCTCTTTCACTCTTTGCTTTAAAGCACCATATCTAATGGGAATAGAATAGGTATGTGAGCTGCACTTGGCACGTTTTTGAAATGCTAACATCTGTGTTTTGAGAGGTAAGGGTTTTGATTTATCCTTTGTTTTTATGTCTTATTTTTCTCTGTCAAAGTTGTTCTTTGATGTATAAAATAGATTGTCAGATATACATTTCATTCATTCCCTTTGTTACTCATATTGTGGGTTTCATCCAGAATTATAGGGCAGTGAAGGTCGGTGTATGAATATAAAACTTCATTTCACACACAGTGTTTGTTACATGTGCAAGGATTATTCTTATTTATTAGAAATTACTTTTTCAGTAAAATTTACTTTGCATTCCTTTAAATTATCTTCAGCATCACTTCATCCTCTTACGCAACCGTTTTTGGAATGTTTGACTTATGCAGTCTCCTAGGGCGCCACCAGGTGGTGGGGAGTCACAGCAGACAAAGACATTTTGAAAATAAAATGTCCAGTAGGCTTTACTAGTTCAAACTCACGTTGCTGTGTGACAGAAAACTGTACCTGTGAACCACAGATCCTGTGCCTTTAATGAAAATCTTGTAGCAGTCTGTAGCAGTCATGATTGTCATCTTGAGTTGGAGAATCCTGACATGTTTGTGTTTTAGTTACTGAGAACATCTGAGTATAAATCCAGATGTTTGCAGACTTCAATTTATAAAATATTATAGAAAATGTGGATTTGGAGCTTGAATTTTTCAGTAATAGCTTCACATTTTGAAATGTAAGAACATAATTTCAGTCCTATATATTTAATGAGCTGGAATTCAATTTGACAGTAATACATTCATTATTCGCTGCATGTATGTTTTTTTTTTTTCTCTCTACACATTTGAACACCAATAGGATATATACAGTAAATGTGACAAGGGAGAGGGAGAGAATGTGGTCATTAACCAAAGCCATAGAGGGAGACTCCTCCTGCATTCAAATGATGCTTAATCCAGCACTATCAACACCAGTCTTGTCCCTCCTGTTCGTAAAACCTAATTCTCATCCTTCTCTTTCTCTGCCGTTCTGTGCCATTTCACCAAGGAGACTTCTATGTCGTGTGTTTCCTCATCTGTCTCACATTGTTCTTCCATATTCCTATTTATTCTTTCTTCCAGCTCCTTTTTCCCTATTTCACCAAGGACGTGGATATGTCTCCTCCTACCCGACCCCGTCTTTCTCCCTCACTTTTGGGAAGAGTCTTTTGCTCTATCTCTCTGTCTTTCTCTCTCATCTTGCAGAGAGATAACTATGTGCAAGTGCTTTCATCTTTCTCCTCCCTGAAGAGAAGCCTGCCCAGCAGATACAGAGAAGCAGAGTCAGCATTTTAGTCCTCTATAATGTCACAGACCCCCTGACCCAACCGCTCTACTTCCAAAATACTCAATAGCAAAATAAATTCTAAAACAGACAAAATGGGAGGGAAAAGCAATTGACTCTGGCTGTTTATCCTTTGTAGTAATAATGCATTAAGAAAAAACTCACCAAACCGTGCTTGATAAGAGGTAAGGAGTAGCAGCAAGGCATGTCTCCATAGAAAGACACTGGCGCAGAGTTGCGCTCATGAGACAGGCAGATAACGCAAAACTATTCTGGAGCTGAGGAGAAAGTCTGACCTCTTGTCTCTTGTCTGTATGATACATTGGAATGCGAGACTTAATTTTAACGATGGGTTGGTTGGTTGATGTGGAGACAGACAGCAGTAGAGAGGGGCAGATCAACACAGGTAAAGCAATGTGGAGAGTGAGAGTAAAGAAAGTGAGGGACTGAAAGAGAGAAATAGAGGAGAAGATAGTTACAGTGAGGGGAGGGAGGAGGAGGGATGAGGAGGAGGGGAGGTTGAATGTGTTAATACACAGGAACACTGCATCAAACCAATGCACTGCTCTGAGGCTGGCTGAGCAGCTGAGAGCAGTGCGTCAGCAGTACATTCACGTTCCCACTGAAGGACAAAGGGAGGGGGCAGAGCGAGCATCTTAGCCGCCTGCAACACCGACACACATCGGAGGGGGGGAATAGAGAAAAGAGAGATTGGAGAATAAACAAGAAGAGGAGATGTGGATTAGAATGCTGTCCCTGCTGTTTCTGTGACGGTGGGCTGCCTGTTTGAATGCTCGCGTGCCGCTTTCTCTCCGTCTGTCTGTCTTACACACACTCTCCTTCGCGCACTCTATCTTTCTCTTGCTCTTGATCTGTTAGTGGTTCTCTCCTCCTCACTCAATCTCTCTCTTTCTGTCTGTCTTTCCCGCTCTCTCTCTCTCTCTCTCTCTCTCTCTGTTCAACTCTGGATACTGCAGCAGTCCACCAGCCAGCCGCAAGTCTGACAGCCACACACATGGCTAACTGCCACAACTTACTACCTCAGCCCTGGAAGAAAACTAAGAAATAAGCAAGCTGAAGAACACTGCAGGAGACAGTCCGGGGGACAAACAGCGAGCAGAGAAAAGGATCCTCACTACCTTTCTCTGTTTATGGATACAAATACGGAGCCCACTTCCACACACATCTTCCCAGCATCATCCTCTCTCTTTTCTCTCATTGCAGAAGAGTGCTCCCTCTCTTTCAACAACCTTTTGCGAAGCTCCAACAGTGCAGCACATCCCCTTCTCCACCCCCCACCCAGCGCCACCATCTCTCCCACCACCCTCAACCCCTCCTCTCCCCAGGAGGAATAGACGGATTACTGCTAACTGTGCACACGGCAGCCTGCAGCTGCTCTGACCAGGGCCAGCCCAACGTTGGGAGGAAGCAAGAGGAACACAGAGGAGGAGAGGAGAGGGGGATGACTGTGCCAGGAGTTCTTTAGCCTTTTTCTGTCTCTCAGTCTCTGTCACAACAGGGCTAATCAGTGACCGACTAGCCTTTGGCAAAGTCACAGTGAGGGAGGTCTTTCCACCAAACAGGCGACCAGCCGACAAGCCAACACATGTATTCGGACCCGACAGAACTGGGGATTTTTATTTATTTTACTTCTTCTCTCCTCCTCTGCCGTGTTTTACCACGTTATGGATCATTATGATTTATCCACAGTGGAGCTACGTTTTGGAGTCTGCGTCCTGGTGGGGGGGCAGTTAGTAGGGGCAGAAGGGATCCAGGCACCTGTCTTGCCTTCATGGCCTTACTTCTGTCTGTGAGTGTTTTCCATGCTGCTCTCAGTCTTTAATACCAGGAGCCATTTTGTACCCTTGGCTAATGAAGGGCCACCTCACTTTTCCAAACAGGGAAAACAAGAAAACATCTATCTCACATCATTCCATGGAAATTAAATATAAATGAACATGATGCAGATGCATGACGGCTGCTTTTAACATTTGGAAAGGGACAAAAAGGATCACTTTCAAACTAATGAGGTACGTCACTAATACTGTTATTGAGATTTTTCTTACATTGCTGCACTCCTCTTCATTTTGCACTGCTACTTCACTTGTATTAATTTCTCCCTTCTTGTCTCTGCTGTTCTTTTTTCCTCCTCTCTCTTGCACGCTGATTTTGATGTAGCATCTCCCTGCACTGTCGATGGAACTTGGGAGCCTTGAGTTGCTCCAGCCAGGCTAAGATGGTCTGTCCTCTGGTGTGTGCCATATCCCCCCACCATGCAGAATAATGAGCCCTCCACACCATGAGTCCTCTGGGCCAGGTTAGTGTGCAGCCTACCTGGAACGCAGCCCTGCTCGCCGTGCTCTCCCTCATGGTGCCTGCTCTCACGATGTGTCAGCCCACAGGTCCTGCCTTGGGCTCAGCTAACCCACAGAACTGTCCAGGTGTGTGCTCCTGCACTAACCAGCTCAGCAAAGTAGTGTGTACACGCAGAGGCCTGGTTAGGGTTCCTTCAAATATTCCAGCTAACACCAGGTACCTGAACCTGATGGAAAACAGCATAGAGACGATACAGGCCGATAGCTTCAGACACTTGCATCACCTGGAGGTACTTCAATTGGGCAGAAATGCTATCAGGCAGATCGAAGTGGGGGCTTTCAATGGTCTGACCAGTCTCAACACCCTGGAGCTGTTTGATAACAGGCTGACAGTCATACCCAGTGGAGCTTTTGAGTATCTGTCAAAGTTGAGAGAGTTGTGGCTTAGAAACAATCCAATTGAAAGCATTCCCTCCTATGCCTTTAACCGTGTCCCTTCACTCATGAGACTGGACCTGGGAGAGCTGAGGAAGTTGGAGTACATCTCTGATGGAGCATTTGAGGGCCTTCAAAACCTCAAGTACCTCAACCTCGGGATGTGCAACCTGAGGGAGTTTCCTCATCTTTCACCTCTTGTGGGACTGGAAGAGCTAGAAATATCAGAGAATGTTTTCCCTGAATTGAAACCTGGGGCTTTCCGTGGGCTCAAGAATTTACGCAAACTGTGGATTATGAACTCTGCGATTACCACTATTGAGAGAAACGCATTTGATGACATAACAGCCCTGGTGGAACTGAATTTAGCCCATAACAACCTCTCATCCCTCCCCCATAACCTCTTCACCCCTCTACAGTACCTGGTAGAGCTACACCTGCACCACAACCCTTGGAAATGTGACTGTGATGTAGTGTGGCTCTCCTGGTGGCTCAGAGAATACATTCCCACAAATTCCACCTGCTGCGGACGCTGCCACACCCCAGCCCACATGAAAGGACGTTACCTGGTGGAAGTAGATCAGACCACATTTCAGTGTTCGGCACCATTTATACTTGATGCTCCTAGAGATCTGAACATTTCAGCAGCCAGGGTGGCAGAACTAAAGTGTCGCACAGCTCCCATGAGCTCAGTCCGATGGCTTCTCCCCAATGGAACAGTACTGACACATGGTTCAGCTCACCCACGGATATCTGTACTTAACGATGGGACTCTCAACTTTTCCAATGTTCTCCCGTCAGACACAGGGGTCTACACCTGCATGGTGAGCAACATGGCAGGAAACTCCAATGCCTCGGCCTACCTAAATGTCAGCAATGCCGAACTCAACACATCTAATCTGTCCTATTTTACCACAGTAACAGTGGAAGTGTTAGAACCTACAGTGGAGGAAACCCCTAAACCTAAACCTACTGTCCCTGCCTCACCCTCTGTCTTTCAGCCTGTTTTCATCTCCACACCCACTGTGTTGTTCCAAAACACTCAGACCCCAAGGCAGGTGTCAATTCCCACTGCCAGAGTCCCTAGTGGGCCAGCCGCCAGCCTGGATGAGGTAATGAAAACCACCAAAATCATCATTGGCTGTTTTGTTGCTGTTACCTTGCTGGCAGCTGCTATGTTGATAGCGTTCTATAAGTTGCGTAAGCGGCATCAGCAGAGGAGCACGGTGGCAGCAGCCAGGACTATAGAAATCATACAGATGGAGGAAGATGTTCCTCCTGTTCCACCACCCACCTCCGGATCTAGTGGCTCTGATGACACAGGATTGGTACTGCCTACATTAGTGGAACATAACAGCAACACCTTTAAGCCTGGTTACGTGTCCTCTTCATCCCGCCAAGGGGGTTATGGTGCCCATTGGACCCAGAACAACTCTTTTCATTGCTCAGTCAGACAGCATCACAGCCACATCAGCACCATTGCTGATCCTTACATCATAAAGACTACTCATGGCAAGGAGAAGGTTCAAGAGACCCAAATCTGAGTAATGCTCCCTATGGATCCATCTTTGACTCTGCCATGAACCTCTGCTCTCCACTTATCTGCTCACCAGTCCATGCAATAGAATGCACAAAGAACAAAACGGTAACTTTCTTTTGTACAGAAGTGCAAAACAGAGACATTTTTTGTTTCTTGTACATGCCTATACATAAGTATATAAATATGAAAAATACAAATATATATAAATGAAACTACTGTCAGGAAATGGTGAGACACAGATTATATTAGAAAAGAAAGTAATTTGAAACTATTTTCTAATAACTGGTGACTTCTATTTAAAAAAAAATAGAGAGATGACGAACTGCTTTTGTGACTGATAATAGAAAGTGGTACCGTCTACTGTAGGAAAGAGGCATTTAGTTTGTTTTTGACCATATTTAGGATGCAGTAAAAAAAAAAAAAAAAAAAAAAAAAAAAAATTCTACAAAGGCACCAGTTTATAAATACAGCCCCACATACAGCCCCCTGTTCCAGTTTTTACTGTGCCTAATATTATATGCAATAATATGGTATTTCAAGACTAAGAAACACAGAAAGAAACACAAGCAAAATCTAAACAAATAGATCTAGTGACATTTGTCCAAGGATAGCAACATAATGGCACAGATAGAATGTGCTGTTCAGTAGCTATCAACCAAATGCTTCTGGACTGCAGTGAATTTCTGCAGCTAAGGTTTAACCCTGTCTTCGCTGGAGCTAAGCTGCGTTTATTTGACAGTGCCAATGCTTCTTATTTGTAGCGTATTGAAAAACGTTTATTTAGTGTTCCCATAATTCCCCACTGGCTTAACTTGCAAAGATGAAGTGCAGGCTAATAACAGCTGTTGCAAATATTTTGTTACGTTATTAGTTGCATTTTGTATTTCTTTTCCCTTAGGTTTTGACATGCTTCTTAATGGCTTGTGTAGTGTTTAGGGCTAATTTAGTAATGCATTACAGCAGTTGCCTGACTTGTCTCTGCAAGGGCTCATTCCGATGCTAATATTTCAAAGGAACAGACATGTGGTGCAGTGATACAGGGCTTTGCTGACCGTTCTGCTTTTGAAGAAGAAAAAGATGATTGAAATGAAACAAAATGAATGTCTGATACTGGGGCTTTTCCATGAATTACACTAAAACATGACAATGTTTTTTTTCTTTTACCTTTAACAGTTTATTTTGAGCAACACTATTTTTATGGAGAGACAAAGGAGGCTATGAAAAATAAAAACCTTTGGTTTGTATTTCTCTAATCAGAAACACTTTCATCTGATGTTTTTTCTTCTCTGAAAATATTTCCATTTGTGTGTATGTTTTATCGTAAAGGCTGGAGGCAGTATTGTAAATCGTGTCCTAACCCAAACACCCCATCTTACAGTCCTATGCATTTACTAAGTGTCTGCATGAATGGGTCTTTAAGTAACTCGTGTACAATGCTGCATTATACCCCACAGTGGGGCTCTATGCAGGTCAGATAGGCTGTTGGTCTTTGATGCCTCAGCTTAGTTCTTAACATTGATTTCTCAATGACTGTCAATGGGGAAAAAAATACATGTATCCCACAGTTCTACAGTTTGTGGGTTTCTTTTCCTCACATGATCAACTGGAGGTTCTAGAGCCTATCTAACTCAGACATTTGTCAAGTCTTAAAAACATTAATTGTGTTTTAATAAGTAGATGAACAGTCGTGATCGGTTCATCATGATATCAGGTACAACATAAGTTCAGCAGAGTACTCACGGGATGCAATCTTAATATCCGACAATGGGAAAGCTGATTGTTTTTTTTATGTATTATTTGCAGATACTGCATGTGTCAGTGCATTTTTGAACTGTGTGAATTATCTTGATGTCAAGCAGTTAAAAAGCCAGCTACCATAAACAAGTGTGCCTAGTCTCTGTGGTAGCTGAAACCCCTAACCTTTGACCTGCAGCCCTTTGTGTGTCCATTCCAAAGTTCTTATTTGTTTTACTAAATTTGTCAAATGCTTTTGAACCCTGTAGGTTTCGGGTCATTTAAAGAGTTCATATTGCTGTTCTATTCTGGTATAAAGAGGAAATAGTATGACCTTTGTTAGGATTATGAAGCACAGTGAGTTTCCAGGGCCACCAGAGCTTCATTTAAAAGCTTTAAGCTGGTCTTCCTGTACTAATCAAAAAAAAAATTTTTCCCTGAAATTAAGAATAAGATGCCTTCATTACAGCAAGCACTCCTTTGGTGCAGTAAACGAAACAGGGACAAGAATTATGTAACAGTCTGGAGTACAGGTTCAGTAGGAGTCAGTTATTCCCGGAGTCAGTTTAAACTTTTTGATACCATTTTTTTAATGGACAGTACATATTAAACAAATTGAATATTCTAACACATTGCAGGCAAAAGGAAATATCTCTAAGGCTATTTCCATCTTGGAGGTTTCCTTAGCTCTAAATAGGTTTATGGATGGAGAGGTGGTAGTATAGTATCTGCCAGCACACCTGGCAGTGTGTGAGTACAGGTGGGCTCCAACAAACACATGGACCTCAAGTGTTTCAATGTTTCTTCATTTTGTTCAAGGAAAGGCGAATGCAAGATATTGCTGGATTTTCAATCATTGCCGGAATGTGCTCTGACAAAACAGAATGTTCTTGGTTGTTACAGTATGTGTGGGTTGAAAAGGAGCACTCTTATTATTTTCCCAGCACAGCATGGCTCTGGCCATGTTAGCGCCTTCACAAGGGCTATTGAATGCTTGTAAAGCCTTTAATGTTCCTGATAACTAGCCACATACAAGAACCCTGACAACTTCTTCCTTTCTTCTTTTTTCTTCGTCTGCCTCCTCCTCAATGCTAACAGCAAAAGAAACCCGAATTAACATAATACTATCAAGCATTCTGTCGATTCAAGTTTGCCAGAAGGTTGAAGAGGCTGGAGTGAAATGGCCGTTGTGATAACTGCTGGAAACAAGGACCGAGACAACACTCAGTCCTTGACGATATCAGTAGGGTTAATATGAGTCTTTTCTCTGGGGTGGCTGCTGTTGTATCTCCAGCAGCTGAGTCAGTCATATGCTTTGAATTTGGCTGTATGTTGCCTTGTTGCAAATGAGCTGTGAAGATGTTTTGTCGTAACTGCTGCTCTCACTTGCCCTGTCCCCCTCCCTTTTAATCACTCTACAGACTGACTTAAAATCATTCCCTGAAACCCCCTCAATATAGCATAGATAGGTTACTTACTATCTCCCTCCTTCACTTGTTCTGTTTCTCCTGTTATCTGTTTTGCACAGCAACTGTGTATTTTTTTGGAGCATGCTCACAGGTGCCCACCTGATTTTCCCCTTTTACTGATTTTCACTCAATGGATTACTGATAAATCTTTAGCCAAAGATGTGATGGATCTTTTTGAAGTATTTGGAGTGTCAGACACTCATGGTCTCCATATTGGCAGGGGATGGAAGAGTTGAAAAGAATGGTTAAACTCACACTCTATAGTTTGTCTCACTCCAGCTTGATAGGATCTGCAGAGACAACAGGCAAGGAGCTGGGATAAGGCCCTGCAGTGGGCTTTCTATGAGGTTAAGAGTTTGTTGGGAACAAATCCTTGGGCTTCAAGATCCATATCTGTTAATACAGTCTCCAGCAGTAAGAGGTGTTGGTCATGTGGCAGGCCACAGCAATTCTTCCAGTGTCTCCATTGACTGGTGCCTTTTTGTGCCCACTGAGGGATTGTAAGAAATGATCCATGGTCTTCTTAGAAGTGAGAAATGGCCTAGATTCAATTCTCATCCCTCTCTTAACGCTTGATTAGTCAGCATACACCTGACTGCACTCATTTTGCCATACTGCAGCCTCCACTGGAGCCTACACTCACACTATACTTACTACTACTACTACAACAAATGCTAAATGCAGTTTTTCATTGGAACAATTACAAGAACTGATCTGATATTTTTCTTTTCTTTTTCCTGGTATAACATGGTCCTGGAATTCAGCCGTTCAAAAAGTCAAATTAAACACAATAAATGTTAGATTTATTTTACAAGAACATGTGGATGTGCACACACTGTAATAGGTCAGTTGAAGTATATCAATACGCTTGAATTAAAACAGAATGTGTGTTTTTAGACTGATCTTTGGTTTTTGGGTTAAGGTAACACAAGACAAAAAGTACTGGAGATTAATGAGAGAGAAGAGGTAATGCCTGCTTTTGTACACATATCAACACATACTTGTTTTGTAAACATATTATGCAGTTGGTTAAAAGCAAACTGAATCTGCATCATATTGGAACTATGCTTGTTTCTAATTCCTAAACATGGCTGTGTGTGCACCAGGTGAGTGACCTTATTGGAAAGAAAGAGAACTATAACCAAATTATGGCTGATTCCCAGTTTCTGTTACCTCACTAAAATATAAAACCCTATTGTCCTAAGGTAGTACCACAAAATATGCCAGTGCCACTAAGCTGCTTCAAATTAGACAGTCTATATACTGTATATGTCAGTGCTATTGTAATGTAGGCCACTATGCTCTCATTGGACCAGTGCAGCTCTAGATAAGAGGTGGCAGCTGGAGGTTGTTCCTGGAGGTCTCTGTCAGCCTGTCTACCTCGATCTCATGCGCAGCGTGTGTGTGGAAGAGAAAAAGAGTGTCCTCCATGGCAATGACAGCCACTGTTCTGTTGTTTTAACCTCTTCCACTCGCTGCTGGGACATTAAAGTGGTATGCATGCGACATGCTGACAAACACAAAAAAGCAACAACAAAATGGAAGAAATCGTGCAAAAAGGAATATATCAGCACAGGTTTCTGCCTATGTTGCAAGGGATGCACCAATGTCAGTCAAACCTATTCAAACAGCATGCAGGTTGACTGACACTTTAAACTCACTGTTAAAACGGAGTAATAGCTCATAGAGAAGCATGTACTCTTTGATATGAAGTGCTCTGAATGTTTAACAGGCATTTCATTTGCTTGTCTGCCACTTCCTCCTATAGGTGTTACAATTATGAACAACTTTATCACATACCTTCTTTCTTAGCAAAAGAAACAAAAAAAAAAAAAAACTGTAAATGTAAATTTCCAGACATTACAAACACATAGCACTCTATCTTTTACATACCTGGCACCAATCTCTTTCTGTCAGAGTGGGCAAGAGGGGTGACTCACCACCAGGCGAACCAGACAGAGAGAGACACACAAACAATGCAGTGAACTCTTAAACACTACACAGGAACTTTGTGAACTGCATTAAACCAATGAGCCATTTAAACTTTTCTTTTTGAGCTCATAGGTCTGTCAACAAAGTCACTGTCAAATCTTCACGGCTCTGCTGCAGTTTTGGCAGTGGCATAGATTTTTTTTTTAACTTGAGTTCCGTCTCTTTTCTCTTTCATTGAGTTGACCCTGCCAATAACATCCAAGGCCTCTGGGTTGCTATGGTTTCCCTGGATTCCAGTGCAATAGTGATTGGCTGTTGAGGAAATTGTGGTAGACATGGAGCTGTGTGAATAGGGAGCTTACTGTGACCCTGACAGAATATACTGTATTCATATTTACTTTGAGGACCTTGGTTAGACAGCCCCTGCAAATAAAGCTCAAAAGGCCCATTTACTGACTGGTATGTGTTGAGTTCACGCTGTGGTAGATAGAGGAGAATGGTGTGAAAAAGGATTTGAAAAAAAGTAATCATAGTGTTTGGCAGTTCAGTGGCAATGCATAACGTGACCATTAATTCAAGGCAACTGGTCAACAGGTTTATTAGGTTTCGCAACTTAAACACTCAACTCTTTCATAACCTTTAGGAGATTTCAATTTATATTTGTCTTTTTCATCTCTAGGAGAGGCTTTTCAAATAATGTCCCTGTGGTTCCAGGTATATCTTATAATAGCACCCCTGTGGGAAACTAGATGGCTGCACGTTTCTCTTGAAATAGCATCCTAATGGCAGCTGGTGTGCTGGACCTTTGCCATCATGGAAACAATCATGAACACCCGGGTTCCGTGGAATCGTCACAGTTTGGCTTTGTTCAACCACAGGACCAACTTGGTTAGGTTTAGGCATGAAGCCAGGTTTTGTAACTGTAAGCCAAGCAGCACAGCAAGGCATGAGAACCTGAGTATAGTAAAGGTGAGTCAAATCTAAACTATCACACGATTTTAAGAAACATTTCAATATAACATGTTTTCAACACTGGCAAAATACTACTGAAAAGATGACAACTTCGATGGCACAGTTGCCATTTTTCTCACTACAGAGTGGTCCTAGAATTGAATAACTGCCTTTGTCATTGAGAGCTTTTCATGCTCTACTCGTGTTTGTGTTTCCTCTGGGTGCTTCAGCTTCTTTTCACAGTCCAAACACAATCTGACCATGTGAACTGCAGACTCCAAATTACTTGTAGGTGTGAATATGAGTGAGAATGTGTTGTGAATGTGTCTGTGAGATAGTCCTTCAACTGAGAACCTCTTCAAGATGTCTCAGTGCTTGTCAACCTGTGAATACTGCGAAAGGCTGGAGCATTCTCACCCCCTGCACCACTTAGAAATGCGGGTCGCGGGGTCTTTGTTTTCGCCTCCCACTAAATATCTTATGCTTTATTGTTTGCATTAGCATTAACCAGTGAATTCAGGTGGTTGGTCATTTTTAACCATGAAATGAATAATAATGGCTGTATTAATACTGCATAAAGCAATCGTAGACTAGCACCCCACTTACAATGTATCAGGGTCACAGCTGTTTTACTGTTTGCTGGAGTAGGGGGAGTGAAGTGATAAGGGAACTGAAAATGTTATATAATTGCCAGATCTCTTTATTTAACAAATTACTGCTGTGGTAGGTTGCATGTTCAGGCACCTCTGAATGAAAGAAATCTTTCTGTACAAAGCAAAGAAAATAAGGGGAATGTACAACATACAGCCAACAGGAAACAATCAGCAATATGTGAGATGTACCTCATAACATTCATTATGTTTAGTGCTTAAAGGTATCACTTAAGATTCCATCACAGTATTTAAATGGGAGGAGATCTGGACTATAACTAGGCGATTCCAAAATATTGATTATTTTATTTTTCAGACAACATGATGTATGTAGATTTGCTGGTGTGCTTCATAGCATTGTCTTGTTGCAGGACCCAATTTTCACCCGCTTCACATGTGTCTCTTGAATACTCTGGTGTAGAGAGGGGTTGATAGTGAACTCAGGTGCCCAGCTTTGGTGGCTCCAACTCATCAGCCCTCCACCATTGTGCATGACAGTGCTATGCATGGTCTGACCTTGAGATGTATGTGCTGGGGTATCCACACCTGGGAATATTGGCTACTGTTTTTACAAAGAAGAACATAGAGTCGAAAGAGGAAGGAAATTTAAGTCTTGAAAACACATTAAACTACCACTGTTTCTCAAATAATCCCTTTACATTTACCAGTGACTGAACTATAAGGGCTTTTGTGAAAAACTTGTCAAATTAATTTAATCTGCAAAACACTTTCATGCAAGCCATGCTATTTACATTTTTTCGTTATTTTTCCTTTTTTTTTCCACATACGCAACCAGGTCATCCCACAGAGCAACACTATTGCGATATAACACATTTTTAGCATGAGGTAGAATTATCACTTTAACTGTATATGCAAACAGAAGAGTATTTTGTAGCAGAAGATAAACAGACTGACAAATTAGGGCTTTGTTAAGGCTTTCTTTGTTGAGCACAGACCTTTTACAAACTATTTCTATAAAATAGCTGACTACGAACCCATCATGTTACAAATAATTTCTGTACTTTGACAGCTGTTAGATTTGAGTGCTGCCTTGAGAACACATTTTATAGCGGGCCTATGAGCACGTTGATGCTTAAAATGTGATGCAGTGTGCTGAATCTGAAGAAACTTTACTGCAGCTGTATGTGCAAAAGCAAGGCTCAGCATAGGTCTGTGTCAACTGTTTTCAGTCACTGCAAAAATATGCTTCACATAAACGTAGCAACTCACAAAACTGACGGTAAACTTGTTCAGTAGTTATGGCAACTGAACAAATGTCTGTCAGCGCTGTGCAGTACACACACATTAGTGTGTATTTTTGAACGTGTTGGACGGTGCATGTTTTTTCAGTGAGTCAGGAAAGATGCTCAATCAGAGTCTGTCAGGGAATGAAAGCATGGTAAATGGCAATTATACACATTGTGTAACTGACTACACAGGGAAGCCCAATTTGTTCACAGCATAGATAAAGTATGAATGAGAGGTTACAAGTCTTAGCACAGGTTTTATACTGTATGGGGGATAATTATGTGTTCTTAGGAAAAGTATTTATCTTAATACACAGAAGATTACCCTCCAAATCACTCTTACAAGTTCTAACTATCAGCTTGGAAATAAACTGCTGGTAAACATAAGAGGGCATAAATTTGTTTTTATTCCAACACTAATTCTGTTGTGTTTGAATTACGCAGACCATTAGCACTAGCAAATGTGCTCCAGGCCAGTGTGTGTGGTTATGTACGTGTGCATTTGCTTAGAAATGACTCAGTTGGAAACAAGAATGTTCAACGGCGTGTCAGTGGTATTAATAGGTGGATGGGAAGATGCAGTTGTTTCTCCTTTTGCCTGTGCTGCACATTCACTACTTTATCACTTCCAAACACTCTGGTTCAGCTCTGTCAACTCAAATGAGCTAATTGCCTTGGTCTTCGACTCTTCCTTAGTTTCATTTTGGCCCCCCCCCCCTCTCTTTCTTTCACTCCTCTTCCACCCGCTCAATGGCCACTGACTCTCATTTCTCGCTGTCCCTTGCTCTCTCTCTGCCTCACGCAGTTTCTAAATGCATTTCTCTAATTTGGATTCTGTCTAAGAATTGCACCTTGTCCTAATTGCATATGCAGCTGAGTCATACCCTTTCCCTCAAGCTTTTCTTCCTTCTTATAGTGACTCCTTCTCAGCACAGCTCAAATCCTTTAAATTTATTCTCTATTCTAAACTACTTCTGCCCTTTGTTGGTTGGCTATAACTATAGATCTGTTAAATATGTTTTTATTCCTTGTCTTCTTCTTGCCTCTGCCTCTCTCTGAGTCTCTTTTTAGGCCTCTCAGCGAGTGAGGAAGGATTATACCGTGACAAAGAACCATGGTGCAGTAGAGGGGGATTTGGGGACGCCAGGCTCTCTGTCATCTCAGGACTCACTCATATGCCTCTGTGCTCCATTATTGTCCCACTGACGCACAGAGCAGGGAGATAGTGAGAATTAAGGGAGGAAATGATGTGTGTGTGGGTGGGTGGCTCTGCTCTGGTTTTAATTGACAGAATAGTCTCAGTGTGCTTGAGTTTCTTTGACAGTCCAAACTTTGCAAAAAATGGAACTTCTTTTCCATAGTATATCACCTGGATATTAAATGTCATCAGATCATGACATATGGAGGAAATGGATCATAATGTGTGCTGAAGTGTTAGTATGCAGTGCTATAAGTCGCAGAATAAGATTAAATGTCTCTCGATGTCAAATGCAGTAAATCACATTAACCATGCTGGCTATACCACACTTCATCGGTGCCTTATTATGTACACTTGCATGTTTGTGTTTTTTTGTTTGTGTATTACATCCAGGTTTTCAGTCAGTCTTTTGTTTATTTATTTACTGTAAAGATACGAGTTGCTGTCATCAGGCGCAGGCGGCAGTAGACGTGATTCATTATTGTTAGTCTTTATTTTAAAAAATAGGAAGTTATCAGTCTTTACTTTAACAATTATAATCTATGTGAAAAACTGATTTTAAAAACACCATATGCCACAATTTGCAATGCAACTGCTCTGCAGTTTAAACCTTTATTTATTTTCCAATTTTTTGTAGGCATATGCTACATAATCAACAGCTTATTTGCATTTTTTTCTTAATTTTCTTTCACTGGAGGATTTTCTGAACTGTGCTTGTGTCAAAAGCACATTGAGTTAGTCTTTAAGTGTCCCATCAATACAGTGTCTTTAGTTAATCAGTTGTCCGCCAAACGTGATGTTAAAAGGTCTAAATCTCGTTCCTACCAGGCTTCTATCAAGAATGATATCAACTGATCAAAGTTTATGAATCAAACATAATAAAAACTGCTAAAATTGCAATATGTATCACAACAGATTAGTACTGTAGGCATTTACAGTGGCAAGACAAAGTATGTGACATAAACTAGAAAATAGTAAAATAAAGTCAAATACTCACTAATAATAATTAGATGAAGATCAGATCACATTTTATGACAAATTAATGCAGAAAACCATGAAATGCTAAAAGTTTCACATACTTTTCTTGTCACTGTAAGTATAGCTCAAAAGGTACAGTTGACACTATAATACTGAGCCTCTTTACACCATTAGCACTTCTACACTATGTCACATATTAGTTCATGCATTTATGTGGGAATCATGTAGACAAGGCAGGAGGTGACAACACTATAGTTAGCTAATCATCATCCAGTGGGCAAAGATTTATTCAGAGACCTGCAGATACATAACCTCCCTGGGCGATAAGAGTGGGCAAGCAGGTCTATTTTTTAAAAAAAATACAAATTGTAAATTGTAAATTACATTTTTAAAAGTAAAAAAGGAAAGATGTGGGTGACTGGATAACTGCCTCAAATCACTGAGCCATTCAATTTTCAGTTCAGTTGATTTATATAGCTCCAAATCATAGTGTAAGTCATGTCAAGGCCCTTTACAATGTAAGATGTAAGACCTTAAGGAACAGAACAATACAACAACATAGGATTACATAGAAAACCCACCAAATCCCCTTTGATCAATCACTAGATGACAGTGGAAAGGAAAAACCTCCTTAAACATATGGAACCTCCGGTAAAACCAGGCTCAGGCTGAGTGGCTATGTGCCTCGACAAGTTGGGGTAAGTGGGAAGAGGAGAGAGAAAAGACAACATCAACGTCCACACAAGCAGCAGACAAAAAACTGGGTAGGTTGGTAGAACCAGTAACTACATAATATACAGCGAGAGAGAGACAGACAAACACAAGTAGGGGACACAAAGTCAGCATAGAAATGGATGGAGAGGAGAGGAGAGGAGCTCAGTGTATCAGTGGAGGTCCCCATCTCAGCCAGCCAAGTATAAACATTGTCAAGAAGGAGAGTTTTAAGCCTGGTCTTAAAAGTAGACAGGGTACGAACCACAAGTACTATAGACCTAGAAATATAATCTCTATTGCTAATTCCAGTGATTTACAGCACCTTTACTCTAACTCTAATCTAGACTTTGTTCTAAAATATGATATCGAATGATACTGAAATAGAACTTGTTCACAAAAAGAAATATTACAGTAGTCCAGTCAAGAAGTAACAGATGCATGGACTAGTTTTTTAGCATCACTTTGATTCAGGTCGCCCCTAATTTAGTTATATTCCTTAAGTGGAAGAAGGCAGTTCTAGAAATGTATTCTATGTAAGATGTAAAGGAAATATCCTGGTCAAAAATAATTCTGAGTTCCTCACAGTACTACCTGGGGCCAACACTATGTCTTCTAGAGTAATTGTATAATTATATAGCAAGTCTCTGAGGTCTTTTTTTAACATGAATGTAAATGTAGAAAATCAAAGGACATCCAGGCTTTTGTCTTTTAAACATGCTTGAAGTTTGACTAAATCATCTGGTTTCATATATAAATATAGCTGTGTGTTATCTGTGTGTCAGCAAGTGCCACCTAATATTATTGTCTATCAGGGAGATATGTATAAAATGAAAAGTATTGGTTCAAGAACAGGACCCAGTGGAACTCCTCAACTAATTTTTGTTCTCATGGAAGATTCATCAATGATGTGTGACATAAACAAACTGGAATCTTTCTGATGGATATAATTTGAACCAACCTAGAGTTTTTGCTTTAAAGAACCATAACTCCAACAGAAAATATTCTGAAAACCTTTGATAGATAGGGTCATCGAGTAGTATAATCTCAGTGCAAAGCAACTGTGTTGCTTAATGTTGCAGAGCTTAGTACTCCTGATAACTGTCCAGTCAGGCTTAATATTTTGTTTTTACTTAAATGAAAACAAGTGGCAACATGCTCATTTCTGTTAATTTCCAAAAGGTTTAATGCATATTTTATTATTGTTTTGATGAGAAATTGTCCTGGATACATTGGAGTAATCTAAGAGAAAATTAAAAATAGTGTAATTCTACAAGCCCGTTCAAAATACCATTCACCTTGTAAAGTTGGCCCCAGATGTACAAAATCATGTTTTGGTAGACAGTGTTCTACATTTAGGGAGATAGTTAGAGAGGATGTCAGAGTGTCAAATAAAGTGCACTACTAAAAACTCAGCCTATATTCTATTCTTATATTCTTACTGGCCTTGAAACAATCTCAATGATAACTGACTGACTGTGCAGGTCATTTGCCTCACCTCTCTCTTTCTTCTGGTGGCATTCCTTAGGTTTCCTTACAGTGAAGCAGGGTGAGAAAAATAAAATCAACTTGTTTTTTTTCTCACTTGATAAACATTTATATTCATCAAGATGAAAGCATGTCAGGTTTCACTATATAAACAGTGACATTACCTCGACGCCTGTGTTGCTGAGCTGGAGTCTTTAGCAGTGAATCATACAGTATGCCACAGAGCCTAACTCTGCTGCTCATGCTCTCATGGTTGATCTGGCCAGGTCTCTCTGGGGAGATGCTGGCTTGGGCCTGTTAGAATTAGACTGGAAATCAGGCCAATGGCATCACTTCAGAGACTCTTTTAAAATGATACAGTATTCCTAGCCTTCTGTGTCATCATTACACCGTATACAGTATGTGGGTAGCCCTCATAGCAATTTATTATGTGATGACTGCTGAGATATGAATAGTCGTGAGCAGACAGAGATAAGCTGTACCATCTCCATGGCAATACTTTTTTGGTGAGCTTTTGTTTTTTTTTTGTTTTTTTGAATGAACACAAGAGACTACGTGTATGTGTAATCTGTAAACATGTGGATCTGTAGGTGTGATGGTGTGTTGGCAGTGACATTGGCTTAATTCTAAAATATGATATTGAAATAAAACTTTTCACACAAGGAAATGAAATGAAGATGACATACGCACACATACACACACACACACACACACACACACACACAGAGTCAGACTCACCCCCTCTTTGTTTAGCTGTATCAATCTTTGCTCAGATGATGTGTGAATCAACACAGGAAATAACATTCAGGCCAAAACTATGTGTGTTTTGTGCGTTTGGGGAGGGTGCTGTGTTTGGGTTGGTACTGTTTGGGAAGCTTTCTTATAAGCAGGTTAGGACTCCCGGTAGCATCAATCCTGCTGCAAACTGCTTTGATCAGTTTGTAGTCTCAATCCAATTTAAGAGCTTGCCCCGAGCGAGAGTGTGTATGTGTGTAATTTTGTTTATTAACCGTAAACTGGTGTTTGGCCTATGGCTGCAGCTGGGCAGAGCCTGCAGGCTGGGGCTGAATAATGTACAGTATGCTACACGCACACAGACTCGTTCTCTTTGCAGTCCTTGCTATGGGGAATCAAGCATCATTTATATTCCGAGTTGCTGCTTGCCACATTCAGGAAATAAGGACCAGCCCATGAAACACAGCCAGCCCTTTGTACCCGCCTCTGTTTGTCCCTTTCGCAAACACACGCATACACACACATATGCAACAAGCCGACAAGCCACACAATTCACCCACATATTCTGAATGAATTACTATGTTCAATATTTATTGTTCTAAAGCTGCAGCTGATCAGATTAGCATTTTACCCCCACTCTTAAAAAAACACTGTATAAAATATTCATCTTCTCGAAAGGAAGAGTCATGGGAGCCTTGAGAGTGTTTATTCATGTAGCACCCCGAGAGAGCTCGCAGGAGCACGTTGGAGGAAACACTTTACAGTGCACAACAGAGCTCATCAGCTGAATATATTAGTCTGCTCCTAAAGGCGATGCTATTCACTTTGGACTCCTGCAGAGTGAACACTGCTGATCAGCAGGACACACACGCACACACACTGGTGCTCTCTTCCATTTCACACCCATCCACACCTCAACCTGTTTTCCCCCAAGCTGCCCTTTCTTCCATCTCGTTTCCTTGGCCTTAATGGGAGAAGGAGAAGATGTTAATAGGCAAGAAAAGGTGAAGGACAGCCACTTATGTCCTGCCTAAGCCACAAACCACTTTTAGCAGAAAGATATCTGTTGCTAACAGGAGCCTGACACTGGAAAGATTTTGTAAGGCACGGGTACGCAAAGAAGGCTTGGCAGGTACCTGAATGGTTAGTCACCTTGAATGGTATTTGTGTTTCAGCTGGTGCAAACTGCACTTTCTGTGCATAGCTTTGCCTCATTAATGAAAAGTGCTGATACATGTCGGAGACCCATTAATCAAAGTACACACCCAGCTTATTAAAACCAGCTCAGAGCAGCTCTTATCTTATCATGCCTGTACTTTTCGCTTTTTCTCTCCCATTTTTTTTTTCCTTGTTTAGCTGAATAATCATGAAAAGAGAATGAAAAGGAGAGAGGGAGGCAAACCTTACACCGCATGTAGACAACCTTGCTAACAAGGCTCATGTATCTCAATCACCGCAAACAATATCAATCTCGGCTAAAATATGCATGGCAACACTCCTCACAATAACGATGCCAGGGGCCACACACAATGACTGACATTTGCTGACAAATAGACTTAATTTAGATGTAACTCTGTTTCGTGTCATTAATTTTCTTCTCACCTTAGACACACACACACACACACACACGCACACACACACATGTGAGTGCACTCATTGTCATAACACATTCCCAAGCCCCTTATCCTAATCTCAACCATAACAACAATATGCACAAATCTAATCTCAACCTTGGAACCAAACCTTGACCTTCAAACACCCGCGGAGCTGCGAGGATCAGCCAAAATGGCCTAACAACAAAGAAATGTCCTCACGAAGATAGTATTGAACGGAAATGTGTCCACAACGCCATGGAAAGACATGTGCACACACACAATATCTTTCTCTTTCACTCTTTTTGTAAATGATAAGGTTCGGGTTCTGACTGACAGGCAATCCAGCCTCCCTGCATCTTCGTGCTCTCTTCCTTTCTTTCTCTCCTTCCCTCCCATTTTCTGAGCTTCCCTCTGCTCTCATTCTGCCCGTCAGCATTATAAAGCTCCATACCATGCACACACACACTCACGCACACACAGATAGATGCATGGAGGGAGGAGAAATTAGGAGGAGAGGAGGCCTTGAGTCTTAGCTGACACAATGTCTCTAAGCTACTGTAACTGAATTTTTTTTTTTTTTTAGATTCCGCGGTTCATAATAGGGACTTGAACATCACCATGGATGCACTGCTGACAGGGCAGATGATGAGTCTTCCAATGAGTTATAGCTTCTCTCCCCATGGCAGATAGTGGCTTCCAAATGTTTGACAGTAGTCAAATGTGCAACTGACAAAAAAGGCTCTTGTAGTCTAAGGCTGGGAACATGAGCAGGGGCCAGTGGAATGGGATGAATCATTACATCTAATAAGCACACGGTTTCCATTTAGGCCACTTACTGTAAGGTGTGTATCACATGACAATGAACGATTGGTTACTACTCCTGCCTGCAGAATTTCCTTTTAAATGTTACATGTTCCCTGAAGACTGCCTGCATCACATGGTTGGGATACATTACTTTCCATGATGCTATAAAACAGTATGAAATCTTATGATAATGCTTATGTAATGCTAAATAGGACATCAGATTCTTCATGACTGCACAGGATCATAAGAGCCCTCTGGCTGGCTGGTTAGGTTACATTTTTACATTTTGACTTTTTACATGTCTGGCTATGACGAAAGGGCGTCTCCGAAAAAATTGCATAAATTAAAAAAAAAAAAAACTAAATTCCAACTATAAATATTTTAAAGAAATTGTTTAATTTGTTATTAATTAGATAAATGGACATTTTTTTCATGGCTGCATAGGTTTTTAGGAAACAGGATTGCCTTAAACATCTTTGTACAAAAGTATTATAGTACTACAGTCACAATGAGCAAATATAATGATTTTTAAAAGGAGTGTTAAAATGTTACAAATGTGATGTAATATGTATGAGGTTTACACAGTTAAACAATACCTGGGCCAAATTTTGTAAGGCTAGTACAGTCAGACAGCTGGAGCTGCACTGAATGGCAAACACTGCAACAATAATAACAGCTCTTCTGCTTTTTCATAAATCTGGTTTCCATTCCAACCTATAACCTCTGATCCTGCCTATTATCCACTTGGTTGAGCTTTGTGAGCTGGGCACTGAAGTGTTGAGAGTCAAGCCACCAAGGCCCAACCCCATTTCTATTTCTTTCCCTACCACGGGCTTTTAACTGTTCTTTAAAACGGGGGTTTAAGTGCTGAAATGAGACAATCTTCAGCACCCCTGTGCATCATCAGTAGTTGACAACTGTGTTTGAGTAAACACAATGCTGTCTTCCACTATGGTGCATTTGTGTGTTGGTTTGTTTGCGTTATAGTTCTGATGAACTGATGAAGAAAATTATTACATTTACAGGTTTCTTCTCCATCTCTTGCCACTGTGATTCATTAGATATGATTATTTCTCATACCACTTCAGTTTAATCAGTTTAAAGGGCTATATAGGCCTGCCACTTTGCCGTACCCCTAGAGCCGTAAGAGAGTCAGGAGGGTTGGCACTGGGCTTAAATATCAGCTTTGTGTTATCAGCAGAGGGAGTGAAATAGATTTGGAGTTATAAAAAGGATACAGATCAGTGCCAAAGTGACAGATGTGAGGGCGAACAGGAAATATGCTCAGGCTTTTGTGTAATGTAAAATCTTTTTCAGTATTGTGGGCTTAAAGAATATATACACATTTGGCCTGGTAAAAACCCTGAACGTGTTCAGCCCAACACGGCGAACCCACAAGTGCATGAAGTCTTAGTATTTGGCTCGAAGCTGTGCCCCTCTATACAGGCCTAGTGTTGTTTTTTCAGAGTAACTTGGTTAAAATGACTCTTCCATTTAGGTTTCAGGCCTATTCCAACTCTAGTTAATCCCTTGCCCTATTAGCTCTCTGAAAGGGGAGGGGGGGTTATGTAACTATTCTGGTTCCAGGTACAACATGTAAACATAATGACATGTTTTTCTCATGCATACACTGTAACTTCATATTTGCTGCTGAGCTTTCATTGGGTAATTATATATATATGTATTCTGTCTCCTGTATATTTGTGTTCTGTTTTAGCTCTGTGTATTCACACTTTTTTTTTTTTGTCCAGCCACACACTGAACACTGAACATCAAGTGTTTACTCGAGGAGTTCCTCTCACTCTGATCTCCAAGTGACTTGTTGCTGGTAACCAGAAACAGCTCCAGTCACAGCGAAACCTGCCTACACACAGAATATTTCTCGAGGTGAGACTAAGAGAAAGAAAGAGAGAGAGAGAGGGAGAGAGAGAGAGACACCGACATAGAATATGGAAAACTGTGCGACTGTGTGTGTGTGTGTGTGTGTGTATCGTGAGAGGTGCTGCTGTGTATGCCATCACTCCAAGTTCAGGCTTGTGCTGCTGTTTTTTGCTGCACTGCAGAGGCCTGTGCTGCCTCTTGCTCACAACTTTAGACTGGTTTCCCCGGCAACCAGGGTGTCTGCACATGGAGAGCAACTAACTTCTCTAGATGAGAGCCTTTGTCAGTACAGTCACGATCACTAAGAAAGAGAGAGAGAGAGGGAGCGAGGCAGATAGAGTGAGATGGGATAGCACAAACTATTGCCCATATATCACTTATATATCTTGGTGAGGCATAAATTGCTATTTGTCCAACCAAGTGGCCAAATCTTCTCAAGTTATAGTAGCACAATATCCATCTCTATCTCTCCCATCCACATTGAATGCACACACACACACACACACACACACACACCGAGATACAGAGGAACATTTTGCTGTTACCACAATGAGATCAAATTTAACTCAGCATAAAATTAGCAAAATAACATTTCAGCCAAGATTTATGAAGAAAATCTAGTTAGCTAGTCTGAGATGTACAGCAGCCGCGTCGCCATGTGTAAAAATAGTTGCACTCTGAACTTTGAAGAGGCTTGAGTCACAGTCATTCGCTGTGAAATAGCAATGAAGCAAATTGCTTTTTTCCAGTGCTATGGGGCTGATGGAAGTATATAGTTGTTAAGAACTGTAATTTTCCGGTCATTATTTCAATTATTCTTTGGTTCTTTAATGAGGCATATTTCAGTATGTTTGCTCATCTCGTGCAAACATAAAAAACATGCACACTCCAAAAAGATGCTACAAAAAAAAAAGTTAGCATCAGAAAAGGTTTAGCCAAGCAGAGGCATAGTTCCTGTGTCAGCTGAGGCGTGTAGATCAGGTACCTTATTATACAATAATGAAACACGTTGCTAGTTACTGAAGGAACAGTTGAAAAAAAACTCCCATCTCCTCTGTCAATCAAAATCTCTCTGCCCCAGTACTGAAAGAAATTTTTTCTCTGCAAAAAACTTCATTATTCATTCATTCACTGACTTTTCTAAAAGCCTCATCAAACTGCCAAATGTACTCAAACACGTTTGTGGGCACTTCTTCAGAAATCATGTAAAGTTAGGAAGGACTTAAAGCCTAAAGCAAACTGTCGTTGTTTGGTGAACGAGCGGGAGAGAACATGAAGTGGGTGGATTTTGGATGGAGCGTAGAACGGCTGTTTTTTTTTTTTCCTATGTCTTCCTCCAATTCCGCTCCAGTACCGCTCAGACCACGAGTCTGAAGCATGTCCAAACCCGACCCAGAAAGCTCTTTTCAGTCAAAAATCCCTTTTTTATTTGGTTGAGGGTTGAGCCATAATGAGTGGAGCGGCCTGGTGCGGCGCGGGGGAGTTGAGCTCGCAAACAAGTCTGGTTCAAACATGATGTAACTTATATATGATGCCATAGTCACTAAACTGGATGGTTCACTGCAATATTCAATATTTTTGTGTAAAAGAAAACAGGATGTTTGGATATTTTGGTGTACAAGAATATGTTGCCTATGCACGTTTAACAAACATGTTAATCATGACTTCTCATTTATCTTAATTGTGAATAAATGGGCATTATCTTAAAACTGAATGGGGTTGTGATCACGTTCCTTCCAAAAATGTATTTCTGATTGCAGTTTAGTCGTATAAAAATGAGAGGAAACTTACACTTGCCTAATTGCAAGCAAGAATAGAACATTTCTGAGATGCAGAAACTACACAGCAGTTGTTTTGCAAAATCATTCACTAACACTGGAAATGTTAACCATATTCATGGCAGCGTCAGCGCATTCCTGCAATTAGCTCCTTTTTTCCTCTGTTCTCCAAATAAATTCAGTCTAAATCTCTAAATTGCTTCACTATCTACTGTGATAATCCACAAAAGTGTTTTTTTACAAGTTTTATTATGTATAGGCATCAGGTGACATGTTCAGTGATCTCCCAGAAACCTACAGTCAATGACTATAAAGCTCGTTAGTATCATTTAACAGTAATTTAGTGTTTTGTTTTTGTTACTTTATGGTGGGTTACAGTTTGCACAGAGCCGCTGTTGGGATAACTCTCAAGATATTAAACCTGTAAATACTTTTATTAACTTTGATTGATCAAACAAAAATTTGACTAATTGGGGAATTTAATTAATATTTGATGGTTTTTCCTCATTATACCACTATTTTGTCTGTCTCCAAAAAGAACAGCACAACATCTCCAACAATCTTCATCAAGCCTTGTGCTAGTTTCATATATATATATATATATATATATATATATATGTATATATATATATATAGGTACATTGTGTTTTGATAGTATGATAAAAAGATAAACTGCTAATCATTTTTATTTATCAGAGAGAGATAGAGAGGAAAAAGCTTTGCAGATTTTTGTTATACCTAAAAATACACAGGTTCATATGTACTTATTTTCTGCTCATTCTTATTTTGACTGTTTCTCCATTTGGATCAGTAAAAAGAGTACCTGCCTACCTACAGTATGCTGCCCAAGGAAAAACTGTATCTGTATTTCTAAAAAGTCCACAGGGTACTTTCCTCCCCCGAAGTGCACCTTCCCCTCTCTCTCTTTTACTCCCCTGTTCATTTCTCTCCGGCTGTATTTGTCTAGATGTATGACTCACCAGACTCTGAGGCTCAGCTGCAATTTAGCTTTTCTGTTTCATTCAAAATATTCCTCTCTCTGTTCCTCCACCCACTCTCACTATCTGTTTCTCTCAATAGTGTTTTGTGGCCTCTGCTGACCTCTTCTCTTATGAATAATAATGAGTTTTTCCTTTATACACGTTGGTCATTTCAACCCAGTCAGCAGTCACTTGATGAAGAGAGGACAGCTTGCTGTCTTTTTAATATAGTAGTAATATGATTATTATCATATCATTATCAACACTGTAGCAACAAGGGGCTGATGGCTGGATTTGTATTCATATTATACTTGATCATTTGGTGGCCTAATAGCACATCTGTGTTTGTAGGCTAGTCATTACTGCCACTCATACACTCATAACTCTTCATTACTGCTAACAAGGACATGAGAACCCCTGCGACAGAGACACACACAGGCACACCTCCAACAAGACAGGGTTGTTGGTTTTTTTTTTGTTGTTATTGGCTTGTGCATCGTGTGTGTGTGTGTATGTGTGTGTGTTTGTTCCTGGTCCACCTCTTCAATCTCACAGCATCGTCTCTGTTGTGATGTACTGTCTGAACTGTTAACACTAAAATGTTCCTCTTGCCCCCGGGCCCCTGGCTTTGTCATGTCAAACATAACAAGGTTAAACCGCTGGCTTACGTAAATGTATAAATCTTGATCAATCTAAACAGTCCTCTGCTCCCTGACGTATAAAGGCTGCATCATTGTATTCTCCAGCTCAGATAGGGGCTATCTTGAATAGTGACACAGAAATAGAGACAAGTGGGTACGATCAGCCGGAAGCACAAGTAGATAAAGATCACCTCTCAGACATGACCTCTGCCAATGACACACACACACACACACACACACACTACCTCAAAGACAAACATTTTCACACCCTCTAACACCAAAGGTTGTAAACAATGTTTACAGCAGTATCAGGTCAATAAGCTTTTGAGTGGGACACAGGTACACACAAGAGACCTGAGGGACACAGGGGCATATAGATTCTCACTCAAACCAGTTTTCTCCATACAGAGAACCACAAGAAAAGTAGCCTACTTTGTGGTCACTGGCCACGCTGGCTGTGTGCACCACTTTAAATCACAGGTGTAGACATGCTAAACATTCTTAGTATTAGACGGCATTTTGTAGGTATTACTTGTTAGAGAATCATCTGTTTGATCACCGCAAACAAACGCTCTTTTATGTATTGTATTGTGTGCCTCCACTCCTCACAAACAAAGAGAGGAGGGAAAATAATGGATCATTATGATAATGCGAGCCATTTAAAGGTAGCTTTAATCTCAGCCACCTCACAACGAAACAGGACTAGATCTATTTTTAGGACAGGCAAACCACTGTGCAAGTGCTGGTGCCACGGTAGCGGTCTGTACCACAAAGGCTGCACAATATGTCCCCATTTAATGATGATTTCCACTTGGATCCATCACTCTAGATTGGGAGGTTGCAACCTGACAGTGGGTCAAAGGTTCACTTCAGGTGAATTGTGTGTGCATAGGGTTAGGCATACCTTTTAACACGGTGCAGTGTATCTGTCAAGCATGATAAGATCAAAACGAATCAAATCCTCACATCAGATGACTATTACTACTCTATACTACTACTATACTGTAGCTGCTGCTGTATCTGTGTTCTTTTCCACTGCTGCTCCCTGACATTTGATGATAGAATTTTTATGTCAAATGGCTAAACTGTGACAGGACAGCCCTCCCAGTTAGAGGACAATGTTAGGTGGTAGGAAAGAGAACAGGATGTTTGCTCTAGTTGCTGGTAGGATGCATTACTCACAAAGTGGGAAGGGGCACCACGGCTGATTTCTTGAAAGGTTTTTCAGGTTGCTGTCGGTGCAGGCCACAATTGATTGTCACGGCCTTCATTTTTGCCACCTTCATCACCATCTGGGTGGGCTGATGGGGCTTATTCCACTAAGCCAGATGTGGATTGCAAGCCAGTGGGGGAAGCGCAGCCAAATGCAGGTTCGTGCGCCTTTCTCTGCTCCTCAGTGATGCCATTTGATTTAATCTTACTGGTATCTGGGGAAGAGGTAGAAGGCTTACGGCGGAGGGGAGATGATGCCAAAGCTGTGCTGGATTCATCACCAGAGAATAGAAATAAAGGCTCCCAACAGTCTGTTCACGCAGAGAAGGGGGTCCACAACATCGTTCCAGCCCTGACCTTTTAGGGCTGCATGTCCATTATATTGAAATTGCTGAAAAAGAGTGAAAAATGAGTGAGGTCAGTAGTGCTCTTACATACAGACAGCCCTCATTCAAAGGTGTTCAAAGGCTTGTCCTGATCAGTTGGGCACGTACAGTACACATATTTGCAATGTGCAGCCTATGTTAAAGACTAAAGCATGTGTGAAATAGAACAATTAGAGCGCTCCAACGGAAACAGTAGAATGTATTTATTTTTGCATTGGAGTTTAAGGAGTCTCATAATAGCAGGAAGCAATCAAAGCAAAAACAGCATCCAAAAACAAAACCCTAAGCCTATTCAGAGAAACCACACATATCAAATGCAAAAAGCATCCCCAGCGGGTATTTCACAAAGCAGAATTAGCAAGATTATTGTTATTACCATCAGTCAATATGCGTGACTGACTCATGCTCCTAAAGCTAATATTCGCATTATGTGCTACAGATGCAAATCAGCGGCACCATGATGTACAGCTTTATCAGCAGCATAATTGTTTTTTGCAGTTATCAGGCTTTGTAACCCTTAAAAGAAAACACCTCTCAGCTTTAGCATTAGTTTATATAACAGCGCAAGTAGTATTAAAAACAAACAAAAGAATATATTACTCAGAGAATACTGCACTAGCTGACTTTGACCTAACATGGAAAATCATTGGCATGCAAGCCATGTCTTTTTCTCTTCTTTTTTTTTCAGCACATCATTTTAATGACTCTGACCTTTTCTTTTAAGCAACCCCAAAAAAAAAAAAAAACAATTAGAAAAAGATAGGCATGATGGCCTCTTTGATTGCTCTCTAGAAAACCAGTATTTTGGATGAATTAAGTTGCCATGGCTGATTATTTAATTAGATTTAAAGCTTGTTAATTATTTTGTTTTCAATTTGTGCCTCTACTGTGCATTCCTTTGGGCATAATTCAATTTCACAAAGATTGTTTTGTTTTAGGTCTGAATAATTGGCAAAAAAAGAAGCGTCCTTAATTATAAGGCCATTTGAGAGCAGTGTGTCTGAGCAAGTTCACAGAGCATGAGCATTGTCAATACGGCTGACGAGTTCTCATATATTCAAATCAATATCACAATATTCAAATCAATAGTGGTACCGAATGAAATCCATATAGAGTCCATCAGATGATGAATACAGTTTCTAGAAAGTGTATTTCACCTTTACTTCTTTTACAATATGGTTGATTTAATTAGAATTGTTACACACTGACCAACAGATTCTGTTTTATATTTTTAACGATCTCTGTTTCAATTGGATCAGTGTAAAAAGCAACTTAAAACAATCATTCATGAAGCATGGAAATATGCAAGATGCATGCACCAAATGTGTGTTTGCTTTTGATGTTCTGTGAGAAATGGTTCCTTTTTCTCAATTGACGTGAGAGAAAAAAAAAACACCGAACATTCAGATTTTTCAGTCCTATGCGAGACATTAAATAGAAATGTTCTGTTACACAGTTGAGAAGCACAGATAAGTGGTAACTGACAAGAGCAGACTGATCCAGCAAAGAGCATGCTCATTATCTTGATGACCTGACCCTCAGCTTGCCTCGACCACACCCCGCCAGCAGACACACACGCCCTGAATCAACTGCACTGTTACTAGGCAACTGCTGCAGCCCTGTATCCATCCCAATCACACTGCCCCACGGGCTGACACAGATGCTGGTATTGGTGTGTGTATGTGGGCTGAATTTCTTCTCTTTTTTTTTTTTTTTTTGCTCATTTTGGTCAGCTCTAACTTCTTCAAACCATTTTGTTTAAAATTGAACGATTTACTTTTACATGTTTCGATTCACACTGTGACTTAGCCTTCCATTTGAACCGCTCTGCTACCTGCTGCGTTTCTAACCGGCAACCAATAGATATTGTTACGTATTTTTCTCTTAAGTGTGACCAACAACATCCTACGTAGGTAAAGATGCGGCTGCGGTGTTGCAGCAGGTGGGTGTGTTGCTTCAGGTACCAGTGAAACATTAAAAAAGATACACAAAGTCTGCAAGTCAAGAGTTTGTAAAGTTCTCCTAATTTCTTTTATCTTGTTAAGATGAATGTGAGGGTAGCAGTAATACTGCTAAAGTATTACAATACTCTTTAAGATTGGCCAAATCGACCTGTGCACATCTCCATCTCCTTCTATGTTTTGCTGTTTTTGAAGGTCAGATGAATTTGAGTGTGTTTTTTTTTTAGCTGATATTTTATAAGACATTACATGATAACGTCTTCAGAAGTTGCTGCATTGGCTTATTTTGACAGAGAGACAGAAGGAGAGACATACACATAACATGGAAGATGTGAGACAAGTGGTCACCAGGGTGTAGATTGGTCAGAGAAGAGATGTGGGCCAATGTGAGTCCTCTAGCAACATGATAAACATAAACAGAGGGAACTGCTCAGTCTCAATCAATAGACTACAAAGGCAAAGACATACACAGACAAATACACAAATATGGGAGCATAGTATTACTCACACACATCCACAGATAAAGAGATTCTTGTTTTAGTTTCAGCTTCTGTGTCTAGTTTAAAGGAGCAAAAATGGTTTGGCAGGGATTCTCTGTGCGGGTTATTTTAGATGTACAGCGCAATAACAGGCTCTGATAAGGTTCTTGTGATGTTTGAGTTCTGTTGCCAAATTCTCTTTTCTAAAAATGGATTTTATGAGATCACATCTCTGTATATCCACACTTGACCTTAAAACGACAGATAAGCAATGTGGAACAGTCAGCTTCTATAAGATGCTCAGAGGAGCTGTTCATTTGTTTTTAGTGACAGAAAAAAAAAACACTTCTTGCCAAGTCAGATTCACTAAGTGGCATTTCATGTGTCTATTTGTTGGTTCACCTGGAGCAGTCAGCTGCCGTTATGGTAGTGGTGACCTGGTGTATTACTTAATTTGAACCAGCTCATTACGTTACTGCAACCAACTGGCTCTCTGCCAGGAAAACTGGTTCCAGACTGGCCCCAATTCTTTGCTTGGATACCAGCATAGTCAACGCTATATATATATATATATATGTATATATATAGCTAACACAAAAGTACCTCAACATCCTATATTCATTTTGAAAAAGAATTAAAACATATCAAACTAAAGTAAGTTAAACAGACCAACATATTCCTGGTCAACAGTGATCATTGCAAGTTGTGCAAATTCATTGATCCAGTAGTGTTTGGATGCCAGTGGTCCAGAGGGACTAGTGCTCATTGTTGTCAATGGTGTTTCCATTGCTGTGAATGTAGAGCTGTATTCGGTATACAGTGATGTAATGATGTGGCTCTACTGGCGCTGAACCAGCAGCACCCTAGCACCAGCACCCAGGATAGGCTGGTTAAAAAGGGCTGATGGACATCTGTGGAAAGGTACTAAGGTGTTTCAGTGTGATGGTCACTTGTCAGGGGGACATGACTAGGTGTACAGAACCATTTTCTTTGACTTGAAATGGGAGGTTTATCAAAGGGATAATGTCTGTTACTGTGTTCCAGGTTATAAGTCCTATCTTGTCACTGCTTTTCGAAAACAACCCAAATGAGAAAACAGTGGAAAGTGAAAATCCAGTGGAACATCAATAGGAATAGGTATACCAACAGATGGCAGTGGTCTGTATTCATCATTCAAGAAGAGAAAGCAGAATAGGAGCTAGGACTGCAGCTATACAAATTATGTAATTGGATATGTCTTAAAACCATATAATACTGCAATATCAATAATAATAGCACAACAACTTACCATCTAATCCATCTTATACAAATTTAACACCACTCACACTCCAAACGTTCCACCTGAATGATACAGAATAAATAAATATACAGCTATCTATTTTCTTTACCAGAGATAACATTCACAAAGCTATCTGCATAAAAATAATCAGGTCTACACAATATGTGCTTATTTCTCTTCTAGTCTCCCCCAGTCCCTGAGAGAGTTAAATAACTGGGCATTGCTCCAATTTATCAGTGCTATGAACTAAACTGACAGTCTCGGTGGGGGCAAAAAGACCCTCTCACAAACAAGCACATGATGAAAACATTTTTTACCAGAACTAACATTATAAGTGAAAGAAGAGTAGACAGAGGGTGGTGGGTGGGAAGTAACACAGAGGAGGCTAATTTGGAATGCAGTTAAGTACTCAAGGGCCCTTGTTTTTCTGCAGCCTGGCAGGATAATCGCAATGCAAACGCCAGCGGAGTGCAGCGAACTTCAGGTGAACTCGGTGGCTCTCACCAGGGATCAGACCAGGGAAAAGGGACAAGAGCACAGGTAGCTGTGGAGCTGTGTAACAGTACATCAGCTCTAGTAACATGCAGTCAGCATTTAGTGAGACACGCCTTCCTCCTGCTGAAGAGTCCACAGTTAAATAAGACAGGATGAATTATGGTGTGAATTAGTATTATCGGTTGTTGTTAATAATAAATAGCTAAGCTTTAATGTAAAATCAGCCAATGAAGTTACTGTACTTCATTTGTTGTACTGAACATGCACAATATTATATGTGACACACAACATATGCTGTTGTGTCTTGGATAGACGACATGAGGCAGACCTGGGAAGTTTGCAGCCAGCATTGTGAATGCGGTCGAGATCTGAGCGAAGCCAGCAGCACGTTTGCCATTAGGCTCCACTGAGACTGCACAAGGTCACCAGCTCTCAACCTGCATCAGATCAGTGAGGACAAGATTGCAGAAAATCTGTCCTGAAGGGGAAATATACACATATTCACACATACATTTGCATTCATGTATGAGCAAAGGCGCATTGTGTAGTCACACTATACACATTCAGACCATGGCAACATAGATTGAGGTATGATTTTTTATTGTGTTCTCATGGACACGGTCATTGACATGAAGCGACACTTAATACATCATACAAGCTTCAACAAACACAGAGACACAGCTGCCGTGCTCTCTAACTATCATCAGAGTAGCAATAAATGTCATCCATGTCTTTGTATGTCTGCCATTATAGTACTGGATAATGAGAAGTATTGGTGATTGACCTGATTTAGCCATGTCCAGAGCACTCTGCCTCTCTGTACCACCACACATGGACATATATAAAGAGACATTACATCTTGTTTACATTTAAAGAAAGCACGGTGAATGTCATAATGAAAGACTGAATGGTCGTGGATGGAAGTGGAGAGACAGTGGAGCAGAGAGAAACGGGTCAGCCTATGTGCAGAGAGGGATTCTGGATGTACAGTGCATGCCCTGTTTTGAAATACCGCTAAAGCTGTCACTTAGTGCTTGTGGCCTGTGTGCATGAGTATGTATGCATCTCTATGTACATGTCCTACATTCAAAACATAAAAAAGTGGCACAGTTACGAGATTAGTCAGACGTTTGAAAAAAAACTGCAGAGGGAGAGATAAAACACTTGATTCGATAATACATGCTGTGACAGACACAAGCCACATTTGGAGCAGATCACGCATTTGCAATGCACAACAAACAAGATATCATTGAAAAATACTGCTTGATACAGTGGAATATATGCAGTGTTTGCAGTGACAGAACAGACCTACTTATCGGGTGCTTATTTGCAGTGATCCAGCACAAATGCCAAAGTTGTTTTCTGCAGCGCTGTGCACATTTAAGGAGGTCTTCTCACCCGCTGCTTTCTTCTTAGACACATATCCCAGCTACCAACTGCCTCTGTCAGCACACACACATCGCAACATGCACACAAACACAAGTCTCCGACAACACTCATGCACACACGCATGCAAAAACACATGAGCAATTTTGGCTTATCCACGTAGACACATATACTACACACACACACACACACCACCCACCCACACACACAGGCAAATACCCCTTGGCACCTGAATTCAGGTTGCTATAACTGTATGGCCCATTTTTAGCTCTTTAATAATACTTGAATAGTTGTTACCTGAGATAACCCCAGGGAGAGGAAAAACAATTCCAGTCTCCCACAAGCCCTGGAGTTTAATCCTCTGCCCAGTATCCAAGGGAAATAATGCTTGCTCTAATAATTCCTTTGGTCTTTCAGTTCAACATTGATGTCCTTTTGTGTTGACTGAGGCCATTCATTCTGACCTATGTATAATTGATTATTATATAAACAACTGAAATCATTCAACTTTTTTTTTTTTTTTTTGTGCTGACACTGTGAGGATAGACAAGGTACATAATGGCTCACAACATTTGGATTTATAGCTTGTCCCCTTTGCTTTAGTTGTAATGTGGCCGTGTGATCACATAACTTTCCACTGTTGTTTTTGTCTGTCTTTGAATCAGGTTTTCAGTCCGGCAGAAGAAAATACAACAACAAGTGGTTCCTGTTCCACAGTTTAATAAATGAGCAGAACACAAATTACTGTCATTGTACTGCTGTGAGCCGCTGCGAAGAGCAGTGCAGGGTCAGCACTTTCTGACCTTATTTCAAAGTGACTTGTGACTAAAGTTCAAGATATCTCCAGAGAGACACTGTGTTGTGAAGCTAATCCATAATACTTTGATTTATAACCAGATCTTTGCAAAATGTTTCTCATAAGCCCCAGCGTTACTTTGTTTAGCAAATGTCAGCATGCTAACACCCCAAAGTGAGATAGTGAATGTTCTAAACGTTATACCTGCCTCTGTGTGTGTGCTGACGTTAGCATTTAGCTCAAAGCATTGTTGGGAATAAATATAGTGTCTCACAGGATGACTGTGGACGGGTGTTATTCATTCTTTATTCTCTACTCCAACAGGAATTAGATCAACAAATTCTAATGGTTGTTGAAAACAAAGAAAATAAAGGTAAAAAAGCTAAAATAAGATTTTAAAAAGGGACAATTTTATTATATAGTTGTAGTATAATATAGTAGTAATATTATTATTTGACATGCAGTGTAACCTACGACATAATGTTTTTGACATAATAGAAGAGTTAACGAGAAAACAATGCTTTATGTGAAAGGAGAGTTGAGGAGACGTTAGGTTTATGACGTCAAAGGGTAGTTGGTGGCATACAGAGCTTTATCTCTAGCCTGTATCCCATGGTTACCATATGCCGAACACCACTGGGAACCTGGGCTGGAGAAAACAGGGTGACGCACTTGACACACACACACTGCAGGGCAGCTGGCACCTAACACAAATGCACTGAAACGCACATGTACCAGCACCAGCACCATCCCACTGTACCTGAATACAACACAAATTCCTCCCTGGGTTACAAAGAACACAGAAGCCTTATATCTGCAGAATCTCCAACTGGGAGAAGTAACACTCCTCCATCCCCATGAGATCAACCCGAGAGACAGAATAGAGATAGAAAGAGGTGGAGACCGACACTGACAGACAGACAAAAAAAAAAAAAAAAAAAGGAAAGACGGTCTGAGACAGAGTCAAAGACAGAGACAGACAGAGAAAGAGAAATTATCTCTGTGTAGACTCTTGGGAAGAATAGCCTGTTTGTAGAGTGATACCTATCAGCTCCCTTGCAGTCTCGGGAGATACGTCTGCACTGTGGTGTACTTTACTCAGATAAAAAATATCTATGTGTCTCTGATAGAAAGACGAAGAGCGATAATGGCAAGGTGAAAGGGAAAGAGGCGGAAGCAGAAAGGCTGTCGGACACATCGACAGACAAAAGACAGGTTGAATGGCTGATCACGCCCTTTTAAAGATGCGAGTTGCATCGTAATGCAAAAGATGCTGCTGAATAAATCATTTGGCAAATTTCAATCATCGAAAGTTACCGCGCATGACAGGATAAGCATTGGTAGCATGTAGAAATGAAACACACTAGTGTTTAGTATGTAGTCTGAAAACTGTTTCTTGTGTGTGTGGAAAGTCACTTTGGATGTGAGGAAAAGAACTCTGGGGCATAAAGTTGGTTGTCACTTTGAGACTTAGTAATCTCCCAGACTATGCTGTTTAATGTCCCCCAGCCTTTCCCCACCTCTGATGATTCACCCTGCTGTGTCTGCCTGCCTGTCTGTCTCTCTGCTTGTCGTGCTGCCTTGTGGGGTCCCAGATTGAATAACTAATGATTAATATCTACACAGTCACTGCCACAGCCACTGATTTACTGCACCCATTGATCCAGACCTTGAGATGGCAAGAAAAATAGACGCGGATTGAACCGCAGGCAAGGTTTTGTGACTCTAAATTATCCGAGCTTGACAAACAAAAGTCTGTGCGGACTGGTAAAAATGCTGCTCAAGACACAACTTTTCATTTTTTGTTCTTCAAGCATAATTAATCAGAACCTGTCTTTAACCACTTATTATGAAAAAGAAAATCTAGAAAAAAGTCTTAATTTAAGATTATATACATATATATAGATAGATGATATATATATATATATATATATATATATATATATATATATATATTCACACACACCTGGTTGCAGTGTAATGTCAATTTGTTAGCGGATGAACAGCTTCATTTGAACAGTTGGAGATTAAACTGCTTTTCTCCAGGGTGTTTGCACAGCAGTTGCTGAGTAAAGATAGAACTTTAATTGTACCTTTCTCTGCCAGATTTTCTAAATACTAAAAATATGAAGCAGAGACCTTTAGGAAACAGGTTAGCTAGAATAAAGCCCAGAACAGTAACTTATCACTGCTCCTGAAGATCTGTCAAAGCTGAGGGTGAAAACTGACTAAGTCGAGCTTGGTTTAATCCAGCTGCAGCTAGAAAACGTCAGTCTGAAAAACTGTGCCCATAAGTTGGAAGTTTGTTTGTGACTGCATATTGTTGAAAATAAATGATTTCTCACATTTCATCTTTGTAGATATAAGTGACTCACCAGTGACTTATTCTTTCTACTTGTTACTTCTGCTGAACGTACCTTACCTTATGAAATGTTTTCTACTCTGCTGTACAAAAAAATGACTCAGCAGTTAAAGTCTTTAACAAGTATACACAATACTGCTTCTTACAAAACTCTGAAATGCTAGAATCAATGCACAGTGTACTTTATGTCCATAGCCACACAAGTAATGTCATTAGGATGTAAACTTTTCCATTTGTAAATGGTGAATGGTTCCATTATCATTTATCAGCCTGAGCAGTTGATTGCCACTCTTAGCTGCCGGCCTAATATTAGCATTTTAAAACGTTGAAGGCTGCAGTATTGTTGAGGTTCCTCTGCCCCAAAGTATTGAAATTACAGACCACTGAAGGGGCCAACAATGGGTACAAAAGCCTAGTGAAGTATAGCTAAACATTGCATGAATAAATTATTGTTTTTGGGATAAAACATTTTTTGAAAAAAACATTTGAGATAGTGCTGATGTACTATAAAATTACTCAATTCTATTTTCTATGTATAGTTATTTCAGATCAAGTGATTTTGAGGCAGTTCATATCACAAGCCCATCGCTGCCATCGGACCATTCGGAAACACTGTGTCTTACACATTATACATCCAAAGCTGTAGCCACAGGTAAGAGAATTTGCATTATTCATTTAGGCTTATTCCAATTGAGCGGGGGTGAAGTGGGGGCCACACTTCCAGCCAATCAGAGTAGGTAGTAATGAATAATGCATACTGAATATAAATAGCTTAGTATTTCTTAGTATTTATTAAAGAAATTGGTCAAAAATGATACCATTCCTCTAAGTGTTGTAAAAAAACATACAATAACTCTCTGTAGAGCTGAGGATCATGTCGGGATTTGTCACAATTTCACATTTTTCCTAATTATATACATTGTTGATATAAAAGTATAATTTACAAAAAATGTAAGAGGAACAAAAATCAACTCAAACGGTGTCTATTGCTGATAATCCACCTCAGAAATGGAGAATTATTAAAAGTATAAAAGTATAACAAGATCACAGACTGCTCATTTCCAAAGCTTGGAAACAGCTGAGGGAAGCATCCAGAAGGAGCACATTTCATCACATCTTACTGACGATTTGGCAACGTTTTCTTGCTGCATGTTGTACCTCATGCATGACTATTTTTTTTAAGAAAGACGCCAGTCACTCATTCTGTAGCAGTCCAAAGGTTTATTTAACACTTGGTTTGATAAAGTGTTCATTTCATGAACATTGTACCCTATAGTGGATATTGTATATACTGTGGATTGTTCTTCTGTGATTTTGTAACTTAATAATGTAATAAGCTTAATAATAGGCAGAAAGTCTGCAGATAAGCTTTCCTATCTGACATATATGAAAAGGAAATACAGTTGTGAAACAGGTAATATCCATGTTTTTGGTTCTGCATCGTTTGATTTTAGTAACTGAACAAAGTGAGAACAGTCTTAATAGTAAACTAAGTGTGCGGTATGGTGGGTCAAGTTACAGTATGAATCCCTGATGCGGGAAGAATAATCAATAATTGAAGAGTCCACAGAGAGAAAAGAAAGTGCCTAAAAAAGAGGTTAAATGCCATTACAAAGACAACTCAATTAGATTATGAAAGACGATTTTAACTAAGTCTGAAACTCAATGATCTAAAATGGGAGTCATGTGGCTTATAAAAGCATTTCCCTGGAATAATCAGTCTGTCTTCTTCTCCCTCTCCCTCACACACACACACACACACACACACACACACACACACGTACAGAGGGATTGAGACGCCACCAGTCGCACTAGATCTCTGCATGCAATCATCAGCCAACTGTGGCAGCATGTGAGAGTGCCCTGCTACAGTGTTTGAATTTCAATGACCAGTCAGCTAGAGATTTAGTTTGAAATTTATCAGGAAATACCACATTTATCCATTACACCAACTCAGTCTGAATCTGTTCATGCACCCTTACATAAACAGCAGAATTTGCCAATTCTTTGGTACAAGCTGTACTTTCCTTAGAGTTTTAAAAGGAAAAAAATATATATATTTCAACGTACTGAAAATTCATGACTCTGATGCTACAGAAAACAGATTACTCCTTAATCTGTCATATTGCTGAACTGCAAAATCATTTCTACTGTGCAAACGTTGCCAGTGACTGCTTAGATCAAGGTTAAAAAAGAACAAATTGTACTTGGACATCAATATTCCTATTCCTAACATACTGTACACTATGTATTTATTTTGGGAGGATGTCTATTTACTACCGTACATCAAAAAAAAAAAAAACCTTTAACCTGATAATAACCTAAATGTAATTCATCACACAACTCTTCATGTAAACATATTCATTCATGTCATGCCACTTTGGTCAATTAGGCTACACTCGAAAAGAGAGACACTTTGTGAGTGGCTCCATGAGTGAACGTGCATTTCATAGTCTGTTCTCTTTCTAACACTCTCTTGCACACACGCACGCATACACACACACACACACACACGAGTACTTTCACGCCAGCATGAACAGCCCTGACACAAGCCATGTTCTTTGGATCATTAGCCTTATGTACGCTGTTGATCTCACTGTGCACTGAGCCACGGTCAAGCCAGGCACTGATTCTGTGTGTGTGTGTGTTTGTGTGTCCTCCCGTCTTCCTGTTTGTGCTTATATTTTCTGTCTTTTTGTCCATCCAGCTGACCTGCAGATGAAAGCAAACTTCTTACACTTTATCTCCTTTTGATGCTTCTATAGTAGGTGTTATCACTGAATGCTCTGTGTGTGTGTGTGTGTACTGTATGTGCGTTGTGTCAGCATCAGCACACAGCGCACGCAGTTTGCGTTGCAACAGAAAATGTTGATCCTTGTGTATTTTCTGCTTGCTCCATAAGTTCCTTAATACAGCATCAATGGATTCAGCGTTCAATCTCCAGCTCCGAGTCCCTGCTCTCCTGCGCTTTTCACCTTCGCTCACTTCGCTTCTCATCCCCTTCACACGCACACACACACACACACACACTCAAACATATATACCTTCACACTTTTATGCCTTTCATACAGTCTTACTTCTTGGTAAAATCTGAATATGGTGACAGCAGAACACTGCCTTTCTGTTGCAGCATTTGATCAGAAAGGCTACAAGGCAAAATGGGTGGTGTATGTAGGTATGTGTCCGCCTGTGTATGCATTTAAATGGGCGAGAGTGTGACTCTAGATGTGGGAGTATGTACATGTGTGTGTTTGAGAGAGAGAGAGAGAGAGAGAGAGAGAAGGAAAGAGAGAGATTAGTGAGATTACCAGGACATTTTTATTGTCCGTATGCTACTGTGGTGCCATCTTCTGGTAGAGAAGCACAACAGCCTTGACTTAATTATTACAGCAAGCAAGAAAGCTGAGCGAGATCCAAACGCAACTGCATAAGCAAAGAATGGAATGAAAACGATTAAATAGATATATAAAAAAAAAAACATTTAATATGGTGACAGACATTTTAAAAACAGTTGAAATAACTGCAGACATTTGGTTTAATATTTAGCATATTGGTTAAGAAGTCATGAAATGTATAGTGATTGTACATTATACAAAGAATGTGAGACAGTTCTGTACAACCTGTAGAATATAGCAGCCTGTAGCATCTTTCAGTGCACACACATACGCACAGAGAGAATCATTTAGTCACTCTAATAAAAACATAATGTAGTTAGAATATAAAGCCATCTCCATCATTTACACTGCTTAAAGGGGTGTGTTAATTTGTTTCAAGGGCCATTCAGTCATCTCAGTGAAGCATCCACTACAGACAGTGCAGTTACAAAGACCACCCCTTTCTTTTCCAGGACAGACTTTGTGACGCTAATATCCAGAGTGGATTAAAATCAGCGGTCTGCCAAGGCCTGAGTGTGGTGAGAGGATAACTCATTCGGCTCTGGCTCGAAAGTGCAAGAGCTCTCTCACACACACACACACACACACACACACATACGCACTCTCTTTCTGCACCCTTGTTTCTGCATGCTGACACTGCTGCAGAATTTAGATTAGATTTACAAAAACAGATGCATTTGAAGTTTGTTTAAGATTTTGAATACAAGAGTTTGTGTGTACACAAGTTTTTCTTGGGTTTTTTTTTCAAATCCTACAAAGGCTGACCAGCCTTCAACATCCTTTTATCTGAACAAAACTCTAGCGCATCTCATATTTACAGTGTGTTGTATTGTGACAACATTACAATACTGAAATAGAGGTTATTTTGGTGTCTACGAGATAGAAACTCAGAAACTGAAATATAGATAACACACTGTGCATCATTAATCTGCCTAACACAACATTTACTTTCTCTGTTACAGATCTATAAGACCCAAATCACCTTTAGAGTGTCACAAATACACTCATTAAAATAATATGTACAGTAAGGACCACTTTATCTAAGCCCCTAGAGATGCATGGAGCTTGCTAAGAGTGCCCTTAACACCGCCCTACAACTAGATAGTTTTCTAAGTGGCCCATTAATGTACTCTACAGAGGGAGCTGCTGAACCACTGCACTTTGGTCTTTAAAACATTCAAGTAATGCCAGGAATCAAGAGTATTCACATGCACACATACCACTGTAGTGGATTTGCTACCAAAAGAAACCCATGAAAAATGAAATCCAAATATTTGTTTGCCGTGTCTGCTCCCAACTCATACAAAGACTTCCTTCTTTGGTGCTGTCACATCCGACTTGTACTGGTCCCTTCTTCTGCAATTAGCTGCTTCAGCAGCTCGTATTTTCATGTCAAAAGACGTGAACAAGATCAACTTTTCTTAATAATCCTCTTTCCTAATAATCGGCATCAATGATCCTCAGGGTCAGTGTGTGGTTAAGGACGTGTTACAATCTTACATCACAGTGCTTCCCCTTTGATTCATCAATCGAGAGTGCACCCTCAGGTCGTGTTCCTGTTGATCTGTGGGCTTTGTACTGTAGGTAGGAACAACATAGAAAGCAAGTATCCTGAGTGCACTGCTGGATTTACACAAGTAAAGGCTCTAGCCTTGATTTGGTCCCTTGGTTGAGTTTTATTTCCCGTTGCGTCTCTAGACAGTCTCAGGGTTCGGGTAATGTTTGAAGACCTTGTAGATCCACTGTGTGTAGAAGGGCACGTTGATGAAGATGCTAGGCTGGTTGGCCCGAGCACAGCCTCTGCCGTGGACACTCACTCCGACAATAACCCTGATGTCACCGTCCTGGCACACAAGTGGGCCACCATAATCCCTCTGCGAAATAGGAAATAGATAGCACATTTCTCTACGTCAGCGGTGAAGAAACGGCTGTCATCGCTGTTTACATGTTTGACAGGGTTAAATGAAAACAAAATACATTTTTATGCTCTCGGTAACAGACACTACCACCAGCATTTGTGAACACGGACAGCTCTCTTCCACAGCTAGAAACCACAAACCAAGGCTTTGATCACTGATGACATTTAGTGCAACAGTCTCCAGCTGCTCTATTTACAACAGACTGAACACTAAGCCCAAGGATTCAAAGAACATTTGTTTAAGATTTAGATCAAACTGAGCTTTGAAAGCGTTATGTAGAGCTGAGGCATTAATATCTTCATAAATTCACACTGGGAACAATTACTTTATCTGAAGGTCTAAAGCCCTGCTCTTGTTTACCTACACCACACACCAGACAAATTCTCATGTGTAGTTTTCCACTTTACTAGGAAAATGAAATGTACTGTACGAGTAACAGTTTACCTCACACACTCCCTCATTCCTCTTGCCTCCTGCACAGATCTTAGTGTTGGTGATGTGAATGTTCCCTCTATGCATGTCTCTACACCTCTCGTTGCTGACAATGGGCAGGTCGACCGCCTTTAGCACATCATCGTAGCCAGTGCCTGAAAAAGTTCAAAGTTGCACTTTATTGAATCTGTGCTGTTCTAACATACACAAGACAAATGCCACAACTGTGACGTAGTCCTACCTTTTAGGAATGCATTTAAACTTATAACAGAAATATGATGTTATATTCTATTTAGGACATTATTTAGCTTATGGTACACTTTTATTAAAAACATCAATCTTCCATGAGCCTGACAGTCCAGTATATAAAACCACCCAACAAGCAGTAGTGACCCAAGTTTGAGAAACACATATACAGCATGCAGTTATTTAAGTGAGGACTGTGTGACAATATACATTTGCACTCTGCCTTTACAAAAAAAAAAAAAAGAAGAAATAGAGCAAATAAACCTTCAGGGCTGCTGTGGAAAAATATAATATCAATGTAAAATATTGCAAGCCTGGGTGACCCAGAGAGTCAGTGTAGAATACAGATTATCAGTACCTTTGGTCTCTCCCCATCCATACGTTTTACATATTGTTCCTTCTGGGATGGAGCACCCAGCCACAGGCAGCTGGATCGTGTGGACATTGTCTGCTGGAAAGGCAGGCCTAGACATATTTGATAAACACAGTAAAGTATGATTAACTGTTTCTATTACACACACACACACACACACACACACACACACATAAATATATATCAGTGCGTATTTGAGATTATTTTTCCAGTCACTCACTTAGACAGCCTTATGAGGGCTAGACTGGAACCCTCAGGGCCACATATCACATGAGCTATGCTGACTTCCTGTCTCTTGGACCAGTCAGGAGCAGCATCTTGAATATCTGAGACTCCCAGCCACACCCGGTACTCTCTCAGGTCAGGAACACTAGAGTGGCACAAGACAGAGTTGATACTTTCCATTTCATGTCTTTGTTTTTAATGAGCCACTCGCAGGTGAAGTTATGCTTGATGTGATATTTAATGTTTAGCAGAAACGTCTACTGACAGTTCAAAGTCAAAGGAAAGGAAAGGAAGGAAAAAGTAGATTAGTAGACAATGAGAACTTAATTACCATGAGGAGAAGCACTGTCTGTCAGTGAGCACCCACTCCTCTCTTATTAGTGAACCTCCACACCAGTGCATTGACCTGGAAAGAGCACAAAACACAAATGGCATAAAGGACTACTCTAAGTTAACATTGATGGTATGCTAAAGGAACTAAGGCTGTCTTTGTTAAAAACTATGCACTGGGCTATTTCTATGGCTCAAAATGAAATTGCATGCATAGCTCTGTTGCTGATTTAACTGGATTGTTTTTCAGTTCATGAATTTCTCCATGGTGCTACTGACTGAATAGAAACATATAGCATTTCCCAAACAGCTTTTGGCAGGATGGCCATTGTTCTTTCTCTATGGTGGAGGACAATGTGTAGAATATTAAATCCACTGCTGTACCCTTTCTGTATGCTGACCATCCAGCTGCCATCTGATATGCTCACTGGACCTCCTCCTACGATCCTGGTTCTCTTATGGACAAAACAGCCCACAGAGGAAAGTTCACCTAGAAAAGCAGAAACACATCCACACATATGTTATGTTGTATCTTATTTTGTGTTATATACATTTTATATTAAACATAAATATACATTTATAGACACAGGCATACTGCCCGTAATGGTGATATATTGTTTACTGGTGGTGTTCACAGTTGCAGTACGTGCACTGCCTAATGATCCCCAATAATAATGATTATGTATGAAACATGACTAGTTATGCTTATGAGACCATTAGTTAAGGTAATTATTAGATATGTTCACATAACACATGGTGGTAATTTGAAGTCTAAGTGTCAAGAGACTGAGGAGCTGTGTGCAGATGAACGAGTCAGGCAGACTACACGCACACAGAAACAGATGCGACCGTGACAACATAATGTCCTACATCATGTACTATAACAGCTGGACATAAAAGTGACTCCATCAGGTTTTGAGAACACTGAAAACACCAGTACTTGCCTTGCAGGCAATCAAATACAGATCAGCAGCTGAGCCACTCGCAAACCTAGACAGACAAACGAGCTGACAGAGACACTCACCCAGTGGAATGGAGTTCTGCGAAGCATCACCTGCAGAGAAGAGACAAACAAGGGGTCAAGGAGTATTAGCTGATACAAGATAAGAGGCGACCTCACACAGATCCTTTAATATTTGATTGGAAATTTATTTAAGCATAGATATGCATTAGCTACAAGCACTATCTATACCTGCATAGTTTTGATATACTGTAAACACAACACCCCTACAACAGAATCACCATTATAGACACGCATACGCACACACACACACACACAGTCATGTTTCCTCTGGCTATAGGTCCATGTGGGAATAGTTAATAAGAACCCTCCTCCTGAGTTGAATATCTTCTCACACACACCGACCTGTGATTGTAGAGAGATCTACAAACTGCAATAAAGTGTTTTGTGTGTGTGTGTGTGTGTGTGAGAGAGAGAGAGACACAACCAGGAATAGTGCATACTAATCTACACTGTCTTATGAGTATGCCAAAGTAAAATTTTACTAATTTCTTTGCTGTGCATCTCTCTGTGTGGTTGTGTGTCTCTGCATTCATGGACTCACATGGTTTTATAGTGCAGTAATCCCAGGGAATGGCAGAGTTGTTGGTGTAACACCAGGGACCATGTTTATCTTTATCAGGATTTCTGCAGTAGTTTCCCTCCAGGCCAACCATTAGCATTCCCCTCTCGCCACTAGACAAACAGACAAACACAAATGATTTAACAACAAATCTTTCATCAACATTCAGCAAGCCCCAAACACAAGTCTCAAGATATTTCTTTTTACTTTAATCTGATAATTTGGCTAATGATAAAAGTAAAAATTAAAAAAAAAGTATAAAAGATTTGCTGGTGATTTATAGCTATGAGTAGAAGCTGAACAAATTTCGCCAAATAGGATCTGCACAGTCAAACTATGCAGCTGTGTAGGCTCCTTTCCTCCAGACAAGATAAGGAGGTCATCTGTAAAGGAATTACTCACTGAGACAACATGCTCCCACCTACACTCACATGTCTAATATATGCTCATCCAGATGTAATCCACACAAGTGTATTTGCGTAAGATTTGTAAAACCACAAACATAATTCCTTCCCACACTGAAATCCTTGACCGTTAAGGTGGGGATTTGTAGCAGAGAAAGGGAGACATGAGAGCGAATGCTAGGTAGCAAATCACAGCAATCCAGATTTTTAAATGCACGTTTGTGTATATTGTACTTCTCGCAGCTAGCATAACAGCCAGCTCTCACTGCGACTCCCTAACCCTGACTTTTGACCCCTGGGCAGGAGCCAAGCGGTGGAGCTGATTGGCTTTGAAGTGTCTTACAAAGGAGAGATTTGGGGTCAAAGGTTTTGAGTGAAGTGTATATCCCCCAGCCAAGTTATCACTGGGAGTCATTCCTGCTGAGTTAGGTCATCTTTTGGGAAACACTTCTCTAGCTATTAGGAGATGCTGGAGAGGATAGTCAGGGTACCCGCAGGAGCCGTTTTGTCCTTTGAGAAACAAGAGGCCTGACTTGATCCGCTAACAACAATAAGACTTAACTAGAGGTCAGTGGGGCAAATCCCCGCACTAACCACGTCTCATGTTCGCACATATGTTTCTTGAAAACACAGACATATTCTGCTGCAAACTGAGGCTGACATGCACAAGCCTGTATCAAAGAGAGCTAATTTCTCAAGAATTTTTTCTCATGTTGAAACTCATAAAATTTGCATGTTTCCAACTTATTATCAGCGGTTTGCTCTGATCCCACTGAGCTCTTAAAAACCTCTACACTTTGTTAGACTCTGGTGGGTTACGAGAGCTGTGCGACGTTGTGATCTCTATTTTAGGCAGACACACTTGTCTGCAGTTTATTGATGGTGCATGTCTGTTTTGTACATCACAGCGGAGTTTGGGAAACATACTAGGCTAAAAAAAGGAGTCAGGGATCCAGTGGGCTGACCTGTTGCTGTGGTCTGTCCAGGGAGTACAGGGCAGGTTTGATCTAGTCCTCGCCTGCTCTCCTTGATAATTCTCTCCAAAGCCATCATAGCAGTCTGGATTTAGGCAAAAAAGAGAAAATAAAATTAGTCAGGCATTCTAGACACATACTCCATGTCTGTATGAGCCCCACAGCTTTAAACAGAAAATATGAACAATACTAAGCATTACCAAGCTTATATAGTATATACAAAAATAGTCTTTGTGCATTATTTGCCTTGCAGTATTATTTTACAATAAGAAGAAAGCTAAGGACTAGTTCATTACAAGCAGAAGAATAAAAATATCCCTTAGTAACTATGGTGGCTGTCACTGGATCTAGCAAGTGTAGAGCTGGGAACACAAAGGGGTCGTCCACAATGATTCTATAGAAAAACACAAGTCATAAATAAGGTTTTGAAACTGTCACCCAGCATCTCATTTTTTTCTAACATACGGAAATCTCAAGAAAAGACCACAACATAACCTCAGAGAGCATTTCTAATCCCATAGAAAGTCCACAACCTCAGAGTAATATCCCCAAGTTGCCTTGAGAAATTTGAATGTGTGTATTCAACCATAGATCTAATTCTTTTACTTCCAAATCTCTTGCTGCCCCAAAAAGAATCCCACCCAGCATTTATCCTTTAACTCCATCTTCCACTGTCCAGTGAGACCTGGCGGCCCTGAGATGCTGTCAGAGTTCATTTATGTGAGGAGTGGTGGTCAGTCCTTCCCACAATCCTATAGGGCTGTAGTTCTCCACTGGGACATAGCAAACATGGTTACAAACCAATATGTGTGGTTGCAGGGTCCCATGTGAACTCAATGGCCCACAAAAGATGAAAATGCAGATGCTGTTGAACATGCTGCTTGGGATTTAGAAGAAAATCAGCTTTTCCCTTTCTGTTTGGAGTGTTGAATAAAGCTGTTGAATCTCTCACCGCTGACAGGCTTGTTTTGGGTGCCGCACTGAGGGATGTTGGTGCAGAACATCATGCGTACTCTTGGGTCCGTAGTGAAGCACCATGGGAATTCTTGGCCATCTGGATTTCGACAGTAGTTTTCTCTCAGGTCCCTGGAAAGCACAGAGAAGGTCTTTCTGTAATGTGCTTGCGTATAAGTGCATGCAGGTGGGTGGGTGAGCGAGTGTCTGACTCACTTGCAGGGGTAGGCTTGAGGTAAGAGTGTGTGGTTGTGGGGATACTGTGAGTCCCAGCGTTGGCAGGTGAGTCCAGTGGGTGTCATGTCTACCGTCCCCCTATAGCCCTCTCCTCTGCCCCGGTAGCATTCTGTTGTTTCCACCACCACATTACTTTTAGGAGGTGTTTCTGTGAAAGAGCAAGAAGTATCAAGGGAGACGGAAAGGTTAGTCGAGGTGACAAAAAGCATGTTCATAAGTTCTTCAGTCTATTCCCACAACCTGGGGGTTGCACAGTATAGCAAGTATAGTAGTTAAAGCTCTCGAAACACTAAGGCACATTCTGAAAATGTTAAGAGACATTCAAAAGGCAATTTATGCATAAGCCAACTGGGAAACCCCTGAGATTGCAAAAATACTGAAATCAACAAACACTAAACTCTCCACACGTTATTACTTATTTCCTTCAGCAAGCAAATCTTCAACAGCTGAATAAATACAGAAGACAATATAATAAACAGAAGTTTGCCTATCATAACATTCATATCACTAAAGGCAGTGTTCAAAATTTACTTAAGCATTTAAATGTGGTTGGACAAATGTGGGAAATAATGAGTGTGAACTGCAGACAGAGTTGGAGGTAAGAGAAGGGCAAACTCTAGATGAACTGTGGTGCTGCACTGAAACTTTGATGAATAAAGATTAGAAAATAATACTCAACATTCATGGCACATAACACATTTTCCAGTTGTCTGTCATTTGTAGATAGTTGTCTATTATTTTTTCTCCCATTCACACACGCTACGTAGACGTCCCAGTTCCCACTGAACCTCCCAGTGTAGGATTTTATCTCCCAACTGTCAACACTAAATAGACCAGACTATAACAGACAGTTTGCTCCAATCAGGAGTAACAGCCAAATCAGTTCAATCCAGAAATTCCAAGTCTTAAATATTAACATGAGAGTTGTAAATTTTACAACTATTGCGATATTATTATAATGAGAGAGTTGTAGTACAAGTACAAACTAAAGCTTTAGCCCTGAAGATTCAGTGCTGTTGACATGATGAATCGCTCACCTGTTTTCCACAGAATAGCAGGCCTAGAGTATAATTACACTAATATGGACAAAATTAGAAAACAAGCAGGAGATTTTAGCTGCTCTACTTTGTTTATAGAAAGACTGCTCATTACACTCAAGTGACACAAGTTCACCACCCTGACCACTGTGCATGGTTGCATTCAACAATGTATAAGGCTGTTGATCTTCAAGACTCTAAAACAAGCATTTTCTGTCCATACAATATATCTATAAATAGATATGCACTAGTTGTGACAGTAAACAAAAGAACAGGCCTCGACAAAAGAACACTTTGTCTCTCGGTCTCTTGCTCTCGTCTCTCCGCCTTGTTTTGATTAAGACTAACTGGGTCGTAAACTTGGTCTGTTCCCAACAAGCTCCCATATCAGAGAGAGGGAGACATGGAGTGAGCGCAGTGGGGTGGGAGATGATTTTTAGAGGGGAAAAAAGCGGGGCGGAGGGTGCGCAGTGAATCACTGGCTCCACATGGAGAACTGCCATCTAGTAAACATGGTGCCAGTACTGCTGATGATTCTAGCAGGCAAACGGGCCAGCGAGAGAAAGAAGCCGAGCCCAACAATAACACAACTGTTTCTCTGTTTTATGTTCTGGAGGACCACAGAAGGTCTCTCGGTGACTTGACTGACCTGACTCACTGATTGTAGGGTCAACTAAGAGCGTAAAGGATCTGTTGGTTTAAGTGTGTGGGCGCACGTACAGTACATCCAGCTCTTACACATCGCACTGTTGAAGCTAAGTGTATGAGGTGTGGTGAAAGTGATCTGCTTGAAGTGTATATGGTCCTGGTGTTGTGTCTGTATGTGTAAGAGGAGGTTAATGTGGGGGAGTAACCGAGCCCTGTGCAGTTTGACCACCCCACATTAAGAGCTGGCATACAACAATAAACAGCAGGCAAGTAGCGTGGAGGGAAAATAAACGTTCTGGCTATTAGAGAAGACATAACAGAGAGCACCAACTTAAGAGGGGAACTCTGGTTGTGTATCACCCAATGAGAGGAAGACGAGTGGTAAAATGAAAGGTACAGGAAGTTGTAAATCCTGGTGCAGTCAGTCACACTTCACGGGCTCGTAGGCAACACAAACACACCCATGCAAAGACATGCATAGACTTCCACTTAGGATGCATGACAAATGCTAATAGATTTAACCACACATAAACAAACATGCATTCGAGCTTACCACAAACTTTGATGTTGCAGTACTCCCAGGGTGTGTTTGGATCTGTGGTAAAGCACCAGGGTCTGTGGCGTCCATCTGGGTTTCTACAGTAGTTATCATCCAGGCCCTTGTCAGGGTACCTAATCCAAAACATGCGGTATAACAACCTTAGTGTAAAGACAAAAGCTGTTAAAGAGTGAAAAGCATAGAAAAAAGTAACTATCATTCTGTTGCACGCAAGTGAAACATTAATAACTGGAATGGTGCACGGACTCCATCTGTTTAGCGCCCGGGGAGTGAGGAAGATAATAAGCTACACCACTACAGGTGTTCTACAGTAAGTCGTCCCACATCCCTCCAGGCCTGCAGCCTTCAGGCTGCGGGACCCTCTCATTACATTAGTGCTATAAGCAGTCTGGGGCCTCGTTTACACAAACACTGGGATGATTAAGGATGTGTTAACGAGTTCCAACTAATCCGGACCACCTGCCATACGAACTAGCTGGAACCCTCTCTTGACACAGACACACTCGATCGACGTTCGACGTGCAAACACACACAGACAGAGCTCATGCAAGGAATACTAATACAGACTTAAACTTATGGGCTCCCTAAAATAGGTGAAAGCTTATCTCACTTCTGGACACAAGCCTGCTTTATAATCTATGGAAAGCTTAAAGGAATTTAGACCAATTAAGCCAGAATGAAGGTTTTTCCCAGTATAACTCTGCTAAAAGCTCACAATTACAGTGGATTTTGATAGCATTCCTTCAGGGAAAGACACACTGCCTAACTCCGAATCAATTCATCTTCACAGTCTGTGCATCGCAACCACATGAAATTATTGTATTGACGTTATTACATAAGGCATTATAATGCTTTGATGCTTTTTGGTATTATAAGCACCCGTGTGTGGGCTTAAGTTTGATCGAGCATGCACGGATTAGTGGGATGCAGATGTGTAAGTGTGTCTCACCTCTTGGGGTGGTACAGGTGTTTGTGTGGTTCATCTAGGTCCCAGCGCTGGCACTCCTTTCCACTCTCTGTGTGGTCCATGGGTCCTCTGTAATCTTCCCCATTACAGCTCACGCACTCCACTATATAACAAAACACATGCCAAACACACAGAGCACCCAGTCAAGCTATCAACACAAGGTTTTGCACACGATTCACTAACCTCTCTTTTCTGTATCAGTGACACTGCAGCATGCATTGAGGGTTTTGCTTTCACAATGACGCATTTACAATTCAGAAGTTAATTGAAAGCACAGAATAGAAATAATTATACTTTTATACATTTAGAAGTATAACAATGGGTTGAAAAAGTAATAAACTTTAACATAATGGGCCATCCATTTTAATGAATGGGTTATGATTCTATGCTCCAAAATCCTTATGCAACACTTTGCAATAAAACCCTTCATAAATACTTAATAGATCTCTCTTGAGCTCAGGTATTATATACACATAAAATTAATGTATGGGAGCACATATTAAGTATTGCACTAATGAAGGCAAGGAACTCTGACACAGAGATGAGACCATGTTGCATGGTGAGTAGTACACACTGTCTAGTGTAAACAACACAGAGCGATACAGATTAGAAACAGATGTTTAGTCCACTGCTGTCATGACAGACTACTACGCGAATGAGTATCTGTGCCTGTGCACGTCATGTTTACGTGTGTTTCCTATTACGACCAGCTAATTTCTGGAGAAATCTTCAAGTCTTTTTTTTTTTTTATTATTATCATTATTAGTTGCATGAAACAAGACTTTCGGTCACATTCATCTCTGTTGTACAACTTGTGATAACCTAGTGGGACACCATATGTGAGCTGGAGAGCAAGAAACATTCCCGTTCTGTCTTTTGAACCACAGCTTGGGTTCCTCATTACCGTGATCCAGTGTCATACATGCAGGGGAAACAACCCCTCTGACAACAGGAATCTCCAAGGATTAGATAGCAGGGGGTATTATCATCTTCATTAGTGACAGTAATATTGTGTAATATAACAGAGAGGCTCAATGTGGGAATGTGCCTTTCTCTCCTCACAACTGTATAAATATTAAAGCTTTATGTACACAGACCTCTAACTCCAACTCTATGGTTTCCTTCTATGTGGACCACAGGAGTAGGTAAAATAGCAAACAATTTATGTGTGGGAAATAACAGGTGGATTAATATAGTCGTACATTCCAACACCAACATCGTTTGGTTCAAACATTTACAAAACCTGAACCTTATGGAATGGGACAGCATAACCTGAACCACACACCTGGAAATGGCTGCAGCTGGCCTCAGTAAATAAAGAAAACCTGTGCGCCCACATGGATATACTCACAAAGATGTAGAACAGAGCACGGCGAGAGCCAGCACAGCAAAGTCTGGGGCGCTACGTGATTGCGTAATTTGCTGCAGCTCATTTCAGATGATCAAGCCTCAATTGGAGAGGCAATTTGCAATGTGGAATGGGCATTATCTTAAGATGAATGTCTGCTTAGATACATACAGACATTTTGTGTTTTGTGTGTGTGTATCTTACCCTGTGAACATTGTGGTATGCCACACTCCTGGTGCCTGAGGTGTGGTCTGGGGTCAGTGGTAAAGCACCATGGGCCAACAGTGGAGTTGTCTGGGTTGCGGCAGTAGTTTTCTCTGAGGTCCTTCTTTATGAACCTCTTAGACATGAATCTGTCAGAAGCAGAGCTGCAGTTACACAAACAGACATGTACCAAGACTAACTGCCAAATATTTCAGCTAGCAGGCAAAGCAATCTCTTTTCAAAAACACCCAAGGCCACAGTTTCTGTTGTCAGTGTTATCTTTGACAGAATGACAAATTCTTAACAGATTTATGAGAAAACTGCTGCTTAATTGACTGAAACCTGCCTGTAAACATGACCAGTGAAAATGAGCAAGTGCAAAAGTAATTTATGGCAGCGCTGAGGCATCAAACTGTCAGTGACATTCTGTTGTTAATAAGAGAAAACGCGTCACTATGTAAAAGCAATGTTAGTTTTCCATGAGGCAGGTTCTGAATGTAGTATAAACACATTGACAAATGACTCATATCTTCTACATCAGGCAAGCACATGGTTGTGGTGACTGGTTATGATGATGGACAGTGTAGTCTTGAGTCACTTTATGTTTTTCTACATCGTGATGAAAAGATAAAGTTTTGAAGTAGCCTTTCAGTCAAGTAGGTAATGACAGGTACAGAAATGAAAAGGCCTTTGCAGGGCAATCATAAAAGAGAAGAGACCTTTCACTGATAAAAGTGCAATTTGTTCTTGAGTGTGTGTTTCCCATGTCTGTAAAATGACTGATAAAGCACACAGTACAAAGCGCCTGGGTTTAATTACCTCATCTACAGAGACAATAATAGTGGTCTGATAAAGCCGGTTCACCGGAGGTCCAAATGTATGCTGCCCTTCTTTGATTTGGGTGCTGCAGTAACAACTCGCTACAAAGCCTTTCAATGTCATGTAATACCTCTGAGGAATGGAGAAGGACCAAGGTATAATGAGGTTCAAAGAAAAAAAAGGGCTAAGATGAAGTACTGTATGTACTATATATAATGATCTCTGATGATTATTAATATCCGGCCCATGATAACCTTTGTCTTTGTATTACCGATTTTCTTTTCCAACATTATCCTCCTGTGACACAAAACATCGCACTACAAACATGGCCAACATACAACAGGATGTTTGTTAATATTAACAATGAAAAAGAAAATACATACATACAGTATGGATAGTATAGAAAGGTACAATACTGTACGTTCATTAGATGCTTTCATGTGACTAGTAGAAAGTCAGAGTCCACATGCTATTATGACATTTTTTGGACAAATGTAATACACTTACCAGTCAATTACTGAAGAGCAGTCCTAATTTCATAGTCCTATAGAAGACGTGTCTTTGCTTGCTTGTTTGGTTTTTAACTCAACACGTAATTGGTTTGTTTTTCCGTAAGGTGCTACACTTTCTCTAAAGGTTTGTCTGCATTTTGAAAAGAGGGTTTTATCTGGGAATTCAGCTGAGAGATGTACCTAGAGCTTAACTGAAGACTGCATATTAGATATGATCCTAATCCCAGTAAAACACATCTACACATAAGCACATACACACACACACATCTAGATAAACAGTAAAGCCACAGCAGGAAATGATCTGTGACTCTGTAAAGTGTTACAATGAGGTCAGTTCTGATAAATGACTGCTCCCAGGAGCCTAATCAACCCCTAATATATTATACTCATATACACACATGGACTGGCCTCTAGCTACTAGCTAATTGCATCACTAACAGGCCAACACTAACAGTAAGAAGCAACTTTAACACGGTTTTGTTTGACATTGTGGTGAAAAGTACATTAGAGTCTCACTTGTGTTCATGAGGAATGGGGGAAGACCAGGCCTGGCACAGGATCCCGGTCACTGTCACCGACCTCCGCCCCCTGTAGCTCTGACCTGTACCCACAATGCACTCTCTTACATAGTCTGAAAGAAAGACGGAGAGAGGAAGGATGAGCACAGACAAAGACCGAGAGACAAAATGAGAGATGAGCCAACAAGTTGAGAGCAGTGTTGGACAGAGTGTGTACACAGCGTGGATGATGAAGAAAACAGACAGAAGGAGATGTTCAGCTATAATACTGATCTTAACAAGGACTAGACAATGCCAAAAGCCAAATCTGTTTTCCTAATCTTCTGCAAAACATTTGGCTCCAGGAAAAATCGGCTACACAGCTTGCATGTTCACTGTTGTGGTCGGCCAGAGTCAGATAGGGTGGGGTTTTCCATCATTTACACAAACACCACTTAATGATAGAAAATGAACCATAATGTGCTGCGCCACCGTAAACACGACAATGGTACTTGCCCTTCCTCATCTTCCTCTCGAGGATTGCCATGATTATAAAGCCAAAGCCACTCTAGTAAAATGAATATTCATTATGAAAGCCTCCTATATGTTATGAAGCGACAAGCTATATAAACTGAAGCAATGTTGCTGTTTGAGAGTGGGCAGAACAGGCTTTTTTTTTTTTTTTTTTTTTTTTTCGATGGCAATATATGGTGGTAGTAGGAGACGCTACTATGGTACCAGCTGGTGGACAGAAGGTGGAAAAGTGGAGAGCACCTTTCTTTTGATAGAGTTGGTAGTTGAAGTCCTGTTGGCTCTGAACTCCTGGTGAGTTCCTGTCGAACGACAGCCACTGGCATTTCCTGTTTTTATGATCATAGAGAAAAGCTCTGGAGAAAAGGAGGAAAGGAAAAGATGCAGAGAAAAAAAAGAAGTACATAATGGTCAGTTTTCTTTGGCCAAGAAAAAGTATGTGTATATGAAATTGGAATTAGGTATGGCATTTCATGGTTTTCTGCATTAATGTGTCATCAAATGTGATTTGATCTTCATCTAAGTCAGGACTATTAAGAAATATAATGTGCCTAAAATAATAATACAAAAAATCCTGATCAGGTATTGGGAACAACCATAAAAACCTCATAGTGCTAGTGGAAAAAGTATGTGATCCCTTGGAAAAAGGTGTGGAGTCAGTGCATACCTGGAAGAAAATTATTTTCAGGAAGTGGACTAGATCTACTTTCATTGACAAATACCACTTAAACTGTGATCCACACAAGAAAAATGTGCTTATGTGAGCCATGCCTTGCCAAAAGGAGCTTGCAGAAGCTCTACAATCAAGAATTGTTAATTTACATAAAGCCCGAAAGGGTTACAAAGTAATGTCAAAGTCTAAATTTTTATACAAATGGAGACACTTTGGGACTGTGGCTACTCTACCAAGTCAGTCAAAATGACCCGAAGATCATGTCAAACACTCATCAATGAAGTAAAGAAACAAACCAGAGTGTGATGGAGGAAACATCATGATTTGGGCCTGCTTTGATGCATCAGGGTCTGGCCAGCTTATTGGGGGGGATTAATTCCTAAGTGTATCAAAAAAGATAATGTGAGAATGTCTGCATCAACTGATGGAAGTTTGGGGCTGCAACAGGACAATGACCCAAAATACCAGAGCAATCCCAGATGGCTTCACAAAAACAAAATCTGCCTTTTGGAGTAGCCAAGTCAGAGCCCAGACCTCAACCCAAAAGAGATGCTATGAAATGACTTGAAGAGAGCCACACACGAGACGTCCAAAGAATATGACTGAGCTAAAGCAGTTCTGCAAGAAGAATGGGCTAAAATTCCTCGTGAACAATGTGCAGGTCTGATCCACAGCTACAGGAAATTAATAATTATTAATCCAAGGGTTCACATACTTTTTCCACTAGCACTATGAGGTTTTTATGGTTGTTCTCAATAAAGACATAAAAGATCAGATTTTTTTGTGTTAATTTTTTAGACACATTATCTTTGTTAGTGCTCTTGACTTCGATGAAGATCAGATCATGTTTTATGACAAATGAATGCAGAAAACCACAAAATGTCTTGCCACTGTATATTTGAAAAGCATCATTAAGGAATTTGACAAACCACCAACTGACACACTTTATTGACAACCTTTCATATTGTAACTCTTGGGGACTGAAAGGCTCATGCTGGGAAAGTAGACATACCTGCATGTGAAGGGGAGCCTTTTGTTACGGCTGCACGATTTGGCACACCTGGCCATGCTCAGCTTCCTGCTTTTGGTCATGTAAGGGGATTCAGGAACCACGATAACCAGTCGGGTGCCATCAGTCTTCTGATAGTCCTGCAGCGCATTTCGTCTGCTCTCTGATACACAATTACACAACATGTCTTTGACCATTCGGCAGCATTTGGTTCACATTTTAGACTTTTGGCTGACACACAAATGCCAGTCGAATGACTTCCCCACGCCACAAGACTTCTGGTTCTGGAGACAGTACTTTTTCTACCAGGCTCATAGCCACAAATAAATCAAGTTTAACAATGACAATGATGATAGTTTATATTATTATCATAAAATATTCACACAGAGAGCACTGGGTAACAGCATTACATTGTCTGAATTAGTCTGCAACTATTATTAATCGACAGGGCCTAATGGGATGCCCAGTCATTTATCACTGTCTCCCCCTGCAACCAAAGCAGACGCACACAAACGCATTTACACTGAGGGGAGTAGGAGCTGTGTCTGTTATCTCATATGTTGGCAGAAGCTTTTCAAAATCCCCGTGCCAGTTACACATTTACATTTAGAAAGAAAACTAATGCCACCTCTTCCTTTTGCCGCCTCCTTCCTATTTCCACTCTCTGCCCATATGTACTCCAGTCGACTCAGGAGCTTTCATCAGCACAGAAACACCTAATAATGTGTTTGTGTTGGAAAAGCGCCTGGAGTGCTGCTGATTATTTGGACCTACGGTGTAAACAAGAGGACGATTCAGAAAGTCGGATATGTGTTCAAATCTGATTTGAATGAAGGGGGAATTTTGTGGGACACTTGGCGCTTGATCAGAAAGCTGGTGTATCTCCTGATGTATTCTGATAACCTCTGACTCCGTGCGTCCCTCTGCGGTGGAAAATGCGCTCTGGCACAGAGTTAAAAAAAAAAAAAAAAAGAAGCTTCTGCTGGCTCGGCATCGTTTTCATCTCCGTGCATAAACTATTTCTTTCTTCCAGGGATGGCAAACTTGAGCAAATGTTCTCTTGACTGAGCTCCGAATTAGAAGACCAGTAATTTGAACAGAATAACATCCCAAACTCAAAACAACTCCGCTCTGTGCGTGCGATCAGGCTACTGTAGAGGTACCTTCTTCTTATGATTAGTTCTGCACACAGCACAGTGTAATAATAAGTTATATGAAATAATAAAGCCATTTTTAAGTCAGAATCCTGTGAGCCAATACGTTCAGACACCAGCTCCAACCAAGTTGGGCAGCTGGGAATAGTTTTCGCCAAACTTACCAGAGCAAGAAATGACGCAGAGTCCGAGAATAAGCGCGTAAATCCACATCGCTGCGTCCCAGCAACAACAGACACAAACAACAGAAAAGAAAACTGGAAGTGCTGCCTGCTGTGCTGTCGGACTGCGACCGGGAGATGTTGCTTCCACCACTGCACAGATGATGCGTCTCCTCTCTAAGTACTTCCTCGCCTCCCTCTCCCTCTCCCTCCCCTCCCTCTCTTGTTGTGCGTATATCTCCCTCTCCCCGTCTCCTTCTCTCCGTATCTCTCCATCTGTCGAGCGTCTCAGCTTGACTTTTAAGTAAAGTGTCGTTTATTGCCCTGAATATCACACATAATACTACTTCTAGTGGTACTGCTAAATATGGCTGAATGAGAATTGTAATTTTGCAGCTATGGAGAGATCTCTGCATGTGTGCTGTCTGAAGTCTGCAGGTCTGGTGTTCAGACCTCATACCTTCACTTAGTAGAAGTAAAATGCCTTTATCTGTCATTCTTCTGCCAAATGTGAACATGGTGTCTTCCAATCTGAACCTAAAAAAGCTACTGTTCATAATAAAAAATACAACAATAATAATAATTAAATTTGTTTTATTGCCAACATGCAATAAGATCACTCTGCCAAATTTGTCGGGGATGCATAAGCAGAAATTCTGTGTTTGAACACATGGAAAGCATCCACCCTCTCCACAGTGTTTGGTTTTCTGAGTCAAGTGTTTGGTCAAGGATCTTCAGACATCACCAGGAAGACTTTGACATTAATCCTAGGCAAATCATTTCACGAAATATGTTGAGGTTACCATAGCTACATGTGTGATCTTGTCTGACTGAGCCGTACATATATGCCTCTGTGGGAAACTTAAATCAACACTGTTAATTTATTCATATTTATTCATCCGATTTCATGTCCATCCGTCTCTGTCACACAGCAGCAGCCCACTCAATCGTCCTCTCGGATCTTGTCTTCCAAGATCACCAAAGCAGCATGGGGTGCAAAGTGAAACAGATATTGGCAGACACTTGTCAGCGACGGGAAACTCAGTGGGGATGTAAAAGAAGAGGGAGGAGGGTGTGGGGTTGTTTATGCTACTTCCTTTCTCCCCCCCCCCCCCCGTCTCAGATAAGAAGTGAAGTTACTAGTGGGTGAGGACAAGAAGCGTCAATCCATCTCCTGAGTGCCATCTCTCATTTCCAGCAACAGCAGCATGAGATAGGAGACGCAACACTTAGCTGACCTTAGCGTTTTCATCTCTGGTGCAGCACTCCTGGGCTCACAATAGTTAGTGCGCAATGAGAGCTGCATTGTGGGGATTCCCATGATTTTCTTTAAACTCACACCATGTGCCCAAAACAACAAAGAGCAACAGATACATAAACATGTAGGAGGAGATAGACCCCATCTCGAGCTCCTCTCTGGTTCAATGACTAATGTTCCTGCGGCTTCCTGATAGGACCACAGAGTCATTTGCAATAATAAACAATCAGCCATGAGTCAGATACTTTCACTGGAGCGAAGCACAAGTCTCCATCGTTTTCTTTTTCTTTCCCCTTCTTTACCTTCTCTCATCGACATACACATGCAACAAGACCGCATATTCTGTCTCTTGCAGGCAAACATTCATTCTCTCACATACACATTCACAAACACGCATGCTCACATATAACAAGCAGCAGATGACTGGATAACCTTCACCAGTTTGATCTCGCAAAAGAAGAAAAAAACAAACCCTCATCACCACAATCTCATTACTGACTCCCCTAGCAAGAATCCAGTGGGTGTTTTCACTGCGTCTGAGAGCCACGGATTCTGCTAGAAGATGGAAATTAGAGAGACCCAGTAGCCCACTGCCTTGCTCATTTGAGTGCCGTCACCATACAAGACTCCTCACATCTGTGCTTGGTTATTGCCAGAAACTTCATATCTTCATGCAGCTGGTAATCGAGGCAGGAAGTACAGTGGGAGATGGAGATGATATGGGGAGTGAAGAAGTTGATACACGGAGAGTGTGGATGAGGAGCAAAGTGGGAAAAAATGTACTGACTGCAGCAGCAGGGAGCTCCAGAACAAGGCTAGTCTGTCTTAGTGCATATTTTTGGAGTGTATGAAGTATTAATAGACTTCCTGCAGATTTGTTTGTTTGGAGGTTGTTTTTTTTTTTTTTTGTGCATTGTGTGACTCATGTGTTATATACTATATTTTCCCTGTGCAAGTGTGTGTAAAAATACACTTTCATCAATATAAACACACACTCTTGCATATGTGTGGGTTTATATTTGACCTGCACTCAGGTAGTCGAACCTCACTGTGACCTATAGATCCGGCCTCTCTTCCAGTTTCCATCCATATGACCTCATGTGAATGAGAAGGTGAGAAGTACAGACCAGAGGTGGCTCAGGTATTTCACTCTAATGAGAAAAGAAAGACATTTAGTGAGTGTGTGTGTGTGTGTGTGTGTGTGTGTGTGTGTGTGTGTGTGTGTGTGTGTGTGTTTGGATTATTGGTGACACTGGTGGGCCCAGACGCTGTAAACACAGATACTGTGTCAAGAGATCCCCCTTTAAACAAACACACACTTCCTGTTATCACTGCATGCGGTTGTAGTCACTGCTCGTAATTGAGATCTGCTGACAGTTATGGGTAACACAAATAAACTGACACACAATCTGTCCGTACAAACAGTTTAAAAATAAGACTTCTCAGATGAAACGTGTAAAACCAGCCTATTTGTTTTTTTTTTTTTTTGGATGTTATTGTTTTTTGTGCATTGCAGCTCTGCTCTCTGCTTCAAATTGGCTTTCCATTTGAGTTTTCAGACTGCAGAAAGAAGCTGCAGAGTGGGCAGCAGACAGAAATACAAAAGTGGAGTATTAATACTACACGCACATTAGCAGACTGAGTCACCAGCACATCCCCACAAATAGCATTAAAGAGAATCAGAAACCACGCCATTGATTTTTCGGTAAGATAATTCACCCTCCAACAGCAAACAACTGTTTTTGACGTCGTCGCTGACACATTGAAACTTTATATTGAGCACAGAAAGCAGAAAGTTAAGTTTTACTAATGACTCATCCTTGAAGTGCTGAGTCCTTTAAAATTTTGCACAGTTGTCACGTCTGTGTGTGATTCGCTTTTTGCCAACTTTCAGTCTTTGTCAAGATATGTCTCATGTTTAGATATGTAAGTGTTGAGACACACTAACCAACGTCCAGTTCACAGTCCGTATTCAGCCTTTGTTCTTCCCTCCTCCTGTGTTTATGGGTGTTGATGTGAACATTTGAGACTGAAACTTGGAACAATTGATGGACAAAATGGCTTGTTGAGTTTGTATATCAACACAAACCATAACAGTTTAAATGACACATCCTTTAGCATGGTACACACGATGTGTGTCGCACAAACACCCCCGCATCCCACACGCACTCCATTGTGCCAGCTTCTTTGACGCTAGATGTCAGTCACAGAAAAGTGTACAGCTCAGAAAACGAACTGGAAAAGACACACAAATAGGTCATGTTTATGTGCACAATGAATATTATAAAGGCGCAAGTTCTTTGTACTATTGTCCTGCTTCAGATACAAATGTTTATTTTAACAACCTTCCTGAACACGGTGGTCTAAACAGTAGTTGTACCTACATTTCCCTGTGGGAGAGGTGGTCATGTGGTAAACAAAAAAGGAAACATTTCACTAACACAACAAAGATACTATCCAAAACCTGAAGTTTGGATAGTATCATACAACTGAGATAGAGATCCAAACAGTGCCTGAGCACAAGCTGGACAGGCAAGAGAAGATGTTAAAAATAGTGTCTGCACGCGTTTCCTCATTTCTTACACATCTGCTAACAAGTCAGCTTGTCTTGTCTGCCGCTCGCTGCTAATTTACCACCATGACTCATGTAGAACCGGGGACGCACAGAGGGGAAAGGAGAGGGTGGCTGCTGGTGGAAAGCTTGGAGGAGTAAAAGCTGCTCTGGGGCAGCAGGTATATTTCATCCCACGTGTGTCTGTGTCAGACCTCATATGTGTAATTAACGTGTTGATGGTGAACATGGTGTGGAGAGCCCACCTGAGTGATTCACCAGACGCCCAGACTCACGTGTGTAACTTAAAGCATGAACACACACACACATGAAAACATTTATACAAACACACACACTGTGCGCTCTTTAGGAGCCAGCTACTTACCACTCCGCCTCTCTCTTTCTATGTATATATATATTTATATATATATATATACATTTGATATTGAATCATTTACTAACACGCCATAAATTTGTAATATGCCATTAGAAAGAATAATATTATTCACACGCCATAAATTAGTAATATGCCATTAGAAAGAATAATATTTTAGTTGCCGGGTTTGGTTTCTTTTGAGCCAACAATTTAATTAACTTGATGAATTATTGTACAAGAATAGCCTTGTATTCATAACTTAATAATGACCGCAGACTAAATTGGGTTATTATGTAGTGGAGAATTTGTGATCGTGTTTGAAGATGCACTCACTTTCTAATAGGTTCGAAGATAAACTAACTTTTACATTTTTTAAGTCAATGATAAGAATGCCGTACAGTTTTGACATTCCTGTAAATGTAACTTGGTGAATTCATGTGCCCCACACAACACTAATGCCTCATATTGCCTGTTGATGTATGTTAGGCCCCAATCTAAATACAGAGAAAATCCACAAATCAAACCCCAATCTGTGCTGCAATGGAATGTGTCCCGTGGAGACCGTTCACCTGGACAGAGTTTTCCAGCGTTACGCCTGCCAATCAAGCTGAGCACACACGCTCAAATGAACACTCAGCATGCTTACCAACTGAGAGCAGAAGAGAAGGAAAACCCGAGGTACAGTACTGCAGTGAGAACAGACAAGTGTGTGGTCATGTTTATGGGTTTCAAAAAGCCTGTGGCATTTCCTGATAAGCCATGCCAAGCCGATGTTTGGTGTTCTTTCCAAGCCTCGGTTTGTGTAACACCACTTTCTCTATCTCACCATTTGGCGAGTGTATTTAAAGGTTTTGTTTGTCCTATGCTGTCGCCATGTTGGGTGGGGGTTTGTAAGGATAGGTGCCAAAACGTTGGAACAATTGCAGGAAAGGTATGGAAAGCCTATTTAGCATCCTTTTGTATGATTAACAGCCTCTTTCTGTGTTTTCCTTCTGCAGCAAACAAAAGCCATATGGAGTTTGATAATGATTAGTAAAAACCTAAAGATATGTGTGTTTAGCTCTGCTACAGAGCCTTAGTCACCCTGATGTCACTGCCCTGGTGGACTGATGACGGAAAAACTGCGAACTCTGACACTGCTTAACAGGAAAAGAGACTTTTTTCATTATTAGTAAGAAAATAAAAAGGTTCCAATTAAAAATGTTGCAGCTAATGTAAACCACATTATAGTTACCAGATTCAGGGAAGTTTATGCAGACTTGGGTTGACTGCCCCAGAGGGTGTCATGACCCAGGGGCTGCTTAGAGTGTTGGAGCTAAAATTAGCGCTAATGGTCGAAATCAAAGTGTCATTTTGTGACAATACGTTTCCAAAAATAGCATTCACTGGTAAATGTCTACGCAAGTTATGATCAAAGTAATGAGGTCTCCTAAAGACATTCTGATCTTGGCACATCCAGTCACGGGTCATGTTGTTGATGCAGCATCACACTCATGTGTCACTTCCTGCAATTAGTGAAACAAACCCCAAAAAAGTCATACTCAGACTAAAACATACCACCAGTGAGTCATACAGTTCAAGCTTTGAAGGCCTTGGATTGGATGAAATGTTCTTTCTTTTACAGATAAAACTAGTGTTCAGCAGAAATAGGTTTATTGGATCAACAGTTGAATGGAAAATGCTGCTGTGGAAGAAAAAAGATTAAATCTGGCTTTAAAACGGTGTATTTCATAGTAAAAAAAAAAATTACCTGTCACTCAAATAAAAATTCCATTATTGTATTAGTCATTGTGCTGTTTGACACCATAACAATGAATAACTGCATCAAGGTCTTCATTGAAAAGAACAAAGACGTCGGAATGAAGTTTACTGAACAGATGCTTTTGAAAAACATGCACAACGCTGCTCAATTATCTAAACCATTTATATGGATGCAAAGACTTTGGACATTGCCATATATGTCCATCCTACTGTAAATCTGCATGTGCACAAATGAGCTGCAAGTGTGAAACCAGGAAAACAAACAAGGGAGAGACTAGGAATGGTTTTTATTGTTTATCTTTATTTTCATTTCGAAACTAATTTAAATAACAGGATAAAGACATGGCCCTGTTTTTCCAGTGGTCTAAGCAGTATGACAAAACTGCAATCCTGTGGTTTGAATGTGGCCTGCAAACCTCTTTCCCAGTCCCATCTCATATCATATCCCTTTCTCACTTTTGAATCTCAACTATCCAACAAAGGAGCAATAAGAGGACTTGTTGCATGTGCACATCTGACTGCCACACTGTATGTCAGCAATGAAAGTGGTAATATGATTTTAAAAAAATTATGTCTATACCCAGATATAAAAAGAAAACGAACAAACTCCAATTTTAATGTTATAATGCAAAGCTTTTGTTTCATATGCTTGTTTATTTTTTTTGGGCATCTTGTTCTAAATGACAAATTGAAAGGGGCTGTAGAAGTTGTCCCTGCTTAGTGCGTCTGTAACTTCTTAAGCAGGCATGTTAAAGGGTACGACCTCCTTCTCATTTACAAGGGTATCTTGTTACAGCCTCCCTTCTTGATTATCGCTCTATAGCACACATACGAAGACCTCCCAGTCTGACACATCTCCAAGAAAAACAAATGTCTTTATACGCATCACTTGAAAAACATCAAATCTGTTTTGAAAATTTGGCCACATTCATTCTTAAATTACCATCAGATAAACACCGTCCACTAGAACTATTCCTTACCTCTGGCGTTAGCACACGGCTTTCCACTGCCGCTCCAGGTAGGGGACAACACAGCTGTCTGTTCCTATAATGTTGCCAGAGGTGTCACAAAATTTGAAACACAGGGATAAGCGATATGTCAGAAGTCTGTGGGACACAATCTGCCGCAATGTGTGTCATCATACACGCAGCAACACGGGAAACAGGAAATAACAAGTTCATGGATTTTGAGCGCTGTTAAGATATCCTCATGGCTGCTCATATGTACTGTACAGTAATGTATGTATGACCTGGATTCACTCATGTTTTTCACAGCAGATTATAATAAAATAAGAATTTAAATTCGTAAATTTAGGACAGTCCATTCTACCCACTCAAAACCTGCTCTCTTCTGTTTGGTTCGAAGGTCAAGTCTTACTCAAAATCTACATGTATATATCCGCACTGTTGAATGAATCTTAGCCACAGCTTCTCTCTACATGGAGATAAGTTTTGAAACACAGAGACAGTGCAAGAGCTCAATCAGACTGAAAAGAGACGCACTTTTTCTTCATGTGCACACACAGATGCAGATGCTCTTTCCTTTTTGAGCAGCTGTCTCTCTCTGCAGGAAGGATGACATGTTTGGTCTACTCCCAGCGGAGCGAAAGCAACTGTCCAGATGTGACAGAATGAAAAGCACCTCAGGTCAACAATACAACACTTTTATTGTGAATATATTATATTTACACAATAATCAACACCATATTATAAACACTTTTTCTTTTCTTTCGCTTTCTTTTTTTTATACAGTAAATAGTTTTAGTGTACAAATGTATACAAAATTTATTCAGGCTAGTCAAGTTCCACAAAAGAGTAATTCATGTACAGTATTAAAGCACAATCAGATATCGGAGGGACACGCACATGCCTGCACATAGACACGGGACCCCCGGGTAAAACACAAGTCAACACGCGACTTTGATAGACAGGCATAATCTGAACACTCAGCACCAGCAGGTCACCATGAAGGCAAGATGGAGAGAACTCAGCTCTAATTGTTAAATGGTATTTGTTTTAGCTTTCATCTTTTTTTTTAGGTTTTTTGATAATGAAAGGCTAAACTTAAATGATCACTGGTAGTACTATATTCTCTCCAGCAGGCCCTGATGCCGACCACGGGCATAGACAGCATTCAAACACAGAACAAGCTCATCCCATGACACTGCAGCGTTTCGACACCGAGCCTTCAGCGTCTGCTTCACAGCACTTATAGAGCAACACAAAGAGGAAACAAGCATAAAGAGGAGAACAGCAATGAGAACAAAAAAAAAAAAAAAAAGAGAGAGGAAGAAACAACAGTCATTTTGATATGCTGATCTCATTCACAAGTCATCTTGGCTCCTGAGTCTGGTGATCCAGAAAGGGAACAGAAACAGGACTAATAAACACTGGATGGTTGGAACACAAGCTCAAGTCTGGTTTCGATTTTTAATCATAGAAGAAAATGATTTTCCTCTCCCATGATCAAAATCAGTGCTTGTTTTCTGCTATTGTCTGGACCACATTACATTAGAATAAGTGCAGCAGACTGAGTTCATTTCACAACATATTACTGCAAGGGCTATTCTCTCTGCAACGCGGCAGCAAGCATTAGCACAGAGGCGTACATTGTGAGAATACAGCTCTGATGCATTGCTTCACTCAAATAACAGACTGTTTGAGCTACTATGTAGGCACTGGGAATTTGATGCATCAAATTCAGAACAACCAAAGCTGTCAGACTGAGTACAAACGTATCTCAAATTGCAGTATACTGCTAGAATTGGATTTACATGGGTACTCGCTGACCTCACTGGACTTCTTGGTGAGGTGTTTCAGCTATCTATCTATCTCCATCTAGCAAATGTAACTCTGAATACTGGTGTGCACCCACATCTGAGGAGTCTTTTAAAATAAACCAGCTGACAGGTTCTCTGCAGTACGTTTGTGTGTATCTGTGGTCCTTGGTACTGTGTGGAGCTTTGGTGTCAGAGTATCGGTGTTGTCTTTAGCTCTGTACTGAGCACATGCTGCTACAATACAACACCTAGCTAGTCATGTAACGCCTGTTGATTTGGAGTACAAAAAATGAAATAGATAAATAGATAGGTACAGTACATTTAAAAAACATTCAAACAAAAGGGATACTCTTCATAGTTGCACTGGTTGCCCAAATAAACAATCATTACAGCATAATGATTCATATGCAATAAATAGAATAAGCAACAAACAATATTGACAACTACACAAATCAACGCTGTCAGTGAACATACAGTCTTTGAATGATATTAAGTTGGCATAGTGGGACAACTCTTCAACCTCTGTTAAATTAATCAGAGAAAAAATGAGGCAGAATTAAAGGGTTTGGTTAGCTCTTACTCTTGCACCATAGGAGAATATTAAGGAATATATCATGGAAATGAGTGCAGCTGAGCACAGTTAATGTGTCTCTATTTTTAAAAATGATGAGGAGGAAATGAATGAGCACCCTTTGGCATTGGAAAATGGAAATGCTGATACTGGTCATTAGAAAAAAGAAAAAAAAACAACCAAAAAAAAAAAAAAAAAAGTCTTGTTGAAAATATTCTGCATACATCCTGTATGGCATAACTGGAGTGTCTTCTGGCCTCTTGTGAAATGAGATGATTATCAGTATGTAAGTGTGTGTGTAGGGGTCATGAGTGTTGTAAGGATGTGATGATCCACAGTAGCAGCAATTGGAGCCCGAGCATTGGCCAAAGACACTGGCTTAGGCAGGTCCCTCCCCCACAGTCAGAATCATCTTCCTGTTGGACAAATCAGTAAATCAGATGAACAATGTAGTAGCTCTACTACCATCATTTTCACTTCTGCTACTAGAAAATGAGTTATTCAAGGCATAGTTTGACTTTGTATATAAGCTTATCCACGTAATAGGAGAAGATATCAGTGTTGTGTCTCATAAACCTGGAGCCCGAAGATGGTTAACCTGGGATATCTCTGCACTGGAAACCATGAGCTACCCTGGCTCTGCCCAAAGGTCTATACCTGCTTCTCATCAATCTATGTGTACATAAGCGCCTGGCTACGTCATTGTGTGGCTTTTTTGTATTTAATGGGAGTATTCAGGATATCCGTGCATGCCGAAGACCTAAACAAAAGAGGTGGGAATCGTCTGTAGTCAAAGGGCAGGAAAGCCATATGAAGCTTCCTCTGTTTACACCAGTGGCAAAATGGACTTGCCTGAACACAGACTGTCTTCCTATGAGAAGCTGAGCCAAATGTAATGGGACAGATTGAAATGGGAAAAGGGATGCGGCCTACTTTTATTCTGTTCATCTACTTCCTCAGCCATTCCTCCCCTTCCCTTTGCCTCCCCACAATATAAACACACAGTCACATGAATTGGTGGGTTGTTATGTGCGTGATCTAAGCCTTCAGAACACAATGAAAGAGTTCACAAAGATACGGCAATTTTTTTTTTTTCCAAATATTTAGACGTCTTATAAACTGTTCAAAGTTGGGTGGTGATGCAGTGATCTCACACGTGATTTATCCACCTTGCTCTTTTGTTTTACTGAGCTCAAATTGTACTAAACATGAACTTCTATTTGAGCATTTGGTTGACACAACATTTAGGGGAGCCAAATAAAATGGTGATGGCTGAAGATACATTTAGAAATGCTGTGCTCCTGTTAGTGAATGGTGGCGGTGTGGTGCTATTACTCTATATCAAAATAATTTAACACGTTTTACTGCCAAGGGGTCAATCTGCTCTCCATCTGTTGAGATATAAAAAAAAAAAAACTAAAACAAAATCAAATAAAAGATGTAGCATTCTGTTAGGGAGATAAGCATGCAGCAAAGAAACAAATCCCAACTCCTCTTTATTAAAGTGTGTTATTTACTTACACTCGTGGGCCATTTCAAACAGTTTTAATGTGTGTGAGCAAATACAAAATCCAAAACCATATTAAATCAGTCCCTCCAGGATCTGCCTGATTCACAGCAACATTTCTGAAAAGTTGTGATGCATTTGCTTTTAGCCTTTTGTGTAAATTACAAACATGGTTGAGATTTTTTGGTATAATTTACTAATAACTGAAAGCAAATTGCTTCTGAGTGTTCAAAGTTACGTGTTTTATGGTAGAAAACTGTTTGTCAAGTGATGACTTTTCTTTGTGTTCGATCACAACGTTGCACATGTTACAAATAATATGCCCCCCACTTTCATGCAGAACATGCAGGGCCCTGCATGACCTTTAACATCCCACCTCTCTTGAGAGGTTCCTGGGAGCTTCCTGAGCCCACAAATTATGTTTAGTATCCAGAAAACAACATACGTCTTGTATTCTGGTTGTAAGAGGACATATATAACATCATGTATTTACTTGGCAGAATTAATGGAAACTGTTTGAAGTTGTGTTAACTGTTATGATCGCAACATCTCAAATAACTGTGACTGTGCTGAGATATATATATATATACGTATATCAGTGATGCATACATGTAAAGAGTGGTTACTAAACATTTAAAACATTACTAAATGTACATGTAAATAGACATTCAACCAACTGTGGGGATTTTCTAGTTACTGTGCTGCCCCATTTTCTATGCGAAGCACGTTGCGCTGACTCAGATCTCAATGAATATCACTATGGTTTGTGTCAAATAAAGCTTTTAGACACCAACCCTGCGCTCAGCAGCAGAAACGAGAAGAGAGATGAGGGGATCAGTGTAGAACCTCTGCTGATTGGGCACAAGGGCTCATCCTACCCGACAAGAGCAGCCATTGGGATGCAGAATCACAAAACAAGAATGACAGATGATAAGTGAAAAGAACATATAAAGCAAGCAAAAATAAAGTAAAATGAGCGATAAGTCCATGCAGATATCATAAAGTAAAAATGAACAGTCACTAAACAAAATGTATAAGTGAAGTATGGCTCAAAGTGGAAGAGCAGGCAGCCAACAGTGCTTTGAATCTGTGCAGGAAGCATAATTCTGATGAAAACCAGATAGAAATTGACAGAGACTAACTGCAGGACCTCACTATTAGAGCTGTGTCCAGATATGTTCTGTGCAAAAAAAAAAAAAAAAAACATGTGTGGCTGTGGCTTACGTTTTCATTGTTATCAAAACACACATCCGGCCCTTTGCGGTATCTGGGGTTCTGAGCCAGCTCGCATGGATCTGGACCTACAGCTGAAGGGTCATTCTCAGGAAAATGCAGTTTACCATCAGCCTTGCACATTTAGCATTTTAACAGCAACAGTTAGATGATGTGCTGACTCTTAATTTCCTTGCCAAAGGCTGTATGCAGTTCCAGCTCATCAGCCTTGGCTAGAGGTACTCTGACTTTTTACCAGATGTTTTCTGATCTTCTAGTGACATTAAAAAGAGATTAAAATTAATTAATTACATTCAGAAAGGCAATCCTATAATTGTATATACATATAAATATTACTTAATAGCGTCATTTGTAGTCTCCTCATCACCTCAAGACTGTATTGTAATAAAGACATTTATATTCAAATATAGATTTGTGTGTATTTAGTGGTGTCGTTATTAGCTGAAGTCTTATTAGCTCAGCTGTAACCTCATAGTGAAGTCGGACAACTTTACTGTTACGCCAGCAGGATGCTAAATTTAAGACAAATCCATTAAACAGATATTCTTAATACAAACACACACATATTGCACATACACATAAACACACCTCTGTTCTTACCCTTAATTTAACCTGATGGTAGCATGCAGCCCAGATGAATTTAAACAAGGAAATCTAATATGGGAGTAACGTGAGAGGCCGTGCATCTGGTTTACTGGTCACCCGTGAACATTCAGGTGGGACCTACTGCAAACTCCTTAGGTGTGTGTCCTTGTATTGAGAGTTTAAAGCTGCTGTCAAATGCTTGATGGATGGGGGGCTGGAAAGTTAAAAGGAAGTTTAATGTAATGTTTGATTTTCATGAGCTGAGTGAAAGGATACAGGGTTGTTCAGCCTGTCGTAACGGTCTGGGGTCACATGACAAACACGTTGCCTTGGCATCGGTGATCAGGAACACAAGGTTGGCGTTCGGCAGCTTCTCGGCACGATACATCCTGGAAAGCACACACACATGTAAGACGTATACAGTCTATACAGCTTGTATTTCTACATTAGTATAAACTGTTACTTACATTTGAAGGTTAAAGCCCCTTGTTAACTAAAAATATTCAAGCTGAGGAATCTGTTTTTCTAATATGAAGTGATTGTCACAACTATGGTAATTCAGTGTTTGCAGTCGGTTCTACTATTTGTTAAGGTTTGTAATATGTTTGTATTTTGATGTATTGGTGGAATGTATCTAAGCTGCTTTCAATTCTTACAGCATACAGAGCTCTAAGTAATTCATACCTGTTCCCTCTTCTTGGGATTGGCTTTTTATGGTAGTCATGAACGTTTCTGTGTCTGCAGTTGTTAACATTGGGGAGTAAAGCATCAGACACGTGGGACTCATAACACCCAGTAATTACAGCCATATTTAACCCCCTCAGACAGCCCAAATTGACACAAAATGAGGTTAGAGCAAAGTAAATGTGCAGTGGTCTGTGAATGTGTATATTAGTGAGTTTGAAGCACAGCCAGAGAGTGAGGGAAGAAAAACGGATAAAAGAGCTTTTGTGCCTCCCTCTGCAATTCCGGTCACTGACAGATCAAGGTAATCTGTGTCTGATCAAAACTCATCAGAAAACAGCTGCCTGAAATCAGGCTGGAAAACAAGAGGCCAGGAAACTAATACTATTCTGGACCTGTCCCCGAAGACCATTAAACGGAAAGATGTCCAGAAAATACAAGAGATGGAAAACCTTTTATCACCCATCTAGTGTATGAATGAACCACTAAAAAAAGGGAACATGCGCATATTTATACACATCATTACATGAAGAACAATGGGCAGCACGTACCTGGAACAGTTTCCACAGTCCAAGACACCTGAGTAGGATCTTTCCTCATTGTCAAAGAAGTACTGCGTCTGCTCTGTGATACAGCTCTCCTTAAACATGGCATCTGGTATGTCTTCATCTGCTGACTCCACTGAAAACAGGAGAAAGGGTTAAGACAAAAAAAAAAAAAAAACTTTTGAAAGCATTGGGAAGAATGTGGCTATACTTATAAGTGTGTTTGTTTGTTGGTTTCAATCTAAGTAAGTCTGACAGTTACAATTTACACCACCACAGCTTCTGTAGCTCACCTGCATCCAGTAGGTTGGGGAACATCAGACCCAAAAAGAGCTGCTGGAGAATTGACCTAGATACAGAGAATGCAAAAAAAGTCACGTGTAGAAGTCAATAAACCGCGTTTAACCTATTGAAACTGAGCAACCAAACACTGTTTAATAACACACACAAACATCTGCCTGTGGTTAGAGTCACTGGTAATGTAAATGGCATGGGAACTATCAATTCTTCTCTTTTAAAAGCTGCTTATATTGCAGTTGGAAAGTCATACAGGTAGTGATGCAGTATAATATTGTGTAACTGCCCTTGTCCTGCAATGAACCAGCCAGCCTCATCCCTCAACAACATGCAATCCTACTCCCATACAAACCTCCTACCCTAAAGCACAAATTTACTCCCACTCTGAAACACATACACAAACAAAACACAGAAACACAAACGCGCAACCTGTACGCTCACCAGGCAGCACTGGAGGCCCACCAACCAATACTGAGCAGGTCTGCAATGGTAGGCTGGAGAATGAAAAGAAAGGTAGGTAAAACAAGTCTTGTCAAGTAAATTCCAATTTATGACAGATAGAGATGGATGAACATCAATTCAGTTATGAATTAGGATTTGTATCAAATGTTTGTTTTGTGTCATCTTTCCTAGTATGTAGAATAAGGTGTAAACAATAGTTATCTGAAGGAGAGAGATGTCTGTCAGCTTGGATGAGTTAGTATCTAACCACATAGATGGAGCGGGGGCCTGCTGCAGCCTTGTTGTCTTTCTCTGGGTCACAGACAGACTGGTAGTCATAGGTCTTGTTGAAGGAGTACAGGGAGGTGTTAACAAGGTTGATCATCAGCACTGGATCCACCTCTCCGAAGAACTGACCTATCTAGATGGGTTATAAGATAAAACAGTCAGTGAAACAGTGTAAAATTATTAATAATAATGTGCAACGACGTGCCCTGTCAATCCGGAAATAGAAACTGTTTTGCAGCATCCTCACAAACCATCCCATCCCTCTTCCGCAGTCAGTCACGCCTCATGTCATGGGACTGTGCTGCTGCCAGGGCCCTTTTCACCCTCTGAACAGGCTGTCTGTCTAGGTGGAGAGTGGCAGTGTGCTCTTGTGTCACTCAGCTTTTGTTTAACAGCTGTTATACTTTATTCACTAGACCAAGGGTCCCGTTTGAAGGTGAAACCCATGTAAACTAGAATGAAGGTCACATATCTCAAGATGATGCTAAGAACAGGTCATGTTGTTTCACATGTAGCTGAAGACCTGGTGGATGAGTATCAGTTAGTTAGTGTATTTTTAATGGCAGTGTGAGTTTATTCTAAGCATATCAAATCAAAATGTTTGATAAACTGATGTACAAGGGTAATATCAAATGGCTTGACCCATAGAGCACTAACAGAGGAACTGTGGCAGCCAAAATTGCGCATGATCCCAACGGACACTAAATGTATCACAAGATGTGAAAACGAGACAGGAGGGTGCTTATTCAAATCCTAGAAGAACATAAACTATATTCCAGACATGGTGATGGTAAAATGGATCAAAGTCAGCAGATGTCCTGTCATGACTGACATGAAATGTTTCCAAACGACTGAATAAAACCCACTGAAAGAGCGGAGTTAATGCAGCAGAGCTGACTTCTTGCATACACAGGGGACTCACTTCACTACAGCTTCCATGACAGACTAAAACCCACTAGGACCTTCCCTTTGATCCTCCTCCAGTGGCCAGTGCTTTACTTTATCGGTGACAGGGATGTACTGCTGTCCTAAAGGAGCATTCAAACAGCTCAGAGATAACACGCTATTCTCATAACTTAGCTGAGTAATAAGGCCTTTATTTGACCTCTTTATGGGATTGATGGATCGCTGTGACAAAAGTAAGAGAGGGCAAAGGTAGAGAAAAGTAGGAACTCTGACTGCTGGAACAGTCTATGTAACTAAAATATATCAATGATTCGCTGATTACTGGTCATTTGGAGAAAGATAACAGTTAAGTTGAGCATACAGTACATGGTCACAATAATGTCAGGAACATGTTTGATGGTAGCTCACCAGGGTGATGTACTCATCCTGATTGGACATGAGAAGGAATCCGCCGTCGTCCAGAATCACGCAATCCACATGCTGCAGGATGAAAGAGATAAACAGTTTTACTGCAATAAAAATACAAGTGATACTAATGTGAACATTGAAAAACATCTGTCATAATGTAAAAGAGATACTAATAAAGCCTAAATGTATCAACACATTGTAGTCGAGGTTTTATCATTATGGTTTTCTCTGGTGAAACTCTTCATAAGGGCTGTTAGCACAGCCCTGGGTGAAACAGTGCATATGACAAGATGCTCACATCAGAGACGTCCTCTGATAAGATTCAGCCAACTGTTAAACATATCAACTGATTTTTCCTGTACCTTGTCATTCCTCAGACAGCCACAAATCTCATCCTTGCACTGAAAAATAAAAAAAGAACAAAATTCAATGACTTACTGTAGCACAGATGTGAGATCAGAGCTGATGCAATACAAATAAACTTTTACACGACTTACATTGAGTTTCAGAGTAGCGTTTATGAAAATGTTCATCCAGTGTGAGACATTTAGTTTCACTCCTACCACTGCAGACAAAAAAAAAACACAAAATGAGCTCAGGTGCAACTCTGATGAGTAACTACTGAGTCTTTTCATTGTTGTTGCATCAGAAGAAGAACTCAATCTGTCGTTCACAAGACTGACCTGCTGGTTTTAGAGTGACTTCATCAATAGTGAGGTCCACTGCTTTGCTCACTAGAATGCCTGACTCAAAAACAGGCTCCCTGCCCTCTGCTGCAATTGGAAAATGATACACAAGGGAAGAGAAACAGTAATCACGGCAATTTTACTGAAATGATGTTTAAAAGTATTTGGAGAGAACGTGAGCCGCAGTTTAAAGGAGAATAATCGCCATCCATTTTGGGGAATTCCACGCATTTTTAGCTGCTCATTATTTATATGAGTGGAGCGAAATCTGCGAAGCCTGTACATGTGTTAATCCAGTCAACTGCAGCACAGCTACATTACACTGACATTTGCCTGTCTTCATGTCTGCTAGAGAGATCAGTGGAGATAACAGGAAGTATAGAGGGCAGGAGGGAGGGCGGGGATGAGTGCTGAAAGACACAGCGGGAAAAAGGAGAAGGATAAAGAGAGTGATATCAGAGGCCTGAGAGTGTGATCTTTGCCAGTAGGGTTGGGATGACGTCCAAAGGCAGAGAGCAGGATAGGCTCAGTGCCAGACCACACTGAAGATCCCCATGCACAGAAACCATACACATACATGAGCCTTTCAGAAAACTTACTGGTGAAAGATGGAGCTGTGAAAATATAAATCTCATTGTCCAGGGTCCTCTTGTAGAAGCTGGATTCATATGTCTCAGGATTCTCAGTCCAATCTTCCCCAGCACTGGAAACATTAACACAGTCACGTAACATTATATATGGACATGGACCACTACAGGCATTAAGCACAGGGTTAAATATGTTTAATCTATGGGAGCAATTTACATTTTAATCTATAGCCAAAAGTTACTCATCGAAATAAAAGTCGCACCCAAAGTATTTATTTATGACGGACAAGATCCAATAAAAGCAATAACTGCTTGCGTTTCATGTTTTATAGCAGGAGGGATATACATTCATCTTCAGTTGGAATGTTATATTCTGACAAAGTGGAACCTCCAAATGTGGTTCAGACAAAAGTAGAAGTGAGGAAATTGAAGAAAATGAGCACTATTTGGCTGCTGGATCTGTGGATTTGACCCATGTCCTGTGCTGGCCTGGAAAGCTCTGGGAGTTCTGCTAAAAGTGTCTAATCCTCCATGTTCTGTAAAATAACCCAGTGGAGCAGGTGAGTAAAGCAGCCAAAGGGGCTCAACCTAAGAGCATTACAGTCTGTATCCATTTTCATCTCACACATTTACACCACCAGATATTTGGCTGGAGCGCGCTGCGCTGTTTAACAATGCCAGAGTTAACGCTGCAAGTGAAACCGAGAGGAGAGGAGGGAGAGTACCTTCTTGGATAGACTCTAGTGATTCCTCCATCTGTGGCTACAAACCTGGCCACAATCCCATCCCTGAGAATATGGAAAAGCAACAGCAGATCAAACATCAAAGTCAATCACGCTGACAATTATTGGAAAAACTGTTTGTGAACTGCGAGATCAAGCTGCAGACGCGACACAAATTGTTACATGTCCAGAGTCACTTGTCTCTATATGTTGTAATGTTAAACAGACACTCTGCGGTGTGTGTGTGTGTGTGTGTGAGTTCACATTATTTCAGACAAGATGGCATATCATGAAAGGAATCACGCTGATGTAATTATTTCGTTTTCCTCACAAAACAGCATGTCTTGGCAGAGCTCAGTATGGTTGGGTGTGATATGCGTTTTGTGCTTTGCTTTCATGTTTCAAAAGTTAGACATGATCAAATCAGCGCAGAGTAGAAAAGAAAAGGAGGAAAACTCTGGCTTGGTTAGCCAGTTTATTGTCCATGAAATAAGCACGAGCTACGGTATCACAGAGAGATGGTCAACATATGCAAACACGTATCTCTATATAAGAGGAAATAATTATTTTTAAGTATAGTAAGAAGATTACGTCTTAGCATTGATTGAAGCAGAGGAGAGCAAAAAGTTTGGCACTCACACTGTCTGCTCATCCCAAAGTTTAACCAGTTCAGCTGTCAGACCTGCGTCCAGTATCAGTCGACTCACAAGGGACACGTTGCCTTAAAGACAGGACACATTGTACATACTGTATTGCAGACGTTACAACACCACAGTTCAGCACTTGGTAGATAAATACTGTGCAGTAATGGAAGCCACTGGTGCCACTGAGTCCAGCATTTTTGCTTCACAGTATATCAGTTCACTGATCATACCAGGAATACAGAGGAAACTAGTGATGAAACATGTACTGTAAAGGTCACAGTCAGGAGCTGAAGGACTGGCTGCTGTAGCGTTATGAAGGAGGTGATGCCAATTTCCAAAATGTAAACTCCTGTGCTAAGAAAAGTACTTCTCCAAAATTAACTATGTGAAAAAACACACAGTTTTAACACAGCATGTCTGGAGTGTTGATCTAAAGTATGTCCAAAGCATTTTATGAAGACTCAACAAGCATATGTTTATGATTTGACCTTGGGTTAAATTGGATAGAGGATACTTAGATCCATTAGCAGGGAATTGGTGGTATGTCATACTAGTGATCGGATCCATTAGATGATGACAAATCCAATATTCTGAGTCATTGTGTAGCATGACAGCATTGGGTTTCTAGGAAACTCAATCGATCTCACTTATGTCACCCTGCTTAGATCAACCACCTAATGGCCAAAGATGCTGATGATCGTGAGATCAGAGAGGAAACTTCCACCATGACTAACGTATAGATAATCCACAAACATCCACTCATTACTGCACATATCAGAATGCAGCACACAGTACAGTATGTTGACACTTTGTGTGTATTATAATACTCCATGTACACAAACAGTGCAGAAAATGAACGTGTGTCTCACTCACATGAATCTGGAGTGTTCCTATCAATATACTCGTTGAAGTCCAGGAGAAACTGGGTGTTGTTGGGTGACAACTTCAGGTCTTTGCAATACTCCCTGAAGAAACAGCGCTCATCAGTTTCCACATCAGACCCTTGACTGTCCTTATATTGTGAAGCTGCATTGTACAGACGTCTCATCACTCACCTTGGAGCGATGTAGGTGTAACCAAACTCGTCGAACCTCTCCAGCTGTATGGTTTCCATAGCTTTTGAACACATGAAGAAACACCTGATTTAAGCTCATTATTGACATACTGGAATTATCAGGAATCTCACTATGCATTATCACAGTGTGCAGATTAAGTGCATAGAAGCGAGAGGTATATTTATGAAATGTTTGTGACCTGACTTCACAAATCCAGATACACTTGACAATTGGATGGTGATTTGAAAAGAAATGCTGGTGGCTAATACATGGACACAGTGGTGCACATACAGTTCTTGAGCTACACACAGGCATACTTGCACACGCACACAGACACATAAAATATTGCACGGATATGAGACAGTGGATTAAGGCAGGGAGTGTGGACAGAGGTGCAGTGGGAAGACATGAGAGAATGACTGACTGGGAAATACTTGCCTTCTTGACCTATTGTGACCGCAGGGAGAAAGAGATGAGGAGAGGAGAAAGTAGGAAGACAAAGGGTGAAAAAAACTCATTCATCAGCTGACAAATGATGTCATATGTTGGAAAAAATGCTTAAAATTGTAACTATTTCTCACAGTGTGTAATGAAGTACTATGCTGCAGCGAAAGACAAATAGATCTAATAGACATACTTTGAATTAAAAAAACATAAATACTAGAAACAACATGAAATGATTAGGAGGAGACTACAGCATGGGCATGCAGTTGAACAACAGGTAAACATCCAGTAGTAACTCAGAAAACCCCTCCTACTATTTGCCTGCTCTGGCTCTGGCTTTGATTTAAAATCCTGTCTGGTAATTCTTATCTCATAAATGACATGACAGGCATCAATGGTCATCCTTCACTGCTCTCTTAAAATGAAGACATTTTGGACATTGCTTTTAAAATATATTGAGTCGTGTGGTGCAGTCTGCAAAAACAATTACTGAGCACTGAGTTTCCTACGGGTCATGGAAATCTGGTGCAGGATGAAACAATGTCCTTCACATAAAACATAACAGACAGATTCATTGTCGCTCTGTCTCTGTAGACTGGGCAGGGTGTCTCTACGTCCAATTGCTTTCCACACCATACATTCTTTTTCTTCTTTCTTAGTCTTTACTTCTTTGTCATCATCTCATCAAACTTAGTATTAGGTCATTTATTCAACAGATACAGCATTCCTGCTATAAGTGCATCTGTCCCACCCATGGTTGGGGACTCTCCCTATTATATTACCAGGACAAGTGACGGCAGGAACCACCTACTGTAGGAACGTTATAAGGTGGATCTAGGTATTGGTGGTCCGGCTCCACTGTGAAACTCTAGATGGCTGTACAGAGAACTTAAGAGTCCCAAACTCCCTATCAGAGTAGTCTGTGGCAGAAAGGTATGGTGTGGTACTTTCCTTAAGAGGCCTGTAAATGTTGTGACAGCCTTTATGGCAAGTTGACATAGTAGTTACAGCAGAGACAATAACTGAGTCATTAGCAGTTTATCGTTTGGGGCATCACATTAAAACTTCCAATAAAGCCAGACAGCTATGGGCTGAATCTAGTAGTTTTCTACTAATTATATCCATTGATCAAAGTGGACACCAACCCATACTTCAGTAAAGTAATCATTAGCATTTATAATTCATAGTTCATAGTGCATCCATTTGTCAATTTGTCTATCCAAAGCTGTACATATGCTAAATACATCTTAAAATGGATGCAATCATGTGGAGGACAATCATGAGAACAACATAGGACACAAAATGAGTGAGTACTTGCCCCAAGTAGAAGCTGTAAAAATCCAGTGTAGAAGAAAGACAGGAGAGAACAGGTTTGATCAGAATCAAATCAAAGAACTGTACAAAGCGTATAGATGCACATATATGTAAGCACACGAAAGAGTTTTGTCCTTGAAAATTATGAGAAGCTATTTGCTAAGACCGAGCCATTAGGAGGCAGTGAAACAGCCTTGAAAGCATGAACAAATCAAAAAAGAAAGAAAGAAAGTAAAAGGATGGAGGGGAGAGTGCTATTAGCAGGAACAGAAAGAACGAGGTGAGAGCAGGTTCACAGATTCAAGAAGTAGACAGAAAAACAGCGAGATAGACAGAGAAACAACAATTCTTCTTCTTCAGCAGCCTGAAAAAAGAATACACTCACTGGCCACTTCATTAAGTACAACTTTACTCAGCAGCTCTGCCCCCTCATTCTTGTAAACAGACTGGCCAAAACAATAGAAATACCTCTTACTAATATGCACTCCAGTACGACTCCACCATCTCAATAATAAATAAAATAGACAGTTTTAACAAAAATGAAGAAATCATAACGTTGTAAAGTGGAATCCATGGCACAGCTGCTGTATTGGATTGCATTAGATTGCACAGGTGTACCTAATAAAGGGGACAGTGAGTGTCTTCAAAATGGTACAGAGGCAGAAGAAAAACATTTTGGTAGAAGAGGCGATAATGAGCAGAGAGACGAGGTGAGAGAGGTTTCATCTTCTCCGAAGCCAGAAGGAGGGCCAGACATGGGGAGTAAATAAGCAGAAGAGCAAAATGTAGGCAAGATCAAAAGAGCCGATGCTCTGGGCTGGGTCTGGGAGAGGGAAAGCATGTGGATGAGTGTGTGTGGGAGTGCAGGGAGACTGACCACTGGGTTGAACTACAAAGAAAAAGCACTGTGGGGATCTGCTGATCTGAGCAGAAAATACAAAGGAGTGGTTGTGGTTCCAGCTAGGAGCGAGAAATACAAAACAAGTGGACATACTTAAGAGTGTGACCTAAAGAAAGTAAAGCAAGGGAACTGGTTGTGCTGCACACGCAAAATTAAGTCTAATTGATTTGTTTGCAGATTTTCATTCATGAGGGCGTATGCTATACTCACACATAGCTTGTTTCATGTCATCTCCCAGTTTAGCTTGAATGAAGTGCTCACTGTATTTAGGCAGAACAAGAGCCAGGCTGCAAAGAAAAAAAAAGACAATCGCACACAGAGTGATGATGATTGAATTTTATAGTTGGAGGTCATCTGCATGTTTTCCAAAAGCTTTAGATGCATGTGGTTATTGAAAAGCTCCATCAATCAAAATACACAACTAATTGAAGTTTAAATGTTTTCCAGGAGGGCATGCTATTCTGCATGTTTAGTGAAATGCATAAAAAAAAAAGAAAGTCTCTTAAATGTTTTCCCCATTATCCAAGCAGAGCCAGATGTTACAAACAAGAGAGCGACCCCTGTTGGCTTAAATGGTGTCCTCCATCAACAGTAGTGCTCTCAGTAGTTAGTGAAGGGACAGAGAATATTAATAAAGAAAATGCTGATATGGGTCGCTCACCTGTAATCCGTCCCATTGACTGGTGCCCATGTGTAGGTCCTGACTCCTCTATCTATGTACCTCTGCCAAAGATGATACACAAAGAAATTGGAATTCAAAATAGTTATGTAAAGCTAATGTAAATAGATTGAATATTGTACTGAATACTATTCCAAAACAAATCGGAATATTAAAAAATATGTGAATATCATTTAAAACAAATCTCTCTCTGTCTTTATTTTGGATTGATATATAATATCTTCACTGTGGGAGGATATTAATTACTGCAAACATGAGTGATCAGTGTATTCTTGTAGCAACAAGAATACAACATGACAAGCTGAATGTGAAAAAGTGGAAAGGATAAGGTTTATAACTTAAACTTTAATTGTAACATTAAAAGGCAACAAGCCTTATGTGGAGAAGTTTAAGAGACAAATGTTGGATAATAAAAATGCCTTAGGATCTTTATCATTTGGCTAAATAATTTTATAGTGAGAATAATCTATTGATATTGCAGAAGTCTTTCTTTGCCCTCCATACAATAAATGTAATGGAGCACTGAAAATATCTGACATCACATTTTTTTATAAGATCTGAGAAAACTGTGTACAGCTAACGAGCAGAAGTATGATGAGGGTCCTGTACAAAAAAGGATCCAAACAAACATAGTATAAAGTTCCCCAACATGCTCCGGTTTCACCCGCTAAGCCTCTCTATTATTTTCTCTTACCTCATCCTGTGTTTTCACCAGCGTTTGAATGGTGCGTTCTCCTATCTCACCATCGATCATCATTCTCCTGATCTACAGAGAGATGAAGAAACATACAGTTCCAGTATCAGTGGATCTGATTCACTTAGTATCAGGTGATTTGCAAACATTATACAGCATTGTCTCATAGTAATGACTCAGGGACACTAAATAAATCTCTTCCAGGAAGTGATGATGATAGCTTTATGAGGAGGCATGAGACATCTGGTACCTGGATATGTGCCTCTAAGTATATTCAACTCACTTGGACTGTAACTTAACGTGGATTTGTGTGTGTGTGTGTGTGTGTGTGTGTGTGTGTGTGTGTGTGTGTGTGTTTGGTAAGGGGACTCTAACTATCTGCATACCTTCACTTTGATGTCATTCTCCAGCTCAGCATCCAGAAAGTCGAGGGTAACAGGCTCCTGGAATTTCGGATTCTGTGGGGAGGATGATGAATAGTATTTCAATCAGAAGTTAAGTATTATGCTTAAACAAAATCTAATGGCACCTAACAGGATCAATGTGAACAAAAGATAGAAGAACTCTTTATCCTGAATTAGCCTGAAAGCTATTTTTATTATATAATAACCCCCATCCATACCACTTTATCTAAAGCCTGTTGAGTTGATAGACTAAAATATTATAAAATGCAATGGACCATTTTACAGTTGTTATTCATAGATGGTTTCTTTCCATGGCTATCAGCCAAAGAGAGAAATATCACTCTGCATCTTTGTACTATCGCTGCATTAAATAACGTCGGACATTTGAGCCACAGCGTCCTTTTGTGTTTAATTCAGGAGCATTGCTTATAATTTTCCCTAACACATGAATTTAATAAAATACAGAACATAAAAAATAGAAGGGTACCATATGGCAGCATTTTGACAACACATCTGTGACACCAGACAGCTGAATCAGATTTGATACAAAGTGACACTGGACCCTATTAATGTCCTCTCTTAAAAACCCTATACGTCTGAGTGGCTTTATGATGGTATAAAATAGTAGCAGTAATCTAGTGCTTCTCTATAAAACAGCAGTACATGGAATCTGATACTAGTTTGTCCCCCACAGTGTTCTCGAAATGTGGGGTGATGTGGTAAAAGCATGCAAGTTTTTTGTTTAGTTTTTTTTTTTTTTTGTATGGACATATGCAAAAGCTAACCTTGAAAATAAATAAATATGCTTTTCAGCAAAAGAATGTGGAATAAACTTTGCTTTAGTCACAGTGACGCTTAAGGTTTTATATAAAATTCTAATTAATGATGTGTGAGTTGCTACAGGGACAAAACAGCTATAAATGAAATACTCAATTGAATAGTATAAGTTGAGTTCCTTACATTTGATGGTAAGTGAAATAAAATGGAGCAGCAAAAAAAAAAAAAAAAAGAAAAAAAAGAAAGAGGATGAAGATGAAGCACCTCGACATAAAAATGAGAAGAGAAAGAATAAAAGATCAAGAGGTACAACACTGTGCGATACAAACTGATACATCAAACATACATCAGAAAGACAGGAGAGCATATGAAAAGGACAAAAACGGGAAGACTGGATGGTGTGAGGAGAAAAGTGAAAAAGATCAAATGAGGATTAGAGAGTGAGGAGCAACGAGAATAAGAAAGCGAATAGGGGAGAATCAGCAGGAGATTTGTTGAGGTAAACTGGGACGTCGGATCAAAAATAAAAACACTACTGCAACAAGGGGATCTAACAAGAGGGGATCAGGGGTCGCTAATGTGATGAACATGAAATATTGAGAAGCATAATCAAATACAGATAGATCCACTGCTGGGAGAGAGACAGAGAGGAAGACAGTAAGAAAGAAAGAGAACGAACACGTTCAAAGGGCCCAAGGTTGCCATCAGTATTCACACCATCTCCCATTAGACTGATTCAATGAGACAATGGGTGATTGACAGACAGCCTCCGAGCCTTACACATACACACAGCACTCAGGGCAGATAGGAAAATGTTATTAATAATAACAATGCTGTCTTGCTTGCATGCTACATGGAACTGAAGTAATTCTGACAATGCCTTTATGCATGTATATGCCTCTTTTTCTATAACACCAGGGTTATAAAGAACCCTGGTGTTATAGAAAAACTCCATCTATAGGACTGCGGTACACAAAACTACACGACTACCTACTTCTTCAGTCTACAGCACTGCACCTCTACTTTGTCTCACCTCATGAAAAGTGACAGCATACTTATTATTGAGCCTGAGCTTCCTGTTATGAATTCTTTTCTAGGAAAATTACAGAAAGATTAATGTGAAAGTCTGCAAAATCTCACATTGTGGGGGCTGATGTCAAAGTTTAGCACAGCCATAATCAAGAGGGGGAAAAAATATGTACTACACAGAGTGCACTAATTCCAACTGTAACTCAAAACCATTGTGAAAATGATTTCACCACATACACACATATGCAGCTTTGAGTTAAATATTCCAGTCTTACTTAAGATTGTGTTGGGCATATTTCAACATATGAATTACCGCGCCAATACAACCCACAAAACGAGATGTAAAATATCGGTTAGTTCTGCACGTTGAACTTACAATGCATGTACGGTAGGGCTAATCTTGATGGATTAGATAGTGGAGGATTGGACTGATAGTGTGTGTGTGTGTGTGTGTGTGAGTGTGTGTCTCCCAGGTTCCAGTCTTTCATATCTAGGGAGGTGCTGCCCTGAACATCATGACCTCAGACACAGAACCCAGTCCTGGAGCAGCACACGGCCTCTAAGTAGCTTGTCAGAGCCTCCTCGCCTCAGGCTGAATGAAGCGAGCGGCGGGGTTTACTAAAAGAAAAGGCTGGAACCTCTTGAGGGGTCATGGCTAATTTTTACTGGGTCGCAGCTTAATGCCTGCCAGTGGCTAGAAGTCCTGTTGCATTTATATGAGGAATTAGGGACTACTCCGGGCCTATGGCAGGTCAAATGTGGCGGAACAAAATTGGTATGATAAGTGGCATGTTAGCACATTAGCTGGTGGCTCGTGGAAATGCTGGGAATTTCCTTCATATTTCAACCTCGAGCCTTGTAAACCAACGGGCAATTAAATTAGTTAAAAGCAAGCTAGAAGCTACTTTAAAAGTGTATTATTTGTTATATATTACAAAAAATTTAATCTATTTATAATAGAAAATATAAACAGCAGTATCTCATATTTCCATGGTGCAAGTTCAATTCTAACTTGTGTGTACTGGTTTCACTTTAAAAGACATTTCTTTTATTTTTTGCCACATTGATTGTTTTCCCTCATTCAATTCATTCTTAAACATGCAGTATATATCAGTTGTTGCTGGGTTTACATATCTATTTTAGTTCAGTTGTTGTGTCACTATGTGGAAAATATAAGGCTTCAACACATGGACCCACTGAGCTACAAAAAGTTACACACAGGGCCAGATGTCATACCTTTGGCTGGAGATTGGGGTGCAGCAGGACATATCCATTGGGGTCAATGGCAAAGTAGTACCCATTCGGTCCAATCTGGTGGAAAAGATGGTGAACAGAGGAAATCTTTGTGCTGAGAACGCTACATGGAATCATGTCATTCCCTAATTACTCCAAGTCACAGATGAGAGAGTCAGAAAAGTAAAACTGACGACAGCTTATTGTCTGCATGCACGTGATACCATATGTAAACTCACTGTGAAGCGTGGTGTGAGCTTCTTGATGTCAAGCAGAGATACATCGATCGCCATTACACCAAGAATCAGCTGATTCTGATGCTGAGACAAAGTGCGGGAAAGAAAAGGAAGACATTATTATCACGTCCTGACACAGGGTTTTCAAACATGTAGCTTCTACACCGCACCTCTCCATTCCTGTCATCTCTGGTTTTGGTTTTATTGAAGACAGGGAGCGTTCCTGTGATGACCAGGCCCAGTTCCTGATAGAGACACAAGCAAATGCATCATTCAACTCAGTAAAGTTAAAATATAAAATCAGCTATTTTCATATCATCCAATTAGGACACAATAAGTAATGCAATACCAGAGCATCGAGGTACACGTTAGTCCACTGGACTTGTTTGGCCTGCTTGTCTGCGAGAACCATGGGTCTCCCCAAGACATCCAGATACTCCTAAATTGTATAAACAATATTTTTTTATTTCCCACTTTGTTTTCATGAAGAACAAAGTATAGAAAATAATAAATTACCTGTGTATTTATTCTAATGGCTCCGATCGAAGGAATCTCATAAAAGTAACCTGCAAAAATAAGAAATAGAAGAAATAAACCTTTTAGGAGATGATGGATAGATTCAGCAAGGCAGGAGACAATGAGGCTTATTATAACATTTTCATAATCAATTCACATGACGATGATCATCATCAACCATATTTTCATTATTATACATGTACACTACAGCACTATAGAACCCTTGGACCACCTGAGGGTTCAAATAAAGTATAAAGGCTTTTAATAAGAAGTATTTAGTCAACATATCAGAATAAGTGTAAAAACTATTCTCAAAAGCAAACACCTCTGGCATCCAATCACATGCCAACTTCTAGAAGCCAGCTAAAGAAAAACTTTAAAACTTACAAACTAAATCCAAAAGGTATTTCAGATTCCACCAAAACAATGAAGACACTCTTGATAAAACAGCAGTGTGCCAAACATGCAGAGACAGCTACACAGCTACACTGGGACTATTGAACGTCCCTACTCATGTGAAGGCGACAAGGTGTTCCATCAGGAGCAAAAACTTCAACAACGGTCACAGTGAACTTATAAGCAGAGCAGCCAGCTGGAGGCAAGTACATGTAAATGTGAAGTAACAGTGCTATAGTGATGTTGCAAATGGAGGATTCAGGCAAGTGATGAAGAGTCTGGAAATGATGTAATACACCGAGTCTGTAGCTTTTCAGTGAAAATGCCTCAAAGCACTGAATGATAAGCGGAAGCACCAGACTCACATAGTCCTGCTGAAAAAAGAAAACTTCATGTTTTGGGTATTTGGTTTTTACTGCTGCAAGTTTTTAGTGTCAAAACACGGGAGTGGTGGGAGAGATACTCTGATTCATATAGGCTTAAGTTAGGGTGTCTAAAAAAGAGAAAATTAATAGTGAATTAGTATTGTAGAATAATCTATTTCAAGATGCAAAATATTCATATTATTGGATTATAATTGTCGATGCATTCATAGGTAAACATCACATTACTTTACCATACTTGCAGGTATTAAAGCTGGAGCAGATTTGGACGACTCTAGGTACTAACAGCTGTTTAATCCACAGCAATACGTCATTATTTATTTTTGATTGTACAGTATTTTGTATCAAGAATTGACACTTGCACATTAACCAAAGCTGCCAATACATGTAGCAATGTAAAAATATTTACAATAACTTACAATAATACCTTATGAATTGTAGCTGAGTGCATTTAAGTGAGTGCATTTAGTTACCAACAGTGCAAAAAAACAAACATTCAATTTTGTAGCAATTAAAATTAAAATTGAATATCTATCGAATCAGATTAAGTTGACTCTTAATCATACTGTATCATATTGAAACTCCTCCCTCCCCCACAGAACCTCAGCCATCTGAAAACACAGTAAAAACCCTGGAGATATAATCTACAGTTTAGTACCTGTATTACATTAAGAATAACTTAATGCAATACAAGAACTGCAACAAGGAGACAGTCAGTCAGTGATGATGTGTGTGATGATTTGTGCTGTACCTTTGTTGGAACAGGCCATCCACTGAATGGGTCCTTTATCATAGTTGTGTTGTCCAACTGAGAAGGTGAAGATCCTCACCTGAAGCACAAAAGTAAACTCAACACTATTTTGACTCAAACCTTTCTCTTATTAATTCATATTCTTTATAATGCTGATAGAATAAATGAGACACTCCCCCCTTCAATTCATTTTTATCACTTAACTTACGATAGTCTTGACTTAATATAGTGCTGTAGCAGCACATACATACAGATGTCTTTCATTATTGCGAGTAGACGGTAACTTATAGTAAGTAATTATCTATTAGATAATTTAAATGAAACAGTGGTTGTGTTTCAACTTTTAACACAATGTGATACATCAAACATTTGTGTCTGAAACTGAAATATGCAATGAATTTCATATAAATAAATAAATGATTCTGAAGTGTGGGTACCACTGTCTCACATTCTTGTGCATGTGCATTGCATTGCAAGCAATAAGAGTGTCTTTGTTTCACACAATTTGCAGAAAACCTCATCTGCACTCTGCATAAACCTTTGGGTAAAGAGGATGTACACAAGGAAGTTTCAACCCAAAGGGAGCTCCAAAAAGCTGAGTCTAACATAAACTTGAGCACACCCACATAGATAAAAGCAAGCAATTCACACTGCACTTATGATATACCCCAGTGTGTGTATGTGTGTGTATGTCATCTACATGCCTTTTTGTCAGCATTGTATTTCTCCAGTATGGCCTGAGCTCTTTCCTCTCCTCCATCAGTAAACAGCATGATGATCTTGTTGCAGTTTGCTCTGCTCACATTAGACTAGCACAAGAAGTACACAAGAAATTTATTTATAACCATCATCAAATCAAAACCATAACAACAGTCCATGTCAAAAAGTATCTCCACAACCAGTGATTCGAAGCGATATTCACAGTTGATTTGCATGAAATCTACGGTGCATGTGTATGATGCAACATCACTAACATCCAGAGAAAGATCTGGTTCAAACTAAGCCACACATACAACCTAAAGCCTTTAAGTAGTAGTTCATCAGTGCCTGGACAGTATGAGTTGAGGTTACACATTGAACCAGCAGATGGCAGTAAAAGACAATACTCTGCTTCTGATGAACCCATGGCAGCACCAAAGATGCCATCCATTCAAAACTTACTCCAAGCTTCTTGTGTGCTCAGGTACACTTGGGGGAGCTTTTTCATTATGGAAAAAAAAAAATGAAAACTAGAAAATCTTACCGCAGAGAGCTGTTCAAAAGCGAACTCAAAGCCTTTTGTGTAGTTTGTGATCCCTTTCGCTGTAATGTTCTGTACAGCGTCCTTCAGCAGCTTCTTGTTCCTCACATTGGCTTGAACCAGATGGTCAAAACACGCCGTCTTCTTCACCCTGGTGTTGAACTTGTAAATAGAGGCAAAGAGTTAGGACCTGCATATTGTTTCATACGATCACAACATATGTGTATATGTGCCAAAGTATAGAAACCCAGCACGCAGATGCACACACAAACACTCCCACCTGGCCATTGCTGTTATCAGGCAGTGGTAAACAGACACATTCATCAAGCTCCACTAATTGCTTCACATTCTCAGAGCTCAACGATTTGGTACCCATGGAAACAAGATTCTGCTATATAAGAACAAGGTTAGGCAGCAACACCACATTCATTTTAAAGGTGAGACCTCCTCATTTCCAACCTACAGCACGCATATGCTCGCAGACTCCATCCAACGTTAAATAAACGCTCGCCTCCTTCTATGTTATACAGAATTGTGTTTCAAGTCAGACGGAGGGTGTATAGGTGAACAAAAGCTTTTATATAGGCCTAGAGTGAAAGGGCAGAAAGGACGTTTTAAATGAGCTCACAATGACAATAAGAATAAATGACAGAGTACCGATTATATAACAGAAAATAATAAATAATAATAGTGCATGAAGGACATGGGACAGCAAAGTAATAAAGCAGCACATCTATCGTGTTGCAGAACTCTTCTAAAACAATACTGCACCTCATCGATCCCAGCTAATCAATGTGACTATGTGAGATGACCAACAGGGCGTCTGAAAACACTGATCTACACGGACAAGCATGGAGGCAAAAAAAGGAGGCCTGACCGCATGCGTGCATGGGCGTACGTGTGCGTTTCCAATGAGCCAGACAGCCTTGAAGTTCCTAGACTGACAGTAACAGAGACACACATCTCTACTGAACTGTAAGGCAATATCACGACTTCTGCAGTTTGAAAAAAAAAGACTGATTCAAGGCAACAGCACATTAGCACATGCAAACGCACACCGCCACAATGGAAGTTCACATAATTGCCCACGTGGAGCAGACGGAGATCTTTTATCACACAATCTATTAAAAGCAGACGTGAGGAAGGTGAGATGGGGATGTGGGAGGGTGAGGAGCAGAAAGTGAGAGCAAGAGGACAAAAAAAAAGAGAAAGGGGATTGTGTGAATACGGGATTTAAAAGCAGGGGAGTGAAAAGGTGAATCACTCGTAGAAAATCATATTATGCTGCATGTGACACGTCAATCATGAGATAGAAAGGAACTATTTTCCAAGAAATAAAAAAAACACATTGTGCAATTACTCCAAAAATATGCATTGTTGCTATTCCGTGTTATTGACCTTGCGCACAAATACTACAGTAACTACTACAAATTCTACTCATCCCTTGTGAGCCTATTATAACAGCTCTTTTATCTGTGTGTGTGATGGTCCCGACTTTGGGAATGGATTAGGGATGACACAAGAGAGAGATGGCTAATCTTCAAACCTTAATCCCGCCGGATTGTCTGTTACTCTGGTTTGCTGCTCTGGCTTGTCCACTAGACTGACGCTGGCTAGCAACTCTGGCACAGACTAACACGGCTGAACAGACTGGATAAATGTGACTGAGGCTCAGCGTGGAAGGAGGGTGAGAAAAAGCAAGTCCACAAGCGAGAAAGAAAATAGAGAGGATGAGCATAGACAGGGACAGAAAGAGTAGAAAGGAAGAGCCTGCAGGATTCTTCTGACCTACAGCAGCTGTTGAGGAAGTGTGTGAGCATCTTCCATGACCAAATGCCAACTTAGTCCCTGGGCTACTGTTAATGAGGAGGGATTTATGGGTAATATCAGAGATTAATGATTTAGTGTCAGATTACAACAGCTAGAGGGCCAGACACGGGGCTCTGTGGGTGTGGTGGTGTGTATGTCAATGACAGAGGGAAACAGTTAAAGATAGAAGGTGACAGAGAAAGAGAAATGAGTTTGGTGCGGTAGTAACAAAATGAACACCACTGACAGTTTGCTTACTGATATAACAGTCACAGAATAGAAGGAAATGGTTGGGTGATTCTAGTACATCATAACCTGCTATCGTAGGTTATGATGTACTGAGATACTGTACTTCTCACTGTTGTGCACAGATACTGTATAGCTGTCCTGTTCAGGATAGGGTTAGTATCACCATTACAGTCACCATTACTCACAGTTTTAGCATCAGATAATGTGATTAGGATAATCTGACCAAACTGTTGGCTTGTTGACATCCTGCCTACAGTCCAACTGTTCATATATCCTACACTTTTCAATGTCATTATAGGAATATCTCTGTTTTCCCAGATCTCAGATGTTACCATCTAAACTCTTTGTTAAAGCTACAAATATTAGACCTAATTGTAAGTTTTAATTTAGATGGTCTCTTTAGCACTCAACACATCCAGTGATGCTGTGGATCTGGCTCCCAGTAATGCAGGACAGCCACTGCGCTTTAGTTTTAGAAGACAGCAGGAAAACATGTCAAACAAAGCACAAAAAAAGTTTTAAGTCAAAGCTTCACTTTTTGAACTAATCTCTCATTCTGTCTCACTTTCTTAGACGCACACAAACACACACTGAGGTCCCTGACAGATTCCGATAATTGAACATCTTTGCAGAATCACAAGTCCACCGTGAAACAGAATACATTGCGTCCAAGACAAAGGGTCCCCAAGGAGAGGAAACAGACTCTGAATGGCTGTCTTTGTGCAAGGAGAACGAAGACAGCTCCAATCTCTATAAAGACCCATCTCAATAAACACCTCCACAGGCACCCATCTACGCATCAAACAGTGTCTTGATTGGCTCTTTCTGAGTGTAATCACAAGCGTGGAGGGCTTGGGATAGATGGTCAAAGAATGAAAAGTTAGAGAGGGGGAGCAGGGGATGAGTGAGAAATGAAAAAAAAAGAATGAAGCAAAGACAGTCAAAGCAGCAAAACCGAGAAAGTCGGGGTATCGTGTATGAAAGACGACGTGCTCGGTGTGTACAGAGAGATCATTCATTGACACTGAGATGGATGGAGCTCTACGTTGAGATGCTGAGAGGAATTGCATGATTCAATGGAGTAAAGAAAATGTGATAGAGAGACCAAGAGGGTGATGAATGGGTATTTCTTAGGGTTCACTCCAGTCAGAGGTGCAGTTTTAATTCCTTCAGGAGCAGTGGGAATGTACACACAGCACACACACACACACACACACACACACATAAACACAAACATGGGTAAGGAGGTGGGGTAGGGCCATGTAGTGCAGGTTTTAATCCTGCACACCAAATGGAGCAGTGGATATTTCATTAAAGGTCTGTAGCAGGGTGGTCAGACCTGACAGAAATCTATATTTCATTACTTGTCATCCATCTTTCTGTCTGTCTTGTGTTTCTGTGTGTATGGGTGTGTGTGTGTGTATGTGTATGCATGTGTGCAACATCTTCAGGTCTTTTAAAGCGGTCATATTACGCATTTCGTGGTTACATATATACTATGTACCATCAAAATGTTATATATTTTTTTTAAATGCACCGTGACTTTGATATGAACATCTATAACTGACCATCTGTTTTGGGCTCCTATACAACCAGCTGCTCAGTGTTTTAATTTTGTCAACAAACATTTTGACGATAACTTTTTGTCGACGAAGGCTTCCTTAATTGCTAAGTTTGAACTAAAAGCATAATTTAAAAAATATATTATGACAGAAATTATGATGAGATCTTTGTTCAGCACAACATGATGAATAAACAAGATGAAATCCATTTCTTATTTTTGGCAGACAATCCCAGTCCCCATCTGAAAGCACCGCAGGTTGTTTTCTTTTCTAACCAATCATTTGCTTCTGTTCTTTTGAAAATGCAAATCCCCACTGTGTCCAAGCATCTTTCAGACAGGTCCACTTTTGCAAACCTGTAATCGCAAAACTTTGTACAGGAGTCGCTGACACCTGCCTGCTTCAGTTAAACACGTAGTCAGCCACAATACTCCCTGGTAGTTTTAATGTTGGAATGGTCAGCATGGACATGGACAGGTCTGCTGCTACACAGTGTGATGTGATGGGTGTGAAGTTAGATTTTGTCTCTATTAACCCTGCCCACATTCTTTCCACTACCTAACTACTAACTTGGTTAGCTGAAAGGTTTATAGTCTGTATTCCAGGAAGGCCCACCAGAAGTCTTCCCCAAGCTGGCCAATGAACACAGAGCTGTCTGACTCTCAAGTCCAGATAAGCTGCTACATAAATACACGTTGTAACATGGATTTGCCATTAATAAGCTTGTAAATGCTATAATATGGCCACTTTAAATATATCTCAAGGTTCATGAATGGGTATAAGCCCATTCATGAACACATAACTGAATCTGTCACTCAGTCTCTTTTCTCAGCATGCATCATGCCCCCTGTTGTCTCACACAAACAGATCACCCAGCGCTCAGCAAGTGGAAGGTTTAGTAATACTCACATAAACTACATTGACATAGTCATCATCAGACAGAGTCTCTAGCATCTCACTGACGGAGGTCCTGATCAGTTTGAGAGTCAAGCCAGACACACTCCCACTCCTGCAAGAAAAAAAAAAAAACAACACCTGACAGCTTCTCACTGCAATCTGTCAGCTCAATTCTTGTCCTGTGAGATTTTACTGAATGTAATTAGAAAGGCTTCTTCCTTGGGAAATGAATTAGATTATGTGGCAAATCTGGGAGCGCATGCATTATAATCAGGGGAAATCATGACTGATGTAGAAAGGTTATGGATCAATGAGGTCATATTGTAACTCACGCGTCTACGAGGATTAGCATATCTTTGGGCGAGGCAGCTCCTTGAATATACCTAGATAGATGTCAATCAATAAAAAGACAAAATGCACTGAAATACACGCATTCTACATAATAGTAGTACATAAAGATCAACACCAGTGATGTACAGATGAAATAGCAAATATAAGCAAGAAGATAAAACATGTATGTTAAGCATTACATAAGCAATATGTATATATTATTATAAGCACTGCACTCACTGACACGAACTGGTCTAAAACACCTACAGCTAAACAAGCAGCTACATAAACAGTCTTATCATAAACATATGGACCAGAGTACATCAAGATACAAATCGTCGGCCTGAATACTGACCAACAGCGTGTTATACTTCATCTGTATTTGTGGCACATTTCTTACCATGGCCTCCTGCGGACATCATACAAGTCAATTTTGCTCGGGGTTTTACGAGCATCCATCCAGGGAGAAGCTTTGAAAAAAGAGATTGAATGTGTGATTATTATTTCGCTATAACCACACATTCCTATGTTGATCCCGTTTCTGACACATGTGAAGTCATGACTGGTCTACAAATATATGGCAATATGTCCTATTCAGCTCAGGAATGTGGAATCGCTGTCGTTGTTGTTTAGAGAAGAGAGGCCACATTTAGGGAGGATAGAAAAAAATGCGTGTGTTTGTTTCATAAAGACAGTTGGCTTGTTGGATGGAATCCTTACACCATCTACATCTACATCATGTTTCCTGCTCACTAAAATTATTCATAAAGAGGTAAACAGCAGGGAAATAAGATAAAATATTCAGCCGAGCTGCAAAGCGCCGAGCACTGGATTCTCTTGCTTTGACAACGATCAGTTGCCTTCTATCTGTATGCTATTAGTGAGGGGCACCGTGAAAACAAGCCAGTGTGAGAGTGTGTGTGACTGCCTATCATGCCAAAGAACAAAGAGGAATAAATTCAGGCCCAATGAAAATTCATGAATATTAGACATAAACTTTTCCCATAAAGCTATATAGAGTCAATGATGACAGGGGAACTCATGAATAGAAATAGCTTGGCAGAGAAAACACTTGCAGCAGAGAGCAGCACTAGACTAAAGCAGTTAAAGATAGCGTGACAGTATCTATGGCATCACATATAACATCAGTGCAGGTTGAGCAATACCGATTATTTATTGAGCTTATTAGCTCACTGAAGGCAGGACAAACTAAACTCATGAATACATTCACGGGCTGTTTGTAGTTATGATTAAAAGCCACATGCTCTATCTCAGGTCAACCAAATGATAATCAGTAGATTGTCCCTCTGTTTTGGTAAGAAAGGACGCACACAGCTTCAGTGTGATATGAAAAGCTACAGCAGACAAACACCTTTTTTTTTTTTTGTTTTTTTTACCTGGGTAGTAGCGAGCCAGGCCTGTAGCGCTACCAAACACCTGCCAGAGAAGTGTTGGGTCGTCCTCTCTGTTCTTTCTAAACACATCCTCCAATGCCTTGGTCCAGTTAAGCTCATTCAGCACAATGGTGGCTGGAAACAAACAAATACACGTCAAAAGTCTACATGTCTCTATGTGTGTGTGTGTATTTTCCATTAATGATTCAAAGAGTCAAAAACATATGTACACAAGGCGTTGTGGACTGTCAAAGACACATGGGCATCCAGGATTAACATGCTCATTAACATTCACACACAGATCCTCTCAGTATCAGTCGCCACTCTCCGGATGTCCAGAGGGACACCTCGGCAAATATTAGGCCAACACAGCCAGCAAGTGCCAATATTCTGCAACATATACTAACAAATGACACAGTATTCTGACCAGCAATGGGTCTGCACTGAGAGAAATTAAACAATTTCATTTAATTTAAAGTAATTTTAAAGTGTTTCATTTTACCTGAAACATCCGATAATGTCTCTATGTGTGTGTGTGTGTGTGTGTGTGAGTGTGTGCATGTGTGTGATTGATAGCGTGTGTTGTGAACGGCAACTGGCATTATGGATGTAATGACACAGCACCCAGACAGCTCAGAGCCACATAACATTCCCTGTGATAGATGGACACAGCATATGCTGCCCCAACTCTGTCTTCACTCTGTCTGCCTGTCTCTCTGCTCCTCTTCTTCTTTCTCTCTTCTTTCCTTTCTTCATCTCTCTATAATTGTAATAACATAGTGCCCTATATATGCTGTTATGGGAGTCTCTATATCTCTGTGTGTAAGTGTAAAAATGCATGTGGTGTGAGATAGATCGGTTTCCTGCATTGAGTGTGGCATGGCTCATTGATGTGCAAAGCAAATACTGTTCATTTGCATGCATGCCTCTAGAGGGGAGAGTTAATGAAGCCTCAGTTGCCAGGAGTCCGTGTTTTTATTACACAGAGACAGAACATGCAATATGTGTGCATAAGACAGCAATGTATTTTCCTCATTAAATGTTGAATTTGTTTTTTGTGTTTTTTTATTGAATCGGAAGAAAATACAACCAAACCACCTGTTAGATTATAGAAAAAATGCAAATAGACTGTGTGACTTTTGAGTGAAGGCTGACAGGTAAGTAGAAAGCTATGAAAAAGACCCGCTGAAATGGCCAAAGAGCCAGTTAGTCACAGTAGATGCATAGACGTAAAGTAAGACAAACAAACATACACTGCTTCATAAGCAAACAAAAATATCCAAAGCAGTGGTATTGTGTTACTTCGTAATGTTTCCAGTAGATTTAAGTGCTCCTGAGTTAGTAATAATATTTAATAAGCTTAACTGCTTCTTCATGGGGCGTACAGTAGCCTCTATTTGCCCATATTGCCACTGACACTAATGAATTCCCAGGCTGCACCCAGCGTGGCTTTGATGCCACACTGAATCTACACCCAGTGACGACTTCATCTCAGTAGGATATCTGGGGTGCAATATAACTAATTCACTATTAAATAACATTAGAACATTAGATAGTACGTTATTTCCACTCCTTTATCAACCCATTATCTTAGCTTAGCACTGAACTGCCATGATCCCAGCCTTGTTTTGTACGTATGTATGTGTGTGTGTGTTTTGTCTCTTCCTGCCACCCTTGCTGCTCCGCACTAACTCACACACACACACTCACACACACACACACACACTGCATATACATGCTTTCTCTTCCAGCCTCTTCTTACACACACATCACCTGGCCACACCCTTGCTGCTCTGCCCCCTCTCACACACACTCACACATACACCCGCACATCCACTATCATGCCCAGCTGCTGCCAATCTGTGGTCAGTGTCTTTACAGTGTACCCTTCAGTTCCACTCACCATTTGGAATAAAACAACTTTTTTACCTTTTTGTACCTGTCACCATTTCCTTACAGTATGCAGTCTACATATCCCATTTCTTTAGGTCATGCAAAAAACAAATTGTAAGCCAATTCTGATGTAGCCGTCAAGGTAGAGTAGTTCCAGAACACACAGCACACGGTATATGATAGTCAATAACCATCATCAATAATCATATATGAATGTATAAAACATCTATAAAAGTTTAGTTTTAAGAATGTAAAATATTTTGGGGAAGGTTATACTGCATCACCTTGTAAAAAAGACATACATTAAAAGACAAAACTAAAACTACTTGTTATTAATGTGATTAATAAAAAAACAAACCCACTGAAATCAACCATTGTTTCCTATTGCATTGTGTATCTCTCTCTTTATCTAATACTCCGTCCTTGGACCAACAGACGTGGCAATTGTGGCGATCTCTCTGTGACTTGAATGTCTGTTACCTATCCTGTGCTCATCTCACACATGTGATGTGCTTCCTATACAAGGTGATTTCATAAACTTGCCTCCCACTTTACCCAGAGAATCCAATTTTGTTCAGCTGAGCAAAGGCTATTCCTGGAACATTTATAGGGTGGCGATCAAATTGGAGAGTTGAAACCTCAATAATGTATGAATCCTGTGTCTCTTTTTTTTTTCTCCAGAAATACAAAATATATACCTCATGTGTGTCCATATCATGCCTATATCTGACACCGCACAACACAGGTTATTTGTATTCATGTGGGGAGCAGATTAAAGGCCTGGTTTACTAAAGGCTTGCGTGCACTGAATTGCTGGCGCATCCACAGTGAAATGTGAGAATGAATTTTTCACTCAACTCACTCAAGACACAAAACAAACTCCTATTTGGTTCAGCTACCGCTTGAGAGGGACTTAACCCGAAAATGCAGAACTGAGTGGAAGGACACAGTTTTTAGGTGTTTCTTACTGTAGAAGCAATATTTAATTCACTAATTGCAAGAGAGGTACATGTTTGTGTGTGCAAGTTGTCACAGACGTGATCTGCCGACTCTGTCTTTCTTCCTAATAGTGCCACTTCAAACTGACACAGGCATCAAATATATATACATTTAACCTAAATACAAAAAAACCTTGTCTCAAACTCAGACTAAACTATTTTGTTCCCATTACCCGAGATTGTTCTCCACAACGAGAGCGTGCTCGGAGCTTTGGGTTCTCACACACATACACACCCACACTTGTAGTTTCTTTCATCTTGTTCAGATCAGACTTCAGCTTTGGATTGCTCCCAGCAGCTCAGCATATCTATGCATACTCATTACAGGCTACCAATAAACAGCATCCTTGACGGAAAGAGAGAGCGAGGAGTCACAGCAACCAGCTCAGATCATGACCACAGAGGTGTCTCGGTTTAAACGCACAAAAAATACCACAATCAGTTTAAAAGTATTGTCCTCATCTCCATCCTCTGTTTATGCCCCTGTCTCTGGGGTTACCGGAAAGGTGAAGTACATAACCTTGGGGCCAGACGGTCCCCCAGCAGGCTAAGGGCCATGCTGAGGAAGTCACCCCACTTTGTAGTCCCTCCAAGTCATTGCTGACGCACCACACCCCACTGCACACTAATTACTGAAGATCTAAACACATGCAGACACACAGATTGCCTGTTTCTCACATAGAAACATAAAAAAAATTCATAAACAGCATCAATGCAGCATGATGATCATGTTAAAACTCACCATGAATCATTGTATTCTTGAGCAACTGAACACTGCATTGCTCTCTTTTTGTAAGTCACACTATGATGAGAACATTACCCAAATGCTTGAAATGTAAAAATAGAATAAAAGAAAGCTGTCCAAATATAATACATAATTCAGAACACAGTTAAGATATTCAGCAGACCATCCATAAGTCATTGACATTCAACTTGAGCTGTGCTAATGTCAGAAGGAGTCTAGAGAATCAAATTATTCTGAACAACTCAAGCTAAATGTCACCACACGATGATGAAATGATCAGAAATATACTTTTATAAAAAAAAAAAAAAGGGAGGGGGGGCGTTACACGCTGTAACAGATGCAAATCTGTTATTATAATCTTAATTCTGACAGCACAGTTAAATGGCTCTTACATCTTAGCATTACTTGGTTAGCATTAGCAGACCAAGCACCATTACTGAGCAGGTGATACTGCATTTCTGTCTTATTCTGTGGTGCAACCAGCATTTCTGATTTCACAGTGTTAGACTACATCTCACAGATACAAGTAATGGCCAGGACACAGTAGAGTACAGGACTCCTGTTGAACATCCTATTATACAGTACTCTATTACTTTTGTAAAATTGTTATACTACAGGTACATTTGATAAAGTATGATGTGTGAAAAGCATTTCATAATGGGTTAGTGTGTCATTTGTATCCACGGTTACAACCAGAGTGTGTGTGTGTGTGTGTGTGTGTGTGTGTGTGTGTGTATGTGTTTGTGTGTGCATGTACGTGAGTGTGTACTCACCTCCATCATAGATGTCAGTTGGCACGTGGACAGCCGTGTGGTTGTAATCAGTCAAACGTTTAAACGATGGATCCTCTTTAAAATCTGGTCGAATCCTGTATTTTCTTCCTTCCGTCTCATTTGCATCCAACTGGGTTAAAACAATCAAGATGCAGACAGTGATGATCATAGGTTTAACACTAGAATCACAATGATGTATAATTAACCAGCTGCTGTTTTTCATTATTTACTATTATGTTTCTGTACATTATTCAACCACCGGTCATTAACTTTTCCTAAAACTGTGTTATGTAGCACCCACTATTGTTAAAAATAAAACCACATGGAAAATGTATACCTATACGTAAGTGCCAGCTATATTAAGCCTTTATTTTTGTGCAATATAACTTCACAAGTCACAAAGCAACACCTTTTACTTCCCGAGATCACACTTATCAGACAGAACTGTGTCATAATTCAACAGCCTATAATGGATAAAATTAAGTGAAGCAGGAATTAGAGGCACTGAATGCATAGTGCAATGGTGTGGTGATGTGTGGACATGGAGCAGTAGAGAATAAAGTATATGGTGAAGGCTTAATGCAAACAAAATAAGATGTTTGCCAATTACCTGATATGCAGAAAAAGTGTCAATATTTGTAAGACACAGTTATTGTAAACTGAACAGCAAAGGAAAAAACAATACATGAGCTATCTGTGTGATGTTATGACTTAAAACCTTTTAGATTACCTCAAGGTTCTTAGTGTTGCGCTCTCATTCAAATTATATACAAATCAAAAAATACAAATTAAAACTTAAGTGAAAGTGTCAGCTTTGTAGCACCTACAGGTAATTAGTAGGATTATGAAACCATCCAGTGTTTATTGGTGGTTATTGGTATTATTATTGCTGATTATTGTCTCTTTAGGCTACTTTTGTAATAAAAAAAAACCCAGATTATCTCTGAATGTGATTAATCTTGTTTTATTTATACTACTACTACTGTACATCAACCAATTTCCTCTAATTCTCATTTTCACTTAGTGTTGTTACCTACTTAACCTCTTAGGACCTGGCACACATTTTCACATTTTGGGCTCTTGTGTGTGCAAGCTGATCGCAACTGTTACACAGCCTTTCACAAATAGGTGTGTAAAGAAAAGGGCATTGCTAGTTTTAAATGCAAAATGTTGTTATATGTGTCTTATGTGTTGATAAAAAAAAAAAGTGTTATAATTAGGTTAAAATGTAAGCATATGATGTCTTTTCTGAAAATGTTTGTGAAAAGATGATGCTTAGTTTTTATACCTATTGGGTTCCAATAAGCCCAAATAGCAGAAAGAATTTAAAAATGCATATCAAATTAGAGCTTGGGTCTTAAGAGGTTAAATATCTTAGATTCTAAAACAACAGAAACAAAATACACTTATATTTCAAGATCTGCCCTATCCTTTGTGAGAACCATTCCTTAATACAATGAGATAATACATTTTTAGCATTGTTAAAGCAGTATTGTGGTCTATGTGTAAATTTTACTCCTGGCTGTTTAAGGGTTCTGTTTATTTTATGTATGCATAAATGAATTTAAAAGCAGAGTACGGTCTGTTACTCATCAACTCCTGTTGACGCGTTAATGTTAACCCTCCCAACGCATGAACTAATCGACTGTAGACTTGATGGTATCTTTTTTTTTCTCTTGGGAGAAGTAGCAGGACCGAGCCAGGCTGTCTATACCCCTTGTGGAGATTTATAACTCCAACCGCGCATTCACCAATTTGCATCAATGAGAGCAGCACAAACAGGGAGGTCCATGAAGAAAAGCGTGATGAGATATGGAGAAAATAATTTGGGGTAGAGAGGGAATGACAACATGAGGTGGAGAGAGAGAGAAAAAAAAAAAAACAAGAGGGGGGTAGGGAGAGAGCGTGTGAACAATTGCTTCCTAATAAAGCAACAGTGTAGCCAGCTCATACATCTCATCTGTCAATTAGAGGAAAAACATGGTAGAAACCTCTTCACCTGAGAGAGGGTGGGAGGAGGGATGACAGAGAGGATGCTACATAGGAAGCCTGGAGAAGAGGCAAAGGAGGGAGAGATTGCAGTAAAAGGCTGAGGCAATGATAGAAACTGAGAGTGAAAAAAAAAAAGATATGAATGTGGTGGATAGGAGAAGGAAAATGGAGGGCACCACGGGAGAGAGACAGTGCTGTGTAGCAAAGCCATATTACTGGCCCTATGTTTGAGTGCGACCTACGTGTCTGTACGGTTGTAAATGGAAGGAGAGGAAAATAGGGAGAACAAAACGGAAAGCACACTCACATTGTCCTTTGCGTTGTAGTAGGAAATTTCATTATCCTGTAAACAAGACACACAGACGCTTTAGGGCGTTGCACAAAGAAGTGTAACATTTATGAAAGACTTAATTCATTCCTAAACAGTTCTTTATTTTTTTTGGCACGCAATTCCAGTAGAAATTCTTCAGTTTTATGTTAATGAAGACGCTGGTCCATGCTACTAGAAGAATTAATACTGTATGAGTTGAGCTGACTGTGCTGAGTTTTCCTCTTTTTACATCTGTGTCTATGTGCCTGCAGCCATTTGCAATGCTCCGGGGAGGCATTCCCCTGCCATTGTGAAGGCAATATGGTCATTCACAGCTTAGACACATATACACTGTTGTATAACCGTCTCTGTGGCACACATGTTTCCTGACCACTGCTTCCCTCTCTGTTATAATTGTCTGCCACTGTGGTTCTTAGAAAGCAGAGTCTCTGTCATCTCTAATGAGAGGCATAATGAGTCATAACAGAGTGTATAATGTGCAGTAAACCTATTTACTAATGGAGCTGTATTCACTGCTAACAATACACTGACACAAACACATCCAGCCTACTCAAGTGAAGTGAGTTTACTGTATATCCAGTGAATTTAGCATGACCATTAGTGTTTGTGTATCTGTGCATCTCCTCGTGTACATGTAGCATACACACACACATAAAACTTACAGATACTAGATGCAATCCATGTACTTATGCAGGTTTTTTCTGTTTGCATTTTCGTGTCCATTACCTCAAACTCATCTTTCCACTGATGCTCCATCTGGAAGTTCTCAGCAGCTGTGGCCAGTTTCTGGGGAGTGAAATATGACAGGGATTTAGATTGGAAACTGCACAATGGCTCCTTCGCAGCATCCGTCTAATTATAGAAAACCTGAGCAAAAGAGGGTATGTTGAAAGCACGATGGAGACCATCACGGAGAAAGAGAAATTATTATGATCTCGCTCACACAAGCTCAATCTACAGGGCTATCACGGTGGTACAGCACTGTCCACTAAAGGCCAAACCACAGAGTGGTCATAATGTCAGAATGAAAAGGCTGTACTGTAGGAGTCTAGTGTGTTAGTGAAAGAGAAAAGAGAAAGGAGCAGAAAAGGGGGGTTCAACTATGTAAGAGCTGCCAGATCATGGAATAAAATCAAGAGCAAATGGATTCCCAACTGAGATGCTGTCAATCAAATTGGCTATTACTAAATAACAGGGACATATAAATGTAATTATCCCCACCTTTGCTCTACAAATTTCTATCTAATGCGCATTTACACGCAGTCATGTAAAGTACAAAGTACAAGCAACAAAAAGGTGAGCACTAAATAAAGTGTACATATTCATCACTCTGGGACTGGATGGTGGTCTTAACTGTTCTGTGAACGTCTTGGGAATTACAATTGAATACTGAAACATCATTAACTGGGAACTAAACGTTTCTGAATAAAGTGACATATTCAAACATTGCTTTCCAATTGCACAATGCACTCTGTGCCTCAGCTGAAAAAGGGGAAGAGACACGAATCGGATTTTGACATTTTACATTTGATGTGTGAAGTAATCAACACAGTATTGCATACGTTTTAAAAGTCTCACTCAAAGTTTGACTTTAAAGAACAAAATTACGCTAAAGAACCCGGTCTGTCCTGCTCGGACACTACTGGATCAATAGCAAGGTTACAACAGACTCCTAGAAACAAATGAAAACGATGGACATAGACTAGATTTATAGCTGATGCACGTGTTGAACTGTGCACAACATCAGGCATGTTTGATCTGTGCTTGAGCCAATGACTGGGAGATACTGAAGAATATTTCATCCCGTTCTTTTAGTGAGTGCGGGTATGAATGTGTATGTGTGCGTCTACGACCATGTGTCTGCTGTCGGCAGTGGTACCATTCTTGATCAACAGTCCCATCCCTCTGGCCTCCAATCCTGGGCTCTGTTCCAGACCTGTCTCTACCGCCTCTGCGCTAGCTGTCAGCGGCTAATTATACACTCAACTCCAGCCGCAGACACACACTTACACAAAATAGTGATCATGAAGTTATTACGCACCCTGCTAACGACGTACAAAAATAGCACGTTCTGTCACTGTAAGTAATGAATCATATGTTTTCCATTTGTAAATTGCGTCAAATATTCAGAGCGGAGGTTTGCTTTCACACACTGATGTGGTTAAAACTATTTCAGTGATTCAGTGAAGTATAGCACTTTTAAGTGTAGTCTTAACACATGCTCACACTGCAGCCATAATCCCAACTGATACTGGATTCTGTACCATATATTACAGTACTGTACATGATATTCGGTAAAGTATTGCAAATTTCCCCACTGATTTTAATGTCGACATATAAAAAATATTTTTCATTTCTTATTAATAATTTAAATGCTAAATCTTTTATTGAATAAAGAAATGGGAGGGAAATTGTTTATGTACAGCACTTTTTAGCTTCATGATGCCATGTTTGTCATTCAAATGCATGCATTTTCATTTTTTGTCTCATATAGCGTGCACATTACTCCATATGCAACACAAATGTTAGCTAAAAACCTGTAATTTCACTTTAGTAAATACAATGACAAACATGGAAATTAGTGCACAGATACAAACAAGCAACAAAAACAATATTTGTTCGTTTCTGTGATACAAAGTGTTCAGATTAACTGATGATAAAAGAAATTGCAAAATGCAATCAAACAAAACAACAGATTCCTCTGCAGGTCTGTCTAAACCTAAAGTGTTTCTCCAACGTGAGTAATACTATTTATTAATCTGTTGTTGATACATAGCTTCATGTATTCAGTAATGTGTCCATATTTCCATTTTTGTGTATATAAAAAATGGAGGAAAACTGTAATGTTATATTTTTAGGATAACTGAGCTTCATCACTTGTGCATAAACACAAACCAGCTCTAAAATAGGTTTAATTTCTAAATGTCTAGTACAGCAACACTGCAAAAGCATGAAACACACATGAACAGCTGGGTGTGAACATATGGTTATTGATTTCAGATCTCTCCTTTGGTCCTGCATTTCTTTCATGGCACGATGCTGTAGCTATATGATCTGACATAAGGAACCGCCATACCTTATAGGTCAGAGTCTAGCAAATTAATGTAAAAACATCCAGAATTATGTGTGAAAATATACTTCTCCTTCCGATTTACTGGTTATGAACATATACATGCAAACACACATGCGTATACACACACACACCTCCTAAGAGAGCAGGCCAACAAGGTTGTTAAAAATTCATGACAGTGCTTTGACGAGGCTCCTCTCCCCTCTGGGAGATATAGAGGAGGGGTGTGTGAGGAAAGATACCTAATTACCCTTCTCTTTGCCTCTGTATCGCTCTCAATCTCGCTTTTCACCCTACACTTACACATACACACACACACACAAGACACCAAAGAGAGCATCAACAACATTAAATCCGCTCTAGACTACAGAGTTTTGATTTGATGAGACCATTCCTTGAGTGACAGCTACCCTCTCTAAAGTGGCATAACAGTTCATTACAGAGCAACAGCAAGTTGCCATTCCTGCCAATTAGAAGCCAGCCTTGCCCTGTTGAAACACACAAATTTACTACTACAACGGTTTAGTTAATGGGAGTGCATAACACTCTCCCCGTAGCGCGCTTGATCTAACCGCTCATTAGTCTCCTTCTCTCTTATTGTAGTATACATACCCGAGTTCCACACCATAATGAGCCCACTCTGTCACTGGATGACCACTAGAGATCTTAGGAGTGCCACAGCTCCCCTGCAGCCTTAATGGGGAAAGAGAGCTGCATGGATACCAGAAGACTGAGAATTGGCTCTGTACGGAGGGGGAATGGTTGAAGGAATCCGGTGCTTCAATGAGAAAAAATGATTCTTAAGAAACATAAAATCTAATACTGGAAGCCCAAAGCATTCAATAACATCTGCAGGGAGTGTTGCTGATACACGCTGGTGGACTATATCTTCATCCCAGTTGAACACTAAAGTGCCCTAATGATAACTGCTGTTGTATTTCACTTCATTCACCTTCCACTGTCCATACACACAGATGTATGAGATCATCACTCTGCAGCCATTGAGAACGCAGGAAGGTTTGAAGCCGGCCTGCAGCTAGAGTGTTGGATAGCACTGGAGTCCTACAGTACCTGCTAGCCCCGGAGAGACAGATTTCTGCCTGTTCTCACCAGTCTTAGTTGTCATTCTGCCAGGGCAACCCAGCAGTCCACCATGCATTTAGCGGGAAAGCAGAGCACAGCTTAAAGGATAGACAGGGAAGATGAGACAGGCTCTGCTAAGCCTCCCAGACTCTCTGTGTGCGTGTGCGCATGTGTTTGTGTGGATTTCTATCTAAAGGCTCCACACGTCTGAAATCAATGGGCCATTCAAAGCACACCGCCTTCTCCCCCAAACAACAAAGCAATACTCAGTCAGAGTTGTAACGGCCTAAAAGATCATTAACACCCACAGCCAGTCTTTCTTCAGCATCCTCATTTCTGACAACGTGTCCACATTCACAAACACTGGTTATCTATTCGCCATAATGAGTCCCCACTCAAAGGGATTTCAGGAAAGTAAAAAATATGGGAGGTGTGAAAGGTCAGCGGAAAATAGGACTCTGAGTAGGAAAGACGGGAAGACATAAAATATAAGCAGATGGATTAACAGAACGGATGGTCCAAAGGGAGAAAAATAATATTATGACTCAGCATGATCACAGTGTTGGTAGTTCTCATTAAAACGTGGTTGTTAGTAAAGAATGATGAAGCTTTTAAACCAGCCATGCACAGTTAGTTCGCTTTCAGGAAAAATGACAAACAAATACACCCTCCTGTGTGCAGGTTTGATAAATACAGGGGATCTAACTCTAGAAAGTAATCCAGAATAAAAGTAAAGAGGAGAGGTGCAGACAGAGGGAAGGCATTCAGTAGGAGGAAAGAATGGGCATGAGAAGAAAGAGACAAGAGGTCAGGAGAGATAAAGAAAAGTTGATTTCAAATTCCAATTTGACAGAGAACTATGGCAAAAGGCCATGAGCGAGACACGAGAGAGATACAGTAGAGGGGGGCTGGCAGAAAGAAAAGGGTGGAGATGGAAGGGAGATGAGTAAAGAGAGAAAGGGAGCACGAGACAGAAAGAGCCGAGGTATCTGCAGCTGTGGGAGCCCAGGGGAGAGCTGCACTGCCTCACATGGCCTCTCACACAGGGCAAACTCTCCGATGGGAACAGTAAATCTGCAGCTGCTCCCTGTCTCCTTCCCTCCCTTCAACTCTTTCGCTCTCGTGCACGTATCTTAGATCCTGCTGTCAAACACAGCGCGAGTATGTCACCTGATCAAATTTCACATGGAATCTTTTTTCCCATCAAGTGTGCAATCACACATGTCTTAAAAACTGTATGAATTGTCTGGGGCAACTTTGGGCCACAAACTTTCTAAAACAGCTCATTTTATATCAGCTTTATCGATTCCTAACATCTAGCTCTCTAGCTTGAGTTCATGATGCTCACAGGTTTACTGCTACATTAGTTATTCTGCAATTTGGTGCTGAGCAGGTTGTTGGGTTTAGAGCTTGTGAATTGCTGAGTTAGTCTAAAAATATTCATTATGGCCACTTGCAGGTTTGGTTCGTGCTGTAGTGTTGTTTTGAAACAAACACGTGTATGACAAAGTATACTGTGGATCATGTGGACTGTCTTTTATAAACCCTACGCCAAACTGGTGTAGTAGAGAGGAGAGGCTGCTTTTTATCTGGTCACATAGGAACACATCTAGATTATCATAATTAGAACACAATCACAGTATAAAGTATGAGAAAATTACAAATGCTGTAAGATTGAATGTTAACTGAGGCAGAGACAGAGATTATCTGTAGCAGTAGGTGATTTAGTGGATCAACTTCTATTGAGTCGTCAATAAAAGTCATTATCTTTTGCCATTAAAGATAATGACAAAAAACTATAGAAAGTAATGAGAGATTTCATTGCAGATGTTTTAGTCTGCAAACACACACACACACACACACATATTTATTGTTTTATGTCATTTTACATCCACCGACATTAATTTCCTGAAGACTAAGACTGAGACCCTAACCTTAGCCTATAGCAAGTCTTCACGTCTGGTTGTCCAAAGCCTCGTGCACACACGCACTCGTATGAAGCATCTCACACAAAGAATAGTGTGCCACCTGTGTGTTTTAGTGGAGCTGGTTGAGATATTAATCTAAGTTATATTGCAGCCTGTCATTAGTCAATGAATAGAGCCCTTCAACTAAAAAGTAGAAAAGACACACTGCATACACAGAAAACACACACACACAGGAATTCACCTCATGTAGATGTTCAAAAAAAAAAAACAGGGCTCACAGCTGTAGCAGATATGGGGCTGCAGGTTATTAGTAAGAGAGACAGAAAGGTGGATCACTGACAATCTCTAAATGTGTGAGCTTGCCTTTGAACAGTATGTCTGTCTTCAGTGTTTTATCAGCAGGCCTTTTGCCTTAACAGTTCTGCTGCATCAATAATTAAGTTTTTAATTACAGTGTACACAGGCAACAAGACCAAGAGAAAGCACACAGGGGATGGGGGAGGGAGAGATGCATTGAAGTAATTGGATCTAGCCTCAGGTACGTCAAACACTTTCACTATGTGGTCAAGTACTTTTGACAAGCATTCCCCTGATCTGGAAGTAGTAAAATACTTACTCTAATAAACATGATAATATATGTGCATGTACGGATGTGCGCTCCACTGTCAGCTGTCATTGCTTGCTTATGTGACATGTGACTTTATTAACAATAGCAACCTAATTTTGTCTAATAAAACCTTCATATGTTGATGGGGGTAAAACTCAGGATGTGGTTACACTACATCCTGTAATAAATAATAAAAATACATACATTAGTTACTATAACTGGACAACATATTGTCTTCTTAGCAAAAAGTTACACTAACCCCAGAGACACCCAAGTGATGTTTATTTGGTCAAAAATAATCATCAGACCCTATAGCAGCACATTTCCTAATAGGTGTCTATGATTGTGAGTGTTCTCTGTTGACATCAAGCCCCAGTATACACTGTAAAACCTTTGATAAAGCGATCTCTTCTACCAGTGTGCAGCCAACTACTCATTAATAATGCATGTTACACTCTGCCACACACTTATTTATGGAAGCATAAGTAGGCCCACAGACACACACTTGTTTCAAACACCTGTAGCTAGATATACAGTGGCCTTTCAAAGGTCAGAGATAGAAATCAGAGGTGGAGGGACAGAGGACCAGAGAAGGCAAAGACAAAGGGAGGATTAAAGTTTGAAAGCAGTTGACAACTAAATGAAAGTGGCTCAAGTGCCTAAGGCGATCTCCAATTATATTGACAGTGAAAGTCACTCTCAAGCTAATATCAAAGGCACAGAACAAGAAAGGAAGTCCCATTTGCAATGAAGATCCTCTTCCTGTATTCTGTCTGATAAAGTTTCCAGCCAAATCCAAATTTATTTAACTTTAAAGACTGGTCAGCAAAAATGATCTCAAAGCACACGACACTGCCTACTGGGATTGCGCATATATTTATATATATATCACGTTCTGATTGGAGTTTGCTGCTGTTTCTTGTCACTGTGCTTGGGAAATCATGTCCTTGCTTTTCCTCTCAGTTGCTCTAATTGCTCCATTCTCTGCGCCCTATTCCTTTGTTCAGTTTTTCTGTCAATCCATGCATCCATCACGTTCATCCATTCATCTGTTTATCTGCCCATCCATACATCTCAGGACGTAAAATCTAATATCGGTGTGCCTCGAGGTTACTCATAGGAGAGGATGAGACACAAAGATGCAATATAACCTGAGAGGTGACTGATGTCCGGAAGTTGGATTGATTGTCTGTCCGCATCAGGCTAGCTGATCCCCTCACACACCACCCACCCACACACGAACAGACCTTAACCTCGTAATTATTTCTCTTGAACAGCATCACATCCTTATGCACTGAGGCCAATCTGTCCTTGCTGCTTACGCATCTTATGGCACCAGTACTCAGAAAAATGATAAGAACACCAGGGTGTTTACTTAACATACACAAGACAGACACTTGGCATGACATATGCTTATAAACATTCATACTGTCTCTCCATTACTAATAAGACAACAATGGTGAGGCCCTAACAAGGCAGAGGAAGGGGTGCTGCGAACTCTCTCTGGATGTATAATAACAATCCAGGCTCCTGATATAGATGAGCAACTTTGACCCACTGCTGAGGAGAAAAAGAAAGACAGAGAGAGAGAGAACCTCCCCGGAGTCAAAGCTGTTGTTATCACAGTGAATCCTGCAGAAGAAAGATCCCTGCTTTCCACCCTGGTGTGCCTTCATCCACTGTGGCTATTGCCCATTCAAATTGTGCATCTACAACATTACAAAAACACGTGTGTAGATCTCTTCTTTACATATCTCCTCACAACTGAACTATTTGTGTGCGTTTACCAAATTAGTTCAACTAACATTTGTTTCCCCCAGTGGGAACCTTTGGATTTAGAAAAGGGGTCCTGGGAACCTGCTCCCACAAAGCTGTTCAAATGTTCTAAATGTAACCTGCTTCATCTAAAGGATCATCAACAATTACAAACAAACAACAAACTAAATTTTGCTCAGATGATACAATAAATAATTTATGGAATGTTTTTCTTAACTATGTTTGTTTAACATTAGTTTAACTTTATAAAGACAGTTTGATAAGACTTTAGGATTATAGTATTTCTCTCTGTGGATGTTCTTCCCAGCATAGTAACGTGAGTTCAATCCAACTCAGTCCCTTTTTTGAAGAACAGCCAAGAACAACAGGCAGATTTGCCAGTGGAAAGTTTGGACATTCAAATATCTTCTCTTGGTTAACCCTATCCCACCACCAAACCCACTTGGTAACAACTTAGTCCATGGTAGAAAATCAATTAAATATAGTCTGCCCACCATGATTCACATGTAAGCTAAATGCTTTCTCATTTCCAAAAAGAAGTTGCCATGGCAATTAATTTCCTCCAAATCCATATGTATTCATTTAGACTTGATGCAGCTATACTACATTTATTAAATATATATAATATTTACTTATGGAATAAAAATTCAAACTTCTATCACTGCCCTTGTTCATAAAGATGTCATCCTGTCCAGCTTTTAAACCGACATAAAGCTGCAAACTGACAGTTGGTTACTGTGAGTGGGGTTAGTTTTACCTCTAAGGCAGCAGACCTCTTCCGCAGCAGCTGTTCAATGTTCCTGGCTGCTCTGGCCACCAGCTCCTCTGCATCATTTTGCTCCACAGTGTACAGGTCTCGGTTTCTCAGAAATATCTAGACAGACAAAGAGAGCAGATACTGCATACGCTCATTCACATAACTGGTGATTTATTATATCCTATATCAAAATGTGAAGGTGTGCAATTCCGTGAATTTAACAGGGAGCACTAAAGGCCCCTTTTTGTTGCACTGACATGCATGTGAGGATTACGCTGTCACTTTATGCGTGTTTGTAGGATTTAAGGGTTTATACCTGAGTGAGGCTCTTCTCAGCTGTGGCTGTGTCTGCCAGGGTGACAAGCTCTTTCTGCATCTGATCAACCCATTCTTTAATCCTATGGGGCGAAACAATTCACACAACTGATCTTGTAACTCAGACGTAACCAGGTAAAAAAGCAACAATACAGACATTTCAGAGAGCATTTGAACTGCCAATCAATTTATCTTGCATCTCTCTATATATTTATATCACAAGCCATTCAGTCACACGGCATCAAAACAAACAAAGTCAAATAGAATCACTCTGATAGGTCAAGCAAAATGTCAGCCAATCAAACTCGAATCGCTGGGAACAAATACGGTGTCAACTAATCAAACACATGTCACTGGGTGTCAACCAATACGATTTGTTTCTGAGGGTTCAAACATGGAGTCAGCCAATCAGATGAGTGTCAGCCATTGTTGGGTGATGGTGGGTGACTGGTGATGGTGATGTAAGTTGGCAGGTAAGGGGGTGGGAGGTGGCCAGGACTGACGTGTTTCTCTGTGTATCAAAGACCTCTTCAGACATTAGGTCCAGCCTTTGTTGCCACACGCTGGATTATACCTTCCTCTCATCTTCCTCCAATCTTCTTTTCAAAGCTCTATAAGATCACAGCATGTGTTACAATATTCTGACATCATAAATCAGGCTGCGGCTATACTGACGGGATCATGACACGTGAGAGGACAATGAGCCTTAAGACATTATGCCTTAAGTAACATGTTTACATACTGTATTAGAATAATATGACTCATCTAGAAGCATACTTGGTATGAGAGGCTTCCAGGAGCAGAATACTTGTGTGCATGTAGAAGCATATATGCTGTCACGCATGCACACAAACATGGACAATGACACAGTGACATTAATATTGCACGAGAATGATAATAGGTTGGCATGGGATACAGATGCTGTTATGCCCATGCCATGCACTTACTGTAACACAGACTCAGCTGTGATCCTCCCAAAAGGCAGAGACATATTATACAGTCACATATGCACACTAGAGTAAGCACAGAAAAACAAATATGCATACCCGGAAAATATTCCCCAAAAACTACCACTGTAGTGTAATGAAGCTCATACAAGTTACAGTATTTGTGCAGACTTTTTTCTGTGATGCTCAGCACAGCTGAGGGAGGTAGTAAGATGTAAACAAAGAAAAAAAAAAAAGTACAAAAGAACAAGAAGCCAGAAAAAATGGGGAAGATACATTAGGGACAAAAACTCCACAGTGAATGAGGAAAATTCAAAGCAAGAATGCAGAGCAAGACTGTGATAAGACACCTTGCAAGAGAGAGAAAGAGAAAGAGAGAGAGAGAGAGAGAGAGTATACACAGTGTGAGCCTATTTAGGAAAAGAGAATTGAATTGGTTCTATGGTTGAAAACCAAGAGTTTAATAGTAATGGATTTGACTGTCTCCGTTTCCCTGTCACTTGCCTCAGGGCTGCTACATGCAGAGACTTATCAGTCTGTGTTGTTCTTCTTAATATATAAATCTGGATGATGTTTTCTACTTTCATAGGCTCCTCTAAATCAAACATGACTCATACTTTTCTCAACTTCCTCCCAAAACGGTTTTCAATTGGAAAATTAAAGAAAGTGTGCAGAAAGTGCGAATTGTTCTCTACATACTCCGAGACAACTAGTAAAAGCTGAGGGATGACACTTTCCATGCTTGTAAGGTGTAGTAAAATCTCTCATACTAACTAACAAATTGCTTTGCACACATATTAAATAAGGCTATGTTTACTGATTTATAAAATGATTACACTGTTATATAACTCACACATATAATCACATCACCTCATACCCTATATTTTGACACAATATATTGAATTTATGTTTAGCCCTTTATCTTTAATTCTCTTATTCTGCTCCTTTGAATCACCCAGATCACTTGTAAGTGAACATAACCAATAAATAAAGTACTTGATGAATCTTGCAACTCTCCTCGGCCACACCCTAATTTGTCCCCAAATCTACTAACAGCAAGCTGAGTGGAAGGTATTTTAGTGAACCTTGGACCCTTTAGCTCTCTAAGCCTGATGCATTGACAAGTCAATTGTGAGTCAGAGCTTATGTGTGTGTGTGTGTGTGTGTGTGTGTGTATGCTTCCAAGGACTTGACATTCAGAGAAGCAGACGGCCGTCTCTCCAGAGTTTCTGTTCCTGTGAAATCTACTGCTAACAGTGTAAATCTGTTTAAAAAAAAAAACCTCTCAGTTGCTGACAAATGGATGAGACAACACAGGCTACGGTGCAGTGTGAGTGCACTGTATGTGTTCTGCTGTATGTCCAAGTATGGGTAACATGGACTTACTGTGCACCTTCTGTTTTTCAAAATCTAAAAATCTATTTTTTCGTGACATGATAATGAAGTTATCAGTGTGTGTGTGTGTGTGTGTGTGAACTGTAAAAACCAAACAGTGGTTAATAGTAAAGGACCATAAAATAAACAGCTATAGTTCCCCTTCCCCGTCTGTAAAGGAATATCCATATAAGACAATGTGCTTATCAAATAGATGTTAGCACAATCAGATGTATTATCTACGGGAATGGAAAATCTCTGCACATTTATTCCTCATCCTTAAATCGTGCATTTCCAATCATTCTTTGAGCTTCCAATCTAGTTTACTGACAATGCATCATAAATGTCACAGGCCTCATGGTTGGTCTTCACCTCCTACAATAAACACTGGTACATCTCATTTTAGCCCTTTCCATACAAGTCCATCCGTTACATTTTCAACACCATCACATACATATTATAGACTCTCATCAGTGGCTACAATAACACGATGAGTCAGAGATGCACAAACAGGTAATTGTTGTTGAGCTGAGGTAGCAAAATTCTTCTTTGTGCTCTGGTTGCTGGGCTTTGATTAGTGCAGCCTCTGGTACAAAACTGGATAATTAAACACACACACACACACACACAGATGCACATACTAATGGCAACTGGGTCAGACACTGCCCTACATTGTTTTTTTCAGACACGGGAAGAGCAAATGAGAGCAAACCAGAAAGAGAGGCAGGGAAACAATACAAGAAAGAGAGAGACAGATGTTGTGTTACCATCACTTTCGGAGCAGGAGAGAGTAATGAGCTGGCACGTAGTGTGTACCTCAGTGGGCGGCTGTGTTAAACTACTGTGTAATTACACATCATTATAGAGGCAAAGTCAGAAGAAGTCCAGACCAGACAGCAAAGCCAAATGAAGCATGGAAACACCAACAGTTATACACCAAAACAACCCATGGTGCTCTGCTCGCACTCTGTAGCAACCGCACACTAACACCCAAGTGGCTAATTCAGCTCTTGTTCAGCCTGGCCCAGATACTGAAAGTGCCTTGATATCAAGCGGATGGTTTTTGAATCAAGCACTGACCACCTCTGCACCTTCTGTCTTTCTTAAAGCGATAAACAATTTGGACTTGATGACGATCTGACTCTGAAATATCGCTAACAAGCCAAAATCAGAAAATCCCACATGGTATGGCATTTTACAATCAAGAAAGCATTCGTCCCATTTTTGTAGTAAAAAATATTTTTTTTCTCCCGATTAGTTACTGGAACATGGGAGCTATTTACTGAAAAATAGACAAAATCAGCCTGGTAACACTTTGCAAAACTAACTTTTCATAATTGGTCTAATTTTCTCCATCCGTCAGTGTAATCCAGGAGAATGCACCTAATGACCCTGAGTGTTGTATCCAGTTAAGTTTAACTTCTGTTAGCCCACTTCGTCTATATTAAAACACTAATCCATCTCAGAGAAAAACACACTTTGCCTTACTTTGCGTAAATTAAGGCAAGCTGCTGTCTTTTCTCTGAGTTACACCTGACACCTTTATATCCAGCAGGCTGGACTACTGTAATGCTCTAATTTCTGTTTTGCCCAAAAACATTACAAACCAGTTACAGCTGATCCAGAGCTCTGCTACAATAGAGTCTTGACCAGGAGGAGAAGGAGAGAACACATTATTTCAGTCTTAAAGTGATTCCACTGGCTACCTGTCAGTTTCCGTATTGATGAGAAACACGTTTTTAAAGCACCTCGTGGTCTCACACATGCCTATCTGCTGAGCATAATCTCATTGTATGAACGTTTACATTTTCTCAGATCCTCTGGCACAGGTCTATTGCATGTTCCAGAGTGCAGGACAAAAACACAAGGTGAAGCAGCTTTTAGTGTCCGTGCTCTAAAATGTTGGAGCAGTCTGCCCAAGCAAGCATGAGAACTACTGAAAGTATCAAAGTTTTGTTATCTATGCACATTCATCCAGCAGTGGGGTCACCGCTGAATAAATGTGCTAAATAAATACAACTTGACTAGACTTACAGCCATATACAATCTCAGTTAAATGTATTCCTCTAGAGTCTGCACTGAATTGATGAACCATGTCTAGACATTCATGTTATTAATATAAAATAAAGTATTGGACGCAATCATACATGCGCGGAAATATTTGTTAGTCACCAAGGAGTGCATCTGGAGAGCGATGGAGGAGAAGAAGAAGGACTACAGTATCTCAGACTGCAGATTTTTCTCTGCAAAGGATTGAAAATAATAACCTCTTCTACTTTTAACAGATACTGAATCCAGAAGAACGATGAATGGTCACTATGGCAAATCGAAAACAGACCGCTATCCTCTAAAATAATGTACAATTAGATAATGAGACCTACTTATTTCCAGGCATCCCAAAGTCTAAGCAAGTGATATAAGGACTTAATGCTGCCACCTAGACATGGCAAACGCTGAAAGAAACAATAATGTTTAACTGTTAATATGTTGTGAACCAATTTTACCTGCAAGCTGATATGGCTTTTGATCCATCCCACTTTGAAACACTCCTTTTCTCATTCAGAAATGGAAATAGCGCAGATTCAGCACAATGAGCTGTTAGCTGCTCACTAGCTTTTTATTGCTATCACCAGTAGGCTGCACACATATTACATATTTCATGTCATTATACCAAAAATGTTTTCTGCTACAGCAGCAGCTCTTTGGCTTGAATTGGTGACTTGGTGATATTTGAAGATGGGCATTGTTTTTGTCTTTATTATTGTTTGGTGTGATGGTGACTAAAACTGTAATTAAAAGAAAAAAAGAGAAGAAAAGTGAAACATGCAAACTTAAGAGGTCCAAAAAATGCTTTATCAGTAATATGAGTATAGGAGAGTTAAACATGCAATCCCCAAACAGACTGATGACTGAATAAAGCTACTGGCTGTCACTTTAATGTTGGAGAATGAGTCCAGATTGGGAGTTCAGGTGAAGACAATGCAACTTCTGGCATTTTTTAAATGAAGGAACAGGTCCGGGGAGAAGCCACCGTAACTCCTCAGCAACTTCTTAGTGGAGCTGTCACTGCGCCCGGTGGCCACAGAGTCATCCACCGGCGACAAACTGCTGATTATGGCAACCAGCATTAATCACCGCCCGGAGGCGAGCAGCCACAGGGAAAGCTGAAATGTTCTCTACCTGCAGACATATCTTCATCAAGATGACCACCGGTGCGTGAATGAAACGAGCAGCCCACCCCACTTTCCATACCCCCCACCCCCCCCCAGCCGCGCACGTATAGCCTGTATCGTCCAGCGCGCACCCGGCGAGTGATTCATTAAACGTAACACTTGACACAACAAGGAGACCGCAAAGCAAAAAAAAAAAAAAAAAAAACCACCCACTGTTAGAATTAAGCTTATAATGACTGTACTCACATGAGCTGTGTCGGAAACTGCGCGAAATACCCGTCCTGCCATAACAGGACCAGGAACACCCAGGCTCGTACCCTGCAGGTATCCATAATAATAATAAAAAAATAATAAAAAAAAAAAAGAAAAAGAAAACGGAGAGGGGGGAAATTCCCCGACGTGCGTCAACGCCAAATGTGCTCCGGTGCCTTTTCGCCGCAGATGAATGGGAGCAGTGTGCAGCAGCAGCAGCAGCAGCAGCAGCAGGGTGAGTGGCAGTGTGTCGCTCCCTCACAGATTAACGAACCCTGACGCCTCTAATCTGATCACCGGCCATCCAGCGCTCTAACAGGTACAGGAGCTGGCTATTTCAGTGTCTCCCTCCCTCCCTCCCTCCATCCCACTTCTCCCCCTCTCTCTCTCTCTCTCTCTCTCTCTCTCTCTCTCTCTCTCGGGTGCGCGCCCAGTCGTCGGGAAATAACGCACATATGCTCATCAGAACTTGTCACATCTGTATGATGTTCATTAGCGCCCTAGTTGGCTCAATGCAAGCAAGACTACCATATGTAGTCTTGTAGTCTGCAGAATAAAAATAAAAAAAAACACAATATCAAGTTTCAGAGGAGGCTGTGATATTTGTTTTGATCCAAAAAAAAAAAAAGAAAGAAAAAGGCAAAAAGAATCAATATATTCCTCCCCTGCCTTGAGGTGTACAGAATACTATACTGAGAGCAACACATTGTTTTTTTATTTCCCTATGAACAAACACCTGCTAAAAGGAGGGTCTGACTACAAGTACCACACACACACTGAATACATATGCAGGGTCGTTCTTCTTTAAAATGCCCTGCAGCCCTTCAGTGCCCTGCAGTCTGGAGGGACTGGGGTAATTTACCGTCTTTGATAACACAGTTGCTCTCATTCATCCTGGTAGCATGCGAGTGACAGCAAGCGGAGAAGAGTGTCCCACACAGGAATCACTGTCGGAGTGACAGTTCTATTGATCCCACATGGATAATGGAAAATCTGATCAGCAGAGTACAGTAAGAGCCCAGTAAACCTGAGAGCCATCAGTCCTCCGTGTCTTATAAGAATGAATTGAACTTTAACATGAGCCATAATTTCTACAGCACCACTGAAGTCCCAGTTTCTGTCTTAACTTAACCAACACTTTGATTAAATGGATAAATAACAAAGCAAAAGCATAAACCTAACAGCGTGTGTGTGTGTGTGTGTGTGTGTGTGTGTGTGTGTGTATTTCGGGCCTGGAGGGAGGGCAGGGCAGCACAAGCAGAATGCTTGGGGATTTGGTTATCAATTGTTGCTTGGCAACCACACACCATCTCTCGTGTCCTCTCACCCACCCCCCCCCCCTTTTCCCCTCCTTCTCCTCTCTTTGTCTCTCTCCCATCCCCACCGCTCCCCTCACTCTCAGTCTACTGCACTGTTGCTTCTCCCTTGTTTTCCCCCCTCCTCATCCCTTCACTTCCCCCGTCACATCACCCTGTGCACATTCTCTGCGACCACACCTTCCTCACACTCATTTCCCTCAGCAGAGGAGCAGATGCACCTGCTGATGGGATGGAGAAGCGTAACAGTGAGTGAATGAGGGGAGAACTGGAGAGGTGTCGTGGCGTGAGGGAACATAATAGCATAGAGCGGCGTGGAGAGGATGGAGCAGTGGAGACTTCCTCTGCAGACATCCTGATTCAATACTTTATATATATATATATAATTGGGAACATCTCGCACCACATCCTGAATAGAAAAAAAAAGTGTCAGACTAGTGCCTGTGCTGCCCTGCCTCTTCTCACATCTAAGAAATGGATAATGGTAAATGAGCAGAATAAAAACTAATGGCAACTGTCAGACAGATCCTGGCAGACAGTGTATCACTTTCTAAAGCCCGAGATGCTTGACAACAGCCATATATTCCACAGAGTAGCAGCTACGCTCTACATATAGGACTAATAACCATGGTTTGTTCTATAATTCATCAGTTTTTAATCCACACAAATGAACATAATTATTTCTAAACATATCGAAACATCCAGAATGAGCAGGATTCCCTTTTTAAAAATACAAGAATCATAATGGCTAATCCTGTATTCAAATGGGAGAACCATCTGTTAACATGGATATCTTTAGTAATGACGTTAATGAAATAATTAGCACTGCCAGTTATAGATAAATAAAACCATAAAGTCACATTTATTGCATAGAAGATACTGCCATCTAGAGGTAATGCACCGAAATCACATTCACATTTAGCAGAAGCTTTAATCCGAAGCAACTCACTGTGCAGAACAAGGTGCAAAGGCAGGCAGGGTAAGCATTAGGAGCTCTCGCTAAGGACAGGATTAGACTTCTGTCTGCTCCGTCCTATCCTATCATCCTGTTAATGTTATGTAACACCTGAGAGAGTTTTGTCCCCTTGTGATTTCATTCCAGTCAATCCTGTGAAATACTAGTTTATCTATATACAGACAGAAGCATTGAGCTTGCGTCCCTGTCTGCAAAAATAACTTTTTTTTTTTCAAATTGTACTTCGATGTCTTCAGGTGTACAATTGTATGTTTAACACTTACATCTATTTGATCATATTTAAGTTGATCCACTCTATACACTAATGCCAGAGGTACAAGTTTAAAAAGTGGTTTTCAACTAAAAACTGTCTAATAGCTGAAGAGCTTATACCTAAATGTTAGTTTGGCTAAACTCTGCCTCAGAGTGGCCAAACTGCCAAACTGCAGCTAAAGACAGCATTAAAGACATGAACAAGTACATTGGTTTAATCTTTTCAAGCAGACTATCTGGATTTAAGCTCAGTTAAACAGAATATTTAGTCAGATATGTTGATATTACCCAGAAGCATTAGCTAAATGCAATTAGAGAAAAGAAAAATAAAGAAAATTAGCCATTAGAGAAATCAAAATAAACCCTAACAAAGCTAGACCTGACACCTTGTGTGCAGCTCTGTTATACACCCTTACCCTCAAGTTCAACAGTGTATTTTTGATTAGAGTTGTTGGCACATAACTGTCAACCTGTACATACTTAATACCAGTGGCTTTTTGCAGTTCAAGACGAACGTTGCCCAATTAACAATAATGATTAAAGTGCGCAACAAACAGGTAATGAAGTGTTGTGTTAAGGGGTGTTACGTTCTTTCCAGTAAATACACGCTTACTAATTGAAGCCACCGTGCGCATTGTGCATTTTCACTCATGACAGTGGCAAATTGCAGACCTGATTTTCCTCTGCTGTCTGGTCTGAGAGATTTATTGTCGCTGACAAAAACAAACAAAACAAGTTCACCCCAGCATGTGTAATATAGCTCTTCTTGATATTTATTCTTTTGACTCAAGGGAAACAGCTGATTTTTTTTTTTTTTACAGCACAATTTGCATAATATCTCAACACATCCTGTGTACAACCACAAAACCATAACATTAGATTCTTTGTTTTTACACTGAGTGAAAAACAAGACAATTTTACAAGCATATTTCTTTACAGTCAGCATACAGATAAATCTATACATATTCTGTCTCTTTTTAAACATCATCTGTAGGCAAAATATACTGACAAACCATCAACAAAACATGCAACATCCAAAACATAAAAGTCTCAGACAACTATTGAAGTTGAATAGATTTTTTTTCCCTTTGCGTTGTTTCAGCCGTTTACAGGATGTGGTTGCACAGATAGTCGTTGGTTGACAGCACATGTTTTAATTACACAGTCACGTCCCCTTATACCACTATAGACACTCACTTCTGTACAATTATAGGTCTTTTGTCATTTTTTCAACACTCACATGCTCAAACTTTGGACAATAGAAACATTCAACCTTTGTAGAAAATAAACACTTTATGTACACATGTCAAAGGACTCGAGTCACATTCACACCCCTCAGAACAACGACAAATGGATGGTTTCACAATTTGCAGGCAACAGCTGATATGAACAAACAGTATTTAGCTCGAGGGAAGTATAATGAAATACGAGTTACAGCCGCGACTGAGCATCGAGGGAATATGTCTTTTTCACTGCACTTGGTTCACAGGGTGGTCAGTAGACTATGATCGTGGTGTAGTAAGCATGATTTTCCTCCCAGATTGTGTTTAGAAACTCTAACGTGTTTTTTTTTGTTTGTTTGTTTGTTTTGCCACATAGATACAAAATGCACCCCACACAATTTTGGGCCACCAGACACTGCATGAATCAGAAACCCAAAACACACGATGTCCTGTGTCGTGACAGTTCGAAGAAAATAAACTATATAATAATAAAGTGCACAAGCTCCATGTAAATGTTAACAGTTGTTAACATCAATATGTATTAAAATCAGTAAAAAAAAAATCAATATATTAAATTTTTCTGTGATGTACAAATTAACTTTTCTACAAGACTATTTTAAGACTGTATGTTCACAGAAAAGATTTAATTCCAAGATCAAATGCATTCAAACACATCTGAGTTGCATAGAATTACAATGAGTCTAAAATAAAAAAATAAAATAAAATAAAAGTTGGCACAGCAAAATAATGATTTGAAGAATCAACCATGTTCCCTTCCTTATTATATTCTCTTTTCTGTTTTGCTATAGGATTCAAGTGACATCTTGTTTTAATCGTATCTGTAGTTTTTTCTGTTATTTTTAATTCTAAAAATAAAAATAAAAAAGAAATTGCATCAGCCCTGTGATTTGCCTAAATACACTGACAGCAGTTCTGAGGGTCACTTGTTTTTCATTCTGCACATATGGTGGCAAAACATTACAAGATGAATCCGTGGATCTTCCACTCGCACATTAGTAATGAGACTTGGCCTCCCATGTGTTCTTCTGACCTAAATATGACTGAACCCCAGTGGGCCTGAGTGTTTTGGTCACAGGCAGTGAAAGAGGCTGGTTCACTGTGTTGCAACAGGAGTCACTGACACGAAACAGCACAGTGAGTTTTACAGCACAGTGAGACACACAGAGAAACCTCGACATTGGACTGGTAAGAACATTTTTTCTTTGTTTTTAAATTATTTTTAAGGTAAAACTCAGACCAGGGTGCTTTACTAATACACATAAAGCAGAGCTGTCATACAGGATGTAATGACAGTTGCACAACTACGTGTGGTTTTGACACAACTTGTGTGAATTACATGTCCATTCCAACAGTGTAATTTACTGTACATGATGGGCTACACAGAAGGAGATATTAGCGTACTCGGAGCAACTACAAAAGACTTAAAGTAAAATGTTGCACACATGACACAGATGTCAGAAACGTTTGTCATCCTACAGTTGGCATGGAACATTCAAAACAGCGTGTGCTTTGGCTTCAGAGCACAAAATGCTGTTCATTTTGTCATGATTCTCACCGGTTGTGCACAATAGCATGCCGGCTGAATATCAATATGTCGCTAGATGTTGACCTTTAGCTTTAAAATTCGAATCCATCACAGCCCTGTTGAGTATCGCATGGTGCGGCAGTGTGATCACAGGACTGAAAGAGCTATTCATGAACATCCTTGAGCTCACGTTGGTCCACATTCACAGAACAGTTCTCAAAACTGTCTACACCACAGACTAAAGAAGCCTATAGGATTGTCAGTGCGCCACCTACAGCCCCAATTTAATAGAGATCATATGTGTATATCTTTTCATATACTGTATAATCTGGTGACAGGAGAACAACTCTGTTATACTGTATATTGTATCTCGATATATTCTGAATCTGATAATTTTTTTTTAATATTATATAAACATCACACTGTACAATGTGATTCTCTGATATGCTCTGTGATCTGCATATGTGATATCTACAGTCTGAAGTGCTGTACAGTTTATCTTCATCCCGTAGCAAAAAGTCAACTGTCTAACTTTGTTCTACACAAATGCTTTTTACATGAAAATGACTATCATACAAAAAATATTATGCATTCCTCCATCATTAAATAATCTAACACCACTGATATCCGAATATATTACTGCCGTCATTTGATATTATAACTCTCAACAAAAAAAACAAAACAATGTTAACTCATGTGATAAAATTTTTCCCTTCATCTTTTCCTCTGATCATTTTCCTACAACCCCTAACCCATGACAGATATGTTAGCTCAGTGGCACAGCACCAAAAGAAAAAATTACAAAAACCAAAACAAAACACTGCTCTCAGAGCCATATTGCTTGCTGCATCTCTTTCAGCACCTGCAGTGATTTTTTTTTTTCTCAGCCAGCAGAGACTCAAAAACAGAATAAACATAAAGTAAGTGCTGGAATGGTACAACTGTTGGTATTAGCACATAATTAATCTCTCTTAGAACTTGGGAACTGAGGAATTAAATTAAATGTCTGTCTTTATTTAATCTTCTTCTTCTTTCCTTTTCACTTCCTTATCTTTTTGTCAAATTGGATTTCTGAACTTGTACACTCTGGCTTCACCTTCCAGTAACCTCCTGCTGCTTGTTTTTCAGTGTGGTGTTCAAGGGTTGGTCTGAGTGGAGCTGACAAACAACTTGTGCCAGCTGACCACTCTTTTCCTCATATCCACCTTGTCCAGCCAGATGTACGCTTCTCCTATCAGGGTCTTCTTCATGAACTTCCCTCCATTGGATACCAAGAAAAGCTGGAAAGACATTGGAGAAACCACCTGGTCATACTTCCTTTTACATCTATGCATGAATAAAGTGGCTACAAGGCAACAAGGTCTCATGTACATTTGCTATATATTTTCAATTTTTAACACTGACTTAAAAAGGATTCAGTACATGTTATTGTAAGACCTGAGCTGTTGAACTGTTCTACAGGTATTACTAACTACTTGTACCTGTATGGAATGTCCAGTTGGGTTGAGAGGGAATCGGAAGGTCTCATTGAAAGAAGGCTCCCTGTCATGTCGGCAAACTCTGGTCTTCTTCTTAATGATCCTCTTCTGAGTGGCCACATTCACCACATACAACTTCACATACAGGTCTGAAGGCAAATTTGAGAAATTAGTTATTGAAATTCATAATTATTTAAAGTCAATATACACAGATCGTATACACACATGGTGTATGGTTGCACTCATGCATGTGCACTAATAGAGTTTCAGACCTGGTAGGTGGTCTGGACTTTTGAACTTGTAAGTGATATTTCTGCACTGTAGGATTTCCAAGACCAGTTGGTCCCCTTCTGTCTTCACCTCCTTCTTAAGAGCCACTTTAATCTCCCCCATTACTTGCGTTTTTCCACCTAAAAGGAAAAAACGAATGAGAGACATACAGTAAGTGGCAGATTTTAGAACAGTCTGGGATTTCTATGTGACTTTATTTGTACTGCAAACACTGAACCCTGCACCAAGTACCCTCAGGCAGATTCTTACAGTTGCATGAAAAAGCGTGTACTCTCTGTGTTATTGAACCTTATTTAAATAATTAAACAATTATGCATCACTTAACCTGGGCTCACAGCAGAATGAGAACAGAAAAGTTTCATATGGAAGTTACTGACTGTTATGTGTCTATTATCAAGTCACTGGGTTTTATTAAGACAATGATAGGGTAAAGTGGGTTAAATGAGTCATAAGGCACCGTGAAAATTACCCTCTGACCTTCTTCTGTGTAACAGCTGCCAGGCTATAGCCTAAATGACCTTAGGCTTTTTGTTACAAATTGAAACTGGAGACGGACATTAGGCGTCATGACACCTGAGCTACATGAAACGCAGATATTATGAACAGGTGGTAGAATTGTGTAACATCTACTTCTCTTTCACTGTTCCAAGCCACACGTTAAGTCATTACACTGGCTAAATATTGTTAATTGACAATAATCGCTCAACTCCGCATTTGACCCTGCAATTGAATAGTATCATTAGCAAAATGCACTTTGGAGGAGGTAACATAAGTGGCTGGGTAATAAAAAAAAAAAAAAACAGCGTCATTATACAAAATTCCCAGCAGGTGGAGTCATACATCCATAAGAAGATGTGCTTCTCTGGCACAGAGGACAATTCTGGAACTTGCCTTCATTTTCTGGGGTCCCTAGTTCGTTTTTGTCTGTGCCGTTAGGTATAGTTTTGCCGCTGTAAGACAAACATATAAGCATTTTTAATAACAATGCAATCCAAAGCATTAATCCTTCCTGCTGTGCTAAACATTAGCCATAAGTGGACTTACATGCGTGGCACTTGAAAGATAGCACTGTCCACACCAGTGCCCTCCCCCTCTTCCCCATCCAGACCTCCATAGGCATCTCCCACAAGGCTTGGGGCAGACAGCACTACTGACCCTGAGACGTCACTTAGCCGGTGCCCTGGTCCTGAGGGGAAGCAAGAGCAGTTGAGAAGAAAGTGAGAAAGTACCTCTGTATCTATGTATGTACAGATGTGACTAAATGTGTTGGTATCCTTCCACTTAAATAATAATAAACAATAAATATCCACTATCTCATATGCAACAGACACAAGGCTTTTGATTTGTAACATATCTAATATCTTTAAATCTTTATCTATTAAATAATACAGCAAATTATTATGAAATTGGAACAGACTTCCAAATGAACCAATGTTTCCTTCTCAACGATTCCCGGTGTTTTTATATGTATATGTGTGAGCCGTGACCTATCAGAGACATCACTGACATTTGATTATTCTACACTCCAGCCTCACACAGATTGCAGCAAAGCTACCCTATAATATTAACAAGTCTCTTCTTTTCTTTGAAACCTTCAGCTCTTATTATATGTGAACACAGACCCAGTGTAACCAAAATCTCTTATTTTGTCCACAAGACATTTTTCGCACAAGCATGTGTACTTTAGCAAACTCAAGTTTGGACTTTTCTGTGTTTCTCTTTCAGTAGCAGGGTCTTCTGTGTGTTCTTTCACAGGGCTCACACTCATTCTGAAAATGGCACAGTATGGTGTGACTGGACAATGTTGTACCATAATTTTGGAGGACAGCATGTATCTGTTTTGATATGAAATTTGGTTCTTTCTTCCCAGCATCTAAATATTCTTCTGGTTAATCTGTGGTAGATTTCCCGGTCCAGAGAGTGTAGGCTACTGTCCCATTGTTTCATTGAGGTGAAAGGATATCAACACTTCAATCTAACAACTAATCCCATTTTAAATCTATCTCTCTGTTTGTTTCTCTCTCTTTTTTTTTTACAGTAAATGATTTGTACATGAACACACAGCTCCTCCACTGACACAGCTTTTACCACACATGCATGAATGTCCAACAGAAACACAGCAGAAACAGAAAACGGAAGCACTTCACACTCCCAGCTATCGCTCACTGACAGTGACACAGTCTGTCGAACATGACTCTGTATCACATCACAGCATAGCAAACGAGGAGCAGATCAGCAGTTTGTCCTTGAATGTAATAGTCCATATGTTACATTTGTTAACATACAGCAAATTCTTCACTAGTTATTATCCCCAATTCACACACGAGGATATGTTTAATATGAGGCAATATTAACGTTTTATACATTTCATTATTTGTTCTTGGTTTCAGGTTGCTGTTGAGTTACTATACTGTATGTCTATATAGCACGAAACAACATGATTAGTTAAGGGAATATGTGAATTGTTTCTTTCTAGACTAATGGTGGAAACACTATTTGCCTTCAAGGTCACAGTTAGCTAACCATTTGATCATGTTTAAAAAACTATTTGTGACTCCAAGGCAATAACTAGAAATTCCAATTCTGCAGCTATGGAAGCATATATTAGTTAAATTAAGAACAAAAAAACAGACTTAGCAGACATACATGCACACTGTCAGACATTCAGAGACTTCGAGTACATACAAGAAAATCATGATCTGAATTATTTACACATGCAGGTGACTGAAATTAGTTTCTTATATATATATATTTTAGTTGTTAGTTTTATTGCACTGTGGTTCATAATGTAAGGTTATTAATGTTTATCAGTACATTACTCCTATGTTCTATGCCTCACCTTCCCTTGACACTTCTGTTCCTCTTTACTCTCATTGGTCGGTGAGTGCAGAGTGAGCCTCCTGTTGACTTTTGAACCTCTGGATGTTTCTTTGTTTCCTTTCTCTTTGTTTTAGGTGATAGGAATGGGGGAGGACCGGGTAGGGAGAGGAGCCTGTGTGCCATATCTGTGTGTGTCTGTGACTTTTCTGTATGGCACACACATGCACAGATACAGAATGCAGCATCGCAAAGTCCTCAGTGCCCAGGGAAAAGTAGCCAGGGAAGCTGCAACTGCATGCTTAAATAGCTCTGGCACTGGGTTAGCTTACTCCAGAATGGGATGATGAAAACATAGTTTTTAATTTTGAGGACATCACACTAAGGATTATGTGTAAACATGAATGGATATTGTTTAAATTATGTTAAAATAATACGAGACGTGAGGAATTGCCATCCCAGCTTGGTTTCTATGCTGGGAATGGAGATCTCCACACTGGGCTTCTGTAGAAACCATATGCTTGGGATTGGCACATGCACACTTCATGTGGAAACAGAAGGAAGTGGGGCTCTAATTTTAGAGTTAATCATACAATTACATCGCCTAGTTTTGTTTTAAGTTATTAGACCCTCCTATTGTCTTCATAACAAATACTAATACTAATAATTTAGCAACTTTGTCCTACTTAAGATACCTGAATATAGATAGGCAGTAATAATGTTACACAGATGGAAAATGTGAATTTCAAATACTATAGTTGAACTGTGTACTGAATGTACCAGATCTATTAATATTTAATTTTAAGACTTAATTTAAAGGTTCGCTAAAGCAGTATTTTTACATCAAGTTAAAAGTATGTTTTCATATACATGAGGTTAGTTATTTGTGTTTATTATATGCCTTAAAACTTGTAAGCCTGATCTGATATTGAAGGAGGTAGAATCAAACTAATATTATTGATTGAATCAAAATACTTTGCACATAAAGAACTAAAGTAGTGTCAGGAGATTAAAAGGCAAAGGTAGAATGTTCAGGTAACACACAGCAGATCAGGTTTTTCATCCAACAATCTCAACAAAGCTTGCATGCGTAGGAGAAAAGGAAGCATATCACAGGAAGTGAGTTAAGGGTAGGGGAAGGATTTACTTGGTTGCAGGCGGGACTGTTGCACGGCAGCCTCCGCGGCAGCTATAGCAATCCCAGCATCCTCGAGGTGGGCCTGAGTGACGCTGCTTTTGCTTTGGCTTCTGGAGGGGCCATGTGAGCGCAGTTGCCCATCAGAGGAAGACTTGGAGCTGCCTGGGCTGCTGTGTGACTTTTCCAAAGGCAACATCTGCATGTCTAGAGAAAGACGAAATGTAATGTTGTGATTACCGTGGAGAGGATATGAAACACTCTGTTATGTGTTTTTGATTGGTTCTGCTTCACTCTGGTCTTGAATGTGCTGTTTGCCAATGGACAAGTACATGGAGTGAAAATACAGCTGTGAAGAAATTATTTGAATTTGTGTCTCTATTTCTGTGACAACTCAGTGACCACCTTAAATGACACAAACCTGCCGGGAATACTGATATCTGTGTCATGGTTCAGCATAATAACTCATATAAAAATGACCTGAGAAGGTCTATCAGATACTTTTACCTTTGGCTGGATCAGGGAAGATTCCATGGCTTCTGCTCTTGATTACAGAGTTTTTTGGTGAATCCTGACTCCCATCCCCATGTCCTGGTGCCTGACCCTGTCCCATTCCATGTCCAGAGCCCATCCCAGGACCTGACATATGGCCTTGGCCATGTCCCTGACCTGACCCAGACCCTGGTGGGCCTTGGGCAGCATGGTGGGCTCTGATTTGCTCAATGCTCTCACTCTGCTCCTTCAGAGGCAGCCACCGAGGAGTGTTGTCCAGCTGGGCGGTGTTCGACAAGTCAATCAACACCTAATACACAATTAGCATACAGACAGACAGTGACTTTGAGAGAACAAAAAGGATATACAAAACACAGAAAGGAAAAGCACCACTCAAGTACAACAAGTAGAAAAAGAGTCAGCGACATAAGAGAATACCAGAAGGGATTTGAATGAAAGTAGATAAGCAACACACTGTGCTGAGCAATTGTAATGTGTACAGCATTTAGCACAGAATATATACATTTGCTCACTATACAGATTTACAAGCACAAAGCTTGACTTTGAAGAGTTTGCAAGAAAAATTCATTATGTTGTTTTAAGAAAAGCTAGTCTATAAAAAAAAGAACCTTTTGTGTGAGGTAAAAACTAAAGGCATTTGACATTTTAAGCTGAAAAGCACTCACTTCCCCGAGGAAGTCATTGGAGGAGGATCTGTCATAGTCCCACACCGTCACCTCCAACGTTTTCTTTTTTAACTGGTTAGAAAAAGTAAAGAAGAGGAGACAGGGGCAGAGATTATGAACAGGGATCCTGTGTGAGGGAGAGAAATGTGTGAATGTGCCTGTGTCTGTGTATATGTGGGTGGAAGAAGTATGAAAGAAAACACCACATGTACATTGCACTGTAAGTGCAGTGCATGAATAAATGTGGAAGGATTTTTATTTTTTGTATCAAAGAGTATTACAGTAGATGTGGTTTGTTCAAATATATGGACACTTATATGTGCATATACTGTACCTGTGAGTGTGTGTGTGTGTGTGTGTGCGTATGGGAATGTGTGGGAGCAGATGGAAGCACGTCTCAGAGGGAGGAGTGGGCGAATGAGCAGTGCAGCAGCATTTTTAAGACATCTCTGACCAGCAGCGAGACATGATTAACAGAAGGCAGCCTCAAAGGAGCCGATGAATCCACTGCTTTCACAGCAATGCCTCTATTCTTTGACTACCAACACTATTGCATCTGCACCCATGCCTCACAGTTGTAATTACCATCTGGGTGGTGTCTGTGAGAAACAACACATGCTCCTAGCAAACACAGACACCCAGGAATAAACAAAGGTACTCATAGACACGGCAGCACTGCTGCCGAGTGGCAGACGAGCACACGGGCACATGATTATCAGGTTTCTGTCGCTCTTTTCTTGTTAAAATGACATACAGTTAGGGCGACTGTGTTGAGGCTGTGTGAGAGCTGAAATGATGGTTGTTAACTTGACTCTTGGGAGTGATGATAAAAGGTTGCACAGGGATACGGAGAACAACCCTGGAGACAAGGCATGAAGACAGAATCCTAATAAGAGTATGAGACCACTTCACCAAAAGTGTCCCACAGCACATACAGGATAGTAAGAGAGAGAGAGATGTGTGTGTGTGGTCAAGGGTTTGTGTGCACGTGTGTGTGTGTGTGTTAATGTTATGTACTGTACCTGCTCCAAATGAATGTTCTTGTAGATGACAGTCTGGTTCCATTCTGGATTCACGGTTTTCTGGGCATACTTGGTCCTTCTCTTGTTATCAGCACTGACAAGTCATAATATTCAGAATGATTGGTTGTCAGTAATATGTTAAAATATATTTTCCCTCTCTGACCCCATGGCAAACATTCACCAAACTGTGATATATTCAATAAATATGGACAGAATAGATGTTTGTAAAATGGTCAATTTCCTACTTTTTTGTTGTTGTTGTTGTTTTATTATGTGTTTGACTATGATACCTTTACACAATCACAAATTACTTCAGCTACTGAAGCTGAGGAAAGTTGAAAGTGTGAGACATGGAGAGAAAAAGCAATGATAGGAATGCTCTTAAATACCATGAACTAGAACAGATAATAGGACGAACAACAAAGGCCACAACAAAAGGATGGAAAACCACTTTGGAGACATTATTTACAGAGAGTAACAAAAAAAATCATAAAACCAACTAAAAGCAAAGATCAGCACCACACTACCTTGCATTCTGGACAACCATGACTTGGCTGAGGGAGTCCAGAAGAGGAAGAGGAGGGCAGATATCACAAACAAGAAAAGCAAAAACACAAAAAACAGTCAGAGAAGCCCAGAGAGCTCAAAAAAAGGCAGTAAAGGATAGAGAGCGGAGGCAATCAATATTCTCTTCAGGGTGTATCACTGTTTTTCACCCCAGCTCTGTGTCTGGTCTTAGACTAAAAAACTTAAAATGATTACAACTGTTCCGTGGATGAATTGTTCACTATCCTGAACTGTGCAATTTATTGCTAATATCAGGTAAATACATTAGAGAATGCACTTCCAATGAGGTAGCAGGAGACCAAGCTTCTGCAGAGCTTTCATTTCTAACCTATACAGCATACAGCAGAGAGGCCTTATAATCCCATAAACAGGTCTGATGGAGTCATTATCTAAGAGCAGATAGTGTTACAGGCCAGATAAAGGCTGTATCGATCCTTTCTCTGTTCACAGGATCTTGGGAAGATGGAGGAGCAGACAGGGAAAAGAGGAGGAAGCTGTAACATTAGGGGATAAATCTACAGCCCTCCCTTCAGTCAAAGCTAGGCAGACTAAGACGATCTATATTCAATGCTGAACATGTTTCCACACATGTAGGCTCTCTAAGTTCTGGTGAGCTCACATACTACAGTGGAGGAGTTTGGCTCCTCACACCTCTGTATAACATCAAAAAAACACCCATTGATTCATAGAGACTGAGTCAGATTTAATCAGATTTCACTAAAAATGCCTCATAGCATCATGTCCTGTCTTATTCTCTCGTACTAACTCAAGTAGTTAATCGGTTCCATAGAGCACAGTTAGTACAAAGTCATAAAGAAATAGGGGGAGAGTAAACAAGACAGACACAGAAGCAGAAAGGCAGACACAGACCAGACATGAGTGAACTCCCAAACACACTCAGAGCTCACCCTCTGCCAGGTAAGAGGTAGACCTTGACAAAGGGGTCAGAGTAGCCGTCGTTGTCCCTCGGGGCCAAGTTTCGAGCCTGCAAGACATGGACGATCAAGTTTCCAAGGTTCCTGTCGTAGTTGATCTGGAGCTGAGGGGTTTAAAGAGGAATGGAGGCTGTGTGAGAAAACTAAAAACTGACTACTGGCCACATCTTTATTTTGTTGCAGGTAAAAACTGGAAACTGTTGTTATACCTGAATCTCTCCAGTGATGGGATGAGGTGTCTTTGTCACCTCTGCTGTCTAGAAAATATATTAAAGAGACAATCAGTGAAATGTTAGAAACTGATTGTTTCATCATTAGTCAAAGGGAAAGACAGAGCTGACAGCTCTGACCTTACCCACAGAGAAGCGTTCTTTCCGCTCTCAGTGATTACCCGGGGATTAGACTGCAATGTATTTGGCTCTCTTTAAATGTATATTATCAGCTAACAAGTGAATGGGTCGTCCTTGTAAGGAAGATGCTGAGTAAAGACTTCTCACAGAATCTATTAGCCTCAGGAGAGATTCGATTATCTGAGCAGTTTAACTGACTGAAAAAGTCCTCAAGTAAAGTTTCAGAAGGTTAATCAATTATCGGAGGTATTTAGACATCCATATATATATTTCTACTACCTGTAACATGCTTTAAACCAGGTACATTATGATTTTTTTTTTGTGGACAACACGTGTAAAGCACACTCATACCCAGGGTCATGCATGGTACCAATTAGATTTCTTGTTGTTATTTTCAGCCTGTCACTCTCGGTTTCACCATTGACCTTCTCACAACCTCCTCTGATGCAATACTAATGAAGTTACAGCCACCAAGGTACACGATGGATCACACATAGTTCCAAAGTGGACTGTGGACGGCTTAAAGCTGATCTATGCAATCATACCGGACCCAACTCTGACACGTGTCAACTGTACACAGTTTATAATGTTGTATGTATGTTGCATGTTGTAATCACATTATAGACAGAACTCATACGCTTGTGTCCTTGTCTGTGATCGGCCAGCAGAAAGCTCGTCAAATCCATTACCTTGTGTCGCTGTTTCTTGCTTATGGCAGGCGATGCAGGCTGGCCAGGGCTTGGCACACCGCTGGAGGCAGCAGATCCAGTACCCGAGTGGAGGAGGGCAGAACGCTCCAGTGCAGAGAGGACCCCCAAACCTCCAGGTCCAACCCCTGACCCAGCTACACCAGGAGCCTGCTGCTGGGACACTTTCTGCAGTTCTGCAGCTAGCTGCTTAGGATCCACGCCAGGGGAGCGCTGTCCTCCTACTGATACAAATGTGTGCAGTAATGTACATTGTGTTTATGTGAAATAGGTACGAGACATTCAACAAATCCTTGTACATACCAGCTTTGAGCTGGACATGGTGCTCCAGGGCTTGTGGGTTTTCAGGGTCAGACAGCATATTAAGGTCTCTATATGGAAACAGGAAATTTAAAACTAAATATTAGTATATCTCAGAAGTGACCAGTCATTGAGTGGTATTTGTCAGATGATGGGGTGTGGAATGAGTAAAAAGGGAAAGAAGGGCGGGAAAGTGTTCAACGGTGCTGAGTCACCATATTGTGACTAAACATGTAGGAGTTTCATTGGGATAGAAGGATAAATGATGCCAGATGTAACTCACAGTCTCACACAGAGCTCCGCCTCTGCACATGGCTGGCCTATGAAGCACTGCACTTCCTCATAAGTCTTTCCCATCAGAGGGACTCCATTCCACTCCAACACCTGCATTCCTGTGGCGTGATAATCATAAGCAGATGCACTCAGAGACAAACAGGTTTTTATCAGATCCCAGATTCTGTTACAGCTTGTGGCTAAATGCATTTCAACCCAATCCCTAAATACATTGTAAAAAAGAATTTATTCTGGATATTACAGCCCACACACACACACACAGCATGAATAGCAAAGTAACAACAGAGGTGAGAATTAATTTTTCAATCTCACACAGAACAGCAACCTGAAAGAACTTACTTCACTACACAACTGAAAACATGTCATTGTCGTGATGGGTAGAAGTCAGACAAGACACGACATCTCAAATAGTGATAATAAAATGTAAAATAGGAGTTTTATAGAACAATCAGTGCACTGCAAACGTTCACCTCAAGGCCAGAGCTGTTTGAAGCCTCACTTACACAACTGAAACCTGCTCTTCAGCTCAGACTTCTGCTTATGAAGCAATTCACCAGCTGCTGTGACAATAAAGACTGGAATCAATATCTCCGGTGCTCATTTAGATTACTCCCTCTGCTCTCTCAATGTAATTCACCATATCCTCCCTCACATTCATTTCTATTTGCACCTGGAGCAATGTTTTGCCACCGTTTCTTTCAGTGAAACATAAATATTGCATTTGCATAGTTATAGTTTGGCATATGTAGGAAAGTAAACATTGCCAGCCCCATTATTCCTATTTGTTTACTACAATACATTATGTAATGAAAAGCTAATCCAGTTGAACCTTTTCTATTTTGTATTCTCTACAGAAAAAAAAAAAGAAATAACCCAACATCAAAAAAATACTCTAGCTGAGTACCCTTCGCCCCCTCCCTTGTGTAATAGCTCTAAGTTATGGCATTATCAACTCGAGCCGATTTCATCCTAAAATATATCCAGGCCCTTGTTCGTCCATAAAATAAACATCAAAGACTGAAAATCTGAACGATCTGATAAGTACTAATAGAATTGTAGTTTTGAAGGCTCCTAAAGCTAATTATTATGTGTGTGGTTCCGTGTTGTGCATATATTTGTCTATAATTATGCTAAATATAGCCTAATGACTAACACAGTCCAGTCCTGTGGAGGGTGAGCTGGCAGGATTTTTCTGCCCTCGGATATGTGGACATGACGGATCACAACACATAGGGCTACAGAAACCTCTCAGATCTCCATCTGGAATTCAGTGATTCAGGCAGGAATATGTATTAAAGGCTACAGTGCCCTAAAATTCATCATGGTCTGAAGATTTGCATTTACACAATCCGTTAGGCATTAGATGAGATTTTTTGTTATCAAATGTTTCTTCCTCAAATTCACAAGTTCAGTGAATATGTTTCATGTACTGTTTGACCAGCATATTATTTCTTGTAGAACAGTATCTCTTCAAAATAATGATGATAATGATAATATTAACGATAAATCATGATTGATGCCATCTCTCATTTTTACATTCTCCTCTTACCTTCTACAACCTTCCCTGTTTGTTCTGCAACACCACCGGGGATAACCTTGGCAATGTAGGCTCCGATCTCGCCTCTGCTTCCTGGAATCTCTTTTCCACCAACCACACGGATTCCAAGTCCATTTCCTGAGAAAAAACAAAATAACACAGAAAACCTCAACATCAGCTAATTCTAAAAAAATGATCTGTGCATTATCATTGAGCATTATTTGCAATACCAGACACACTGGTGTCCTTTAGATCTCTCCTAAGCCTGATGCGAGAGTGAGGAAAGGTATAAGGAACCAGTTTCATCTGAAAGAGATAGGAAAAAAATTACAGTATAAAGAAAATAGGTTTAATCAAAGAAAACATTTCCGGTCCACATTCTGAAAATTTCATGTCACAAAACAGTAAAGTGTGAAAAAAAGTGTTGGCTGGTAGCTCACCTGTCTTCTGTCTGACACACTCTGAGGATGGCCTTCTCTTGGCTTATCAAACCAATCTGTGTCCTCTCTCCTGAGGTGGTAGGCTAGGCAGAGACATGTGGTGGTTAAAAGCCTGGTACACACAAACACAGTAAACCCTGCTGCACCCCCCACCCCCCACGAAAGCTTGATATATCTCTGCTTTGAAAATGGTAATGACTACTTGAGCAGAGATCAGTGATCGTATGCGTCACAAAGTTTGTCACGCATCCACCTCGTTTGCTCAAATGCAGGAAGATCGCTGATCTTTCCTGACAGCTTAGGTGAAAGCAAGAAAGTTATATACCATCTGTGAGATCAAATAATCGCTGCAAAGACCGAATGAAGGTTAAATAAATTGGTTTTAAGTTCGCCATGCCCTTGATAGCATGCAGTGCTCCCCATCTCAGTATGAGGGCTCTTTTTGCCCACATTTTCATGGATGCTGTAAAGATTTTTGACCTAGAAAATTATGTATCATGATTTTTTTATCTTTTGAGTCAAAACACTGTGGCTTGGAGTTGTCCCATTGCATGTTTTTTATTTCAGTAATTACCTAATTATAATAATATACCTTTTTTAAATTATTCCTCTGAAGAATACATTTATGTAAGTGCTTTATGTGCTGTGAACCCTCCCAAGGCTTCCCATATATAAAATCAAAAGAATTGAGAATGCCGGGTGCCACATTTTGCCAACATTATTGCAAAGCTCAGAAAATCTCCAATATCTGTCAGAAAAAATAAATCTCAAGCACTGTAACAAGCGGGGAATGTTCGACCTAAGAGAGGTTGGTCATTTGGTGTTTGTTGCTAAGGATAAAAGTCCTGTAGTGTGCCAAAAGTCTCCTTGTATTTCTTAATATCATTTATCAAATGTTGTCATTATGTAATGTTAAAGAGTATGGGCTAGAGGCATAAGCTGTCTGTTACCTACATGCATTGGATGACAAAGAACTGTTCTTTATATTAGATTTTGAATCAGTACACGGAGAAAACAACTTCAGAAAAATCCGAAATGCAAAATGCTGTAACTTATAGTACTGAAATACTCTATAGCAACTTAAACATTTGTGTGGTAGAACCTTGGTATTTATAATCACACAGCTCACGTAATTTATTATTATCATTGTCATTATTTGCAGAAGCACATGAAGATGAATACTGGAAATGGGTCTTACAGAGCCACTGATGTGCAGCCATTCCAAAATGATGGATAACTGAAGTCACTACAAAATATGACACATAAAATAGATCTAGTGCCATTACGATGGGGTTCATTCCAGAATGGATTTGACATGTCAGCTACTAGAGTTCTGCTAAATGACATGTATTTTATGCTACTAAGATGTGAGTCATTCCAGAATGAGTCTGGTATGTTTACAAAATCAACCAGAGAAGTGGATCATTCAGAACCATGATGTACGGTATGGAGGCATTCAGTCTCTATGTATCTACATGGAAAGTGGAATGCTGTCTCACCTTCTATATTCCAGTTTGGGCCTCCAGCTGGGGTACAAAGTTATATGTTTTTACAGAAATGTGTCAACATATGTTCACGACTCTAACAAACTACAGGAAATGTGCTAAGACTAGATTTTGTATTGTGAGTATACTTTATCACATGCATTGAAAGCAGTAGTCACTGTAAGGTTCATGCTTGAAATTACTGCAGGCCTGACATTACTAGGCTGTCAGACAATTTAAGCAGAAGCAGTTTGAAAAGCATATTAAATATACTTTAGGGGAAAAGCCATCTACTGTATTAAAAGATGTAAGATTAAGCCATAGTAGTGCCATGAGAGCAAGGACTTTTAACTAGTATCATAATATACTCTACCGTGTCTGATACTTTCATGAAAGATTCTGGCATCATCTCTGTGCAAAGCCAGCATGGACTCACTTAGTGCTGTAATCAAGGCAGATGGAGACTTTATGTAGGGACAGGAAAAATATCATCTTCATCAAGAACTGAACTGATCCTTCCTGGATTGTTAAGAAACAAAGCTTAACTGGCTGAACATTATTTGTTACTTTCATACACAGTGGTCAATGTGGAAGACATTAAACCCTCTAAAACATCCCTAATCAGGCAAAAGCCATTGCCTTCTATATTGTCATTTTTGCAGTGTCTATGTTCACTCCTTTCTACTAAACTGAAAAACACTAAAACACCTTACACCTCTAATAAAATCTTTAAAATAATCACCTATTTTCTTTTAGCTTGTATGGTATAATGACAGCTACAGAAATAGATTTTAACTACCTTAATGGAACACTACCAATCCCACAGTTACATAAATGGAGATGGACATAGGAGATGTCAATATTTCCTATCAATCACTAGGTGACATGGACATCTCGCATAGCAATGAGACATCCACAGCAACAACAAACAGAAAGCAGAAAACATTCACTTTATTAAGATGGAAATGGGAAAACATGTATTTCACAACATGCAAGGATGCAAAATCAGATACAGATAGAAAATTAACACATACACTTAACACACACACACAACTGAGATAGAATATTATCCTATAGTTAAACTCTAATAGTACACATTACTGCACTGTATTCTTTGAGATAATGTTCCTGCATAGATGTATACGTTGACATATTCAAAAACTGCTAATTGAAATACTATTAAATAAATAGATGTACTAGTGATATGACAGGAATCAATAACTACACAAAGTGAATAACTTGACTGCATCTGCAGAACACTGAAGTAACTCAGGCTCCATGATTCAGCAATATTTTTTAACGTTACTGCTGCTGAAAAGGGTGCATTTCAAAAGTAAATATACATCTTTTGAGGTGATGACCAACTTCTCACAATGACACTGTTTTGCACAGGGCTAGAAGGGAGGGCTAGAAAAAAGAAAAAGAAAATCCCTAGAAACTCCTTGTCACAGTTTTATGTACAGAGTTCTGCAACTACAACAGATCTGTGAATGTCTATGGAGCATCTAAATTATTGTTAATGCTAGTAACCAAATATCTGGACATACTTGTGTAGGTCATGCATTGGTTTATATGATCTTTGTATTCAAGGCACTTCACTCATTAGAAGAACATTATTACGTCATATTTAACAATAACTTACAACTTACTTACACTTACATTAAAAGTTTACTAAAATTTTTATGGAATTTTAAAGATTTAAAAATACTCTCTCAGTAAGTTTCTGAAAAACCATGCACATCTGCCAAAACCTCTCACATCATCAATATTGATGTGGGAGTAAATTCTCAGTAACTGTGTTTCATCTATAATGCCTTAATCATAATAACTGAAATCTCTCTAATAATAAGGCAGTTGTAATGTGGACAAAATGTCCCTTAAGTTTAAGCCTGCAGAGTTAGTAATAGTAATTCTATTAGAACTGAGAATTAAACACAAGGATGGTAATTTCACTGTAAACTGCAAAATAAAAAGACAAAGCATGCTAATGAGATGGCAGAACAAACATAGATAGAAGTGATTAGTGACATACATAAACTCAGGTCAAGAGTATTATGTATTGGTGAGTATTATATTTACAAGAAAGAAAATAGCATGCAAACACCTAATGTGACATTTAACATGACAGACAGAAATACAGTAACCAACAACTAACAACAATAACAGGGAACACTGATGATTGAGAAGAAGTTAATGCAAGTCATTAAGTTAAGTCATTAAGACCATTCAGCATTAGCATGCATAACAAGCAGGTCCACACAGTCAAGTTGCTGCAACTGCCTTAGTCTCCATTTACCTTCGCTGTCAGACATGGCACCCTGCAAGTCATCCATGATGAATGCGATGTCTCGATCGTATCCACGTGTCCGAGATTCTTCCCTCATATGTTGCTGTACCTCTGGCAGGGAATGGCTAGACCCAAATTGGTCCCTGGAGTCAGCAGAGATGGGGGGGAGAGGACCAGCTGAGGCTCTAGCCATACCCATAGGCTGCCCCACTGGGCTCAGAGGGCTCTCCTCCTCAGAGTTCTGAGCCACAATGGGGATGCGGCCCCGGCTTTGGCTGATGGGTAAACTGGTAGGCTTTGCTCTGGTCACTCCAGGGGCAAATGCTGCATCCAGGACCTCTCCCTCCGTTTTAAGTCTAAGTGAGGAACTCGATAGATCCCGTTTGATAGATAGATCCAACCCATAGACAGAAGAGGGGCGAGAGGAAGGGCGTGATGAAGGTCGGGAACGGGTACCACTTGGGTAGGTGCCATCATCCTGGGCAGTGGCCCTAATAGTGGATCCCAGCCCCAGGGACTGCCCAAGATTAAGAGAACCAGCAAGGTTAGCCCCAAGAGAGGAACCCAAATATTTTTGCTGCTCAGACAAGTTTTTTCGTAGCCCAAATGTAATCTCATCCTGAAGCAGTCTTGCCCTAGCAGCCAGATTGGTCACAGAGGATGCCCCAGTTCCCATGTAGCTGCCAAAGTCAGGCTCCAGGTCCCTACTCTCCTGAATTGGAGAAAATTTAGTGATGGCCTTAGGGTCTATTAGGGCCTTTTTGTTCTTCATCTGCTTCTGGTAAAGAACTGCTGCTGGAAGCTGCTTTGCTGCCTGTTTTTCAAGGGTGAGTCGGCTGATGCTATATTTCTCACCTTTAGGGAAGTGACGAAAACTGCTATCACTGGGGAGATACTGGGGCAGGCCGAGGCCTGTTAGGTGTTCTAGTCCCTCAGTTCCTCGCCTGAACTCCTGCTTTAACTGCTGCTTCAGTATCTTCAGCTCATAAGGATCCTCCATAGTGTCATCATCTCCTTTACCATAACCCTGTAGTCGCGACGAGCCTAGAAAATCTGCCACCTGAAAAGAAATAACAATTCGCCATTAGGTTTTTCTGAACAGTAATGGAATTTAAACTTACATAACTTATCATAACAAATGTCTTTTATGTATGCTACTATATATCAAGAATAAGTGATGAGGGATCTACAGAAATGCCAACACTGATCCATTCTGTCTACATTTGCATGTAAATTGTTTTTTAATGACATAACACATAACTTTTGATTAAATAATCAAAGAAATAATAATGTGTTAAAAAAAAAAAGTCCAGAGTAGGTGGTGCTGTGAGAATTTCAGCACCACAGAGGATTGGAGAGCAGTGAGGGACAGAGAGAACATTTCACTAATGCACCCCAAAACCAAACATCACAGTATATAGCCAGCTAAAGCAAGGCACAGTATACCTAACCCATACAGAGATGTGAACCTAGTATGTACATATAGTATTATCTAGTTTATCGGCACACATATGACTGCAGTGAGGACCATTTGCACCTCTCGACATACTGTACTGAACTGGGGGTTTCGATTGTGTGATCTGTCATGAGCCAGCATTCAGCGATCTCTAGTCTATCACCTCACTTCCATCCATTTAGAAGCAAACCTGCAGGTACTAGCTAAAAGCTAAAAGAGATGCTCAACTACAAAGTCTTATGCTGCTATTCATTGACTCACTTATATGCCAAAATTAATTAGAATTTGCGATTGCGATTATGTATGCGATTAATTTATAACCATTACTATTTTAAAATATAGTATATATGAATATATACTATACTGATAACAGGACATGTAATTCATTAGATACATTTTAATTGCTTAACAGCCCTCATATAAATATATAGTAACAGTACAATATTTACCTCTGCTGTGCGCCTAACTTCTGCTGCCCTGAGTAGTCTGTCTGCCTTGGACAACTCCTTATCAGGCAGGTTGAATCCAGAACCCAAGCCAGTGTTGCCCAGCCCTGTCGAGGCCTTGGTGAGCTCCCCTATGTCCTCTATCAACACGTAGTTTCTGGCATTATGGTGGTCAATATCTGCATAGAAGGAATCAGCAGAAATACTAGACATGGGACTAGAGGCCATGCTCCTCTCTTCTAGCCCTAGCCTCAAGTCCAAATTACCATACTTGCCCCCAAGGTGAGCCACCCCATAGCCACTTTCTGTGGAGGTTGGTACAATGAGCAGAGGCTGGTTGCGTATCACTTCATAGTTGGTGGTAATTTTGGGCTCTAAATCAGACAAGGCAGTTTGTCGCTGTTTTCCCTGCTGCAAGAGCAGGGCATGTTGGTAGCTGCTAGGCTGAGTCTGGCTGTGGGTAAGGGACATGGTTGGATAAGGAGAAACCTGTTGGTGGTAAAGAGACTGCTGCTGATAGAGGTTCTGTTGGGTATAGTGGCTGGTGGTTTGGGTCTGGGATCCATACTGGGCATAGTGAGAGTAGGGACTAGTTAGTGTGTTGTATTGGGAATCAGCTTCCGTCTGTGGGGGGATGAATTGGTCAAACTCCGACTGGGGAGCTGTCCGTGGTCTCTCCAGGCCATCACCCCTGGCTTCTCTGATGTTGCTAACCTCACTGTCTGACATGTAGTCTCTTTCCTCTGCTACCCCCTGGAGATAGGCCCTCTCTCTCTTCTCTCTTTCCTTCAGTAAGGCCTCCTTACGCCGGTTGATACCCATCTCCAGGTACCTACAATAAAAGGAAAAAAAATACATATGAATTGATAATCGAAGCAATAACAGTTCTATTAACACGACAACCAAAGAGGCAAATAATGTTTGGGGTTCTCACACATTAGTACCTTTAACTATGTGTGAGTGTGGAGAGGTCTCACTGAGTGATGTCAAGGCAGCCTTTTAGCCCATAAGCTATCAAGGTAAGAGGGGAATCATGCAGATGAATTAGGAGTAATGATTGCATGAGAGGGATGAATGCAATGGCACTAGTTGTAATCAATTAATGACATATTATTTGGTTACTGTCACAGGGTCTGAACACAAGTGCAAGCCCAGATCTTAAATTCAGTTGATATTAAATCTGTAACATCTCACCGTAGCTTGGCATCAATCTCCTTTTCCTCTTCATCTAGCTCAGCCTGTTTTTTGCGAAGTTTAGAAGACTCTCTCTCTACCAGATCAAGCTCCTTGTCAATGTCCTGCAGGATCTTTGCCCGGGCCATTGTTGTACTGCGGGCAAGACGGCGGCGAGCAGAGTTGGTGCTATAGCCTGACCGTCCTGTCAGAGAATCGTCCTCGAGTGGGGGGTCTGGTAGTGTGCGTTTTACCTTTTTACCTGTACCAGAGGGAGAGCCACGGCCCTACAACACAAAAACATTGTCTGTCACTCATTTTAAAAATGCTCAGCACAGTAATTGCCATTATCAATTATAATACAGTTCTTTTCTATTTATATTCTGCTATGACTTACTGAATAGCTGTCTGTATAGTATCCACCCATCCTGTCTTCTGTGGTAGGACTAAGGGATTTAGGATCAGATAGAGACTTCTGACCAGACTTTAATATCCGAGGGCCAGAAGAAAATCTGTTTGGATCAGCAGTAAGCATTCTCTGTGGTCCAAGTGACTTTTCTGGGGAAAGGGGGGATATTTGGGTGTAGAAGACTTTAGATTTAGATGGGACATCTGCTGTTAGGTGTGTACTGTAGCCCACCTCAATGGGTGTGTGCCTTCTGTCTGAGTCTGTCTGACAGCTCAGACTGCCACCTCTCTGAGAGTTCTCTGGAGCTGAGATATGCTTGATGATTTCCACTTTAGTGTCCATCTGGACATTGGGTCGTTTGATTGTTCCAGAGTGGTCAGTCTGGACAGATATCTCTGCGACTGTCTGAATAGCAATGCTAGAGACCTTAGAGCCATGTTTCCCATCGCTGCTATGCTTTCGAGAGCGCCGTCGAGCTTTTGTGGGAGCATCCCATTCATCTTGGTCCTCATCATCAGTCTGAGCTGAGCTGTCGACATTTCTCTTAGTCTTCTTTCTCCGCCCTACATGCTGCTTCTCTGCTGAGTCTTCATCATCTGTCTGTACTCCACTATCAATAATTTTTTTCCCTGCATCCTGATCAGCTTGAAGTTTCTTTACTAAATTAAGCTGGTCCTGACTTTTCTCTAATTGTGTCCCAATAGATGGGGTTGATGACTCATCTTTGACAGGCCAGTACTGGCCACTGTCTCCGACCCCTGCATATTTAGCATCTAGGAGGTTTCCTGTGGAACAAGTGGTGCCGTAGTGCTCATCTAGCTGTCGCTGAAGTTGTAGTTGCAGTTGTTGGATTTGCTGTAACTGCTCTTTCTGCTGTGCATAGGTTTCCTGCTGGGCTACCATATGTGCATGGTGCTCTTCTTCTTGCTGCAGTAGAAGCTGATGTTTCAGAGCCTGAAGCTCCTCAAGCTCTCTTTGGACCATGAGTTGCTCCTGTTCACGGTAGCGCTGGATCTCCTGCCTCTCCCACTCAAGTTCCTCAGCAAGACAGAGCTGTTTAAGCTTCTCTAGCTCTAGAAACTCCCTTTCCATCTGATACTGAGCCATTTTAGTGTTGTCTAAACCAGGAAATATTGGGGAAGAGGCTAAAGCATCCAGAGAGGCAGCTATTGCTTCTAGGGTGGTGTCTGAGTACATTTCTGGATAGCCTGCTAAGATGTCAGCCAAAGCTGTGGGTAGAAGCTCCTTAGGGATTCCTGTGTCAAAAGGAATTATCTGTCCTGGATCTGTAGTGGGAATGAAGCCATATGGATGCAGCAATGACTGGTTCTGAACAGTTGATGTAGGGGTTAAGGTTGTGCTAAAGATTGAACCTGGCTGAGTCGTAATTGCATATGTGGATGGAACTGGGGCAGCAACAGACGAATACACAATTCCATCTGAGGTTCTTAAAACACTATTTACACCAAACCCAGCTGCAGTGATCTGGGAGTATGAAGCAGTAGTCATCCCAGGGTAGACTCCAGTTGCTTTGCTAGTGAAGTCTAGACCTTTACCTGCCATAATAAGTTCAAAAATATAGATTTTACTTTATCAATTACATTACAGTTTCAAACAATCATACTGTACTGTTTCATGCAATTTGTATTTAAAAAGACTCCCACTGCACATGCATATCTGCAGTCATTTTGGCTAGCAAGATGCAAAACCAAAATATTGAGGGAGCGCACGCAGGCACACACATGCATCTGTATGAAGACAAAAGAAAGAAAACAAAACAAAAATAAGCACATATTAATATTTGACAAAGCCCATTAAACAACAGAGTGAAGAAAAACAAGAACTAATAAACTCAAAAGGCAAACAAAATATGTCTTTAGTAAAAAGCAGTTGAGAATTTAATGTTATATTTTTAACTACATACATTAAATAATGCAGGCAATTCTGAAATCGATTAAATCAACCAAATGCAAGCCCATAATGCAAACAACAAAGCACACAAATCTGCAACTCCCATACTCACCAGAGGAAAGTTTGGCAGCAGTGAGGTCTATAGCACCATCGGGGGATCCACTGAGATAGTCATAGTTATTCTTCGGATCGTAGGAAAGCAGTTCTACATCTGTCAGGTTGGTTTCAGACAATGATGCTTTTATGCCATTCATGCCTTTGATACCATAAATTCCAGCATTATCATACTGGGAGTGGTCTTCTCTATAGCCAAAACGGTTGTCAGGCTGGGTTGTAACTGGGGGCTGTGTTCTGCAGCTACCTGTAAATGGCAGCTTGTAAATGACATTGCAGCATACACTCCTTCTACCAGCTGTGAGGTCGACAGGAATTCCATCATCCTCTACAACAGTTGTGACCACCCCTGGGCTTGTGCTGGACAAAGCTACCATAGCTCTCATTGGCTTGTAGCTTGACAGATCCATGGCCCCTGTAGCCTCTAGGGAAAGAACAGGACCTCCATCGGTGATGGCTGCTGGGGCTGAAGTCATTGGCTGTTTAACTCTTGATGAGACAAGGGCTCCAAAGGACAGATTAATGGGAATGTCTTGATCTGTGGATGTTACAGCACTGACTATAGGCTGAGAGTTCACAGGTCTGTATACAATTTGTGCTAGCGGTTCAAATGGTTTGTATGTTGTGAGAGGTAAAGGTAATGATGTAACAGGGCCCTGTAAATCAAGTGGTTTCTCTGCTGGAGTGTTGTTATATGATGCAATAGTGGCGGTGCATGTGACTATTGTGATGCTGTCAGTGACAACAGACAGTGTGGTTGCAGGGATGATCTCTGAACTAAGATTTACTATCTCTGGCTGCACTGCTGTGATTTGGCGCCCACTAGAATCACTTGAAAAAGACTGTCGACATGACTCAGGTGGTGTCAGATCCATCCCTTGTTCAGTCATCTTCAAGCCAGCCTTCATAGTACGTAAATCAATAACATCACCAGGATATATTATCTTCCCATTTTGTTTTGGCAGAGGTTGGACTTTAACCATGTCTGGGTGTATAGTAATTGCAACACTGGGTGGAGAGGGCTGTGAAAGTCTTTCGTGAACAACAGAAACAGTGGTCCTCTGGACTTCAGTGGTAACCACCTGAGTGACCAGACTAGGGAGGCTTTCAGGAGGTTGACCTGAAGTGGAAAATGAAGAAGAGTACATGTGACTCATACTAGAGACAACCTTTTCTGGTCCCCGAATCTCTTGGCTCTCAATAGACTCTTGTTGAATTTTAGTGATGGTGACTGGAGCCACAGGTACACCCTGTGCAATATCATGTGTAGTGGGCATTGAAGTTCTTCTACGGTAAGCCTCAGTTATTATTTCCACAGGCCTATCATATTCTGATGAATAAGGTAACATTTGTGGTTGGCGTTCAGTTGAAGGAACAGATCCTCTCCGGTAGGGGACTTGGACACCATAACCATCAATAGGAATATCTTTTTCAGCTGGCATAGATACTACCTGTGCCAGAGCTAATGGTTGCTGCATAGCTATGGATTCTCTCCTGGTGGCAGCAAATGCCTCGGTTGATATCACCTGAGTGGGCGTTTCATACTCTATGGGATAAGTAAATATCTCACTTGTGGTGTATGTTGGCTGTACTATTGAGGATATAGATGTCCTCCTGTTACTGGTGGTTTCTTCACTTGTAATTTCTCCAACTGGCATCCCAGCCCCTGCTTTAGGCTGCATAACTGATGATGGTATTGAAACTCTTCTTACATCAACATCATGTGCTATAATCTCTGTAGGGGTCCCATGCTCATATTGCAATGGTCTGGTTTCCAGTGGAAGTGTTGAATGGGACATAACAGAAGGTGAAATTGCTCCATAGACCTGTGGTATATATGTTACAGGTGGTACCTCTGGCTGTACTGCCATTTGTTGGACGTCCATCACAAAAGGTGATTGTGTTATTTCAGCTATGACTGTAGTTGGCGGCATGACTGTGTCTTCTTCTGCTGGAGTCAATTTAGCTTCAACATAAAAAGGATCAATTACTGGGGGAACTTTTGCATCTCCTGGTATTCTACCAGCAGTGTCTGTTGTAATAACAGCAGGTACAACATGTGGTCCTGGCAAAAATTGTTGCTGTGTCACCACAGGCAAAACATCTGAAGGCAAGTCATTTTGTGGTACTGATGAGAGTTCAGCAATGATATGAGTCCCTTTAGGCAATTCTTGCTCTGTAGAGTAACTTCCCCTTTCAACTACTGTAAGTTGCTGATGAACAGGAATTACTTCAGGTGTTGGTGATCTTATCATAGCTCCCTCAGTGACAATGACATCAATGAGCCTATCCTGTTCTTTATGTGGAACTTCTATTTCAGCTGCAACTTGTGGATAAAGAACAGTCGAGGGATCTGGAGCTGGTCTGTCCAGGGCAACTAGTGCATGTAGAGGTACATCAGGCTGCAGTGGTACAGCAACAACTTCTATTGGTGGGTGTTGCTGAACAGGTACTTTTGATATTGGTGGATGAGGAACTAAGGCTTCAACTTTTGTTGGAACTTTTGTGACCTCCGTGTTTAGATGCTGAGCAACAGATGGTACTTGTGCTGTAGCTTGGACTTTTACTGGTTGAATGAGAATGTTTGTTTCTGGGGGCATTGTGACAACCTCAAGTATTGTTTCAGGTGGTGGCAGTGGCTGAGTAATTGGTCGTTGTTGTAAATATGCTTTCTTAATTGGAAGAGGTACACTGTGTACTTCAATGGATGTGTCCTGACATGATGGCACTGTTATGACATCAGCCACACGTGGTAGTGGTTGCACTGCAGATTCTTTGGCTTCCACAGCTGTCACTACTTCAGAGGGTGGTGCTTGCTCCAATGCCACAGTTGCAGTTACTGTTATGGGAGGAGGATGTCTGACACTAGGGACAGAGGATCTCCTTACTCCAGCCTGTGCTGAGAATACTTCGCTGGGTGTCTTCTGCTCTGAAGGTGTGGTCCGCACCCCTGAAACCTTTGTAGATGGGATGGACCCTCGTCTTACAGGTGCTTGAACTGTTATGCCCTCAGTTGGTGAGCCAGGTTCAGATGGAAGGGTTATTACCACATAGGTTTGCAAACATTTGGCATGTCTAGGAGACAACGGGGACTTAGGAGATGTTGCACCCAACTTAGACTCCACTGGTCGTGTCAGGCTGAGTGAGAGAGCATTTGGAGGTTCTTTGGTCCTAGGTAGAGTTGCAGCTTTAGGGGCCACAGGAGGAGGCTTGACACTCTCTCCCGGCTTATGGCTGAAAACTAGCCCAGCGGGAATTGATATGGGCTTAGGTGGTATTGGTGGAGGAGGCTTGGTGGTTTGACTAGGGCAGGTTGTCTTAACAGAAACTTGTGTTACTGTTGTTGTAGCAGTTGTCACTACAGTGGGAACTGGTGGCTTTGAATAAACAATGGGCTTGGGTGATGTAATAGGAGGTGGTGTAGGCGTATCTGCTACTGGTATTTCTACTGTGTCTATAACTTTTGTCCCTGTCATGGTTTTAGGCGGAAGTGATGGAGCTGAAGATACTGGCACTGCTGACACCACAGTGGATAGTGAAGCTGTATCGGTACAGGATATATCTGTGGTTGTTTGACTACTTTGTGGCAAAGAAGCAGTGGGAGCTATTGACCCTGTACTAGCTATATCTTGAGTTTGTCCAAGTGATAAGTTTTCCACACTAGGAACTATGATGACAACATGCCCTTGCCTGGTTTGGGTTACTATTTGAGGAACAGACATACTATCTGGTGGCATAGCTTCCATTCTTGGCTGTATATCCACAACTACAGATTGCATTGGCTGACTAGCCACTGTGGTTTCCATAGGTATGGTAGTAGGCACAGTGGGAGTGACATGCTGGACAGTCCTTACAGGCAGTTGCTCTGTGTGAGGTTCAGGTAATGAAACTGAAGTAGAACGAGGAGGAGGGGGTGGTGGGACCTTCTTTTTGACTATAGTAGTTGATGCTGGAGCTGGTGCTGATGCTTGGGGTGCTGGAACTACCACTGGGCTCATTGATGGGAGGGCTCGCTGTACAGGGATAGAGTGTACTACTTTAGCTTGGGCTTGAGCTGGGGTAGTCACAACTGCTGAGACTGGTAGTGGGGTTTGTGTAGAGATTGGGCTTGTAGTTGAAACCAGGTCAGGCATCTGGACTATCACTGGTCCAGGTCCTGAGGCCAAAGTGCCATAAGCAGAAACAACATGAGCTGAAGCTGGAGTGGACACTGCAACAGGCCTAGCTGTAACCAGGGCTGTAGGCGGAGCTGAGACAACAACAGGAGCTGGACTTCGTCCTGAGACCTGTGTAACAGTTGCTGAGACAGGTGCCTGAGATGGAGATGAAACCAAGTCTGGCATTTGGACCACAACAGGTTCAGGAGTGGGCATATCCACTGGGGCATGAGTTGAGAATTCAATGGCAGAAGCCTTAACTTGAACCTCTGCAGCCATTTGAGCTTTGGATGGATCAGACACCACATCTGGTATGGGAACTATAACTGTAGTTGTAGTGGGATAAGAGATTGAGCCACCAGTGGATGGTACTGATGAAATTGTAATGGGCGATGTTGGTGAAATCTCTGAAGGTGACTGCATTTCAAATGAAGGTGGAGGTGTTGGTGTAGACAAAGGAATTGAATCTGATGAAAGTGGTGTCTGAGCCTGGAATGAAGATGAAGATGTAGCATTAGAAGCTAAACTGGAATCTGGAGTAGCTGGTGAAGTTGGAGGTGACACTGGTGACACTGGGGAAGGTGTAGTTGTCAGTTCAGGAGCTGATATTGGTGTTGGAATAGGTTTTGGCTCTGGAATTTCACAGACTACACAGATAGGGTCCATTTCAGTGGTGTCAGACAGAGGTGGGCTTATGGATGGATCTTTAGTGTCAGAGTCATCACTGGGAGTAATGTCAGAGGAAATACCAATGCCATACTCATCTGCAAGACTGTCATCCTCTTCTTCCCCAGATGAACACTGGGTAATCTTAAGGTCTGGTATAGGGAACAATGCTTTTCTGAGTGCAGGATCTTGGGGAACCATAGGCCTAACAAAACTTATAGCTCCACTAGGAGTACTGGGTACAACAGTCACCTCAGGGCGCTTAGGCGGTTCAGAGGGGCGTGGTGGAGCTGGCCGTTTCTTTTTCTTCATTGAAGCTTCAATGGAAGGTTCAGTGACTGAAAGAGGTACATCAGTTTGCCCAGAGAGGGGTGTCTCGTCTGTGGGCATGGTTACTACACAGCTCTCAGCAACTGAGGAAGTCAATGAAGCCCCAGACAAGGAATATTCCATGGCAGTCTGAGCTTGTTCAAACTCTTGCTCTATCATCATCAATTCCCTTTTTTTCTGCATCATCTCCTCATAAACCTCTTCTGGAGACCTGAGTTTTTTGTGAGATTCAGCACTAGAATCCTGTTTGGCTTGTTCCTCTTGGAACTCACTCATCTTAATTTCAGGCTCATCAACCAAGGATTCATAAAGATAATCCTCTATCGCCATTCCTCCATAGAGTGGTTCTATATCGGGTGGACTCTCCCCTGGAATGGCTTTGGTCTTTTGAATTATTTCTTCATACGCTTCTTCAGCGCTCTTCAATGACCTTGTCACAATATTTTCCTCTTTAAATGGATCAGAAGGAATATATGGTATTACTGTTGGTGATGGCTTACGTCCTCTCTGTACAGCTCGCCTAGCCTCTGGTTCTGATTCTATGCTGGCAGAGTACTCAGAGCCAGATGTTCTATTGGTTTCATCTATTACAGTGACTTGCCTAAGATCTTCTGTGGAGGAACCATCCTCAGTTGGAGACAGTGGTTGGCCATAACCCCTACGTTCATCTTTGTCATTCCTAGACTTATCCTCCTCCCTCATTTTCTCTTCCTCAGAAGAGTCTTCAATGGTGGGTAGTGGCTGGGTCGGCTGCCTGTGCTTGCCTTTGCGATGCTGTTTGTCCCCCCTAACTTTCCTGTGACTAGGGCTGCTATCACTATCCTCCTCCAGAGAGGATGCTGATGTAGGTGAAGATCCTGGTGTAAAGCTAGATGCCTGAACACTGGATGATCCCTTTGACAGGGATTCTGTGATGCTCTCTACTTCTTCATCAGTGCTTTGTCTCTGTCTCATGACTGGAATAGCTTTCTTCAAAGTAGTGCTCGTTATTGTTTCAGGGACATCTTGCGTAGTTGCAGTGCCTGTTTTTGGGAGAGCTTCTCTGTCTGGGCTGTCTTTATTATCTACAGTACCTTTTTCCAACAGTGTTTTAGCTGTCACTGAAGCATTATCAAGCTCAGCCTCCTTGATATCCTCCTCATCTCCCAAATTCTTTTCTTTCTCACCTTCTGAAAGAGACATTTCTTCTTCATCACCCATACCCATTATCTGCTTGCGGATAAACTCCTCATCTTCAATAGAAGAGTCAGCGCTTTCAGTTTTGATGTCCTCACTGCTGGATGAAACATTTGTCACCTTCAACCTCCTCCTCTGAGCTTTAGGTGAGGGTGAGGGCGTGAGCTCACTTTCACTGCTTTCATTCATTGCTTGGAAACTAAGACGCCTTCTCTCTGGTTTAAAGTCCTCCTTTACTGACTTGGATGGCTCTGTATCAGTAGCCACCTGCCCATGGTTTAATTCCTGTGTCATGGGTAAAATCTGGGGCTGATCTTCATAATGTTCTGTGACTTTGGATTCAAGCTCGGTAATTATTACAGGGGAAACTTTGCTTTCCAAGATAATTTGCCCAGAAGGTTTTCTCTGTTTCATTGACTCCCCTGTCATTTCAGCTTGTTCCTAGAAATGGACAAAAGAGATAAACAGCCTGACCATACTGCTTATTATGTTATTATTGTTTTTTTTAGAAAACATTAATTTCAACACAGCCAAGAATTTGATGTATACATGTTTTAAAGACAACACTGTTATCTAATTACATTACATTACAAGTACATTTTTAATGTCTCTCCATGGTTTCAATTTTTCTTATGCAATTTTCCTTTATCATATTAAACTAAACATTTTTTTAAAACAATAATTATTTTAATTTCATTCTTACCTTTATGGTGATGTCCTTTGTAGATACCGGTTGTGTCTCTGAAGTGACACCCACAATCTTTTCAGCCAGCTTATCGGCCACTTTCTTGATGTCAGCTTCTATCACTGGTTCTGATACTGGTTGTAGTTCTTGTGACTTTGATTGTACCTCATCTTTAGGTAAAAATTTTGTTGGGTCTGTTGATTTGATTTCTGGTTTTGTTTCAGGTTCTGTAACAACTCTAGCTTCAGCAACCTCCGCAGCAATACAGGAGGTGGGTACAGCTGTAGCCTCAGTCACTGGGACAGTAGAAGCTGCTGACACACGTGCTTCAGCTTTGAGTTTTGGAAGGTCTGTTTTAGATTCTACAGCTCTGGGAAGCTCAGTCACACTTCGCTCGCTTTTCACTGCATTCTCATTATTTTCCACTGTTACAGTCTTGGAAACGTCTGTGTTTGGAACTTCAGCTAATGTCTGTTCCACAGGGGTCATACTTGGGCCACTGAGTTCTCCTAAAGGATGTTTTTCTTTTGCAACAGGTGAAACCTTTGACACTGTGGTTTCGAGCTTTATTTGTGTGGAAGCTGCAGTAGCTGTAGTTGGTTCTGCTTGAAGCTCCATCTTTGATTCTGGAGTTGGAACTGTTGTTTTTTCTTTGATGGGAGCAGATGTGGGCTGTGATTTTGTGGTTGCAGTTGTGAGGTCTGCCTTTGTGGGGGCAGTTTTGGGCTCTGCCTTTTTTGTTGGAGGTGTGGCCTGGGTCTCTAGCTTGGTAGATACAGGTGAAGGCTGGGGAATCTTTCTGGAATCTCCCAGTTGTCCCGACAAAGCCCGCTGAGTCTGGCAATTCAGGCACAGCCATTCCTTCTGTAAACACACAAACGCAACACACGTTTTGTATAGCTCACTAGATATAACATCTTGGTATATCACATATACAATTTTCAAAGATATATTCATATATGATCATCTGATCACAAATGAAGACCTAGGCGATTCGAACTTATCAAACAGGTTCTTGGTAAAGCTATTTCACACAGACATACTCAGATCTGATTATTATTGTCTGCAGTAACACACATTATTTATTTAGCAGGATAACTGAAGGATTGTGCTATTTCAGGCTGTACACTGATGTCGTGCTTGCATTAGTTGACAAGGAACAGTTGCTTGAATTATAATTTACGACTGTGGCTACCAGGTTATAAGTAACATACAATCATATTCATACAGTTGAACAGCACACCTGAGGCTTTTGTCATCCATTACTAGTATGGTTCACTTCAATTTGCTATTTTCCAGAATTGTTTACTGTAATGTTTTGTTGTGTGTTTGTTAGGGAGGAAGTAATTCTCCCTGCAGATTTCTTGTTTCCAATAGGATTCTTTGACAATTCCCTCACAACAGTAGACCATTCTCTGCTATATACAGCAGTAAAATTTTATGCTTTTGTTCTTTTTTTTCCCACACGATAAATCTTAATCTTTATTAAGATTGTAACTTTAAAGTTAATGTGATTTAGAGAGTGAAATATGAATTAGAAATCACACTAACTCACATATGCCATGGCCATGTGTTGCAGTGCATAATAATGTTTACATTTTCAACTACAATAGACTTTGACATGTAATACACATATACGGTAGAATACAACACAGTATATTATGCTGACTAATACCACAGCACTCAATGTAACAGAAATTCAATATTCAACATATGCCCACTATCACCGCCAGACAGTAAAAAAAGCATTTACACAAAATAAAAAACATAAATAACATTTTCAATAGAAGCTTTTGGTCTCTCATATTAACATGCTCACTGCCATTATGCTAGAACTTACTTGTAACACAAAAATGAAAATGCTTACCTTGCAAAAGAGCTAATCACATTTTACAAACAATGCTATCATTTTTAAAAACTGAATCCTCCGAAGACACATTTTTATTACATCTAAGCTCCATTAATGAGCAGTTAAGGAATAAAGGAAGGCATAATCTGTCAATGGATAAAACAGCGTGTCTGTTGCAACCTAGCAGACCAAATCACAGCAATGCGCTTGCCTCTGCAGAGCCAGGGAGAGCAGTTCTGATACACGGAACAGAGGAGGAGATAACATCACACACATATTTAGTCTGTGAATCACAGTAAAATTTTAGTTGCTTTACCATTTAGATAAAGCATTAGAACCTATATAAATACAATACAGGTTATTTATGGAACTGCAATGGGCACAGCTGCACATAATGTTCATGAAGTTTATATAAAAATATGTCATACAACTCTTCTCCAATGCACTATACTTTATTCACTAAATGTTTTTGGCTATATTGCCTTCAACAGGGTGGCATCATGTCATCACGTTGTTAGCAAGTTACATTAGGTAGAATCATGTGATTAACATGCCATCAGTACTGTCTGTACCGTGTATGTACCATGTTCTGAATATACACACTGTCTTGGTGTTTAAAAATGATTCAGTGTGCATTGACCTAAATAATTATCATAGCTCATGGGCTCATGTGTTTTAGTAAGTGATAAAATCTGTCCTCTGTCATACTCTGGTTCAGGCCTGATCTTACACTCCAGCTGTGTGGGACATTTTATTATTGTCCCCAAAAACAGGCCCAATATATCACACTGGTAAAACTTGTTGTTATTATAATGCTATACACAAGGACAAGGCTAGAGGGAACACTGAAATTGTATTGCTTCAAACTTCCCACTGTCAGAGTTATTTAGACAGATGAACTGTTTGGGAATAAAAAGTTGTTAGGATACAACTGCAAATGGGCTGGAAATATACTTCAAGTGCTGATAACCTACCCCGGGACTGTGAGCAGAAGCAAAATTGCAAGAAAAGCATAGCATGCTTATCTGCACAGCTGTAAAATGATTTCATCGAGTGTCAAAAATGAACACATAACTTGACTCGGCAGGAAAGTGAAACACAACTAATTGATACTGAGATGCTTTTGTTTGGTTGTGGTCAGGAATTATTAATTATGTTTGTTTCTAACAGTAACAAACAAAGCTTCTTCAGCACAGTGCATGATGTTGATAATTGTGTAAACCATAAAATAACTTAAAGCTCAAGCTGTTGTAATCTGACACAAGCTCAGCTTCACCAATAGATTTTTTCATCATGAATTAGAGTTTCCTAAATAAAACAGTAGATTATTTAGGCTCATAGTTTCCAGGTAATCTGCATTAAACATCTGTCAGTTGTATAATTACTACTAGGATGTAATCACAGCTAACGAGGAGTACTCATCTGTCACATAATTAGCAACGTCGTGTCACTGCTGTTCATCTTATAGATTGGAGAGGCAGCTTATTGATGCTATCTCTAAAGAAATGAAAATACAATGAGTTATACGTGTATATAATTGAAATTATTTATCATGTTTATTATTCGATAAAAAGTAAAACAATTAAATTCCCATTCTACGTTCATTGTTCACATTTCTCTATGAAAAGTTGAATGAATTTCACAAAATTAATTGTCTATCTCTGCTGATAAGTGCACACTGAAATTAACACATATTAACAACAAACAGGTAGTTAAAAAGAAATAATAATAAGTAGTTTAAAAGAAATAATTAAAAAAATAATAATAATTTGCATAATTCATTAAACTCTGTGGTCTACTCTCTATTCTACGTCTGCTTCCATCTAACAGGATACACCTAAAGGAGCTATCTGCAAATGCTGATAGAGAAGGATCAAACACCAGCTTTAGCAGATGGCTGAGACATCACCACTTATTTCTGATAATCTGCTGTGCTCTGCCTAAAAGGACGAACTGAGAAAAGTATAAAAAACATAAGACATGCATTTTAACATTGTGCATTTTATGGCAAATGATGTTCAAATACATCAGCAAAGGCAAGCATTTGCAATCCTACCCGAAAACAAACTGAACCATTGATAACTAACTAAATTCTAAATCAGACTGCAACAGTAAAAAAGAAAGAAAACATCTCAGTCATCAGAAGGACCTAACATCACATCACATTCCCCTCCAGCACCCATAACTGCAGTACATCCACATAGTCTTAGAGCTATGCAGTGTTTGGAAAATTGCCATCATCCTTTTGTCTAATTAAACCTGTTATGTGAGTAAAGAGCAGCAGCCCCAAGCAGCGAGATGTAGGAGAGGCTGCTCCTCACGATTAGCCTGTGAGCTGGATTACCAGACCATCACAATGACAGCAGTCAGGAAGTTGTGCTCCTGGATGTGTTGAGCTTTATAAAGAATTTCCCAGTTCACTTCATTCACAGCGAAATTTAGCACGTATGAAGCACCTTGGCAAAGAAGTAATTTACACTCGGCACAGATAACCTGAAAACGTCTTAAAAACATTTTTATTATACCTGCAATCAAACTACACAGATGTGTTTGTTGGTACTCATATCCTAGATACACATTTGGTGCCTTTTACTATCCTTTATAGATAACTGACAAGGTAATAAAGGTTTTTTTACTATCAGCACTGAGTATGATATGGTATATGTTGTTTAACAAAGACATTGCATAGAATTTTAATGGCCAAGCACCTATCAAGGTGCTGAAATTCTAAACAAATATATACCCATATATACTACATAACTAAGAAATTTTGTTTGTATTATTTAAATCTACACCGCACGCACGACACTAGTCACTGGGTATCCAGATGGTCCTGAAATTTACATTTTATTATAACTAGGCTGAAAGGATGACCTTTGGGCTGTGGACTGCATCATTATTTTTCAGCCTCTCTTCAGTGCTTTCCTGCTGTTAATACTGGAGCTGGTAAGTTTATTATTGATTTTCTGGCAGATGCCTTTGGCACAAGATGTAGCTGGCTAATATACTTGGCTTTCAGAATCCCCCACAGAGCAAAACTCCTTATAAATCAAGCCCTCTGATAATAGAGAACACTGGCCCACTAATCTGTAATAAGCAGAGAGTGCAGAGTTGCAGATCAATGCAGTTGCCTTTGATGGCAGGATACAATGGGGTCAAGATTAGGGTAGAAGAGGGAGTGAGAGGGTGTGGCATGAACAAAATGTAAACACACATGGAGATGAGAGCCAAAAGGAGGTACATTAACAAAGCTGAAGCTCCTAGATCCCTTCTCTTCTGACATTAATCACAGTATCTATAAAATGGGGAATTTTTTTGCCTTTCACGGTCAGATGTTATGTATATACCTTATGAAGTTGGTTGACTGTGTTACACATTGGCCCAAAGTTTGAGGTGCACATGTTCTTGCATGAAATGTTTTGTCAGCTGTGAAGGACAGTTAACATTATTTACTAAAGAAAGTTACAGGCCAGAGTCTGCCTGATTATTGCCATTAAGGATGGCATTGTATAGCAAGTATGGACTGTATATCAAAATGTGTTTCTTGCTCTTATACAGTCTATAGTTTCAACTGGGCATAGTCCAACTCCTGGACATCTTCCATGAGCGGACCAATCAGAACAGAGTCGGATGGGCGAGTCTTAATGACACAGGAGCTCAAATAAACCTTTTTAATCTCAAGGCCAGAAGAGCTGTTGCATAACAAGGCATTACACCATGCATTTTCACTTTTTAAACTTGAAAATCATATATATTTTTCAATGGAGCCCCAGAATAAGATATAAACCCAAAATTAAGCATAATATAACCATTTTGATAAAGCGTCAGGAAACTATTTTTCGTATTCAGGGAAATATATGCAGCTTGAAAGGAACATGTCTCAGAATCGCTATCATGTAAGAGCAAATAGCGTAATCTGTATTTGAAAGTGAGCAGTGCACAAAATGGTAAACTCTGACTATTGAATATTTATAACCAATTGTAATGCAGCAGGTACTGTAGGTTATGCTTGGTCTCTCCTCAAAGTGTTTATTGACTAATCACAAACATTGCATTGTCACTAAGTGCATTGGGGGCATCTCCTTATCATGGGGCCAACAATCTTTTTTCTGGTCCAAAGGAGAATAAGTGTTGCATGCAGACCTGGTGTGTATACTTACCACTATACCAAAAAAAACCTGGGGGCAAATTTAAATACTTCCAAAGTGTTACATTGCAGGTGTAAAGGCACCCTGAGTTTGTGCATCAGAGAGCATCTGATGAAAGCCTCAGTCTTTAATGGAAAAATTGGATTGGATTGAATTGGAAAAATTTGACCTTTTATCTTTGATGAACGCACCCAATTCCACCAGTGTGTCTATCATATCATACACTAATACCTGAAGACTAAATATAAGGTGAACAATCCTTTTAATAGAAACTAATGAGCAACTGAGGAACTATTGTTCCCTCTGTTTCCTCTGTCACACATAAAGCTTTAGCTGGCAGAGCACGACACATGTGTGTCCTACTTATCAGACAACAGTCACTCCCAGGCTTTTGATGACATCAGGTGAAGCAGAACAAGCAAAGGGAAAAATGGATAGACTTGCTGCTAGGCCTCCATTTACCCATCTAAGTGGCCGCTTCATCTTTTGAACCTTACCAGTCCTTTTCATATTTTAAAAGGAGAAATTTCTGTCCCCCCCCTGAAAACCCATGTATAGACACAGCCCCTTTAAATAAAGTAGGTCAGAGGACAGCAATAAGTATAGTGGCTCATCCTATCCACTTGTATTAAGCCAAGCTATTTCTGTTTTCCTCGGCTATTAAGAGGAATAAATCTATGTAGTACACACACAGCAGCAATCATCCACGCTTGTCCCTTCAACCATCCAACCTCTACCCTTAGGCACCTCCCTCTCGCTGGTGTCCACACAAAACGTGAGAAGTGTCAATTACATAAGAGGCACATCTCAGTGTTATTTCTCCTCAATAATATACTATTTGGCCTAAGCATGTGGCAAAAAAAACCATAATGCTCATATTGAGTCAAAAAAATCGGTTTTATTGTTTACTGACAGTCAAAAGAAAGCAAAAGATTCTTATTCTCACACTCTCATACAAACAACTGTCTGCCACAAATATAGGTCTCCCTATTGCAAAACATCAAATAAACACATCATATTAATAAATCCATCTGTTGGATTAAATGTAACCAAATGTTTGTCACGTTTAAGAGGGACACACAGCCTTAACCTTATTAAAACAACTCTGACTCTTGACTGACATAGCACATTACTGAATTGTAGCCACATTTTAAATTCCTGCTGTTTAATGTATCATTTAAGCTCATTTAAACTGCGCAAAACCATCAAAAACAGCATTTTAGCACCCAAGATATGAAAAGACAAGAATATGCAACCTTGCATTCACAATGGCCTATATGCATGTATGGGTAAACCACGAGGAAAGGTACACATGTGTACTACTAAAATAAGGAGGAAATAGTTGAATTACATGAAGCCACTGATCTGTGACAGAGCAGATGGCCTAAAAGGAAATGTCTGATGCTCTAATGTACTGCACCGTGTTGTGTTAGACTTAATCCGTTTCACCTCTGCTTATTGGCATATCACAAGGCTTTGCCATCTCAGATCTCTCATGGGGTGAGATTCCCTGGCCTCTGGTTTGCTATGGCAGCAGATCCCAACTCGCTAATGCTGTTGCACAACCCTCAATCACGTTAATACATTTTCAGTGCCACCGGTCTGCTGAAGCCCTCTTCTCATGAGCCATTATGTAATCACTTGGGCCACCACGTTGGAGGGACAGCCACAACAGTCAGCTAACATATCGCCTGTTTTTCTATTTGTTTGAGATCTCGATTAAATTATGAAATTATGATGTGTTTGTTGCATATGATTGATTTATGTTACTATTTTAAATAAAGCTATAAAGAAGACTTTTACAGAGCCAAAAAAAAATAAGATGTAAGATTGCACTTACCACAGCTGTATGAGGCATGGGGTTAAATCCACAAAGATTGCACACAGTGTTCTTGCATTCAGTGCAGGTGTTGTAATTAGGAGGTTCCTTAGAGCCCATGTTGAGTTTGACCTTACAGAGTGGACAGGTGGACAGGACTGCTTTAGGAGCAACTTGTGTCAGTTGTGGAGCCTCTGGTGGAGCCTCCTCAACTTTGGCCTGTGCTGATTGAATAGACTTGGTTTGTTGAGGAGGCTCTGATTTCTGCACAACGGGTAGTTTGGTCTCCTTTGCTGGGGGCATCTTAGGAGAAACCGGAGGTGTAGGTTTAGGAGAGACGGTGGCTGTAGTGGACATCTTACGTGGAGTAGGTGGTGTAGTTTTAGATTCGTCCTGAACAGCTGAGGTGATCAAAGTAGATGCAGAGCTTAATATAGATGAACCAAAACCAAACATCTTCCCAGTTACTGACTCTGCAGACTTTGCGGCAGGTTGTGTTTTAGGACTACCGAAGCCAAAGAAGCCTCCTGACTCCTGTTTAGCAGGCTGAGCTGGCGGTGGTGCAGATTTGACAGGAGGGGTTGCAGATCTGGAAGGCTGTTGTGGTGGTTTTACAGCCTCTTGTTTTGTAAGGTCTGTCTTAACATCTTGCTTAGCATTTTGAGAGAGCTGTACAGGTGGTGATTTTCCAGGAGGCCGCTGCTGAGCGGCCACATCCTGCACCTTTGCTTTTTCAGTATCTGAAAGGACGTCTGTCTTTTGTATTGAAGTTGACAATGGGGCCTCAGCTTTGGGAGTTTCTTTTTTGTGGGGAGTTGCTTGTGTAATGTCTGTTTTGATTGCTGTTAGTTCTGTCGATTTCTCTTTCTGGCCTAAAGTCAGCTTATCCTTCTGTTCAGAGGGAGAGGGTGTAACAATCTTGCTTGGGGAGGCCTGTGGTTTAACTTCAGGCGGTCCAGTAGACTCAGAAGCTCTTAGTGCTCTCTGCATCTGGCAGTTCAGACAAAGCCATTCCTTTACCTAAATGATCAAAAAAAAATGTATTATATAAATGTTAATTAAAAAACAAACAACACTGGCACTGGCAGCTCCTCCTTGACAGGCAAATCAAGGAGCACCTATTTTACAGGGAAACTGCCAAATGTTCTGTAACAATTTTGAGGATAGTTATTCACTGATCATTTATTTTCTATAGTGAAAATAAAATATCATCATCTTAATGTAAGTCAGGCATTCATAATACAGACAAAGTAGAAAGAATAAACATGCTGTAAAACAATGAGTCCAGCAAACCAATGTATCTCAAAGAGTGTTATCAATTCAAATGATCAACATCAAAATAATATTGGTCTAAAGCTTCTAGGCCTGAATGTGACCATTATACATTTAAAATTATAGTAACTTAAATTCAAAGTAAATAATCACAGTTTTTTACCTCTGCCACATCTGGCATTGGATTAAATCCACATAGGTTGCAGACAGTAGTCTTGCATTCAGTGCAGGCGTTGTAGTTGGGAGGATCTTTTGTGTCCATTTTGAGTTCAACTTTACAGAGTGGACAGGTGGTCTGATCTGCTTTTGGAGCACCTTGTATGTCCTTTGGTACTTTGGGGGGCAGTAATGGAGCTTTATCTGCTTTAACTTGTACTGCTGAAGGAGTCTTTTCTTGCTGTGGTTTCTCTGGTTTCTTCTCCTCAGGTTTCTGGACAGCAGTTGGCTTGATGTCCTTTGCAGGTAACATTTTAGGAGAGGCAGTTGGTGTTGCTTTAGGAGACACGCTGCCTGTAGCAGACATCTTACGTGGTGTCGGTGGTGTGGTTTTAGGTTCATCCTGAACAGCCGATGTTATCAAAGTGGATGCAGAGCTTAAGAACGATGACCCAAAACCAAACATCTTTCCTGCTACTGACTCAGAAGACTTTGCTGCTGTAGGCTGTGTTTTAGCACCACCAAAACCAAAGAAGCCTCCTGATTCCTGTTTTGCAGACTGGGCTGGTGGTGGTGTAGATTTGGCAGGAGGTGCTGCAGCTTTTTGAGGCTTTTGTGGGGATGGCTTTCCTACTTCTGCATTTGATGGAGGAGCAGCTTTAGCAGGAGAAGTCACAGCTTTTGGGGATTGTTGCTGGGTTCCACCAGGTTGTAGTTTGGGTGTCTCTCCAGCTGGCTTTTGGGAAGCCAGTGAAACATCTGTCTTAGTGATAGTGGATGGAGCAGTTTGGTCTTGCAACGAGGCAGCTGTAGTAGCAGTTTTCTTTGTTGGTGGACTAAGGGCTGGAGATTCAGTTTTGTTGGTTGGGGCAACATTACTAAGCTGATTTTTGGGTGTTACTGGTTGTGGTGTGTCTTCTTGAGAAGGTGACATTGGGGCTTCTTTTTTCTGTGTGGTAGCGGGAGCCTCTTTGCTTGGTGATGGTTGCAGTTTTATCATCGGTAGACCTGGTGGTTCAGATGCTCCAAGGGCTCTCTGCATCTGGCAGTTGAGACAAAGCCATTCCTTTACCTGAAGAACAAACAGAACATATGAGTAAGAGTGTTTGCATTTACAGAGGTGTTTAAAGTACACAAACTCAGTACTTAAGTAAAAGTACAAAAGTAAAACCCACTAAGAATACGGTGTATTTTAAACAAAATAAATGTGATGTTGTTGATAACATAAATGTTATATTTATGTTACATATACAGTATGTAAAAATATAGTTCAGATTTGTTTGACAAATTCTTAAAGGTGAATATTATGCAAAAAATGTGTTGTTATCTATAGATGTGTGGAAGAAAAACAACAGTTAGTTTAACTTTTATGTAGTGACAGGAAGTTAATCCTTAAATGATACGCCAGCATTTTATTAATATATAATTACTTTTACAGCTATCTAATTTGGCAAAATGTAACTAGTATCTTTATCTGTTTGTTGATATCCATCCTTTATGTGGAAATGAAACTACAAAAATACCAAGGTACCGCCCAAAAAAATAATTCAATATCCAATATATGGACCAAAATGAACCAAAATGACAGAAATTAAAATAAAGAAATGAAGGAAGTATTTGATGATTTATTTACCTCCACTACATTTTGCATAGGACTAAATCCACATTTGTTGCATACAGTGGTTTTACATCCAGTGCAAGTGTTGTAGTTGGGCAGATCCTTGGACCCCATATTAAGTTCAGCCTTACAGAGCGGGCATGTAGACTGGCACTCTGTGGGACCGGTTTGTGGGGCTTCTTGCGTTGCAGGCTCTGATGGACCTTTTACCACTTCAGTCTGTCCTGATGGAGGAGCCTTGGCCTGTTGAGGTTGTTCTTTGGGATTTTCCACATGTAGTTTTGGTACAGCAGGAGTTTTGACCTCCTTTGCTGAAGTCAGCCTCGGGGAAACTGGGGGGCTGGACTTTGGAGATGCTGACATCTTCTCAGACACTTGAGCCGGAGCTGACATTTTGCGGGAACTTGGTGGTGTTGTGCGGGACTCCTCCTGAACTGCAGTTATCAAAGTGGATGCTGAGTTGAAAAGAAAAGGACCAAATCCTGATATCTTCCCAGACACTGCTTCAGTTGTTAATGAGGCAGCACGTTGAGATTTAGGACTACCGAAGCCGAAGAAACCTCCTGATTCTTGATTTGTTGGTTGTGGTACTGATGGTGTGGATTTTTCAACAAGATCTGTGTCTTTGCTCTGGGCTTGCTGGGGCTGTACTTCAGCGGATGGTTTGACTGGTTCATCAGTTGATTTCTGAACTATTTCAGCTTTTTCCTCTTTCTTTACTGATACTTCTTGAATTTCACAAGAAATTGCTGAAGCAAGATCAGTTTCCTTCTGGAGAGAAGTTTCAATATTTGTCTTAACCTCAGGAGCCTGAATGGGTATTGATTTACTAGGGTGTGAAAGTGGAGTAGCCATCTCTTCAGTGGGAGGTACAGTCGGAATTGGAACATCGTTGGTAGGTGGTAAACCAGTTGTCTCTCCTTTTGTTGGAACTGAGCCTGTGGCTGCAGTCTCTTTTGCGGTTGCTAAAGCAGTAGTTGACACTTGGGTAATATCCATTTGAAGTGGGAATTTGGTTTCCTCTTTCTTTTGCAGAGCACTTGGTGTTGGAGTATCCTTTTGATTCTTGTCTGGCACGTCCGCTTTCTGTGTGGAAATAACATCTTTCTTTTGATTACTAACAGCATCTTTAGGGGCAGCAGCAGATGTGGACACTTTGTTAGGCGATGCCTGGGGTTTCATCAGTGGAGGCTCTACCAATTCGGTTGCTGTGAGCGCTCTTTGCATCTGACAAGTCAGACACAACCACTCATTTACCTGTGGGGAAACCATAATTTGAGTAAGCATGTCTGTAAAAAGTCAAAATGTTTGTGTGATAAACGTAAAGTATAGTGCATTACAAAAAGAACGTGCAACACCAAAGTAATCTTTAAACTGACAGAATCTGTTTTTAGTATATAGTAAATATCATATCAAATGTAGGAATATACATTAAGTGAATCTCACTTACTTCTGACACATTTGGCATTGGATTAAATCCACACTGATTGCAGACAGTGTTCTTGCATTCAGTGCAGGTATTATAGTTGGGTGGATGCTTAGACCCCATGTTGAGTTCAACCTTACAGAGTGGACAGGTAGACTGGCCTGGTGTGACAGTGGCTTGGGAGGCTAATGCAGCCTTTGTATGCTCTGATGGTTCTTTGTCCACTTTTGCCTGCACCAATGGGGATGTCTTGGACTGTTGTTGTGGCTGTTCCGTTTTTTTCTGTTCTTCTTTTTTTTGCAGAACAGGAGACTTGATTTCTTTTGCTGCAGACATTTTGGGAGAAACTGGTGGAGTGGTCTTGGGCTGGTCCTGAACAGCTGATGTAATTAAAGTGGATGCAGAACTGAAGATGGAAGAACTAAAGCCAAGCATCTTTCCAGACACTGACTCTGCCGGTTTTGCAGGTTGACTTTTACCACCACCAAAGCCAAAGAAGCCACCTGTCTCATGCTCAGCTTTCCTTATCGGGTCTGGTGATTTGTTAGGTGCTGATGTTTTCTGGGGCTCCTGTGGCATTTTCTGAGAAAGAATTGGGGTGGCCTGTTTCTGGACCTCTGGCTTGTCAGCAGCTGTAGCTGGCTGTGTTACAGATGGTTTCCTCTGAGGTGACTCAACTGGGCTAATGATATCTTTCTTTTGGGGTTTTGCAGGTTTCGGGGAGGGGATAGAGGCGACTACTGGGGGCTGTGTTCCAAGCGCACGTTGCATCTGGCAGGTAAGACACAACCACTCCTTAACCTAAGAAAAGATCCATTAAATACTGTTAGATAATCTGTGTATTAATACTTTTCTTTTAAAGTCATCATTACCAACAGCTGTTATATAGCACAGAACATCTAGTAAACAAGGATGTAATTGTTTAATATTTCTGTTTAGATGTTTATTTAGTCTTACCCCCGCTTCATTTGGCATCGGGTTAAATCCACACTGGTTACAGACAGTGTTCTTACATTCGGTGCATGTACTGTAGTTGGGTAAATCTTTGGAACCCATGTTGAGTTCAATCTTACAGAGTGGACATGTGGACTGGGCTAGTTTAACAGGTTTTGTGGGAGCTGCTGGAGCCTTTGAAGGCTCCGATGGGGCTGTGTCCGCTTTGAGCTGTTCTGATGGAGGTGGCTTGGTCTGCTGGGATGGCTCTATTTTCTTTTGCTGCTCTAGCTTCTGTAAAGCAGGTGACTTCTCTTTTGAATGAGACATCTTGGGAGAGACTGGTGGAGTAGACTGGTCCTGAACAGCTGAGGTTATCAAAGTAGATGCAGAACTGAAGATAGAAGAACCAAAGCCGAACATCTTCCCACTCACTGTCTCTGATGGCTTTGTAGCATCAGGCTGAGGTTTAGGACCACCAAAACCAAAGAAGCCTCCTGATTCTTGCTGTGTTGCTGCAGTGGCATTACTCTGCTTACGTCCGGGTTGGCTCGCCTGATCTAGTGGTCTCTCTGGACCTGTCTTCTGTGCCTCTTGTGTTTTTTTATGAGGTGTTGGACTGGCTTGTTTTACTGGTTCAGCTGCAGCTTCAGGTTTGCCAGACTTCACTGATGGTGTTAACTGTTTAACCTGTGATGAGATCGGTTCTGATTTGTCTTTTTTCACAATGGGGCTTGAACTGTCTTTCTTTTGAGGTGTAGTTGGTTTGGAAGAATCCTTCAACGGGACTGAAGCAGGTGAAGGAACTTTACTGGGTGATGTTTGGGACTTCATTGTGGGAGGCCCTGAGGGCTCAGATGCTACAATTGCTCTTTTCATTTGACAGTTAAGACATAGCCACTCCTTTACCTAAAATACAGCAAACATGTAGTTATGTATTGCTGTGGAATTTGGCTTTGGAAAATAAAGTACATTTAAATAAACATTTAAAATATAGGGCAAATCAAAACACTATATAAAGAAATAATATCAGAGCTGCTTATACTGCATAATTAGTTCACTTACCTCTCCAATAGGCATGGGGTTAAATCCACATTGGTTACAGACAGTAGTCTTGCACTCAGTGCAAGTGTTGAAGTTCGGAGGGTCCTTTGAGCCGATGTTAAGTTCAACTTTACACAGTGGACATGTTGTCTGGCCTGTTATCGCCTTTGGAGGCTGTGATGGTGCTTTATCTTCTTTGCTCTGAGGGGATTCCTCTGTTTTTTTATCCTGGTCTGAGTTCTTAACAAGAGGTTTGGGCTCCCTTGCTGGTGACATTTTGGGAGAAACTGTTGGTGTACTGTTTGGAGACATCTTGCGCGGAGCTGACATTTTGGGAGACACTTGTGCTGGGGCAGACATTTTGCGAGAGCCTGGTGGCGTGGTGCGTAAATCATCCGGAACTGCTGATGAAATCAAAGAGGATGCTGAGCTGAAAATGGAGGAACCAAAACCAAACATCTTCCCTGTTGTGGACTCTGTTGTTTTAGATGCATCAGGTCCTTTCTTAAGACCACCTAAGCCAAACATGTTTCCGGACTCCTGCTGTGTATCTGGGGTGACCTTACTCTGCTTTGGTTCAGGTTTAGTTGTTTTCTGACTAGGAGCTGGGCTAGTCTGTCTGTCACTTTCTGGTCTTTTAGTGGCCTCAGCTGTCTGTGTTACTGTTGTAGGCTGTGCCCTCTTAGGAGAACCTGGTATGGGACTCCCCTTCTTTTGCAAAGTATCAGACATTTGAGCCTCTTTATTTAGAGGAGCATCACATTTTGATAACTCCTTCTTTTCGAGCGTTTCCCCTTGAGCTGTTATCTTCGAATTCACCACAGATGGAGAAGTCTTGCTAGCTGCACCTTGTGGTTTCAGTTGAGGTCCTGTAAGTTCAGATGCACTAAGAGCTCTCTGCATCTGACAGGTCAGACATAGCCATTCTTTTACCTGAAAAAATGAAATATATGAAATTAAAATATGAAATGAAATGTACTACTACATAGTTCACAGTCTATCCTTAGTTAGCTATATATATGTTACTTTTATCCATCATAATTATGTATTTTAGTGTTATTTCAAACTAAATTTTTAATCTTTGTTCTTATTACCTCTGTCACATTTGGCATTGGATTGAATCCACACTGGGTACAAACAGTGTTCTTGCATTCAGTGCATTTGTTGTAGTTGGGAGGTTCCTTGGAGCCAATATTAAGTTCCACCTTACAGAGCGGACAGGTAGATTTTCCTGACTTGGGAACACCTGTGGAAGCAGATGCATCTTTTGTAGGATCGGATGGAACTTTTTCTACTTTGGCTTGTAGCAATGGAGAGGTCTTAGGCTTTTGGACTTGCTCTAGTTTTTCATCCTGCCCCTTCCTCTGAGTAAGAGGTGATTTTGCTGCCTTTCCAGCAGGCATCTTGGGAGAAACTGGTGGTGTTGATTTAGAGTCCTCTTGGGAAGCTGAGTTTATTAAAGTGGATGCAGAACTGAAGATGGAAGAACCAAAGCCAAACATCTTCCCACCTAGTGATTCAGCGGGCTTTGCAGCATCATGTTGAGATTTAGGACTGCCAAATCCAAAGAACCCCCCAGATTCTCCTTGTGTAGTTGAGGTAGTATCACGTCCAGCTTGACTTGTCGGGTGTGATGGTTCCTGAGGACCTGCCTTCCTGCCCTCCTGTGGAGTTTTCTGACCAGGAGCTGGCCTGACCTGTTTCTGAATCTCTGGTCCTTTGACTTCTGCCTTTTCTGGCTGCTCTGTTGGTGGTTTTCTCTGAGGAGAGCCTGGCGCAGAGATCACCTTATTTTTAGATTCAGAAGATGGAATGTTTTTCTGTTGAGGTTTATCCGGTTGGGAAGTTTCCTTCTTTAGGGTTTTAGCATCTGCGGTGACTTTATTTGGTGAGGCTTGTTGTTTCATCATGGGAGTTCCTGGAGGCTCAGATACTCCTAGAGCTCTCTGCATCTGGCAATTCAGACATAACCACTCCTTCACCTATATTAAAGCAAACAGAATTAGGCCCATGTTGTATATAAAATCATTCATTACATTATGGTGATGACTGTCAAATATGTATATATATATAATCTTACTCTTACCTCTTTATCATTTGGCATGGGATTAAATCCACACTGGTTACACACTGTCTTCTTGCACTCCGTACACATGTTGTAGTTGGGAGGATCTTTCGAACCCACATTGAGTTGGAGTTTACAAAGAGGACAGCTAGACTGGCCTGATTTGGAAGTGACTGGGGAAGCTGATGACTGAGTTAGAAGCTCTGATGGAGTTTTGTCCACTTTCGGCTGTACTGCTGGAGAGGCCTTTGCCTGTTGGGGTTGTGCTGGCTTTTTATCCTGTTCTGGTTTCTTGGCAGATGGAGAGTCCTTTGGACCAGACATTTTGGGAGAAACGGGTGGTGTAGTTTTAAGCTCATCCTGAACAGCTGAAGAAATCAAAGTGGATGCAGAACTGAAAATGGAGGAACCAAAGCCAAACATCTTCCCAGTTACTGATTCTGCAGGCTTTGTAGCATCAGGCTGAGGTTTAGGACCACCTAATCCAAAGAATCTTCCCGAATCTTGCTGTGTGGCTGCAGTGGCACTCCCCTGCTTTGGTATTGGTTGGCTTGTCTGGTCTGGTTGTCTGTCAGGACCTGACTTGCGACTCTCCTGAGGTGTTTTCTGACCAGGAACTGTACTGACCGGTTTATGACTATCTGCTCCTTTAGCTGAATCAGCCTTGGATGGCTGTGCTGCTGGTGTTGATACCTTCCTCTGAGGAGAGCCTGGTGCAGAAGTATTCTGCAATGTAGGCTGTTTTGAAGTAGTCTGTTTTTGTGATGAACTGGTCAAATTTGCATCTTTCTGAGGTTCAGTTACTCCAGCAGCGCGTTTCACCTGGCAGTTTAGACAAAGCCACTCCTTTCCCTTAAAGATACAACATATATCCATATTATACATGCACATATTGGAATAAATACAAATCACAGATACAACTAAAGTAAACAGCCAGTGACAACAACTTAGATGAATGTAGCACTCCATTCAGCTTAGTCCTTGCTTGTGCTTTTGGTGACATTCACCACAGTATATCATATTATAAAGCCAAGTGACAGTAATGACAATGCTTCAGTGGTTTAGATTTACAACATTAACTTTCACAGAGTGCTTGCAAAATGCACAGAATGACCTCTTCATCCTGATCTAGGTTCACCACTGCTCTAGCCATTAGTTTAAGCAGTATCACAAGATCAAATAGCCTTGGACTATCCTTGGCAAGGTAGCCTACAAACTGTGAATTGAATTACAGAGTCAAGTGTCAAGTCCTTTGTGCTTCAGATAGCCTGGAAGATGCTATGTCAATTTATCATGTCTGTGCGGTATTATCTACAAGATAATCCCCATGAGGTGTGTGTACTGCATGTGGGGTGTTTCTGCATATATCTTTTAAGGTTGGTTTCTTTGATGATAAAATACAATTTCAACAATTAGCTGAATAACTAGGCAAAGGATAAAGAACAACTGACTTAAAACCCAATATAACAGCAATGTCATTACAAAAAATAATTTGTTTTTCATTCACTTTCAAAACTAAAATGAATGTGTGCTTTTTTTATGGAAGTGTAACCGTCATCTGTCAGACAGTCTAACCAATAGTCTCACACATACATCGTGTAGTTTAGAGAATTCTTATAATCCTACCTCTTTAACATTTGGCATGGGGTTAAATCCACACTGGTTACACACAGTGCTTTTGCATTCAGTGCAGGTATTGTAGTTGGGACGATCCTTAGTGCCAACGTTGAGCACAACCTTACAGAGTGGACAAGTGGATTTGCTTGCTGTAGAAGCACTTTGGGAAGCCGCAGCGGCTGTTGGAGTCTCTGATGGAGCTTTGTCCACTTTGGTTTGTACTGCAGGATGTGCCTTTGCCTGGTGAGGCTGTTCTTGTTTCTTGTCTTGCTCTGGCATTTTGGGAGACGGTGGTTTGGTCTCCTTTGTAGACTGCATTTTGAGAGACGACGGAGGTGTTGTTTTAGGCTCATCGTGAACAGCTGACGACATCAAAGTAGATGCAGAGCTGAAAATAGAGGAGCCAAAACCAAACATCTTCCCTGTCACTGACTCTTCAGGTTTTGCAGCTCCAGTTTTAGCACTACCAAAGCCAAATAGCCCTCCTGACTCCTGCTGAGGAGCTGGGGTAGTACTGCTCGGCTTGGGTCCAGTTTGACTAGTCTGGTCTGGTTTTTGAGACTTTGACGTTGTCTGGGTCCCAGGTGTCATTTTCTGAACAGATGCTGGGCTGGCCTGCTGGCCAGGTGCTTTAGCAGCTTCACCCTTGGCTGGCACTTTTGTCGATGCAGGTTGCATTTTATGAGTTGAATCTGGTGCCGGCATCTCTTTTTTGACAGGCGCAGCAGGAGATTGTTGAGGAGCAGAAACTTTGTTGGGCTTTTTCATGGAAGGTTCCACTGGTTCAGCAGAACTTTGCGCTCTCTGGACCTGGCAGGTGAGACAAAGCCACTCATGCCCCTATAAAGAAAATAACAAGATATATACAAACTGACAATGGTACAATAAAAACATCTATGCGTGGTAAGTATGTGAACCTTTTGGGATTTCATGTTTTTCTGCATTAATTTGTCATAAAATGTGATCAGATTTTTTAAATACTCTTGACGTAGATGAAGATCAGATTATATTTTATGACAAATTAATACAGAAAACCCCGAAATTCCATAAGGTTGACATACTTTTTCTTGCCAGTGTATGCAAACATCATACATAATGCTGTTATACATGTAGTTGATAACCTGCTCAAAGAGTTTAAAAGCCCTGAAAAGAGTGTTTTGTATATGAATTATTTTTTATATTATGCTGCAAACATGGTTATTTGTACAATAGTTAATCTAAATCTCACTGTAGATGCTATAATAAGTTTAATTTTAAACTACTCCAACTGAGCTGACTTTTCAATTATGAATCAAAGCTATATAAAAGCTATATAATTATTAGATAGTTGAAACAATGCATACTCTGGAAAAATGAAAGAAATTACATTAAGCTAAATACTGAGACACTACTCACATCACAGTCTGGAGGACTGAAGCCACACAAGCTGCACACTTCCGTTTTGCACTGTGTACAGGTTTTATGGTTCGGTGGTTGCTTGGTATGCATATTAAGTTCTGTTGTTTTGCACACTGGACAAAGGGACTTGGCTACTGCTTTCGACTGACTTTCAGCCTGGAACTTGCCAGATGTGCTGGGTCCTTTAGGTTTAGCAGAACACTGCTCCTGGGGTGTAGTCCTAACACCTTGCTGTCGTTCCACTTTAGTTGAGCCCTGTTGTTGCTGACTAATTTTTGGTGACCCCTGTTGCTGCTGTCCCACTTTTGGTGACCCTTGCTCTGACCCATTTTTTTGTGGCCCAGCCTTTGTAGACCCTTGCAGCCTAGTCTTTGTCGGTTGTTGTTGTTGTGCACCAGTCTTCTCGGGTCCTTGTTGTTGCATTCCGGTCTTAGGTGGACCCTGCTGCTGAGTTGATATCTTTGGAGATCCTGGTTGTGCTCCACTCTTAGACAGACTCTGTTGTTGAGCTCCTGGCTTTGGTGAGCCTTGCTGCAGTAGCCCCCCAGGCTGTGTCCCTGCTTTTGGATCAGTTTGCTGCCCACCAGACTTGTCTGGTGGTCTAGCCTGTCCATTGCCATGCAGCTGTGGTGATCCTTGTTTAGGAGAAGACTGGCTCTTTTGCATAGGGGAACCCTGGCCTGCTTTCTGTCCTTGCTGCTGCTGAGGGCCTTTGCCAGGGCCTGCTCCTGGTTGCTGTTCTCCCACTGACTTTGCTGACTGCTGGGGAGGTGGTTTCTGATTTTTATCTCCTTCCCCATCATCTCCAAATAAGCCAAATTTATTTACAGCAGAGGACACAGCATTGAGGGGATTGGCCCCGCTAAGGAATTTGGAAGAAAACATATCGGGGTCTTCCTCCTCCTCCTCTTCGTCCTCCTTCTCCTCCTCTTCACAGGAGCTGGAATCTATAGGACTGTCTGAGTCAGAACAGGAGCTTTCTCCTCTATGTCCTGGCTCTCCCTCAGAGGCCTGAGGCAGGGCTGGGGCTGGAGTTGTGGAGAGGGCATCTACAGCCCCACTGCTGCTGCTACTGCTGCTGCTGCTGCTGCTGCTCCTTGGGCTCTCCTCTGGCTCAGCATCTACATCAGACTTCCTAAATGCACGAGAAACAGAAAGAGAGGCAGTGTGATATGACAGCGAACAAGAGGAGGGGATAATAAAAGAGAATGTGAGAATTTGCAAACCAATTTTACAGTACTCTCTCACTCAGTGAGCTGCCTGGTAAATAAAATAAAAACCTTGGAACAGTAAAAGTAAAACTAATGCATTAGAAACATAAAATCATTGTTTCAATGATGGAGGTGATGTGTAAGGTCATTTATTTTTGTCTTCTTTATACACACAAACACAAAATTATAATCAAGTCGTCTCTAATATCTGCACTTAGCACAGCATCGTTGCTGCATGTGAAGAACTCTTCCATATAAAATAGTGCATCTTTATCTAAACCTTTACACTACATAATGTGCAATAGGTGGATTCACATTTGAATGTACTGTAAACAAGAACAGTCTAATAGTATGTGACACAGCACGGTACTTTCACCCCGGATTAAACGATGATCATTTTCATAGCAGTCGTGGCCTCAGCCCAGAGAAAGCCATCAGTGATTGTGCCTCACTGTGATTTCCTCTGCTACGACTGCTGCTTTCAGAACCATGGACAGGGGTCAGAGCCGCTCTGTTGACCACAGCCTATACAAACCTTGGAGATCCCTTTCAGCAGGCAGCACAATACAGAGCAATGTGCAGCACAGGAGACGGCCACCGGCTACTACAAACCCAATTCAATGACAATTTTAAAGGTGGACTCACAGGTGCAGGTTAGTATTTTTCATCCACAGTGAATTAATTCTAGTTTCCCTGATAATCACACCCTCAGGTTCTCCGCATCCATCACCCAAATGGCAGCGGAGTGTCGCGGAGTGAGTAATCTCATGCAGGGCATGTTTTACAGCAGCAAGACGAGTAAACACAGGGAATCTGGCGCTGGGTCTGTGGACAACTGCAGGCACATCCGGGAAAGGGGGGGAATCAAATAATGCAACGGCACTGAGGACTGCCACTTTCATTTACAATCGCCACATCCACAGGAGTATGGATCCGTGACCAGCAATTCTGTTTGAACAATACAGCAGCTGCCTTCAACACATGTTACGCACAGTCCGGCACCGGTGTGCTGGATGTATCCATCGTAGTGAAACAGCAGCATAACGCAAATGAATGACTCTAAACCCAACAAACACGTTAGTCCGCAGAGGATCCGAGGTAATGACAGCTCCAAGTGTACGAAGGAGCGGAGATTTAAAAAGCCCATTAATCGTGTGCCCTTGACCAGGACCCTCTTCAAAATGTTTGGACCGTCCATATATTCTACTGCATTATTTCAGATCACTCGAAACCAGCGAGGAAACCCAGCTAAAGCCCTGTCATCGGTGGCATCACCAGAAATACCATCTGTTATCCGCTCCGTGTCCCCCCAGCTCATCTCCTCCCCTCCTGCAGCCGAGCATCCTTCACCCTCCACGGTCACAATGTCAAACGCACAAGCGCGGTTCGCCGGTGAAACCTACGGAAATGTGTACCTTCATCGGCGGCAGACACGTCTCCCCATCGTCGCCCGAACCTCCTCGGATATCCCCCCCCCCCTGTCCGTGTGTGTGTCTTATCGCCGAGGGATGGAGGGCACAGGGCACCAGATAGAGAGCGATCAGCATCCACTCCGCCTCCTAGTCTAGTGCGCAGGCGCCGCATCTGACAGGTGATCACAATATATATCACGTACGGAAATTGAAATTAAAGGAGACAAGGCGATTTATTTCCGCGGAGTCACGTGTCATCAGTGACGAAGACCTTAAGATTCAGCCTCATGCATGATGGGATGTACACATCATGCATTTATGCACTGACATATAAATTACAAAGCAGTCGTGAAGAGGCAGGATGGGAATTTTACTAGAACTGTGTGGAACCACAATTATTCACTTAACTTTGTTAACATCTCTTCCATAGTGTTAATGTGATTAACAATAGTGTGTGTCTGTGATTTGTTTGTTTGCTTTTAACAATAATAAATGTCCTATTGACCAGTTGCCGGTCTGTCTATCCTTTATCTATGTCTATTGTCTATTATCATCCTCTCTCACTGTCTAGGCCATCAACATCTCCTCTTGGGCTTGTATTAAAGGCTGCTGCTGTTGGTGCCGCGTTGCTCCACAGAATGTTTTACAGAGATGCATCTAACAGGATGTGAACACTCCCAGACACAAAACACCTCTCAGGTCTATCGGCGCTCTCTTCTTCTTATTCTAGCATCTCTCCCACAAGAGTTTTTCTACGGAGCAGATGTGATGTGAAAAGACAATCTGGGCAATTCAGTCCTGTGCCACTGTCAGACTGATCCAAAACAGACTTTATATTGTTAGGTTTTTTCTTTTATCCAACTATGAACTGATCATTGTCCTTGACAAGTCTTAGTATCTTTATACCACTTTATGCAACTGTAGAATCCATAATCCTATTAGAAATGCATTGAGGATACTGTACAGACACTTTCTACTCTCAGCGCTTTGAAATAAAGCAGTTTTCTGCACATCAGCTGGTGTACAGCTCACAAAAGATGATATTGGGATTAGTAAACTTAATTGGCAAGAAAGATATTGTGAATTCTCACCTAGATCATTGTTTTTGCCATAGACAACTCACTAATTGTGATTAGTTATCATCTGGTCTTTTTAATTTTTAATTTATTTAGCAGTAAAAAACAACAAAAAAACACACATGTGAGCCTCACATTCATATGCAAATCACCTCACGACACACTGTCGATACATTCCTATTTAGTATGTGGAAAGCGTGAGTGAGATGTGTGGGAAGGACTGAGAGCAAGTGGTGTGTGGGTGTGTGGAAGAGTTACGTCATCCATGATGTGTGAGCAGCAGAATCGCTATGGTCTCTCTTTGGGAGGCGCCAGATTTGGCTTGATTGCAGGCACACATATACACACAGGAAACATTCATCAGCACAATCTCCATCTGGGGATATAGGCTGAACTGTAACTTTGCCGTGGGCTTGTGTATGCGCCGGAAATCCTTTAAGTAATCTTGGACTTCTTATAAATATCTCTTCACAGCCTGGTTCTTGAAAAATCTTTTTTGATGGATACAATAGGTGATGATCATCTTCCGGTTTGCGTGGAGCATCAAACCAGGACTTATGTCACTGCTGGCTAATTTCTAAAAGTGTTTAGTTCCCTCTTATATGTTGTATTTGTCATTATCTTTCATATGTGTTGTCTAGTTTTGAGTTAAATCTATTTCTTTGCTTAGATTATTATGAATTCATCTCAGTTTATTTCATTTGCTTTTGCTGTTCACATTTGTTCACTCTCATTATGATGAGCCTTCCAGTCATATTTAAATCACCTGTACAACAGATGCTATAGAAGTCAAATTTGAATGACTGGTTGGTTGAATGTCCTTCCCTGTTAGCACCTATTATTTGGTCCACTTCACTGTATATCCTGAGATGACTGCACAACTGCAGTAAACAAACAACTGCTATCAACAGTGTTTTTGATGTTGTTAAATTGTTTTAATCCCGCTGCACGAGTGAGATGTGTTTGTCAGTCAACGGCGTTATGTAAGACTGTATAACAGCAGGAAATTACCACATGTGATACCATCATGTTCTTTTCTTTTTATCTCTCCCCGCTTGTCACTTTAAGTGCAACGGCCACTATCTCCACAATCCCCATCCCCTCTTTGTCCTATTCACTGTCTGATTACACCAGACCACATATGAATCCTACACTCAGAGATTTTAACACTATTGCTTACTCTCGTAGAGACAGATTCCAAAATGAATTGTATGCTCTCAAGTGTGTTGAGGAGTGAAAATAATTCAAGCTGCTCACGGGGAACAGTTTGAAAAGCTTGAATATTAAAACCTTCTCTGCCTGTGGGCTCCTTTGTCTGGCTTCACCATGCGTGCAGCGACTACATTCACGTACAGCGCTGAGATAAAATTCATTTCAAAAGGGCCTTTTTTAATATAAATATATTGCTCAGTTCATTTCATTTCAACTATATTTCTTAAGAAAACAGAACAGAAATCCCAGTAGGAATCAAGAGATGAATAACTTCACTTGCTCTGCTTTAATGTCAGTGGTGTGATCTAGCAAAGCCCGTGTTAGTTTAAAAGAAGCCTGTAATATTTTTATGATTTTTTCTATCATTTATCAAGAATTTACAACTAGTAAAGGTGGGGCTACTGTCTGATGAGTAGGTTTACAAAAGAGTGCTACCACCAAGAATGACAGGCCTTAAGGTTTTTCCCTGGACTCTTGAGGGCTTGTATTTAAATCAGGTGAAAAGTAGCTGAAAGCTGGTTCATACTGTGCAACATACACTGAAAGCTGATCTCCCAGAGAAGCAACCTATACTGGTCAATGTTTTAGGTACTGAAGCCTGCAGGGACAGTGGCATACATTCTGGTCACCCTGTCTACCACAAGGCCCGTCTACATTCACACCCACAGGCCTTTTTGTTTTCAGTGCAGCTAACCTGCAAACATCTGTTGACTCTGGGAAACCTACTTAAGTATGAACTCAGGACCAAAAGTGCAAACCATCAAGATGTGCTGCCCTGGGACAAACCAGAGTCTTTTAATGCTAGCTATTAATGAAGTTATCCCAGACTTCCATTTTCCAAATAATCATATCATATCCATTCAAACATGAGAGAATGGCCCATCTGACAAGTGACCAGGTGCCTCCGTGGTTCCCTTTTCTGCAGCAGCGGCTTCCTGCCCACTCAGGCACGCACCATTGGAAAGACATCACATTTGGAGACCATTTGTATTCATCCCAGCAGCCACATACTCTCTCACTTTCTCTGTATCTGGCTCTCTCGTACACAAACACTCAAACAAACAGAGCTCAGAAGCAGTACTTATCTCTCTCTCTCTCTCTCTCATTTTAATTAAGCACACTGGAGCATAATCCCGCCAAGCAGTTTCTAACTCCCCCAGCTGTAATTCTCAGTGGATGAGACTGCAACTTCTGCAGCAACAACAGCCAAGCAGTCATCTTCCTGTCACCTTTGTAAAAAAAACTTTTTTTTGTTGCAAAAACACACATGATTATTTTGCCAGCTTGCAGAAAAACACACACCTCTGACGTTGACCCTTGAGGAAGGCGAAGCAGTTTTTTCCCGGCATGGTTTTCTCTGGAGCAGAGCCGGAGCGGTGCGGAGCAGTAACCTGCATGGAGGTGTATTGCTATCCTCTCTGGGTCCCCTCTAGGTCTCTAGGTCTCTGTGCCTGTGTGTTTGGCAGGATCGCCATGTAATCTATACAGTAACCCGATCACACACACTTTGCCAGTGTCATTAAATTTACATATCTGCCCAGAGCAGGGGGGAAATATGGACTCACGACATTACTCTCGAAAAGGAATCAGGGGAGAAGTGGATTTCACTAAAAAGTAGAGTTGAGTTAAAGTTGTCAATAAATGCATGTTTCAAATTAGTTACCTGTCATATTGTTTGGATGTTTTGTCTTGAACATCTGGTTATTCACACGTGATTCAAGCGAGTAATATCTTCCACATAATAAACATCACAAACAACAGCATCGTTGGCCGGCTGATAACTCTGACTGTGTTAGAATGTGCATGTTAAGCAGGTCGAGTTATCAAGCCTGGCCAGTCTGCTGTGTGTCACAGTGGAACATGGTTTGTGCCAGTCTTCTTCCTTCCTCACTCAGCATCCTGCTGAGCCACTGCACAAATCTCTAAAGCCACCCAGTCTCTTTTTTTTTCCTGACGAGTGACCAGCGCTATCTGCCGTACTAAAAATACTCTTAAAGAAACAGCATCCACAGGACTCGAGTGCACCCTTATCGCTACTTTCATTCTTATCTCGCTTTTCTCGCCAGCCCCTCCCTCTACTGTCTTGTCATTGGAGAATTCCCAGGATAACACAGTTCATGGCCCCGAATCCCACAAATCAGTGAGCAAGAAATCACTGCTGATCAGAATCACACTGGCCAAAGAGAATAGTGGCAAGGAATGAAAATAATCTGGATAAAAATGAATCTAGTTCGACGATACGTTGATTAATATAGATAGAGAATTAAGTCACTGACAGACTGACACATAAAAGCCGGAATAATTCCCTTAATAGAAAAGGAAGGTAAGCCTAGTAGAGCTGCAGTTGCTATAATGCCAATGTAAGTCTTTATTGGAAGTGGCAAATGCCTTGAGGTTCCTGCTGTCGTTATTCATCAGGCAAATCTTGTTGCCATTCCTAATCTCTGAACACAAAACGCACTGGGAAGTGTACATACTGTACGCGCACCATGGTTTAAGCAAATCTCTCTGAAGTGCAGGAGAAACCTTTGATATCACTATTGTTTGCAGAGGTGCTGCGATGACGTCTAGACAGCACGCTGTATATAATTCAAGAGGTGTAAAAGAAGATGGGGTTTTAGACTACCCGAGGTCTCCTTCCTCACTAGTGTACCGTGTCAGAGGCAAACCTTGTTCACCTGACAAGCAGGTATTGCACCCACAATGCATAGTTTCCTTTTGAAGAAATCCAAACATATCACAAAATAGTGCTATGACTAAAAGTAAAGTCACAATGCGATTGTATTGTTTTCAGGAAGTTTACTTTATGTTTAATAATACAAAAATTATAGTTCTATTCAACAAGTCAAAAAACTGTCTTTTTAACTGATCCTTGTGCATTAATTTCTGTTATGGCTAAGAATCAATACTCTTACCAAACCCTATACTAAAATAATAATAATAATAATAATAACAACACTGGTAGCTCACTGTGTGGTTTCTCCTTCCTCCACAACTCAGTTTTCCAGTAAGAAATAACATCTTAAAACATGACTACATTATTTATTTGAATCCTTGTCTGCTCCTGGGGTCTAAAAAAACCATTGTGAATCATACATCATCAGCTTGACCACGCTCCCTCCCTCCTCCGACTACACATTAAATGACATCACAAAGGGCACTCGCTCTGCCACAGTTATACTGTAAATAGTAAGTTTTTAGTGGTTAAAATAACATTTTGTCAGTCTCTTTTGATTTGGGCCATGTTTCACTGTTTACCACGCTGAGTGAGTATTCAAGTCATGTTTCTATTTCAGTGCCAAGTCTGATTTATGAATCAGTAGATTTAGACTTTTTTTTTTTTTCAAATATGAAAATGTTCACACCTTCCAAGTTTATTTACCCTTTAGCATTTACAAATCCCCCAAAGAAGTGCAGATTCATTTGAAAAGTCTGCACCACAAACCAAAATAAAAAAAAATGGTTTAATGAACGGGCTCCTAATAACAGCAGTAAAGTCTAAATGTTGAACGCTACGGTGCAAACAAGGTTGAATATGAATGAACGTGCTAGTGCACTCATAACTGCTCAGCTACATCTTTGTCTTTGTCTGTCTCTTAGTATTCATCTCTTGCCACTTGAAAAGCTACTGGTGAAAAGAGAATATGACCTTGCATTTGTAGGGGAATGTGTATACCAGTGAGCTCCGAGATGGAGATCATGGCAAATAAGAGGCATCGCTGTCTGGTGTGCTTTTCATCAGGGAGTTATACTCTAATATCACCTTCACTGGCACCTGGTTGGTGTAAGACTGTAGAACAGCTGAGATACCACACCGCCCGCTGTGTCTGTGTGTGCTGGCGTGCGCGACCGAGTATCCGCACTGTACTCAACCTGCCCAGGGAAAGGATCCATTCTCTCATCAAATATTCACCAGCAACTACAGGCTCCCAGCTGCCTGCTGCTGTAATGCACACATTGCTGTGTTATTGGTGCCTGATGTATTCGCTGAAAAAAGTGGCTCATAAAATGTTTGAACAGTCCATATTGAGGATCATATTTTAGGTTTATGCAGCTCAGCTTCAAGTGGAACCGTGCTGCAAGCACACCTGAGTGGAACAAATCTCCCACTTCAGTGCCGGCTGGTTGGTTTGCTAAATTCAAAGTTAAAAATCAATTCTGAAAACATAGCGTAGCTCGCTCACATGCTTCTCCGTTATTTTTTCTGTCTGTGATAGCCTGCTCTAATGCCATGTTTGTGCAACATCATTCAAATATGCTGCAAAACATTTCATGCATTTTTAATGTTTTCATTTTTCCCTGTTACTCTAACAGCCACAACGCCAAGTGGCCAACGCTCAAAGACAAACCTTGATCAATTCAAGCTGCAGATCAACACACAAGTCTGTTTATTGTCAGCCTCCCAGACATATTTGTATTCCATTTGCAGAATTAATTTCATATCTGACTGTGTTTATGTTGTCATGAAATGCTGTCAGCTCTGACTGGATTTAATTGAATTCAAAGTGAATCTCCAGCAAACTTACACATGCGTCTTAAATAAGTGTAATCAACTACCTGGGATATTATTCATAAATATAGAGGTTTGCACTGTTACGGCAAATTTGCTCAGTCACTGTAGCTTGTGTGCAGCATGATGAGCAGTTCTACCTACTGTAGGGGTCAGTGTCGCAAGAACTACAGAGTTAGCAAATGTAAAGCAGGGAGTTAATCATGTACTACATATGGAAGAAATCTAATTGAATCACTTACAAAGTATTAGCGTACTACAAGCCTCTTTGATGCATTTTGCTAAAAATGTCAAACAGGGTGAACAATCTTCTTAACACATTTAATTAAATCTCTCATACAAATCCCTACTTTTTCTGTGGAAGAAACCCTGTCTCTGCAGTTGGAACATCTGTTGGCAACTTACAGTCTTAAGCAGTGTCTCTCAATGCACCTCATCAGCAGTCAACGGCTGACTCAGCGTTGCATAAATGTTATCCCGTGCTTCAATTCTCCATCTCTTCCAAAGAAATCAGTGCAAAATTCAGCTTGTTCAAATAATGATATTATATGCGGGTCAGTCTCTGCTACACAGAGAGCCTGAGAATAGAGCTGCAGATTTAAAATCCCCATATTTACTAGTGATGCCCTGTTGTATGTGTGTTTTAATTTTAATGAAGGTTTTTAATTTAGTGCAACACTTTCTGATTTTTCCCTAGCACGTAGAGCCACTATGGTATGTGTTGCTTGACTGCCCATGCTGTTTGTTGGTTAACAGCCTTGGGCAGCTGTTGGGACTGCCATAGTGCAAAGGTCAGAGTGATGTAATGGGAGAGATGCGGGGATAAAGAGATGGATTAGAGGAGAGAACAGCTCCAACAGGGGCACAAATGTTGTGATTACACCCAGATTAATGACATAGGACTCATAGCATCACACATTCATGGCATGGGCATTACTTTCACTAAAATTGAATGCATGCAAGACACCCAGAGATGGACCAAGCTGTACAAATGTATTAACTTAATTTTCAGACATTCTGCTGGAAATACCTTTGTAAAAAATAAACAGTCTAAATGTGTTTTTTTTAGCTATGCTAAATAGTGTTACTCATTTACATAGTACCTCTCTGACACGATCGCTTTCACAGTATTTCGGGAAATCTGCACCATTTCTACTGGCAGACCTAGAGTTCAGGTTGACTTCAAGTTAGGCAGCAACATAATTCAAAGACCTGTAGATCCCACGAGAGGCAAAACTCCAAAGTGAGCAGGGTGCAGAACTTCACATCACACAGGTCCCTGGGTACGTGGTCGTCTGTTCTCTCTTTCCTTCTCCTCCCCCGTTCTTTTTCACTGCTTCACTCCTTTCAGAAATCTCTCTCTCTCTCGATCACTCACTCTGCCTTCTCTGCTTTGTACGCCATCAACAGTGGGTAAAATCCGGATGATCTATGCCTTCCATCTTTCCCACTCCCTCGGCTGTCCTCTCAAGCCTCTTGTGTGTTGTGAAATATGTGAGCTGTGGGAGCCATCACAGGATGATGGGTGGTAGATATCTTTTATATATTCAGTACATACCCCTCCCCAGGATTACACACATACACATACACACACATGCAGCTAATGAATCATACTGAATGAATACATTGATTTTTTAATAAGCTGTACAGGTGATCTAAATGCATTTGTAAACCATATGTTGAACAAAAACAAAGATAATGGACAGAAAAATAAATATGAAATGAATAAACAGTTGCGTGCACAAAAAGACGTTTTGCAGGGGTTAGTCCAGCCTCTTCTGGTGCTTAATGTACCGACTGCTTGGGAGGAAACGCACCTCAGTGACAGCTGTGTCAACGAGATAACACATAATACACGCTGACACACTGCTTGTGTGTACAGTGTGTTATTTCAGCCTTTATGTATTTTATGTGTCCATATATTGATCTGTGTGTGTATGCAGTCATCATGTTTACTGGTTTACTTTAGTCAAAACTGGAGTCCCTTTTGTCCTGAGCCGATATGAGACTCACTGCCTGTGCCATCACTGATAGCAGTTCCCTTTTGCTCGCACTTAACAGCGTGGAGATATTGCATTTGATGTTTAACCTTCACTTGTTGCCTATGTGCCAGGAACATCGAGATATATAAGAGAAGTCACAACACATAAACAAAAATGATTGTTAAATGGTCATAGATTTAAGCAAATCCAGCTATTTTATGGAGACATTAAAAGCACTGCAGTGCAACCAGGACGTAAATTAACGTGTTAGAACTACACCAGAATATAAACAACAATTTATTTCTCAGAGGCTTTAATTTAGGGATCTGCAGCTTACAGGCCAGAAAGAAAGAAAACAAGGCATGCTTTATGAATAGGAAGTCAGTGGTTTGAAAGCGAGAGACATTTTGCCACGGGTGGTATGTGGTTGTGAGGTTAGCTTTGTATTTCCCTGATAAAACTAAATCAAACGAGGAAACAGAATCTGTTCATATCTACTGGGCTTTCATCTTTCTTTACACAGACATAGCCTTCAAAGCAAACACAATCAATCTCACAAACATGTACACATACAGTGTACTGTGCACACTGGCTAAATGTGGAGTGTTACTATCTGTAGAAGCTGGTTTACCTCCAGTGTTCATTTCCGACTGCCTCATAAGCTCTCGTTCCCTCTGTGACATTTTCACTTGTAATAAAGCGTTCTGGTGCATTGGGTCCTGATAGAAACAGCTCCGTGTGGGGACAACAAAGACAGTCTGAAATAGGACGAGGGGGCAAATACTGATGAGCTCTATCATCTTCACACAGAAACAGGAAGAGAAGCACATTTACTATTGCAGCCTTTGACCTTTTGATCCTTTTGTAGATCAGTGAATATCATTTCATTCTGTTTAACTGGCCTTTTGAACATTGGAATGTGCCCTAACCCAGATTTAGGTCTATTTTTGCATCTGTTCCCCAAACTGATCAGATGGCATCTGTCTGTCAGAGGCTCCAACCAGCAGTCTCCGTCCTAAAAGAAAAGAGGGCATTTTTGAGCTTAACCATGAGGACCAGAGCTTAGCTGAGTATGATGCATGAGTGGCTAAAGGGGCCACTGGCTACAGGGACCAAGGGGCCAGAGTAACAGTGTTGCAACTTGACAGATAGAGAAGAGAGAGCTTTGATGAGGAGACGAGGTGAACTGGTTCAGAGCCTGTTGCTATGGTAGCCATGTGGAATAAATCAGCAGCATGAATCCGATTCTCAAATGCCTTCAGCACCCCACTCAGGTGGACTTAGGCAGAATATGAATAAGTATGGCGTCCCAGTGAGCTGCCCACTGGTAAAAATATATAACCAGGTCTTACTGGTTGTAGATATTTAGCACTGCACTAGACATCGTTTATAAAACATGATAATATAGTCGTCAGCAGATATACTGTAAGTTCTTTTTTCTATTATCTGTCAAGTAAAGTGAGTTAATATACAGATGTAAAATCAAGAGAAGAAAGGTTCATAGTTTTTTTAATGGCAGGTATTTATAAGGGCTCTTCTGTAGCAGACACAACATTTTCAGTCAAGCCTTAGTTGAAGAGTACTCGGGGAGAATGAAGTGTGAGGATACACGCCCTCAATGAAGCAAATAGGGACCAAATAAGGTGCAACGTGGAAAAAGATGTAAACCTCTGGACTATTAACACCACTACTATGCTGTTCACTGTACTATACAGTCATATCATAGTGTTAATGTTTCTGTCATCTCAGGATTAATTGAATATTCATGAGGCTGACTCATCAGCTTTACTAATAACATGCTTGAATGGTCACCTTAACACTAATTTGTCCTTTTTCCTACATGGAAAATGTGATGCTCTACTGTACATAGGTAATTTAAATCCCATTCGTGACATTGTTATGGAACATCAAAAGGGGAGGTGGATGCAGGAGAGGAAAAAAGGTGAGAGAAAGAGGAAAGGAGAAAGTGGAAGAGAGAGAAGAAGCAGCAGCAAAGAAGTGGGAACAGACAGCAGTGAAGGATGAATGTACAGTTATAGTTACACAAAGACCTCATCTTTAGATAAATACAATAAACAATACACAAAATACTGTTGGCACATTTGATCACAATTGTAGATGAATCTATAGACACTTACAACAACAATGACATCCACTGCCAGAGCAACGTTTCTTTTACTGTAACAAGATTTACAAGTGCTTAAATAGACATTATTCTGAAGGATGACATTATTATAATTGAATGTAAAAATCTTACCATATGCTTAGTGGCAATAAGAACATACATCACAGTCATAAACACACTGTAATTAAAGTAGAAGTATCATAAAGCTCAATGAATTTTTCACTATACAAAAACAACACTAGATTTTCCAGTTAATGACATCGAAACAGCAACATAACTCAAACTCAAAGTGGAAATTAAGAAAATAAGTTATTATAGAACAAATACAGATTAGAAAGTCGGTACTTTTATAATAGATGTGTTCTTTCTTTCAAAATAGATACAGTGAAAGTTTGTCCTATTTAGAGACGTAATGAGAGGCGGAGCAGAGGTTTGGTGGAGCAGTTTCTGTGTGCGTTTGTGCTGACAGCTGGGTTGGGCTGGATAAGTCCACAGGAGCTGATATATTATGTTCTGTCTCTTCAAATCAGAGGCGATGTCGCTTAATCAGTCGTCCATCTCCACCCAGGGCCTCTGCTCTGCACTGACACTGACGTTTATAGTATTAACTCAGAGTCTGCACCGCATAATCAGTTTACAACACACAAAAATGCTAAATGTGGTTTTTTAAAGCAAATGGAAACAACACGGTCGAACTACTGAGCGATAAATGTGCCTAATAGTCTGCTTCTGTTGATTTTCTGTTACTGCACTTGTGAAAAAGCAAAGTAAAAACCTTTTACACGGTGCAAACACTGAGTGAGTCTGACCTTTACACTGTGTGTGTGTGTGTGTGTGTGTGTGTGTGTGTGTGTGTGTGTGTGTGTGTTTGTGTGCATGTATGTGCATGTGCAGTCATTCTCTGATCCCCTCAGGTGTCCACGGTGTGCCTGGGCGCTCTGTGGGAGTTCTCCTCTCCTCTCCCCTTCCCTCTCTTCTCACCACCCGGCGGAACATACTTCCTTTTGGTCTTTTTACGCTTTTTATCAGAGCACCACACTCTCTCACAGTACTCTTCAACTCTTTGGGCGTCCCCGTACCCAATCAGCTGGAGAAACTCCTTGTACCACATCCTGGTGTGGGGTCCTGGGAACGAGGACGGCACCAGAGCCCTGGGACTGATGCTGGGGCCTGGTGGGGAGCCCACTGAGGAGTGGCACGGAGCTGGACCTTTAGTCTCCTCCCTACCATTATCCGCGTGTATCGCTGACTCCACCTTCTCGCCTACGAGCACGCGTAGGGTGATACGTAATAATGTGTGCACGTAACCGTGTTCTACAGTCTGGCACACGTACGCGCCAGCGTCTGAGCTTTTCACACGTAAGAACAGCAGCCCGTGGGAGGTCATGATGACCCGCTCATCACCCCGAACCTGCACGAAAGAAGAAGAAAAATGTAATTAAATGCACTGTGCGGTAACAGATTGTGTTCTGGCCATTAATGTAGTCATTATTTAACTCTACCACCTGAATTTGCTCCTCTCTCAAGAGGAATTCTAATTATAAAAATCTACAGAAAAGGATTAAAGGATTAACTAAAAAGTGGTAGTACTTCAAAAGTACACTTAAAAGACTGTATGTGTAAGTGAGGTATACAACCAGTTGAAATCTAAATGTTTATAGTACACTTTAATATATTCTGACACATTTAAATGTGTTTCTTAAGGTTTGGAGATATAATGCATGATGAGACCTCTGTTTAATGTGCTTCTCAGTTCTTTGCATAATTACATTTAAATACAATGCACAGGAGCATTCACTCACAAGCCACAAAGCTCACTATGCAAACTGATTTACTTGTTGCTTTCGGCATCATAAATAAGATTCCGCTCACTTGAATTAGCCTCAAGGCAAAACATATTTGATCAGACAGACAGCTGTATCAGGTAGGAGAGAAATATTTTTTGTGAGTGGTGAAAGTACTAGAAAGTACATTGTACGTACTACAAGGTTTAAATTGGTGTTTTGGTTCTAAACAGTACTGTATGTATCAGTGCAGTAAACCCACCTCATGTTTTTCACCTTCTTTCTGTAAGAACCAGAGCACTTTGGCCTGGAGCGAACGAGGGACACATTCCAGTAAAGTGCTGTTGCTCTCGACACCGTACACCAGCCTCTCCTCAGCTCTGTGCCATTGTTCATCTATGCACAAACACATAAAGGACAGTGAGAGATGCCAAGGAACTGCTGTGACATTTCATTAGCTAATGAACATAAAGCACATTGTTGGAACACCAACTCTTCTAACCTCCAAATGTTATGGACAGTTCATACTTATTCTCCATATTCAGTGTAGAGTTTCTGCAGAACTGCAGCATCCATCTGACAACAGTTTTTCAGTGAATACGCACTAGTATGCCCATGCACACATAAACATCACACATTTTCATCTTATACACTAACCATCAATTTGCAGCCCATTGCACAGCTGGACGGCGTTGCCATGGCGAACATCCTGCCGCCTGAATCGTCTGCTGAGATGAGAGATAGGGAAGCAAAGAGAGAGTAATTTTACATGTGATGAAAGTGTGAGGGATGGGTGAAAAGGACGCGGAAAGAAAAATCAAAGATTCAGAAAGAGAGTAAAGAAAGAGGAAGGGAGGTGATCAAGCACCGACTCATTTGCATTACATAACACCTGGTTCTCATGTCGCTCGGCGCCTGTGATAATGACTTGCTAAAGCAGCCTCAGAGCATTGTGACATTCAGGGCAAGATGCTATGATGGAACAGAAATGTACTGGTAAAGGTGTGAAGAGCTGATATCATGCACACACACACACACATACACACACACACACATCAGGGATAAAAGATTGGTCTCGTCTGGAGGTGTGTTTGTGTGCTGTTACCTCTTGGTGTAGACTCCAGCTGGGTAGTATCTGGAGCAGGTGAGACCATCCCAGGCACAGTAGGGATCTCTGGCCAGGCAACAATCGGCACATTCAGAGCCATAGAGGTCACATTGATGCAGTCTGACTTGGGCCACGCCCACATCTGACCCGACATACAGCTGTTGCTGTGGTGCCAACGACACGGATTAATCATTAATATCAAGAACCATTTTAATCGGAATCACACTTTATAAATATGCTTTCCGTCTTTATCTCGTCGGCCTGGGCTACATAGTTACAAGTAGGCTGCATCTAAATTTTAGCAGCACAGCGTAATGCGGTGTTGCAATGTTATCATCTTGTGGATAAACAAAAGAATAGCAGGAAAGGATAACAGGAAGGATCCAAATGCTTCTCTTACCCGTTTAGGTGATATTATGATTTCTCTTATCGGTGTTGACACCTGCAAATGTGAAAGCGTTTAATGTTATTCATATTAAAATTGAATCTGATTCATCATATGCTACAGAACAAAGTCACAAGAGCTGATATAAAGTTCTTTGTCCGTGGAGTTCTCTCGTCATGCTTCCATTGCAAATCAGTTCTTAATTAAAATGCCTGGACTAGTTCTGAAACGTAAATGATCTAAGTACAGTTGATACACTCAAATCATTTGGAACATCTCTCTCAGCAGGCTGACTGCACAATCATATTTGTGCCTCTCTGGTGATTAAAATGAACTAAATCAGCAATCAGTGTTTCTGAAAAATCCCCTGATACTGTGGAACAGCAGCAATAAACTGAATTTTCTGCTGTGTGTACAAGCTGCAAAATGAAAAATGTCCGGTTGGCGAGAAAGTCTACTTTGCTTTCACATTTTGTATCTGTAAATAGAGTACCTTGAACACTTGCAATTCTTCCAGCAGCACCTCCTCCATAGTGTCTGTGTCTTTGTTGTAGATAGTGATAACTTTCAACACTACTGAGTCATCTAATGGAAAAAAGGAGTCATTAATGTTACACAATTACAGTTATTTCAACAAAAGTATTTTTTTGAACTATAGTTATATGCACATTATACAAAGACTCATGCATGGCATTCTGAATAAAGCATAAGACGCTGTTGTTCACAGTGTGTATACCAGTGCCAATGTACAGGACATGGTAGTGTCCGTCCTGGGCCTGAACTCTGTCCACAGCAATCTGGGTCAGCTTTCTCCTGCCCGGCTCTGTCTGCAGCAGGATGGGTCTACGGTGCTGGGGAAGGACTGCGCGATACATCACAGGATGTGAACGCACGAAACGCAAAACCTCATCAGGAAACTCCTTGGAGCTTGAGAAGCCTCCACCGTTCACTTTACTGGCACACTGGCAAACGGGATGGTGTGACGGAAAGGAGGGGAAAACAGAAAGGAGCAGGGACAGAGATAAAAGAGAGCCATTAGCTGTGGCAGCACTGTGTGTAGTGTAGAAAAAAGCTGACACGCTTTGGTCTCCCTCAGACTGTCCCTGCATGACCTGCTGAGGTAGCTACAACAGTGCTGACATTCACCAGAGCTGTCCTACACGCTCTGAACACTGTGCCTCTCAAAGGCTCCGTGACATGGACACAGACTAATGCAGAGTGATGTGAATGCATAATGTCGGTGCATCAGGGAATGAAACACCATAAACATGACTTAAGGACTCACAGATCCAGGTCGAGGGTAGGGAACTCGGTCCTCATAGGGAGTCCAGTGATGCTCGGGTCTCTCTCGGTAGGCGAACGGGCCGTTAAAGGCTGCTCTGATGTCATCCATTTGATAGACACACACAGCATAACCTTTAAAGACCGCACTGCAACAGAAGGTTTCTTTAGTGATTGAATGGACAGCGAACGTTTGACTACAATCAAATACTGATGTCACCTTCAACCCACCTCGTGGTGCTAAAGAGGCCAAAGATTTCTGGGTTTTTCCCATCCCTGCTCTTGAGCACAAACACATCCTCTGAAATACACAAGAAGAATTACGCCTGTGTTTTTCGATTGTTCCAACAAACTCGATATAGTGAATATTAAGAATATTAACGACTACCTGCTAATATGAGAGCATCCTGACATTAGCTCTAGGCACTAGGTAGCTACGTCAGATGCTGATGAACCGGAAGTTTAACCATGAAATATGTTGATATACAATATATACATATACAATATGATGTATGATATGAAAGATTCTCCTGAAGTCCTACCAAGTTCATCAAAGTGTGTATCAATGCCATTTGGTCCAGTCACCGAGCAAATAAGGCGAGTTTTCAGGAAGGAGCTCCACCTATTCACCAGCATTCTCTGTCCTCCTTGGTCGTTCTGAGAGATGAAGGCAGATGGAGATTGTGACTGCACTGTCAGTATTTTGTATTATATTATATTCCCACAGATGTTACCACACTATTTGCATTCTCACCGCACAGACTCGTCCAACTCGAGTATAGACAGCCTTATTCACTCCTTCTGCACCCATCTCTCGCTCGGTGAAGAAGAAGTAAACCTTGTCATCATCCCTGTCGTCGTTGTCAGGAATAATTGCTGACCCGACAAATTTAGGCTCTGTAGGAAGAAGAATTTATATTTTGTTAGATAGTGAAGGTAGTGTGGAGGTCAGGTGCTGGAGCAAATAGAGTCCCTTTTGTAAGCCACAAAATGTCAATGTACGTTTTAATTGTATGCTGTTTATTATAAGAATATCTTAAAAACAATGTAATATTTAGCTAAATATATCTGTGTATCTATGTATGAGAAATAAAACAGCCTCAAATAAAACCCATCTAGATGAGAAAGGTTATATTGCCACCATGTGGCAGGTATGATACCTACATATTTACTAGTGCTATATTAGTTTAATAACCAGCTGATTAAATTTGATTATCATCAATAACTTTATCAGTCAATCAGTGATGTGATTAACATTCTACTCTTTGAACTGTTAAACTAGTGTTATAGAGTTTTTTTGTCATGTACACCAACCACTGAGCTGCTGCCTGTCATCTCGTTCAGTTCGTGAATATGTCTGGTTGTTAAGCCGGCACAGAGCACCATCATTCTCCCAGTAATCAGTGTACAGGCCGATGTACAGTTCTCCTCCTAATGTATGCAATCAAAGAAATGCAACAATTAATTCATGACAATATATATATATTATTAAAACTTCAAAACTCTATTTGCTGTGATTATAAAACCAACGTAACAAGACCACATTAGACCACAAGATGGCAGTGTTCACCAGTCAGAGCTCAACAAGGGAGTGCAACTAAACTGTATCCTCACAACTGATGGAGAGATGATGTGATGTAGTGAGCAGGGTCTTACTGGAGAGCGTAGCCGTGCAGGGACTGTTGGGGTCGTATGGACAGCGTCCTCTGCCACTCATAATACTGTCTTCTTCAAAAGTGAACACCTTGTCCTGAGGACAACATGCAAAATGTAAATGAAATATAAACGCCACAATTACACAAATACTAATACTTTAACAACATTCAATGTGTAGAGGTGAAATAGAGAAAGGAAGGATCCAAAAAAAAGAGATGAGAAGAAGAAGGGAAGACGGCTGAGACAAGGAGTGATGGATGGCCATATGAAGGGATAGTGTGTGAATAACTTAACTACTCTCTGCTCTCATATCACAGTGAGTTCACCACTTCCAGTCTTTTGATTTTGCTCAGCAGGTGGTAGAAAGACATGCATATTGTACATACATAAACCTGTAATCCCTATAAAACCACAGCCCGTGTGGGCCACCATGGTGTTCATGACTGCCACTGGTAGATCAGAGAGGATGTCTACTATTGATTTATGAGTCGCCATGGAGCCCTGCTGTGCTGTGACTAGCTCTCTGCATCCGACTGTACCAGAAGTCAGTCTCTCAGTTTAACTCATCCATCATGTACTGTGGTCTATCAAATCCAAACAGAGAATAGGTAAGGTAGGGTGATTCTGTATTATTCTAAATGCACCATTGTCAAATGTGGACTGTTTTTATTAACCACTTTATTTATGCAGTGGTGCAACAATATTTGATTTGTCACCGGTTGACTTGATAAATGAGAATAGTATTTTTTATCATAACTTGAGCTCTGGCTTAATGATGACGGTTGGACTAGATGCAATCTCATACACCCAGGATGAAATGTGTAGAAGGGCTAAGCTGCTCAAACATAAAGCAACCAGGCATGGTTGATCCAGCATTCCAATGATGTGAGTGATGGCTGAGAGTGCTTCCTGTTTAGAGGGTGTGGCTTGCCTACTGGACCTACTGGATCACTGTTGACATACTCCTTGCTTTTAAAATACACTCTGGACACATTAAGGACCGTTGTACAGAAACATGCTAAGACTCATGTGTGCAGGCAATTCTGCATACACACCGTTAATCAGGCAAAACACTCATGTGCACCTAAATCCCACTCAGCAGCTGACCCACACACGTTTGCAATGACCCCACAGTATGAAGACAGAACATTTTTCTTCCCTGACCTTCAACCCCGTCGTCTACAAAGCAGCACATGACATGTTCTCTCTGTTTACCTGGACTAGTGGTGTCATCCTATGTGTAATATAAATGAGATCCTTGTGCCAACCAGTTCTCTCCCTCTGAGGAAAACTCTGTCCTTTCTTACACACTTGGTGTATTTTCTGTCTCCACCTCACACCACTGCTTGTTGCTAGGAGGATAAACTCAACCACAAGAGCATGTGCTAAGTGTTCAACAGCTCACCAGTCCAAGCTGTACTAACAGTTCTGGGAGCTCCTGGCAAAAATGTGATGAAAACAGTGTGAAGACGGTTCTGGCTATGGACATCTCAAGAGTGCAATGAGTGCGGTGGAGAAGTCCAAAATGTGAAATTTGGCAGAGAATATAACAAAGAAATCCTGAAACATTTTACTTTGAGTAAGTGCTTGTTTTGCTTCCAGCTCTTTGCAGTGACGAAATGATGCACACAACAGTTTTTAAAGAAAAGAAAGTCTAAGGAACATTTGTCAGTTCTGTGTATCAAACTCCAGTTCAGTTCTTGGGACTCACCTGCCCCGTGTGTCCCACTCTGACATAGGAACATAGAGGGTTAAAAGCTCCCGTTCCACAGACCAGCAAATGGGTCTGGTTGTACTGCTGCAAGACCTTGATGTAGTTTGCACACTCTGGCTGTTGGAGGAGATACAGAGAGGAAGCGGGGAGTGGGTAAAGCGGGGTGGCTGAGTCAGGGGTCATGAGGGAGGATTGAGGCCACGTAAATGAAAATGTTGCATTGGGAAAATGCCAGGCTTTTACTGCGTCATCAATAACATCAATAGTACAGGTTAAAGGAAGGTCAGCAAGCACAGTCCATATAAATCAGTCCATATATTCAGACAGTATTTATTTCTCTAATGGAGCTGTCTAGCAATGTATTAAATCAAATATGCACAAAGCAATACTGTAAGTTCATAAGTTTGCCCTTCCGAATTGTGACTTATGCAGTCATGTAGAGGTTTTTTCTTTACCTTTTCCCTCCCCTTCATCAAACAGTCCTCTATCTGGGATTCTGTACTGGCCCACTGGATCTGAAAGAGAATACAGTCACACTCGTGTTTCCAATAGGAAACTTAATCTTACATTGTTATTTAGCAGCTTATTAAACATAATAGCTGGTGTTAAACTCAATCTTTAGAACTGTTAAGTACTGCTACATACTGAATTTAGGTCAGTATGAAAATATGGACATTAATCACCAGTTTGCACCATGGGTCTACAGTAAAGGTTCTATACATCTACTTCCTGACAGGCAGACAAAGGCGAAAGCAGGCCCACCTCTCTGTGGTGAGTGTTAACCCTGTCCAGGCTAAGGGAGAACAGAGTATTCTTAGCACCAACGTAAAGCCTCCCATGTCCTTCATCCAGCAGCATGGTCTGGGGCTGAAGAGATGCTCCATATCCCTGGAACACCCAGGTTCTGTTCAGCTGCCAAAGCTCTGCAGACATAACAACACACACACAAAAGAATTATAGCAACACATACGAAGCCTGCAATTTACCAAAGGCTCCATATTTAGTTAAATAGGTATCTACGTGGCTAAAAAGATAGACCCGCTTTTCATTTCATTTCATCTTGCCTCTTACCTGTACTTAACAGCAAGCTCAACTAGGAGCAATTCTTTTCGTCAGGGGGTTTCTCATTACCCCATTAGCCCATTTCTGTGCCTTCATTGCTTGAGACATGCATTTCTAATTCATAGCTTTACCAAGAGAACGTCAGAGAGGAACAGCAGAGCTATCTTTTCATCTCATGTCTCATATCTTTCTCTTTACGCTCACACTGTGTACATCTTCACTAAAACGTTCCCATGGCATTAGATATACCAGTATGTACCAATAAATTGCTTTAGGGCTGCCGCTAACCCTTGACACAATTGCAGCGATGACACTTGACAAACTTTGATCCAAATAGTAGGATATGAGTCCTGGGAAAGATGTGGTGATTAATGAAGGAGGGGCATGTGATGTACACAGTCTGGCCGATGGTCTCGTTTGCTGGCGGTTTTATCTCAGAGGAAACGGAACAAGTCTCTTTATCAGTCATTAGTCAGAGATCGGCTGCCACTCCCACTGTCGCTGTCAGTTTTGCTTTAGGTGATTTGAAATCCTGCTTTAAAATGGCAGCACTGGACCATGACAGACACATCATTACGCTTAAACACACACACACAAACTCTAACACTTCAAAGCCGATAGTTATTTTTTTTTGCACATATGAAAACGCACAGTTTTACCTGATTGAACCCGACAGCCTCTTCCAACATACCTGCTATCTGTGCACTCCCAGGGAGCAGGGTTAAGGGTGAAGGATTTAAACTAAGTGCCCAAACCCCCGAGGTGTGCACTTCCTCTGAGCTGCACTGGCCTGAAAAGCTTTTCATTAACACATGACCAGGTTGGACTGGGTGTCCTTGTAAAAGAAGAAAGGGGGATCTGTTGTGTGTTAGCAAAACTTTCTGAAATTGTCTGACTCAAACTGACAAGGCAGGGCCTCATATACAAAATGTATATCACTAACATTACCGGGCATGTAGTCTCTGCATTTGTTCTATTTTCATACCCACGTACACAGGCTAATAATGCCCATGCTTACTCTTCAGCAATTGTTATTTAATCAAACAGGGTAAACATGACTATAGCCACAGGTCAACCTTTTCTAAATAATGCTGAGGCGTCTCTGCATGCTGGGATTGCAGGGGGCAATTGTATGATTTGTTTTTCTGGCATCTGTATATTTATAGAGACACTTGATCTCCAAGATCGAAGGAGAGTGTGTTTACTCCATTTTCATACATTACTCATAGCCACACCACTCAGTCTGTGGAAGGTTTTATTTGTTTTAAATAGGATTAGGTATCCACAGTGGGAGTGGGTGACTGTGTACTTTTTGTTGCTATTAAGATTTCTATGTTGGAGACAAGTGACTGTTTGTTTGAGTAGCACTGGATCACGGGTGGTTAGGTGGTAGAGACGGAGAGGATGTGGCAGTAGTGTTCTGCCAGAGCTCAGACATGCTTCCTGTAATTATCTAATCCACACACTCAGAGCAGTCTCTTTCTCTCTCTCACTCACACACACACACACACACACACACACACACACACACACGTGCTGTGTCTTTCCCGGCCTATTTCCTCACAGTTCCCTCTGAGTTAAGCTGCACTTGGATCTCAATCATTCCACTCCAGCTCACTCTGAGCAAGTGTACGGCTGGCTCTCGAACAATCAGCTCCTTCTCTATGTGAAGTTAAATCTGCTACCAGATATTTAGATGACAGACTCAGATGGCTATTTAAAGTGATGGAGTAAACAGTCCGTAAGCCAGAAGCCATTTTTCCATCTATTTTTCACTTGTCTTCCATAATACTGATGACTGGCAGCTGATTCGAATGGACAGATGCAAAACATCTATAAACACTAATACAGATTCTTCCTGTAATGTTGTTTACATATTGTAACTAGTGATGTCATGTACATCCGTGCCATGCTCAGCTAATGAAACAAAATGAGGAAACCATAAGCACCACCCGAAAGAAGAAAGAAAGACCGTCTCCTCTTCTCATCAGTGTACTAATTCAAGTAATAGGAAACTGTAATCAGGCTTACAACAGAAGAAGGTGTTGATGACTCCGTTTAATTACACATTATTATAGAGTTACTGTTAAACACATCTGCTGGAGCTCCTGATTACACTGGCACACTAAGAGATGCTTCAGAGTGCACAATGCTTTTTAAAAGATTTCTCCTCCGTCATTATATCTGCCAGCTACAGACAGTTAACAGCCCCCGCTCAGACTGAAGGGGATTTCCGTATTTCTCCTTATCCTCGTCTTTCTCCACTCCGCTCGCTCCAACTTTTTCTCGCCATCTGCAGCCACCGAGGGCTCCGTAGCCATCATCTCAGCCGCCGAGCTGAGAAGGAGGAGGAAGAGAAGGAGGGTGTTTCTCCATCAGCAACTGAGGCAGGGAGACACATGGCCCTGCTGTGATCCCACTTCAAATGGAAAACACAAGGAAAACGGACTCCCTCTAGACAGACACTTTCATCGGCTGTCTGAGCAGTGTTGAAAGATGCCTGAGAAGATTCGGTGAAGTGAAATCAAAATAAACTCGGTGATCTCGTCTTTATCCATGTATGGAAACACTGTTTTGTACACTGGGGGAAACAATATCTGTGTGTGTGTGCAGCAGCAAGCTACTTTTGATTATGGGTCTCTTAGCAACATGGGGGGAAATAATCATGTTTAGTCAAAGAAAATGAGATAAATGCACACAGGAGATCAGAAAAAAAATCTTGGTAAAGTTAAATACACAAATTAAGTTTGCTATCTTAATTTAATTGCCAGTACTAGACACACATTTTATGTCACAAATAAAAGTAGCCGTGCTGTAGGTAGTCTCATACTTCCAGAAGAACAACCCCATGTTTACTTATTGATTAACGTGACCTGTGCAAAAAAAAACAAAACAAAGAGAATTATTTGAGTTGGAGGAGACAAGAATAAAGAAAGTGTCTGTTCTCCATGTGCTGCCGAGGCCTGAGTGAGGCTGCGGAGCCCGTGGGGGGGGGGGGGGTCAAGAGCCAGAGGACTGGGGTGTTGCACCATTATCGGTACCTTGGCCTTGTACTGCTAAACTCCCATCTGTGCGAGGGAAATTATGTCACAGATCAAAATGAAAGCCACATGGAGCGTCTGAGAAGACGAGAGAGCGAGGTAAAGCAAAGTCTGTCCGTGTGATGTTGACCGTTGTAAGTCTTTAAGCTGATTGATAATGAATGGATTTTCTGTTCTCAATGTGATTTAACTGGTTAAATAAAGAAAAACAGGAATATGCCTGACAGCTTCATATTGTTGTTGGCCCAAACACACGCAACACACATGTAACTCTCGACCAATGCATATATTCAAATGCAGCTGTACATAGGTGATATTGTATACCTGGGAGACTGACATTTAATCGAACTGTCTTCAGCTGGTCCAACTGCCTCAGCTGTAGTGTGTCCATGGCCTTAAAGTCAAAATGAATTGGCTGTGGCAATTGATTAAATTAATGTGGATTATAGTTACTAACTACAATATAGTAATATCACATTTTTATTCACCTTCTGTTTGCAAAAATAAAACAAAATGTTTGCTCAGATTTTGAAGCAGCAGAGCAGATAACTAAGCTGTAGAATATAATTGTGAATGCAGTAGTCATACACTTTATACAACTGTTAGTACCAGCTTTTGTAGTCATATTTTTGTTTAACAGTGTTCACCCCACCTATCATCCTTTTCCCTCCGAAGCTCCAAACGATCTTTGCACCCTCTCTCCTTTTCCCATGTTACAAACCTAACTAGTCCCCCCTCTCCCTGGTGCCTTCACTGGGAAAAGGTCAGAAAGGATATTAGAGTTTTACCAGCTGCCTTCCCCTCTGGACATCTCATTAATGAACTGGAGAGCACACACATAACACAATGGGAGAGAAAATGACACTGAGATGTACGCAGACAAAATGAGAAAGTCACAGAGAGTGGTGGGTGTAAAGGGGGCCACAGCGAGCTGGAAAAATATCATTTTTCCTTTGCTGAGATAAAAGGTGAGATTTTTTTCTAATCATGTAAATGTTAATTATGGCTCTCCGCACATGGTATCTGAAGAATGTTAAAAGGACTATTAAAAAATAGAAATCCCCTCAGTGTTTAATTTCAGGCAAAGACAAATTCAGGCCATACTGGTATTCCCCAACTCAGAAAGTCACCTACAGCCACATCGTTTCAAGGTTGTAAAATACAGGGAAAGCCTTTTCTTCTTGTCTGGAGAGGAAGGTCTGAAATTACAGCTCAAAGAGGGGTTTCAAACAGTAGTAATTGCTACCTGAGAAATCCCTGTCTTTGCACACATGCGTGTGTGCGAAGACAGCTCATTTTGCTTAAATCTGGCAATTTTACAAGTTTGCTGAAGAAAAGAAACGTCTTTTGAAGCTTTTGCATTTGTTGATCAATGAGTTTGCACAAGCGTTCTGTACTCACCCACAGTACAGTACATTGTCATTCATTCCGTTTTAGCAAATACACATGTGGGACTAAGTTCAGCTGTCAAATGCTTTAAACCTCTTTTCTACAATGAAAATGTTGAGCTATAGTAGAGAAAGGACACATGTATTGAGGTTAGGTTGTAACTTTATAACTGGATAACCCGGAGCTAATGAAAGAAAAATATTTACATTTTTCTAAATGATTACGGCATTTAAGGAAACATGCCCTTGACAGACGTGCAGCCCGGTCCATTTAATTATTATGAAAGGGTCAAATTTTATTCCGCGTGTTTGTGTTAGCTGCCCTCACGCACACGTTTCAGCTGAGACATGTTTTCAGGAGAGACATGGTTTTCTGCTATAATAACCTGCCAACTCATGTCTCTCTGCTTTTTTTTTTTAGGAATGTTAAAAACTATTTGGAGAAAATGTTTTTACTTCAAACAGGAGCAACAGGACTCACAGTAGACTCTCAGTTTCAGATAATGGGTTCCCTCAGAGCGCATTGCCAGAGCAATTGTGAAAAGGCATCTATTTTGTGGGTGAGGTAAAATTTTCACTAAACCATGGATTCACTTAAACCCCTGATAAACTGGAATAAAATTATATGACGAAATCAGCAATCCAACACAATCTCCCCTTTTATGATGACTAAATTAGCTGCATGTGTGAATTAGTGAAGTGGAAAGCTTTTGGAAACGACTTTGCTTTGATTAGGTCACTGTACGCTATTCTGAAAAGTGCTGTATCACACTTTCTACAGCTCAAACCAAGCATTATGACAGCGCTGTGTAAGCAGCAAAATAAGTCAAAGCATGGCAACCTACGTACGGCCCGCTGTGGCTCTGACATATGCTGGCTGTAGAACAGCTTCATTAGCAGGAGAATTGATGGTTGTCCTAAAAGAAGAGCTTATTTCCCTCCACAGGCCGGGAGATCTGAGAGAAACTGCTGCTGCTGCAGATGATGCACAACCAGATCTTTTGGATGTGTTCAAGGGTACAAAAAAAACTATGCTGTATATACAAATGTTGGTCTATAGTGAGTGTATATACCTACAGGGCATTTCCATGAAGTTTGAAACACATGTATAAGCAATTGAAGTGTACTGCCATCTACGTAAAGCCTGTGTTTGAAGACTTAGAAAGCTGTGCAAGTAAAGACAGGGGTCAATTCTTTCTAGTCACAGAAGAGAGGCTGTGACTGTAATTCAATACTCCATGTGGTTTAGGTAACAGCCTTTCGAATCGGCAGTTAATTGGGGGTGTAGGCATATGAAAGGATGGCAGGGATAAACGTGAATCGAATGTATTTGGATAAGTATTCACTGGTCTAGACAAGAAAATGGGGAATAGAAAAGATAAAAAGGGGATGAATGATAATTTCATACGATGTGTGAAGTGTGGCTAACATCAAAGTATTCAGAGATCTATACTGCACAGTAGTCAGGTCGTCCTTGGAAAGCATGCTAATGTGCCCAAAGGAGTTCATGTTCAGAAACCAAGAGAAAGTTGATATGGTAACTTATTAAGATTTTTATTGATTCCACGCTTGTGCTCATATGACCAGAAGCAGGTTAAAAATATTCTAGTGCCGATATTGTTAACATTTATTTCCCATTATCAATCTACCCCTCTTAGAGCGGGTTCTCATTTCTCCAGCCTGTTTTCATAACAGATGTTATGGTAATATTTTTATAGTCCTAAGGGTGAATAGTTAAAACCACATCCCATCTTTCTGAACTGCATCCAACTGTTAAGAATTCACACTATTCCGCTTGTGTGTGCATGTGTGTGTGAGCATGTGTGTTAAAGGGTGTGTGCGAGCTCACTGGAAGAACCCATGAGGCATATATTAAGTCTTAGATGTTTTTCATACCATAATGATAGGATCCAACTGAAGCCGTTTCATAGTGCACCGTGCTAGCCAGAACATGTATCAGAGGGGAATGGGAGGGAGAGAGCGCCAGTGGTATGTCAGACGCTGTAGCAGCTTCCCCTCAGGCGGTTGATGAATTAGGTGATGTTTGGCGTTCATAATCATAACAGATATTGATATGACACTGAGGACAAAGTACATTTTGTGATGCCAGTGTTGCTAGTATACAGTATGAACTTTATATCTCATCCTCTTTTACTCACTTTTTTCTCCAAGTTTAAGGTTCAGCCTTTTTTTCCGTATTTAATTTTGCAGTAAAATAATGTTTTACTGCATATTTATTTGTTGTTTTGTGGCCAATATGCAATTCCTCAATGCAAAGTGAGCAGACATATCACAAATCAGCAAACCCCTATCACAGGTGTATCTGATGACCCAAACTTGTCAACTCTCATAACAGCCTCACAGCCGCATATTTATGAGTTATTGACCGTCCGAATTCCACACCTATAGCCAACCATGACTAACAGGCTCATGTGAAATCGTCACCTCCTGTTGCCATAGAGATCAAAGAAACCGTGAGAGAAAATGAAATGTTTACTCGAGACTTTTATCTATATAAAACCCCTATTCTTGTCCAAGAGATACACCATGATCCTTCCACATACCAGCGCATGCACATCCATATCACACACTCCCACACACACATGTAAACAGGCACACACACAAACACTTTTGGGTTTTTTTTTGCTCTCACACACATGCAAAGATTCATAGGTTCCTGTGGCTAAAACAAAAAAAAAAACCTTATCGCTCAGCCACTATGGCATCATAGGAAGACACGTTGTGGAATTTGAGGGACCAAAACAAACGACAAGGTGGCTCCTTGAACATCAACACAGAGTGGAAAAGGTACGCCCCTTCATAAAGTCAGAACAGAAGTCGCTCATCTCTAATCCAACCCTGAGTGGTGACTTTTTTCTCTCAGGCTAAGACATAAATCTTCATTGACCACTTCATTACATCATAATGATAACCTGCAGCTTCTTTTACTCGCTCACAGGCGATTTGGTGTCTCTGACTTCACTATGTTTACATTACATTTTCTGTTTTGGTGCATAGTTGGTTGTATTGTTCTGCATATTTGCACGACTAGTATATACTGGTATTCTGTATGTAACTCTATGTAAAACTGTAGTGGTGCCAACTCAATTTTATCAATAGACAATTTGACATGAATGTTAAAATGTGAGATTTGTTTTGTTGTACCAGTCTTACTGATTTTTTCATTTGTAATAATGGCACAGAGCAAACACTGCTATAGACTTTTCTAAACCATTTAACAGCATCACACGAAGGCTACAGTTTAATAAATATTGATACAGCACAACTGAATATTTGACTTTTGTGCGACACAACTTAATGTTGTTAAAGCAAATTGATGGTAATAAAAGAAAAATATATGCTGGTTACTTCTTACCTTTATGGGAGAGCCGTATCCTTGGGTAGATGCTGCGTGCCGTGTGAGCCATGCCCAACAGACCAAAATACAGCACCATCAGTGTCAGATACATAGTCCTCATACACGCTGCCATCCTCATTAAAACAAGCACGCCAGGTTCACATACACAGAAAGCATTTAAGTTTACTCAGCTTGAGCATAAAAGTCTACAAAAACAGATTACAGGTCTTTGCTCTGTATATTCCTTCGAACAACCTTTAGATCTCAGGTATAACAATCCACTGAGAGTCTACTTGGAGGCAACAATCCATTTTCTGAATCACCAACTAGACGGATTCCTGCAGCTTCTAAACAGTTTCTGCTTTTCCCCTATAGCAGTCTGCTGAAAGCTGCATCCACCCACTTGCTCGGTGGACAGGATAGTGTTCTGGCTATTATCCTTCTTTGGTCTTAGTAACCAGGGAGAAGAGAAGTCCAGTTGCTACATTCACGCCGCAGTGCCCACTGCTCTCTGTCCATATGTCAGTCCGTCTGTTTGTTTGTCTGTCTGCATGCCCAAGCTCTGATCCAGTCTTTCTGATTTGATGAAAGAAAAAAAAAAAAACAATCAAGTTTATGGATCCCACAAAGGTGCTAGAGCTGCTGATTTGGAAAACCTCAAGTGGGAGGTTGGTCCCAGCAGGCAGGCAGCAGGCAGGCAGGCAGGCAGGACTGGAGCTGTGTACTATGTCTTCAGGCTGCGTTCTTCCTCTCGGGTCCACTGAAGCCAGTCATTCTCTGGACGAGAGCCCAGGAAAATGCAGAGTGGGAGAGGGGAGGAGTGGGGAGCCTCGTGCCTGGCGTGCGGTCTCTCTGCGCTGGGAAAGAAAGTGAAGCTCTGGCTCCTAACTCCGCTCACACTTGAACAGTCAGGGAGGATCCAAACCTCAGCTCCAACCTCAGTGAGTCACTTAAGATGGTTTCTGCCACAACTACTGATCTGGGCAGAGGCCACCTGCCGCGGTGTGGTGTGTACGAGGAAGAGCCTCTGTTGAGTGGTTAGTAATGTTATGAGTGTGTATCAGTTTGAATGGCGGAGAATTTCCCGCTCCTTCCTTAGGGATCGTCTTAAGATCTCTTTCTCTCCCACATAGGCAGCTGGATTAAGTGTGTGCAGTGTCCCCCACACTGAGTCTCTAAGACTGGCTGTGCTTTAAGAAATACTGCCTCTCATGTCACTCTACAGACCACCCCTTGCTTCTCCTCTCCCCTGGCCCTCCTCCCTCACCACCCGCTTTTTGCTCTTACCTCCGCTGCATTAACGTGGACCTCAGCCAAGGTTTTTTAGCCTGTCAACTCTGGCACTTCTTTCATTTCCAATTATTGCCCTTTGTGTTTGTTTCCATGTGGATAGTCATTACCACTGTTACCATGGATTTTCATGTACAAGGTTTCTTTCATGGTGATGTTCATCTCCCTTCCCACTTAATCTTTCCTTCTGTTTATCTTCCTATCTCTTACGTACCTCTGTTCTCTAAAACCTAGTTATTAGCTTGTCCTTGTGTCCAGCGCTTTCTCCTTTGATGTTTCCCACCATGTTTCTTTTTCATCTCTCTTTATTTGCTCCTGTATCCTGTCTAAATGAGTTAGTATTTGTCTTTATTTCCAGTAGATTTTTGTGTGTGTACCTTTTCACGACTCTTCTGGTATTGGCAATAATACGTAAAATATTCATAGCATACTCGTTGGCATTCAGTCTTGTGCTATGTCTTTGCAGTCTTTTGTTTTGTCTCAAGGTCTGAATCTGATTAGCAAACACAACATACACTTTCAAGAAAAAAATGTCTAAGATGTGAGAGAATTCATTACTGAATTTGCACATATCCTACAGGGAAGTCCCACAGGCGTCCAGTTACTGCAGCAGAGCACTGTCTGTCTCCTGTAAAGCTCTCTGAAATACATCTGTTTCTCTCCTGTCTAGTTCCTGTAGCTGTGTGGCGACACCAATCCTAAGTCATGCTTATCCCTAACATGGAATCATTCCATCAGTCTGCGAAAAAAGCTTCCTTTTTTTTTTTGTCCTCGAATCCTTGTCTGGTTCATATTGTGGTATAATTTGTTTCGCACAACAGAGTGTAGTGTGTGAGACTTAGTTGGAAGGTCCCACACACAGCTGTATATTAAGTTTGTAATTGTAATTGCCACATTGATTGAACAGCCAATAAAAAAATAAAATAAAACACCAGCACCACAAAACCATCTAAAGACAAGGAAACCAAATATATTTAAACTGAATAAATAGGATTAGTAGCTAAAAGGAGAGACAAAAAAAAAGTAATACTGAGAGATATGCAAGTGATGGTATAGCCGTCCACAAATGGTCCTCCTATAAATTAAGACACATAATGTAATATGGAATTGCAAATGACTGCGTTAGGCAGGAGCAGCTGCAGCCCCACCCCCTCTGCACCACCCTAGGATTTGATGACTTCAACTCCCACATTGCACCTGTTCCCTGCCAGAACAGAAGGACTTTGTGTGTGTGGAGGCCTTGTAACATACACTATCACTGTTATTCGTTTGCCTTGTGCAATTATAGATCCTCATCTGTTGTTGAGGGTGAGACAACTGTTCAACCTCAGCTTTCCTGGAGCTGACACTATCTGACTGACTGTCATACACAATTTCATCAATTTGGGCCCGAGCATTATTGTAATAGCATATTTTAGGCTTTGCTCCTGATAAAAGGTTCTCTAGAAGTTGTTTAGTTCCGATCTCTTAAGCCACTACCTCAGATTAATAGCCATTTAAAGAGGCTAATGCGCACAGGCCGGTCCGCACAGCGTTCACTTACTCACACTGGCCCCTCTGTGACTCGCTACTTCCTGCACCGAGTCTAATAGCAGCAATCAGTCAGAAATCTGCATCAGACCAGAAACAGAAACAGCTCGATTCCCCGGCTTTCCGTTCATTTTTTAAATTTACAATTCCTCCCTAACTTTGTCCCTGCTTCCCAGCCCTTTTTCTGATTTGTGTTTCACTTTCAGTGCTTGATGTTTCCATTAGTATATTCTGCCTGTGCTTGTACCGAGGGCCCTCCCATGCAACACTCCTACACAGTAGGAGTAACCACAGCATCCATACACCCGCTGTCTTTCTGCCTCTATTGATATTCTGTCTGCTTACGTGTCCCTGGGATTCCAGTACCTGGAATTTTCATTCAGCTTGTAGTTCACTGCAGAGATATTGCAGTGTTCGAGTTCTCTGAATGCATCAAATTTAAAACACGGTAACATACGTGGTCACAAAACTTGATACAGCCTACATGCTATTTATCACTAAATGCCTTCTTCCTTTAGCTGCTGTTTGAGGAAGCCTATGTGTGTAAGACTGTTAGATTGAGTGGTGATGTCTAGTGTTTGTTTGAATAGGCCATGTCCAAATATATGGCAGCGTTCCTTTCATGCTATGTGAACACAAAATATTTGTGTTCATGTTAATGCAGTGCTAATATCCACCCTGTTCAACAGAAGCCTCTCTGACCTCCTCTGACCCGCAGAGGATCCTCCTGCCCCCCAGCGGACACATACATGACTGTGTGAGCATGTGTGTGGGTGCATTCAACTACAGTAAGTTACACTTCAAGAGAGGAAGTGAGAATTGGAAATAAAAAGATTAGAAGCAAGATAAACTTAACTTGGGGAGTATGAGAACATGCATTTATGCATTAACCTGTGTGTATGTTAGTGGATATGTACAACTGACCACATGCAGTGCTCCCCTCATGCTAAAGAAAAGTCTGGGCTCCAGCAGCAATGGGAGCAGCGCTCTGAGTGCTCCAGTGTTTGAGAGACATGAGATACATAGACCTTACTGAGAAGTCAGAGATGTTATGGTTGGCTGAGCTGTGTTCAAACATGATGGTATAATACCAACTGTGCACATTTTTCCACATATAAATTCATATTTGTAAAAACGTTTAACATTAAGTTGAATGCAGTCTGCATATGTCTGCTGCTAACTCACAGGTGAGACTCTGAGCAGGTGAATGCCTTGCGTGAGTGTCCACAACAGCAAATGACAGTAAACACGTTTGACTTCGCCGTCTGTGATGCAGGACACCACAATGTGTCATCCAAGATCCGTTGGTTACAGAGTTACTTCGTGGCCACCATTTTGGCTTTCTCTGCTTCCTGTGATTCAGCCCTTTGGGACATTTTTTTTTTTAGTTAAGGTCAGTAATGAGAAACCCAGCCCAGGCCAGGACTCTGCAGACACACATTGTGAAAAGAAGGAATGGATTATGCCTCTGGAGCAATATGTGAAAGTGGCCATCTGGTCTTGTGTGTATTCTCATCCATCATCATGGCAACGGTCACATAATCTACAGGTGTGTGTGTGGATGTGGGTGGATCCTCGTGAATGCATGTATGTTGTGTGTGTGTGTGTGTTTATGCACCTACAGGTGATATTTGCCCATGCGTTTGTACTTGTGTAGAAGACAAACAGCATGTCAGCATGTGGAAGTACCCATTTATCCTCCCGTATATTGTCATCTGTCACACTTGCACGCTACATGACAAAAAACATTCAGGCTGCTTATGAATGCTTTTTTTTATGCAGTTTTCTTTCAACCATTCTTAAAAACGCTTAGGTACAATCACAACAGACAAAACAGAGAGTTATAATAATGGTGACAGGTATAGACTAAACATTTGCCTTCAACGTGTACTTACGGCTGTTTTTTAGCTTACTGGTGTGTGATTTATTCCCACACAGAGATGTCAGACACATTTCATTCAGCACCGAGACCAAAACACAAGGGTGGATGTGCGGAAAAGCAGCGGGGTTTAAATGAGGGAAGAGCGGTGTTGAATGTTGCATCAATCCTGACGTTTTGGTTTTTGCTCAACGAAAACCACACTGCATAAAACTAACCGAAGTCGAAAAACATGTTTTTTTCATTGGGTATTGAGGGTGTAATCCTGTGCCCTTCAGTGTGTGTGTGTGTGTGTGTGTGTGTGCATGAGGAACATACTATATGCTTATGTACACGCCTCTGGGTTTATGAAATATGAATAGTGACACATTGATTGAATTGAATTGAATAAAAGTGCCACTATCCTGCTTCAGGGCAGGACCACCATGTACTGCTGCTACAGAGGAAATCTTGTGGCACTTTCTAATGTCCTCCATTTTCTGCCAGTCTGTTTTTGAAGTGATACATAAGCCACACGAGCTCCTCGAAGTCTTGTATGAAATGACTGTTTGTGTCACAATAAGTCCAGCTCTCGTGTCCAAACCCTGACATTAACTGCTCAATCAATCTGACAAGCAACGATCTAACCATGTTAAAAAAGAAAAGGAAAAATATGCTTAATTGAGACCAAATGCTAGACAAAGTAAAACATCTTCACGTCCGTAAATAAGGAGCATGAGTCATGCTATGGGTAAGATGGCATGTCTCACTAGCAATTATGGGCTAGTGTGTGTTGTTTTCTGCATTTTTGCCTCCTATAAGTGCCAGAAACCTCAAATCAACACCTTATCAGGAAAACAGAGGTTTGAGACAACGCTTTTGTGCCAACAAGTTTTGCCGTGCTTCAGTTGCTCCTCCAAAGTTTCCATTGTTAAACATATATGTCATGAAGCACACTGATATGCTGTAGACATGTATAGTGTATAGTATATGCACAAAATGTATGCACACAACTGTACAGACAAATATCATAACCTTGGAAAAACAAGTTTATCCTTTGCATTTTTTTTCCCAATTTGACATTTTAGGTAATATGCTAAGTACAGATTGGAAACAGGAAAAGGCTAGTTCGTTCAAAGGTAACATAATACCACCTCTGCATCTCTTTAATTAACACACTATATGTTGTTTGATTATTCTATCGTGGCAGCTTCACATTAACTGTACATATTGTATATCACTTATCATTAAACTTAATTTCACTATCATTTAGAGCGTGAATCATTTATTTGAATAACTTTTTTTTCCATTATATTGTTCAATCTCCTTTAACTTCCCGTAACATATAACCACAACCATCCAGAAGTTACAGTGTCAGATTGATGCCAGTGTGATGTGGAGCCATGCCAGTAACACTGGTTGTCTGCTTTTTCTGCCTGGTTCATGCCTCTGTAATTTCCACCAGCTTTGTTTGTCACTTCATGTGTCCATAATTACTGGACTTACAAGTCCACAAAAACCATGGCAATATCCGCTTTGACTCAATGAGAAGAACTGGAGGCAAACAATGGGGGTTTTATAGTTGGTAAGCAGAGTGTTTCAAGTTAACTGACAAACACTCTTCCTGGAACAAAACACACTTATTTTGGGTTACATGCTGTATTTTGAGCCACCGGTTCATACTCATCAGTCGTCTTGCACAACCAACATGAACTGTCAAACGTAGATTATGTGGTCTTGCCTTGACCACTAATTGGATAATGTGGCAACAGCACAAAACAGATGTGCTATTTTTATGAGTTCACCACATGAAAAGGTCAGCTAATGGTTAGACAAGAAAACACCTTGAAGCTAGCGCCTGCACTTAAACATCGACCTGCGAAACGCAACCTTTGCTGCAAAAGTCACGTACTGATAGAGATCAATACATCATAACACTAATCACTGACCTTCCACACTAAGTAGCTTTGTAATGCATTTGAAGCATTGGCATTTTAACAACCTGTCAGATGATAGTACTTGGGAAACAAATCCTGCTCTCTGACATGCATGTCAGTGCCAAACATTTGGTTGACTACAGTAGGGGGAGCTGTTTCCTGAACTTCTGCTGGCCTATGAGTCCCAGAAACTGGACCACTTATTGATTGAAACTGCAAAGAATCCACCTTGCCCTCCACACACATCAGGTTTCCAGCGCAAGAGGAAGCAAAGCAGCACCAGATCATCACTGAGCCACCACCATGTTTCACTGTTGGTAGGGTGTGACTTTTGGCTTATGCTTCCTGAATGAGGAATGCTATTCAGGCAGATGAATCATTTTGAGAATGTAAGCATCTCAAAAATGTTTTTTCCGAAGCTCTGTGCTTTGGATGAATTTTATGCAGTTTATTAGCTAAATGCTAAACGTGTGAAACTCAAGTGCCAATTTAAGAGAGAAGAACCTATAAAAATAATTAATCATGAATGCGTGCTTTATATTTTTACAATAATAGTGTTGCTTTGTACCAACATAAAGTTCTGTGTGCGGATGATTAAGATTTTTAAAGTATTTGAAACTTTTTTTTTGAGTGTGACAGTGTTTTACATAAATTAAATTTACTGTGTTTCTAGTAAATTGTAAATAACATCAATATATCTTCATGTGTGTCAGCCATATTTGAAGTTAAGGCTTACATGACGATTAAAACATTGACGGAAAGGTGGATTTATTAGTGTCTAAATTATAGCAATTTTAAAAAGTGATTCTTTTAATACGCAGGACTGAGCACAGAGCTGAGCTTTAAACTAGGTGATGTGTTCCAATAGTTGCAGCCAAACCCCATTTAGCAAATCTCAATCAACAGATCGGACATGTGGAAGGAAAGCAGCCAGTCAACAGTCAGACACACGGCAGGGTACCTAGACACACTTCACTGGTCAAACTGATCTCTTCTCTTTGGTGCACAGACCTTTGACCCAGCTGTGGATCACCAGAGATCAAGGCTGAGGCCCCATTGGTCCATTGTCTGATCCTATCTCATCCGCTCCTTTCACCAGCATTCATGCTCCTACACATGCTTTTAGTCAGATTTTGCGAAGGCTTGGAGGATAATAAGCCATCATCTACTTTATATTCTTTGACTCATCTGTTTTGTTTTGATTTGATTTATCTTTTTTTGTTTATTTGTACAAAAATGAATCAAGTCAAATCATAGGCCTAGAGGGAAAGATTTTCCACATCATGTAATGTTGTTATGTGACGGAAACCCAATAAAACACTTACAGGATATCCACAGCTGTATTGTGTGTGACATGGAATACTGAAACAGTTTTTCTTCACACAAACAATTCAGCTGCAGCTTTCATATCAGTATGCCTGGCTTATCTGTCACAATGTATTACTACTACAAATGTTAATTATTACTAATGTTAAATGTCTCTGATGTATTATGTGATATAAGGTATGACATGTTGCTATGCATGGTAACATACAGTATATGAACGATACCTGTAGTCCATCCCATCATACCATCAGCACATGAACAGTTTTCCATAACACTGAGTAGGCGCTATGAGTTTGTGTAGTCATAAAAATAACACTCAAAGAGGTATTTTCAACACAGGAAATGAGCTAAAGGTCTTGTCATACCTCCAGCCTAAACCTTGGGTGCCATGTTGTCACTCATAGCAGAGAGGCACTTGAGGTTCCTGCCAACTGTACAGCTCATCACCAGAACTACTGTTGCCAAGCTGCCACAGCTGCCACAGCTAAATACTTTGCGTTCTGTCTCACCCCAGGCGAAGGGATGTGCCCCTATATGTTGACACTATGCTACCAAAGTCTGAGGGAGAGCAGTGCACACAGAGCAACACAAAACCGGACTGTGCTTCAAAGCAAGATAACGTCATACTGACTCCAACCCACTCACATGTACACACACTTCCACCACCAGCGGAACGTAGACAGGGACAATGCTGGAAATGTACAAGCCTTTGAGTAGAGACAGCTGAAGAGGAAAAAAAATAGATTGTGACCTCATTCTGAGTTTGGTGATGTTGCCTACTGTGCTATAAGGTGGCACAACTGAGGTACGGTATGGCATATGAGTGCTATTTCTCGCTTGGTTAATGGGTTGGATGCTGTCAAGAGCTATTCTATAGTTGAATAAATGTCCCACATGCTGTGGCTGAGTGGGTCGTGTTTGACTTCACTGGCCTTCTCTCTCATATAGGGTGGTGTAGTTCTCGACACATCTACACATTTCTCTGCTATGTGGCCTCTCCAGACCAGCAAATGCAATACAATGAAACTTGATGTCGAATCTTCTGCTTTTAGCATTTTCCACCAACCATCCTGATGAACTAACCCGTGACCCAGAACAGACAAGCTGGCCATCTGCACCACTGGAATATTTTGTGCATGTGTGTGTGTGTGTGTGTGTGTGTGTGTGTGTGTACCAGCAGAACCACAACGTTCTGTGTGTGTGATGCTGCTCCATTTCACTTTTTCCAAGCATCCTGATTGGAGAGAATATACTGTACTGATGCTTCTTCCCCACTGCTACAATAAAGGATGCAGCTGCAGCGGAGAAGATGTGTGCCTGAGGAGACGAGCCAAACGCCCTGAGTGCACTTGCACGCAAACGCGTGCCTTTACATTTTCACTCGGATGTGAGCCAGACGACGCAGAAGCCACACCTTTCTTGTCAAGAGTCTATATGTGGGCAAGATGAGTTTCACACGATGAAACCAACAAGGTGAATGACCACACCCAACTCTTTTGCAATTCTCTTCCATAATACTGCAGTGTGAAATACTGATGCAAAACTGAAACTGTTTCACTGACTAATCATCTCCACGAGACCTTCTGTGTGGTAAAAACAGCAACAAGGTTATTAACTTCTCCATAACTTGACATTCTCTCTCTCTCTCTCTCTCTCTCTCTCTCTCTCTCTCTCTCACTTTGTGTCATTTTTTCCACTGAGCACAGTGATCTGATCCTTTGTGTGAGTTTCAAGGGGAGCCTTCTCTTTTATCCATGTCTCTGGCTGAGAGTCAAGGGAGGAGCTGGAGTGGGATGACAGAAATGAACTGAATTGAATTGAAAGAGGTCCCCTTCAGCCACCGGAGGGCACTCACACTCTGTGTTGCAGGTGTGACTGCAGCGTCAAAGAGCAAACCTATCAAAGACCTTTGTGCACAAAGGGGAAGCTTTTCTCATTTTACTGACACGCTGTGACAATTTAATCAGTGTGTACTGTGTGATTACATTTTATTGTTAATCATACAAAACATGTGCAACGGTAACTGTCTCTCTTTGAGGGTTACAGGGCTGCGTTTTTAAAAATAATGTATTCGCCCTGTCATACTAAAGATTAGCAATGTGACATCATGGTCAAGAGAAGGGTCAACGACATTGACCAACAACTAACTGGGGCTTACTTTGCATCTCTCCATTAGTCATTTACATGAAGATCTATTTATCACACCATTGATACCATTTTAGATCTCTCTCACACTCTCTTTGCAGTATCATCTGTAATCTTTGGCCAGTGTGCTGTTCCAGCAGTCACCATCAGCAGTAGAATCCCTCTAGATAATGTTCCCCCTGAGGCTTCAGTTTGGAAGTGAAACGTGTGAGCTCCCACGGCAGCAGCTGAAATGACTCCTGAGGTCAAAGTCAAAGCCTAGGTGAGATGCATGCTGACTGACCTTTGACTTTGGATCAAAGGTGACCAACAGTTTCAACAAGAGCTCTTTTGTGACACGTTAAGTCTGTGTAGTTTTGAACTGCAGCTCCACGACTACTATGTCTGTATTACACACCGTGGTGATCACTATATGTTGATATGTTACTTCTTCTCCTTTCATTGTTGAATATGTGCTTCTCTATTAGAGCCACCAGAGGGCAGTAGTAAAGCACACTTCATACTTTGCTGACTATTAAAATGAAAAAGTTCTGTCAGACGTTTAGATTTTTGACTGCAATGCTGTTTTTCTGAGTTTTTATAAATTCTGCTTGAGCTACATGGACTGAAAGTTTACTTTAATTAACTACTATCCCACCTCGTAAATACCACAGTTTGGATTCAGTTAAATACTGAAGTCAACTTCTTTTAGTATTCACATCACATCTCACACCAAGGAGCTAATAACTACTCTACTGCCTGAGGCACATCATAGTAGCATGGTTGCTTCTCAATACACATTAGAAAATGAGTGACACTTGAGGTGACCTAACCACTGTGGTGTTTTATCAGTCATGTTAATTACTTCAGTTAATTGAATCATTACCTCATTTTCAATGTCAGTGTGTAGTATATGTATGGACATAACTGACAATTACAGCATTAAATGAATTCCAATATTAAGGTTAAGTTATACAAGTTTTAAAAGTTTTCCTCATTAATATGGAAATCCCAAATCTAATGTGATCACCTACGCTACAGGAACCCTTTCTTTTCTCCTACCACATGTCATGATAGCAGCAGGTCACAGTACATTAAAGATAGACTTAATGAAGCCAGCACTTTATGAAGAGACGTTTATTAGATCAGTAGAATACATCACCATCATCATGCCAAAAAAGCAGCAGCAGCACTTCATTTCTTCACTTTCGCCATATGTCCAAGACAGATTCTCTATAATGATGATTTTATCATGTGCCTCTGTCTACTGAAAGCTCCACAGCCCCGGTGTTCACCTTGTCTTCTTTGCCAAAAATCTCTGAAAACTGTTTTTCCATTGTAGCTTCTAAAAGCAGATGAACAATTTAGTTCAATATACTGATGTGTTGCACTGCGCCACTGAACGCTCGTTGTTGCTCCTTATTTTTTAACTGGTCTGTGAAGATCGCAGTGAGATCCTGTTTGGATTTTGTTTATATTTTTGTGAATACCTACCTTAAGAGTTTTCAATTATACACTTTGGAGTCCTAACAGAAATAGTATGTACATCTTTAGAATAGTTACTATTGTGTACTGCATTAGCAAACAACAGAGTAACAGTGATAACATCAGACTAGTATATCATTGCTATAGCAAAACTTGAACACTACAATAGCATTCACATGCACTAGTACAGTGTTATACTTATCAAACATAGACCACATTTATATTTACACAATGTTCACAGCTACATTCCAGGTTTGCGTGTGTGTGTGTGTGTGCAATGTATCGTATTTTATATCCACAGAGTCTTTTATGTTACATGCAGTGAAATGAAATTATTACACTGCACAGAGAAGCACATGGATATGAGGCAATAAATGAGGAAGAAAAACACAGCATGGATACTGGGTTATTGCTCAGTGCATCTGAGATGTAATGCATGTAATATTGACCAATGCTGATCAACTTCCAGTCTTATTGTGATAATACAGTTATTTTAGGAGCGGTTGGTCCTGTAAATCAAATCAATCAAACCATAAGATAAACGGCAAGAAAAAGACACTGAACAATATTTTCACAATGTACATAACTGTATATTAATAAATACACATGTAGTTGAAACAAGGCGTATACAAACTATCATTAAATCAACATGGAAGAACTCAGTATGACATTTTGTGCATGGAGATGACGCAGTTGGCAGACATCCCTATAAAGTGATCATCGATAGTCGTTAGGCGATATCAGCTTAAGGAATATTCTGATTAAAAGATAAAAATAATAATTAACCGTGTTTGTTTGAGGAGCTTATCTAGGACATAGAGCTAGTACATAATATCCCTGTTTGCAACTGCTTTTGACAGTTTTCCTTCTTAAATACATTTCTATTCATTACTGGAAAAACAACATAAAGCAACAAGGCAACTGCGAGCCATTCCCTTTCGTATGAGATGTCAGAAAATACAGTATTTACACATCTTTGCTACATAATTAAATGTATGACAGTTGGTGAATGTTGCTCCCAGTTTCCTGCAGTGTGTGGGTATGATCTAATAATCTCTGTAAGCCCAAAAATGACCAAATATCCCATCATGTGCTTTCCATGAGCTTCCATTATTTTGTGCTTGTGATTCCACTGCGAGTCCTTGTGTTGAATACAACCCCAACTCCTCTTTTTTCATATTTATATGGTAGAAAATTAACAGATATTTTGGTTATCTACTTAGTTTCACACTGACAAAGACACCTAACAAGCATGCCATGAGACAATGCCATAGAGACAGTCACCTCACCATGGAGTCTTTCATGTCCACCGGGTGAGTACGTGTATCCAGTTCTTTCGCTGCTTAACGCTGTCCCTCTGTAGTTCTTAGGACACAGAGGCCAGCTGAGATAATATGCTTCAGTGGTCTGGCGTGATACAACATCCTGGTTCCTGCAGTCCTCTGTACTGGTGTACTATAAACATAACTGCCCACGCACAGAACACACCTGCCGGCTGATAGATTGAACTTTCCTATCGCATCCTTTTCAGAGAAGTCTGTATCTCAGTATAAAGGGAAAAACTGGGTAGGTTAATCAGGGTTACAGAATGAGAACTGAGTGTAGTTTTAGTTTTAGGTATGAAAAGTCAAGGTTTCAATATCAGACACTGCGGGGAGCCCTCTCCAGTTCATGGGTCCTGCGGTTGCGTCCCTTTTGCCTCTCTTGCAGGTGTTTCCACTTTGCTGCCAGCCCTTGAGCATGCATGTGAGTGTGAGGGTTCACCACCCCCTTCTGCTGCTGCTGCTGCTGTTGCTGCTGGTGTATTTGTACTTGCTGCACTAGGTGAGCTTTCTGCTTCCTGTGCTTTCTCTCTCTTTTCCAAACCTGCTCGCAGAATTCATCCACACTGTTCAGAGTCGGATGATTGACCAAAGACAGGAAGTCTCTGTACCACAGCTTATGACTTGGAGTTGAAGGTAGGTCTTGAGCGGGGGCACTGGCAGCGGCCTCTTCATCGTGATGTAACAGCTCTTCCAGGCGGTTGGTGTCAATGACCTCCAAGGTCACCTTTAGAAGTGTCTGCATGAAGCCATGCTCCACTGCTTGGCACAGATAGATCCCAGAATCCTTCTTATGAAGTGTGCGAATCAGCAGGCCCTGCTCCGTGCGGATGAAACGTTCATCTGATCTGATCTATGGTGAGAAAATTGAGGGCAATGAAGACAGAGTGAAAGACACAGAGACACAGATGATGAGATTCAACATTTCAAAATAAGCTATGGGGATATCATGTTTCCCAAAACATCTTCTCTGCTATCAACAAAATTAACAAAAAATTAATTTCACTTATGTCAACTATGGTTTTAAATATGATAAAATGTGATACTCTGTTTGCTAAAATCATGTTTATTATGAAATACAATCGATCATTATCTATCTGAGTTGGAGACAGATAGTATCTGCATTCATTTCAATAAACAGATTATATGTGTGCTGAGGTGGTGCCAACCTCTTGTTTGTGGTCATCAAAAGAACGCTGATACTGCCAATATGTCAGGGCTCTCTGAGACTTGGGATTGCACTCAAGGAACGTGCTGCTGTTTTCCACGCCATACACAGTTTTATCCAGGAGAGTCATCTGCCCGTTCAATTCATCTAGATAAAAAAAAAAAAAAAAAGGTTTAGTCACATATGTCTTGATTATTGTTTGGGGTTATAACTGAATATCAGGTCATTTTTTTTGTAATGTTTCTCAAATCAGCAACTTCTGATAATAGCTTTTCCAGTTAAATGAGTGAAATGTATAATTAGAGGAGTTAAAGTATTGTTTTGGACTAATCCCATTATCAGGGCTGTTTAGTGACTCGGTGACGAAGAGGAGGCTTCAAGCAATTCTGACCATCTTAACTACAGTATAAGCGTCACATGGACCGGCTCTAATCTTCACACTGCCAGAAACACATGTAACACACAACAGCACACACATTCAACAAATGGCTTCTCTACTCTCCTCAGCTGCTTTGAGACAGTGTAGAACTAAAATGCTTAAAAACAAAGTAATAATATATATACTAAACCAATTTTAAAAAATGAATTCCTTGATTGTGATTAAAGTTTGTTTTCTTATTCTCACAAACAAATATGTACCATGGTGTTGTAGATCGGAGCACTGTGTGAGTGGGTCTCCATTCCTGATGTCCTGTCTCCTTGTTCTCCTGCAGAAACAAACACAAAAAAAACTAATCAGGAGGGCTGACTCTGCTCTAGGTGCTGCCCTCTCCTCTCCTGAACAATCCCTCTCACCCTGTACATGTTGGTGTCTGGACAGAGGAGCGTGTTCAACTAGAGGAGATCCTTTGTGCCACTGGCAATTAAACTATACAACTCCTCCTTACAGAGAAGGGAACTGACTCAGATCATCCCAATCATTATTTATGTTATCAGTTTGTACATTTCACCCTGTTATTGACCTTTTTCGTCCATCTTTAGGTTTCCTTTGTTCTTACTGAGTATTTTTGGATTGATGTTATCTTGTATTTGTTTTGTCTTTTCTGCTTGTGGTTCTTCTGAGAGCAGTTGTATCGAGACAAAACAACTTCCCTCTGGGATTAATAAAGCTGAATCAAATATACCTTCATGAGTAAGCAGAGACACTGTTTTTTAATGTGTGTGTGAATCAATATGTGTGTACCTTGGAGTTTGAGTGTGTTTTCCCATGTGTTTGAATGCAGTTCAGCAACAGTGAAGGCCAACACAAATAAATAAACTAATGTCAGGCAACCTGTTGCACTGCAGAAAAGCTTTAATTACAGGGTGTGTACTACAGAGGTATTCAAAATAAATCAATCACTACACTACCTGTCTTCTCTCTGAGCTGCAGATGCGAAAGCGAGTAAACCTAACATTAAACATAACTCGGAGGATATTTTCTGTAAACAACAGCTGAAAAAACTATTCAGACACCAAAGCAAACAGGCAGCATCACCCTCTTCTCCTTCCTTTTTTTCTAACCCACTGTTGAGTGTTGGTAATTGGGGGTAAGAATTTGCCCTGGCTGCCTTATTTTTGAATGTAGGACTGGAGTCCAACTAAGAGCGAGATCAGGATACCGTGCAGCTAGGATTCAAATCAATAAACCCCATGGAGCTGTGAGTGGGAGGCAGCATAAAAAGCAGACACACACAAACATATCCAGATCAGTCCATTGCAAACACACTACCAAAGAACCTCTAACAGCTACCTCACCTCTGGCTCACCAAGACAGCCTCCAGACATCACTGACATTGGTTCACATTTACAATAAACACATGAGGCAGGTTATATTTCTAGCATTCTGGTAGAAACATGACCCCATACCTTCAGGGTTTTTGGCAAACAAACAAAGCCTGCACTATATCTGTGCCCTTGCTCGAGCCCTGAATCGCAGCCTGACTGCAAGTGTCCTCAATCTGTAAATGAAAACTATATAATCTGGTTTTACATGAGTGAAGTGAATATGTTAAACAAAAGTAATTAATACAAACATGAATCCCATGTGTTCTAAATTTTTTACATAAATCTAATGTATGTTGCATGCAAAACAAAAATTTCTTTCTCATATTCTGTGCTACTTTGAGTATGTATCAGTTGCAGAATGTCTTGGTTTATTTAGATAATGCATTAAATTCAATGTCTATACATGGTACATGCTTTTAGGCAAACCTTGAAACCTACAGTACTCATTGCTTTGAAATGCTGATTAGTTGTTGTGTATACTGTGTTATGCAACTTGTAAAATACAACAAACCACATATATGTAACTATGGAGTATGTATTCAGTACCTCTTAGCCATGGGAAAGTATCTGGAGCACTCCGTCCCATCCCATGCACAGTAAGGGTCCCTTGCTAGGCAGCATTCAGCGCAGGCCTTTCCATAAACCTCACACCGATGCAAAGGCATCTGGGAAACACCAATGTCCGAGCCCAGGTACAGTTGTTGCTGTTTGGGTAAGAGAGAAAAAGACTCAGTTTTAAAACCAAATGTTTTATGTTTTAGGAACCATAATTTAAGTTAAGTCTGGAAGAATGAGCAGTGTGATTGTGTGGTGTCAGTATGTGTGACTCAGTTGAGGAGGTACAAGTCATAATGACAGACTATCTTACTACAAGTGCCTAGCACCTGCTTACCTGTTGAGAAGCTGACAAGTTTTGCCTCTCCCTGTCATTTTAGCTGATGAGAAAACTGTTGAAAGATAGCTGCAACAATTGAGACCTTGGTTTATAACATGTTTCTTCATTAGAAAAGGTGCAGACAAAGATGCCTTTGTTCTGCCTTTCAGCCCTGCAGCAGACTGTCACCTATGAGGAAAATCTGCCACTCACTGTGACAGGTCTGGACATCTGCCATATTTATCTATCTATTTTACTGAATAAATATTATTCATCATTCTATATATAATAATACAGAATGATCTTGATCTAAATTTGAGGTTCTCTGGCTACAGTGCTTTGTTCTGCTACATGTATCAGCACAGTTTCATTTTGCATGATAAGACATAATAAGACAACGAGTACCTGCTTTGTTGAAAGTTCCATGGCTTTAATTGCTGTTGGCTCCTGTAAGAAATACAGATGAAAAAAACTATTAGACACTTCAGACTGGACAGTCTTAAACTGGGTAACATAAATCGTGAGCAGAAAACATACTCTAAAGACAGTCATTTCTTCCAATAGGACTTCTTCCAGATCATGCCAAGAGCCTCTGGGAATGGATACCACTTTCAGGATTGTCCCGATATCTAAAACATTGGTAGCACACGTCTTGAGTTTATATCTACTCTACTGTACATGCTCACTGAGGTATTTCAATTATAAAATCAATCTTTTACCTGTGCCTATGAACATGACATCATACTGGCCATCTTCTGCTTCTACTTTATCCACCACTATCTGTGTGAACTGGTAGTCCACATCTGTTTTCACTATGATTGGTCTATTGTTTATGGGGTAGACAGGATTGAACATAGCTGGATGGCTCCTGGCGAAGGTAACAACTTCATCAGGGAGGTCCTTGGTTGTATCAAATCCTCCAAATGTCTTGCTTGGGCACTGTAGAGGAAGAAAAAAGACAGTTGTAAAAGTTATATTGGAAGATGCCTGAGATTTTGGCACAAAAAAGTTCAGTTAATCACATATCATCACAATAACTGTCATCAACAGTAGTTAAAAGTACACTCTGCTCACCGTGCCAGGGCGTGGATAGGGAACACGTCCCTGGAATGGGACCCACTGATAGTTGGGTCCGTCTCTATGAGCATATGGACCTAGAAAGACCCTCCTGATGTCTGTCATGCTGTACATACACACGGCTGAACCTTTGAAGATGTTGCTAATAAGAAAAGGGAATCAGTCACATTACAAAAGGGCAGGTTCTTGCAAAAAACACTAGTTAAGCAAATGGTTATTATGGCCAAAACAATTTCAGTGTCAGCCATTGTACCTGGAAGTCGTAAATACTGCGTAGATAACTGGGCTCTTGGGATCCTTCGTGCTCATGAGAAAAACATCCTCTGATAAAAAAAAGCAACGTATTATATATTAGCGAGCAATAAGCATCCTTCACTGAGAAGGTAGTGAAAAACAGCTATCTTCAGTAGACATGTTTTAAATTGAGGGAGCAATCACTCACGTAGTTCATCAAAGTGTGTGTCTATTCCATTGCTGCCAGGGACAGAGCAAATAAGTCGAGCCTTCAAGAAGGTAGTCCATTTATTTACTAGGCTCCTGTGACCTCCCAGGTCATTCTGTTGGACAGATCACAGATAGAAATGTATTTATTTTAACTTCATATGAATCCTGATTTTCAGCTTTTGAAGGTACTTTTCATTTCCTCATCTGGCTAAAAGTAGTTTCTTTTTTGTTGTTGTTAGTATACACCAATATATCATATTATTTAAAATAAATCTTTCTTTTCCTCTTTTTGTATTGGTATGCAGTTGATGTCTTGTAAATTAAAAAGAAATTAGCTATTAGCTATATAAAGCTAATAGACTTCAAGGAACCATACCTCAAGATTAGAAGTTGTGTATAACATTCATCCAGCTTACAAAAGTACAGCAGACAGTTTTTAAGACAAATTAATACATTCAATTTCTGTCATAATACACAAATCATATTTGTTGGTTCCGTGATTGGATTTGCAGAAAATACATGTCAGCTGTCTTCAATAGCCATTGTTTGCACTTTATACTGAAACATACATATTTGACAGTATTACTGGATAAAGACAGCTGTAGAAACTGCATTGGAAATGCCTGATGTATTTTAAATATGATTAAATGAAAAAGACTTTTCATTGAATGTGATATGAAAATTTCTGTCGAATGGTTAATTCTCTCTTAATTTTAACAAACCTACTGCGCCGAAACATGATTGTCTCTAAAGTACTGCATGTTCCAGCACACACCCTAATTATTTGTGTGTACATGCCTCAGAGTACAATGTTTTTTTGTTTAGTTTTTTTTTAACTAAGCATGCTGACACAGATACACAGAGTACTGGGTTATAAAAACATATCCCACTTAGAGGTAATTTATGACAGTAAATTAGAATGGCTTCAAATATGCATAAGCTCAAATTAATCCTGCATCTTGCATAATGGATGGCTTGTCTTGTGTTAAGGATCGCAGATTCCCGACATTCTGGCTAATCAGGCATTTATGAAGGACACATACTATACAGCTAAATAGGAGGTTGAGGCTGCATACAGTGCATTCAGTATTCACAACACTTAACCTTTTCCACACGTTGTAATGTTACAGCCTTATTCCAACATAAATTAAATTCATAATGTTCTCAAAATTCTACAAAAGAATTCTCCCTAATGTCAAAGTAAAAGACGTCTGTGTGAAATCTTTTCAAATTATTAAAAATAAAGTAAGTATTCACACCATGACACTCAAAATTGAGCTCTGGTGCATTCTGTTTCCACTGATCATCCTTATAGTGTTTCTACAACTTCATTCGAGTCCACCTGTGGGAAATTCAGTTGATTTGACATGATTTGAAAGGCATACACTTCCCGCAGTTAACAGTGCTCATCACAAACCAAGTCCATGTCTGCACCATTAAAATCCTAATGAGCACAGAGGCCGCCGTCATCCATAGATGGAAGATGTTTGGAACCACCAGGACTCTTCCTAGACTGGGCCGCCCGGCCAAACTAAGCGAAACTAAGGTGCCTTAACAAAGTACTGAGCAAAGGCTGTGAATACTTATGTACAAGTGATTTTTTTTTTTTCATTTTTTATTTTTATTAAATTTGCAAAGATTTCAAACAAACTTCTTTCACTTTAACATCATGATGGATTGTTTATAGAACTTTGAGGAAAATAATGAATTTAATCCATGTTGAAATAAGGCTGTAACATAACAACATGTGGAAAATGTTAGGCGCTGTGAATATTTTCTGGATGCACTGTAACTCACTGATCTGTAGTCAGCTTGTTGGATTCCTATTGATGAATAATATTAGGATTTGAAATGTGAAAAGTGATGCAGGGGAAGTAATTTAACAGAACCATCCTCTGGAGCTGGAGGGTGTTGCAGACCCAATTAGTGCCAAAGCCTGACATTAGGGTAACAGTGCTGCCATTGACAGAACATAAATGTCTTTGCCTCTCAGGTTCTGGTGACATTTAACATTTCTCTCAGGTTTCTGTCTTCAGGGCCGATTGTACCATGCACAACAAAGCCCACTCTTCTCCAGGCTAAAAATAATCACAGATAACAGCTCCTGAAAGCAGCCATTATAAAAGCCACTCAGACACCCGTCAAGTGTTTTTTCCAGATACAGAAGCTATTTCAAATAATGTTGGTGCGAGTGTGTGTGTCGTCATCTCATCGTTTGTGGCAAGCCAGCATTTGTGACTTGTTAATGTGTGTATGCGTACTTTACAGAGCTGTCCGATGCGGGCATGTGTGGCCTTCCCAACGTGCTCTCCATCCATAGCGTTCTCTCTGAAGAACAGGTAGATTTTATCATCTTCTGGGTTGTCACTCTCTGGAATCAGATGAACTCCTACAAACCTGGGATCTGTACCACAAAGAAACACACACACGTGAGATAAATAAAATGATTAAGTAACCAAAAAAAAAGATTTTACTTATTTAAAACTTAGATTTAGAAGTCATAAAGAGCTGAAGTGAAAAAGAAACGCAATCGAGAAGAATGAAAATTCCATTCAAAATCTGAGATTTCAGTTTACTAATACTCTTGTAATACATACTTTTTCAACAGTATGTTGTGTAAATACTGTAGGTTTTTGAGAAATGATCTAACCCTAACACTAATTATTCTCTACAGCATTCTGTAGTAAGACCCAGAAAAAAGTTGGCATTTGAGACTGATCTTGCAAAATCAAAGACCTTTTTGTGTCAACTTGTAAACATAGCATTTTTAGAACTACTCATAAATATAATCAGAGAATTGGAAAGTGTTTTTCTTCTTATCTCTCACCATTCAGCCACCGGGAGTCATGTTGCTCTGTCCTGATTGGGTGATGCTTGCCAAGGGTGCGAAAAATGGCAAAATCCCGCCCCATGAAGTCAGCTGACGTTCCGGCATACAGTTCCCCATCTAAGAGTACAAGTAATAAACTGTGTTAGCATAGTAACATCAGATGAGTCTGCAAAAGTCTGCAGTGATTTCTCCCTGTTGATGCAGTTGTAAATGTGGAATTACTAAGGGGCTTAGCAGTACAGGTAAACTTAGAGTCCAGAAAAAACAAAGACAGTGGCGTGATGAACAGCGGGAGTGTGAAATTGGCATTGACGCAGTAGGCGGGGCTGAGAAGACAGGTGAAGGATGGATGAATGGATGTTGGGACAGATGAGGAGGGATAGGATAGAGGTGTGAGACGGGGGAGTACATAATAATGCTGGTGAGAGGGCGGGAGAGAAAGGGAAGAGAAGATGAAGAGTGATGGGCTGGAAAATGGCCATCTGCTAGGTTAAACGGTGTGATATAACACAATGTGACTGGCCATAATTGGGAGTAAAGAGGAAATAAATGGTCACACAGACATGTTTTATTTAATAAAAAAATGGTATTCGGTGCAAAGAAAACTCAATAAAGTCTTATCTGTCATGCACACCCTGCTCTTAAAAGACATATATCCAGATTGAAATAGAGTTTACAGGGCTGCCAATGAGGGGTTCTCTGTGTGTAAATACAAACTACAGAGCTGATCCACTGGTAATGAATGACGGGAATGTTCTGTTCTGTTATTCACGTTCACTTTACACCCTATATATTTACTTAAATCAAAGAGCAAGGCAGAGGGTGTTCTCAGGAAACCCATGTTATTAAGTGCCCTTGCTCTAACACACAGGAGAACATCACACTGTATCCGCTCCTAAACTTACCAATTAGCATGGAGGCAGTGAGCAACTTAGGATCATAGGGACTCTTCCCACGCCCGTTTTCTACATGAGGCTCCAGCCTGAACACACTGTCCTGAATGGAGACAGACATAAAGCCATGTGAGTTGCAGAGTACTATTAAATACAAGGGTGTCACATTATTTTCTGGCATAGAGGATAAAATTATTCTGTTATTCTTACAAATCAACATTATGATCTATTTACAGTTAACATGTACATACAGTACTTGTTTGCTGTCTATCTGTAAATATCTAATAAATACTTTTCTAGATGCATATTTAAAAGTCAGATTCATGCCTAAATGAACACGCACACATACACATAGAGCAGTTTAATATTAAAATGATGAACTGGGAATCCTGACCTCTAAAACCGTGTTTAATTTTCCACCTCATTTTGCTGATTGGAACCATTTCAGCAATTCTTTTATTAAAGTTGATAAACAATGTGCTCACTCCTAACTAGACACCGTCCTTCACAACTTGAAATACCTAAACCTTGCTAGGATACCAAATTCTAACTTTTATAGTATATCACAAACAAATATGCATTATTGTATTTGACAGCAAGCAGTGATAGTAACGAATGTGTGCCTGTACCTCTGGTTTCTTGCCCACCTCCAGGTAGGAACATACAGGGTGGAAGGCTCCGGTCCCACACACGTAAAGATGAGTCTGGTTGAACGGCTGCAACACCTTGATAAAATTTGAGCACTCCCTCTGATAAAAGCAGAGACAGAGAAGACTTAGAGGCACTTCTTCAATAAATTCAACCAAACGGTATTACTGACTTTTTGTTTAAATTTTGTTTCATACTGTGTGTATATTGTCAACTTGATATTTTCAGTAGCTTTAATAATGGCCCACGTCTAACCTCAAATTAAACTCATTGTCATCACATATTCAACAGAAAAAAATGCAGAAAAAAAGAATAGCACCAGAAATTATGCTTGATCTTATCTTATCTGGATTAACTAGTTAATCAGCAGAGAAGCAGCCACTGTTTGCATAAGCTGTTGTTGTGTGTCCAGCATGTTATAATGTGAAATAAATTAACTTATTAGTGGGTTATAACATATATATAAAAATAAATATTAAATATATATTATTGAAAATTACCAAATTGTTTAATCAAAAAATATTAATCATGCAGCCTTTACAAAAATATCAAGATTTTAATTTGATTTTATATTTTGTATTAAATATCGACATATGTAATTACAGTCGGGCAAGAAGAACAATTTCAGCACACTGAGCCTAACAGCTCTTTGGTTTTACATGTGTTTCTTTCTTTCTTTCATTTTGTTTGTCTCTAGTGGATAGGCTGTCTTAGCTTTCACACTCATCTGTCTCGTACCTTCCTCTCTGCTTCATTTTCAGATGTGCTTCCTTACAGTATATCAGTGTTCATCACCACAATCACTCTTCAGCGCTCTCAACCTCCCTTTAATTCTCACTCTCCTCCAACTCTATAAAAGAAGTACCAACACTCAGGGCACCTTATTTATGAATGCCATCGTTTTTACAGAAAAAAAAGCACACACACAAAGGACGTCATGGTGCTTCAAATTAGCCAAACAAAAGGGTATAAGGGCAGGAAAGCTTGTCGTGAGCTGGCCAATGCCCACACAGTGAACTAAAGCACCACATTACCATGATTTTACATTCCAGCCTCTTGCATCAGGCTCAATTGAAGCTAGAATTTGTAAAGCAACTTGAAAGGAGGAGAGGCAACGGCTCAGTGTGTTTAAACAATTTTACCACAGCACATAAGCTGCTCTATAACCTACTAACTCACTTGGCCAGATACAGGAAGATGTGATGCATGTAAGGATTGAGTCAGGTAAGGAGCTCCTGCTTCCAATATCACAACAACACATGTGTTTGTCTCAGACTCGCTCTCACACAGTTCATAGACATGCACTTTTACCAGTCTCTATAAATAAAGTTTTTCTCAAATAAATAACTGTAAGACTTTTCATTTTATAGTTTCTAATGTGGTATTGGAAAAGATTTTATTTTATAATCACATAAATGAAGTCCTATTAGATTGATTACCAATAGTGTACTCTGATTGGTTAGCACCAATATACATCATTTCAATGAGATAAAGTAAAAACAAAAAGTGTCAGTTATATCCAAAAGGTTGAGTCCAGAGTTGATGTGCTGCCTGAGCCTATTATGAAAATACCTAAAAAAAAGTAACAAATAGCACAAACAATTATGGGTCAAGGGTCGCGGGAGTGCTGGAGCCAGCTATCACTGGGTAAGAGGCAGGGTTCAACCTGGACAGGTCAGCAGTGTATCAGAGGACTGACATACAGAGACAGACAAACCGTGTATGTCTTTGGACAGAGGGACAACCCACACTGAAATTACGTTCAGGCTTATGTCAAGCTCGGTGTTTATTGTCCATATAATACTGTACACTGGTATAAATCATGAATCTTACATTGTCGAAAATTAAGATGCCTTATACATGGAGCACACATTACAGAGCAAACACTCTGTAATTGTAGTACAAGTGCAGGTTTTTAAACATAACTGCCCGAGTTGTACATTGTTTGTAGAACAAGAAAACAAAGACATCTTCAAAATAACAGTGTGAGTGCAGGGGCAAAAGGCTGACACACACTTGGAAGTGTATTAGCTCTTACCGAGAGATCTTTTCCTGCCCACTTGCATTCATCTCTTCTGGTGGGAGAAGCTGGCCAAGAGATCTGAAACACAAACACAGAGTCAGTCCACGACAGAAGAAAACCACCCCCTCTTAAAATCATTTTTACAGAGTGAGTTAACAGAGCCATAGCTTGTGCGCATGTACGTGCATATAGTCCGGGTTGAAGGGGTCGCAGTGAGATTTGGTATCCACTTTGTTTCAGTTTACACAATTATTCATCCAGGTGTGAGCAGCTAACATGCCTGGCACAGCGTGTGATCGTGTGCGACAGCTCTGGTCTGAAATATTCACGAGACACTTTTCTGTAGAAACAGCAAAGAGAGTCTCGAGATTCATGAGACTCTGACTGGCACTCTGGATAGAGATGCACACTCAAATGGGGTATTAGTGGGTCAGAAACACATGCAGGCCTGAATGGATAAAGCCACTAGAGAGAATAACTGAAAACCAAACACTCGTTCTACCTGGGCATAGTCTTTGCTGATGTTGAGGAGGTTGAATGAGAAGATGTGGTCTTTGGCTCCCACCACAAGTCTTCCTTTCTCTTCATCCAACAGGAAGGTGTGGTAAGCCGAACTGTTGGCAAGGCCATCAAATGTCACAAGATTGTTAGACGCCAACATTTCTGCAAAGGAAAATGGCAAGAAAAGTATAATATGATAACCACTTAGTGAACATAAGAACGACTGTGGGCAGTATGAAAGTTTAGAAAATCATTATGTTTTCAATCCTAGGCCAATATTTATTTGAGTTATTTTATTAAACGTCCACTGGGTCTTTGAAAAATGCAGCATTCATTTTAGAAAGTCTTTAATATTTCCAACTACCTAGAACTGACTTAGAAGGTCCACATCTTCATTCACTTGTCTCTTTTATAATATTGCTGCTCTATACCTCTAGGGCACTAAGAATAAATTAGAGACTATCACATTGTGCACATTGGTATTCTTTTTTTGTCCACGCTTCCTTCTCATTTCTTTGTATTTTTTTTTATTTTTGGATAAATGTTGCTGCTTTTCTTCCAAATACAAGTTGTTCTCTTGTGGCTGCTTGGACAGGCAAGACAGCTGACAGAGAGTGAAAAGCCATTGGGCAGATAATGCCAACACTGGGAGCCAATGATCAAACTGTCCAACTGCATGGGGAAATGACCTTGACTAGAACAACTAAACAAATCTTAATTCAATCAATATATAATGTTGTATTACTCTATATAACCCTAACATTTCATAGTATTTACTGCAGAATTCCTCTAGAGTTATTAGGAAATGCTACTATAGGCTACAGCACTGTTTTGCACTGTAATGCAACTGTCTGCCAAGTCTGGCAACAAAGCAACATTTGCTTTCACAGCAGAAAGCCAAACTTGTCACAAGCAGACATTAAAGATCTCATTACCATGACCACTAAAGGTGGCATTATGACTGTGACATTTTAACACCTTTTGTGTAACTTCTGCAGACCCACACACATTTTGGTTTCGTCCTTCTCACATTTTGTTCTGATCACACCATGACCCCCTCCCACTGACCACCCACACAAAAAGGTGGAGAGTTATGGAAGAGAGAACCTTTGACTCCCTCTCTCTCTCTTTCTTCTTTACTCTTTCTTGAGGAGCAAATAACAAAAACAGTCATGAATGTTTTAGCATGGCGAATGCCCCCTCTCTGAAGTGTGTCGGAGCCCGACAGAGTGAAGAGACACGAGCGTATGCAAAGCTGATATATTAAAAAAAACAAAACCAAAAAAAAACAAACAGAAGATTAAAGAGATTGAACTGACTGATTTTTATTTATTCATTAATATTTATTTCAATAAGAATTCCCTGGGTGTTTATGAAAGTATTTTAAGACATAGTGTAAATGAGCCATTGGTGGTGTGATGACTCAGTTGACAGGGCAGCCGTCTATGAACCCTAGGCTCAGTGGTTTGACTCCTTGTCATATGTACATGTCCGCGAATAAGACACTAAAATGTACACAGCACCATCATCATGTGCAGCTGTCCAACAACATCTCCCCCAAAGGCATCAACAAAATATAGTATTATCATATGTTTTTATTGGTGCCTGGTCTCTTGTCGAATCTATGAAGAGCAATGGCAGCACTGAACCTTTTTTAATCTTTCATTACCTACACACAGGTCTAAAATAAAAATATGTTGACACATTTATTGCTATTATCTGATTTCCTGTGCCCCAGTGCTGATGATGAGAGTTTTAGTCATAAAGTCAGAGAAAGTCATAAAGAACAAGTCTAGTCTGTGGTTACTGGAATAAATAAAGCTGCTTACATAGCAAGTAAAAATAGTTTTGTACGTTAACTCCATGACTTTTCAATTTAAATTGTGTTATTATGGTATTGTAATAATGATATTATTACGTGTCTGTAAATCAAATTCAAAATTCCCTTTCATTTGTGATGTAACAGGTTTCTCTGTTTGCAACTGGATACAATTCATTGAAATATAACTAATTTTACTTAACTTATTGTATGGTTTACTGGGCTCCATATAACACAGTCACTGTTTCACAATGGAGAGAAACTCAAGGTCATTAAAACGTTGCTGTAAAAGTATTCCTCAGCCCAGTCCATAGCTGTGTCCCAGATTTATGTTCCTCTGTGGGCATGGTGATCAATCATAGGGGATCTACTGGAAGCCCTTCACTGACAGAACAATAACACAAGCCTGCTTGTGACCCTTTTTCACTTGCTGTATATGTGTTTCTCTATAGAACAAAGATGCATTTTGTGATCCTGTGCATTCTAGCAAATCCCTTCCTACTTCATGAAATCCTGCAAAGTAATTATACTAGTATAATATACACACAAAAAGGTGCTGACAAGTCACCTGGAAAGCAAACAGAAATATAACTTCTGGACCTTAACATAAACCACCAACAACACACACAGTGTTTCTGTATGATTTGTTTATAACTTTTTTCCTAAAGGAAAATAAGTAATTACCCACCCAAAGACCAATACTCTTGTCTTAACCACAACAAGATGTCAAGGTGCTGAGGGGAAACTGCACTAACATGATGACCGGCCCTCACTCCATCTTAAACCACACCCCTATGTGAGAGAATGAAGAACAGCATCACCACATCCACTATAGTGTCCATGGCAACAGACCATTCAACAGTGACTACTGCTAAGTTATTTAAAGCTAATTGTCCAGAGACAGATACTCTATGGGTACTGTGTGTGGTTCTCGGTTAGTGTGTATGTGTGTTTGTGTGTGTTTATGGAGTATGCTGTTAAGTGTGTTGCTGGAAAGAAACAGAATGTTTCCAAGCCACACCTGAGGCAATAGCCTATACATGTCTGAACCGGTGTCTCCCCTCTGGTTAACTGTAACAGGTGGGTGTACGTACATAAAGAACAGAACTTGTTTTTCTTTCCTTTAACCTGCAACTTTAGACCACAAACCCGATTGTTCCTGCAGAATGGTTCTATAAACTGTGAACTGCAAGCTGGGATTACTGCTGTAAAGCCTGTTGTAATGAATATGTTCGACTGGCTTCAGTGCCCAAGTGATTCAGACACTTCCACACAGACAGACAGGTGGATGGGCAAATGTGTGGCTTTTAACAGGTGTCAGCTGTTCCCCGTTATAATTTACACATTTTCTCTCTTACCCTACTATTGTTGAAGTAGGCCTGTCAAGACTGCTGAAAAGCTGCTTTTGCCCACTTTCTCTTTCACTGTCTTGCCTCACGTCTTTAAAATTACAACCTATCCCCTTTTGCTTTTGGGCACCTCTCTTTCTCTTCCCTTTTTTACTCCCTCTCTCATACACTGTTATAGTGAATTTGTGTGTGAAAGACACAGAGCGTAGAATAGTGAGAGATAGGGATGAAAAGTGAGAGAGAAAGAGCCTAAGAGGGAGAGATAAGGAGGCAGATGGAATGGATGCAAAGAATCAACAGTCCCATGTGAGACTGACAAAAATAAACTCTTTTACCCTACATTTTCTTTCTCTCTTTCCCAAGTAGAGGGCACAGAGAGTGTCATCTAAGTGCTTCCTCAGAAAAAGTAGGAGCACATCTTAACAATAACCCATGGTTGGCTGTACTGTAGCGGCTAGATAGTGTAGTGGTAAGATTGCTGCCCTCCATGTGGTTAAAATCCCGGCTGTGGCCCTGGAAGTAGCCTACCTTCAGTAGGATTCCTTAGGCAAGACCTCCTTATGTTTACCCTGCCTTTGCCTCATACCTTGTATCTCAATTGTACAGTAAGTCGCTTTGGATAAAAGCGTCTGCCAAAAGACTAAATGTAAATGACTATATGTACTGTATGTGGGAAGACTGATGCTTGGACCTGGGTCAGTATCTTCACTGACGTTTATCATACACATGGCTGAGCATGCACATTGCACACTGTATAACTCCAACATATGCCACAAGTAAATTGTTCACTGTCAAGAAAGAATATAGGCAAACACCTCATCAAACACTGTAATATTGTAAGTTGTTCTGCAAGTGTTTTGAATTTATATGTCTGACTATCAGCCAAAAGTACTTAATGTTCTTTTCTTAATTTGGAGTGGGAACAGATTATGGCTATAATGAAATTACTACAAAAATTCTTCTGAAAGCTGTTGGAGAAACAAGTCAAAAAGAAACTAAACACTGTCACACAAATCCGGAACATGCCTCCAGTTGAAGGGAAACAAACTCAACTGAAAACCCAAGAAGCTTTCAAACAGCTAGCTCTCTGAGTGTATAGAATACCTTCCCAAGGCCATTAAGGGCAATTCAGAGTTTATACTGTACTCTGTACTTACACAGGGAAACCTAACCCTGCTCCGAAAATGCTTACAGATTAAAGGTCTTCTTAAAGAACTTCTCTATACTACTAATTTCACACCACAATGACAACAAGAACAACACAAAGAGAGCTTTTTTTTCTAGCTTGTTCTCTGTGAATGTAATTGTCTGTGTGCATCTCTAACTCCTTGTACAAAAAAACAGGGTTCAAATACTATTGTTGTGAGGACACCTTGGTGTTATGTGTGTGTGGACATTGTGTTCTGCTCAGGTAAGGGATGGACAGATTAGACAGTGTTTTGCTAGTGCACCCACATCCTAATAAAAGTACCAACATGTGCCGTATTTCCATTAACTTTCAAACCATATGGAGATCTGTTTTCTGTGCAGAAAACCCATTTACCCCAAGGGTGTGAATCATTCTACTATTAATTTATGTCAAAGTTTAACATATGTGAAATTACTCAGTTTATTGTTCTAAAGTACACTGTAAATCCATGCCCTCCTACTACCTCATCATCACCTAGTCACTTAGTTGTTGATACAGTTGGACCTTAGCTCGTGTTTAGGTAGCCATGGGGTACCACTGTTATCTTTCCCCATATTCCACTGCCCTCCTGCCCCTCAATCCTTGCTTTCAAAGATGTTGAATCTCCTGGGGTTGAGTGTGTATGTGTGTGTGCGTGTGTGTGTGTGTGTGTGTGTGTTGGGGGGGTTTATGCGTGTGGTAGTGATGATGGTGGTTAGTAAGGGAAGTTGGTATGTGTGCTTCAGAGAACCCGACTGCGTTCACTGAACTCACACTGTGTAGGAGCAGGCTGCTGCTCAGGTTCACGCTTTTGAGATAAACACTTCCCTGCTGTGTTCATATGAGTTAAGTCTTGAGCAGAATCAAAAACATGTGCAAGTGTGTATGGGAGACTGCACCCACATAGACTCATTAATCTGGACACACATCTTTTCCTAGTATTGCCTGTGACCTCTAGGGGTCAGAGTTCTTTCACCTCACAGTCATGTGTCACTGATCAGACCTTCCTTCTTCAGGACTGGACAACTTCTCATGCTGTCTAGTTAGGTACTGCTCTGTCACTTACCAGAGTGCATCATTTGATTTTCTCTTCTCCACTGGTAAATCTGAGTCTGGTTCACCTTTCACAGGGGTAATACATAATTTATATGATCATATAAATGATTCATAATGCAATAATCCCATGTCACTTGACTAATGGGATCTATGGTGGATAATGTTTGGTGAAATTCCACAGGATTATTCAAATAATATTTCCACCACATTGCAGGCATGAAAATTATACCTGCTTTCTATCCCCTGGCAAGAACTCCTCAGCCAGAGATGGTGCCAAATATTGCTCCCACAGCAATAATGTGAATGAGGTCTAATGGAAATATTAAAATATGGAGCCGGCAGTCAAATACCCAGGCTGTCCAATCTGCTACCTGAAGACCTGAACAGAGATATCACTACATGGGTGTGTTTCACCAAAGTGACAACATGTGGTTTTAAATGACTGATATGCACACAGGTATCATTAGCTATCTACAGATGGCCATGTGTTTATGTCTGTGTGTGTGTGTGTGTATGTGTGTGTGTGTCTGAGTATGCGCATGCATGTGTGTATAATTATGGATCTCCCAGTGCTGAGCAAGAAACATTTCTCTTTGGGAAAGCCATCTGCTGAAACAGACCTGCACCATTCATCCTGAGTATAATTACCATGCAGGAAAAAACGAAGCGGAAAAATGACATCCAGGAAAAAAGAAAAGGAGAAAGGGATAAATGACGCTCAACTGCCAGGCACTCTATGTCTGGCACCACTTTACATTGCAAAATTGACACCAGTAGTTGATCAAAACAGGAACAGAGAGGCAGAAAGAGGACGCATCAGAGACATAGTTCTTAAATAAGCAGTTCAATTGTACCATAGAGATATATTAGAGAGGAACACATTTGGAATGTGAAGTTACTTTCCCAAATCCCACTAAACTGTTTTTTTATTGACATAACAATATAGTAATATGTATACAATGTTATAATGAATATTTTTTATATTTTTCTGTTTAATAGACCCACCTGATTATTTCACTAAACCAATACAGAACTATTTTTAACAATTACGGACGCTTTCTATTAGAAAAGCACATTTTAGTTTTTTTTACACCAGTTAACATGTATGTAAGAGTACATACATATTATATTTTGAAGAGTTATCTGTGTGACTGAATGACCATTAATTGGACCTTGCAGTCTACAGATGACTGTTTAGAATACATTTTAATGTTCATAAGTGGACTGGAAATACCAGACTGCAATTACATCCAACATATATGTCACACAAGCAATGCATATACCTGATAGGCAATAAGGTTTGACAAGCCCAAAGTACCTCTTTATTTATTTCAGCTTTGTCTGTATTTTCCCATACAGGGTACAAACATATGTGGTAGGGGATTCAAATCTGCATAGTTAACAGGGTATCTTCTAGCTTGTACTTCCAGCCCAAATTCAGACAAAATAATGAAAAGTTAAATCACTGAGATACGTTTAATTCATAAATTTCAACACAAATGCAAGAAACTCACCTTTATAGGAGAGTTTTAGTCGGGGGACATTGTTCTTGGTCTGTTGGGCTCTGCTCTCCTCCATCCCGAGCAGAATCACCACACACAGCAGCATAAAGCTGCCCCAGAGACAGCCCATGTTCCAGGGGCAAGAGAGGCCAGCGAGGTCCGGTGCAGTCACTCTCAGATCTGGTGTGGTAAAAGAAATACTGATAAAAATGTTCCTGTTGTCCAGTGGTTATGAATGACTGCTGTTAGTAGTCAGTCCAGACTGGTTCTCACCAGGTCTCACCCCCTGTCAGATCAAAAAACCCTTACTTTTACTAGGGACCAAAAGCCAAAATTAGAGTCCAACTCCAGAGGGGAAAGAAGCAGCAAGGCGTAGTTGAGGGTTATGGGTCAGTGTCGCTGCAAGTGAACCTTCAACAACAGCAAGTCCAAGGTAACTTAACTACACCAAGTATATAAGAGATCTTCACCATTGTATTTGCTAAGAAAAGCGAACGGGTCTGGGTACGACTGCCATATTTTTCACTCCTGTTAACTAACCAGCATGTAGCTATGTCTAAAAGCCATCCACGTTATTGCTGAATATCTTTAGCAAAAGAAAGAAAAACAGGTCCCGTTTGTTTCAGCTGTTAATCCAGTCTGCTTGGTAAGCACAATATGCACTGACTCTGTCCCTCTTTCTTTTTCCTATCTTCGTCTCTCTCTCTCTCTCTCTCTCTCTCTCTCTCTGTACTTAACACTGATGTGGACTACTTCAGCCCCACTCAGCGCAGCTCTGCCCTGTCCCCACAGCGCAAGGCACACGGTGCAACTGAGAACAGCTGAGGCAGACAGCACAGTCAGACCAAGAGAGAAAGAGAGAGAGAGAGAGAGAGAGAGAGAACATGAGAGAGAGGAAGGATTGAGAAAAGAAGAGAGTGCAGTGTAGGCGGGAGAGAGGGTGAGAGAGCATAGAAAGCATGAGAGAAAAGAAAACTGTGAAAGCAAGAGTGGTAGGAGAGGGAAGGTTAGGACATGGCAAGAGGTTGGAAATAGCGTAAAAACAGGAAAACAGCAGAACATGAAAGTGGGGCATGTTGAGGAAACTCATTAAGTGAGGATTCTCAGTTTCTTGTTTGTTTCGTGCACTTTGTAATAAGTGTTTATTGCACACCTGTACCTTTCATGTATTCAAATGCATTTTTACAGCTTTTGTACATCTGCAGTAAATCAGCTGACTGTACTGCATTCTTCTGTTTTGCACAAAACTGTGCAACACCTTTGTTTTAAATTGACTTATGCTTCATTTGTAATGTCATTTGTGCTTAAATGCACTATTAGTTAGTATAATAAAAATAAAATGGAGCAGAAAAGAATATCAGCAATTTCATCTCAAATTTGATTATTTTTCTGCTTGTCTCAGCTAGATGGCAAATAGACTATTTTACTTGCACCTTCATAATCTAAAATATCAGCCTCATGAATTGGTAGCAAAGCTGATACTACAGTGTTTTAGCACACGGTTTATATGGAACTATGTGGACAATAGAAAAGCACATCATGTTGTGGCAGCTGCCTGGTGTTGTTGGCACTTAATTTTCAACAATAACATGGCTGAACTCAGACGTTCCTTGAACGAAGTTGCTCTTAACTTGATTTCAAGCCAATAAAATTCTGGTTTTTGGTGTGTGACAAATCTCATTTTGAAGAAGAAATCCACATTAGATAAATATAGTTTCTAAAAATATGACAAGACCAGGTTAACTTAATCTTAAATACTCACTTTCGTATAAAGACAGATTAATTGGGCAGTTATTGTCTACTCCATCATAGTCTGAAGGGGAGTTCCCCATCTTTTCTCTTAAACCATCACAAATGAGGTGTCAATCTCACTCTAAACAGCAGACCCACAGTGAGCTTATTCCTTCTTGTGGTGAATGATAATGACTTTAGTTGCAATAGTGTGGTTAAGACCTCTTACAGCCTGTATCTATCTGGATAAATAGCCATCAGACAGTGGGAGGAGAGCTGAACTAATCATGTAGTGAGTGGATGGGCCTCACGGTTATGCTAATATAAGCTGGCGCTCAGAGGTTCCAGCGGGAACACTGGAGACTGTGAGGAACAAGTGTCACGGCACAGTCTCTGCTTCCCAAACAGACTGGATTAGAGGCTGGAACAGACAGATCCCTTTCTTTCCTATGTGGGATTGGCAGTCTTGACGTACCAGTTCATTATTCAAAGGATCTTGTAACACAATCTGCCATAACCAAGGCCAGACGGATGAATTGTTTGAGGTGAATTAGGAGTGAATGGCCCATTTGACAATGTTACTCACACTACTTCTGGCCATCCTTCTTGCATGTTGATAGCTGCAAATGTTTTCACACATTTAATAATTAAATGTCAAGTGTATAATAGTATTTATAGCTTCTTGTACTATATATTTCTCCTCAACAATGCCATCTAAGCTCTTAGTTGAAATGGTATCACTTATGATTCTGTTGAATCCTATCAAAAATTCATATCCTTACTTGAAAATTGGCAAGTTTAATCCTCCTGGCCCTTCTGCAAAGAAAAAAAAGACAGTGGTGAGAGTGTCCCAGTTACTGACATAAGGGAGATATTCAGAGCTTCCAACTCAAGAGTTCTCCACGTCGCTGAACCCTCTCACTTCACATCTTATTCTAACTCGTCCATTCTGTGCACTTTGCCAAATGTTTTCCTTGATCATTTTTATTTCACCACTTAGCTCTTTCTAGTTATTTATTATATAGTTTATTATATATGAATGTGTGTGTTATCTTGCAAATTCAGAGTTGTCTTGACCTTTACTGCCTTTTCAAATAGTTGAATCTTATACTCCTTAGACTCTAGCCTAAATGTGGTTTAGAAATATTCTAAATAACACTTTGCCAATAGAAAGAGGAACACGTCCATGACTATGTGTGGTGTTTTACAGAGCCCAAAGAGACTTGTGTGTTTCAAGGAGAATGCCCCTTCCTGAAGCACCAACTCAACCTCATGGTCTAAACTCTCCCATTCACTAAAACAGAGGACCTGAAGAACTCTTATTATCTCTGAGTTCATCAACTCACATGTGAGAGTGCAGTGAGGGAGGGGGGGGCTTCTTTAACTTGTGGAGAACAATGGTATGTTTGGAAGTGAGGCTGATGAGCGCTTTGGAGAGGGGACAGGAGTGGAGGAGATCTGTCGATACTCACTGAAAGCTGAAGCCCCACATCAGAGTTCACTCAAGCCTCCTTAAACAATACTCTCCCCATCTCAACACATCTCCTGCCCACACACACAGACCCCCAAACTTCACACACATGCATTTTTCCTCTGTTGCCTGCCCCTCTCTGAGCATCACCTCCCCCCACTCCACACCAGCATATACGTTAATTCATCCGTCCATTTCACCCTTTCTCTTTTTCATACTCTCTGACCTCCACCTACTCTCCACAAGCCTGGGAATGCAATCCCTTAAATAGGAGGATTTGGCTCAGCAAAATGAACCACAAACCCAAGACAAGCAAATTAAGCACATTTGCCAGCCACCTACGCTTTACAATACCAGCCTGCGCAGTCCACCCCTGCATCCACCCACCCAGCTGTAGTAAAGATTAGCTTCATGACAGGCGAGTGAGTGATTAGAACAGGCAGCATGCAGAAAAAAACAAAGCTTACATCTGCAATAAGTCCATGAATAGAGGGTAATATTACTGTTTCTAGTATAGAATAACCTGTTGAGAATGTTTTTTAAAAATGATTCGTCAAGGCATTCATATTCCATCTGCCTTCGGTTCCTCTTAGTGGAATAAATTACTATATGAGAATTAAAATACCAATGAATGACATTTTATTCTCATGCCTGAGGCAAGAAGAGATATATGACACAGTGATGCAGTTTGCCCCATTGCCCCACTGCAGTGAATATTGGGTTACTGGTAATGACAGGACAGACATATTGCCATTGTGGTTAATATGGGCATAAAACATGCTCACACACACAGTGATAGAAGCCAGCTGTGTGATCCAGCAGGTAAGATGGAACAAGGGAAGGCCTTTCTTCTCTACTGGGATCAGCTCAAGTCCTCAACTTACAGTACCACAGGGACATCTGGGGGGTAATATACAAAAAATATTTTTTTTGTTGTTGTACAATAGTAATACTATTCAGAACACTAGTTAGAACATAGTAAATCACATTTGAACATCTCTGTCATCAGACAAGGCACAGAGAAAAAAATCTTTTCCACTCTGGCTCTTCTATGTAAGCAGACTCATGAGAGAATGGCATAAATAGACAGAGTATGCCATGCACTATTCATGACCGAATAAACCACATGCTGTTGGTGATTTACTCTTTCTTAATGAAAAATGGATGAAAAATACAGCAAAAATTTCAGAGCTATGAATTAATTACTGTGAACAGTGTATGGTATTCAAGACCGAAGGAACCACACCCTTATTGTAGCAACCACAGGTTCCACTATGGCAAAAGTGGGAGTGCGTTTTTCACCAATTCAAATGACCGTAGACACATGCATATTTGTTTACATATCTCTGATTTCTTTACATTTTGATGAGATTTAATTTCATTCACATCATCACTTCCGAACAATCGAACAATACTGATTTGGTACAAATGGACATTAACATTATAATGAGAAGATACGGTGTCTGTTTTGATGTGCTTCACTTTTTCACTAGCCACATGAATTTATCATCATCCATCAATATTTTAACCTTCAGGCTACCTGCCTCTCACCTCCACAGGGAACGAGAAAACACACAGCCTTTCTTTGACTCACATGTACCTATCCAGAGATCACACAAACAGAGACAGACTATGACAATTAAACTGTGTCATTTACTGAAAACAAAAGTATGAAAAGCAATGCATTGAAGACACACTAGTGCATAAATGAATTAACATTCACTGTGTATTAAGACATCATGTGGAAAACAATGCAGACTAGCAAAAAGTAACATTTCTGAGCAGAACTTTTACTGAATTAATGAATAAAATAGTCCCAAAGCTACACAGCATTAATTGAAATTAATCATTTTAGGTTTGCATTCCTTTTAGGAGGCTAGAGTTCAGGGTCAGTTGCGATACACTACCTGTTAGCTAGGACTGTTTCTGGGTTTTACTCAGTATTTCAGCAGTGTGGACTTAATGCAGGATATCCTCTCTCAGACACATCACAATGATATTCAGAGATCAGCAGAAATGGTCAAGAAAACATTTCCACTTGTGGTTCCAGGTTCCTTGTTGAGGTTGAGCAGCACCACTTGGCAAACGTCTAATTTCCATGAAAGTGTTTGCCATGCCTGGACTTCCAAAGGTCCTATTATAGTGATCTGCTATTATGAGGAATCAGTTTCTGTCCTAAATTGTATTTGCACTAACCTAGTTTTTGTGGTACAAACAAGAAATACAGTGCAGCTTAAGGTATGCACAATTTCCATTTAGTTATCTATTAATTCATTAAGTGGAGTATAATTTTAGTGTGATTGTCTTCTTCCATCATACATGCTCTGTGATCCTGTAAGACGTCTCCACATATCCTTTTGTAAGAGTTCTGATACTGTAAACTATTCTACTTCTTGTTCCTCTTCTTGTTGATGATTATCTGCACTGATACTGATTGCACACAAAAATATTTCCTGTCCACAAAAAAACATATGCAGACGCATTTATCATCTATGACAAAATATTCAGCAATGTAATTTTATCATAGCAAGTGCCTTACTCTAGTATAACTAACTAATATGATTAGTGGCCAAGAAGCAATGAAAAACAGAGAGACCCACACAACCAAACCTGAAACATAACACAACTTTCTGGTAACTTTATTTCTATAATTTATGTTGTTCAGGCTTTTTTGCGAACATCATTAAATGCAACATCTGTCACATAAATTATATATTTTACAAGATTTGTCAAACTGCTGCAGTTTTGCACATTTACTGCACAAAGGTAATACATCACTTGAGAAAACAACACCTACAGTACATTTTGCAAACTTGATGTGTCAGAGCGAAATCTCAATTTCCATTTTCCTTCAGCAAGAGAGAAGGGTGATGTGGGGTAATGACAGAAAAAGATCAGGAAAATGAGTTACAATTAGGTGTGGGCATGTTTGTATGTGTGTGAGTGTGATGGAGACCGACAAGCTGAAACTTACCACCGACGCTGTTTATTGACTCAGCTCATAGTGACAGCAGTCTAGACATCACACAGCTAACTTTCTTCATGCTATAACAAACTGAACTGACAGAGCCATACACTTTGTCTCTACTGGTGGTTAACACATCAAGTCCTATGCAGCTCAAGCTGTGAAGTCTGGGAAAACAATGGGAAACCCATAAAACGCTAAATCACAAAACATGTAAAGGTATCCCCTCTGGAAGTAGACATAACAATAACCTCTTCTAGGAAAACATGTAATGACTCAAACATCTTTTTTTTCCCCTCATTGCGGGTAGTGCCAGTGGTTAGTGGTTAGTAAGGCACACAGGGCCTACTGTTTCTCCAGTTTCAAAAAGTTCCAACCTGCTGATACACTATTCTTAGGACAACGACATCTCTCCCTACTAACTTGACTCTGCCAACTCATACACAGTCTAGAAATAATAACTAGCACTTAGTATTTTTAAATGGTTTCTCTGTAAGAAGAAGATGTGTAGAAGGGAGTTACTTCTACTCTCTATAATTTTAACATTACCATTTAGTCACATTCATTGTCATGCAATGCTGAAGCTTAGTGGGGGTTAAAGGTTAGACTTAATTAAAAATCAATAGAGAAGACTTTGGCTTATACCCCTGCTGAGACTTTGATCAGAAAATAAGGGGGTCACCTAAAAGCTGGTGTCACTCCGGGTTAAGCTCAACCTCTAAGCCTTTAGATCTAGTGGGCTGATATCAGTAAAGTAAAAAAAACTGAACCAAAAAAACAAAATGAATACCAGATTCTAAGAAAAAGAACATCAACTAAACCAATGTGTCAAGAGACATTTTTATGCCTCGGTAATTAGCTTGCTTGTTGTTCTCCCAAAAGACTATGTACTGTATTGTGAGTGTCCTTGTAGTGCTCCATTGTGAATTTTAATCAAATTACTTTGCTACACGTAACCCCTGAATGTGTACATCAGCGGCGTGAGTTGATCCCATAAACACAGTGTGTTCTGACATTTAATGATGGATTAACTGACCTTGTCAATAGCAGGGTAAGGAGGGGCTTAAGCAATTGATCTGGGTCTTCTCGTTTAATAGGACTATTGGTGTTACACAGAGGTCAAACAGAAAGGATCCATGAGCCGCCATCCTTCCCAGCAGATTTATACCTTTAATCAGAACCTTGACTCTGTCATAAACCCAATAATCCTCTCTCATCCTTGGACTGTTTTGTCCTTATTGGACACAATGTGTATCCTCTAAATGACTAACAGCCTCAAAAGGCGAAGGAAGGAAGTAACTGAATGGAGGACAGAACAGAAAAAGAAGTTCATATGATCAATCAGTTCAGTTGGTATAGAAGGACAAGACAGCATCACCCTTCCACTGTGTAAAAAAGCACATCAGAGAGATCTCATTAAGGAGAACACTATGCTCCATTAGTGTTCTTAACATTACTTAAATTGAAAAGTAAATGACCTCAGTCTTCCTGAGGTCATTTAGTGCTGAAGCTTTGACCGAGATGAGGCCATGGACAGGGGTGTATTTCAGCCCACATAAAATCAGCAGATGCACTCTCTGGCTGATTTGTTCTGTTCCACCTTCCTTTCTTGTTCACAAATATCTGCCCCTATCCTGTCTAAGACTGTCCATAGTCATTCAGACTACTTTTAACATTCTGTAGCTCCAGCTAAAAACTTCACTGTGGCCCTAGGGAGGCTGATAAAACAGCACACTAATTAGACGAGAGGAAATTGCACCTCATTTTAGCCTTTTGCTGGACAAATAGCAGAAATGTGACACAGCATGTCTTTCTCCCTGTCTGGTCAGCCCAGGTGTTGACTTAAAATTTACTATGGCACATTCTGCTCTACATCTCTTGTTTAAGAATACGAGCTCAACAATTTTATTACTTTCAACAAAAGCAAGTGTATCGTATTTTTAGCATGCAACATTTCCATTCTTCCCTCCACTTCTGTCTTACTACACCCACAGCTATGTTTGTAACCTCTGCTGTTGTATTCCAGGTGCAGCTATATAATTTTAACACGATTTTTACCATCCACCTCATAAATCATCTTTGTGATGTGGCTATAAGCAATTATTTTAAATCTACCATTTGTAAAATGGCTCATCGCCATTAGATCCTTCATATGACCCCTATATTTAATTGATGTAAACAATAAAAACATACTTTAATAGTTCAAATTTCAAGTCACATAAAAAAGCATTTATCAAAATGAGTGCCCTCCAGACAAAAACAAGTCATCATGAAAGCATGGTGTGTTCAGTTTCACTTCTAAGTAGCAAGGTTGCATTCCTGTAAGGTAATACAGGGCACTCACAGACTACCAAGAGTTTCAGCTCTAAATTAGGTAGAGAGAAACCCCTACAACCTGCAGTAAAAGAACAGGGTATTATTGTATGACCCCCTTAGCTGAAGTATCAATAACTGCTGGGCTTGTCATGGTTGAGAGGGAAAGTCTGTTAACTTGAGGTAGAAGTGAAACAACATATTTCCATCAGTCTTTCAATCTCTCAATATACAGCACTGTCTACAGAACTCTCGCTATCCTGAAGTAATGTTAATATTGGCCAAACAAACTTGCAGAAAAGAAGCTTACAGCACCGTTGTTTGAGGAAATATGTGAGGAAAATGGTCCAGCTGCCCAATTAAGCTGAAGCGCCAATCCAGAAACTCATGCCCAGGAAGAAACCCTTGGCTCGGCTTTCAGTAACCAGTGTATCACGCCACATTAGTCAGGCACCGGTCTCTGCCAAGGTCTCTAACTCAACACAGCCACTACTTTCTAGGTCTAGAAATCTCATTTATACATGCTTTCTTTCCCTAATACCTTTATCTCATCCTCATCCAAGCCTCATGTTCTTCTGCTTGGGAGCCTCAGCATGACACCCACGTATAGTCTTAAGTGGCCCTAGGGTGAATGAAGATGAAGGCGACCACTGTTACAGTGAGTGGACACATTTGGGTAATGCTGCAAACACAAACAAAGGAACTCAGAAAGCCATCCCAACATGCACAGTCATTCTATTGCTGCCTGTGCCCCCACTTCCACACTCAGTAGCTCTGCCCCATTGCTTGTGATCACAGAGAACCAGAGAGCCCAACCTGCCACCTTCAATCATACAGCAGTGTCCTATATCTTTCATGTGTCTTTCCAACTGGGAAACACTGTATAAATGCATTGTTTGTTTTCATCATTGTGGTGGGTCTGTTCAATTTAAGCGTTGTAAACATGGGTTTAAGTAACTGTTAATGAGAGTTTAGTTTTCCCATCTAGTTCTGTTCAGCATTCTCTGTTTCTATATACTGTAGCTAGTACACCACCTGTGGCTAACCACTCTAGATAATCCAAGACAGTCTCTCCACGTTGATGATGTGAGATGCTTTACAAAGTAGGGCAGTGCCAAACCTACCAACGATAACTGAATCTTTGCCTTGTTTGTTTGAAATAATCAAATTGAGTGGATAAAAGGACACAATGAACTCCACCACTCTGAATATGTAACAAAGCATAATTGAGAACACAATGTCAGCTATGTTGTTGTTAAATTGACTGATTAACCAAACCTGCACCAGTGTATTCTTATGCTTGACTCTATGTCTATCTGCTCTGCTTTGATGCTGCATAATATATGCTGTTAGCACACAATGAGAAGAAGTGGCTTAACTCCAACTCAGTATTATATGAGAACATATTACAACACAGAAACAAAATATATTGTTATGAATAAATACAAAATAAAAGTGGATTTATGGTTTGTTTTGCAATAGTTGACTCCAGCTTCCATTGATTTTTCCAGAAACTGATTGTACCCTACTCTACAATTTGCACGGAGCTAGGATTGAATGGAATAGAAGACCTTTGACTTCTGTCCCTGTCACAAAGACAAACTTATCATAACCCTGCCCCACCTCTCTGCCCTGCATTTCATGGGGAATTAGTACAGCACTATAAAGGGGAGGAGAGCGAATTCACGGAAGAATCTACTCAAAACAAAGTGAAACTTACCTCAGGACATTATGGTCATTTTAACACTCTGCTCCACAAAGCCTGTTGCCCCCTTCCTAAACAACGTAGAGAAAAAAAGTATCCCTCAGGCTCTGTATACTAAATAAACTGACACTCAGGTCAATAAATATTTCTTTTACAAACTACAGGCTATGTGCATAGGACATGCCTCAACATTGCAGCAGTCAACATTTTTTAATTTTAGTGTGACTCAAACAGCAGTGCTCACTGCACAAGATCATTCAGACAGAGCTCAAGGAAGTATTATAGCATAGTACTTTAGACATCCACTTCCTATTTTTTGTTATTTAGCTAAAATAACAAGCTGCATGCCACTGTTTCTGCATAAGACATACAATATAAAATAAGGATCTGTAAAAACACTGTGATAAGCTAAAGAAAACTAACTTCCATCCAAGTCCTTCTAATGTCCAGCACAAAGATAAACTTGTTGGATGACGTTGTATTGTCTAATTCCCTGGCAGGATTCTGCAGTAAAAGCAGATAAGCGTGATAACAGAGAAGCAGTAGATAATGTGTTAATGGGTGTAACAGACATGTCGATTCATCATGTCTTAATTAGTCCTACCTTCATTAACTTTATCTTAATAAGGCTCTGCTAAAATTAATGACTGATTTAGCTAATTAGGATATCTGTGTGTGACTGAAACAGTGTGCTTTGTAATTTTGTTCCTTGGAGCAACTTTAGCAAATGTCAAATAATCACTTAAGTTAATTTAATAAGGTTTTGTCCTTCAGTGACATGGACTGACTTTTATGAATCTAACAAAGGACTGGAATGTATGTTTGGAGTGTGTATCTGTGTGTGAGAGAGAGCACGTGCAGGCATGTCTGCATGTGTCAGTGAATGTGTGTAGTGGGGGAGTGACAGGTAATGTGGTGAAACATGCCCAGATCCCCTGTTCCTCCACGCTGCCTGCACCTACAGAAAAGGGTGAATCTGATACTTTGTCACAGTTTGCAAACACAAGCGTCCGGTGGGGCAGAGGGGTTGACTACATGGGTCAGCCAACGTGAACTAGCAGAGCACCCATCTGTGTCAGCACCCCAAGGGGTTGGGTGCAGTGGGGTGGTGTATGAAAAGTGGTGAGTGCTGGAAGAAGAGAACTAGAAGAATGAAAAAGGATGAGAAAGGATGGAGGAATGAAACAAAAATAGCGTCAGATTGAAACAGTGAGCATGTAGTCATAAAAAGAAACGATGAGGTGGATAAATGGATAAAAGACAAAAAGTGACAGATGGAGAAAAGAGAAAAGCACATAGAGGCTCTGAACAATTTCCAGATTAGTAAATATAATAAACAGTCTTACAGCAAATTGCTAGCATGCATTTGCACTAAATCAGTTTACTATTTTCAAGATGAAAGGCTTCTGTGAAAACGAACTGTTATGTTGCTCACAGTGTGAAGCAAACCCACTGGGGAGTGAGGAAATCTGAGCCAGGGTGAAGGGGGGACCTTTCCAAGATAATTTTGGTGATAGGGACTGACTGACAGTGGGTCAGAGACTTAGACACAGTTAAGATGCATTATCACAGTGATGTGAACTAAAAGGAGGATCATGTTTCAGCGACAACAAATCTATCAAATCTGCTGTCACATAAAAACATCTGTGTTGTATTTAAATGAACAAAAAAAACAACATTAAATTACTTGAACACATACAACAGTGTTTGTAAAAATAATTGTAAATATCCTATTTTATTATCAACAATTTTAATTGATTTAATGCTCATTCTCAATCCCACTCAAAATGTTGTTCTTACACAACTAAATTCCAATCACAAATATGTTTTTTGTTTTTATGTTTATGCTATGTTTTTATTGAAATTGATTGCAACTGTATTATTTTTTTAAACAACACAAAAACGATAAAAAATAATGTTAACTCAAATGACGAGTTGTTAATTCGTTGGTACGCTGATAACTGTACTGTCTGGATACAATCAAACTTTTACCATAATATCTGACATAGAGCACCGTATTCTCTTTTCCACATACATATCTGATCTTGCCGTACTGCATCAACTGTTCTCAAACTGTTTTATGGTCAGGTTTAGACACAGCAAAGAAAGACTAGACAATTAGAAAATGTTTGACAGTGCTTGTCTGTATGAAACCAAAATGAGAAAATGGGTCATTTCTCATTTAAAAAACACACACAAATCTCAAATTAAACTGCTTTAAAGTATAGTTTTTAAGCTTTTTGCCATCCCAGCACAATTTATGGATCAGATAAATCTAGAAATGTTACTGCTCAAAGTGTCTACTGGTCGAAGACAAAACTGTGATTCTCATTTCTGCTTCATTTAGTTTCTATTTTTGTCTGATTTGTTTCTGATATGTTCTACTGCCTGGCAGGCATGGCAGCTGTGTATGTATGTACATAATCAATGGGACGTAATATACTGTGTGTATACTGTACTATAGAGGTGTTCATGGGTCCACTTGGTTCTGAGTACCCGAGATCTGACCCAAGCCCCAGGTTTTGCAGACGAAAATGAACACAAGGAGATAACACCAACTGACATATCAGCATATTAGTGCTGTTGGGGTTTGTTTGTTCTTCAGATCTATTCGGGTCAACAGCATTTTGGGTCAATGGGGACAATTATATTCGGTTCGGGTTTTGGACCTGTGAAGACATCTAATGCACAGTAGAATGTAAATCACATTTAGCAATTTTTCTTCTCCAAAGACAAAGAAAGATTTATTTATATCATACCTGTCTGATTTCCTAAAACCTTAAACACTGTACCTCTCCCTCTACAATAAAGTCCCTGATGACATCAGACAGTATCATTCTGTAGGGGTCTTACCAATATGCACTACCTTTCAAGTAGTGACAGGATTTATATCTATTACCAATCCTTCGTTGGTGGGTCAGTGTCAGCCTGAATAAATTCAACAAACCCAGTATTACAGTGTAGTCCATGTAGTCCTGCCAAGGAGATTATAGTATTTTCTTCTGAAAATCACTGCATTCCTCTAACTTTTTTAGTTAGTTTTTTTTTTCTCAAGCACATGAGTATGCAGGCTGTGTGTCCTCTCTCTCTCCTTCTCCCTCTCTCTCACAGGCTATCCTTTTTCCAGGTCCTTTATCATGGGAGTAGGTTGTTAATTTCAGGTCCTATCAGCTGTCGACAGATCTGATCAGATTCTTACCAGTTTGATTGTTATTGTCTGCTTGCCCATCTTTTGTCCCTCCATTGTTCACTCAACCCAACTGGTCAAGGCAGATGGCCGTCCATCCAGAGCCTGGTTCTGCTGTTAGATTTCTTTTCTTTCTTCTCTGTCAATCAATGCTTGCTTAAGCATTTGGGAGTTTCTCTCTCTATGACATTGTGAAGTATTTAAATTAATATGTTAAGTACCCTAAGATGATGTCTGTAGTGACTTGGTACAACAAAAATAAATGTAATTAAACTAAACTGAAATTAAAAAGTAAAATGGTGAACGCTGAAATGAGAACCACAACTTTGTCCCCTGAGCTGCAGAAGAGAGGTAAAATATGTCTCACTTATTTTTCCTAATGAGAGTAATGAGAGACATTTCAGATGTACACTGCCCATCCCCCCAAAAAGTCACCACCTGGATTTAATTAAATCATCATGCCTAGTGCCTACCATACAAGCCTGTGGGGGCAGTGCTATGATCTGCAGGTTGCTGCAGTTGGTCAGGTCTAGGTTCAGCAATGGTATGAGATCAGCGGACTACCTAAATATACTGAAAGACCAGGTTATTTCATCAATGGATTTTTTCCTCCCAAGTTGACAATGCCGGGATTCATGGAACTCAAATTGTGAAAGAATGGTTCTGAGAACATCATTTTCACATATGGGTTGGCCACCTCAGGGTCCAGACCTAACCCCATTGAGAATCTTTCGGATGTGCTGGAGAAGACTTTTAGGAGCAGTCTGACTCACCCATTATCAATACAAGATCTTGGTGAAAAATGTATGCAACTCTGGACGGGAATAAATGTGACACTGCAGAAGCTTATCAAAATTCTCTTTTGAATATTTGCATTCAATTAATATAACTACAACCAAACTTACAGAGATTTAATACAGAAATAATTTGATTACCCAATATTATAATTTAATTATATACAGTATTTGTGTAGTTTTCTCTTTTCTCATGTGAAGGAAACCACAAAGCATTATTCGGTAGCTCTGTTGTTTCACCACCTTAGCATATCTTAAAAAAATCTGGTCAGAGAAATGTTTTACTGTCAGCACACAGTCAACAAGAATGCCTGTTTCGTAATGAAAGCATAACAACCACTTAGGACTTGCAGTTCATGCCAGTGACAGAGTGTGGCAAAAGTAAACTAGTAGCACATTTTGTTTGAGTTATCTTAAGGTTCAATTAGACCTCTGCTTGCTGACCCTAAAACTGGGTTAAGAGGTTGTAAGGAGAGGAAACAGCATAAAGTGACTCCATGCTTTCTGCCAATCTACATAATGACAACAGACACTGGGGGTGTTGTTAGTGTGTTGGTATTATTCTAAAAATGGAACCATTCAGACTGTCCTCTTTAAATATCTTATAGCCATTCCATTGTCATCAGGTAAGTTTCAAGGTGCAACAACCCTGAACTAACTTCCCACAGTTCCTCTCAAGCTTGTAAAATCATAAAATGGTTTCTTTTACTGAAGTTGTATTTTGTATTAAAACATTCACCTTTTCCTAGAAACCATTCCCATGTCATGGTGTCTGGTTGAGCAGTAGCAGAAGAGTTATACTAACCCTCTTAACCTCAAGTCCATGTGGTAACAGGCAGCTATACTTAATGAGAGGTATTCTGTTGCATTCTGCCCAGAGAAACAAAAACCATGAGCATAGTTCTGGCTTTGCAACAGCTGACCATGTGAGAGGAAAAATCTAGACTAAATGCCACGAGACAATGCATTTTCAGTTCAAGCTGGCCCAAATATAATGCCTCAACACAGATTCAGCACTTTATGTATCCCAGAAAGCAGGCTGTAACTTTGCAAGAGCTGGGGCACTGGTACTGACATTTACTCAGTTTGTTAAAAAAAGTCATTCATGTGATTGTGATTTAATAATGTAACAAAAAACGTGAAATCTCTTCTCCCTTGTTTATTTTCTTTTTCATTGTTAATTTCTAATTGTGTGTAAAACAGGGACTGGTCTTGTTGAGGAGAGTAGTCTGTGTTCTATCTCCAGAGACAGGGCAGCTGTGCACTATCTATCTCTCTCTGATGGTATGTGCGTGTGTCTGTGTTACAGTCTTTGGACCAGCATGAGCCACTGTCAGCACATATAACTAGTCCCTACAGTGCGGCATGGCAGTAAAAAGCACTTCACACATTTCAGCCACTCACTTAAGAGAACACATCCCTGAACACAGCTTTTAATTAGAGACTTAAAAGATCGGTGTAAACACATAAAGACATGAGGAATTACAGCACTTAAAAGTGCTGCATGAGCTTTGCTAGCTTTCTGTGGTTAATTTAATTCTATTGACTAACTTTCCACAGCTTAGACCATCACAGTGCACTCCAGAAGCTGATTTTAATAAGATTTGTTACTGCAAAACAACTTCACTGATGCCAGTATTTAGGAGCTTTAGTCACCTATTCCCTGGAGAGTGGACAATTAGGTATAGGCAAACTCCAGTAAGTTAGTGTTCGGGATACTTTTAATGCATCATCAGGTTTCAGAAGGTTTATGATCAAAGACCCTGAACCACTTAAGAGGTGCAGTAGGTGGGAAGTGTACTTGGTAGATTTTGTGTCTGGTGGTGGTGGTGGTGGGGGCAGTGGGTTGGGGTGGCGACGTGTGGTGTTGGGGGGTAACTAGAGTATGCAGTCATATGAACATGATCTGGCTTCACAGACACCAGCAAAACAAATTATATGGGAAATGCAAAACAAGTGTCAAGATATTTACTCCAAATCCAGACATGTATGTTGATTATGAGCCTCTATAGACTCTTTAAAGGTCTCGGGTTTACTACTGAACATTGAACACTTCATAATTCCATAAACTGAGCTGCCATCATAAATCACAGACAAGACTTGTGCTCCTAGTTACTACACGGATGTAGTGTACACACACAGAAAAACACTAGGTTGTGTGATGAGATCACGTGCCATGTTTACTTTCCCTAGGGTGAATTTCCAGTTTCAGTCTTCGTATCTGTTACTACTCAGACCAACAACACCAACAAAGTGTAAATGAGAATCATTTTATTGCCATGACAAAAGGAAGCAATCACTGAACTCTTCACCCTGATAGCATGCTGCCAGTGATGACAAGACAATAGACTTCTCTATGGATACCTAACAACAACTGTCCTGTATCTTACCCAACCCACACATATCAAATCTCCTGTAATAACGGTGGAAGAATGCTGTTAAAACAAACAAAATGGTGTACACTTACAAATTATAATCCAGATCACTGTTTGTGTAAAGTCCTGTGTATCTGACAGAGTGTGGTTGACGGGAAGCGCCTTTCCATGTATGCGAACGAGAGGAGTGTGTGGATATCAATGTGCATTGAGTCCAGCCTTGTAGTAGTGTTGGGGGGTTGGAGTAACAGCAGATGACTTTAAGTGGGCAGTAATATCAGTCCGTGCTACATTATCTACCATCTGCCATCTCCTGATCATTAGCATCTCTCCTTCTCTCTCTCTCTCTCTGTCTGTCTTCCAAACATAAACACAGTTGTGTTTAGTGTTTTTGTGTGTGTGTGTGTGTGTGTGTGTGTGTGCATACATACACAGATCCTTCCTTGGTTACTGGTCTGATGTTGAGAAAAAAAACACATTGGAGTGTAGAAGTGTTGATGTGTCTCACAGAATCACCTGGGAGAAGAACAGTGATGTCAGCTGCTCTCTTAGGAGGATTGGGCGGCTGGCACTAGGCATGCCCACCTGCTGTCTGCCTCTTTGGGGAACCTGGGAGTATACTGTATTTGGCAGAGAGAGAGCAAGATGGAGAGAGACAGGTAGGCTAGTATACAGAGTGAATGAAGAGTGTAGTTGGAGAATCACGGATGAGAATGTTTCCCAATAGAGAAAGGATGTGCGGGGATACAAACATCATACCACAGAGATTCTGCTAATGAAGAAAGACCAATCCGTGACTCATTCATAGAGACTGTGTGACTGACTGTGTGTTCCAGATGCCATTGACGCATAAAATGACTACAGTATGTAGAGCCTATGGTTCCCCAATGACAAAGATTTACAACTCTCCAAAGTGCTGTGCACAGTAGAACAGTCTGCCTGGTAACCATTCAGCATATTCCAGCTAAGCAGCAAATCTTTCCTCTATAACAGTCCAACACATGACTTCATATGACCCGTTTTCTCTATGTCCATTTCCAGGCATATCAATGAGTATTAATTTGTAGACATGCGTCAACATGTCAAATTGATGCAGTTCATACTGTCGGAGTCTATTAATATAATGTCCATTGAACCCGGACCACAATGCACTTATCTTGGGCTTCCATAAAAACACACACGCAGACAGGCGCACACAGTGAAATTGGACCAGATACATGTGTTTTTCATCAACACACACTGTCACCACAATGCGGTAGTGAAACAGCCACATATGCAGCACCTACACAGCAGCTTTCAAAATACATACGCATCCCCACAAGGCCACCTCTACAGCAGCCTTTCCCCTGAACTATTTTTTTTCACGTCAGAATCATAAAGCAGAACATGTGGACCACACTGTGCCTCTGTGTGCATTTGTGTACCTGTCTGTAAGTGTATCGATGAAACTATTCTAATACTCAAAATTGCATAAGAAAGTCCAGGTGGTTTCATCAAATCAACATGAATTGGAGCAAAGCCCAATCTTCACACGCAAGATAGTCTTCCTGGTTTTCATTATATATGGGCCAATAAAAGCAGTTCATTAAAACAAAGATGCAGACGTGCTGCTACAGGTCCAAAGTTTAGTTCAAATAAAACACCCATTATTCAGAAGGTGGTGTAGTTTATACAGCAATGGCACAGTAAAGAGTATTTTTTTTTTAACTCTGTCAAGTGATCACATTAGCAATTATTTTGTCCTTTGCCTTGACAGCTGCTGCAGAATTATGCTGCTCATCTTAGAAGGTATTCTACAGGTAGTAGTAGTCGTAGTAGTAGTAGTAGTTGGTGCACATTCTGAATTTGATTATACTGAGTAGGGTTGGACAATATGGAAAGTAAATTTGCAATAATGATAGTTATCAAGATAAATGAAAAAATACTGAACATTTTATCAGCGATTGCAGATTGCAGGCAGCAGCATTTATTAATAAAATCAATCAAATCAGTGCTTTCACACTTACTCTACAGTATATGGTTTAAATCGAACTCAAGTTTGTTTTCTCTTGGTTTGGATTATAATTACTTAGATTTGTCTATCAAAAACATGCTGTCGAACATGGAGATATGAGGAGGTAAAGTGCCTCACAGACACCAGGTCTCATGACTATGCAGACGAGTAACGTAATAAACAATAATCAGCGGGATGATCAATCAGCATTAACATCCACTGTAAAATCATTTCTCTCCTGTCACACAAATATACAGTAGTCGACAACACAGGACCTTCTTCCTGTATTTACTTTTTTTGTAGACACATCTGACCAATAAGCAGAGAGAACGTTCATGATTTGACGTGATACATTTCAGGAGACATACAGCATCACGTTGCTGTATTATTTATATCACAAATGTTTTTATCACATAAAACATTTATACCAGTGTTACTGTAGGGGGACAGTATGACAGAGCGCTAGCATCTAGTCACATTTTTTTTTTTGGGTAGATAAACACACACCATGTTTTTACCAGGTCCCTCCCTGCTGTGTTGATACAGTGGTGTCATTGATAAGGAAAAGGCTGTTGTTCTACACACTGCCAATGCGTCTTCACATAGTCTAAAGTTGAGGAAACCTGGACAGAGTATAGGTACAGTAATCACATATCACACCATTTTATGAAGGAGCTGAAGCACAAACTTCCCAAATTTGCCCAATGTGTTGTGAGGACATGATCATCGAACAAGCTGGCTGATCCTACTCACGCTGGCAGCTGAGTTATTTAGTTCACACCAGCAAGGTCATACACAGCACAGCCAAGTGGCAGTCAGACAATTGACAGCCTGTCAATATTGTCAAGGCAAGATAGTCAATCAGTAGAAAGGTCAGGAAGCCGCTAGCATTCACTGAGCAATAACACACCATTGTTTTCATCATTCAACAGCTCATTATGGTAATTTGATACATTTGATACTTTGTTAATCAGACGTCCTTCATACAAGTCTCACTTTCATTCCATTTAAAAACATGGAAGTGATTAACAGCATGCTAAAGTCACAATAAGGCCATATGTGTACACATTTCAAATACTATTTAGTCAGCAAATATATACAACAACATACACACACAATGCACTCCTGTGTGAAGGGTATTGATATTGTCCAAGAAATGGTACTAGAATATGCAATTACATAGACCACAGCAACCAGTACACACTTGGCATATTGTGTGTAACTGTTTTAATTTCTTTTATTTTTGACAATATTATTACCATTTTTTTACATAGTCAATAGCTTTATTATAGTCCCTCTTTACTGTAAGTGTTTGAAATGACTGGTGGTAAACATGTGCGGTAATAATTGACTTCTTTCCAAATTATATTTCAATGAATTATGTCTGTGTATGTGTGTGTGAAGGGGGGTAAAGCTGAAGTGGGTGTCTGTCCTGGTCCCTGTCCCAGGCTGTGTGTTAACCAGAGTCGTAAAGTTATCCAGTGTCACCACAGGACTATTGGATGGCTGTCAGCGTGCTAAATTAAAAACCACAAGCATGCAGGGTTTAATTTTTGTGTTTTTACCCCTAACAGAGTAGGACTGCCTGCCGCCGTGGTGCTAGGAACTATGTGTGTCTGCCTGCGTGTGTGTGTATATACATGGATGCCCCGTGTATGTGTGTTCCTGGTTAACTTTACAAAGCCCTTCTGTATGTGTTTTCTGTCTGTTTGTTGTCTGAGAGCCAGACAAACTGGCCCAATCTAAGAGCATTAAATAAAGAAACACATATATATAATACGTATATGGAGAGAAGTCAGGCCAAAATGTTGTGGGTGAAATTCAAGGAACAGAAAAGACAAGAGACAGTAAGAAGTCTTGAAAGATAATTGTGTGTCTGTATAGATTAGCATACTCTTGGTGGACTTGGTAAACAACAGTTATTCAAGGCCCCCGTGTGATTAGTGGCTTAACAACAGAAGAGCAGTGGACCAAGTTATACTGTTTACAAGCTTCAAATTAAACTTAATAGTCTAAATTGGACACTGTTGAGCAATCAAAGTTATGAGTACAGTTTTTCATTAAAATTCAGTGAAGCCTGGCTGAATAAGTACAACCTTTGTAAATTCAACAGATTCGGTGGAATGAGTTGAGCGTTCAGTTTAATACAAAAAGTAAGTGTGGATGTAAATGTGAACTCATATGTATTCTGTAGCATCCACATTCGCGGACTACAACAGACCTTTCACTGGTAATCAAGCAGAAAAACGTTCAGTCATTTCAGATACATGACATTTGTCTGACCTAAACTGTGTAGTGCACTGCACAATGCAGCAGACTCAGATGCCCTTTATCGACATACACTGTGGCCAAGCATGGTAATGCAGAAGTGAAAAAAGAAATAAATGTGAGCAGACATACATTTACTGAAACGTCCTTTGCTGGTTGTATTATCATCTGCTGTCTCACGTGGCTGCATGTTATACAGGTATACTGAAGGTGTTAGAAATACACTGTACTCTAAAAGAAACTGCTTTTAAATGACAGTAATTAAATATTTTAGGTGGATGATGCAATTAAGGTAACTTACAGCATTAAATCAAATATGGTAATGACTGTAGCTTTTCTCTCCAATTGTTTGAGCCAGTGAGATTTCTTCTGTGCACACTGAAGATTATGTTGGGCAGATAACTATCTGACAAAGTAAATCCCTGACAAATTGCTGTTTAAAGGATCTCTTTCAAGAATGTCTACACAGTCAGGGGTCTGGTCAGGCTTCACTATATCAGACTGCTGAGACAGAGACAAATAAGAATGGAGCACATATAATCCCAGGTAACCCTATTTAAATAGAAAACCAGGTCCAAAAAGGCTTTAAACATACTTCACTGTGATGCACTGATATGCAATGATTGTAGTTTTTATTTCCTATTTTCAGCATGTTTTAGTGCTGAACAATATTTATCAGTCATTTCCATTCACTTTAGCTTTAAGTCAATACATAGACATAATGATTTTCGAAAACAATATAAAAAGTATTTTGAAAATTTCCCACTAGAAACCTGCCCAGACTTGAGGCATCTGTTTAACAGAAGCAAGAGAGCTTCATAATCATGGAAAGAAAGAATGTTTATTCTGGATGGATTTCAGTCCCTGTCTCTGACTGTTGAATGTCAACAGTCTGAGAAGCAAATGGTTTGTGTATGTGTAAACTTGTAATAATGACTGTTTTCTCCAGTGAGATTGTTGTTGACCCAAAAGATATTAAGACCAGTTCTTTTTACATTAATAATGTTTGCTCTACTCTCAGTGGTTCCTTGTATGCAAACCAGCAAAGCCCGCTGTTAGCCATTCTTTTATTTTTCTCAACATCCTGAATCTGTCAGTGTAGATTGCACACTGTGACAGGCGGATTATTGTCTGACATGATAAATCAAATTCCAACGTAGATTCTATCCTCCCACCAAGTCTACAGATATATCAAAGGCTTGGTCAAGCTTCAGCATATCAAATAGCCAGGATGGAGAGAGGGTACATCCTGTAGTTCAGTGAAGTGAATGGAACCATCTGTAGGGCTTTAGTATGCGGCCCTGTCTTCAGCTGTATGAAAATACACATTGGTCTCCCTAATCTGACCTGCCGGGCAGACCATTTATTATTTCAACCTAAAACGGAAATGTTTGGTAACTGGAACAGCACTGGACTGACGACTGCCTGGCGAGTGTAGGTTACTGTAGATGATGAGGAGCTTTAGATAGGTGTGTCCAGGAACACTGCTAGCAGTTATTGATCCCTTGAAAATAGTGTGTTTGTGGGGCCTGAGCCAGAATTTAGACCAAAAACAGCACTGTGATAGTGGAACATAATATGATGCAGGAAGTTCAGTTTTAGAAAAAATATCACTATAATATTTTTTTATGGTTTCCTCCCCATTTAGTGTTTGTGACTGATATTGTTAAGCAGAAATAATACCTTTTTTGATCCTGAAAGAGTCAATGTGATTGATTGATTAATGTAAGTGTGTGCAACCGGGATTTTAAAACTGCCCTGCTATCATTCCCACCCTCAAGTTTATTTCAGCCTTCCTTTGAGTGTCAGGTGGTGGGGAAGCAGCTGTTTATGACAATGCAGACTAGTGTCTCCAAGTGTGTGTGTGTTGGAGTGGAAAGTGTCTCTTGGTGCTGTTATTGTTATTCAGTTATGTGTTTTGTGATAAGTGAACATTATAACAAAAAGGAAGGAACAAAAGAAGAACCCTTATTATTGCGTTCTCTTTTCCTTCCTGACATTCTTGTTCACTTTGTTCTTTTCTCTAGTTGGGTTGTTACAGGTGGCTATGGTGTGTGTGTGTGACAAAGTGTTGATTTACACACACAGCAACTCCACATGGTAACCAGGACCAACCAAGAAAGAGCAATAAAAACTCTGCAGAGAAAGTGGGAGGAGGAGAAGGTGGAGGGCGTGAACTCAATAAAGACTGAAAGTTAAATGACATAAACATTTTCTAAGGACTGGGGGGAGAGACTGGCACTTGGTGTGAATCTTAAGGCACACAAAAATACACCAGTTATACGTTATGTGCAATACCAAGTCTTTTTAATGCAGAATATCCAATATGAAATATGATAATGCTAAAGTATTGTATTGCCTAAAGCTGGAACCACAATCACTGCAATTAAATATTTAGCTGTAAATAATGTATGTTATTATTAACACCAACTATTAGCAGCAATATTTCCCTATTAATACTAAAAGGAGCATGTGTGAATGTGCTTGGATACAACGCACACACAGAGTCATTGCATGGCATGCCGGTTCCTAGCAGGTCATTTGTCTAGTCTCAGCACCTGGTCAGTGAGAGGAAATAAGTGTCAGCCGTGTCAGGACAATGGCCGCAGTGTCCATCCAGCTCTGACCTCTCACACACTCAAAGCCAGAACACAGACAACACTAACACCACCATGGGAGACCCCAACCATTTGCACAGTGCACTGGCCTCTGTGACACTGTCCATGCATCCTGTTGCTGTCAGCACTCTCACTCTCTCGCTCCTCTCCCTCCATTTTCCCTCACTTTCTAATGCTTTGTATTGTTTATCTCCACTAATTACCTGTTCGTCAACTTGGAGTCATGCAGCACATCATTATAAAATTCACAAAACAATGAAAAAGGAGGAAGTACAAATTGAGGCAACAATCGTGACAGGGCGTCAACTAATTTCCAACACCACTAGCTATCCCACTAGAGTGCTGCACTACTCTACCAAAACCACTAACTAAAAACAATGGTTGTAAGAGGAGTGGAAAAGGCAAAATTGAGGATGTTGGTGTGAAAACAGGTCACATACGCTGCAAAATACGTTCGTACATCCCATTCACCTCTAGAGCAGGGTGGGGGTGAACAGACTCTATATATAACTGCAGTGAGGGTGCTTTGGTGTGGCTGCTCATCTCCCTGCCCTATAACTGACTCCAGAACTATAAACTACAGAGGCACTAAAGTATAACCACAGCTTCCTGTTAGTTTTCATTAAAGCCCAAGTAAAACAGTTTTATTTTTCCACACACAATACACATACTGTTTCCAATAAGCAAATATATCATCATAATAAACCTTCACATATTACTTTGTTTTAATGCATATATATTCTATATATTCTGCTGTGTTTAGTCTAGCTCTACATTAAAAGTTCATAATATGATGTATAATTTTCAAGCTCAAGACACTATATTTAATTACATCACTTCGAGAAAGACATTCTTGGGACTTATACATTATTTTATAAACATTTAGCAGAAATTTACATATTTTGAAGCTGTGTCTGAGCAGAGCTATCCATGCGGTCCTTAACACTAAAGAAGAAACACACATCAAAAATGGGTATACTGAGTGACTTGGTGGTTGAATATTACTAGATTTTCAAAATGTTAAAATCCTTCAAGGTTGAACCAAAAGCTTATCTTGCTGCATGGAGGCAAACAGCAGAGAAACTGAGGCAATACTTCAGTGTGGAGCCTTGTCTGTGATTAATAGGGAGAATGTGACACTGAACTTCACAGACAACCTCTGTACACTGGAGGTCACATGTAGAAACCAATAAAACACACACACACACACACACACACACAAACTATGTGAAATAAATAGTTCTTTAATGGTTGAGCATGTTTACAAACTGTTTAGCATTTTGGCAAAAGATATTACGACCATATTGACATTTAGGACTAGTTCCTGTTTGAGTAGAAATATAGCCTACATTTATATATAGCAATGTTATGTGACTAAATTTGATCTGTGTATTGGCAAGAATCTGGAAATATATATGATGATTCAATATTGCAATATATTGTAACACTGATTTTTTTTTCAAATTTTAAGTAAACTATTATACCGTGAAGAGCAGCTTGTATTAAGTTGGAGTGAAAAAGTCAAAAGACTGAATATACTGTAGATTTTAACACTTCTAAAATACAAATCAAACCACTGCCACACATCTTTGCATGTAAACTATCAATAAAAAACTGCTCTAATGTTTTTTTAGAATCAATACAGTATCAGAATCCATAATATCGTGATACTCAGGTGTATCACTATTTTCTTACACCCCTAGGCTAAAGGTCTAGTAGTTAGACAACTCCAGTTGAGCAGGCCATCCATTAGTGTGAGTCAGACTGGCTCCAGGGCTCTGGGTCACCTTACACCATGTCTCAAACTGCAATGTCTCTCTCTACCTCTCTTTATCCTTGTCAGATTTTTTCTTCCCACCTCATATCAGCGTATATTTCCTCGTTTCTTTCATCATTCTAGTTTGCCCCCCATCCTTATTTATGTTTTTTTTTTCCTCTCTACAGGCTTCTGTTCTTATAGTCCCTAGGCACTATCACTTTTTCTTTTTATCCGCCCTCCCACAGGTTGGGCAGTAAAACAGGAGCATGCTCATGGGAGGCCATTAACCACCAGAAACATGGCATTAGAGCTCTGCTGCAGAGGAAACGACTGCAGACTCTTTTACACAACCAGTGGAACAAGTATGGTAGGCCAGCTCAAATGGGACCTCTGGTCCTCCAGCCAAACACTGTAAACAATTATGGGCAATCAGCCAAGTAACTCTGTATATTTCTGATGACACCGAACAGTTTTACTATTTCATCTGAATGTGTCTCAGCTCTAGCTCCTGTACTTTGTAAAACTAGAATAACATCAGGACTCTGAATTTGCAAGTTAACATATAGGCTAATTACTACATGTACTAGTTAACTACGAGCTAAAACAGATTATAGGATACTGCATACTGAACTTTGATTTACTTATTTTTTTATAGAAAGAGTAGTCCATCACAGTGCATGAACATCTATAGGTGTACTACATTAATACAGTACGATAGTGTGGACACAAGGATAACTCTGGATTACTGAAAAACTTGAGTTTGTTGTCAAAAGCTTCAGCACTTTCACTACCTGCAAATGAAGTTTTTATATTCATTTGCTAAATTGTGACTCTATTAAAAAAAAAAAAAAATGTTTGTAAACACAGAAATTATGGTGGAATTAAGGTATCAAATTCTCTCCAAAGTTTGCTTTTTGTAACAACACTGTCAGTTTCAGAATTTAGTTAGAAAATGCCACCGCGTCCTTAGTCAGGTCACATACAGTATGGTTCCTCCAGTGGAACTGAAATATCTTGAAAGATCTTTCAATCGTACCTGTTGCACAATGAGTTCTTTATTTGTGTCAGGATCTTCATATGTATGACATTGTCTGGATGGGTGCAGATTTGGCCAGCCCCAGGACAGCTGCATTGAGGACTTAACCAGAAATTTCCCCCCCGTGTCCCTTACTATGCCACACACAGGTTCTGCACTCTGCAAGGCTTTAGCTGAGTGCCGATCTTGCGTGTGGTCTGTAAGGCAATGCCCTTGTTATGAAGTGATACGTGCTCGAGACGCTCACCTCAGGATTTACACGAGAGGGAAGTCTCCAACATACTCCTGATCTAGACATGTGCGACCACAACTGCCATCAAAAGCCAGGTGGTACTGACTCACTAACCAACAGAGTAGGCCTATCTCATGTAGTGTGTGACAGAGGTAATGAAAGTGTTTGACATAGAAAGTCATATGTGAGTGTAGAAACCACACATAATTTCTAAAAGAAAGTTGTATGTTCTCTCCTCAACAGAAGAGAGCCATTGGCAGGAAAAGGGAAGATATACATGGACAGATGTACCTCATGAAATAACCTACATTGCATTCCCTCAACACCAACCATAAATTTTACCACCAGATACATTAGATATTTAGATAGGACATTTAGATACATACAGCTCATTTTAAAAAATGCCATTGACGATACTACGTTAAGTTCTAGTTAAATGTGTGAGTCAGCTTTCTGAATGAAAAATCATTCTTACAAGATTTTAAAAAAGTAAATAGATACTGTTTTCTCTATGGATTATATCGCAGATTAAGTGGTCACCAGTATGTCAATTGCTGGCATCCTGCTGAAGCAACCCAACCTGCATACCCCTCAATTAATTGAGTTTTCAGTTGTGGTGGAACATGATCTTGTACTTAGAGTGCTGTTCTTCCAATTGGTGTCAGAGTTACAGTGCTAAATAAAGATCAAATAGAGATGTCTCCAGACACCTGTGTGCATAAATGTGTGTTTGTGTGTATGTGCAATGTAACAGAGACCCCTCAACTGCTCCCTAGAGACAGGCCTGACACAGAAGCTAAGAATAGCCCTGGCTATATTACCAACATTTGGGGGTGGTGGGTGCATAAAGGGGGGATAGACACTTTGCCACATGGGAGAAGACAAGCAGACACAGGAACCTTCGTCCTTCACTGGACATCTCATTTACCAAGCATACTGTAGCTGTATACACATGACCTCACCAATGACCCCTCAAAGAGAAGCGCATGCACACACACAAATACAAACTGATCTTACGCCATACATGTCAGGCATGCACAGGCTATAGCATTAGCAGCCTAACGTCTTATTTTTAGACTGAGTAAACAGTGGTCTGTGCTTGAGATGTCCATCAACACTGGGTGTGATGTTGTTAATTGTAGGGGATGGGTGGAGGAGATGAAGAGGAGGAGGAGGAGAAGGGGAAGAGCAGGAGGCAGTAGGAGGGAACAGGAGGAGGAGATGGATAATCATCAGGAAGTAGGATTTCCTGGAGCACACAGACACATTCTTGACCTTAGATTCATGCAAACCAAAGGCTATTATCACAAATTAAAGGACAGAGATGCAATGTCTATTACTGTTTGGTTACAGCTGTCATTTCAAAAGCATTTTTATATCTCTAGCAGAGCTCTACTTACTGGGTTTTGTGGAGCATAGATTTGGAGACAGATAGATGGACAGAGCTAGACACGGAGGAGCTACAAAAACAACATGTCACACATACACAGTCTTCTCCAATGTCAGGTGAGAGGTTGTGACCCTATACTAACAGCTCTGTTTCCATTGCCATCGAATGTGAGAACTTCATGCAGAATGCCTGAATGGTTTAGAAAGGGAAACACTGCGCCGAGAGACCTGTCAAAATAGGCATATGACAGCAGACCAAAGACTAAATGTGTGTGTGTGTGTGTTTGCATGTGTGTTGGTGTTGAAACTAAGAAATTAGAGACATGAATAGCTGTATTCAGGCCAGCCAAACAGCTACACTAGAGCTGGTGCTAAAGCAGTATTGGTGATGAAGTCTGATAATCACCCGTTATTTGAGATAATTGGGTAATTGGGGTAATGGATTTCACTGTGATCCTCTGAGCTTGTCATTACAAACAGGTATGGGCTGGTATATTTATGGCATCATACACTACACTAGCTGGAATAATAGCATGACCCAGAAGTAACTGGCTGCTGGCTGTATTTTTATTTGGGATTTGAATATTAGACACATAAAACAAAAGAGGAGGGAGTGACGGAGAGAGACCATCCTAATGCAGACAAAGACCAAATGTGAATACTGAGAGGGGAAATGCAAAAAGAAAAAAAGAGCAAGAATAAGCTAAATATGGTGAGATGGAAAAAAAAAAAATAACTGAGATCGTCCGAGAGGCTCTGCCAGGTGGTTAATGGTGGTTCAGGGTTGTTCAATGTTCAACAGAGGGAAAGACAGAGCTCATCATAATAGCAGCCTAACATTAAGGTTCTCCTGCCATTATAGATTTAATGACATGCAGGGTGCTGTCCAACTACATTTAACCCACTCATTTGCATAATAGTGCTGCCCTTACAACACTCACATGGGAGTAATACCTCTATTCGATCAATCTCCCTCTCTTTATCTCCCTCGCACCCTTTCAAATACACACACACATAAGCAACGAGGCACAAGCACAAATGACCATTAGCATACAATTTGCATAAATGAAGCCAGCAAAAAAGGATAGTGAGAACATTTGTGTATATGAAATATGATCATGCGAATTACCAGTTGTTAAAAAAATATCCCTCCACTATTAAATAGTTTGTCTTATACATTACACATTAACATCATAACATTTATCCAATGTTTCTTTAAACTAATGGTGACAAAAAAAATCTAACCATTTTGGAATCTGCTGTTGAAAATGCTGAACTGATTATGACTTTGCCAAGAGTGATGTCATTACAGTATGAAAAGTACAAAGTTGTATTCTATTAATGAAGCAGAAAGTGCAGCTACATGAAGTTCATAGTCTTTTCACGTCTAGCGCTCCCTAGACATCAGTATTAGTAACAGAAGTGACAGCAGTAGTTGAGCCTTGAATCCAGTGAGAAGACCTCAACAGCTGGAAGGACGCAGACTCATTAATCTTAGAAAATGACACTTTCCACTGAGAATGCTATACCGTTAATCAAGTTGATTGTGACTTTTATTTCATTTTCTTCCTCACTTTCTTTCTATCTAGATAATGCACATACACATGCATGCATGCACGTAGGAAAAGGCCCTGAACCACCATAAAATTCAAGCAGGTTGGATATGACCTCTATGTCTAGTGTGAAATATATACCCTGCACATTCTTTCACATATTTCAACTTTAAGCATTGATGAAGGAGCCATAAAATGGCAGTGAGTGCAGTCATCTGTCACTTGCAGAAGGCTACCGCACATCCACTGCCCTGATGATAGCTATGCCCTTCATGCTTACCAAAGCTGGTGCTTTAGTACCTCTCACTATGCAACTGCATCAAGTGGAACCTGGTGTTTCATTAAATGAAAATCAGTTTAACATCCACATAAGACTTCGGGTAGACTCTGCCGACTGAGTATGTCTCACAGAAGACTGTGTAGTATAATAAGACAGTATAATACTGTCCATAATACTGGACTGAATCATTATGAAGCCTACATGTGCCATAGTGTAGTATATCTATTGCACTGTAGTATAATGGAATGTCATGTTAAGTCTTACAATAACATAATACTAAACAATGTACAGTATAACTGATACATGGCAAATAATATTCCATTCTGATCTGAGACACTGAGCATGTGTGTGTCTTTGTGTGTTAGGAGGCCCTCGTGCTGGAAAACAGGAATGTGCCTGCAATAAAGCAAAATGATAACCAACATCCCCATGGATTTGGGAAAGACATCAAAGGCCGTGCCATATGCTTAAGGTTTCCAAAACCACAGGAAGGTAGTAGGAAGGAAGGTTAAAAAAATAAAGGAAGACAGAAAGAAATAGAGAGAAACAACAGAAATATAAAAAAAAAATAAGGTGTCTACAAGTCTACTATAAATAATAATCGTTTGAGACTACCTCATGCTTGGTGATGATTAAGAAAGGTAATTAGGTTGCAATGAATGCAGAATGAGCTCATTAAGACAAACGGTAGTAGACAGCGGCTTATCACATTAGAAGAGGCACAGGCAGCTTCTCCTTTATGAACAGCACTGAATCATCCACCATACAAAAGTGTTTAATATAAAAGGAAGCTGTTGTCACCAGGGTACACCATCAATTTCATAAAAGATGAAGCGATATATGGGATGTAGAGTCACGGATATAATTTTTATTTCCGGCTGTAGACAGGAGACAGTGTCTGATATTCATTACTGGGATATCTGAATGGCTCTGAATCTGAAAAGGAATTTCATTCAGTAGGCGTATCAGTGAGCAAATGATTAACACTGAGATTGTCAATACTCTACTCACTACTTTTGCATTGCAATTCCTTGCTGGGATGCCAGGGTCAAATCTTGTTAGTGGAATCGTAAATAAGTATATGACACATCAGATCGACATCTATATATTTCTTAATCTGGTGATGATACTGTCCTTTGCATGCAGTGTGGTTAGTAGCACTCAAGGTCACTACAAATATGACTGCTGTGTTTACTAGTCTGAGTCCTGTTATTATTCAGCCTGTTATTATAGTTTCTTCGGGAAGTAAACTTTGTCCAGATTTTCTCTTATGTAATGTTGTTGTGAACTTGGCAGGGCACCTGGAGACTTAAATTAAATACCCCTTGGTCTCAATGAAACAGTATTGTTTGGAACAAATCCACAATAAAACAGAGGGGAACATTGTGTGTGCTGTTGCAAAAGAATAACAGATTGTTTGCTAAACGGCCAGTGTGGACCTTGTAAAACTGAAGCTACGAACTTAAAAAAAAAACATGCAGTAATTTCTTCTGCAAACATTCTGAGTTAATGGAAACAAACTCTGCAAATGCTGATTAATTTCACAGAGACATAAGAAAGGTGCACGCAGTCTTGACTCTGCTTAACAGTATCAAGTAAAAATCCACAGTGCTGCAGCTGTTTTAGTGACAGACATTTCATCTAAGCCTCTGATCTCACAACACATGACCGTTCACACCTCTGGAAAACACTTAAGGCATACCAAGCATGCACATGCACGGTTAAAGTACACACAAACAGTCTTATGAGTGTCTACACCACCTTGTTTGTTAATGTGTTAAACAGCACTATGATATCTTTCCTGAGTTACACAGCTGAAGAGCTTAAGTCCCTGTTCTCTGAATCAATCACTAACATTGGAGCTTTATCTCATGTTCTTATTTAATGTGTTATGTGAAGCTCTCTTTATCTCATTAACACTGCACTATAAGTACTAATTGCACAAAGTAAATAATAAACCAACAAAGAAATGTTTTTCTTGTCTAAAGGCAGTTTGATTTTAGTGCAAATAAGCTGAGATCAGGCTAAATTACATGGTGGACAATTAAGAATCATGCTGTTATATCTGATCTTTTTCTAACATTGTTTCTTTGCACATCAATCTAAAAATACAAGGTAACGTGACATACTGCTGCTTCATGTTGGCACCACAACCAGTTGAAGTCCAAATACATGAAAAACACAACAAACAACAACATAATCTGTAAAAATGAAGCAAAAACACAGGTATAGGCTGTGCATGGAAAAGTCCCTCGAGAGTTAGGTTTGGAGCATGCCACACTGTCCGTCAGTTCGATGTCCAAAGTAATCAAGTGATTTGGTGACCTCAACAGGGCTAATTCGCTTTCAAACCTATTCTCATCTGTTATGAATAACAAGGTTTTCAAAGGGACTTTTTCTCACCTTGCAGTAAAGCAGAGTCAAGACTAAGGGAAACACTGCACGGTGTTTGGTTTCAGCACCCAAATCCTCAATGGAATGATGTGATGTGTTATGACTGAAGTAAGAGGAGATGCCATTGCATGCTATCAGACTGTAGAGGGATACTAATTCCATTCAAGTATCCACTTTTCTCTCTCACCCTTCTCTACTGCTCTTCTGCCACCCCTCACCCCCCTCTCACCCTAACACCTGATAGCCCAGACCACTTGATAACTATCCTACTCAGTCTCCAAAATCATTATGATCAAAATACTGAACTTTTTATGACTATTCTGTTCTGCACCAACATTGTGCCCATCATCTACAAGACAGGGGCCTAAAAAATGACGTCATCACTATAAATTTTCTTTGGGGTTAAGTTGTTCAATATTCATAATAGTGCCCAACAGTGTCAAAGTGCTAAGTACCTAAAGCAAAAAATGAAATACAGTAGTGATGACGTGATGGCACTCATTTCAAACATGAACATATATATATAAATAGGTTGGCATGGTATGAGAGTCAGCCTGCGCGCCGTGCAGTTGGTATCCATTACACAAATCAGGGAAATATTTTCCAAATGAGATTATGATAGGACATGCAGCTGCACGGCAAAGCAAGCGTAAAATAAAGATATGTGACCAATTGGAAAAACCTATTGAAAGGCTAAAGGTCGCTAAGGTGTGACATCAAACTGCACTGTGCACAGTGTGCATATCCATTTCGTGGATACTGTGTTTGCCCCTGGGATCTGTGGATGCCTGCAGCAATATGAGACACATGCAGACGCTTACATGCAAATGCACAACTATAAAGAAACAGACATTTAGGAATGCGGCCTGTTGTGGTGTTGCACACACAAACACTTGATTAAATCAACACACTTTAATCCCTAAGGCAGGAAAAGTCATCCCGATGCTGGCAGCCAACTTTAGCTGCAAATTCATTAATTGGATTAAATTGTTGTTATGATTAGAAAATGTTTTCTTCGTCAGCGTCTTTGTCGTTCTTCTCATGGCTCCATTTATAGACTCTGTAGTTGAAGACAGTAATTGTGTATTTGTAGTGTACCCTACCACAAATACTGTAGATTAGATTAGATTTTTGTCCGTATTTTATAGTAAAAAAACACATTGGGACCATGTTTCACAAGAAATAATTAAAACCACTTTTAAATAACTGCGTGACAGTAATAATACTGGCATATTTTATTGTTTGTTCAGATTTAAATGGATTCTTGTGACTTAGCCGCACTAATACTTGTCAAATTGTACATGTTTCTAACAGAATATAAAAACATTCGGTCCTCCATCTAGGGAGAGGCTCTCATATAAAATTCCAATACAAACAAAACACAACCCATTCGATTATTTTCAGGCTGGTAAATGAAATAACTGTTCAATAATATTATTATTATTTTTCAAACCTTGATTTTAACCTTATGGTTCACAGTTAGGACAAGACTACATTAAAGCCCACTGCAGTTTAAGCCAATCGTGTTCATGTAAACTGAGTAAATGTTGCAAGAATCTGATGTGAACCTTTTGGAATTTCATGGTTTTCAGCATTAATTTGTCATAAAATGTGATCTGATCTTCATCTAAGTCAAGAGTATTAACAAATATAATATGCCAACTCTGATATTTCATGTTAATATTGAGAACAACAATATAAACTTCACAGTGTGAAGGTAAAAAGTATGTGAACTCTTGGAATAATTACCACAAAAAAAACTAATTGAAGTCTGGTGCTAGCATAAGTTAAGAAAATTCATTAGATGTGGACTAGAGCTACTTCGACTAACAAACACTCTAACTTTGCTCTGCACAAGAAAAATACGCTTATGCGAGCCATACCTCACCAAATTAGCTTTCAGAGGATGTACGATCAAGAATTGTTGATTTACAAAAAAGGGAGAAAGGGAAAAAAAGGGATACAAAGTGATGTTAAAGACTTTAAATTGGAACTACCTAACATCTGTGTTCAAGAGTCTACAGTACGTAAAACATTGAACAAGCAGGGTGTCTATGGCAGGACACAAAGATCAATGGCAAAATGTTTGGAAAGAACACACAGACCTACATCTGGCGTAACAAGTTCACTGCATATAATCATGAAAACATCATCCCAATTGTAAAGTATTTACAGTATTAGGTGGGGGAAATCATGATTTGGGCCTGTTTTGCTGCATCAGGGGCTGGCAAGCTTGTAGTGATTGAGGAAAAGATTAATTACCAAGTGTGTCAAAAAATTATTTTACATATTGTGAGAATATCTGTACATCAGCCTAAACTGTGCAGAAGCTGGGTGATGCAACAGGACAATGACCCAAAACACCAGCAAGCGAGTACACAGCAGAATGGCTTCGGAAAAACAAAATCCGTCTTTTGGAGTAGCCAAGTCAGAGCCCAGACCTCGACCTAAGAGAGATGTTATGAACGAGTTGAAGGGAGCCAAACATGAGACGTCCAAACAATATGACTGAGCTAAAGCAGTTCTGCAGGAAGAATGGGCTAAAATTCCTCCTGATCGATGTGCAGGTCTGATCCACAGCTACAGTAAACACCGGGTTGAGGTTATTGCTGCCAAAGAGGGCACCAAACCAGTTCTCTTGCTACTGTATATTTCTATACTGTCTACATTTTGAATTCACTGCACTGACAAACGACCTGAACACCAAATTAAATAACTATTAAACTACTTGAATTTAGTGCATTCTCTACACCTAGGCATGGAAAACAGATGAAAATCATCCCCTCCAAAGTGTTCTGGAAGATTTCCATGTTTACTGAGCTCATTAACCTTCATAGCTAAATGTGCTCTCTTGTGGTTTGGGTTTCCACTATACAGACCAGGCAGGCAAAGTCTGTAGATTGCTGCAAATCATGCAACACTTGGACCACACTCCCACCATTTTACTTTTTCACTTTCTGTTAGTTCTCATCAAGCCTAGCAGCTTCCCGATAAAAAACAATGTATTTACGACACTTCCATTCCTTAGAGATCAGTCTAGAAAATGTATATAAAAACAGGAAAACCAGCAGAGGAGAGCAGAGGAAAGGAGAAGCCCAAAGGGGTTATTGAGATAGGTTCAAAGGTAATCTATGAAATATTGGTAGGAAGCAGATGTTATATGAAGCAGAGCACCTGGGAATGCCAGGGTAAACACACTGCTTACTCTTTCTTGCAGTTCAGGAGAAATTCTTTATACTCTTTATATTCCAGTGCATTGCCACTGAACAGCTGTAGCTCCTTTAAGCATGAACCAGGTGAGAGATCATATTGTTAAGATTGCTTAGATTGGACAGTGATGTTGTTTGTTTAACATCCCAGTGCAACAAGAAAAGTAACATATATCAGACTGGACTCTACATAGGTACTTTCTTTAATTAACCTCTTACTTATATCAGCCTAGTGACATATGCAGTACTACAAACCCTGGACTTCCATAGTACAATCACAATGCTGTCATGACTGGTTAACCTAACTGGAAACCTGATAACTGATGTCTTGTCATGTAAACTCTCCGTAGCATGTGAAATGCACTGCTTGTGATGGGTGATTAAAAAATAAAGTGAATTAATTGTCAGCTCTGTACAGCTCTGGAGTCTATAAATAAAAATACCATATACACCTTTTTATAGCTGTGTCACTGTTGAGTTTAGATATTACAATTATCAGATTGAATTCATCAAAGATAGCTAAACTATTTATTGAGTGATCTCTGATAAAGATAATCAAACAGTGTCTTAACTTATAAAAACAAACATTCCAGATGTAACACAGTCACAATAGCAGCAGTGGTGGTATCAAACCAACAAATGCATTTGCAGAGCAACATATTCAACAACATTTTCAGTGGTTTCATAATCAGGAACTTTTCCATGTTGAAAATGTCTCCCAGGACTTGTGTGACATGAAGTAAAAACGTCTCATATCCCAGAGGGCAAAGTCTAAACCGAATTGTTTAACCAGGCCAGACAAACTAGTGTTAACTGTCTTTTTAGAATTTATGTCAGATGTGATTATACTCAAGATCTTTGTAAGTATAATCATTGCGCCCCTTTCACAGATTTCTGATCTGCCAGTACTTTTGATAAAATGTTAAGGCGTATTCCCTAAACTGTTGCACTTTGATAGCAAGAGACCTCTCAGCTTGTCAACCTCTCTCATGACACCTGACCTGTAATAAAACATGAAGCTGATATCATTTTTTTTTAAAAGTGGATATGCATGTGTGCCCAATGCATACTGGCAACAAATATCCAATAAGCAGTTATAACTTCCCAGTTGGCTGTTGCAGGAGAACTGGCACCCTGATTCAGTCCCATAAGCCACATCTACAAAGCATCTGCCACAGCAAGGGGAAATATCAGGCTAGGGAGCATCCAGAGGAGATGTCTCATTTACATCAATCTTCAAAGCACATCTTTGCACAACAAATGAACACATCTATCATAAGGTGTGTTTAGGACATTCACTGCATCCTGCATGTCCTGCCACAAATCCTGAAGTGAGGAGAGATCACGTACATCCATAAATCAGACAGAGGGACCAAAGGTAGTCATTACTCTAAGGGAACAACTGTTTCTAGCTCATACACACATACCTTTTGCCTTCCAATACCCTAAGGCCACCATCAATACCGCCCAGCCTGACAGCTCCCATACAGTATTTGGCAGTCTCCACCCAAGCCAAGAAGTTCACTGTCCGTGTCTGACAAACACATATCTGCACAGCTGTAAATACCCTGTAATATAGAACCACAAACACCTCTGTGGTCCGACATCTCAATTCCGCTCTCTCCTACTTTTTCTTCCCTCTCTGGTCTCCCTGTCACGGTGTTTGACATCTTGATTCTGGCATGGTGCTGTGGAAGTGCGCTGGGACAGCATGTACTGTAAAAACAACGTTGAATTCTTGCACCTGGATACACTTGCATCAACTCACAAAAAAAAAAAACAAATCTGTGCTCACCGGTGTCGAGATAATTGACGCAAACAGACTGGCAGATTCAGCACGTTGAACAGATACATACTGTGCAGCAATCTGTACACTCGTTTGTAGGTACCAACCATAACATCAGGCACTTTGGATGATAACTTTGCATAACTTTTATGACGCACACACAAGGTGGAGTGTCTGATTTTGTTTATCTATTAAGTAGAAAACACAGAGACTCTGATGAGGCTTTACTTTAATGCACATCCCTCTCTGGCAGCGTAATAGTTTATAAGGAATATAATGATGATTCCTGATGTAGAATAAAATTTATAATTAGGGAGCAGCCCTACAATCTTCTTGGCTTCAAACTGTTCCACCCTCTGGGTGGAGCAGGGAGCTCTAACCTGTTCATTACAACAATCACATCAAATTAGCCACTTCCTTCCGTAAAGCCTGGTTTCTTTCTTCGTTTTCTTTCCCCCCCCCGACTGATTCTGTCTACTGCAGCAAGGCACCGTAACTCATTAACTAAACTAGGTAAAGTTCAATTCATTACGTTCACTTTTCACTCATTTAAGCGCACTGCTGCAAAACTGCACCACCCTCCAACCAGCTCCATAAGGCTAGGCTAGGTTAGCTAAGATTACTGAGACTGTGTGGTTAATTACCATAAAATTACAAGAGCACATGGTTCATTTACATTCAGACAAAGTCATACACTGTTTACACTGTTTTTAGCCAATTCAATGCACATACCATTAATGATTCACATCCCCAAAGCACTCTTATTAAAATAAATAACATTTTAACAAAAGCTATGCTAACCTACCTGTAGCATTCTTCCGGTTAGCTAACGTGATGAATCCATTTGTCTCCATGTGTAGTCCTCGTATCATCTTCACCTGTAATCTCAGGTCATCTTATTATTTCCTCTTCGTGTCTCAACTGTTAACATCAGATTTTTAACTTTATCTAACTATCTTAACTTTCTTTTTCCCTACAGCAGCCAGGCCCACTGACTGTAGAGCAACTAGCCACATTAGCCACATTAGCCACTGTTACTCAGCAGCCTCCAAAGTTTCTTCCTCCACACTTCCTCTTTGTTTCTGCTCCTTTAGGGTTATATATCTTTATTAAAGATTAAAGATGTAGTTAATGTAGATTCAGTAAAAGGTTTTGATGTCATCTAGGACATAAACACCACACGTATGGTCTGGATGACCTCTCATACAGTTTATGTCAGTCTAACAACAGCTTCTTCTTACTGTATCTCAAAATTCACATTTTTGGATGTTTTGTTTCTTCCTCTAAATTATTTAGACGCTGTACCAGACGAATTCAATGGTTTCTTTCAGAAAAGCAATAATGGTTTTGGCACAAAGATGATTAAATATATACATTTCCTATTGGGCCTCTGCTACAAATTGTATGGTATGATACCTATGTACTGTATTTATCATTATCCTAGTGTAGTGCTTTCATATTGTTCCTCTGCCTCAGTGTTGCTTTTTGGGGGAAATGTATTTTGTTTGCAACTGTCTGATAAATAAACTATAGACGAGAAGGAAGTGTTTGAAATATTTATTGTCTTTGTTACAAGAAAAACAAGGAAATCGCTGTGAAGAACCCCAAAAGGGGAATTGAATACTGTTCTATGTACATATGTATGTAGGGCACGATGCCAGTCAACTTAGCATGGGGTCAGTAATAATTGTGTTGGTGTAGACCTAGACGAGATCCGATAAAGCTTTTTTCTGTCTTTCACAGAAACGTAATTTCACTGACAGCATTACATCCGAGCACTGTTTATGATATCTACATTATTATGCAAGTCTTAAAATGCTTTTCATTATGCATTGTGTTGTATAATGCTTCATTTCATTAGATAAACTTGTTTGGCTGGATAGAAGACAAACACTTTCACTCCATCTCTCTCTCACACACACACGCACACACACACACACACACACTGAACAAGAGACCAGCTGGTCCTGAATCATTCTGACATCTGCATGCAGTGTACAGGGACTTGTGTTGCTATATCAGGAGAGGCTCAGCTGAACTTACCCTAACTCCTAATTCATTTTCAACATGCGTGCTTAACTGCGCTGCACGTTTAATAGGTTTATTGTGCAAATGATTTCATCTCTTTGCAGAACGTAATTAAGAGAGAAGAGTTTTCCAAATACATTTATTTAAATAACTGAAAGAAAACAGAAATGATGGAAACATCTATTAAACCTACAAAAGGTACTGTATGTGAAACATCTGTACAAAAATGTTTTTTTTCACCCCAAACTTAATACATGATTATCATTATAGTTATACAGATCAATAAAAAGACTAAATAGAGCATACCCTATCCCCTGTACATGTTTTATAAATATTTACAGTCATTACAACATTGACAGATCAGTCACGTTGTAATTCTTTTCCTCGTTAATGTATTTCTCTTCAACTCTTGGACTGTTGACTCCACTGTTAACCTTCCTTACTTGCTCATGGACTGATCTGTCATTGCAATTTTACAGCTCCGTGTCATGTCTGCTTCATCACCCAACAGGTGGATATACGCAGCTAATCCTGATGTTTTCTTGTCCCTTGCTGCTCCGCTGTCCTCACCACCCTCTTTCTCTCTTTCTCTTCCTCCCTTTCTCTGTGGTGTCTCCTGTTTCTGCTCTTCTTCATTTCCTGGATGTGTTTCCATTTCCCAGTCGCTAAGCCTCGTCCTCGCGCCTTTGACGGCCCCTTCTCCAGCCACAGTGAGTCACAGTACTCCTCCAGAGAGCGAAAGGGAGAGCTCATCACTCTCAGGTAGTCTTTATATCGCTGACGGGACTCTGTACCATGTCGTAGATCCACAGTGGGCTCTTCACCAAGCTTGAGCTTACTGTCTAGCTGGCCATGTGTAACGAGTTGCAGCGTAAGGCGGAGGAGAGTGTGGGTGAAGTGCGTGTGCTCCTGAGCGACGCAGATATACACCCCGGCATCAGAGGCATGGAGGGAGCGAATTAGAAGACCTCGATTAGTGTGAACAACACGATCATCCAGCCTGACCTGGAGAAAAGAAAACAAACGAACATCATAACAGCTTCATCATGAACAACAGGGTTGTGTGAACACAGCTACCTGACATTATGCTGACTGGACAGTCCACAATCCTATATACCTACAAATGTCTTATAAATTCATATTCAATGTTTTCCTATATATTCTGTGTCTCTCTGCCCCTAAGCAATCAATCACAACGACTGCTGGATCACAGAACACTTGCTCAATACCTCCCACCCTGTTTACACACATATTTTCACGCATGATTTGTATCTTAAGTGGCTTAAACACGGTAATGACCCCTGAAATAGGAAGCACATTGAACTGGGTGTGGTGAATGTCACCCACAGCACGAGGGTCCAGAGGTCATTATGTGGTGTGGAGAGATACTTAGATCTATGATGAGAAAAAGCAGTTGGCAAAGAAAGGTGTTTTTCAAAAGGTCCGTGTGTGGGTGGGAGAATACATGTGCTTGTCATTAAGGTGTAAGAGTAAGTAGCATGCAAATGTTTGTGGTTCCCTCCATTCATTTAGCATCCACCATGATTCATCAAACGGCATGGCTGCTGTCAGGGCCTAAAGCAACACACCTGTGTTGTCCAGTGTGTGTGTGTGTGTGTGTGTGTGTATAAGTAAGTCAGTGCATATATGGATGCTTCAAAAGCATACCTCCCGCAGCCCTGCTCCAACCCCCAGAGGTGTAAACGATAAGACAGCTAAAGACGAAGGCCCAACCACAAACTGTGGATATTTGAGTGTGTGTGTGTGTGTTTTTGTGTAGCTGGTCTGTGTTATGTGTGTATTGCTCTGTGGTGGTTTCTAGGTCTGACACTGATGATGTGTTGTCCGGGCAGAGACAGACCCACAGGTCTCACAGTCTCTTTGGACACTGACCTTTACTCAAATTTGATTTAGTCGTCTGTTTCCTCGCACATTCTCATTTCATGACACACCTGACCTATTTGCTAAAACGTGTAGTATTACAAAAGACAAAAATCTTACACAGAGTTCGCACAGAATTCAGTGAGCGTTTATGTGTGCATCGTGTGTGAATCTGTATCCCCACTGACCATCTAAAATCTAGGTATCTGTTGCTAAACTGAAATGCCAGACATCACTTTTGCCTCTATCTGTATCTGAGCATGTGTTTTAGCTGACAGATTCCTGAAAGGATGAGCAATGCAGCTTTTAAGCAGAGGTCTGTGTTTTGTTCTAATGAACGTCATCCCTGAACTTCAACATCAACCATGCTTTTTGTATCACTCATTTTTAACGGGCCAGCATTCCTGTCTCCGGGAGGTGAATTTTGCACACAGGCACGCAAACAGCCGCGTATACACACAAACATTCTGCGAGAAAGACTGAGCGCTCTCCCCCAGCTGACGCCTTTAATAGCTGACTTTTACAAGGGGATAAGAGAAGTGCGCGTATGTGTCTATGAGGAGAGTAAATATTGGAGCGGGCTGCAGGTGCTGTGAACAGCTGCTTGAAGATGCCTTTATCAGAACCCATCAGGAGGCAGAAAGTGTGAAGAGAAATGCAGAAAGGAACAGACTGTGGGAAACAGTGGAGATAACACAAGAGGTATGAGGAAACAAAGTAGACAGAGTAAGGAGCATGAAACTGATGAGGGAGAATGAAGGACAGGAGAGGAGGAGAGATGACAGACAGGAGAGAATAGGGGGGGAAGAAAAGCGCAGGAATTCAGACATCACCTTCTTCAATGTGCTGTGCAAGGCGGTAGACTGAACTGAATGGCTAGAAAGAAACCTCACCTCCCCAAACTTACCTACTATAAAGTTCATACTGCAAAAAAGACATTCTTTCTGTTACCAATGATTAAAGTAGGCATCCTGATTTAGTCGATTTTCTTTTTATTGCTTGTTTTGTACCTCGCCTGTAAATTGCTTTGCAAAAAAAAAAGCTCCAGCCAAGTGACTAAAGGTAAACGTCATGTAAATGTAGGTTGTAAAATAAGTCAGTCGGTGTGAATCTTTTTGTACTTAACACAGCTGCCACAACATTCCCAGTAGGTGGTTAGGAGAGGAATAAAGAGGGAGACTCAAACTAGAAATAAAAAGAGACAGAGTGACGGAGAAGTCGGGTTTTTGTCCAATAAAAGGGTCAAACTGCATCCATTTAAAAATTTTAAAAGTAGCATGGCTCACACACATAGACATGTCCCGCTATGTAAATTAAGACATGTCTTTAAACTCCTCTGTATTAGTCACTTGAACTGCTTCACTTTGTATTGACAGTGAGGACCAAAACAGCACTAACTCCCTCGTCTAATCATAGGCATTACGCTACATGGCAAAAAAAAAAAAGTGCACTGACACTAATCTTGCCTGTAACAATAGAGAAAGACAACTCAAACACCTTTTTTACATTAGCCCTGATATTACTTCCTTTTTAATCAGTTTGGAAGTCACGTTCGTAGTCTGACATCTTAATTAAAGAAATCTTTAATTACTCAAAATGTCAAAGCATTTGTGCTGCAGTTTATCTTGGTCTGGAGTATTTAATAAAACATTAGAGGGTTTTCCACACTCTCTTGCCAAACAATCTCACTTATTTATTCATTCATTCAGGTATTTATCCAAAGCTGTTGTGCTGCACGGCTGCATTTGCATTTCTTCAGGCTTCATTCTTTATCAGGACACTCTTCAAGCATCAAAGGGGTTTTCTTGTTAGGCTCAGCTCGAGTCTGAATTCCTATTTAAGATACTACTTTATGTATCAGAAAGATTGTGAAACAAATCGGCATGCCAGTAAATCCAGCCGGGGGGCTCTCACTACCTTTTCACTGGCAAAGTAGAATGAGGGAGATACAATTTCGGTTACCTAGAAATTATTTTTTAAACATATGGAAACCGAGCCAAACATCTTGGAAACTTTGCCATGATATATATTGTCATTAATTCATCACAATCTGCACACTGTAGTGTATCTTTTTAGTTTCTGTCTCTATCATACGGCTGTTCTGGAAGAATGCAGTGGAGGAAGAACTCCTGCATTCACTCCTTCAACACTTTGTCTAACGTACAATAGGTCACATATCATTGCATGCCTAAACATACAAACACAGAAAACTCCCCATTGTGATCATTACTCCAAAACACACGGCTGTCCCTATAGGGAACAATCTGTTATGATTTCTGCTGTAGGAGATCATAAAGAAAAGGTCTGTGCGAGTCTATAAAAGACCGCATGGGTCTTTAGCGGCCTCTGCACCTGTCATTGTGTTTACATTCACCCCTGAGAGGGAGGATGGGGGAGCAGTTGTGGGAGTAAAATTAGGGGGAAGTAGTGAGAAGTGCCTTGAGTGGTAAACAGGCCACTTGCAATGGGTGGAGGAAGGTTTGAATGTTTAACTAGGGCAAGGGAGGGGCGCTGACACTGCGAGCAAGCAGGTTTCTGTTGTGTCATTCAGGAGACAAGTGTCATCATCAATGAGTTCCTGTCCACACCTCAAGTACAAACACATTACCCCGCTGTGCCTATACGTCTCCCCCTGACGACCATCCTGTTTCCCAGGATCATTTCGTATTTCACAATGGAAAGAATCGAATCTACCGTGAACAACCTATGACGGCGCACAGGGCAAAGCAGTGACACTGAAGCATGAATACCTAGCTATTCAATGAGAAATGCAGAAAAACACAGAGGGTTTGATTTTTACCATTATTCATATGATATGTAAAGTATATCCTACCCCCATCTCTAATTCAAGTCATTCCTCCTTTAGAAGGAGCTACAGGAAATTTCATGAAGCCCTGGACACTCATAAACATCAATAATGACCCTACATAAAGAAGTAGTGAGACCTCCGATTGCTCCCCGATTCCCTTTAATTCTACAAATCATGTGACCTTTGGGTTTTCACATTGATTCCACTGTAAGCTGTGAATGTTATCCTCACAACACACGCACTAGCTTTTATTTTCCCCATGATAAATAGGACCTGCAGTGATGTGATTTGTGGCACAAACAGTGTTTGACAAGTTCACGGCTCAGACCTCAGGGCTGGTGATTTTGAAGTCAAACATGAGGTTTTTGGAAGTTTTGAAGCAGTTATGTAAGAAATGATTGTTGAACGGCTGGCTTTGTGCTCGCTACTTCCCTTTTTGTGACCTGGCATGTGAAAAATGTAACCCCTCGGGTACAGTATACTCATGAAAAGCTAATAAAAGGCCTGACTTCAGAGCGAGGGGTAAGATTTGTGTGAGTGTGTAGATGTGTAGAGATGAGTGCACTCTCCGACCTCCTCTCTGCGTTCGGATCCAGGTCTCTGTATGTACCACCGGATCTGGGCCTGTTGAGATTTGGGGATACACTCTAGAAATGTGGAGTTGCTCTTCACCCCAAAGAGGACCCTCTCCTCCACCCGTCCCCCACCAAGACCTAAAGGAAACAAGGCTGTTACCGATGCAGTCTTTCAGTCTTTCCTCTGATTCTCTGAGGAAAAAAACATACTTTCCTAGGAAAAGAGACACAAGATGAACTTCTGGAGAGAACAAAATCTACGTACCATCAGTGTCCCAGCACTGACTGGCAGGATCTCCATGTTTAATATCCTGTCTCCTGGCTCGCCTGGAGAACAAACACATAAAGTTTAATAAGATTACAAGTTCATGCCCTGTGATCCTAAAAGTTGACAGTAATCTTAAGTAGAGGCCCTTTTCTGGTTCATGTGTGCAAAGCGAGATGCCAGTTACAGGGTGGTAACGTTATTTCTACATAAATGTTATAGTACAGATGTAAAAAAACAAGGGTTCAGGAGGTGGGGGAGCTCACTTGGGCTCCTTTAGTTTGTATTGATTTCCCCTCCTCCACCTCCTGTCAGTCCTGTGTGACGGGACATCTGCAGCCTTCACTCACTGACACTGTGAAGATCAGCTTTCAAAAGAGCCCTTGAGACCACACTATTCCACAAACCATAACAAAATCCCCACTGGCCAATAATGTGACAGTGTGACCCCTAACTGTAGGGTATACGTTCTGTGAAACCTAGATCCGTGCAACGAACCCCACAAACAAACAAACAAGAAAAGATGGATCACAGAACACAAAGTCACAGATGCACATAGAGTGGACTCTTCCACCTCGAATACTACACTTTAGAGGTGTCCAGTGACAGTAGCATTAATCATCTAGAGGGACAGCATCTCTAATCGATGCCTTAAATGGACCAATACCCTCTGACATGGAAAAACCTGAAAAAAAAATGTGAAGAGAGCCAGAAGAACCAAAATAGAAAACATATTCAGCAACAACGATGAACTCCTTCTGACAGTCTCAGAACAAAGAAGCAGCCTTAGGGACACACACACATACACCCACACCATGTAGAAGTAGAGCAACAGAGGGTCAGTTTAAAGCAGTTTGTTGATGCAGCTCTTCCTTTTCTTTTTTAGATCACACATATCAAAAAAAAAAATCAATAACACATTTGAGTTGAAGTTGCTCGTTATTATTTCACGCTATTTGTGCAACACCGCGACTGCGACTTGGCAAATTAAGAGATCAGCATCACCTTTTAGATGCAGGGATGTAGCGTGAGCACGTATGTCCATCCCAGGCGCAGTAGGGGTCTCGAGCCAGGCAGCACTCAGCACAGGCTTGGCCATACAGATTACATCTACTGAGGGAAACCTGGGCCAGCCCCTCACTTGAACCCACGTAGAGTTGTTGCTATAGTGAAACACACAACACTCTGCTTTAGGGGTGGTAAACATAAAGATCTATTTCAAGGTCAAGTTTCCGAACATGCACAGAAAGAACAGAAACCATCAATGAAAGGGAACAAAATGCATTGAAAGCGCATTCATTAGTTGAGCCTGGGAAAAAGATTCAGTACGTGACAACAGATTTGTTGCTAAGGACAATTAAGACACGTGTAATACTATACATGTATTTTTCATTCAGGACATTTTGCTCATATTCCCTATTGTGAAAGTAGGCTCAGGGATAATTGGGAGACATTATGGAAGACTTTAAACATTCACCTGAATGATTTGATTTGTCAAAGTGACTGGGAAGATTTTTACTAATGTGAATCTCCTGAAGTTGAGGAGACTCCTAAACACCACTTTCAAACTCCTACTGCACACACTCGTGACCATGCACACGCACACAGGTCAAAAACTGCTGGAGATTAATGAAAGCTGTGATTGGGCCTGAAGTGTCTACTGACACTTGTGACCCTTAGATAATGAGGGAGAGGGGGGCGAGAGAGCTAGAAAGAAACAGAGAGAGAGAGAGAGAGAGCGTGAGCGAGAACACAGGACTAAATTGGGGATAAGAAAACATATTGTCTCGTGCCACTTCGGGCATATGCACCCACTAAATGTGCGTGGTACGAATGAAGGAGGAGAGCATGCAGAAATGGTGATATAAAAAGAGTGTGGGAAGAAACTGGGTGAGAATGAGGCCAAACCTGTTTAGAAGACATCTCCATGCTGAGGATGGGAGTGGGAACCTGCAAAAAGTCAAACATTCATTGGACAGAGAACTGTTTAGCTGAAAACAAAAGATGAGATTGTTGAGTTGTCGTTCGTTGCAGAGTTCGTAGAACAAAGGGCACGATGAATATTTGACTGATGAGTCACCTTTTCCACGGAGAATGACTTGAGTTGTCATTTGACAGTCAGTTGACGGTTGTCATCGCCTTTCACAAAGCAGCACTCGCAGCAAACAAACTGTATTCGTGGATTTGTGTGTGCAGCTGTATTGTGTACAACACCTGGAAAACTTGAAGTTCTTCAAGAACGACCTCCTCTGTTGACCAGTTCTCCTGTGTGATGCTCACCACCTTCAGAATTGAACCAACATCTGCAACAGAGGGTGACACACAACAAGCAGATCAATGCATCCAGCCATAAGTTGCTGTCCGTACGCTTGCATCCTTCATAAAAGTCAGACACTGAGTGAGAACTCCTGTTATAGAGCTTTGTAATATAAAAGTGAGTCAGTGCTGAGACCTACTGGATCCAACATCTACCTTAAATGTATTCATTTTGCCAACAACAAGAATAAAACAGCATCAGCAAAACCAGTTTTATGTTGATGAAATGTTATAGTGATCTAGTGCCACCTTCTGGTCACATATAGGCAAGAAGAGGAGAGTGTGTCGTACCTGTCCCAAGAAACATGACCTCATACTGTCCATCCTCTGCTAAAACTCTGTCCACAACAATCTGAGTCAGGGTGTAGTCCACCCGGACGCGTGTGAACACTGGCCGGCCAGTCAGTGGGTAGACGGAGCGATACATCAGAGGGTGGAATCGGATGAAACTGACAACTTCATCCGGGAAGTCTTTGGTGGTCTTGATCCTTGGATCATATGTTTTGCTGGGACACTGGAAAATAAGTTGGATGATAATAAGTTGAGATGATTTAAATTTTTTGTTGTTATTTTGCTTGTTTGTCTTTTTCCAACAGCTGACTCTCTGCCAATGTAACGGTGCGTGTCTCCCTCTGGTGAACACATGAAGAACTGCAACAGGCCAAACACTCATCTGGAACATCTGCGTTACGCCTGTTCTCTCTTTTCGTGGAACAGCACGGCTCAAACGCAGCTCTCACTCATTTGTACGGGTCAAGCTTACGCCATACATCCCACGTCGGCTCATGATTAACTTTCCTTTTTAAACTAAATTAAACAAGGATCTGATTAGCATGTCGTGCAACCTCGGGGTTGTGTCATACATTATGAGATTGCATGTGCAGATGTGAGCTTGTGTACCCTGCGGCATTCTGAACATTTCACCCTAAACTTTCACATCAGTCCATGTTTATTTTTTTGTAATTGTACTTTGCAAGAAAGCTAAGGACTGTGGGCATGAAATGAATAAATAAAAATGTTTCTACTTGTCTCATCTCAGTGGTACTGTTGGATTAAAAGTGGTAACGTACTGTTCCTGGACGTGGATACGGTATCCTTCCCTCATATTCTACCCATCTGTGGTCAGGCCCCTCCTTGTGGGCATAAGGTCCGTTAAACACAGCTCTTATGTCTGCCATGCTGTAAACACACACCGCTGACCCACGGAAAATGGAGCTGTGACAGAAGCAGGAACAAGAGGTTATGTTAAAGATGTAGCAGAATAGTGTTGATATCAGGGTGATTAATACTGAATTTACCTGGATGTAGTGAAGACTGCATACACTACAGGGTTTTTTCCATCTCTGGTAGGAAGCAGAAAGATGTCCTCTTGAAGAAAGAGAGGAAAACAACATAAATTACCTGCACAGGAAGAATGCTGTTGTATTTTTATTTACACAGAGCCGCAGCTACAGTCTACAGTGCAGCTGCTGGTGCAGTTGCACATTCAGTCCTTATGCAAAAGTGCTCTCTGTTGGTAGTTTCTACAAGATAAAACCCAATTTCTTGGCCTAGATTTGGACTTTTTATAGTCAGCAGTCACTTACGGAGCTCATCAAAGTGTGTGTCCACTCCGTCTGACCCAGGGATAGAACACACAAGTCTGGCTTTGAGGAAGGTGGTCCATTTATTGGTTAGACTTCTCAGCCCACCCACATCATTCTGAAACACAACCACATACACTGTAACAAACCCATAGTCAGCGAAGTGCAGCTGTCCAACATGGCAAAAAGACTACTGTATCACAATTAATACAGACTTTGTACTTAAACACAATCTGACTGTAATGTACACAAACGGGTTTAGACTCAGAGAAAACACACAAAATTGCAACCTGACTCCGATTTCCTTCACTACTTAGGAAAATAAACAGGTCAACCACATGCCTCTGGTATGGATCTGCTTATTTAACTAGCACAAAGGAGGCTTCTTGTTAATATGATGACAGTTGGAAGTAATTGAAAAGAGAGAGGAAAGAGAAAAAGGGAAATGATGGAGAGAGAGGGGACATACAAAGGAAAGTGCAGCAAGTGAGGCAGCTGATTAATAATGCAGGTTTGATTTTAGCATATGAATTGCTGTTTTAAGAAGCAAAGTATGATTGAGGTTTGGTAAGATGGTTCAAGTGCGCCTCTTTGTCGTGCACAGAAAACTAAGACTAACTACCTCCCTATTAAACTTGGCTTGTGGTTCAACACACACAAAAGCACACTTAGGTTTAGGGGACCAAAAAAAAAATGTAAGCACTTAATGAGGATGGTTCACAATGGTGATAATCTTCAAAGAGGATTCAAGTGAAGTGGCCTCATTCCTTTTACATGCAGGGAAAAACACACTTACAGATAATGAAAGTGAAGGGAAAACACAAAGACGGAGAGAGAGAGAGCAAGAAGTGGGAGCACTGCCATTCCAGAGGAATCTCCTTCCAGTCTGCCTTACAGCTTACTCCCAAGTCATAAATACACTGAAAGCTTTTCCCTAAGAATGTAGCAAAAGACCTCTGATTACTAATAGCAAACTGCTGTGTGGGCCAGTCACTAATGACACACTGTACAATATACAAGAGGTCCCCAATCATGAATTTATCCTGCATCTGTCCTTAGTCAGATGGGAAGTGCCAAGCTTGTTTTGACCTGCTGTCAGGGGCCACTGAATGATGAGTTCCAGCTCGTTTTCTAGTCGAGACTGAATTTTCTCACTGTAACTTGCGCTGGACAACAGGATCGGCCGAACTTACATAATCCAACGTACATTAAACAAGCTGCGCTAAATTATTAAAGTTAAAACATGTGCAGTGTTAAGTACTGCTGCACAACATTGCTTTTTAACAACGTTTTAATAGAGCGCAAATACGAATACTTATTCTTTGGGGCCATTGAATGGTCCAAAGATCTTTCAGTGACATTGATACTGAGGGCTATTTAGGCAGCAGCGCTTTGAATGACCTGTCAGCCGAGCACAAAGGGGTCAAAATCGTGATTTAATGACCCTGACAGCAACACCCTGTAACTCTTTCAGAAGAATACAAAAGAAGGATGATTCAGCAAGGCCTCCTCCTGGGAAACATAAAACACTTATGTAGTGGCTAACACAAAGATCCCTTATCCAATCAGATCACTGTCAAAATTATCCTGGTCCTGTCCTGGTCTCCTGGTCCCACAACATCACACCAGTTTCTCTCGTTATTTAGTGAGTCTCAACATCCATGTCCAGTACTCTGGTTGGCTCTTTAATTCTTCCACTCACTTCTCACTCCCCTATCTATTTCCCAACGTGTTATATCCTCACCTCCTCTCTTTGCCTGCACATACTTCCCACTTTCCACACCTCTCTTGTGTAATATCTCACCTTACACACGCGAGCCACCCGAGACAGGATGCTCTTGTCGTTGCCTTCCCACGAAACCTCACGGAAGAAAAAGTATATCTTATCATCGTCCGGGTTGTAGGTGTCCGCAATGGGATGAGCAGATATGAACCTGGCCTCTGAAGACAAAGTGAGGAAAAGACAAAGAGGGGAGAGCGTCAGACAAAGTCAGGTAACAGCTTTGGCCATGTGCTGAAGCCGTGACATCACGTTAACAACACACTTAGCACATGTTTAGTTAGAATCTCGCTCTGTGTCTACAGACTTACAAAGCTAATGCTTGGCTGCGCATAAATATTCAACTTGTTGCACAGTTTGCTACATGGACTAATGCAGTGAAAGCCACAATATTTACAGTATGTTACAGTAGAAGCAGCCTTGTGCGCTCATTTGTGACTTTCAGCCTGTCTAGCAGCATCTATTATTCATCACCGTGGTGCAGATTCTTTTATTAAAAGCAGGGTTTGTGCAAATATTGCTTGTAATAATGTGCCACAATGTACTCCATTACAATTAACAATGAAATGTACTGCAGTCAAAATCTTATTTAGTACTTAAAGTACTAAAATATGGTTGTGTCTTTTGGCCATGTAAGGCAGTGGAACAAGCTACAGTATAAACACAACACTGCCATACTACCACCTTATAAAGTTCAACACTGGCCCACTTACAAAATAAGCCTGGACATAACAACATTCTTTTTTTTTTTATTGTTTTGTGAATGTAATACTGATATTCATTCTCCATTTGGCTCTATTTTGGTGAGAAAAACATCTGGGTCTGGAGCTGTAAAATGCTCAGCTGTGTTCACCAGCTTGTCTCTAAATCCATCTCTCTGCCGTTTGCGTGTTGGTGAGGTTGCGCAGTTGTTCATCAGAACATTTTCGCTAAAAAGCAAATTCCTGATGCTTCTGCAAACAAGGTCGACGGGAGCAGAGTGAAGCAAGACAGTAAACCTGCTGCAAGACCAAATTAAAGAGCTGGAATACACCGAAGACGTCCACACGTCTGAAAAGTCGTGGTGATTCTCATTAAGTCACTGAGTGACAAGTTTAATGCAACACATACATTACTTTCTTGATCCATACAGTATGTTAACTGTATGTAAGTTCTTATAATAATAATAACCCTACAGTAAATAAATGTTGCTTTATATCGTTTCTCGACTGGCTTTGTATGGACTTAAACTGTAATTCTTAATAGTTATAATTTCAAAGTGTGAGTCAACGTGGTCTCAGAATAAGAAAGAACCAACGTAGAAAACAGCAGTGAAAAGCAGAAACTGCATATTGCTGTCAGTGTCCTGATTCAGAGAGGAACTAGTCCAAAGGTTTAAGTGTTGACATCACATCAACATTAGCTCAACCCCTAGAAGTCGAGCCAACCACCAGAGGGTGATTCCCCAACTGTCACAGTTTAATGTACAACTGTTAACACACTTGACAGAAGGTCATTGTGAGTCCTGCAGCAGTGAGAAGAGGTTCCACAGGCTCACAGTAACAAAAAACACTGCAAGAAATTATGTGTTCTTTCCCTCAGCATGCCCAGGTCCAACCCATGCTGTTTACACAGAGCGAGAGAGGGAAGGAGAGACATATTAACTCCAAACATCTCTGACTGCGCGGTTGTGAAATGTGGCGACCATGTGTAAGGATTTAGATCCTGGTGACAACCCAGTGACTTGAAAACACTCGAGACTGGAGATGTATACAGAGAGGGGAAAAAAAAAAAAACTCCCTCCTCTGTGATGACTGTGCAGGCCCCATGTGTGCAGCTATAAGAGATGTGCGACAAAGACTGTGAACTTTGCGGCACACTGTAAATTCCCCTGTAGGTGTGGTTCCCATTCAGCTATGGCATTCATATAAAAGTTCCAGCTAAATGAATACGTGTGCTGTTTCCACTCCAGCGGAATGCCAATAACCATCCCGAGGGCACAGAGAGGCGCTTTGTGTCAGCGGAGAGGCTGGAAGTTTGGAGAAAAAGCAATAACAGCTTGGAGTGCGCTCGACGTGTTAATGTGGATGTGTGCGAGCTTGTGCGCACCGTTGATCCAGTAGTCTTCAGAAATGTCTGTGCGTATGTAGTGCTGATCAGGTGGGGGGCCGAGGGAGCGCGTGAACGTTGTGTCTTTCCCCAGGAAGTCCGAAGACGTTCCCGCGTACAGGTACTGATCTGCAATTACGGAGACGGCTCAATAAATGACAACATTAAAAATATTCAAATAACACATCACCATGACTTGTGATTGAAAAGTCAATGTACAGTCATTTTGGAGGTAACCATTTTATATTCACCTTAAAACAGATCAGAAGATCAATTTCACAGTGTTACATTACATTATATTTTTCCTACTGTTTCATTAGCTCACCTCAGGTAATCCATTTTTGTTTAGACACAAACATATGGAGGAGAGATAAGTAATTTTGCAGCCTGAGGAATGTCTTCTTGAATAAATAGATAAATACAAATTTACTCGACTCAACAGAAACTTGAGGTGGAAAAATGAATTTATCCCTGCGATTTTGCTACTGCGCACCAATAAAATCCTGGTACACGAGTGATAAGACAGGCAGAGGACTGCTAACATGATGGCTCTTCCTACCTGTGAGGACTGAGGTGAATGGCTGCAAGGGATCAAAAGGACACTTCAACCTGCCAGACTCCACTGTACTAGACAGCAGCTGGAACACGCCATCCTGTGGGACGGACAGGAAGATAAGGCTACCCTTTCAAAAATTGGAACCTGCCAAAAAGATTCTAGCTGACATCCACTTGCTCGCATGTGCTTTACCTCTCTGCGCCCAGTGATTTCAATGAAAGCACAGCTGGGATGGAAGGCTCCTGTCCCACAGGCGTAGACGTGTGTTCGATTGTAGTTGTGCAGAACCCTGACGAAGTTAGCGCACTCCAACTGGGTCGAGCAGGGACAGAAGAAGAACAAATCAAAATCATAAGGAAAAGTTGGGCTAAACAGAGTCTAGTCTAGATTTGACAGTGTACGGCTAGATTTACAATGTACATGATTGTTTTGTTATTTAGTTTGCTTGATATTTGTACTCACATTAGCATTTTTGCCTGCCAGCTTGCACGTTTCAACTCTGTCCCGGGCAGCAGGCCAGTGAATCTAACGACAAATAAAAGGAAAAAATAAGTGCACCCCATAAGATAAAACGATAAATTCTCCTTTTGAAAATCAAATACTTGGAAAAAACCCTCTACCATGCTACTGCAGTGCTCTGTATGCCCGTTAAAGCCTATTAAATTAAGAGTGCAATGTTTTTAAAGTGCAAAAGATTCGGAATGCATCAACCAGACTTCACGATTCACCTATAGGTGGGCTACTTGTGCACTTTAGAGTCGATTGTAACATTTAATGGATCACTTTAAAGGGTAAGCTCCTGACCCTTAAGGTGAAATAAGCTTTAATGCAGCCTAAGATCCTCCACAAGGTTCTTTTAGTGGCTCTTTATGGCTTAAAACCAGAAGCAACCAGGCCTTCAAGGGCCCCTTAACTCTGGAACTGAATAACAGAAGAGTTCTTCATCGCTTTAATGTTTGATATGTTTAGATGTTGCCTTAATTATTCATTTCTAAAATTTCTTTTTGGATTTTTTTTTCAGCCATCTCACTGCCACACGTCAATGATCTCAGTTATCCAATACTTAACACATTCAGGTGTTGGTTGGAGACAGCGACAAACGTATAATATCAAGCATCCCTTTTATGTACCCCACCATGTCCACACATGTGTTATAACAGGCTTATGTGCTTAGCGTGTTCCCTCTCCTAAGTCCTACCAAGGAGAGCTATCGCCAAACTTATTCACGGGTCGACAGAGCCTGGATACGCATGCAAACACATCAGCATCAGTGTTAAAACATCTCATGATTCCAAATCATGGCATGCCACAGAGGAATTCATATTAAAATCCAGTGTTACGATGTGATATGTGCAAACATATCTCAGATTATACATATTTTTATTAAACCAAGAATATAAAAAGATTTTGTGGCCTAGTGTGTCTTCCAAAAAGGAAGCTAACAACAACTGGAATTCCTGCTAGTAGAATTTGTGGGTGTGCTTTCGTGCCCGAGGGTCCAATTCCAGGTATGCCTCTCCATGAACCGATAATCACCAGGCTTTTATCTGTAGATCCTATTCAGTGTCAAGGGCTATTCCCAAAAGGCACAGGAAAATGAGACTTTCAGCGTCTATCTCGCTGGCATCAGTATCAGTGACCAGAGAGGCAACATTTGAGACAACTTTGAGAGCCCAACTAAGAGTTAAAACAACCAGATAACGATCAAATAAACACGCTGTCGTCCCACTTGCGGATCAATCTCAGCTGCGTAAACACACACTCTCGTCTACAAACCTTAACATGCGGCGTACGTCCAAGTGCATTTGCGTGTTTGTATAAATGTGTAAGCGCGATCGTGTGTGTGTGTTCTGTAAATCTGTATATACTTTATGTAGTGGTGTGTGTGCGTGTGCATGTCTTGACCCTGACCCCTCCAGACAGACAGCTTCAGAGCGCTGCTGAGTGAAAGGTGAGCTCTTCTCTCAAACACTACACAGCTCAGTGCATTTCAGCTCAGCAACAATGTAATGGAAAAAGAATATCTAACGTCTACCGCGCTTAATGGTAAAACAGGTATAAGTGTCACGAGGTGAAACTGAATGACTGTCTCTATAATAATGAACTCTTCACAGCAAAGAACAGAGGTTATTAGGATGTCTCAAGTGACTCCAAGCGTGAGTTTGCATGTCTGCGGGCTGGGTCACCGACAGTGTGTGGAGGAGATGCTCCATCTCCTGTTCAAACTTGAACTTCTTCCAGCACTAGCTCTCTGTCAGAGGGAGTGGAGACACTGTAAACACTTCAGAGTCTACCCAAACACCCTCCCAAATACAGTACAGCAAGTGACTGGAAGCAAAACCAAAACCAAAAGCCACTCTTCTTTTATTCTACTACCTGTATTCTTGGACTTTTTCCTATTATGAGAATCATTCCATGTAGTACTTCTGCATCGTTGTACCTTTCTAGGAGCTCTGGCCAAATGATCAGGGTCAAGCAGGTAGATGTGATCCCTGGCTCCCAGCAGAAGACGCCCTCTCTCCTCATCCAACAGGAGCGAGTGGGAATGGAGGCCATCGGAGGGGCCCAAAAACAGAGAGACACTGCCAGCTTGCAGCAGTTCTGATCCAGTAGGTGAGACGGACAGAGGAAAACAAAGAGATTAATACATCTGCACCGTAAAGAGTAAACACATGCTGTATGTTTTATGTAAGAATGTATCATCCATCATCAAATTACAGTACAGTGAAGACAGATAATGCTGTCATGTGTATCTTATTCTCTTAACTGTAATTTATTCTCTGCAACAAAATCCCAACAAGCACATTTTTGGGGGAAAACATGTCTCGGCTTGACTGGAAAGTCCGTAATCCTCCGGTGGTTCAACACCTTAGCTACACATGATAATAGAGACAAGATAAAGTAGCAAAGACCTCAACAGCACATTATGTGGATGCTTTATTTGAAATCCTGAACAGGGTATTTTCATAGTTGCTTCACTAACCATGAAGACATCTTTCAATTCATTTGGCTGTTCAGATGGGTGATTATTCACTCATTCTCATTTACTGTTGGTTGGCATCTACATAAATATGAGCTTTGGCAGTAGCATATGCATGTCATGGGTAACTGGAGCATGGATCATGATGAGCGCAGGTGGATTACCTGTTGCTCGCCCATTAGATGATATAGCTTGTTGTTGACTGCTAGTGGTGATCTTTCCAACTAAAATTCAAATGTATTGTATATATATATATATATATATATATATATATATATATATATATATATATATATTGTATATATGATGCTTTTCAACATAAAAACTAAAAGTTGGTCTGTGAACTCCTGGCTTCGAAGCTCCATAATGAAGACCGTTTTCAGGGAGCTGAATACAGACTACATTCTCGGCTCAGCACTGTGTCCTTCATCTCCTTGATCTGAGGAAATCTCTTCTATCACCAGGCTCTTTTCAGCGCGCCAGTATAGCAACATGCCTTGAATAAACACTGGCTCAGTGTGGGGGAGTCCTGTGGGAGTCACTCTGAAAGGATTGACATTGTGATTACCCTCTCGGTGTGAAGGATTGGAGAGGTTACCAACCTTTCAATATTTGAACTTCTAGGACCACTCCACACCACGCAGTTCTTCTTAATACCTCCTCCCATACACAAGCTCACATGCACTGCACCTTCACACGCACATATCTTTTCCCCCCTCCTACACACAAACACACACACACATCATGTCCACATCAAACCAAACCTCCCAGAGAGATTAGGTCCACTAGCCTTCAACTAACGGTAATCTGTTCTGTAAACACACAGCACTATGAGCGCACTGAAACAAGCCGCTTAGCTGTTGCAGCTTAACATAGTGATCCACACCTTTCTCCAAAGAAGAGAGGCCCCGACCTCAATAAGTCTTGATTAGCTCCTCTGCTGGTGATTTAGCCCAGCTGCCCTGCTGCCAACAGGCTCTATTGATAAATTAGACTTGACGTCTATATTACTGTAATGCCTGATATCGTACTACTCAGGATAAATAGGGCAATGCTTTCATTGTTTTGTCTGACAAGTTGAAATGATAGCTTGTAGTGGGAAAGATAAATTGCTCGAATGATGGTGTTTATGCATCTGCCATTTGTGCAGGGACAGATAAGGCCATTATGTTCATTAAAAGCACTCCACTGATCATTGTACTCTGCATCTAATTTAGGTGAGATGAGGTCACTGATATGATCGCAGCATCAGACTGCCATTAATATTCAATGTAGGATGTTCTATCCATAGATTCAGGGTACACACAGTAACGCCAAAGCCAGCATCAAACGCTGGGTCACGCCGATATGAAGCTGATGAAGATGTGCTTGAGTACAGCCAGATTTAATCCACTGAAAAGTGTTTTGATTTGTTGCCAATAAGCAAATACTGCAAATGCATGTCTGTAGCTTTTGATTAATACAGGTCACAAGACTAAGGAGAGAGTGACTGTTGTGTAACTTTAGCCGTGTAATCACACACTGAGAACAAAAGCCTAACAACCACCTAAGTGTGCATCATATTAAAACTATTTAAATCATGAGCAGATGATATTACTTCTCATTTGGCAGAAGGCCACGCCGTCTGTGTTGTGACTCTGGTTGAAACTCGAACTTGCGCCTCAAGGTGTGTTTTCCATAGTTCGGTTCTCGCGTTCAGAGTGAAAGGCCGTTGTTTTGGAGGCGTTCACTGAATCAGAGATGATTTCGCTTTGATCGTTTAACCCTTCACTCATTGGAGCTTTGCTTTCTCGGGAGGGCGATGTGTTGTTGTATGAAGACTGATCGCTGCTGGGTGGTGTCGCTTTTGAAGAGTGTGCAGTGATGAGATGATGACAAGATGTGTGCATGACGTGTGCACTGGGTTGGAGGTGATTTCGCTTTTGATGGATTCTTTGTGCTTCGGTCATCCTGACTAACAGAGCCAAACATGGACATTGTTCTTCTTTAACAACAGAGGAGGAAAACCACTGCATGCTGTAGTCAAATGGCCTTTCCACTGAATCAACAGCAAAGTGTAGTTAGCCGAACTAATAGTCAATACTGAGGAGCAAAGCCAAGATACACTATATAATGTTTTTTTAAAAACTTAATTTTCAGTCTCATATATCTACTCAGCTGCCCAAAAATAAAATGCAATCATATATAAAATGATGAACTACTAAGTTTTATCTACTGGTTGGCTTGGAACTAACATCAAATAAGACAAACTAAATACTGATTTAACTGCTGAGTAAACACTGTCCCTAGCAATCAGTATTCCTGCAACTACTTACATGTATTTATGTTGGACACTCTGGACATACATGTGTATCTATTTCCAGCCATACTGGGTTTTGGAAGCCTTTGAGCAGAAGAGAGCTTTTGGAAGTCGAAGTCAAACTGAGTTTACTTTTAGGTCACAGTGGGGATTCGATTTTATGGAGCAAGACTTAAGTTCATTTGTGTGGTTTCTTGGAGCTACATAGCATGAAAGATGGAGACTTTTGAAGTGAAGTTTGCACTGGAGCTGGGAATGGGGTTTAAAGGGAGCAATAATTTAGTCTTCCTCAGTGGCATGAGGCAAACAGACTCAAAGCTAAACACATGGACACAGTGCACCTTGCCAGAGCCAGTTAATATATACACAACAACCTCCTATGGCGAAGCTACATCAACATAAAGTGTATTTATATGTCTTATCTTGTCTAGACATGTGTAAAGGAATGAACTGCAATAGTGTATTTAATTTTTACAAATTCAGCCTCAAATATTGAAAATATATATTTTTATGTTGATGAGAAAATTAATAAACTGTCTTCTTACTTTACAAAACATGGTCCGATTCCTGTGCTCGCAGGAAGTGACTAAGAGGAAATTATGAAGTGAGCTATTGTACCAGTAAGAGAGTCTTAAATCTCTGACTGTACTTTACAGTGATGTTCCAAAGAGACAGTGGAGACAAAATGCTACATGAAGAGACAGAGTTAGATGGGTCTGTAGAAGACGCACACTAAAAAGCTAATGTACTGTGAGCTTAGTTTGGTTTGGTTATAATTAGAGCTATAACTCCAGCTAGGCATGAAAAGTTGTTGGCATGAGATATAAATATATTTTCAATTCAATTCAAGTTTATTTATACAGTGCCAAATCATAACAGACTCATCTCAAAGCTCTTCACAAAATACAATATACAAAATGACTTCATATTACTCAACATTTTATTACAAATGCAATGCAAAATAACATGAAAGCTTTAAAGTGCATGTAAATATGTAATAAAACTCAGGCAAATCAACAATATTTCAGGTCTTACCTCTGTGACTGAGTTTGACCCTGGGGAAACTCTGTTTGATGGTGGCTCCAAAAGGCAGGGTGGCCAGCAGCAACAATCCCACTAATGGGACCCCTGGATGGGATAGTACTTTAATCCTCTTCCCGCTGGCGTCATGATTACCGCCAGACATGAAGTATAGCGCCCCAACTTCATTCAGACTCTGCTTACCAGAGTCTTCTTTCCTCATGGTGTGTGGAGTGGTCTTGTTCTGTTTTCGCTCTGTCCTTTTCTGCAAACCTGGAGGGAGACCAGTGTAAGCTAGGGAGGAGCAATCATAAGTACATGTATGTGTGTGCATGAGTGTGTGTGTGTGTGTGTGTGTGCAGTCTCATCTAACTTCACACAGGACGTGTACACAGGTTTTCTGTTGCGGCTATTCACCATGGAGCCCTTCAGGCATGTCCCCTCTCTTTACCCACCCATCAGCTGTTGCCTGCCGCTGGTTTTCCTTTTGTGTCACTTTTAAATCTGTTTGCCCAAAACAAAGGTCAGGCTAACAAAACAGTCGCATTCTAGTACCTGTCACCCAGCGATGACTCATTTATTTTCTCTCTACTCCATCTTCTCTTCACATCAATAACACATTTAATTTTTTACCTAAATAATACTTCCCAACAGTTCCAGCAAAGGCTGATGACAGTGTCAACTCTTTCATTATGTCCTTTGGAGGACTTCTTAGGGCATTAAAGAGCAAAGACAATAGTTCAAACTCTGTGAAAAGTGAGCTCCATGTGTGCAGTCCCGCAAATGTGAAAATGCTTGAATGAAGTGCTGTCAGTGTTGCTCTTGTGTTATTTTTATTAGTAACACTATATAAGAAGACAAGTAAGAATGAAATCAGGAGCTAAGCATAAAATCCTTGCACTCTGGATTTTATGGCAAAGAATCAGCTTTCACTTATAAGAAATATTTATGAATCTGCATTATCTGTTAAAACATAAACTGTTCTTCATGTAAAGAGATCATTAGCATAACATCGGTAGTAAGTTTATGGGGGGGGGGTCGATGAGTCATACCAAGTTCTCAGTTTGCCTTCATTCCTGCACATTCCACGGCCGTCTAGCTACTAATTAACCCCGAGAATCAATGAAGAAATTAATGAATGCATCAAAAGAATGCCAACACCCGTCAGGCTTATCTCCCTCATTACTTTTCTTCCACCCTCATCTCAGATAACACACATCAACCCGTCTTCTGACAATATAAACAATGTCAGCCTAAAATTAATAGATCTGCTGCGGCGAACACGCTCACATATCTCAAATGCCGGAACTAAGCGTGATGCAAACACCATTAAGGTCAAATGTTGCCTATGAAACACCTGCAAAGTTATAAGTTATATAATGTCATTTATGCATTCTGCACATATCTTCTTGCTTGCCTATACACACTGATTTGCATTGCATGATCAAATGCACAATGGCATGATGGCAGATAGGTACAAGCTGTGAAGGTACCAGCCGTTTCACTTAATTTATTTTTCCAGTCCAGTTTTGTCATCTGGTGTTTGAAACAGAGTTCATCACGGAAAATCAGGTCAGAGTAACGCCCATCCCAGTGCCCCATTATCTTTCAACTGGAGACACGGTTTATTTAAAATGACAAGGTAAGGCCTCTTCACACATTTGGGGTTAGTAATACAGATTTAAGCTGTGTGTGTGACTGATAAGATATCAGCAAACAGAGTGAGGAAGTGTGACGGTTTCAATCTGTGCAGTCCTTGCACACTTTGTGAATGACAGTGATTGTGCTGGTAGGCGGGGAGGGCTCATCCTTTCCACAGTATCTTCAGGCGTGCAATGGCACGATTTCACTCAAGTGAGTGACGTAATGAAGTAATGTAGCTCCCTTCACCACCTGAGTGCCTCCATCTATCAGGCGATACAGGCCTGCGCAGCGACCCTCCTGACGAATGCCCCCAAACAAAAGAGAATGTTCAAGTATAAGAAGAGGAGCATGAGAAGGGGGTGACAACATGAAATCGACATGCACTTGAGCAGGAAAAGACTGAAAACCTACCAGAGAGAGTGAATAATTGTTATCGAAAGAGAGGTAGAGAAAAAGAGTGGGTGAGAGACAGAGGTGAGAAAGAGGTGAAACAGACAGGTTGTGCCATGTGGTTTAAGCGAACGCTCCTGTTTCCTGGAGTCTGGAGGAGTCCCTGTTGTGTTTGGCAGCATGGCCGGCACACGGTGCAGGGGGTGATGGGAAACAATCTTGATGGCAATGGTGACAGATTTAAAACTATCAGCCAATACAGTGCTGCTGACGTGATCTCAGCCCAACATACTGGATAGCACCTTATAGATTTCACAGTTTTTTTTGTGCTCCGACAAATACAGTATACTGTACTATGTGTGCCACAAAATGTCTATTCAACAACAGTAATTAATCAACTACTGTGTGGCTCAAAATCTAGAAATCTGCATGCTATTTAGAAACATTTAATCATCAAATTTTTTAAAAGACACATATTCCCTATAGAAGCTGTCAGGAGTGGTGAGGAAGGAGCAGATGGCGATGAAGTGCTCTGACCATAGACATTCTCACACAGAGACCACCTAATGAGGCATTTAGCAATCCAGGTGCCATGTAGAGTACACTATTATCGGGCCTCTCCATCTCCGTGGGACAGAGTGCATTAGCACAGCTATTTGTCTTTATTCCCTGACCACAGGCACTGACCTGGCAGAAAAACAAAGGTAATTGTTTCTAGCTTTCAAGACATTAGTTGTTTTTCTTGGCAGCAGTCAATCATAAGGAATAATAAGGAAGCAATAAGGAAGCATGCAACTCCCCCGTGAGTCTGTGTGAATTCATGTCTCACAGGAATAATACAGGACTGCCACTCGGCTGCAGTGTTTGTGTAACACAAACACTGCAGCATACACACTACAAGGACCATTACATTTTAAAGTTGTTCTGCTGGCTATAACCAACGCTATGTATAGCATTAAAGGATGAAACAACAATGTTCACACACACACATGTGTTATTCTTTGGTACTGTAATATACAATTTATCTGTTTTAAACACAAACATTACTTCATCTCAGAAGTATATTTATCAGCACAGTATGTGTATGTGATCAAGAAAGAGATGAAACTAATGGAAATTGGAAATGCTGTAGTTCCTCTCCATGGATTAAAACAGGGAATCTTTGCAAATTGGAAAATCTGTGTTTTTAGCAGCTATTTACCTTTTTAAAAAGTCCTATAATCAGTTATCTGAACAGCTAAACAACTATAGCATCCTGCCAGCTCACTGCACTGTCCTACAGTTTACAGTACATGGGGATTCTTTGGGGAAAATAACCGTGCACCTTGTTTTGCATCAAATAAACACATCCACAAAACCACATTAAAAATACCAGGCGCCAAAACCCCAATCAAATTCAGACAAGAGAAAATTCCAGTGGCATTCCCTCTGTTTAGGGTGTGAAGCGTCCGTCTGTGGTGATTAACCAATAGAGACAGATAAATTCCAACCCTGAGGTGCTGTCTGTCCACATTTTGTCCCTCCCTATGCTCTTATCTAAAAACACTGGTAAGAGAATACTCTGGGCTACCGCTGGTACGGTAACCAAATACACCAAAGCCAGATAATAGTACGTGAGCTGCCTTTGTTAGAGATTTGTTTTATGTTTAATGTTGCAGTTTAATCCGCCAGTCTTGTCAGTCGAAGCCAGAGCCCACAGCTCCTCTGCTCCGCCACAGGCAACTGAAAACACTGCCAGCTCAGGTTTGCTGTCACACCAACACAAGGGTGAGAGAGTGGGGGGTGGTGGGAAGTGACACTGGATCTGTGGATTAACCTTCTATATAGAGAAAATGAAACCGGAAAAACATAGAGTGGAAACAAAGTTGATTAGCTATAAAAAGCACAAAACAAAACCAAGTAACTAAGAAGGGATAGAGACAAATGTGCCGATTGGTTTGTTAAAGGACAACGAAACAAGTAACTCTACACATGTCGAACAGGACATGACCCGGGCATGCATCTTTGAAAGTGTATGAGTGGCTGCATGAATGAACATATGTGGGTGTAAACTAATACCATCGTCAGGACGGCAGATGGGGGCAATAGGGCATGAAAACAGTGACTGACAATTGTAAGTGCTCTCACTTGTCTCCTTATTACCTCAGGATAAAGGAGTGTCACTATGATTTGGTGCTAGACAAATAAACTGAATGAAACTGAAATGAGAACACGCCTGTGTGCTTTGCAACAGCTTTTCTCAAGAAAGTCACTGTCTTCTATAAATGTGGGAAGAGCTTCTGTTGTTCTTTTGCAGCCTGGGAAGATGTTGTTTTGCAGTTAGCATCACACCAGCCTCAGCACATTTCATTACTGACAGGGAAAAACAGAGGCCACAGACCTGCAGGGCAGGGCCAACGCAGCCCGGCCGTCTGTCTACAAGTCATTGGCACCTAGCTGTTGTAGACTCTCTAAATATACTAACATCACACAGCAGCTGTCTGTCTGTACTGAAGGATTCAAGAAACAGTACCGTATAAGGCTAAAATGTGCAAAATGGATTTGTTCAAATTACACGTTCCACCCACAACCCGTTGTGTTTTGCGAAAACAGTTGTTCATTTTGATCACTATCCTGGAAAAAGCCTGAGCATCAACTGCGTGACGCTGTCACACAGTGCAGGAATGGTGCTGTAGGCCATTTAAAACAAGCAGAATATTGATTTTTTCTTTTTTCCTCTGGGGGTAATGTTGGATCAGTTCAGGCACGCCGTACAGAACAGGAGTGAATTACTGTAAAGCACACAGGAGTCAGGGTTAGCACTGCAGGGCTTTCCACTGATTGATATAGTGAATGACAGAACCCACATGTCCTACCAAGATGCTCACAAAATGACTTATTATCAAATCTACCCTCGCAATCGCACAGACAGATGAGATTAGGATACAGCTGTAGCCACAAAGTGTGTGGTCACTTGTTAAAGCAGTGGTCCTCTTACCACATCCCCAGTCAAGTCAACTTGTGACTGGCTGCGTACAGTTACTGGAAACCTTGTACAAGTGCAATCGAATACAGCTGTTATCATTCATTAGTTTTGGTTAGTTTCATACACTATGCTTAATGTACTGTAGAAGTGTTTCAACATTTTAGAGGAAAAAAGAGTTGTTAGTTCACACAGAGCAGAGAGTCCACAATTTGCTACTTGTCAAAGCACGATAGACTAAAATCCTGCCATTCACACAACTTCTAATACTGTAAAACAATGTACAAATACCTCATAATAGTGAAACATAAAATACGGGCGCGCTGCCAACTGCATCAAATGGCTTCAGAGAACAGAATGACTAATGCATGAATCATATGAGATTTCTTTAAGATGACATGTTGGAGTTAGGCACATTCAAATCCCAGTTTTTCAGGGTTGAAATTGAGGAAAATCTGTAAGATGTCCCGCAGAACTTTTAGAAGTTGTCGAGAGTTTGACAAAAGTCTACATAATATCTATAATAAATTAAAAAAAAAACTATTATCAGACTTCAAATCTCTAAACAAACTCTCAGAAACATTAGATGAAGGGAAATAAATGAAAACCTGCCCTGATGGATGTGCTGTCCATCCAGGAGCTCAGTGTCAGCTACATGCACTAGGCTCTGCACAGAGTACCTGACACGAAGCTCTACCTTTGGGAAACCTTCAGCAGCACCTGTATCATCGTGATTGTCGATTCCCTGTGTTTGTTGTCTTACCTGCGCGCTTCAACACGTGTCCCCGCGCTGTGGACAGCAGCGTCCCTCTCCCCCCAGTGACCCGACGAGCGGACTCTCACTCACACTTGCGCAACCTCGTGCTGAGCAAAAGAGAAGTGAGTGGACGAAGTGAACACTTGGACTCCGCTGCTCTTCACTGTAGTTAAAGGCGGACTGGCGCTCTTGAACTCTGCAGGGCACTGCGCTGGAGGACGCCTGGGGAAAGACAGACGGTGAAGTCACTGCTGCTGCTGCAGGGGAGGGGCCCTCAGCATCTGTCTCGCTGCCAGCCAGGACTAAACTGACACCTTGATGGCCAATTTCAATCTTCTGGTTTGTAGATGAGGCTTATTCCGAAATAGACTATTACTGTTTTGAGTTCACGGCTGGTAAATTGATTGGTCATGACTTTGTGTGTCATGAAAAAAAAACAAATAAAAAAAAAACAACCTGAAAAGCCAAAGGTGGTTCTTACTAACAGCACAGTCTATAAAACATTGATTAAACACCAATAAAGATATTAATATTAAGCCTTTATTAAGGGTGCCTAACTGGAGCACGGGTAGATATGACAGATAAATGATAGATACAGTGAGCTCACTACATTGATTTGACTCGCACAGACAAAAAATAAGAATATTTGAATATCTAAAAAGGACGTAGTTATTCGCAAGACTGTGGGAGTTCATAATAAAAAAAATGCATGTTATTGCCACTAGGATAATACCCTTATGTATCCTATAAAGGTCTATACTGATCATTCTGAACTGTATTTGGGTCCACACAGGCAGTGTATCCTGCAGGGTGGGCTGCCTTTACCACACGTCTTCTAGACGGGAGCATGCAGTCTCAATCCCTCTGCTGATTTCGAAGTAAACACGGATTCCTTTAGCACGCTCCTCGTTGTGCACACAGACACGAGTCAGTCCAAATCCACACATCATTTTTCTTTTAGCAGAAGTTGTGGAAGCGCCAGAGCCAAGTACACACAGAGGTCACATTCATTCAACATGAGAGCTGTAATGTTGGACCCAGAAAAGAGAGCAGTGAGTCCCACTGCGATGAGATGGGATATGCTTGTTGTTGGGCTTGGACTGGTGGTACTTAACGTGCTGCTGCTCTCAATCTGGGTGTGTAGGATCAGCAGATGTGACTGGAGCCCAGTTAACAGAGAGGATAAGGTTCTGGGTTCACAGGTTAAAACGGTGTCCTCCCTACCCATAGGGAGGTTTGGTGTCAGGGTGTGCACTTCCTCAGGACAACTCCCTCCGTCACATACACACACACACAAGCACACACACAGACAAAGACAGACAGAGGAAAGCCATTAGTGATGAGCTGAAACATTTGTAAGCTCCAGCAGTGTCGTGGTTGGATTAAAACTGGGGACATTGCAGTTTATGCCCAAGGCCATGCAATAGAGGTTAAGATGTTCGCAGGTGTTTGGAAATTATTTGCAGCCTCTTTGCAAAGTCACAGTGTAGTCATGGTATCACAGACGAGGGTGATGCCCACAGTGGTGCATGGTACATTGCTACCACCAGAGCATTATCTACCTTTTGTTGGGTGGACAGTTCAGAAGAATGTTTGGCAGATTTCCCAGGACAGCTGTCAAGTTATTTAACAATCAGGAGAAAAATCAGTGACCGACCAGCAAGTGGTCCGTTTGTCCAATTAGAGGCAGAACTGGTTCATTGACATTTGACTGAAGGATTTATTTTCTATCATTCATTTTTTAACCTTATTTAGGTGACATTTGTCCCAGAAAAGCAAAGTGAACGCGTGGTTCAGCTGTGGTTAAAAAAATCTGCTAATGTTTGGGCTTCATCTTGAACATACGTATATATATGTCCACACTGCACATGCTAATTGTCGTCCCCCCCCCATGTGAACTACTTACGAAGTGGTGGCTTGATTTGTCTATTTCTACACCTGTTCCTTGATATAGAGTGTGACTGATCTGAGGAGATTATGCAGTGCACGACATGATAAAGCAAACCAAAGAATAGCCCCGTAATCCCCAGTCATTTTCTACAGTGTTGTTATACAGTTGATCCTCCATTAAGGAGGATCAGCCGTTCGCTCTGGATGAGGTGGGGCGCTGTAGAAGTGTGAGATCAGCAGTTAGTTGTTTTCAGACAATATGCCATCTTGGAAAGCTCTGGTATTCTATTTCCATCTCCAAAATCGTGTTGATATTGCTAAAATGTACACATCTGAGGACTGTGAACATTAGAGGAGGAGGAGATGTTAGTCAGAGAATCGCTCATTCAAAGGGATTAACGCTCAGCAAATTGGACACACTTTCACTGGTACAGTACATGACGTGTTTGGTATATGTAAGTGACTTATATATCACTTCACATTGTTTGGTCCACGTCCACTGTCTCTTCATCTTTAGGATTTACTAAAGCACTTGGCAGCTGTTAATACATTGTAGGTTCAGTTACAGTCAGTGAGATGAAATGCTCTCTAAAATGAGGTGAGCATTGACAAATCTTCATAAACCTGGGCAGTAATGTTCCATTAGTAGGTTTGCAGTCCTCAACGGTATAAAGAAGGAAACAGCTTTTCTTACATACTTGTGGTGGGAGGAGGGTTTGTGCACATTCACACACACACGGCGTATGTTAGAGTCCAGAATGTGGCGCAATCTGTGAGTAATTTCTAACAGTAATCACGAAGATCTCCAGCGAGAGGGTAGACAGCAAGGCCTGGTCACCCAGGGAGTGCCTGCTCTACTTGAGACACACATACGCACACAGGTCTCTGAGCTTAGCGCCAATAGACTTGAACTGATTAACTAATCTTGATTACCCCTTGTTGCCACCAGGATAGTAGTGCTCTAAAACGACTGCAGCAGAGCAAATTATCACTGATTGTTACTTATCGATGATTAGGGATAAAGATCGTTAATTAGATCTCAACTAGACATGTCAACAAGCATGGAAGGACTACTGAGTGTCTGCAGAAAATCTAACCCAATCTAAACCAATTTAACAGCTGTAGACAACAAGGACAAACAGAGAAAACATGTTCAGAAAGTGTGATGCATTTACTGTAATAAATATATAAAAACGAATATCCATATCCACCATGCAGACAAACTTTCAAACTATTGTCACCATACTTCTGTGTTATAGTTAAGTTGGGACCGACACTCACAGTGCACTTTTTATCACATGGCTGCTTTTCACACTATGGGTGTCACGTTGCTTATAGATCCAACTAAATCTGTCTCGGTGCAACACGATTTTACAGGTGCGGTGGTGAATGTTTGTGGAGTCACTCAGGTAACTTGAGACTTTATGTATGTTATGAGACTATTTACTGTTACTGTGAAGAGGAAATGTTCAATTTTATACCTCGTAAATTTGATCTCATTGTTGTATTTGCTTTCCAGGTTTGACATTTAACTTCATAACCTCATTTCCTGGTCCATTTACATTACAACATTATCACGTTGCCTATAACTTCACAGTCCGTTCTTCAGAATAAGTCGTTTCACCACTGACATATAAAGACATTACATTTTACTGCTAATATTAAACGTCCACTGCTTTTTATCAGTAAAAATAAGTCAGTACCTTTTTCAACACTAAGTTGCACATCCCCTCATCATTTTACCTGCGTAACTTCCCGTAAAACCTTTCTCACATCTCAATAGTTTTGAAATTTTTAAACAAATGCTGCTTCTCTCAGGCATGAAAAATCTTTTTCAGTGTAGCCATCCCACTGAGTGTTTTCTCTCACTCCAACACACACACGCACACTGACCCAAACAAAACTCCACAAGACTGAATTTCTTTGGCTAAATAGGAGGCAAACAGTCACAGCTTCAAAGATCACAGTCATACAGTCTAAACAAGAAAACCACAGCCTGGTGAAACGCATTTTCCGAAAACTCACATGCACACACTTCGATATGCACGTTGCAAAATTTGGCAACACATACCAGCAAAAGTAAACACTAAACAAACAGACTGTAACTGCAGCAAAAACATAGAGGTAGACGTGAACGCTGAGATTATTTTTTTTCTCTCTCTGTCTGCATTCTGTTTATTTATGTTTTGGGTTTGTTGGTGATTGGCAAGTGTCTGAGCGTGTGATTATTTATTTATTTATTTCCAACAGGAACTTGCAGTTTTGTGGCTTCCAAGGGCAACAAGTAGGAGTGAAGTGACCTGTGCGTGGGAACAGGTGGAACGTAAGAGAAAAGATGGAGGAAGTGTGAGACATCAAGAATGTATTTAAAAAAGTATGCTTCAGAAAGAAAAAACTATCATCAAAGTCTAAAGCTTGACACACAGGGAAACTGATTCTAGATGACGAGTGTAAAAAATGCAGCCATGAATAAATCTGTGTTATTTTTTTTGGTTATTTTAAAGGTGAAGTTTCTGGAAAACTCACATAGAAAGAAAACCACCTGTAACTTAGTCTGTATTTTCTTTGTCTCTTGTTGCATCTCTTCTTTCTGATTATTAGCCGTCTCACATCCCTGGATACCAGCCAGCGAACAGGATACTCCCCCGAACAGTAAAAGAAGCCTGTTGACCCTATTCTGGATCTGAAATCAGTCAGTATGCATGAATCAACAAAAAGGGGGAATAACAAATATCTCACACAGATACAATGCAGTGCTAAATTGTTGTGAAGAGCTGCCAATGTCAGCATCACTGTCTCTGAAACGCTTTGCTTTTCTGTGCAGGAGAGAAAAGGAAAGTACCGATCATGAAGGAGGGAGGGGCCGTCCTAGGAAATAGATGGCTGTTATCTTGCCATTAGTTGTAAAGATGAATGTTGTTCTAAGGAAAATCATCATCAGAAACGGGTGTAACAGAAATTCAAACTCACAGATGTTAACTTGAACTTCATATCCCACTGAAAGCCCATACAGCCCTTACTTAACCATGTACACTGCAGCTGCCATCACGTTTATTTCTATCCAGATGAAATAGCTGACGCCTGTCCACGTACTGTATGTCCGGGATCTTGATAATACTGTATGTGGATCTAATCTAAATTAATCAATCGCACTTCTTAGGAGAAAGAGGAGAAGACAAAAAGAAGCACTGATAGAAGGATAATGAGTAAATTAGGCCTTCAGGGAATGGAGCTGACATGTAGCCTCAGATGGTGTGGGGGTCTTTGAACAAAACACACATAATAACATCCTCCCCTGCGTAGTGTGTGAGTGTAGAAGTGTGTGTGTGTGTGTGTGTGTGTGTGAGATGTGGCACAGCTGTGTTCTGTATAATTGTATGAGTGAGACCTCACCTCTCTTGATCAGCTGGGCTCACTGTGTAAAAAACATCCAGGTTCTACAGGTTTTCAGTTGTCGATTCCATTATCTTCCTCTGCTTCTACCAGGTTAGAAGAAAAAGTGTGTGTCACTGTGACAACTCTCAACGTAGGAAATCCACTTTATGAAAATACCACAGAAAATAAAACCTCTCTCAGCCAGTATGTTTGACGCCACCATGTTATCCACTGGTCATAGGGCATTCGACTTGTGCTGTCGTCACGGGTCAGATGCTGGCAGCAGCCAGTAACTGGCAAAGGAAGTGGAGACAGGAGACATGTGTGCTCTACTTCCTGTCAGATGACTTAATTGTTGTGTGCCAGTGGGGACTGTGATCTTTTTTCTTTCTTTTTTTTTTTAGCTCTTGCTCTCTCTTTTATTCATCTTACCGCTTTCCATCTCTTTTTTTTCTGTTTCCCGGCTACATTGTTGACATGTGATTCATATCTACATTTCAAGGCCATCAAATGGAGCCGTTGGCTAGATAGAGAAACCTCGGGGGGAGAGAATAGACCGCAGAAACATAACGATGCCTGTGGCCCTGAATGTGCTGCAGGCGTCTCGCAGCTTACCAAACATCACAGCTCACTCAGTCAGGGGTAGTGAGATGGAGACAGGACCCCTTTAAAGATCACGTCTGGATTTGACATGCCAGTGTAAACACACCAGCGAGCAATTACCATACGTGTGTGTGTGTGTGTAACACTAGGTCATCATCTTCAAGATAGTTCTTTGGATAGAACAAGTGTAAATTCAATCAATACCTTCTCATGATATACTGTGTATGTATAGTATTACTGTAGCTGCACACTACACACGTGTGTGGGGGGGTTGAAGGCATTTGGGAGTATGTGTTTCAGTATGTCAACTCTCTGCATTGCCTGAATGATCATTTCAAATCACCGCTGCATCCTGTGCCGGCTTCAGCTTGTAATTGTGGTCACTCGAGCATAAAGAGCAAGAGAGAGCAAGTTACTAAAGCGCTGTAAGCGTTGCCAGTGACCTCTCTTTTGTGACGGCTTTCCTTTCTACTGCTTCGCTGTGCCTCAGATGAATCCACTCAAATAAAGACCACAACTGAGCAGAAATACCAGAAATGATTTACTCCTCCCTCCTTTACCGGGAGTCTGATGGGACGTGCCAGCCACTAGCCAAAGTGGTGTTATATGATCAAATTACTTTAGCTCTAATGTTCTTTACACTCTCACTCTTATTCTTCGACACTGATCATTGAGCCAGTTGTTGTTAAGTCTGTATTTCTTCACCTATTCATTACACCAATGGAAGGCATTTACATGACTTTCATTAGGTCTCAGAAGAACACATTGACAATATTGTGCGTGCCAGTGATGCGTAATTTCCATATGCCTTAATTCTACCTTAGTTGTGTTTTTAATCTGCTCCTTCACTTTGAGTAACGCTCACTGTTGAAGTCTGGTCAGTTAGAAACCATAAATCACTCTATTACAGTATTTCAACCAATTGAAAGCAATTAAGGGCAGTTAAGCACCCAATTACCAACACATTCTGGTTATTGTAGACCTCTGCATCATTACAGAAAGGTTCAGTGCTAATATAGTCCCAATCTATGCAGAGGTGATTCAGAATGTCCCTTCCTTGCACTATAAATGTGGGATTTAACAGACCAATTTGGACTAATTGGAAACAATTCACAGCAGTTAGGAGTTTCAATAAAAGTAAGGCCACTTATGGAGCAGATCTGTGGGCCTCAAGTTGGAAGCACATAACAAAGTGCTGGGTTGAAGGGTCCAACACCAGGGTGGGAGAAATTAGTAATTACAGGTATGTGTGTGTGTCTGCATGAGTGTATCTGTATTCATGCAGGTATATTTGTAACAAGGCCCTTTGAGAGAGTCTTGTGTGGTACCTGACTGGCTCAACGGACCAGACTGAACTATAAAAACACCGTCTCCTCCATTAGGCCATAATGAGCATTGTGTCAGGCTGCTGGACGACTGCTACCACACAGTTCAAGCCTTCAGTGGAGAGGAAATGAGGAGTGATCGGTACAATGACTCACTGTGGAGTGGAGGTGGCACTGGGACAAGCCAGAGATGTATGCTAAGAGTTGTGGTAGTGGTCCTTATTAACCTGCAGGGTGCTGGTGCTGAAACAGGAAGCCACTTGTAGCCTTCTGGTCTCTCTCACTTTCTCTTTGTGTGAGGCTGCATATGGGACAGATAAAAGTAGCAGCTATATTTTTTTAAATGGGGAATTTTACTCCCTGGAATCATTCTTACCACAACTCTATTTTAGCACCACCACCTTCTGCCGTCCTGTCACAGGCCGGTAACACCTAATTGTGCTGTGCAACAATAATCTTGTGTGTGTGCCTGATTGCATGAATACAGATGGTGTATTGTGTGGAAGGGCATATGTAGGGTGAATAAAACGAAACAACTTCTCGCCTCTGATTTCTCAATGCTACAAGAGCTATGGGATGTTTGGATGTCCTAATCAATTTTTAGAAGTTGTTACTTGTTTTGTAATTATATTATTTCAATCTCAATGTAAGAAAACTGTGGATTATAGTGTGGTGTGTGCTGACACATTAATTTGAATGACTTTAATGCAAATAACCAGAGAAACGAGCAATAAACAGAGGGTAGTGAAAGAGGAGGCAAAGAGAAAAGGGGGGCAGGGCAGTGATAAAACTTTGAAAATAAAACCTTTTATCTGCTTTTCATCTGCAGTAATGGTCATTAGCTGAGTTTGTGCTAGCTCGCAGTAAATTTTCAACCTTTTGAATCACAAGGTTGCTATTTGGAATCGCTCTAAGGAGCCGGTTATAAATCTGAAGAGTTTTATTTTTTTTCCTCACAGGATAGCTCATTAGATTTGCCCAGTTCAACTGAAACCAATTCCATATGGCTGTTAAGAGAAGCAACTCAATTAGTAAGCTAACAGGGTCATATGAGGGCATTAGGTTTCAAGAGAGCGATGGACAGACTGAAAAGTGGAAGCTACACATGGTGGTGAACCAAACATAGTTTCCTCGTGTCTTTATATGAATATTAATGGTCTTCTTGGTTTTCAAAAATGTAACAAATGGGATAAATGCGAATATGATAATGTTCATTATAAAGTATTTGTGACTATTTAGGCCAACATATTACTATTAAAATAACAGTTGAACCTTTTGGAAAACAGGTATTTGTTTTCTTGCTGAGAAAAGATGAGAAGATTGAAAATGGGATGATAGTCACCACTTGGTAAACCAAAATTTGTCCACTTTGTTTTTTGTATAGACTAAACAATCTAGATTTTCTGTGTTCATTGCTTTAGAGGGGCACATCCTACTTCCAGTCTTTACTCTAAACTACACTAACTGTCTGACTGTAGAGTCATATTTACCATATGACACAGCACAGACTGTTCCCGACTCTCTGCAACAAATTAAATACATGCATACATACACTTTTTTTACAAAAGCATCCCACTATTCCATCTAATTGTTGTTTGTCAATGTCTCAAAGTAGCATTTGTTTATAGGGTTGCATCTGCTAAAATGAATACATTTAAATTTTTACTAACAATTAGTCCCCTCAAGCCATCCTAACATTCCTCTGGCCTCAACCCTGACCTTAAACTTAAAGCCCCACAAACAACCCGTAGCTTTCCCTCCTGCCCCCCTCAACCCCACCTTTTAGCCCCCTCCGTCTCTAAACCAGACCACCTGGGAAACTGTCTCTAGTGTCTGCTTTAACCTCTGTACCTGTTTGAAGATCCCAGCATGAATCATGACCTCATTCTGGTGAGTTAATCACATCACAGAAAGCAATGATCCTCACAGGAAGCAGGACGGAAAAACCAGGAAGTTCAGACAGAGGGAGAGCCCAAGGCTGGTAATCAATCACTATGTATCTGGCATGAGGTCACCTGCCTAGATATGCCTGTGTGTTTGTGTGTGTGTGTGTTTTACAATTACAAATTATTTGTTTCAGACTTTGGGAATCACCACTAGAAGATAGGCTCTCATCCAGGTTCGGTAAAATAGACAATCAACAAGAGACGATCAGAGAAGATGTGTCGTCACTGTAACCCCTAGTTCAGTTTTGGCTTCACTTGCACTCATCCTTTAAGGAAACCTCATTCCTCATACCATGAGCAGCATGCAGTAATAAGAACATACTAAGATAAGACGCATGCTTTTTCCATGATTCTTCCTACTGTCATTATAAATGTTACATGACCTTCATCTCTGCGGTTTGTGAATGTAGCACGACCCCTTGTTTCCATGGTTACGACGTGGCACCGTCCAATTAGCAGCAGCACTCTGACTGACAGGTAGACAGAAAAAGAAAAACTTTTCTCGCTCTAAAAGGGGAACAAAGGTAACTGGGATGAAATGGTTTCTATTTTACCATCTACCTTTTTTCTTTTTGTTGGTTTTGTTTCTGTCTCCTTCGTCATCACTTCATCATCACACTCTCTTCTTTTCTGAATTTCCTACACTACATACCTACCTAAAGTTTCAAATACGTTGCTCTTTTTCTCTGTATATTTCAATAGTAATATTTCCACTCCTTTTATTTTAAATAGATTACACATTGCAGCCTCTCTACTCCTGTCTGATTGAGCCTCAGTATTTAAAAAGCCTGTAAACGTCTTCCAGTGCTCACTTTGTCTTGTTAAAGCCATACGCATTTTATTCTTATGAGAGACTGTATTCAGGTTTATCATTTGCAGTAAAACTAGAGCACACTCCTTCAATCCCACAATCCCTCAGGGCAAAAACAGAAGAACGCAGACTGTCAGCATAGAGGAAAACAACTAATCCTGCGGCCTGTGGCATGTGTCGTTAGTGAGAATTGAAATAGATTAATTCCCTCTGCCTATGGTCTGCACGATCAGATTTTGGCTACACAGCAGTAATAAATCACATTAATATGGAATGTATTTCATTTGATTAGCTTCCTGTTCACGTGCACACACACACACACACACACACACACACACACACACACACACACACACACACACAAAGGCTGGTGCATGCATGCAGGGAAAGGTGCTTGCATTTTTCAGCAAATAGCTCTGGAAATTATTATAGTGTTCATGTAGTGTTCACATTGAGTCATAGGCAGCTTGATACAGCACACCTGTTCCACTAACACATTGGCTGAATGAAGGTACAGGGCAGGTCTGTAAAGGCACACTCTCCTGTTGTTTATAACTTTTCCAAACCCTCTGTCTACCCTTTCTGTAAGGCCCTCTAATGGATATTTCTGCTTTCTATGGTAGATGTACTGTATCATTATATGTGACATGTCCTCTTTTCATCAGACCTCCTTACCGTGCTGCAAATGTGGGTTCATTACGTGTTTAAGTGTGTTAGAATCCAAGTCATGGACTGAATTGTTTTCATAGTGTCTCCATTACCGTCAGCTCTTGAGCAGGTCTGAGAAAGTGTAAAACACGTTGTCAGTTAAAGCCTCCAAAATACAGCACATGTATAAAATGTTAGACACTTATGAGGTGACTGGCCCGAGTGTTTTGTCTTAACTCAAACCATAATTTTGTCCTTGGATTCTTTAAAGGCAGCACCAAATTCAGCTGTGCTGCGCAAAGAGTGACACATATGCTGTGTGACCTTGTTCCAGCACATATATGCTATGTCCCACAGGAATACTTGAGCAATTTAGGAAATATGCATATTTGTGATGTGCTTTAACTTAGCATAAGATGTGGAAACAGCCCCTCTGAACCACGTTATATGTAGTTTGTTCGAAACAACCAGTTGTATCAAAGAAAAAGTGGTGAAATAAAAGAGTTGTAGGCTGTATATTGGTTTAATCTACAGTTCCCTCTTGACTAATGTTTGGTGTGTTTCCATTTAGCTCCACCTTTGTTTCACCTTTGCAGCTGCAGCGTGATGTATCTTGGTGCATCGTGGAGTGTTTCATTTTTTCACTGCTAGTTTTGTTTTGAAGACATCAGAACCAGCTGTTTTCCTTTTGGCCTTGCTTCAGTGTAAATCTCAGACACCTGGCTGTGGTATGTACAGTACAGTCCATCAATTCTGCTTAAAAGCTGAGTCGTAAAGCTGAAGAATAAACACAAAACACGAGAACATAATTATCAAGGTTTGGTTGATAATTGTGTTGTGTAGTTTGCAATATTCATCAGATGGAGCGCTCTTATGAAGCGTCACTGGGTGCTGCTGTCTAAGGAAAAGATGATGTGATTACTGTTTTTCAGGGGTGCCTTTAGGGAGAAGTGCTTGGATGATTCAGGGGCCTCAAGTTAGACATTGCAAGTAAGTCGGTTGTGTTAGAGCTGTCTTTGGGCTGTCAACAAAATGTCTAAATCGCACCCCTGCTGACTTCAGCTGCAAAGATTCTGTAGGCTTTGTCAGTGAATGTCAATGTTGCTAAACCTATTTTCATGGACTTACTTTTCTCTTTAGGCCACTGAATTTTATTATTACCTGTAAAAGGAAATGGAATGTTGACTGCCTCTCTCAAACGCTGTCACCGTCCCTCTGGGCCTGCGGAGTGACTGAAGTGAAAGGACAAACAGAGCCAGGAAAAAACGGAGCCCTTTGATGCGTTGTTACTGACAGAGCTTGACGTTGACGTGTTTGATGTCTGTGAGCCTGGCAGGTCAAACTCAGGGCACATATCTGTAAAATTGCCATTTTATCAAAGTGAGCAGCAAATCCGTACTCGGTAAAGACAACAGTTTTGTGTCACTATACATCAAGTCGCAGCTCAGGATCACTTGTTAGTGTTGATTACTGATCTTAGCATCTTATTATTATCTTGTCTTATTTGTGGGACATCACAGCCTGCCCAAACTCAACCTTTCTCATCCTGAGATGTATAAGAGCAGTAGACACCTTAATGTAAACACTTAACACTTAAATATATATATTTATATATATACATATATACTATATACTTTTTTCCTCCCCCTCTTGAAATCTCAAAGAGAGTTCACTTCTTTTGTATTTTGTGTTGCAGACCTAAACTGTGTCTAGCACAAGAGATTTGATCTGTTTGTATCTGTTGCACCGTTATTCCCGATAACCCGGGATTCAACACTATGCAAAACCACAACTGAAATCATGCTGCGTTTTTCTTGCAGATGTTTAATTTATGTAGTTTTTATTTCTTTGTTTTAACAATCTGATCTTGTTCTTTAAGAGCTTACTAAATGTAGGCACTACGCTTAAAGTGTTTTGTGCTAGTCATAAAAGTGTCTTAGCAAAGACAGAAGAACAGTAGGACTCTGTATACAACACACACACACACACACAGACACGCACACCTTTATGCGCACACACAGATGCACAGATTCAAAGACTCCCCTGATGATGCACCAATTAAGCTCTACCACATGGAAGCCATTGAGTGTGAAATTGAAAACAGGGACGAAGACACCATTATAGTCTCATTGCTCAGACTCAGAGAGATCAGATAGTCCTCGTGCAAGCGGTTAGTCCCAAATCAAGATCTCTGACACTTGTGTAGAGATGAATTAATGGGATCTCTATCAAAGAGTCCAGGCTGATGAATGTGGCAGAATCTCGTCGTCATCTGGTGTAAGATACAGTGGAAATGTGAACGTTCAGGACATTTCTGTTAAGTTGCTGCATCAGAACTCAAGTTTGGCCATATAATAAGTGATACTTGAACAAAGAAGCAATTACCCTTAAAATACACCAAGAAGTATGGCTAAGCTTCAAGTGGTTAGAAATAAGCAAAAACAGCTGTTGCTGGAACAGAGTTGCGGTCATAATTAATCACAAATATCACAGTTTCAAATGAAAAGGTTGCCTGGTGTTAATTAGGCAAATAATTAATGTCAAGGAAAGAGGCCTTTTTAATGAGATCCTTGATAAAATAGGGCTGGATTAGAGGCAAGGCAAATAACAGCTCAGTGGAGAAACAAAAATAAACATGCAAAGGAGTGTGTCTCACGGATTTCAATAGAGCCACGGGGTGGGGTCACATCTCATAATGTCGAAGGAGCTCAGCACCTTGTTGTCGACACAAACAGAAATAAAAATTCGACTTTTTTCACCAGTCTGATTTAAAAAAGAAACAAAGCGTAGGCCTAGTTAGCTTACTGCCTGTGATCAAATATTAGGACTATACTAATAATACTGTGCTGAACCAAATCTCCATATTTACCATAAACAGTAGAGGGGATAATACATAATGAATGAACTCTTTTACGCTCTATGTTTTCATTTCCTACTGTTTTCCAGCTGTTCCTCTGTTAATCTAAGACTCTTGGCTTTAGAGATGCTATCCCTCTCTGCAGCCGCAAGGCTGCAAAAACAGAGCAGCAGCAAATTTCCATCCATTCTCCTGTGCCCTGGTTACAAGGAGACGTCATAGATGGGGTGTTCAGGGGGGTGGTTTCGGCTCCGTGGGTCACACCATGGACTCTGTTCTTTAAAGAACGCCCGAGAGAGCCACAACTGTTTTCCTCCTTTTACCCTCCTTCCCCCCCGTTTGTCACAGAGCAACTCTGCTGACAGCAGACCTACTGCACTTCTTCCACTGGATTACAGCTGTGTGATCCTCTACACACAGCGAGCTGCACTTGTATGTTCGTTGGTCCCACCATTTCTTTTCCTGTGTGACCTCGGTTCACACTGTCATCACAAAGTCACTTTGGCGTTAAAACTGTAACCTCTACTGAATGCTACCTTGTAGGATTAAATGAAAGGGAGGGAGTCCGAAAATCAGTATTATCTACTGGGATTCACACGACCTCTGAGGCAGAGGCACTGATATACTGAACTGTCATCTCTTTCGGTCTTCTTCCATCTATCTGTCTGTCTGCTCTCTGTAGGGGTTATGATGCTGCTCCTAATGTGTATTTAACGTCTTGTCTACACTGTCACCGCGTAGCTGGGATGATGTCTACCCTGCCATTCTGCAGGACGTGCTGTGGTTTTGATGACAGTGGAACCACTGCTGTACCCTCCACTGGGGCCTGCAGGCTCTGAATCTGTCTTCCTTTTTATCCCTCCACCCTTACTGTCCCTCATTTCCACCATCCCTCCTCTCCTGAAGTTTATGTCTCCTCGAACCCCCCTTTGTCGCAGCTTGTCCTGTCATTACTCACACTGGCTATGCGATGACAGGAGAGAAGAAGACAAAAAAAAAAAGGGAGATGTACGTGTGTATGTGTGTGGGTGTGTATATGTACACTCATCTCATCTTATTACATCCTAATCAGTAGTGTAGCAGCCAACAGCAGGGAGCAAATCACATTAAGATAATTGGGAAACACTTCATGTTGGACAGCTGGGGTTGTGCTGGATTGATTAAATAAATTTCATGTCACAGAGGAAAGCCAGCCAGAGCTAGAGACACTGCATGTGCATGTGTGTTTGTGTTTGCATGTGCACATGCATACACGCGGCAATAAAAGACACAAGAGACACCGATTTAAAGACGTAAGACAAACCTTTATCACATTGCCACTGAAAAAAATAAACAAAACACAAAGATAAGTTAAAGGAGAATAACTACAGAGTAGAGAGAAAGCACATGTGCACTGACTGGGAGCAAAACCACCATCAACACAGGCTGTAGTCACAGGTCCAAGTTCTTCTGAGTGGCCGCTAGATGTCACTATTCTCTCTGTGTAAAATGTCTAATAATCTAATAATCCTGCTGATGTGTTACTGAAATAGCTACACATCATCACACTGCCGTTTTCAATACACAGATTTGTATATATAGGTAAACCATGCAAAATAATAAATTGTTTTAATGGTTACAAAGCAGCTGATTATTACGGTATGCCTGCAAACACTCTTCCTAAAGACATTAGGGATTTGTTGAGGAAATAAACGTGATAATTGTGCAACTTGTGACTCTGTTGTTAGGATTTCTTCTGAGGTCACCTCAACTCTACTGGCATAAGGACATATTGGCTTTAACTAAGAGTATGCAAATGAGCAGCAAGTAATCAAAGTTCAAGCTGAATTGTTTAAGAGTTCATTGAACTGGAATAAAAAGATGTGGAGGAAATTACTTCAGTTTGTCATTGCTGTGGCAAATTAGGCAAGGACTGAATAAATGGATTAGCAGAAATGTGTGTGTGTGCGTGTGTATGCTAGGTGTGTGCTGGAGTATGAATAAGTGTATGTGCATGTGTCATTCGGGCGCGTGTGAGCATTTGTGTGAGCGTACACAAATGTATGCTTTTACTGTCTGCATGGGGATGACATGCCAGGATACACAACATTGCTTCCATCTTTTTAATGGTATACGTCCTACTCCTCCCTGTGTTGTCATGGTGATGTGTCCCTTCCCAACCTTTTTTTAGATAGGTGTGCAGGGTTTGTTCCTCCTTTGCAATCTGACACACATACAGCAGAGCTGCCGCGAACATACACCGCATTACAGACTTGTTGAAAAGTAGACAGCTTGCAGTCTTGTGGAAAAAAAATTCAAAACATACTTATCTTCAGTTCACGAGGACACCTAAAGTTATACCGGGACTTATCATAGACCTGATGTTAAACCTAAACCAACCTTGAAGGGATTTGAGTTTTCAAATAGCACTTCCCTTGGAGTTATTTTAAGTAATTTAGGCTTTGCTCACTCAAATGTTTTTAAATGTAAACTGTTTTCTTTTGTAAATCCACCTTCCTCCACACCCTAGGGTGCAAATTTGCAGCTCCGAAACTCTTATTGCAAGGCATCAGTAATCGATTTGGAGGAGAAATGAGGACTTGGCCGCTGCCAACATTTTAAACACAACTGATCTTATTTAGATTCAGTTAGAGGAGAAGGGAGAAAGGAGAGGCATGGATAGACAGGCTTCACTGTCTTATCTGCAGCCTGTGGTCACATCCACTTTTCACACCTCCTGTTCTATCTGCTGCCCACACAAACACGCAAACACACACGCACACAGGTACCTGACAACACACACACACACACACACACACACACACACTTGAGGACATGGTGGGTAATAGAAATGTGTCTGGATGATTAATTATCACACGCATTGGATATGATTTAGCTCAGTTAATACATTTTTGGGAGCATGGGTTGTCATCATCAAGATCCTCCTGTACAGCTTGGCTTGCATGAGTGTAACACTGTTTTTTTCATTAGTGGTGCAGACAAAGGACAAATTATCATACCAATGTTAGTATGTGCAAAATTTAACACACCTGTGGCAACTCTATTAGCCATATCTGTAGTCTGTTTGCTATTTTCCAATTTCCCATTGTGTGGCTTGACAAAGCCTTTGTTCCACCCAAATACACGCAGACACATTCAGAGAAACCCCTTAACACGTTATTATCAAGGCAGACAAAACAAACCATTTTCCTGTATGAGTGGTTTCCTATTACATTTGAACAGGAAGCAAATTAGGGTGAGGAGACTGTTGCTGATGAGAAGTGTGCGTCTGGATGCCAGGTGCAGTGGAGAGCTCGTTTTGCATATCAGAGAAGTGCTATTATGAGTAGAGCCATGCATACTCTGCATTAGTGGATGTAATGACCGAATGAGGGGAGACTAAATGAGGGGTTAGCAAACACACACACACACACACACACACACACACACACAAAGACAGAGATATGCACTTGCATACGCACCGTATGAACAACAAACTCAAACCTGCTCGGTCCTCTACTGTATGTGCTGAGCACAGGGTCATCAGTAATGGAGCAGACTATGGGATCGAAAGCGACAGCGGTGGATCCACATCTCCATAAAACCTGTTCTCTCCGCGCGGGCTCCATGCATATTCAGGCGGGGCCGACTGAAGCCATGCCACGTCGTTAGCAAATGAAAAGTAGTTTAGCATGAGAATGAGCCCAGGGGTCACAGGAGAAGAGATGCACAGGGACAGAACAAATTCCACTCGGCCTGTGATTGGCCCAAGAGGAGAAAGGAGGCGAGGGACGGCAAGGCTACGCTGAACATTTATTTCATTTTTTTAAATAAGCGTTACATTTACAGGGATGTCCGTATGTGGATACATTTTTGTAAGGAACATCTGTTTGCATAATAGAGGTATTGTTATTAGACAGAGCCGTCTGATATTGAAATCAGATGGCTCTGTCTAATAACAGCGTTGGTTAGCAGGGTTTTATATTCAGGTAGGGTGATATATTTGCATCAGTGAGGGTTATGAGCTCTGTTTGTACACAATGCAACACGGCTGTGGCACCTCTGAGTTTTTTTTGTAGGCATTGCAAACTAGCAATACTTCACAAACTTTAGAGATAACATTCTGACAACAGTAACTTTGAGTGCAGCAGGCATCCTGTTGGCAGAGATTCATTAAGGGTTGGTTGACATCCTCTACTTTGCCCTGAGTCTTCCACATCCGTCCAACGGTGCAGTACATTCACAACATCCCCACATTGCAATAAGACACTCGTTCACTGTGACCTGCCTCCCATCAACAAACTCTTGGCGTTATCTGTCCTTCTGCAGTTTGCACCCCGTATGGATCACATCAACTGAAAGATATGGGGATTCTTAAAGTTTGGTGAAAGTTATACACAGCAGCTAAAATCCCATCGATATTTGTTGGAGAAAGTTCAGGGTAATGGTAAATGATGTCATTTGAAATGCTAATGAGACCTGAAGCTGAAGGAAGAATGGATACATCCTGACTCCCACACTCAACACTCGGAGTGCTGTACTTGTTTTCGTTGTTTTTTAAAGTCACACCTTGCCCCACCTGCACGCTGTCTTCTCAAAGACATCTACGAGCCCGTGCCACCGGAGGATCAACCACCCTCTGTCTTGCTTTTGGAACTCAACAGTGCAAATTATTGATTTAGTGGCAAGATGAAGTTTAGCCCAGATATTCAGTTTACTGTTGGCTAGGTGAAGCAGGGTAGAACAGGTCCAGGACAGATCAGTAATCAAGATCAACACCAGCCTGAACCAATTTACACAACTTTAGAGAACCTGTCATGCTTCGCTGCTCACCCCTACACCTCTTTCTCTCACTCTCTTTCTTTGTCTTTCTCTGTTCTCTCTCTCTCTCCCTTTTTTTTATATGTAATCTCTCTGGCCTGAGTTGTCCACAGAGCAGAAAGTCATTAAGTGCTGGAGAGGTGACAGCGCAGTGATGGTTCAGCCTGAGAGAACACAGTCTCCCTGAGCAGGCCTGACCACGGCTGCACGCGGATTAGCTCATTACAGGTCGTACACTTACTCTCGCTGTGCAAAGGCAGAAAGACACTCCAAAGGGCAGCGAGGTGATGTTCTCAATGGGACCTTTTTATTTGCAAATCAGCTTGATTCTTTTCATTTCTTTCCTTCTCTGCTTTTGTCTTGCCTTTTCTTTTCTTTGTTGATGTACTTTTTTGTTGAGGCGTCAGTGGAGGGATTCATTTTATTACACAGAAGAAAGCCTTAAATAGTTCTGCTCTATGTCACTCACGCCCAATGTACAGTACCTACAAGTACAAAACATTCAATTTTTCCCACAATCCAGTGCGTAAAACCAGAGGTGAACGCAGACAAGCATGTCCCCAAACACCCTCAAACTTTGTCACATTTTATGGATGACACATGAAATTATTTTTGCAGACGAACGGCCAAACAGAAATCAGAGTCTATGTTTGAAATTTTATGTGCATGTGTGTGTCTGTGCCCGTGTGTATACCTCATTAGGCCCACAGCAGAGGACTGTAGCCTGGACAATTACACTGAATTCTCCTTTTTCTCCCCCCTTCCATTATCACTCTCACTATCTGCCTCCATCCTTTCCCCAACCTCCCCAAACAAACATGGTCATTTGCATATTGCTTAATGGATTGCAAATCTTCTGACCCCCTAAAATGAGCTTAATTGAGGTAATGCATCATATTGTCGGCTGATTTAAGAAGGATAATCATTTTTGATGTCATTTTCAAACACTTTGCCTTTCTTTACCCATTTGCTTGCACTGAGCAGAGAGTAGTTGGAGGACTAGAGTACCAAGTGTAGTGTCCAGTAGTAAAATACAAAGTACATAATATTCACATTTTAAACACTGTTCTATTAAATAGTAAACTGGATTTTTTTTTTTTTACTTACAGAATTGTCATGCAGGAGAGGATGGGGGGTGATACAGAGTTTGCGTATTTTGGGATTCTGTCCAAAATCATTTTGTCAGGGGACACCGAGGACATATTATAGAAAGCAGTTATAGACACCAACAGTACCAGTGGACTTCAGAGTCCTGAATACGGGTTAAGACATGAACTGTGTAGCTGTTACCCAGTTGGCAAAGCCAAGTAGTGCTAATCTGCTGCAGGGCAGTGTTGACACTGGCAAACAGAGCACCTGGGAGAAGCACCATGTCACATTACAACTTCTGGTCTTTGTGTGTGTGTGTGTGTGTATAGTGGGGGTGTGTGATGAGACGGCCAATGAAGGCCCTGAGAGAGCAAGTTCCCATGACCCATATAGTCCAATAGGAGGTCTCTTCAACTTGCAAAGACAACCCTCTGCCAGTGAGTGCACATGCATAATCACGCACTTATTTGCACAACCACACACACACATACACAATCACACACAATGTGACCACACACAGACCAATTTCAGTCAATCCAATCTGATCTCAGACTGGTTTGGCAAACACATGCCTCTCTGTCTTTGCTCCTTTTTCATGCTGCTCCTAAAGATTTCATCTCTCCCTGAAAAACCTCCCAGGCCTGCTCATCTGCACTGCTCAAATTTAACTGCACACATATATGCTGAAAAAATATACAGGAGCATTTATCACGCATCTCACGACAAAAGGCACAAACATACCAGGACACAAGAATGAGTCAAATGCAAACAAGTGTCTGACACAATAAAGAAAGACTCCAAAATAAAGTTCAAAGAAACTTTTAAGATATGTTACACGTCCGGACAGCAGAATCTTTGACAGAGAATCTCTGTCTCGTCTGAAATCTTCTGAGGTTATCATCCGAAATGATGTGAATATTTATGAGCCGAGAGGAATGAGACACAGTCATATCTAAAATATGAATTTTCTAATCAGAGCTAATAAATATTTGACTTGTGAAGTCTATTGTGCAGATTAATAGATATTCACAGCTAAATTCTTAATGTGAAGCAGGCCATACAGTATGGGTCCCCATTAGGACCCAAGTCATCTATGTCACTTAATGATGACATGTGGTCTGACTCTATCATTTCAAACTGTCAAAAATATCCCAGACTGCTCTTTTAGTATGCTGCATGTATTAGTATTATGCTAACTTAGTCATGTACAAATACTTTGATGATATGCTTCCATTATTGAGAGTGACTATCTGTATTCTTCTCAATATTTAATATTAGTAGTATTGCTTATTCAAAAACTAATATACGTTTTTATGAAAAGACTAACACGACCACATCACAATGAAGACTTAAAATGAACACTTGATGGTGCAGACCAAAAGAGATGTAGAGAGTGACTAACATTGCATTGCTTCCATTTCAAATTCTTGAGAAAATCATGGGGATGTTTCTAATGTTTTTATCTTTCGAAAGCTGTGGCAATCATAGAACCAACTTCCAGACAGTTCTCAGTCCAAAACAAGTGTGCATCATATCTTTAAGTTGTATATATTGACTGCCTTTTATGGGCACAGAAGAAGCAAGTTACTAAGTGAGGTAAAACGAGGAGAATATAGTTGGGAGAATGAAGAAAGGAAAAGAAAGGTAGCCAATCTCTTCGGGTCTAACAATAGAAACCCAGAGTCGGAGCCAAAGTGAAGTCGATTTGAATTCCCTCAGAGGCTGCCTATAAACAGGACAGCATGCTGAGAGTGATAAACCAGTGGGTTTATTCATCCTCCTCATCCTCATCATTGCAGTTGACCACATGTTGCCATCCGCCCGACTGAAGGCAACTACAAAAACCAGGAGAGAGAGAGGCTGATAAAGTAACTCAATTACTTTACAGTATAAAAACAGGCGTCTTCTAGTGTGTGTGTTTGTGTGTGTACCGTAGGCATGTGTGGGTACATGTGTCCCTCCAGCAACACCAACGTCAAACAGAGGTAATACAGACTAAAAATAGCATACATGTACATTATAGAGCACAGTATATATTCACAAGGGGGTGGGGCACACCTTACTTTGTAAATATCGAGCTACTAGTAACTTGTTAACTTGGCTTGGCACAAAAACTGGAACCAGTGGAAGCACCTGGCACGGCTAAGATTGAAAATAACAAAAACCACCAACCAACGTCTTCAAAGCCAGACTCTCCTAGTCTTGAAAACATCTTTTTTGGGAGATTTCAGATTTCAGACAGGCCCACACGTCACTGGGCTTTGAGCGCTGCTGACACACAAACAGCCTGCAAGCTATATGATTCCTGAACACCTTCCAGATGACAGGCTGCTCACACAAGGCTTTCTGTTACTTTCTTCCCGTAAACTCTGAACAATAAGGCCAGGGACAAATCAACTTTACGGGAATTGTGGTCATCAGAGAGCCACCATCCATTTATGGGATGCAGAAAGTGCATGTCACCATTAGTTGAATATGAGAATATGTTTTCTTTATCCAAAGCGTTGTTTGTGTGCGTGAAATTAAACTATAGATAGTGCATGAGTCATGTTTCAGAAACTAAAGCTACTTTAGAAATTCATCTAAATGAAAGGGACTGTGTGATATTTGTCCTTTCTGTCTTTACACAATTTGACTTAATAAATGAAGATTAGGTTAAAATATGAACGTTATCCATGTTACAAAGTGGGATGTGGCATATCATCAGTTGTCTTGGTGTGAATGTGGTGACCTTTCTGTTCGCTGCACCATCATACTGGATAGAGAGCAAATTTAGAGACAGGCTCTGTCATTTTGCTCACACACATGCACAAACCAAAAAAAGAAAAACAACCAAAAAAGAAACTGCCTCTGTAGGAGAAACAGACACCACAGTGGAACTCTAAGTTGCTCTATAAGCACACATTTTAGCCCAGCTGACAGTGTTGTTTATCTGAAATGGTAAAGTGAAAGCACTCCAAAAGTTGCTGTTACTTTTACCTTGACACAACTCAAGTCTTCAGCAGAAGTTCAGGCAGTGACAATCAGGAAAGTTAAACTCTTCAACTAAATTCTTACTAAATTCAAAATGTGAGACACTGTAGGAGGGTTACTTAAGTTCACCTCTCTCTCTCTCTCTCTCTCTCTGTTTCATCTGGCAACAAAGCCATCCAACAGTATGCAACACTTAGCTTGGTGCTTCTGCACTTCAAACACACATCGCCTATTTCCCCTAACACGTGCGCAGGCACAAATTCAAGGATACATAAAGATGTATGAGACGGGCGTGCATGCACGCACATACACAAACTGCCAGAGATACTTCCACTCCAGTCTTAAGTTACACCTAAATATGTTGTTTCCATCGAGGTAGAAACAACACTAGTTATCTTATTCCTACCAAAACAGTGTAGTAAGAACGGCTTTATGAAACATTTTGTCACGTTTGACAGTTTCAGACGGTGATTTGTGGTCAAACAGCTGGGTCATTCTCCCTTGGAATATGTTGAACAGCAATCAAGCTACAAAGAGACGCTGTAGGAACACAGATAGAAATGCAGAAACGGGCACACATACAAAAACACACACATTTCAGTGAAGACATGACATCCTTGCAGTGTATTCGCAGAGACGGCGGGGGTGAGAGAGCGCTATATTATGGACAGTAAAAAGAAATGATTTTCTGAAAAGACTACATCAAGGCCAAACACTGGCTCTGATTTATCATGTCATCCACGGAATAAAGCACAGAGATGTTTGTAGGACATTTCAGTCATTTGCTTTATTAAACTTTCCAGCTTATCAATAGAATATAAAATGTGTTCTTTTAAGCAAAACCCCATATTTGCCGAGCTCGTCCAATGAAACTCAAGTGAAGAGGAGAGAATACATTTTCATTCCCTGCAAGTGCAAGGATGCAATCGAATGTAGTGTTTCTTTTTCATATGTAGAACAAACCCCATTATGACGTTTTGCTCTGATGCAGCTAGCAGCATTTTTCAGTTCTTCTCCCAATGATACTAAACAAAACCTGTGCAAAATAAAGTCTAAAAAATGAACAATAAAATCTATGATTGCTTGGTGAATATGGTTCATATAGTGTTTTGAGTGGTAAAATAAACCAGCAACCACATGCACTGTACGTAGGTATAATGTCACGAGGTGATGACATACCATAAATATGACTCATGAATGTGTTTTGTCAGAATCATGAAGGCAAAGCTGGTGTTCTGCAGGTGAAACTGTGAACTATTCCTGTTGCTTTACTTAGCAGAACTTGGCAATATCAGTGTTAGGGCTTTTATCTTCTTCTGGAATGTAAGGTAGACACACATGTGGGTGTACATGCACGCTCACTTGCACACACACACACACACACACACACACACACACACACACACACACACACACACACACACACACGCACGAGCTGTACAGATTTCTGAAGCGCAGCAAGACATGCTATCTAGATTCCACTTTTCTGAAGATCAAACTCCTCACGTCTCAAAGACGAGACAGTTCTGCTACCCTGCCCTATACTCAGTGAGGAGGAGGAAGAAGGTGGGAGTGAAGAAAGAGAGCTGGGGCAGGCGCAGGAAGAGGTGAAGGAGAGATGGGGAAGACGAGAAAGGTAAGAGAGGCTGACGCTTTTCAGCGAGAACACAAAATATGTATTAAATGGCAAAAAGATTTAAGTCAGTCAGAGGTACACAGAGAAATGTATGTACTTAAAGTGAGTCAGGTAGTGTATTAATGTAGAATCAAAAATAACCTGAAGACTTCAGAAAGAAAGAGGAGTAGAAGAAGCTTCATGTATTGATACCCTTAGTGTCTGATTCCTGATATTTTAGGATTTATCAGTGGTTCACATCCTGCCAAGTGCATCTTTGCTTCGGCACTGACAAATACTGATGCTTCATGTGTATTCTATCCAACCTGCACTTGAACATCAGTTTGCCTGTTTACCCTCAAGCTATGAAAAGACACATGCACAAACGCACACACTCACACACACACACACATATCCTCACATGAAGGGTGGCCTGGCAGCACAATGAGAGAGTGTGTAGCACTATGATGATGAACATGGTCCTTAGGGATTTACCATTAACCTCTATAAAAATAGAGACAAATAAAAACCTCATGCACCTTATTGATTAGCCATATATGCACAGAAACACACAGATAAAGACATTTGAATACAGTTTTAATATAACAATCAACACCTCGACCTCACCTGCGTTGTTTATGCTTCAGTGCTATTTGTTCTGTGTATTTAGACACAATGGTGCTTTGAGTTAAATGACAACATCAGTTCAAGCAGCAGAGAATGTGCCAGGCGTGCCGCATCTCATGCTTTAAAGAAATGTGACTGAACGAGCTCATTCTCAACTTACTCGGTGTAGCACCCTGAGCAGCACCTGCAGCGTAGGCTGCTCCACCAGCAACATGTAGAGGAATGCTGCCACAGGTCCTTTCTCAGTCTCCATCACGCTCTGATTTACCTGACTGCACAGCCTACGACTAAATAAAACGGAGCCCAATTAGAAAATGAGACAAAAAAAATGTATCTTAAATACACATGTTGTGCAACGTTACATCATCAGCTGTAATGTTACAAACCCTCTGTGAGCAGTAGTGCACCCCCTATGGAGAACCTGAAATTCTCTCTAATACTGCCCAAGTCTTTTTTCTACAACACTCTGCATGTGTGTGTTGTGTGTTTGGGGGTGAGAAGTGGGTGCAGAAATATTTTACCTGTTATAATTTGTAATAATTTGAGCAGCAGCATTTTTCATCAACCATTACTTTTGGGGATTTATGAGCAGGTGGCGTCTGGAGGGAACATGATTACTTTCAAAGGAAAGTTTTAGTCAAGTCACATTTAAGAGCCTGGATTTGGGAGGATCCTGATAATTTGGCCATCAGACCGATGACCAGGTAGTTTGTATCCATCCACCACTCGAGTGTTGATGCTGTGATGATGTTTTCAGTTCAGTTCAAGTCTCCTTGTTGGTGCTTGGGGCGGTGAGTTTCCTGTGTGAGCCATCAGTGACTCCAACAACTCCAGGCGAAGCAGTGATTTGCATTTGCCTTTTTCTCATTGGTTTCTTGCTGTGTGGCGGAGAAATGTAGGAATCTGCGATCAATCAATCAGTGTGATAGCTTAGTCTGTGTGATGGAACAAATGCATCCTGCCACAAAAAGTATTCAATTCAACACCTTCTAACTTCTAACCAGTTAGGACACCTCCAGAGTTCTCCTTAGGTTTGGTAGGGATAGCCACGTAGCATATTGAACACATAGTAGTGATTTCCTACTCTGAGACGCTTCTCTCCATCTCTTCCCATTTGAATAAAGACACATTAAATCAACATTTAGAGAAACCCTCTTTTATTTTAATCTCACATGATACAAAAGATGAGCATCCTCAGACATGCGTGATTATAATTGTCAAACTGACCCACAAAAGACACTGTGACTGTTGCGTTCTGGTTTCAAGCCGACTCTTAGGAACAATCCCTGCCTGTCACCTGCATGCTTATGCTCTCCAGCATTTGTGGTACAAATCTTTCTGACATCTTCCATATCAAATCCTACATCATTTCAATTCACACCCTGTTCCACTTGTTTATTTAAATGCTGATATGAGTATCTGTCACTCCACACAATATAATTATGATTAATGTATGCTGTCCCACATACTCAGCTAACAGATCTCTAAGTCTTTCTGGCAGATGCTGCCAGCAGTTTGATAAAAATGCAAAACCGAGCATGATTTTTGTTTTTCGAGTTTAGAAGCATACATGAGGATTTGAGGTGTTTTGCAAGTTTCGAAAAGAGATTTAGTATTCAGATGAGTCATGAAATGATTACTGCTGCATGCACACACACACACACACACACACACACACACACACACACACCATACAAACAAATGGACGTCCCACTTCAACGTGTGCGTCTTCATTGGGATAGCACACAACAGCATATGGTGTATTGTCAAATGTATTGTCATAAACATGCTCAAAAGTGATACAAATGTGTGTCTTAAAGACGGTATACCAACTGGTTTAAATGACATATGTGCACGCTCACACACCACATCTGAGTGGTGCATACTCAGATTCTTAAGGTATAATTCATTTGTTGTCCTTTGTCGACAGTTACCCTTGGAGAAAACTCAAGGTAACTGATTTTCTCTTCACCTTATGTTGGATACACTCTCCTTCAGGTTCTACCAGTGAACTTCAAAACCTGCCTCTCTCTCTTACACACACACACGCGCAGACATGCACACAAATACATATATATATGCCTGGAGCATGCAATTACCTGTGTGTATGTGAATGACTGGTGGCAGTGTCATCATGGTGGTTGGAGGATATTAGCCCCAGCAGGAGCGGCTGACATCTCAGTGCTGCCATAGGGCTGTCTAACAGTGCAGAAAATAAAGGCTGTGAATCTCATTAAGGCTCATTTACAATGTGTTGCTACTGAGTGCTCTAATTTAGACATGAAACTGACTTCAGATCTGCTCCTACAAACTGTGTGCCAGCATGCAAAACGGATTCATACCCCAGCTCAGCTTGAACCATAAATTGTCCACTTGCTTCCATGACTGCAGAAGTTAGAAGGAGAAAACAATACACAAAGGTATATAACACCCCTGGAAACACCTCACCATCTTTGTACAAATGTGTTTTAGCAAGTATGCATTACAAACGTGTGTTACTGCTAGTCTGTCATAAAATAGTAACGGTTGTTTAGGTCAGTGGTCCATCTACTCAACATTTAGGCCCAATATCAATGCCTGACAGCCAATAAATCATGTTACCATCTATTCACATTGGTTCACCTGGTGCACCGCGGCCTTTGGCTCGTTTAACTTGATCAGTAAGGAGGCTATGATAATGCTGCCATTTGAAATTGTACCCCCAAGGCTCTATGCCACTGTTCACACATATCCTTTCACCCCTGATATATACACACACCGGAAATGAAAAAAAATCTGACAGTCACGAGTGCGAACCCAATCACATATACACACTCAAACCCACGTGCAGTTTTTACGAGCAGATACAGTCTGAGCTGTATGTAGTTTGTCATCTGTGAGATTATTTGAAGAGGAAATGATTTATTACCCACCTAATTTTGGTCCACATCAGAGGCAATCTTTTGTATTTGTGTGTGTGTGTGTGCCTGCATGTGTATGTTTATATGCTAATACCAGTTTGTGTAGTAGGTTTTTATTTCTATTAGTATATTAATGTGTTGTTTGTATACAGAATATCTGTATGTGTGTTATTGTATCGTGTAAATGAAATCATGGGGCTGTCTTTCAGGACACACATGGCTTAGCATTAAAATCGATCTACTATTCACTAGATAGTTGAAAACAGTATTGTTGCATTAAATAGATTTAAAGAGGCTGCAGGGCCATTATTGCATATCACCATTACTGTGATATATATAAGTTGCTATTGCAAATGAAAACTAACATCACCACCAATTTTTTTTCCCTATATGATGGGATGGGAACAATGTGAAACCCATGATCGCTCAGATAAATGGCCACACTTGGTAGGATTAAATGTTCTGTGTAACACAAACCATAAAGGATTTTATCGCACATTGGGGCATTATTTTTATTGCATTCAGTCTGAAAACAGTCCTGGATGTGTTGTCGGGACACAACACTTCCCATGACTTTAGTATGACTGCACCGCTTTTGAAAAAGCCAAACAGAAGAAGGCAGTGTAGCATTAGATACTACAAAGTGACTGAGCTCCCCTCCTCTCACAGACAGGCAGAGACACAAAGGGTGCAACGAAAAACACATCGTTTCCCTGTGAGGTAACATCAGTCCGCACAGGATCTGTCCTTTGAGGTTTCCCACAAAGACAGAAGAGAGCAGCAGGTTTTGGAATCGACATGCATCTTGGGAGCACGATGTGATGAGTTCACTATTCACTACACCGCCGGTGCCTCTCCACATTGTCTTCAAATAGAACAGCACTCATAATTAGACACACATAGTTACACGCACACACACACACACACACAGGCGCATATGGTCTCATCTGTAGTCTGGCTATTTTTTTTTACTGATTAGAATAGGGAAGGTGAAATTAAGGGGTGGGGGTGGTGGTGGGGGGGGGGGAGAAAAATAAGTCCAGAGAGAAAAATAAACTGTAAAAGCACTTAAGTTTGTTTTGGTTTTTTCATAGTTTGAAATGGCGCCAAGGGAAAGTTTGATGCCAGAGCAATTGTCTTTTGCGTTTTTGTTTAGTCCAACTTGCTATTTTAATATGTGAAGGGAGCGAGTGTGTGTGTACATGTGTCTGTGTGTGTGTGTACCAGAAAAAGAGGAAACATATGCTTTGTGTATGCTGTACCTGTGAGTATGCAGTATGACATTTTGTGTATGTGACTAGGTGTGATTTTAGTGTGGATTTGAGTATTATCCACAACACTGCAGGGCAATTTGAGTCCCTCAAGGGCACTCTATGTTGCGAAAGAGTAGAAAGAGCTCCTGCACTACCAAGCTCTTCAAAGCACCCCTCTCCGAGCAGCCATCCTCGAGCGACTGGCATGGGCAGAAATAGCTGCATTGACGGCCGGGGATGCATTGCCAGCACCAACCAAGGCATGTACTGGAAAAGGGAGAGAGAGAGAGAGAGAGAGAGAGAGAGAGTTAATCTGATGGCAGAGCTGGAGCTTCATCCAATGTCACTGGCTGCTTAGACTTGAAAATCTCTTGAGTTGTGGGCATGTTCTCAGACAGACTTAATCGATTCAATTTAGTTAAACCTCCTCTTTAGTTAAAAATGTCTGTGCCTTTTTGTTTACAATGCCACGTCGTGAATGGCGATATAAAAAAGAAGGGACGGGAGACAAGAGAGGGAGAAGCCGAGCAGGAGAAGGAAGAGGAGATCAACTTCAACTGAGAGGTTTGTAATTAGCAACTGTGATAATTAACCAAATGGGAGATTAATGGACAGGGATGAAATGATTCCCGTGCTATTGAAAGCATACATGCACAAGCAAATAAGAAAATCTCACACCAGATAAGGCTGATTAAGAGATAAGCTAAAAATACATTTGGAAGAGTAGAAAACAACACATCCCAGAGTAAAACGAATCATAGGAAAAATGAAACACGCGGAACTTTGAATATTGCAGCGCTACCCTGGCGTGGATGACTCTTGATATCCAGGGATGGATCACCTCATTAATGAAACATCATTTTTTATCAAATCGCAAAATTAAATATTAAAACCGTGTGATAATGAAGTGTTCTGCCGGCTTAACTGCTCCCAGTGTCAAAGCGAAAAGACAGACAAGACACGCTTGTACTGTACCGTGAGCACAGGCGCACAAACATGCACAAGCACACACCCCATTAGTTGATTTATAAGGGGGAGCCTGCCCCCTATTCATCAACGAGCACCTCTGTGACTGGCCCCTGTCATGTCCTGGTGAGTTTCATCTTCACTGACAGTGGACACATCTCTCTCTCTCTCTCTCTCTCTCTCTCTCTGATGAGCTCGCACTCTCTCAGTCTGACTCCAGTAAGGAGACACATACAGCTCTTATTTTCGCTGCTAGATGACTGTCATTATCCTAATTTTCACTCAGCGTGTGTCATAAGTGCTGTGTGCTTCAAAGCCAATTTTAACTCACAAACCAATAAGAATTTATAGTAACATTGTGCCTGGATTACTTTTCACCAGATAACAGGAAAGTTGCAGTGTCAACAAATTACACAAAATAACACTGTATTTGCAAATTGAACTACCGTGACTGTTTATCCTTACGTATATTGAATGAAAACTTAATTAGTATTATTCTCACACACAAGCCTTGTCTCTTTTTTTAATGTTCAACCAGTTTAATGACACATACCCTTAATGAAACTCTCTTAGTTTCACTAGGGATGCTTCAAGGCTTCTAGGGCTATAACAGTCGACCAAAACAATCGATCAGATTGGATCTAATTGAACAAACTATCTAATCTCATTTGAATTGGCCGATTTGCACCAATCACTGCTCAGTGGTCATATTATAAAACATTAGTTAAGCTCCTATGAGACATTTGCATGCCATTTGTCTTGTGTCTGTGCCTCAGTAGTAAGTGGGTGCTGCCAATACTTATTATACTTAATGTTATACTTAAATTATTGCAGGACATTCTTCCATGATACCGGAGACATTACACCACGCAAAATAAACACACATGATATTGCTAAAATAAAATAATGCAGTCAAACAAAAGCCAACTTTAATTTATGAAGACACCATCAGTTTCATTGGCTGTGAGGTAACACAAAAACTCTCAAATCAGATGTCTGTGGGGTGCAAGCAGGTACAATGTTCTATAGGGTTTAACTTTGGACACTGACTTGTCCAGTCTAAATTCTTCCACTTCCACTTGAGCCTGTCCCAGAAGAAGCCATGCAGCCCAAGTCATGACATTACCTCCACTGTGTTTCACAGATGACCTTGCATGTTTGGGGTAATAAACAGAAACTTTCTTTCTTCAAACTTTAGCTCTTCTTTCACTTTGGTAAAGGTTCATCTTTGTCTTATCAGTCCATAAACGCTCATTTCTGAACGTTTTGGCAAATTGCAGCCTGACCTTTCTGTTCTTCTTGCTAATGAGTGGTTTGCATTTTCTGGCGTAACCTCGTACTTTTGGACATAAAGTCTTCTGTGGACAGTAGATTGTGATACCTTCACTCCTGCCCTCTGGAAGTTGTTGCTGATGTCACTAACAGTTGATTTAGGGTCTTTCTTTACTGCTCTCACAATGTTTTTGTTCTTTTCCTTAGTCGTTTGTCCAATGGCTTTGATAGATTTTTCATCTTTTTTCAATTGCTTGTGTCTCACTCCACAGACAGTTCTCTGGTTTTCAATTGAATTCAGCTGAATTCCACTTTATTTATACAGAGTCAAATCATAACTGAGTTATCTCAAGGCACTTTACAAAATAAGGTCAGAACCTTATAGTTTCACAAAGAGAATTCAACAATCCTTTTAATGTTGGTTACACCTATTTTCTAAGTTGTTTATCGGATCAAGACGTAAACACCTGGAAGTTAAAGCTGAAAAGTTGATCTTTTATCTCAAATTCATCTTTTGAAGAAAATCCCAAATGTTTTCAGTCTACAGCAAAAATAAAGGAACTGGCCTCATTGTTCCAGTTATATTGGAGGAAAAAGTGTATACACTAGAGGTAGGCCGATCTGATGTTCAGTATCGATATTAGTTGGATACCAAATCTATGGATCGGATATTCTAAGGGGAAGGAAAGTATAACCCAACCCGATATATCATGGCCGATTTCTTTTAATCATATACCTGTGGGTGAGGGGGTCGACGGGCGCAGTAATATCTGCAGCAGCATCAGATTGCTGACTAAGCCTTAAGCTTACCCTCGACCTCGACACCCTTCCTGTTGTGTGTGAAGAAGATTAGCTTCTTTCTCTGGTAAAAGTGAACTCATCTTGTTCATGATGTAGTAGGCTTTGAAAAAATGCTCTTGGACATGGTTTAAGTGACTGGATAACACCTGTAGGCGAGGGCAGTGTTTAGGGGAGCTGTGGCTGTTTTGCTTCCACTATGCAAATGACTTTGGTTCCATTTCTGTTGATGTTAGTTTTGCCACAGTGGTAGACCAGTGTGATAATGAGCTTTTGCTCTTGGTGGATTTAAGTGTCTGCACGTTACTCGTGGTGAGTAAGAAGGATGTCAGGCTCCCGGGCTGAGATATAGTCTTTATGCTTTTTAAACGGCTACGTAAGCACACTGCATCCTTCTGACAAATGTGTTTTTAGCACTTTAATTGTTCATGAGATGGAAAAAGATGTTTTGGTATCGACATATACTCATGGTTGTGGTACCAGGATCAGTATCGGACATGAAAAAGTCCACCCCTAACATATACAGTTTACCTACAGTATGTTTGAACCTAGCCAAACGTAGCTGTGATTTGCACTGGTAAAATAATATTGAAATTGTAATAAAGATTAATTTTGTTGCTATATTTGAAAGAGACAGAATGTGCATCAGCCCCCAGTGGTCATCTATTTGTTGGAACCTTGCAATTTTCAACAGAATTTTTAATTTAATTTATTTTAATTTTAATTAATTCCCCCAAAAAAATATCTCAATTCACATGGTAAGGTTAAAACCTTAATATGCATTTTCTCTCAAACAAAAATGTTCCATTAATCAAAAAACACTCCAAGAGAACAAATGTGTTGTGCTCCAAGAAATGAGGTTAGGGTTCTGTCTAAAACAACATACAGCATCAACAAACTGAAAAAATGACACCAGCTCCAAAACAAAGATTGATAGATATCTTCAGGGACACGAAGGTGGTAACATTACTCTTAGATATCTAGTTCAAAATGAGGTAATAAGTCGAAACCACTCTGGCTTCAGAGAGTGTTTCATAAAAATTTGTATTCACTGTATGTTTACACTTGCTTAGAAATTGTACTACTTGACCAGTGAGTTAATTAAATTGTAAGTGAGTAAGTGAGTGAGTGAGTGAGTGAGTGAGTGAGGCCTTCGCTTCGCATGGCATTGATTTGGCCGCTCTCTCTCTCTTTCCTTCCTCCCATCCATGCACTCTTATTGTCAGAATGCTGCTGCAGATCGCCTCATATCATTAATCAATTATTCACCAGTAGTCTGTTAATGTTTAATGAGTGAGGCTGCTGTGGTCAATTACTAATGAATTGTGGTCGTGGTGAGAAAGCACAGAGTAGAGGCCAAATCAGATACTGTACAGGCTCTGTTTGTGTGTGTGTGCACATGTGTATATGTACAACATGCGAGCCCACCTGGAGTGGTTCTGCATTTGCATGTGTTAAGTATAATTACATTGCAAATAAAACCTTCATTTAAGATTCATAGTATCTGTTTTCTACTGGTTTTCACAAAATAACAGATCTTAATCATTTTTAGGTTTTAAAAAGCACATTGGTTAACAATAATCTGCAGACACACTTTTTCAACCCATTCATCAAAAGCGTAAATGTTGTTGAATAACGATGTTCATTGATGTGTACAGTACCTTTTTCTGTGTGGGAAAATAAAATTGGGGAAATACAATTTAGTTTCTGATTTAGCAGACCTTTCTGAAATGCTTGAAATGCAGGATGTTTTTTCTGAAGCTTTGTAGCACAAGAACTGAACTTTTCAACTGAACTGCTGGTTCATTATATTGTTTTAAATACAAGGTCCACCTGTTTTATTACTGTTATTATTTTACAGAAATAAACAAAACTAATGAGCCTTAAACTATATTACAAAAAGTAAATTCTAGTTGTAGGAGAAACGGTTTATCCATCTCATCTTACATAGCAGCAAATAAAGTTTGGGTACAGAGCACCCTGGACAGCAGGTACGTGAGCTGAGTCACTGCTCAATAACAAAGTAGTGTGTATATCTATGTGTGTGTGTGTGTGTGTGTGTGTGTGTGTGTGTGTGCATGTGCGAGCGTGCATGTGTGTGTATGTATGTTTGACTGGCAAGCAGACGAACATCAAACAGGTCAATGCACGTCCCGTGAAGTGTGTGACCTGCAGTCTGTTGGCCATGCCTCTGTAACCATGATAATTAGAGACCAACCCCCTGTTAAGAGCCATAAACAGCCCAAAACAACATTACTGACCATATGATATTCACACACACACACACACACACACATGTTTTTGTGCGTACCCTATCTAAAACACATTTAAGTCAAATTTGGTATGCATCATGCTTAAAGTCCAAATTTAGCCGGTGTCTTGGACTGTGACAGACAGACCTTCATAGAGCATCAAGCCATGGTGTTGTCTCCTCTGTTTTAAATGAAACATTCAGAAAAGTACTTTTAACTACTTAGAAGTATTTGTGTAGTAGCATGTTTTAGGGGTTAGTCAACACACTTTGCGCAGCATGATCCAGCTTAGACTTGATCAAGGTGTCACATTTTGTTTTACAAAAATGTATTAAGTACATTTATATCTATTGTATTAACAAAATCTATAGTGCAGTTAGTTCATCCCCTGAGATTTCAACTCTCCCATCTGAAGTGTGCCCAGGGAAATGTAACTGAAGAACTCTTCAACCTTAAAAACTAACCTCACTTAAGGGTAACAACTTTAGCTTGTGCTTAGTACTATTACAAATTGACAATCTTGGTCACTGATCAAAATACACACTGATATTTCTTTCACACAAGACAGATGAAGAAAAAATAGAACCAGTTTACTCATTGGATGTTAAATAGAAATTGCCTAAAACTGTATTGCTACTGTAATAGGAACATGCTCTATGTTATTTGTTTTGCTATACGTTTAAAGTTCCACATCATCAGAAATAATTGTGTCCACTTGTTCATAGTGTAAGCGACCACAGTGGCCAAAGCCAAAGGCAGCTTGTGGTCGTAACCAGCCCCGTTGTCCGACCAACACTCGGCACACTTCTGAGCACACTCACTCCTCTGTGTGAAGCTCCATCCATCACAAGGCCAAGACAGGACAGAAGACCATGGGAAATGAAGCATGGCTAATTCTATTAGCACGGGGACACAAACAATCTGTGGAGAATCAAAGAAGAAGGAAACATAATCCCAGTGGGCCCACTTCCTGCTGCATGAGCTGCACTTTACTATGATAAGACAAAACGTTACATTCCTATGCTCTGAACACACGCACACACACACACACACACACACACACACACACACACATCCTCAGGGCCTGTAACATTTCATCAAGAGTGGATCCACTAGCACATGTTTATCTATCACATGGGTACCTATTTCTCACCCTCAGTCCTTTTTTCTTCTTTTTCTTCTGCTTATTTATTTATTTCAGCTTTTCGGCCGTGCTGGTCCTCAGTGGAGGGGGAAAGGCCAGTCACAAAGCTCTCGCACTGAGGGACCCTTATTGGACAAAGCTGGTTTTCTGGGCTTTCTGTATATATGCATGCCATGCAGACAATGAGGCCTTTATTAGGGCAGCCAGCATCTCCGAGCTGGAACGGCAGGGATGAGGGATGAAGTCCGGGAAAGCTGTGACTGACACTGGGTGCTTGTGTGTGTGTGTGTGTGTGTGTGTGTGTGTGTGTGTGTGTGTGTGTGTGTGTGTTCACTTCCCACTTCATACTCACACTCTATGCATTCTTGTGTGTCATAGAGGTGTAAAACGGATGCTCTTACCCTTACTTCTTCAGTCCAGTAATCAATCTCTACCCATCCGAAGCTTCTCCTCAGAGACAGATTTCTTATGCCATATGGTGCCACACAGTCCGTACATGGCAAACATACGAAGCACGCAGAAACATCAGCTTCCTGCCGTCACACGTCTGCATATAAAACAGGTAAAACAACATGCTGTGTCCTGTAGCTGCAATCAAAAAACTGCTTGAAGCAAGCTCTCAGACTGTGTATCTCTATGCACTCGACTAACTTTACAATACTGAAATCAGGACTCTAGACTCTGTGTGTGTGTGTTGTGTGTGTGTGTTTGCTACAGTGTGCGCAAGTTGTGTGTGAATTTCTGTTGAGTAGAGAGAGAGAGAGAGAGAGAGAGAGAGAGGACGCTCTGTGAATCAATCATGCGTGAAGAGGATTTTCTGTTCAATAGGAGCTGCACACTTGCATACTTGCATTCTAATGACTCCATGTGAATAATCATACAAACAAGTTGCTCAGATGTGTGTGTGCATGTGTGCGTGTGTGTGTGTGTGTGTTACACAAACCCAGACTCGCACACACACAACACACACACACAGACACATGCTCATGCACCACTGAGTGCCACTGTTTCTGTTCTTATGATGGAACAATAGAGGGAAACACAGAGAGAGCGAGGCAGACACTTGTAGAAAACACAATCTATGTGTGTGTGTGTGTGTGTGTGTGTGTGTGTGTGTGTGTGGTTACCATACATCATGCATCGTATTAGCATGATATATGTTGAAGGCGTCAGATGCAGACATCTCTGAAGGTCTTTAGGGCTAGATGGGCTGCATCTCTGCCAATGAACTGCAGCCAATCTCAGATTTTGCACATATACAGGAACATGAACAGCATGTATAGTGTTGCTCTTTTCCCAGCTTTTCTTTGCTGCTGACATCACACAGTGTAATCATTTGCTAAAATATTGATGGAGCTTGCGTGGATGTGGATATCTCTTGTTTCTCCGTAGAACGAATTGAGTCAGGTTATGAGGATGAGATGAGTGTGGATGAATTCTGTTTTCCCGCACGTCACTCTGCACCTCAAACACATGTAAAACATTCATCTGGGATCAGCTTCCAGCCTCTCTCTCTCTCTTCCTCTCTCTTCACTAAGTAAAGCTGGAGTTGTTGTTCTGAGTGGTAAACATGTGCTAAGGGGGGGTGAATGGCTAAGTTTTCTTTTTATCCAATAAAAACGTCTCCTTGCCAGATCGATTGTTGTTGCTAGGAGACTGAAGCATCCTTTGGCAATGGGCTACAGCTCTCCGCGTCTGTTGTTTCCCTCTCTCTCTCTCGCTCTCTCTCTCTCTCTCTCTCTCTCCCTCTCTCCCGCACACCGTGTATGCGCGCACACACACACACACACACACACATGCACGGAGCTGGCGCGCAGAGCAGTGGCGCCCATCCTCTCTCTCAGTGCGACTCCTCCGAGGGATCAGGAGTAGACTAAGTCAAACTTCCAGCAGCTTAAGATTTGAGCGCAACCTTTGAAGAATCTAAGGTAGGTCAAATATAACATATTCCTTATTTGTAGGCAAATGTGTTGCAGTGTTAGATTACTGGTTAGGCGACAGAGTGCAGTGGAAAAATTGTCAGTCCAGGACCGTTCAAGCGCGCATCAGCCAATCCTACGGTGGGGAGCAATTTGCTTTGAACTTTGCGCAGGATTTAAACACCCAGTTGTTCTGCATAAGCTTGGCTCCTGTGTACATACATTTAATCAGATGCTCCGGTTGATCGCAGGTTGTGATAAAGATTTAAAAAAAAAAAAAAGCCCTGGTAGCTAATCTCTGCAGCAGATGCAATGATAAAGATACAGAAGGTGAAACAAAGAGTGGGCTATCTGCAGTTGCGTATTTTACGCTGCATGGAGAAGTTATTTGGGTTCAGACAGACCGCACTAAGGCAATGCCCCGCGGCTTTAAGCTTCCTGGGAAAAGGATGGGTGAGTAGTGCGTCTCTGGAAACAGGCATACAGGTGGATGTTATAATGAACAGACCACCGTTAAGAGGAAAGGACTTTCGGTCCTCCTCCCCCCCCCCCCCCCCCCCCCCCCCCACACACACACACCAGGGGAACGTGGATGTGTATATGGATACAGCGGAACCAACATGTCTCCATCCACATCAGCTGTTACACTTCAGACATACAGAGTCTGATTGATGCGGCTTCAGCTTCACGTTTTTCACTGACAGGTCAGCTTTAAGCTGTGATAGAAGTTGAACTGAGTTTTAAAGAAAAACGTATGACTCCATGTTTTCCAATTCGCAGAGTAAAACCATTTGAATTCGGAAAAATCAGGGCCCATGGGCTGTATTCCTGTAGAGCAGGTGTTTCTTTATAACCCTCAGCAGAGAGCATAGCTCGACCTTATCGTTTCCAAGCCAATGTATAACTTTGTTTAAATGAAAAGGTTAAAATGACAAGCAGTCACATATTAGTACTGAAAAGTTCTAGACTTTAATTGTTTTTCCAGTAGCAGTAGTACACACACGCACACACACACACATTAATATACATATATGTATATATACAGTATATAGTACACACAAGCTATACATTTCATGGTTTCCCTCTATGATAAGTACTTACTATGACTATAACTAATAAGAATAATGTGACTTTAATATGATTTTAGTACAAAAATATAAGGGGTATTAGGGTTAAGGTTGGAGCAGTCAGTTATGATGGGTGGTGTTTGTGTTAGGGGGTACTGAATGACATATTATCCCTGCCAAAGATGAGAAATACAAATTTGAGTGTGTGTGTGTGTGTAGATTGCATGCATTTGTGTCCAAGCATGTCTGTAAGTTGTTGCATTATTAAGTGTCATTTAATACATTCTTTACCATGTGTTAATTTACATTTAATTTGTATTTGTGTGCATTAGTTGCGTGGGCATTTGGTGATCTTGTTAAACCTTAAAGGCATGTTTTTCTACCAATGCTCGTGTGTGTGCTCTTGTGTTAGGGGAATCAGGAGACAATTATGTGTCATTGAATGGATTTGGCCTTGGGTTTCGGAATTTTTGTGCCTTGTAAATGTGCTTACATGAGCTTGTCTTTGTGCATTTTTGTGTGTACAAATAGCCTTGTAACTTCCACATAGCACCACTTGGACTGCATGCAGTACAGTACCTCTTCGTTAACAGTGTACTTGCACTGCATACAAAGAGAGAGACCCTGTAAAGGTAATGTTCTGTAGTTTAACTAGATATGAAAATGGGAAGAATGGTTATATAGTAATGTCTGGGTGTTATTACATAGATGTACAGTTTGTGCTATGTGAAAGGCAATATTCAATCTGAACCTGACTTCAATCTAAAGTTAAGTTCAGTGATGTCTTATTGACTGCACATAACCCTGAATTTAAATCATGGACACAGAGATAGAGACGCAGCCTGAGCTAACGCCTTAAAGGATAATAAAAAATAAATATCTATATTAAGGCCAAATGTTCCTTTGCAAGGCAGCTCTTTGGACAAAGTCCATTAAAGTGGTAATGTGTCCTAAATCTTTTCAGTCCCTATAAACATTGGGAAAGTACAGTACAGCACAAAGTAGCTGTAGTAAGTATCAAACCATCCATACAAATTCCTGAAACCACAACAGCAGCCTAATCCAGTCCTCTGCTCTCCATCCATGCGTCATGTACGGCTCGCTAACGTGTGCAAATACACCTGCTCACAAGCTTGACAGGCTTATGTGCGAGGACTGGGATGGAGGTCTGTTTGACCACTTATCGGTGAAAACATGAGTGTCTGAAATGCACTGAACGTGTGAATGGACACGGGAAAGTAGATTGTGCTGCAAGAGTGCTTTCTGAAGTTCTGACACTTTTGGAAAAGATTTGGCCCGACACAAATTCCAGCTGACCACAGGCATCAAGCTCCGTGAAGGAGAAAACTACAAACATTAAATAAAATCCTTTAATGTACACAGGGCAAGACTTTTAGATATTTCATAAGATTCGTGGTTTCTTGATCTGAAAGGAGTTTGTTCTGGGGTATATTACAAGTAGAGCAAATATTTCTTATGGCTTTGGTGATGGTATACAGAGGGCATTATGTACTTCCTAGATGATAGTGACAGTCATTCAAGGATATTCTGAAAAGTACTGTATTCTATTCTACTGCGTTTGTTTCTAAAGTTAGTTACACATTACATATACTGTACTGCACCTGACTTGAGTGACATTTTGTAAATATTTTAACGACTACTTGAGCTATTACTTGAATCACCAGTGGTTCGTCTGTGCCGTGTTATACAGTAATAATCAATAATCAACATTAAAGCTTAAGAATAAATTCTAAGCGAGTGACTAATACTGTTTTTGAAGTGCTACAGGCACTGAGAGCAGCATACTGTGTAAGAACTTCTTAATGTTGTCGCCTATGGTGCTGAATTCATTTTTAAGTAACAACACAACAAATTTAATTGCCTGTAATTGTCTTTTACAATACATACAAAACCTAAATGAAACGAGCACTATGTACTAATTATTGTGTTTGGCAGGATCACGCTGAATGCATAAAATAAGGATGACATAAAACTAAAGGATGAATTTCTTGTTTCTTTTTCTGGTTTCATGTGTCGACTAAAGCAAGAAAGTGGAAACATGGCATCTAATTTCACCAGAGTCAAAAGGAGTCCAACATACTAATTAAACAGGTGGGTAACTCAGACTCTGGTTTCATGCTAACAAGTGGCCCGAGTATAATAAACAAAATGTAATAATGTAAAAAATGCTGTCAAACAGAAAAGTTAAACTCACCACAAGAAAAACCTGATACACTGTGCATCCATAGTACCAACTAACATTTAGGACATTTTAGCCTTTGTTCCATTTATTTCATGCTTTCAATCAGCCCTGCAATGTTATTATTTGATGTACAAGAGGTTCACTTTGACATTTTAGGCCATAAACTGCCTTTATTGAATATTCAAATCGTTCTCAGGCATACTGCACTGGTGGTAAGTCAGTAACGGAGAAACAACAGAGTAGGATAAATGCTTTGTGACAGTATACAAAGTTGAAGAGGAGGAAGTAGCATAGAAGAAAAGTTTAGACATAGGTATAGCCTGAAATTTTTTTACCTTGGAAAATAGCTTTATGGTAATTTTAGGTAATTTGTAGCACGCACTAAATTGTGGGCAAAAGTGCAAAATCCACAGCACGCAAAGATGCAGAGGTCAGCGTGTACCCTAGTAGATCAGGTTGCATGATTTTTTTTTGTAGGTGATATTAAGCTTGCATGTTTTAGTAGATGCAAATGTTTTGTAAACGTTTTTGTCTGTTTGATGAATGAATAAATTCAACATTTGATTCAGCTTTGACTCCACGAGTGTTCCGCACAAACAGAGGAGGACTGAACTAAGACCGTTACCTGTACAGTACTTTTAATAAGGCATGAACAAATGTTGATACTGTAATGCACAGCTGTCATTATGATATCCATGTTTGCAGTCATAGCATCAGGTATTGATGGTGTTTTAGTTCTCCTAAAGCAAATCCTGATTCTGAAATATAACTAATGCTTTAGATTTTGATTCATGCAAGGATTCAAAATGTGATAAACTCCTGTTTTTGGCTCATGAAGTTTATGTAAAACTACTGTTGCTTCACTCCATGTTTCTTACACTTTTATGCTCTAGTGAAGAAACAGGGAAGTGCCTGGAAATCGCTGCTACTTCCCACAGCTCACCTCTCATCAGCAATAACAGTCACAACATACACTCATACACACACACACACACACACACACACACAAGCATAAATTTACCAGCACACACATACACACACAGTGTTTTCTCTCTGCTGACATCCCCACTTCCCTACATGCACATACATACACTGAGGATGAGGCAGTGAAAGGGCAGTGGGATGTACAGCTGTGATGGTGTGTCTCAGAGAGAGATCAGACTCCTTAATAAATTATGAGTGTTGAGGAGGGAAACAGTGTGTGTGTGTGTGTGTGTGTGTGTGTGTGTGTGTGTGTGTGTGTGTGTGTGTGTGTGTGTGTGAGCGAGAATGAGAGAGAGAGAGAGAGTGAAAGGTGGCTTGCTGGTCATGCAGTTGCTGCTATCAATACAAAGTGCCATTTTTAAACACTCCCAGAATCTTTCAAATTATGTTTTTGATGACTTGATGCAAAAGGTTGACAAACAAATGAAGAATTTGGGGTGTTCTTTTTATCCTAAATTATTATTTTTATTAATATTTATTTACTTATTTATTCATTTTTTGCTCCAAGCCAAAGACACATAACCTAGACTAGGGTACATCCCAGCATTGTCAAAGTTCAACAGTGTCACGCTTTCCCTATTTCAATTGAAATGCTTAATGTTGCACAAATTAATGAGCGAATTTGTTTATTTTTAGTGTCATAACCGCTGAAATGCCCTGTTACACAAGGGATTACATGACAAACAATAATATCCAACACAAATAAATCCTTCCGGCAGTTCACATTCATGTTCAAAACAAAAACAGATCATGCTGCATACCACATATGTGATTAATCAAAAAATAAAACAGGTTTTACACATGAAGAGAAAAGATATTTGCAACACAAAATCACATAGTTCCCATGAAATGTTAAACCAATTTGAGAATACACAGTGCTTTGCGACTCATTCAAATCGTTCTAGAGCTATGATTACATTACAGGCATATTAACCTACTGTAGTCAGTCTTTCTACCCTGTTGCATCAGGTTGTAACTATACTGGATTTTCACCCCAGTGCACAGGTCGAAACCTCTCAACCTAACTGCACAGCTTTTCCTTGATCACTGCTGTGTGGGCATCTGCCACACAACTGAGAATATGTGAGCTGTGAATGTCACAATGAAATAATCAATCAATTATACAGCAGTATAGTTTGTTTGGTTGCTAAATAACACAAAATATGTTTGCATGTATCTCCCTTTAACAGCAGTTGTTAGATCATCTGGTGATGTTACAGTACACACATGCTTTTTCTCACAGCACTTCTACTGTTGTGATTGTCCTCCGAGAAACCTTCACATAACTCTCCATGCTTTGTGTCCACTCTGGCTGCTATTAGCTGAAACTTGGTCGTGTCGGGGTATCTCTGGGGAACCATGTGTAATGCTTTTTCCTATTGCTTGTTTCTTTCAAAACACCCTAGATAAACGCAGACATAAACCATGGTCTATGTTTTATGAAGGTACAGATGAGTCAGGGACAAATCAAGGTGGTCTGGAGGACAGCAGGAGAAAAAGCTACGACAACACTGAGGTGGCACAAATGCAGAATCCAAACACAGAGTGGGAGAGTGGAAGTTTTAACAAATTATCAGCAGAACCACAAATGTCAGCAACTATCTGCCATCTTCAAACTACAAATTTGCTTCAAAGTTAACCAGTTAATCTGGTTAGAGGGTTGTAAGGGACGGTTAACAACAACAGACCTATATATAGAAGAGCTACTGAACTATAGCAGTAGTAGTAACACACTGATTTGACTTTGCTTAGTGGGTTGCAGCTTCATATATGTAACTTAAAGATGGCGTCACACATTTCTGCAAAGAACAGAGGCAGTGCACTTCTTACTATGGTTTCATTGATCATTTATATTTTGTTTAATTGTTTTTATAATAAATATGGAGAAATATTATGATTAGTTTTGTTCTCAAAATACACAAACTTATCCCAAGACAGTGACTTGAGTTTCGACAGTGTTGCTTTACACACCATGCTGCCACAAGCCAAACTGTGAAAGATAAAATAACGTGCCTTATGCTAAGGTCCACTACAGAAAGCTGTTGGGTTGCAGTAGGAATCAGTCTCCTAATTGAATATGAAAGATCCAGGGCTTACGTCGGGGAGCAAATGAAAAAGTAAATCCAGCACTGAAATTCTGAAAATCTGTGAGCGATGATGGCAGAGAATTTCCATGTATGACCCCTGACCTGACACAACCAGAACAAATCAAAAGGATTCATAGTCTTTCAAGACTTGTGACTGTCCATACCAATTATATTTATTCTTCAGTACGCTGTGTTCAATACTTTCCATTTCTGCCTGGTCATAGTAACTCTCTGTACACCTCATGTATTGACTGCAGTGATGACAGACTGGTGGGGTGTGAACATGAATTAAGCAGGATGTAGCAGCACTCGTACCATTGCAAGGTTGACTAATGCCCCATGATGACTCACAGGGTCATTACATGACAGTTAAGTTGATAGATGCCATCCACAGAGGGGTAATTCTCCTTCTGACAGGCCCACCGCCCTCTACAATGATGAAATGCAGATCTGATGAATGCTTTCACACATTTCCCAATCTGGGTCTGTTTTTAGGCTGAACAGCCATTTTTAATCAAACTGTGTCAGATGAGTTGTGGACCACCAAAACACTGTTAAAACAATGAAGTCAAAGTCCATGAAGAAAATGACTTTTTTAATATCTGCTGGAACCAGACTTCTTTGTTCTTTTCGCTTAATATGCAACTGATGAAATGAATGATAAAATTCAAGTTTAATCTGTTATTGACATTGTTTTTACTGATTGATTTCCTGTTAATAATATAAGTTAATTGATAGTTCCAGTGTTCCATTTTGCAGGTCTCATAATTTATCAAATGTAGTGTGTGAAGGTTCACAATGTGTAGTCCACTCTGATTCCCACCACAGACTTTGTGTGGTGCTCAGAGGTTAAAAGCTCTTTCACTAGAGAATCCCTTTGGAGTACCCACTGCTCATGAAAGCACAGTTTAGCCTGTGTATCACTGAAGCACACTACTTCTTCTGTGGGTTAATCCAATTTTCAATGCAAATTTACACTTACTCTCCACCCTATTTACATAAACGAGGGAGCCAAAACATTAGAAACACCTCCCAATACAATGCACTCCAGTACAACTTCATCACCCACTATGACCTCAACAATAAACATAGACTGTAGTAGAAATATCACCTTTCTGACAGTTGCAACAAAAACTGAGAAATTATAGTCTCGTAACAGTAGAATTAATGGCAGAGCCGCTGTATTGGATTACATCAGATTGTACAGGTGTACCTGATAAAGTGACCAGTGAGTGTACATCCTCATCTTCAAGCATGTGAACTGCCTGCTGAGCCTATCATTCTGTTGCTAAGCAAAGATCAATGATTGTGCTATTAAATTCTTTCCAATTTCAACTTTTTAGGATCTGCAAATCCATTTCTATGCTTCTAATATATCCTTAACCTTTGGGGTCACAAAATGGGCTGGTTAGTCAATACAGGAACATGATGGTTTAAATCTAACTGTATGAACGGAACATCAATAGTCATCTGACATAAGAGCATCTGATTATTGATTTTGATCAGTAAATGGTGACAAACTGGAGCTTAACCAAAGTTAGCCATCAACACCATACACCTACTTCTTCAGAGCAGAAAACCTTTAAATTCACTGGACAATAAGCAGCAGTGAGCTTGTGACGGGTTTCTATTTATTTGGCTGTGACCAACCATCAATCCAATTTTAATCCTAGTCATTTATTGTGAGAATTTCTATTTTTAAATAGACAGAACCTACACACGTTTCCATTGTTTATGCCGTGTTAATCTGTGTGATTGCTGAAAAGGGACAGAGAAATGTGCATCGCGTTTTGGTGTTGCATTTTGTGATAGCTTTCTGTCCTACTTATGGATCATCAGTCTTTTTTTGCCTATAACGCACTTTGTAAATAATTAATGGTCACAGCCCATTGCACCCGTTAGACTGTCAGAAGTCTGGGACACCATGTCTAAATACACGTATCCAAATCTACACAACAGGGTCATGATAACATTAATACACTTGAAACATTTGAACTGGACTACACACAGTTCATCTGCTTTCAAATCACATTCCCTCTGTAGTAATAAGTGGCGATGTACATATCTGGCGTTGATTGCCAAAATAGAAAGTAAGTGACAGTAGGAAAGAAAAGAAATGCACACAAAGCAATTGGATGGATTTACTGATAAACCTCTGCCAGTGTGCAGGTCTAATAAGGGCCCTGTTGTTCTGTAATAACAAAGCTTCTGATACCCCTCCTCCCATGTCTGCTTCTCTCCAAAATAAAAAAAAAAAGAACTCATCCCCATACTGTGAGCTTCATGTCATTGATGCAGCTGTGGTTCTGTGAGGTGCACAATAGACAGATAAATAAGCACACACACACAAACATATATCCACACAATGAAAAGAAAACTGAAAACACACACACACACAGGGCTGAGTTATGGGACTATCTCTCCTTTCAGTGTACTGTGGTCCATCGACCCTGCATCGCTGCTCTCAGCTGGATGCGTGTCATCCACAGCAGCCCTGCCTGTTAGAAGAGAGCGAGGGCTGTGGAGGATGTAAGCAAGGTGGCAATAAATGGGGAGAGTGGAGAAAGGAGAGGGCGGGCGAGGGGTAGAAGAGGACGAGGAAGGGATGCAGAGGTGAAACAGAGCATGCAACATGAGAAGGAAAACAGAAGAGTGGTGGTGTGAAAGCAGCCTACTCACTGACTTCAGATTTGAGCAGGGTCAGAGGTGAAATGGGGTTGTCGGTCAGATGTTACTCTGCATGATGGCGCCCATGGAGAAGGGTCAGTAGTCAGCCTCCTCCTTTAACTGATCCCCTCCCTTTTCTACTAATGTCAGTCAGGTTGTTTTTGGGCTGATGTTTACTCACCTCATGTACTGTATGTCTCACATCTCTTTTTAATAGGTGTCTGTCCTGATGTTGCCATGTGCCAGCTGCCATTTACTCTTATACTTCTTCATTCAGGTAAGACATTTATATTTATGATGTGCCTTGATAATTAATACATATATATTATATGTATTTAAATGTTATGCAGTGTTCTTCATTAATTATTTTTTAATGAGATCTTTACTCATGTTGACATGTTGACAAAATGCTTGCTTTTTTTAAGTTAGAGTTAAAAAAAACACAAAACATTCTCTGGGTTTGTTTAGTTTTGATACAGTCAAAATCTGGAAGTATTGTACATGATCAAGAATGCTAAAAGGTGGAAGCAAACGCCCCGTGTGTTATAGACAAAAACCTGTGTTGCAACACTGCATGGTGGACGACTGTGACATTTTTACGAGGTTTATGAGATGACCAGCAAACGTCTTATGAAAATAGCTAATCTACTTAAGAAAATGATCATTTTACAGTTTCTGTATCTGTCTGATAGTATCACCTGTTGCATTTTTTCAAACTAAATGTCCACACAGTGATAATGTTATTTTTTTCACCTTGGTGTATAGGCATCTTAAATAAGTAAGTTGATTTACATAGCCTATACCATGAACTTACAACATCTCTAGTCAGGGGCTGCCTAGAAAAAGGACAAATCCATTCATCAACCTGATCAAGTGGTTGTGTGTTGTGCACAATGGATAACATGCAAAATACTATCCAAGTGCACTAGTTTGCACTTTAGCCTTATAGGCAATATTGTCTGTGATAAAGAAATGACTAAAAGTACAATATTTTCTGTTTCACAGTTTGTGCTTTGCTTGCACAGTTGCTCTTGGGACAGGAAGCTCGTTCTGGGCACTTTCCAAGAGGTTATAACGAACCAAACATTCAATTTCAGTGGACACCATGAGAGCAGCATAAAATTGCTGGGATATATGATTTAGCACATTTCTGGGAAGTTGTTGCCAATTACATTACAGTGTCCTGTCAATATAAGGTGTTGAAATTGTTAGAGCCTCATCTCCATAAATATACAGTTTTGTGTTCCACGGGAAACGCATGTGTTCGCAACACAAATTCACACACAAACACATCCACAGCTCCAGCCTTGTTGCATCGTTGTCCTCAAAACTGAGCTCATTACAGAGTTCCCCCTCTGTGTTAGTTTCAAAGTGGTCTCTAATAATGGTGTAAGTTTGTTTAAAGAGTTTACTTTCAGGAGCTCTGGCTTTTTAGTGGAATACTGGAAATCAGTACATACTTGAAAGACAGATTTTTCAGACACCTTCAATGCATTTGACCAAAAACTGTTAGATTAGATTACATAGGCATTTAAGACAGGAAATGACTTCTTAACCCACATTGTCATAGACCACATCAGGGTAAGTTATATCATATTAACGTATTTTACTTCTACTTCATTCGTATATCCATCTACATACATTGACTGTATCATACAGTGCTGATTTGTTTTTCCGCCCACATGTATCCTGAACACACTCATTCAGGTCTCTATTGGTTGAGAGATGGAAGGGCGCTAAGACATAGAAATAGTCTGCTTTGAGGTCAACCCCTCAGAGAAGTAGAGGTGTGCATTTGTGCATGTGTGTGTGCACGTGTGGGTGGGTGTTTGTCTGGGTGTGTGTGTCATATTACAGAGAAGAGTGGTAACGTTATGGCAGTGCAGAAAAATCTTAGCTGCCTGCATTGAAGGGAAGCTTTCATCCTCCTACCTGCCCACCAAGGAGGGAAGGAATACACACTCTTGTTTTCTTTCTCGCACGCACACACACATTTTTGCTTCACTGTGAGAACACTCATTGACATAATGCATTCCCTAGCCCCCTGCTGTCATGTAGGCCATGTTAATCTGTTTTGTTTAAATTTTGAATTTATCACGTGTACTGCCCTACCCCAACCCTAACCAATACCCAATTCTAACCTTAACCCTAAAACCTAATTTTTAAACATCCCTCTCATTGTTAGGACGGGCTAAAATGTCCTCACCTTGTAAAATTGTCCTCAGTCCAGTGGTTAAAAAATCATGCTTGTCCTCACAATGATAGCCATACAAACACACACACACATAGCCCCACAGCATTATGCTCCCACCACCAGCAGGCCACTCTGCTTTCCATCGGACTTCAAATAGCCAAAATATCTCAGCTCTACCAAATTCCTCTGAATCTTAATTTCTGCAATCTCCTCATCTTTTGAGCCTGGGGCTGTGTCCATGGGATGTCTTCTTCGGCAACACCGTCACACTAGTTTTTCTTAACATTTTCTGTTGTTATTTTCTCTCTTATCTCGCTTCCACTCCTGACTGGTGTGTGTGTGTGTGCTGGCGTGCAAGGCTGCAGTAGCGCAAACACTTGTGTTGCGGACTTGTACTCCCTCCTGCGCTCTGTGCCCCACGTCAACCTAACCTGATACGGCTGTAACTCTAGTCCAGCCACATAATGGGTTCACACAGTGCTATTGTCATTATCATTGTCTTTGTGTAGTGTGTCAAAAAGGTTTATCGCCCAGCTCTACCAAGAATTTAAGAGCAGTCCCTCTCAATCAAGTGTTCAAGTGGTACTAGGCAAGAGCTTATAAATGGTTCTAATAATTTTTGGTCATTTTATTATAATAATAATTATAATAATGACTTTATTGAACACCCTGGGGAAATTGTTGTTTGGACAGCTGGAGTAGATGACGGCGCTACTGTGGGGAGTCGGTGTCTTGTCCAAGGACACCTCGACATATAGCCAGGAGGAACCAGTAACTGGGGTTTATAGACAACGATTATTACAATTATTAGTGGTAGTATTAGTATTTCACTTGAATTTGCAAAATGTAGTGCAACTTGCAGGAATAAAATATTTTGAAATCATTGCAGCAGAGGAAGTGATGTGTTCACGTTAATACTCTATTTCTATCTGGTATTAACAGTGTGATATGATATATTTGATATATGTGATATATTATCTGAGTAATAAAGGAAAATGCATGTTAATCCAGTGAATATAATGTAGAATGCTAGCAGATCAAAATGCTTGCTGAAAGGTCACATAACTCTTCCAGTTATCCCAGCAGAAACCCACCAATTACCCTTTCAGAAAGGAGACCAGGGATTTGCCATGTTTGTTGACTACTTCACTAGTTCCACCTACTGATTTGCATTTAGAGATCACTGACAATAGTGCCACAATCAAAATAGTGAGAATTTTTTTTTTAACACCAGTTGTGAATATAAGGATAGCAAGTATGTTTATTAGTACCAGTTGACAATATATCCATGTTGTGTGTTAATACTATGTGTAACTCTTTTGTTAGACCTGTCAAAATAACACTACTGCTGTCTTTATGGGATAAAGCTGCATTCAGAGCTGCAGAAGATATATGAAACTGTGCTGCTAGCAAATTTACACTGACATATAAATTCTGTGCAATGCCAAATTCAAATTAAGGGCATAGAGTTTAGGCTGCCTCTGAGAAAAGTGGAAGTGGAGAATGTTTTGGAAAGAAGCAGTCAAAACACACAGTGATAGCTTTAATGGAGATGTTGAAAAGCAGCATCAGCTGTTGTTGGCCTCATTGTTGTCAGTTAGCTTCTTTCATGGTAAAATGCATTCAGTCCTAAAACTGTAATTATGCAGGCGAGAGAGGGAGCAATAAATCTGATAACACACACATACACACACTTACGGGTATAAACTCTTGGACGAGCAGAGAATTGTTGGAACAGAGATCAGATTAGAGGAGCTTTTCTGATCTGTGGCATGAGAAGGCTGATCTCATGTATCAACCAGCCATCTAAGCTGGCTTATCCTGACGCAACCACAGGCAAACACACACACACACTTATAAGAAAAAAGTTTACACAGTGATATAAGGGAGGGGGAGATTGGAGAACAGTGGGGTTCAATCTCCAAACAATTCCATATCCTTTTTAGTCATGGCCTGGCATTGGCTGTGAAGCGGAAATGACTTGGAGTCCTTGTTAACAGTGTCCCCAAACTCCACTAAAGGTCTACTTTGTTGTCTTCATACTTTGTCACAACACTTCTAAATGTATTTCACTGAGCAGTTCCTGACAGCTTTGGATTTGACCTGTGGTATGTCTCCTCTCCTCTCCTCTCCTCTCCTCTTTAAGCAGGACTGATGTCCAGATGGTGTCCCCCTCCATGTGTGGTCCATTTCAGCTCTCACTGACCGTTTCATGGGCCACAAACAGAGCCAAGCATCCACACCCACTTGACCCCGCCACACGCTGTACACCTCACTCTTAACCCGTCACCCCTGACCTTCACCCTTGGCCCTACACCTCCCTCGGTTTCACTCTCTTGTCAAGCCTCCCCTCACATTGTGACAATCCTAATCCTCCCTTAGCCCAACATGGTGGCCCGTGCTTTAGTCTTGGTCATGATGTGTCGGGGTGTCTTGCTCTCTGTCGGAGACCCACCTCAGTCTCGCCGAGAGATCCGCATTGAGGGCGACCTAGTGCTCGGCGGCCTGTTTCCTGTGCACGAGAAAGGTGCTGGGATGGAAGAGTGTGGCCGTGTGAACGAGGACAGAGGGATCCAGAGGCTGGAGGCAATGCTGTTTGCCATAGATCGAATTAATTTGGACAACACCTTGCTGCCAGGTGTCTCCCTCGGGGTCCACATCCTGGATACCTGCTCCAGAGACACCTATGCACTGGAGCAGGTACGTGAGTATAGTCAATGGATATAAACCATGTTTCCAAACGGAGATGATGCCAGACTATAATTAAAAACTCTTTTCTGTTAAAGGATAACTCTCTTTAACTGTCAAAGTAAACTGTACACAGCGCATGTGGAGAGTAAATTCTACTATATGTGAATCAAAATTAATTTTGCTTTCATTTGCACAAGTTCCTGTTTCGTTTGAATATGGCTTTATTCAAATAAACTTGTGCAACATATTGCAAGTATAATATTTTATTCTTTACATTTACATGTAGTTATTTGGCAGATGCTTTTATCCAGTAACTTAGAAGTGAGGTACAAAGCAAGCAAAACATCTACGACAAGGAGAAGAACTATAAAGTAAAGTGCTCTAGAAAAAGCTGCTTCAGCTACATGGGGTATAAGTGCAAATGTATGTATGTATGTTTGTTTGTTTGTTTGTTTTTTTAAGTGTAGAAAAAGATTTAAGGGCAGGGAAATATACAGTATATTAATATATACAGTATATAGCTATTCTTACAAATTTACTAGTGCAACAGTATCACTATAACTATTTTCTGTGCCTTCTTATCTATACATGAAGTATAAAGTACATAAATCAAATTATTTCCTCAGAAATCATTCTGTTTTTGTGTTGTAGAGTGCTCCATTGTACATTTTTCATACAGCACGGCTAAGATACCGTTTGTTTAATGCGCCGTTTGTTCTGTTCGACTGCTTTGGGTGACTAGAAGGTTTGTTACATTTTATGTTAAAAATATGTTCTGCAAATTATGTAGGTTTGTGGCGTCAGAAGAAAAAGGTGTAGCGTTTCCATTTTAAATCGAATACAACGATAAGGTCTCATCAAAAAATAACATTCAGGTAAATTACAGTAAATGTACCTTGAAATTCTATTTTATCCGCTTGGGGTAAAGGATCTTGCTCAAATGATAACAGCAAATGCTTGATGAGAAATAGAGATTGAAGCTATTTGGGATGAAGGAAATGAGCCAAATATATATATATAAAAAAACAAGAAAGCACTTTCCCCTCAGGGGATGTTATCTTCAAAAAAATAATTTGTATTTTATTGCAGAGCTACTTATGGATGATGCATTTTGTGATCTTACACAGTGAGCTCTTTGACTGGTTGCATGATCCCTATGTTTTCAAGCTGCAGGTTCATTGGCTGTTTGTCTGTAGACCAGCAAAAATGTGCCTTGGTCTCTTAGGACATGATTTGCAATTTTCACCCATACTGAAAACATTTTAGTGCCCCTATAAAATAACAAGCTTTAATCATCCAAAAAGATTAAAATGCTACACCGTGAAACATTATTGGTTTCTTTATTACAAATAATCAGAATGCTGATTATTGCTGATTAAAAATAAATAAATAAAATAAATAATACATACTAACACAGTACCATAGACATCATTTGACATAAAGCATGTATGTATTTCTGTTCCCAAGGCTCTGGAGTTTGTTAGAGCCTCCCTCACTAAGGTGGATGACACGGAGTTCATCTGTCCAGATGGATCTTACGCTCTGCAGGACGACAGCCCGCTTGCAATCGCTGGAGTTATAGGAGGATCCTTCAGCAGCGTCTCCATACAGGTAACATAAAAACAGCACGCAGGTAAAGGGACACACCTTGCCTCCTCCCCTCTATTTTTTTACTATTCTTTTGACAAGTTCAACGACCAAGTGTGCAGACGGTAACTTTCAGTGATATGGCACGTGTGTATTGTGTGTGACTGTTGCATGAGTTTCTTAGAATGAATTTCCACCGGTGTGTTCTTGTGTATTTCCCAGCTATTGTAGCTCTTCTCACAGAACTGGATAATTTGCATAGTTTAGCATAAAACCTCCTTCTGCCTTACTCCTCTGTGACTGCACAAAAGCCTCCTCCTATCAGTCCTTAAATCCCTAATCTCTGCAACTGTCTCTCCCCTTCTCTCTCTCTCCCATTTAATGCATTTCTTTTTTAAGTCTCTTAAATCTTTGCTCTCTTCCTTCTCATCACTGCCTGCCTCCCGTTTTGCCTTCTTTATATGCATTCTGAGGCATCCCTCTCAGCTATTTGGGGAGAGCTCAGTGTATGCTGACCTCAGCCCCTTCATTCCCTCCTCCTTCTTCCTGGGGCGGCTATTGTTAACACATCTGCTCTGTCTTTTGTCCTTCATCACACATAATTACCCCTTGTTTTCGTGCCGCTCATTCTTGTTGCCCTTTGTTGCCTTTGCTACTGTTTTTACCTGTCTTTTCTGGGTGCAACACTGTTTACAAGACTTGACGTGTGCTCTGCTTTCTGATCTCTTGCCAGTGGAGCTAATCCAGCTACTCCTTGATGCCTCTCTACTTGGCCAGCCTGTCTGTTGCTTTTAAATGAAGTAATAGGGAATTATTTTATGTTTAACCATGCACAACTAAACTCCAGTGCCTTGTGGGCATTTACATAGTCGGCATCACTCTTCCCATCCTTTCATACATGTGTGCGCATGTGTTTCTGTGTGTTTGTGTGTCTGTGTGTGTGTGACTTTCATTCCAAGCAGAAAACACACAGCACCCCTCTACTGCACCAGTTTTTTCCTCCCTCCCTTTCATTTCTTTCCTTTTCTCTCATATTCAGCCCATACAGAGCATCTCCCATCCTACTCTAGACACAGGAAGAAAGCGGCTTTCACTAACAGAGTAAACTCTTGGTGTCCCAACAGACAGGCCTCTTAGCTAGCTGTAGTCATTGTTCACTGGCAGGTAATGGAGCAATGTGGTTACATTTTGCAGCGTGACCTTCCCTGACATTTAAGCCAACTGTCATCTTAAAGCCATAAAACCTGCCTGGAGTACTATGAGCAGCCATCAGTGTCATTGCAGTGTTAGCGTGTCTGCACAGCCGTATAGGTGGCAAGAAAAAGTATGTGAACCTGTTGGAATTTCATGGTTTTCTGCATTAATTTGTCATAAAATGTGATCTGACTTTTATCTAAGTCAAGAGTGTTAACAAATATAATGTGCCTGAAGTAATAACACAAAACAATTGCGACCTTTCATGTCTTTATTGAGAACAACCATAAAAACCTCATAGTGCTAGTGGAAAAAGTATGTGAACCATGTTGTTTGTCTGAAACCATTCTGCAGCTTCTACAGAGTTTCAGCGGATGTACAGACAATCTCACATCATGCTGAAGAATTTTTTGATACACTTGGGAATTTATCTTCCAATCACTGAAAGCTGACCAGGCCCTGTTGCAGCAAAGCAGGCCCAGATCATGATGTTTCCTCCATCATACTTTACAATTGTGGTGTCCTGCCATAGAAACCTACTTCTTTGATGTTTTACCTACTGTAGACTCATGAACACAGATGTTAGCCAGTTCCAATGATGCCTTCAAATCATTGGATGTCACTCAGGGTTGCTACTTCACCTCATTAATGAGTGATTGTTGTCTTTTTGGGGTCATTTTGACGGGCCACACGCCTCTTGGTAAAGTAGTCCCAAAGTCGTTTCAGTTGGCTATGCATGGCTCACATAAGCTATTCCACTTCTGCAGAGTGTTTTTTGTCAGTCAAAGTAGCTCCAGTCCACACCTCCAAAGTATACTCTTAACTTATGCTAACGCCTGACACCAATTAGCCTTTTTGAGGTCATTATTTTATTACATACTTTTTCCACTTGCACTGTGAGGTTTTTATGGTTGTTCTTAATAAAGATAAAACAAAGATCAGAATTTTTTTTGTTATTACTTACTCTTGACTTGATGATGAAGATCAGATCACATTTTATGACAAATCAATGCAGAAAACAATGAAATTCCAAAAGGTTCACATACTTTTTCTTGCCACTGTATGTATGTAAGTGTATTTTCTATTCCCCTTCATTATTAGTCTAATGAGATTCTGACATGTTGTCAAAACAGCTCATCAACTGAGCTATGAATGAAATATAGAAAAGCCCAGAGTGATGCACTTTAAAAGGATTAAACTGAGCAAGAACAGAATGGCTGTGTAGCTGTGTGTTTATTTGCATGTGTGTGCATGTTTAATGGTGTATGTGTTTACGAGTCTTTGTGTGCAGGAGTGTGTGTAGCATTTACATTTCCACTGTTTGTTTTGGCATCTGTGACTAAAATTGTGATGAAAAGAACATGACTGAGCCCGATCAACAGTAAAAGGGAATATTATATGGATATCAGCAGACCCCTGATGATGTCCATCACTAATACATGAGTTAGTGTTTTATTGAAACTCTGCGTGTTTGTGTGTGTATATATACACTTGCTGCTATGTGTCTTATCTTCAACTAATCGCATTACGCATGAAGCAATTCCTATCAGCGGCAAACTCCAAATTATGTGCTAATTTTAATATAATGAAGAAATACACTTAGGAAGATGATTCCAATTATTTTGTGGGTCTTATTTCTAGGTTTTTGTCACTGTGCCAATCATGTTTGATTAAAATTTCATTACTTGTTTAATCGAAGAGCTTGACACACATGGAGATCTGCTCTTCAATACAGATCATTCGAGCAAAGCATTTCTAGCTGGTTGAGCTATTACCAGATCCCTTTGTGAGAGGTGGTAAATGAGTAGATTTACTCAAGTACCATACTTACATACAATTGTGAGGTACTTGTGCTGGAGTAGTTCAATTTCATGTTACTTTTACTTTTACTCCACTACAATCCAATGGAAAATATTGTACATTTACTCCACTACATTTTTTTTTACAGCACTAGTTACAAGTTACTTTTTGCAGGTTAGTGATCATACATATTTTGCCTGTGGGAATTTGCCAAGCAAATCTGTATTAGACTTTTATAAGAAATCTATCTCAAACAGTACTTTTCCTTTGTACTTTAAGTGAAATTTAGAGCTTGTTCTTCGAACTTATACTTGAGTAGAAATACGAAAGGGCATATATTCTTGTAGTATTCAAGTATTTTTCAAGGAAAATACTTTCATTTTTACTTGAGTATTGACTTGTGTGGACTTTAATCACCTTTGGCCCTTGCCCCACTAAAACTAATACTCAATATTGACAAATATGCTTGTATTCAGTTCAGAATATTAAACTCAGTGGTGGCACGTATCTGTGATGGAACTAATTATGATTAGTGTCTTTCAAGCAATTAATTAAATCCAGAAATTACACTGTGGCTGTTAGGAAAACCAAAATTTTTCCCCACCACATACATAAAATTATCATTCTTTTGTTTTCAAGAAGCTTCACTGCTTCTGCTGAGTATCCTCCAGTTTTCTATTCTCTGTGTACTTGGACACTTCTTTCAAGTGCCCCATTAGATTAATTATACAGTAATTGTCTCTTTTGCAGCCATCTTTCAAAACATTTGCATTGTAAACACTACAAGTAGCTGCTTGACTACATTCATTCTTGAGTTTAGCTCATGTATTTGAGGCTAACAACAAGATAAACCATGTGCTTTCAAGCTGATCACAGCAGATCATGTGTAATTCATACTGAATATCAAATTATAGTTCATATAGCTCAGTAAGAAAATTGTGAATATGGAACGTTGTTAGTCTCTTGAACTATAGTTTATGGTTCTCTCCTCTATATAGATTACTTCAACAAAATTAATAAAACATCACCTAATATTATCTCCATATATCTCCTTGTGCTAAAGAATATAAAACAAGTTATCAATCAATTTTGAATTAATAAAAAGATAAGATGAAATTTTCCTATTATTTCACCTGATCACTGTCTCGTTCTTTGTGTATCTCAGGTTGCCAATCTTCTTAGGCTCTTCCAGATCCCTCAGATAAGCTACGCGTCAACGAGTGCCAAGCTCAGTGATAAGACCCGCTATGATTACTTTGCCCGCACAGTGCCCCCTGACTTCTACCAGGCCAAAGCCATGGCTGAAATCCTGCGGTTCTTCAACTGGACATATGTGTCCACTGTGGCGTCAGAGGGCGATTACGGTGAAACTGGTATAGAGGCATTTGAGCAAGAGGCACGCATGAGGAACATTTGCATCGCCACTTCAGAGAAGGTAGGGCAACGAATATGAGTTTATTTCTGTGGTGTAATCTGCATGAATAAAAGCAATCATTGCTCCAAGCCAAATACCAAAAAGCCAAAACTTTAATCTGCAGTGTCACACTGATGCATGGCCTGAAGCTGCACCTGTAACAAAGAACAAGGCGATAAGTTTATGAGCTTATACAAGTTTGTCTTGTCTTACACACAAATGGGGTTTATATTACACTCTTATCAGTTTTGAACCAGAAAATGAAAGCTTATCTCCAAAAACTCATTCTGAGTAGTTTCACACTCACATTTTTCATTTCATTTGCTACAGACGTACGTGTTGGTGTGAGCCTGAAGTACAGAATGCTATTTTGCTTGATTTTTCCTATAAATGATGGTGATAGATTAACACAAATAGGGAACTAAAATGTATTTGGGAACAGAATGAGCATGTACAGCATAATTCTGAGTTACATTAATGTCCTTTTCTTGTCAAGGTGGGCCGTTCTAACGCTAAGAAGTCCTATGAAGCTGTGATACGTCAGCTCCTGCAGAAGCCAAACGCCCGCGTTGCTGTCCTCTTCCTGCGTAGCGATGATGCCAGGGAGCTGTTGGCAGCTGCTGCCAGGCTTAACACCTCCTTCATCTGGGTGGCCAGCGACGGCTGGGGTGCACAGGAAAGTATTGTGAAGGGAAATGAGGTCACTGCTGAAGGAGCTATCACACTTGAGCTGGCAGCCAATCCTATACCAGAATTCAACCGTTACTTCCTCAGCCTAAACCCAGTCAAAAACCATCGTAATCCCTGGTACAGGGAATTCTGGGAGCAGCGCTTCCAATGCTCCTTAGGTGGTGGAGGAGGAGCAGGGGGAGGTGCAGGCATTGGACTAGAAGAATCACCTCTCCCACCATGTGATAAGGACCTATCAATGGACAAGAGCAACTTTGAACCAGAGTCAAAGATCATGTTTGTGATAAATGCGGTGTACGCTATGGCTTATGCCCTTCATAATATGCAACGGAGCCTGTGTTTCAACACCCCCAAACTGTGTGACAGCATGAAGGCCTTGGATGGGCGTAGGCTCTACAGGGATTACATCCTTAATGTCAGCTTCACAGGTAAGGCAGCCAGAACATATGGCAAGAAAACTCCTAGATAAAGTGTTCAAGGTGGCTGAAGAGTGAAGAGAGAAAAGACAGCAAGAAATAGACAGGAATGTGAGTGCTGTGCCTCGTTAACAATCCTCTCATGAACAACACAGGGATGTTGTCCTTTTCCTTTGCCAAACCAGCCAAGCCACAGAACATAAAAAGTACTGAGACAAATCCGCTTAATTGCTATGTATTGTCAGAGCCTGCCATTGACACCTATTACCCATGCGTAATTGATACGACACTACAAAGTTGCTTTGAGGAAGGAGAGCTCCAGTTAATCCGTCAGCCATATTCTTCTCTCTTGCTCTAATGAGATTGTGTGTGTTATAATAGCTCCTATAGCAGGCTGCCTGTCTGTCTGTCAGTCTCCGTAGAGTTGGGAGAGAAGAGACAGAGGATTGGCTTGACTGACAGATGGCGTACAAAGGAAGCGTTATAAATAAACTGCTGTGTCTCGGGGACTGACACAGGTTTAGAGGTGCTTATTCCTCCACCAACCGTGACCAGGAGCCGACATCAAAACAGCCAGACAGATAGCACTAACATGGCAGCTTTGCCATGGGACGCTGGGGAGCGAGAGCAGGAGGGATTGATGGAGGACGAAAGAATGGAATCACATATTGAGGGAGGGGGGGAAGGAAGCTTACAGATAAGACTGACAGGTGGACTAAAACGAAAAAAGAGAGTTTGAGGTAAGGTAAAGAGGAGTAAGACAGAAAAAGAGATAGGGAGGGAAAAAGAGAAGGAACAAGGGAGCACTGAGGCAATGCCGGAGTGAGACAACGTGCGTCAGCAGAAGAGGAGGATTCACTTTGAAATTCCCCATCTTCATTTCTGCTATAAATCAAAGGACTTGGAGCATTTTTGTGTGAGAGGAGGGAGGCAGAAAGAAGGAATGAGAGAGTGAGAGTACGATAGAGAAGGAGAAAGAGAAAGATAGGAAATAGTACAGTGGACAATTGCTGTTCTGGTCATCCAGTTGGCTCAAATGATAACCACTTTCTTTCCAGCATGCATACTAGGGTCGGGCATCTCTGATGTGAGGCTGATACAATATGTATCTCGATGTACTATATGCGATCATATACATTAAAGATGTCTATGCAGCAAATAGATGTGATACAATTCGCATCGCAATCACAATGCAATGCAATTCAACACCATTTGTGAGATACGATATGATTGATGATGCAAAGGAACGACTTCAATGAGTCTAAATATTTACTAATCAAAATAAATTAAGACCTTTTATAAACAAGCTAGTTTTCCCTATCTGGCTTGAGCACACCATGTTTGTTATGCTCGACCGCTGCACTCACACAATAGCATAACTTAAAATGTAAAGGTCTGACTTAAGAGGAATAAAAGTATGAAAATATCAAATTATTGTGACAGTTACATTTGTAAATAATGTATAAAGCATCTAATAATCAAATGTATCAGATTGTATCATTGCAGACATTGAATAACCAACACATCTCGATGCCTTTGGATCAGGCCCCATGTGATCATTTATTGATACAAATCAATTAATGTTCCCAGAGTTTGCTCAGAGAAAGAGCAAACTAGAGATGCAGATTCACACATAAAATGTCTTAAAGTGCTGTGGCAGAAGTTTGAGAAGAAAGAGATTGGTAACTTCCTCACATCTCTATGTCTGATCATCTCTCCAGCATAAAGTCGCCCGTCCGACTCTCCCTTCTTTCTTTTCACTACTGATGTATGTCCATGAGGCGCGTCTTTAGTCTGCAGCAGGGAAAGAGTAATAGCATGAACAAGGATCTTGAGTTCTTTACAGCTCAGTTTTAGTGACAACACTGACAGCATGGCAAACAGCTGTATTGGTATTAAATGCATTTAAAGTATCTGTTTATAAGATGGAGAGGATGTTGAAGGTGGCAGTGGAGTTAAACTGGGAGTTGTGGCTGTGTTTGTTTTGAGTTGTTGCTCAGCCCTGAATGACTCACTCTCACTGCTGTACATATACATTTTTTCCATCTACCGTATAGAGGGAAGGAGCCGAGGTGAGTTGAGGTTGAATGTGGGGTATAAATACTGCAGCAACACCATCCGCAGTGCTCTCAGTCTGAACTGTAGCAGACGAAAAGCCGACTGTGTTCAGCACGCTCTATCTCTCTCACACCTCCTTCTCTTAGGCACACATACATGTTCGTTACAGACTCTTACCGAGCATTAAAACTTTTATTCTTTATGCTTTCAAAGATACTTAATTGCTATCCTCTGTACTTAATTTTACATCCTCGACGCAGCAGATAGTGCGCCCTTAACTGTGATAGGGCTGTTTTGTTTTGTGTTACTGACAGCGTATGTGGTGAACAGAGGCAGTATGTTGTGTGGATAGGAGAGTGTTTTCATATGCCATTCTCTTCATCTAGTCTCATCTCGCTAGTTGCTATGGTAATGAAGCCGACACTATTGCCAATTGTTGAAGTGATCTGGTAGATCATGGGAACCGCTCCCTACCAACTAGTAACAGACGCAGGGGCGCATTTGTACATTTTTATGAGGCCTTGTTACACAATTCAAAAACAAAACACACACACACACACACACACACACAAGAGACACATACGCAAACGGGTGCAAAAAAACAGTCCGCTTTTTTACAAAGTGGCAGCTTGAAGTGCTTGTTTTTTCACCAGTATGAAATTGCAGACACCCCGAGCCCACACACTTCTCAAAGCCATCATTCAACTCCCACCTACCCAACGCCCCAATCTGCAGCAAATAGATCAGTATATACGCACATGCATGCAGTCTACTGTTCAAATAGTGATGATAGATGTGATATTCCCCCTTCTCTGCACTTTTGTGTGTGTGTGTGTGTGTGTGTCTGTGTGTGTGATATGTCTGTGTTAGCAGAGGCGGTGTGCCTTCAGGGCCATATTGAGCAGAGAGCTAACTGCAACGTTTCGATGCTAGAGAACAACCTTCACTCCGTCTCTTTCTCATTTTCTCTTCATTCTCTTCCGCTGTCTCTCTTCGTCTTTCTCTCTCTCTCTCTCTCTCTCTCTCTCTCCCTCTCTATGTCTCTCTCTCTCCATCTCTCTGTATCTCTCTGTCACCTTTCTCTTTTTACCCAGAAAGTGTCCTACTCTCTCTACAGTCAAAAACAGCACATCCCACTCAGACTTCACAAGGTTGCTCTCCTGCCTCCACCACCTCTCTGCGCTGGTCTGTTCCTCCACTCCTTTACTTTGCTCATCCCTCTATCCATCCTTCACCTTTTTTTCTATTGATTCCTCCATCTAAAGGCTTTCCTCCATCCACCTGTATCTCTGCTGCCATCACATCAGTTTGCTTTTCACTTTTGCTATCTCCTTTCTTTTTCCACATATTCTTTTCCCTCTTCTCCCTTGTCACTTCCCTCCTTTCTTTCCCCTTATCTGGTCACTCGGCTCATCCTCTTTCCTAGTACCTTCTGCTTTTGGCCTGCCGTCTCTTCCTTTGTGTCCTCTATCTCGCCACCTTTCTTTCAGTCAAGCCTCAGATTTCTGCTGCAGCTCTTTTCCTCCTATACATTTGTCTCCCTTGTTGTCGACTTCCTTTTACCCACCCTATCTGTCTTCTTTTCCCCTGTGGCCTGTTGCTCCGTGGCCCAGGCAGTGCCTCTGTCCCCGGGGACCAAATCTGCAGGGAGAACAAATATAGCTAATGTGATCTGTCTGTGTGTGAATTTATGACATGTGAGTGCATCCCTGTGTCCATTTCTGTATATGCTCAGGGGTATGTGTTTGTGTGTTACTTCGCACATTCTGAATGGGGCACAGATGTGTAAGGTCATCAACCGTCTAATGGAAGAGAGACAAAAAAGAAGGTTGGTCACACCATTAGCTGAGCAGAGTTGCCGTATCTTTATATTTTACCTGGAACAGGTGTGTATTTATGCATCATTGTTGATGCACTATTTACTTTGGCAAGCTTAAATCAGGATTAACTTGGGGAACCAGGTGAATAGATGCTTGGAACTATAATTCTCTATTCCCTAGCCAACAACTAATCAACAGCCAGCTTTTGAATTCTTAGTCACACACTCACGCAAAGAAGAGATTCCCCCCTCTCCCTTTGAGTCTGTATGTCTCTCTCTCCATTTTCAGATTACTTATTTCTACTTATTCCCTCCCAAGCCCCTTTTGCCTCCTATCTCTCTCTCCCTTTCCTTTAATACCCACAATTCCCCTTGCGCTTCACTTTAGCACGACATGGTCGAGAACATAATTAATTTCTCAGCTTCTGAATGAAAAGCCTGTTTTCACCATGCTTCTAATTAAGCTGGAATAATAATGTATTTCTCAAGTTAGTAGGAATGCTAGTGTCTCACAGAAATTATGGGTCTGGTTTGGCTCAGTGATATTGCAGTTTGTCTCACCTATCTGAAGCTGTTTTTTTAGATTGGTTATTATTTTATATTCTGAGGCCCTAGCTGTTTGATTAAGTGCATTCACAATGGATTTTTTGGGGGGATTATGTCAGTGAAAAGGCGTTGTCCACCTATGGATGCTGGCAACAACTCACAGCCCTGTAAAGTCATTTAAATCTATAGGTCTTAGCTGGACTGGACTGGTTCAGCACAAAGTACCCTATGGATGGGATGACACAGATTAATCTACTATCACTGTTGTTTAAGGGTTTAAATTGTCTTAAAGTATGTGCTTAGACACCACGGGAAAAGTCCACCAGCTGCAGCTGCATTTAGACAGTAGTCACCACATTGTTCAGTTCATGGTTCCTCAAGGTTTTATCACATAGAAATGTGTTGTAGAAATGCAGCTGAGGGGTAGACTTCCTATTAGACACACCACTTGCCAAAATTCAGTTTAGTGACACATGGTTTGGTCAATGGCACTACCAGCTTTTCGGTCTGCTTTGCAATATGTTCACTGCTTTTCTTTCATGTTGAAATAATCTATAAAATACCAGATTGCTGGCATTCATGGTTCCCTGAGGATAAATTATACTGATTTCTGTTAAATCTTTTACAAATCATAATCTTGTAAGACACTGGACCACAGTTTTGCACATGGCTTCCAAAAGATGAAACATGGAAGTAACAATGATTAGTGCGTTAATGTTGCCATTGGAGACATGTTAACATGTTGTGATAAGCATTTAACTCTATAACCAAAATCCCTAGGCTACTGGATCTCAGAACTAACAAGAGTTATACATTTAGCCCACGACAGTGTTGAGGTGAGAGAGTGGCATCCATCAGTCAAGGACCTGAGCTGTCTATCCCAGCTCAGCACCTGAGGAGTCTTGGTGGCCTCGGTCAGCTCGAACTTGCACCCTCATACACTTTCCTGATAAGCTGCTCTGTCACATCAGCAAGGTCGCTGTTGTTGGCTATAGAGAGGAATCACCAGTCCGCTGATGCTAATGCCCCCTGAATATGATGTGTTAGAAGGAAGTCAAGGACAATACAGCGTCCTCAAATAGGTCTGTGGACTAATTCTGTTATCTGTTTAGTCTGTATTACACGTAATTACCACACACCTACAGCCTAATAAGGTGCAGTTAGGATAATTAGCTGGTGCAAAGTGTGTCTGTGAGTGTGTATGGGTGTCTAAGAGGAGGAGACCTGGCTTGTCTTATTGCTCAGTGTTATTAGCAGACTTTATTATCTGCCAACTTGCGGTATAATGGAATAATACTTCTTCTTTACTGAAGATATTATCAACACTTTCTTATGGAAATCTGTTTCATTTAGCTGTCATCTAAACATTTAGCTCTAAAATCCAAAGACAGCTTGACACCTAAAATTTCCTGTCACAGAGAGCGAGAGAAGAAAGATAGAGGGTTGTGCTGTCTCTGTGATTTATGGATTTCATAAAACCTAACCCCCTCTGCTACCATCTGACACATCATTCTTCTCTGAACACAACTAGCTTTCACAACAATACCATAGATTTAGCCGGTGCAGACGTCGCATGCTCATACACACATTCACATGCGCGCACATACGCCACTAACAGCAGGGTCAGAGCTTTGGTTCTGTCAGCACAGCCTGTCGCCGCGCTCAGAGCAATACCTGAACCATCACACTGTGAAGTAAAACCTAATGGGGCTTCCTCGCACACACACACATAAACACATTTCAGCCCGAAGCTTATTCCCAATCTGGATTCTGATTCATTCCACTGATCCCAAGCTGTATGTTTGGAGGACGAATTTGGCCCCATGAATTCTTCAGTTACCCAATGACACAGAGATATGAGAAAGGCAGTATAATATCAGTGCAGCTGTGCACTAAAGACTGAGAGCCTTGTTATAGGTTGAAGAGCGATGCTTTATAAACCCAGCATACGCTGCACTATCCCCAGTCACATCATCATTTGACAGGGAAGGCAACAGCGTATAACACACGGGCTGCACAGTGTGCCAGCAGCACAGAGCTGATTGCTCCACCATAAGGACAGAAGTATCACTGTAGGAGTGACACACACTTTGTCTGTGTCAAAACGACCAAGTGTCAGCACTGTCAGGTCTGACGCTGCCTGCAACGCATCAGTTACTTTTTTTCCCAGACACTTTTTTTTTTTCCGTGGGTTTCAGCATACTGCCAATTTTACCATCTCTTCTGTTCCCACATCCTCAGGGTAGATGGTAATCCTTTCATAACAACTTGTATACAAACCAATTTGGCAGTTTCAGCAGTGTACCTCCCTCACATAAGAGACCCAGAGGCTAATTCCATCAATGTGTGGGTAGCCTTAGCACTGCCCAGGGATCCTATCCTCAGCCTTCATGCCTATATGATTTTATAGGTAGTTTGTTAATGATGCATTTGGTAATAAACTTTGTCAGATCAGAATTTAAAGCAGTGTTTTTGTCCCTATGTCACCTTAGGGACGGCTGGGAGGCCATTGATACACACACAAACATCTCCAAGCATACCAGGCATTTATAGCCTCTTAGCAAATACTTCTGTGAGTGGCTGGTGTTCAGCAATGAAAACACTATTGTAATGCCCTTCACTGTCTGTTCTGGACTCCTAAGGCTTAACTGGCCATAGCCTATTGTCTCTGTTCTCACTGCTGTTTTAAGAGGCATCAATGATACATGAATGGGATGATTGTTGTGATTGTGTAGCTTTAATCTCCTTTTTCCACTCATCTTATCACTTTGTTTTCCTGCCTTGTCTCATCTCACCCCCTCCAGCCCCTTTCTCTCCTTCAGGCAGTGAGACAGTAGTGAAGTTTGATTCCCAGGGAGATGGCATGGGCCGATACAACATTTTCAGCTACCAGCGTTCTGGCGATCGTTACAGTTACGTGCCAGTAGGTGAATGGGCAGAGAGTCTGAGTCTGAGCGGTGATCTGATTCATTGGCCCAGAGAAGTGGTACCCACCTCACAGTGCAGCGACCCCTGCGAACGCAATGAGATGAAGAAAATGCAGGCAGGTAGGAGACTGAATTTCTATTTTTTTTTTCTCTTACTGTCATTTTCTTTTTCATAGAAACATACCATCCCAAGCAGCAGTGCCTTTGAAAAAGCCAAGTCTGTCACACTCTGCTGTTTATGCTTCCCAGGTGAGTACTGCTGCTGGATCTGTACAGCCTGTGAGCCTCATGAATATCTCGCTGATGAGTTCACCTGTTCGCCCTGTGCTCCTGGCCAGTGGCCCACTGACGACCTGACGTCCTGTTATGACCTTCCTGAGGACTACATTATGTGGGAAGATGCCTGGGCCATTGGTCCAATTACCATAGCCTGTGTAGGGTGAGTGATAATGGGTGATCAAGGTGGTGTCAGGAAACTTTATTTCCATTAGTACAAGCAAATGATGAAGTTTAGTTCCAGTAATGACAACAATCATACTTTATATGACGTGAGTACCTCTAACACCACTGAATAACAAAGGATTACTTTAACAATTTCAAGGACAAAAAATGTTTGGCTTAACAGGAACAGGAAAACATGCATAAATACCATCCTATGTCCAGGTTCGTGTGCACAGGCCTGGTGTTCTGGGTGTTTATTCGACACAACAACACACCGCTGGTGAAAGCTTCAGGCAGGGAGCTATGTTACATCCTCCTCTCTGGAGTCTTCATGTCCTACGCCATGACTTTCCTTTTCTTGGCCAAACCCTCTCCCGCCATCTGCGCCCTGCGGCGCCTCGGCCTGGGTACGTCATTTGCTGTCTGCTACTCCGCCCTCCTCACCAAAACCAATAGAATTGCCAGGATCTTCAATGGTGTGAAAGACGGAGCGGGTGCAGCGAGGCCACGCTTCATTAGCCCGTCCTCTCAGGTGAGTGATTTCAATGTCATCAATCCATCTGCATTGGTCAGATGGATGGATACGTGGACAGGCAGTCAGTGGATCTTGATACTTTCCTCTCTTCCCTCCTTCTTTTTCAGGTCTTCATCTGTCTGAGTCTGATCTCTGTCCAGTTAGTGATGGTGTCAGTGTGGCTGCTGCTGGAGGTTCCCGGGACACGGCGCTTCACGTTGCCAGAGCGAAGGCAGACTGTCATCCTCAAGTGTAACGTCCGTGATTCCAGCATGCTGCTGTCACTGGGGTACGATGTGCTCCTGGTCATCCTGTGTACTGTGTAAGTATGTCAAAGCTGCTTTGATATGGCATAAAAACTGCATCTAAACTGCTTTATGGTCTCTCCTCTGGGCACTTTGTTCACTGTGTTTTTGAGCCATGTTTTCATGCACTCCTAGAAAAAAGGCTTACATATGCTCAAATTCCAACACCAGCATGCTCAACAATGAACAATAATGTGCTCTAAAATTTACAAAATAAAACTGAAAATGAATTGTCCTTTTTTTTTATTCCCATAGCCACACACACATTTTGGTAGGGTAGGGTTTTCTGGGTGGTATTCATCTAATCAGTAATATTATTTTTTTGCTAGGTATGCCTTCAAGACCAGAAAGTGCCCAGAGAACTTCAACGAGGCCAAGTTTATCGGATTCACCATGTACACCACCTGTATAATTTGGCTGGCCTTTCTTCCCATCTTTTATGTCACTTCGAGTGACTACAGGGTATTGACACTACTGTATCTTGTTTGTTTAATCTGTATAAAACTGAAACATACAAAGGACAATTATTTCCTTCAATGTGGTGTGTGTTATATTCCTTATGTTTGTTTTGAGCAGTTGTGCTCGGCTAACTTGACAGGCTGCTGGTTGTACCTTCACATTTAGCACACATCTACCACTCTGTGTTTTCTGTCTCCTCCATGTGATTAATACAAGTCCCAAAACAGTAACTACACAGATGAGTGGAAACTTAAACAATTATTTAATCCTGCTGGCAAATGTCCTAGCTCTGCAGAACTGGGATGACAAACAGACAGGCTCTGTCAAACTGCTGACACATGTCCAGATTTAACAGCAAAGGGGAGTGAGTGTTCACCTGATCCATACAAATCTCAAGCATAAACACACACGTTAAGCACACCCTCCTACAAACACACAGTGCAGCTGTATCAAAGGGTGTAAGAGGAGAGTGCTGATGCCAGGGTTGCTCATTTGATCTTCATAAAAAAAAAAAACTGCTCACTTTCTCACTCATGCTCTATCCTTTCCTCGCTCGCTCTCTCTCTCTCTCTCTCTCTCTCTCTCTCTCTGGAAATAAGCATTTCTTTGGCCTTGTAATCTGACTTTAAGATTAGTCAGGTGGAGGCATAACACCACCAACATGCACAACCACCCACTCGTGCACACGTAAGAATATACCTTACATACACTGAGGAGAAGTTGAAGGGTTGATTGCTAATGTACAATACTGTGATTTCACAGTGAATTGCTGTTATAATGTATATGACTGAACACTTTTCAGTCACAGAGCAGTGATAGCGGCAGAGGAAAGGGTCATACGGCAGCCTTTTAATCAAAAATCAAGAGATGATAAGATTGTGCTTAGAATTTATTTCAAATGCTAAATCAAAATAGAGATACTGTTACATTTGGCTTCTGTAATAAAGTCTGCTCATAAAGTTCATAAAGTAGAATCTGTGAATATATAGATATTTACTAGTAGGCATTTTTTTGCTCTGTATTTATCTACTGTTAATCAAATTAGCTTGAATTTATTATTGTTTTATTTTGTGTAAGTACTTTGTAACACTTGTAGAGAAAGTGCCTTTGAAAAATCTTCTTTATTATAGATTATTATCATCAAATTAGGTCTTAGCAGCAATTACTTTGTACTTCATTAGCATAAGATTTATCCATCAAAGTCTGGCTACTAATTACTGTCTCCCCGTCTTTCCACTTATTTCCTCTCCAGGTTCAGACCACTACCATGTGTATCTCTGTCAGCCTGAGTGGCTTTGTGGTCCTGGGTTGTATGTTTGCACCCAAGGTTCATATTATTATGTTCCAGCCCCAGAAAAATGTGACCAGCCACAGGCTTAACCTCAATCGATTCAGTGTCAGCGGGGCTGCCACTACATACGCATCTCACGGTAGGTTACATGCAGTTACCTCATTTTTAAAGAGACAGGAGTTTAGTGCAGCACCTGTTTCTTTTTATTGTCCTCTGTAAGGTGAGTGTGTTCAGCTTTCAATGAGTGTTCCTCAACAGCTGCAGGGAATACAAAATGAATTTTGAAGTATCTAGGCGTTTGCTTGCTGCATTTTTTATTCCTCTGCGTCTGCAATAGTTGGCATTATGCTTTTGGGGTTGTCTGTACGTACGACTATTATCCATACGGCCATCCAATTCTTGTCAATGCGATATCTTAAGAACGCTTCAAGGTAATTTCTCAGTACAGTGGCAAGAAAAAGTACATGTACCTGCATTAAATTGTAATAAAATGTGATCTGATCTTCATCTAAGTTAAGAGTATTAAAAAATATAATGTGCCTAAAGTAATAACGCTTTCTGATCTTTGTTTTGTCTTTATTGAGAACAACCATAAAAACCTCACAGTGCAAGTGGAAAAAGAATGTGAATAATGTTGAATAATGACCTCAAAAAAGCTAAGTGAAGTCAGGTGTTAGCATAAGTTACAAAAACTAGTTTGTAGGTGTGGACTAGAGCTACTTTGACTGACAACACTCTAACTTTTTGAGTAGAAGAATGTGCTTATGTGAAGCATACGTCATCAAAAGTTACTTTCAGGGGATCTACGATCAAGAATTGATCATTTACATAAAGCTAGAAAGGGTTATAAAGTGATGTCAAAGAGTTTAGAAACTCACAACATATTTATTCCACTATCATTATGAGGTTTTTAGGCACATTATATTTCTTAATACTCTTGACTTAGATGAAGATCAGATTTTGTTACATTTTATGATAAATTAATGCAGAAAACCAGGTTCATATACTTTTGTTTTGGTGGCCAAGGTCACAGTCACCTCATGTTCATCCAGATCTTGTTGTGAATGTGATGTCTCAGGATTTCGGAACTAATTTCTGGCACAAACGTGTCGCTTGAATGAATGTTAAAGGAATTTGAGTCTGTACAGACATGTATGTAAACTACAATATCACTGTTCACCGATTTCAGTTTTATGTTCATACACTTCCCTCCAAAAGTACTGGAACAATGAGGCCAGAAATAATAAGAAGAAATAAACCACTGGTGTACTAAGTAACTGATGTCAAACTGGTAGACTAAGGAAGACAACAGCAGTTGACGACAGAAACATTGTAAGAGCTGTAAAGAAAGACCCTAAAACAACTACCAGTGACATCAGGGGCAGGAGTGAAGGTATCACAATCTACTGTCCACAGAAGTCTTAATAACAAAAAAAAAGTATAGAGGCTAGACCAGAATATGTGAACCACTCATCACCAGGCTGCCATTTGCCAAAAAATACAGAAATGAGTCTCAAATATTCCAGGACAAGGTTTTATGGACTGGTGAGACAAAAATTAACCTTTTCCAAAGTGATGGAAAAGCTAAAGTTTGGAGAAAGACATGATCTGCTCATGACTCCAAACATACAAGCTGACGTGTGAAAAACGGTGGAGGTAATGTCATGGCTTGGACTGCACACATGGCTTCTTCTGGGACAGGCTCAATAATCTTCAGCAGCAGCAAAATGAACCCAGACGTCTACAGAAATATTTTGTCTGAATTAAATAAAGATGCAGCAAAACTGGAGATCTTTCATTATGCAGCAAGACAATGACTCAAATTGACTTAGTACACATCCAGAAAGTACACTTGCAGCTAAATACTTCTTATGCACTTTAATCTATTATAAGTCTAATAAAAATACATACATGATAAACAGTAAAAATACTGTTTATGTATACCAGACTGCGGACTAAAAATATATTAGCACAGATTTTAATTGGCTTTACAAAAAAGATTATGAGAGGGTTGGATGTTAACATTAAATTGCTTCTTGTTAAAATGCGCTTCATTCCTCAAACATACAAGCACACAGTGAAAGACGAACCCAGTTATACCATTTATTATTGTTAGATTGTTGCAGTTCATCTCTACACTGTGTTTCAAACGTAAGGTTGGGGCCCATTTCTGTGCATTTGTGGTCCCTCCGTGTCCTAAAAATGTAGCTCAATTTCATATTCCAATTGTTCTTCTCTTGTTTCATTACTACCTTAAGGCTATTGAGATTTGTGGCTGCTCTGACTTAAATATTTTTATTATTAGGCTATGTTATTAGAAATGGGGCAGCATGGTGGTACAGTGGTTCTCAGTGTTGCCTTCACAGCTAGAAGGACCTGGGTTTGAATTGTTATAGAGACTGTGCACTTTGTTTGTTACCTGCACCATGGCTATAAGGGCCAAAACCCTTCTACACTTGTTTTCTAGTGTTTATCATGGTTGTATTATTAAATAATTTCATAACTTTAATGAAACATGATTTCACATAATTTTACACTGTAGCTTTAATGACATAACAATTGAAAGAAATGCTTTTTGGCATCAACAATATAATCTGACATCCTAAAGTGCCGCCTGTGTAATTATCTCTTCCTTCTTGTTTCCTTGTCGTCTTCCAGCTTCTGTCAGCGCCCACTACGTCCCAACCGTGTGCAATGGGAGAGAAATCGTCGATTCCACTACTTCCTCTCTGTGACCACATCAAGTCCATTCTGCCCCTGCGACTGTTAGCCGATTCATGAACATTATACTGCCCAACCATCTTTCCCCAATCTCATACACACACTGTATACACACATATGCTCACAGAAGCACACACACACACAGACACACACAGACACATGCACAAACAACCTTCCTTGTGGACTAGAACTATATTGTTTCACAAATGTAGAAAGTGTGTAAGTATAATTAAATTATTTTCTAGGGATGTACATACATGGAATAGACATTGTTGAGAAACAAAAGAACAAAAAAAGTTTTTAGGAGGAATTTTTGGAGCCTTTGTTTTTGATAGCTTTGTTATGATGCAGTGTAAATAGACATGTACTAATTCATGGTAGGAGGGTGTGTGTCCCTCAGTTTGGATGCACATTTGTGGCTCTGCTTGCCTCACCTGCAATATCCCACAGACTTTTTATTCTCATGCTTTTTTGTAGGTCTCATTGTAATAACAGATTATGTATGCATTTCTATTGTGTATCTGTACATTTGTATATTATACTACTAATGGTTCAAACAGCACAATGTTGATAGTCCTAGAATGAATGTGGACATAAGTACAAACTGGCTGGGCTTAAATGGCTGGAATGAACACGTACAAAGAAATCTATCATCATTCATCGACTTATATCTGTACTGTGCCAGAACACTCAAATTGTCTGTTTGAGAATTTGTTTAATAACTTCTTGACAGATGTGCTAAAGAACCTATTGTGGCCGCCGTTGTTACTGGAAAATATGTTTTGCTTTTGATACAAATGTAAAATTCTTTTTCTATTTCTAATCATGGAATCCCTTTATCTGAACGGCCATAGTTCCAGACATGTGTTCACCAACGCAACACTATGTTCACTCCCACTCTCAAACTGTTGTTTCTGTAGACGGTTGCTCTAATTGATTGCTAATAACTAGCAGAGCTGAAAAGGTAGAGTACATTAAATACATTTCTGTGAATACAGACAGTGCAGTGATAGTTCTATCAACAATATACTCAGTCACTAACTTCCTGCTTTGCTGAACACATGTTGTTTTTTTTCCAATTACAAGGGAGCGGTATCTAATGTTTTTTGGCCCATATATAAAGTACAGTATGTGGTGATGTTTTGAATATGGCTATGTGCCTTAATGTATGTTTGATAGTGCTCCAGGTAAGGGTTGTTCGGGATCAGTTTTGCATTACCAGCTGCACCTTCTTGTTTGGTAAAAGTGACTTCAATGCAGAATACATGTTATAGGGCATCTCTATGCTAGTAATATGTATTCCCTACCAAGCCTTCTACCATTGATTGTTTACCTGAAGCGCTGAAAAGGTGACTGAGGAATCACTAGGTTAAAATGACTTTCTATACCCCACTTCTATGTCTAGTCTATTGTTTAGAAATAGAAATGCCCCCTCCCGCTGATTTTACTTTACCTCTTTTATAACTTAGTAGCTCCAGTTTAAAGAAAAGAGAGGAAGAGAAGCTCATATACCATTAAGATGATGTCACTGGCCCGTCGACTTATTGAAGTGTTCAGTTTACATATCTGTGTTAAATGTGTTGACGTTGAGAGGCACAGTGGAGCAGCTGGCTTCGGCAGTCCCACAGAGGCTCACGCGAGGAATCAGAGCACACAGTGTCAGCTGCTGGCAGATCCCAGCTAACAAAAGATGTTAGAGTGGAACTCATAATGTGCTTAACATTTATCAAAACATCAAGTCCCATCAATCTCTCTGTTTGTGGCTCGAAAAGTGTCTATTAAGTGACATTTATGCGGTGGGGAAATAGATGCTAAAAACGATAAAGAAAAAGGAAACTTGTTGTTCTAAGAAAATCGAAATAACCTAAATGACAGTAGTGGCTTAATTAATTAATCGTTAAAGCATATTTTATTTTAAAGACAGGCCTCTCATGCAAGAATGTATTGCATTTAGGATGATAGTAAATCAATAATGAACTGATCTTAAATTGTTACATACTATAATACGCTGTCTAAAATAAACTGTGACTGTTATACTTGGTATTTCTAACAAAACACTGTATGTGACTAGAATCACTTATTTGCTTCCCCAGATAAACATTTTTGAATAAACGTTCTACATGTGAAAAATTCATGCAGTAGGTACTGTACAGACAGAACTGTTAAACATTGATCTCTTGACCAGTCTGCCTTTGCACAGCCAGTCTCCAACCTCTGTGATTATCACAGTGAATGATACATTGAAAACATTTTAGAGGATGCGCCAAGATGAGCCGACCTACATTGGTGTGTGTGTGTGTGTGTGAGCTAGGTGCAGGGAGCAGAAGGAGTGAGCGATGTGGCAGAGCCGAGGGGAGCTGCTGCTGGATTATGTAAAGCACTCCCACAGCCCAGAAGTCACAAAGCTTCTGTGGAAGCTCAAAGCATCTCGGAGATTCACTGTCTTTGTTAACAGAGGGCTGAGCCATTCACTCAGTGGTCCAGCTCCCACAAGATACACCCCGCATGGCAGGTTGCTATGGACAACCACCGCCACATCCGCTGCAGGAATGTCTGTTTGTCTGCATGGAGAGGAGGGTTGGAGGAGGGGTGAGGAGAGGGCAAAAGAAGAGGAATAGAAACAGGAAAAAACGGGTAGCTGGTTCTGATTCAAATTGGCAGTGACTGATGAGATTTGGCTCAGGAAAGCCTAGCACTCTACTCCCAGCTTTTAATGGCCACACAAATAGAACACTTAACCCTGATTCTCCTCTCATTTAGTCCAGGGACTAGTCTTGGACAACAGTCTCACACTCTTTCTGTGACCCTCTCCTTCTCAATCAGCTGGACCCCTTCAACCTTTCCTCTGCCACCTTTGTCTGCATCATCTCCACGCTATGTGTGAAACTTGCTGCTGAGTCGGTCTCAGCCAAGACCAGCCAAGCCAGACCAACAGATTCGCAGCCCACACTTAAACTGAAGCACTCAGATCTTGGTGCCCACCGCAGCACATGCCAACAAGGCAGCCTTGAGGAGGCTGGAAAAGGAATAATGGGAAAGCAGATAAAGGAGTTTGAGAGTATATGGAAAAAATCTAAATGGGACTGAGATGTAGTGAAAATGTATCACTTTGAATTACATCCTCTCTCTCTCACTATTCTACACTCAGCTTATTATTTCATGTACTCATAACTCTCTCTGGATGCTTCATTTATTGGCTTTACACATGAATATCCCTTTCAAAAAACAGGCCATCCACCACGGACATGATTGTTCCACTATTCAGTCGCTGCCAACTGCCATGTGCTCCACAAAGGTCTCTGTGCTGTAGCCCCTGCTATATACCAGAATGTGTTCTTGGCCTCTAGGCTTTCTAACAAGGCAAGATCTCAGCAGAAACATGAAGCTGAGGTCAAGCAGTGCTCTGGAACTGGCCAATCACAAAGCAATAGGTCTGTGTTTATGATACGTGCAATAACGAGGCTGTGATGACATCATAATAAATAACAACAAGCAAACAGCTGGTGTTGTCTGTTCCTCCTCCTGTGTCTGGTCTGTGCTTTTCTACAAAAAAAAAAATAAATAAATAAATAGTTCAGCGGGACTATGCTGCAGAATCTGCAAATCTCAGTGAAAATCTAAACACTGAATGCAGGGCTCGATAGACTTGTCTCTTCAGCAACATTAACATCCCCCCCAGTACCATGTTCACATAGTCACACAAGCTCTATTCATAGCGTGTGTTGGCAAATGTTGAAAGATGTTTCTAACACTCCTGCCTAATCTGTTCCCCAAGTGATGACACTCTAATGAAACCATGTAGTGGAGCACTCGCTGCCTTAGGACAATCTACTCCAGTGTGTAGACTTTGACAATTCAAGTAAAAGTGAAAGCAAGAAGCACGTAGAAAGCAAAAATAAAAGGAGCTAAAGACGGGGCTGTATCATTTTCTGCCCTCCGCCACTCTGACACAATGTGTGTTAAAATGGATTTTTGTAGAAACATGAGGGACGTGTTGTTTTCTTGTTTCAGTTTGACAGTAAAATGCCGTTGAGTGTTAAATATCAAATATTTGCAGATCATTCCTCCTCATGTCTTTTGTCACTATTTCTGGCTACAACGTAATTCCTACTTGCTTCTGCAGAACATGATGTTGGCTCTTTTCTTGAAGCCTTGTATTGATTGTCCTCTGGTGGTCGACTATGATCATTACACCAATAACTGCCTAAGCGTAATGCTCTTTGTTCTACGGGCAGAAATTTTAACCCATATCAGTGACAAACTGGTTGCAGGTTAGTGTGCATGTAGTTGTATTCCTATTTTTGCTTGTAAGGAAACAAAATGAATAAGTGTGAGAGGTCGTCTTTCAATGGTTTTCCACTGCCCTCTAGTGGAGAGACCTGGGAAATGTGTAGCCCAGGAGTCACGCAGGCTGAAATAACCTTAAAAATCACGCCATCTAAGATTTTTCTTTTTAGAGTTTACACATGCGAAGGACTACTCTCATTACTATAAGGACTTTTTCCCCCATTTACACTGTGCAAAGTTAAGAAAGTTTAGTGCACTTGTAGATTATATTATTAGAGACCACTGTCATATCAAAGCTGATATTACAAAGGCAGGCCAAAGCTCTACAGTTTGATAGGATTGTTTTGTAAGAAACCTTTTGAAGTGATGATTAACTTCGGGCCATGCGAGCAAAATATTTGAACATATGAATGTTTACAAGGAATCACATTTGATCTGTTCATGTCACCATCACAACCACAAACCTGAACTGCAGGTTCATCAGGAAAAACGTTTACTGTGTTAATCCCACAGTTGAAAGATATCACACAGTAGTATTTCCAAGGGGAATTAATCAAACTAGATCCACTTATACATAAATATGTTATCATTTATTTGATGTACATTGACAGTAAATATCACAACCTCATCCGTCTAACATGACATCTTCATTTTCAACAGGACAGCAGAACAAATGCTCATTACAGCAACTACCAGTCTATGTGCCCCAAATGTTTGTGGGGTTTTTTATGACAAACACTAACCAAGATATTCCTGATGGCAAAATACACCATGGCTGTCAAAAGAAATATTAGACACTACACCAAAAAAAAGCAAATACAAACAAAGCTTAATGTCTCAAATAGGTCCTCGTCTTACCCTGAGGTCTTCTAACAGCCTTTCTGACATCAGTTTGAATCAGAATAGGACCAGGAAGTGTTTAGCGTATACACCTGCTTCATAGTACTATGCTTCAAGTTGGACGGCTCAGTCGTACCAAGCTTTAAGGCCACCATGTTAGTGTGACTTCTCTGAACCTGGCTTGAGGTGCATGATGTGTGTGTGTGTATGTGTATGTACACACAGTTGGTATTCCACGTACCAAAGCTCATAAAGGGGGTGGTTGATTAAAGGGGTAGATCAGTGGAAAGTCTGTTGAGGGTCTGGTCTCAACCCCCACTCCCTCTAATTTTACCGCTGTTCTAGCTCCACACCAAGGCTTTAGAATGGGATGAGTTTAGCTGCATATTTTCATACTTCTGTCCGTTGCCCTGAAAACCACAAATACAGCCATTTTGCAATAGTTTTTAACATTTTCTTACCATAAAAGCAAAATTATACAGTCAAGCTCACCTTCGATGCTATGGCTTTGAGTTTGCCAAGTAGAGAAGGCTTTGTGTACACAACTTCATCCTCCATGTCTCCCTCATTCTCTCCCTCCATCACAGCACAGCTGTCAGCTCCTGGCAACTCACACTCCTTATTGGCAGACATGACCAACCGGGAGTACTTATACTCCAGCCTAGCAAAAGAGACAAATCAATAGGAATTAAAAAAAAAAACAAACAAGAGGAATAACACTGCCCACATGAATATTGACAAAAACTGTGATGTGAGAAAGTACAAATGAACAATAGGATCAAACCGTTTAAAAGGAGAAGAAGATGAGGAGAGACAGTTTGAGAAAGTTACAAGTAAACAAAATGAAAAAAGGCGTAAAAGAAAAATGACTAAGGGAGTGAGTAGAGCGCACTCAAAAGAAGATTCAAATTAATGGACAGTGTGGAAGTGGAGAGAAGTAAAGAGTGGAAAAAAGAAGGAAATAGAGTGGAGGAGAGATGGATGAAAGAAAGATGTACAGACTGAGAGAGAGACAGTAAGTGTACCGCTTGTTCTTCTTCCAGAAGTAGCAGGTGAGGGAGACGAGCAGAATGGCAGTGAAGGCTCCGAGTCCCGCACCGAGCCGTATCCAGAACTCCATACCCTCACATGGCACTCTCTTCTTTTCGGGCAAGGTTGCACCTCCTATGCACAGCTTCGGCTCCGTCCACACATACAGCAGGTCCTATACACATACAGTATATTGGATTATAGAAGAACGTGGCAGAGCCAGAATATGTAGTGAAGACTGCAGTCAAGTGTTTTTCGACTGGTTTGGCTTTATTGCATTTAAAGTCAAACAAAGAACCTATGGACTACACTTCACGTCCACACACACCTGGTGTCCTCCCTTACAGGCTCCCTCGATGCGATGGAAGTCTCTCTCTGTGCACGTGGGACAAGCCCCTGAGCTCTCCCATAAGAAATGAAAGGTGCAGCCATCACATGTTCCTGCAGGGCACTGACTGTAAAACCCAAAAACAGGCCCTGTCACTTCTTCACCACATCGCAACATAGATAACGGTTACGTGAGTTGTTGGTAAAACCCAACTAGGAGCACGTCAGCATAGAAAAGCAGGCAAACCGTCTTAGAGAAACAATACCTGGGAACTGAGAGCTCTCCTTTAGTGCTCTTCTCTGGGTTACAGCGAAGTGTAACCACTGCGCTCCGACCTGTCTCGCAAGATGAGGTCATCTCCGAGGACCTGACCAACAACAATAATACAGCAATAAAGAACCTCAGGGCTCTCATGTTCTTTTAGGTTGAATAAATAATATTTGAAACATTTGAAGGTACTTGTAGTAGAAGTTGACATCAGGGACTTTCTTAGAGGTCTGAGGGTACAGTTCTGGTCTTGCCCTTATGCCATTAAGTGTATTCTCTACTGATGCTCCTGTTAATATCATACAAAGAAAGGTTGGTTTCATGTACACATGCAAAATGAATGTTTAGTCTCATCTCATTCTTAACATTAATTAACTATTAGAATTCAGCATGTAAAAATGTTCAAGCACATGTTGATGCTGGCACTTCTCGATCACATACTAACCAACGAACGACTCCGCCAGGTTAATGGACTGCGAAGAAAGTGATGTATGAAAGCCTCGCCCACTAGCTGGGATTATTGTTGACTGACAGATGAAGGTCTTGAGGGTGTTGGCTCCTTCGCCTTTCTCTCTCTGGGAGTCGGTGTTGGATAGGTCTGTTACATTGTCGGTGCACACTGCCAAGTGATCCTTAAATAAAGAAAATATAGCAAAGCTACTGCATTTGTACAGACCACCTTTTAAAAAGAGCAATATTTTCTGCATGTGCGTTCTCATTTCTTCACACCTGTCCTCCACACAGACTGATATTGAACTGATGGAAGTACTTAGTTCCTTTAGAGGTAAAGCTTGGACCATTCATCAGTGACCCTACAGACCCAAGCGGGCTGAAGTCATAAGACAGGGTCACGTTGCCTTCTGTGTGGGTGAAGTGACAGTCACTGTAACAAAGACTGTGGTCCTGAAAAACAAACAAGAGGTACAGGGTTGTGTCTCACAAAACATTTTGATAAGAATATCCTGATTCCCTTCACAACGTCATCAACAAACCTTGTCACTCTTACTAGCTGGTCCACAGGGTTTGCAGGCGTCAGGGCCCGGTGTGGCATCAGGGACAAGGTAGGTGTTCTTTGGACACTCGGTACACTGGTTGGTGTCAACGTAATGTCCACGTGGGCAAGGCACACACATAGAACTGGAGGGTTGGGCACTGAGGGCACAAACCCGACACCCAGAGGATACGCCATCCACAGCATTGCTCACTGAGATGGTGTAGATTCGTGCCACGTCGTTGACGTACCTACGTACCTGAAGAAGAAAAACATACAGGTATGGAAAGAACAGCAGGGTGCTGACTTAGTGTGTGAGCTACAGACGAGTGTGCTTCAAAGACGTTTATGCAAAATAAACCAACTGAATCTCTAACATCACAACACACAGCATTTGTGCTGTATACACCTCATTTGAACCCGCATCCCTGCAAAACCAATGGTGTAAAAGAGCAAGTTAATGATGAACTCTTCATAAAAAAAATAAACAAAGAAAAATCTCTTCTCCCTTACTTATGCATTATGCAAGGCACTGTGTGAGCACAGCCATAAAGGTCGTTTGTTTGATTTGTAGAAATCAGAAATTATCTCTAAAGCCAAACAGAAGGGAGTGTTTGGTGTACCTAGCGGGGAGTTGATTTACAAGGCTGTGCGAGGACGATAAACCAATCAGGAAGTTTTTCAAAGGGCTTCTTGTTCTAGGTCTGAGTCAACAACACATGAACATTTAACCATAAGATGGCAGGCCAGGCTTCCTGGCTTTCCTGGAAAGATCCTGTGGCAAAAATACTGGCCTGACCTCAACAGCTCAGCCATCTACTGCAACGTAAAATCACACTGGCTTCAAACTAAAGGCAATACTAGCACGTCTTCCTGCTGCTGATAATGGTTTCATTCTGTATTTTTATGAACGTGGCAATATTGACACTTATACAGCGACATGGGAACTGTAAATATTATTATATGCTAATCTTTCAGTTAAATGTCAACAGCCAGCTGCTCCCTGACCTGTCCAAGCTCTTTTAACTCACTAAGGACATAAGGCCCTGTTGACTGCTTGTGTATATCCTGTACAGTCCAGATAATGTCTATGGTGGTGAGGGTCTGCAGATGGAAGGAATGCTAAAGAGCAGGGTGAAGGTGCCGGCACGTAAAGCTGTGTTTTTACTGGTAACCTAAACTATATTTTATAATAAGGAAGCATGCTCTGTTAGTGCATCCATTTTTGTGTTGAAGATAAAACACTCTTATAAATGTGAACATAAACTGTGCACGAAACAGAAAGGAACATGACTTCATGAGAGGAAGAAAGTTCATGATGAATCCTTATATGAAGAAAATATAGGTAAGTAAATATCTGTGTGTGATGCTCATACTTACATCTGAAGGTTGGTTAGTTCTCTGGAAAGCCCACGTATAGGAAACGGAGGCATTCTTTGTCATGACATGTGTGTAGGACTGTCTCGCTTTGGTTTTCTGCCATGACTCCACCACAGTGGTACTCTTCCTGTTTACGTCCTAAAAGAATAATTCAACACATTTCTCCTCCAACCATCTACATAATTTTGTATGCAAAGGCCAGCATTTGTCAGGTGCCGTTCTCACCATCATGAAGTAGAGTTCGCAATCAGCTGTGCACAGAGTTTCAAATTCAAATGTGACGCGCCCAAATTCTGTGCCCGAAGGACTAGACACTGATGTAGGGAGCCTGAAGTAGATGTAAACAGAGAAAAGAGAACTTGAACTGTCAGAAAAAAAGCAGACAACTCAGTGAAAGAAAAGCATATTGTGATTAAACTCACTTGAAGCCAGGAATGTGGATGTTGAGGATGAGGTAATCATTATCTGAGCTTCCTGCTCCACTCTGGATGTAATCACCTGCCACCTCCCAGCCTAAAGGACAGACCAAATACTCATTACTCAAACATTTTAAGAAATATATACACTTTTATATACAATACTGACTGGTTCAGTGCTTGTCAGTCTGCATTAAAACGCAACAAATATCAGATGATTTAGATATTAGGCATTTAATACCATTAAGCATGTTAATTAGAAAGCCTGATGAGCTGGTAGGTAGCATGTACCTTATTTCTGCACATGTCCTGAACGCTGGTTTTACTACACCACTAAATTTGCTGTATTGTTGGCAAAACACCCACCATTCATATTGTCACACTTGGAGTTGCCCACGTTGAAACAGGAAGTCTTCATGTTTGCAGGAAGAACATTCCACCATTTATACTCATAACCCAAAGTGGGCTCAGTGCCTGCTAGACACTGCTTGCATGCTGGTGGATAAACACAATGAAAAACAATTAGGAGGCCACATAGAAAGCAAACAGAAGTGACTGAGGAAGTAATGCAGAGAAATACACAGTTAATTAACAGAGTTTTCAGTACGTTTGGTGCCATCAGAATATGTCCCAGCTGGGCAGGGGGAGCAGGTGGCTGTGTCATTGTTATAGAAACCAGGGTTACAAGGGGGGCAGGGCTCTCGTTCTCCACTTGGAGGCAATTTGTCAGCTCCAGTCACACCCTCCAGACAGATCTTAGGCTCGATCCACTTATATATGACCTGCGTCTGAAATTACAGAGATGGAAGTTGATTGAATTTCACAGAAGCTGTTGTTTTAGATATTTCATCTAAACAAGCCTCTTTCCCCCCCCCCCCCCACTCACCTTGCCTTCATGGTCACATGCTGTGTGGATCTGGAAATAGTCCTTCTTGGAACATGGAGGTCTGTCCTTACATGCAGCTGACCCCTCAGCTGAGAAAAAGTGAAGTAATGATCATTTAAAGGCACGAAAAGAGCAACTGCAGAATACAGATATCATAGGGCATTAATAAATAATAACCATATTCAAAGACAATGCAAAGTACTTCACATAAAAAACAGGCTATTTCATTAAAACAAAGAATCCAAATGAAATGGAGAACCATTCAGTTCTTGCTGAAGGAAAGAGAATAAAGCAAAGGATTACGCAATACAAGATGTGAATGCAAATGAAGAATAAAAGAATAGATAGAATAATTTACTCTTTAAACAACACTGCAGTAGATTCTGCTAAAAACAACAATAAAGCAGAAGTCATACAATATGCATCAAGAGGTTTACTGAATTAAATATGTATGTGTGTATTTTAAATGTGTAAATACTTGTGAGTATTCGGAATCATTTCTTACTGGATAGGACCGATATCACAGCATGACAAGAAAGTTTATAAAGATTTTATATCAAGGCAGATTTGACAGGAGACAAAAACTAATTTAACTTTTTCTTAATTAAATTTAACTTTAATTTCAGACCAGGTTTAAATAGCTGAACTGGTCAAAGCTTTACATAAGTCCGATTTCTGTTATTATAACTGCTACTGTACCACTTTCTGCCATATCTCGAGCTGACTCCTATACAGGATGAAGTACATTGACTGATTTACATGTGAAAATGCATTCAAGTAAAATCCCTGTAGGAAAAGTGCCAAAATAAAAAAAAGGATATTTTTATCCTTTATAAGCATAGCAGAAAACAAATGCTTGTACATCACAGTGAGTAATATAGACACTTTATAAGAATACGCATGCACACACCATCTGCCAAAGCCTGCTACTCCCATGTGATCATACAACCCCCACCCCCCACCCCATACAGAACTAACAAGCTAAATTTTGACTAATGTGGCTGAAAATAGGACAAGCTCTCTTTCTATCTTTTGGTTGTGTTACATGCTGCTGTGAGCAGTGCACATAACAGTTAGGCTGCACAAGTCAATCTTCTGTTTTCACAGTGCTGAATAGTTGCACATGTTTTTCCTTTCAGTGTTTTCCTACCTGCATACTGAGTGGTGGTGTTGCAGGGGGTGCAGGAGCTGGCACCATGGCCAGAGTAGGTGTCACGAGGACACGGTTGACAGGTGGAGGAACCTGGCACTTGACTGAACGTCCCCGGCTTGCATGGGAAACACTCTGATGTATAGGCAACTCCTGGTAGAAGGAAATGGGAGAATGAAAAGGAAACCAATGAATTGATTTGTTTAATGATTATTTAGTGAAGGGGAAAATGTAGAATTAAAATGCTGCTGACCTTCTATCTGGACATTTTTCAGTAGCACAGGTTTCACCACTTTGGCCCCCATCAGGACCCCACCTGTTCTCCAGTACAGGATATTGGTGCCAGATTTCAGGTTTACCTACAAACAAACACATGATTTCATGTATTATAAGTTGCCAAATTTAATTGCACATGTCTGGACTTTTTAAATCACCAACTAAGGTAACTACATTTTTACTCTAATCAGAATAAAAACTAGTAAAGATTAATTGCAAAACTACAAATTACATATGCTGAAAGCATAAGCTAAACACTAGCTACAATTTAATGACAAAATCAAGCTTCAACACTTGCCATGTAAAATACACAAACACTAAATTCTGCTCACGTAAAGCATGAAACTGCTATATTTCCTTTGCTTGATTTTTTTTTTTGAAGAGAAAATAGGTGCCCACAAAAATGCCCATTTCAATAAACTAGACCGAAAGTAAAGGAAATGAACTTTTTATTACCTGCTCTCCGCATTTAACTCCCCTCCCAGAATTACCGCTAACAATGTGCATGGAAAAACTGAAACAATAAGAGATGCTGGTGCCTTTCCATGTACTAACAGGGTTCCTGTTTGTATCCACCCATGTCTTGCTGCTCATCCTGAGTTCAACGCATTTTATTTGGGAAGACCAAGGCCACCAGTCAAATATCTACCCTTTGCAGCTATTGTTTATCTTCCAGCGTGCAGCACTTACCGTATGGGTTGCCCATTCACCATGATTGGTGAGCTTGAGCCACTTCGTTTCAGCAGACTGATCCATTTCCTGACACTGGTCATTCTGGATCTAAAACAAACAAATCAACAAACAATTGTGTGTCAGCAACAAATTTCAAATCTAGAAAATGTACTTGAAAATCAAATAGACAACCAGTTTTCCGAGGGCATTTAGTAGATTACTACACTTCATGACAGTATGTTCAGTGAAAGAAACTCAAAAGCATTTGAGGGGCAGTGTTTACATCAACACACTCAGAACAAATAGATTTAATTTGTTAATGAGCAAAAAGAAGACAGATAATAAATGTGCTGAACTCACAAAGAACTCAAACAGCAGATTGTTGTCTGGGTACTGGTATTCAAAGCTCACAGAGCCCTGTTTCTTCAGGTGGACAGCATAGATGAGAGAGACTGTGCACTCATCCCTGTTGGACTCCAGATAGTTTCCTTGAGGAATCCATGAAGAACTGCAAAAAAAAAAAAAAAGATTTTAAATGAATTGCAAATGCAGATTTTACTTCTTACATCCTGTTCACACACCTGTTACAGGTAAGCCTGTCATCTCCGTGGGGATTGATCTCCTGGGCAGTTGCTAGGCTACTGAATCCAGCAGGCATGGAATCCCATTGGTCGAAGCGGATCCCACTGCCAAGAGAATAGCTTCCTGCTGCACACTGGGTACACTCCTGAGCTGACATCTCCAGGAACTCCCCAGCCTTGCATGAGAAGGCTGGGGGTCACAAAGCAATGAGAAATTGAAAATGTCATACAGATCATGCTTCATTCAGTATAGTGTAGCCCAAGTAATCGAGGAACTTAATCTTTACATCCTGTTCCACACTGAGCCTGTTTCTGCACTTTCTTTACTGAGCCAATGTTTTGACACATTGTCAGCTTTTTCCTCATTCCTGATCTGGTCAAACACCATTGTGAAGTCTCTCCATGCCTCAAGGCAGCACATGTATTAAAGCATGTGGGTGTGTAACTTGTATAATACACATTTACTGTATATCTGAATGAGTGTCCATTCATGTGCACAACAAGAAGTTTTGCATTTGTATTTCGAAGGATACTTTTGGTATTATTTATTTTCACTGAAGCATAAATGCTCTGTGACAAGATGATTAACTGTGCTTTTTGAATTGTACTGTGGTGAAATGGTCGACAGATTAAAGTCAAATGCTTGTCAATGTCAAGTTGTTGTTATGAGGAAACAAGTGCCTGGTATTCTTCCACTGAAAGCTGTGAGAGTCTAAATAAGAGGAAGAAAGCAAAAAGCGATCAGAGATAACTTGTTCCTGCAGGGCTGGAATCATTTCACCTTCATAGAGGTAGGCAACATTAAGGTGCAACTGGCAATGTGGAAGGAACCCTCGGTTCTTTTGCTAACATCTAACAAGACAAATTACAGTTCCTAATAAATCCCCACAATTATTGCAATCAGAGTGACGTTCCTGGCTGCACAACTACCTTACACAGAGATTGTAATATATAATTAGTGGTACCAATGATAATTTCAATTAGTCTCTATTAGTGAAGCAACACTCTAACAACACAGGGCAAATCTTTTCTAGAGATGTGCAACAAAGAACAAAGTAGCTGAACGGTACAGTGTTTGGACACAATTACAATCTGGCTCCCTGGCTCACTCAGTTTTATATTTGTGAATACCCATCATTACCCACCATTTCCTTAGCAGATCTGTTTGCCAAGGCACAATCTTACTCACACCGTGATCTGAATGACTACAATATGTCCATTCAATCCACCGATTTATAACTAGGAAACTGTATCAATAGCATTTCCTAGTTTCTGCACCTCATGTTGAACAAACAGACAACATTGTCTCCTTAAAATTAATAATAACAATGATGTGGCATGTGCAGTGAGTCAGAAGAGAGCAGTTATTTGACACTGTTTTGCTTTTAGGTTAATGCCCTGCAGTTAGTTGGAGAATATCCACACAGGGTCAGTTGGGTTGTTGTGGTCATTTCAGGCTACTGATAACAAGGTGAAATACACACTCACTCACAGAGACATATACACACAGTTAATGATAGCTTACTGCATTCGGTGCCGCGTACTGGCTCTGGCAGTCCAGTGCAGGCCCCGGGGTTCTGAGGTATGGCCACTCTCCATCGAGATCCCGTACTGTCACACTCTGTGTACTCATAGTAGTAATCCATCTGCCAAATATGCACAGACACACACAGTATAGACACATAAAACATCTGCATGAGAAATCAGTTGCCATGACAATCTCAGACCCAAACAATTAGAAAAAGTAGGCCAGTGGCAGGTCAGTAAACATCACACCACATGAGGCCTCCACCCAAATCACAGCCCTGAGTCATCTCTTCATGGGTGAGAAAGTTGTTTTGCATGTCAAAGCAGACTAAGTGGATGGTGCCACTGCATTAGTGACACGCACAGAAACTGACTTCCATATCTAGCTGCACAGGCTTACAAAAGATGAGCACCAGCTGCTGAGTTATCTCTCAAGCCACAACCACTCCTTTGCCCTGCAAACACAACATACCATCTCCACGGCGACAGGGACAAGGGCGATGGTGGCAGCAGGCTGCTGGTAACCATTGGTAAAACCATTACCTGTAGCTTAATAGACAGGTTTACTGCATTTGCTGTCTACAGAGTCTGCTGCCGTTTACTTAATGTTGTTCCTTCAGCCAAACCAGATTTTGGCACGACTCCACCTGCAGAGTGTTGTGTGGAGGATGATTTTCTCTGTGCTGTGTGAATCTAGTGATAGACTTCAGTTGAATGTGTCACAAGACACATTCAAGACACAAGAAATCTACAAGGAACAGCATTGTGTTGTGAACTCTAAACACTAAACCCTCATTATCCCTTGTGACATCCTGAAGAGCTGTGGTCAATCACTGATATGGCAAACACTCAGCATGCATATCATACCATACTTAAGACAGTAGCTTGTACTTCTAAGTGCATTTCATACGATTTAAACCAAAACATCAGCTCTGATGACATATTATATATATATTGCCATCTCAGAAAGGACTCTTGCTGCACAAGAGCTAAAGCCAAGCAGCACATGTAGGCCTAAACTGAAGAGCTGGTGTAATCTCTCTGCCAGTGTGAAAACAGAGATTGAGCCAGTACGTTGCAGGAATGTTGTTCCTCTATCTTGGGACGGTGTGTGTGAGGCTGTGCTGCCAGCGTGGTCCGAGGTGTTGAGCTGAACCAGACCAGAGGGAAGGAAAGGTCAGTCCATGCAGGAAGCTGATAACAACCTGCAAAGCACTTGAGTGGCTGAGTTCATCATGGACCAGACCACATCAAAGAATTATGTTCCTCCATGTTGATGAAACTTAAATTCTGCTCTTAAAAGCTGGACACATTTATAAAAACGCATGTTTCTGCTGCCGAGGTTTATAAGGGAGTAGTTTTAAACATCACAGGATAAGTCAACCCGGAAACGTGTCATCATTTTTTAATCATATTTGATGTGGTCACTGACAGTCAGCGTGCTGGAAACAGACCCATCGGTGCGCTTTTCTATTTGCCACCCGAGGCACCTTATTCTAACAAGAGAAAGCAGGAGGCAGAGGAACAGGATGAAACCTTATTGATCGACTGGGGCATCTCTCACCTCACTACACTGCCGCTGTCCTTTAACCCCGTCAATCAGCTGGAGCGCGCAGAAGATGAGAGCGCAACTGGCGACGAACCAAGCCGAGAGCCGCATCGTGGATCATCAAGGATGAAGAGAGAGAGAGAGGGGGGTGGGGGGGTGAAAAACAAAAAGCACAATAACCTGAATCCAGGAGAGATCAACCTGAGTCAGACTGAAGCGTCTTCAGATTTAACCCGACACCTGCTAATGTCGCCTCTTCTCGACAGACTCCAGCCCTCACCACCTGCGATTATCCTCAGCTTGTCCGCCCCAGGGCTGCTTCATCACACTCAACGGAGCGCAACATCCAGCCACTTCCTTGCTGCGGTTTTCGCAGTAAAAGTCTCGACGCTTGTGTGGCAGTAAGTTGGAGCCCCATCACCGTGATTTTTGTCTTGTTTGTAGTGTTCACTCATTAGAATGCGTATTTTATTATGTATACGCGAGTATGTGTTCAATAAAGCTTCTACTTTCTTGAAGCGAAGGCTTTTGTTACTTTATTTTGAAAGCTAAACAGCACCGTGTCTGTGTTATTTCGGTCTGTATCTGCTGACTTGACGCAGCCGTGTTTGTGTCTTTAACCACCGGCTCTGACGTTTCTGTGACGTCGTTTAATGAAAAAATAATAATACTATTTTGATTTTGAGCCCATTAAAAAAATACATCATATTAATTTAAGCTGCATGTGTTCATGTACATTTATGTGTTAAAGTCAACTGAACAGTCTGACGCAGACATGGTGGGTTTCTGGGTTTTACATTTGCCTACAGAAAATTATTAGACAGAAAAACCTACCTGCAACTATGAAGGTCTGGTATAGTGAGTGTAGTTTATTCAGTTTAAATTGCCATCATGAAATGAGTAATGCATTGAGTCAAACAGAGGTGTGTTACTGTAAAATACTGCACAGTTGTGATTCTCAAGAATATGTGTTTAAAAGGCTTTGAGATGTTTAGTACACAGAAAATAATCCAGCAAAGAGAATCTTTTTTGAACAAGTGTAATTATTTCAACCTATAATCAAGCTTTCTCACTGATGTATTGTTTACACTCAGAGAAAGTAAATCCCAAGGGGAGAAGTGTGTAGCCTCTTCCCAGAATGAGGACGGGCATAAACACTTTAAGACACATTTTAAGAAGATATCTTGCAATATTTTGCTTAGTTTAACTGAACTGTACTTGAATAGTTGTGTATGATGGTTCAGCACTGTTAATTTCTTTAGTTAAAGTAGAGCTGTGTGTACATACACTGTATCTCTGGACAACTGCAACTGAACCCTTTTTAGGGTCTGTGTCACAATTAGCAACACTTCAGCCCAGCGTTGTAGAAAGTCATGACGTGCTTTTTATTACGTGTTCTTATAACCATAAATCTCTCTATGCCTCGAACTCGTGAGTGCATACTGTGTTGTTTACATGTTGAGACAAACAAGCTCATGCATGTTTTATAACGCCAGGTCAAGGTGTGCTGCACTCACAACACAAGGCTGGTAAAACTAAATGAGAGGTCCTAACCGAACATCCACGACTTTAAGACTGAGCCCTTGAACTGTCGGGTCCTGATAGAGTCAATGAGATTTAAAAAATTAAATAAAAGCTACAAATGATCCAAAATGACACAGCATAATAAAAGAAGATCAACCTACACTCCACTGAATCTACCTGCCTCCCTGTAGCGTTCACATGGTTAATTCATGACATTCTGCATTGAAATGCATCACAACCACTGTCCAAGGTGCTGATCCTGGGTCTAGGACTGCAAACATTGTCCATTTTACTTTTCCTTATATATTAGTCTCTAAGCAAGAATTCTGCTGTTGAAATCATGAAATGGGATTTTAACTGACCCAACAGACACTAGGTCTATTTCAGGAAACCTTTTGATTGTCTAGCAGTACTTTGTATTAACGTAATGTGTTCCTTTCTTATAATTTATGACAAAGATATCATTTTGGACTACAGTGGCATGAAAAAGTATGTGAACCCATTGGAATTTCATGGTTTTCTGCATTAATTTGTCAAAAATATGATCTGATCTTCATCGAAGTCAAGAGTATTAACAAATACGCACATCATTTAGGAGGAATGTTAGGGTCAGTGTTTCTCCTATTTTATCTCACCTGCACTGGACTGTCAGTTGAATTTTATAGGTTTCTATATTATGTATGTATATATATAAAGTGTTTTTAAACATTTTAACCTCTGAAATCTACTGTACTCTTGTAGATACCCAATGTATGAATATTTGCCATCACCCAAGGGCAGCTGGGTTTCTCCTCTCTTTCTGTGGGGATGCCAGGTCCTTCTCTCGTTCTCTATCTCTCTTTTTCTCTCCTCCTTTCTCTTTCTCATCTATGGGGCATATCACTTACAGTGTTTGCCTGTAACCTGAACTGTCATATTCAACCATCTGTAACACTCCAGTAACCTTTACACCCTCTGCTGCTGCTCTGAGATCAGACGGGCTCATTACTTAATAGCGGTGAAGTGTGGAGCGGGTGTATTAGGAACTGACACTGGATCAGAAGGTAACCAGAGTCCTCCTGGAACAGTGTGGCCCAACCCAAGCCCCCAATCTCACAACAGATCAGGAACTACCTGATCGAGTAATGAGACACCCAACACTGACACAGAGGAGCTCACACACTCACACACAAAAACCCAGAGACATTCATACACATGCAGGTTGTCAGGGGGGCAGACAAGGGACTGTAAAGGCCTGAGAAAAGAGTGACCTCCGCCTGTATACCACCAGAGAGAGTGTTGCTGAGGCTACTTAAGCGCGGGGAGACTATTTTCAGCTGACCAACACAGTGTGGACTTTTAAGGCTAAGTCTGGGATACACTGATGACCCACTGATACAGCTGCTACAGGATAAGTGGGCCACTTATGTCTCCATGACATACAAAGAAGACACACTGATACAGAGGACGTCTACTGAGGATAGTGTTGGAATGGATGAACACGAGTGTCCTCCTGGAGAAGAGGCTTTTATTTCAGGAGTGGAAAGGATTATTTTTGTCTAGCACATTTGTCTTCATCTCACTTAAAGGACATGATGTGCATGTCTAATCAATTGCTCACGCTCTATTTTAGTATGTGATTATGTACTGAACGTCTTCTACATCTACCAGCATGCACGGGCTGCCTTGTTCCTCTCTGGGCCACTGTTTTGGTAATCCATCAGATGTCAACGCCGATTCAACCCCTTCTCTAGAGCCAAGCAACTCGAGGCAAAGCAGAGATAACCATGGGCTTCAAGCAGAGGATCCAGTTATATTTCAGCCAGAACCCTTACCTGGCATCCCACAGGAGCAACAGAGGACAGTGAGCTCTATCTCCAGCTGCTCCACCAGAACCAGAAACGCGAATGGCACCAGCTCTAATTCCATCAGTCGCCCGCAGAACAAAAATGATGACCCATTCTCTGAGTCACCTCCACCCCGCCGTAGCTTCTCCCAGAGCTCAGAGGACGATGAGCTGGAGATTGAATGCAGTCCAGAGCTGCAACTGAAATTTCCTCAAATCCCTAGACCCTCAATTATTATCAGACAACCCAAGGTACTGTGCTCAGTATGTTCTGCTTTTGAGTGATATATTCTATTATTTCAAAGTTAATCATTTCTCTTAACTGGTTAATATTTTACAGATAGTATAAACTGTTTCTTTCCTAACTTGGTAGCTACTAGATTTATTGTAATACATTATTTATCCACAAGGGGGTGGTAGAACCCAAATAACCTTGTTCATCTAATCACATTTGAGGTTTGCAGCAAGCAGGAGCTGATTTCCTTCTGACAGGGCAGGAGAATGTATTCATGTTTCATCACTACAACAATTGTTTTTTTATCAATGGACAGAAAACTGTGAAATTTAAAACGCACACGTGCACTCAAACAGCTACTTTGCAGTGAGAGTGCTGGGTGACTAGATAGGATGTCAGTGTAATGTGTCCTCGAAAGCTGTTCAACAGCATTTATAGCGCTCTATAAACACTTCTGTGCGTGTCTGTGTTTACGTGTGTGTTCTTGTTCTGGCGAACATGCGTATTGTTTCCAGTCTCAAGCAAAAGCTACTGTAACATGCACAAGATTTCCCTCCTTATTCAAGAATGACGATGACACGTTATGTAAGTCATGTCCTTGGGCCCGGATCAATAATGCTGATTACCAGTGGGAACTGCAGAAGAATGAGGAGGAGGAGGGGTGGGTTTTAACAGGAATCCTAGAATTTACACTGTTGATTGCTTCATCCACAGAGGGGCAGCTTACCAGATGCTTCGACATCTGTTGGGTTAATCGTATAAATCTAGAGAACAGTAAGTTTGGTATGGTCTAAGTTAAGAGAAGCACTGCAGAAGAATGAAACAATGAACCAACCAGAACTGTTATTCAACAGTTTGTGGAAAGCAGCGCTTTCACTGCCTTATGCCAGCCTCCCAATAAAACTACAGCAGAACCACTCAATGGCCAACAGCACAATATGTGTTTAGAGGACAACTCCCAGGGTAACAGCACTGTGAACGTATAGAACCGTCCCCTCCCCCCTCCCATGCATACCCACGTTGTGTTGTGTCAGATTGAGTTGCACAAGGGTGTTTTTCAAGAACATGTTTCTAACTTTCTGTCGCAATGTGTACTCTGGTAAAGCAAACATCGGTGACATCTAACACACAGGTTGGTTTTTTAGTCTGATCTTGCTAGAAGGTTCAAAGAAAGGCTAATTGACTGCTGAGGAGCAGACATGACATGAGCATGTGCACTGACACTCCTTCACAGTTGACCAGTCAGCTTGGGTGATTCCTATTCTTAAGGAAAGCAAATGAATCCCCTATGAAGCAGCCTCGAGGCCAAATGCAAAAATATTACTTTATGACAGGCATAATATGAAAAGCATGCGCTGTTTGTCAACTAATAGAAATTATTGTGTGTGAGCATAATTAACAGAACACACACACACACACACACATTCTGGTGTGTGATAATACAGTTGGTGTATTTATCTTTGACCCCTCCCGTGAAGCCGGACGTGTTTATGGCACATTTCCTTTATCCAGAGCAGAAACTAGTGTCACTTCTGAGCATTCAGCACAATACAAGTACACACACACACACACACACACACACACACACACACACACGCACACAGGTGCAATGATTATATGGTTTAGAAAGGAATGTCGTACAACAATCATACAAATTCTTCAGTATTGCTCCCTCACACACCCAATGATACACCGTAGTAAATGATTACTCAACACATATCAGGCTAATAGAAGAGTTGGTCTGAAATGACTGACAAAGCTCAAAGGGACATTAATGTTCTCCTATAGAATCACTGTCTCTCCTAACAATGGCTTCAAACTACCATCTGAGCTGAACTTACGTATACCCCACCTGTTTTCTTTTTTGTTTTGTTTTGTTTTGTTGGCACCGACACTGTGCTGATAAGCCCTGAATCCCAGATTCCTTTGACCATCTACGGCACTATCAGGGCACATTTGAAAGCTAAATGACTTCCTCTTGGCAGTATTCATTGGTAGAATGTGTGACATTGTTTTATTTTTTATTGGCTTGTAAAACTTCATTTTAGTATTTCACACGTGAGAAGGGAACTTGTGCTGTGTTTCTATCGTTGGGTGTAGGTCTTTGTGTATAACTACATATATTTAATTATCTCTGCTATTTTATTATGTCTGAAATAAGCCTTTGAATCACCATTTTACATTTTTACAATAATGTTCACTGACATGTGATTGGTCATTCCTAATAGATTTATGTGTTTGTTATTCGTTGGTGACCTTACAGTGACTGACAGTATCCCTTTGTGTTCCCTTCCCACACAGTCCTCTGAGGAGTCAGAATTCCAGGAAAAGGTGTCTGACAGGTCGGACTGTAGAGACACAGAGGATGGAGGGTTATCAGGTAAAATGGAAACACGGAAAACAACACAAGCTTCCTCCTGTTTTTCTCTCTCTCTGCTCCCATCTTCACCTCCAGCTCATTCACGCTGGGACTGCTGGGTGCAGATTTTGAAACGGAAAAAGTTCTGGCTCTAGCTGGTGGAAAAACAACTTTCATTTTTGTGCGGAGAGGAACATAGGAATTACTCTGATTGTGGGGAAACAACCTGGCTCACACGGTTGTACCCTTAATATGTCAAACGTGTCATTACAAAAGAATTTCTGTTCCATTCCTTGTCTATTTATGAGTGATGAGGGAGACTTCTCTTTGTCCATGTGTAGAAAATACACATGCAGAGGAAGAGGTGGTTATTCTGTGTGCATGACTTTGAGTGTGGATGTTCCCTCACCTTGCCAGGATGTCAAGGTGGAGTGGCTGATTGATAATGGGATTGTGTGTCTGCATTGTGTGTATCAGTGTATGCTAGTTGACAGGAGTGTGTAGCAAAGCCCACTTCTGATATGTCACGATAAACTAGATTTATAAAGTGCAGCCTTAACTGAATCTGCCACAACAAAAATTTTAAAGTTTAAAAACAGGTGTTAGACTTCACAATATTGTAAGAGGTTGCTATTGTTATGTTCACTCCCTGTATATAACACAGCATCCTTCAGGAGCAACTTTCCCATTTCGGAAAATGGAACAGCAGGGCAGGAAAAATAGGTTAACAAAACCCTACTAATGTCCATTAATGCTTTTCTAGCCAGGTCCCGCGTTTTAGATGCTCTTAAAGGTTTAACATGTTGAGCTGTCCCTCTGGGCCACATACACACACACATACAGAGAGAGAGAAACAAAAAAAAAACGCCTGCCACATGTGGCTCTCTAAGAGTTGTCACATCAGCACAATGAACACTGTAAGGCTGAAAACAGAGGTCTCTTTATTCCAGTGAGAGGAATTTAAACAATACAGGCACACTTTTGTCCCCTCTTCACCACTGATAAAATGGGAGAGATTACGATGCACCGGGCAGTAACGTAAGTACAGAACATCCTCTGTGCTTTTCTCTCTGACACACACGCACGCACACAATTGTCACACTGACCTTGATTTCCCGTGGTCACTGTGTGTGTGTGTGTTGTTGGAAGGGCCTTCCTGCTCTCTGTGTTAGAAATCCTGCTTATTCAGCTTACTCACACACACGCACACACACACACACAGGACAGAGGAAGGGACAGAGGAAGGGACTGATGCATGCTATGTTGCTTGTGTCTCCTGTAAGGGTTTACCCAGGCCCGCCCACCTCCCACATTCGACCTGAATTATTATTTTTTTTCTGTTTTCTTCATGTACCGTTCATGATCAACTATGGCGTTCGGTGATGTATAAAACCTGGATGCTTACGTCAGTGCTGTAGAGGATTATTTATGTTTGTTTATACCGTTTGTTTGCACATCCTTAGGTATAAAGTCAACTTTTCCTCAGTGTTTACAAATTGTACAAGGCTAATATAGTGCCTAAATCATGTCCATGGAGAAGGAGACTATATGTTTGTAATAGTGTAAACAAGTGTATCAGTCTAATCTATTGCAAAGATTTGTATCTCAGACATACAAAAATGTACTCTGCCTGTAGCCTGTGTGATAAAATAGACATGGTAAGCAGTGGGCACCGGTCGAGCTCTGTGGATATCTTTCCCTTGCAGTACTATTACAGAACCATCTGCTCTCATTCTTGTTGGCAGTCATTAGGCTAAGTGGAAAGGCTCTGTACAGCAAAGCTTAATAAATCTGGGTGGCTTGACCAGTAATAACAACCACAGCAACGGCATCCAAGCACTGCAGTTAAATTACTGTATCTTCAGCTTTTTGCATGTGTTCAGATGCGTAACATTCAAACACATGCAAACATCGACACACACGCAGCCATGCAAATGCAGGAAATGGGGTGTAGTCTGTAATTTGCTCATCTGCTACGGTTGAGTGAGGCATTTTTGATTTTACTGTAATGTATTTGTGTTGTGGTCAGATTCTTATTTTGTCTCATATGGGAGACAGAAAAGAGGAAAATAAAGCATAACCAATAATAAGTAAGTAGAAAATGAGACAAAAACCGTTCCATTGCCATCTCTACCACAGACAGTCTAAAAATTACATCTACTTGTCACAGGAATCATTTATGTCTCCCTTATCTCGATTCAATAAATGAGATGAGAGAAAGAATCTGGATTGTTTTCAAAAAGACACATCAGAATTGAGAAATGCCAAAAAAAAAAAAAAAGAAAGAAAATAGCCAGAGAGAGAATGACACAGCATGAACGTGCACTGACTAGTGAAAGCCAGACAGGGGAAGAGTTTGAGAGGCTAATGATTTCACAAGTGCAGGCTGACGCAGCAGTGACCTGACAAACCTCATCCATGGCACACGTGTGCATGTTTGGAAGCGCGAGCTTCCATGTCTATGTGTGTGTGTGTGTGTGTGTGTCTATGGAACTGTGCAGAAAAGGGACACTGTGGTGTGAGTCATCCACCAGTGATTGAATTAGCTTAACTTTCACAGGGAAAGAAGGGTAAGGCAGAAAAAGCTTGAACGCATTATGTTACCCCCAGAACTGGGGAACACATCTCATAGACAGACAGGCATCCAATCCAGACAGGAGCGTCGCTCGGGTTTTATTAGAAAAATCCCCCAGCTTTATTAAAGCTTCACAAGCAGCCTCCACACGCCTTCTTTGTAAAGCCTGTGCACGCATGCAACCACATATAGGCTGACAATTCAAGTCAGAGTTGCTTACAGTGTCCTAATTGCCGATTTAAAATTTAAAACCTGCATATAAATGTGGAATATGACTTCTGACTTCTGCAGTTTTTATCTCGTGGTTACTCATTTGGAGGCACTGAGGTTGTGTGCCCTGGGTCAGACATGAGGGAGAACACAGAGTGGAAAGAATGCATTAAGTATGTTTGGGATTAGTGAGGGAGAACGAGGAAAATAGTGGCTTGATGTAAAAAAAAAAAAAGAGACATTTTCAACAAGTATCTCAAATTTAGCCAACGGCTTTTGAACACACACTGCCTTAGCATATGGTGGGTGTACTGCTCTTGTAAACCCTCCAGTCACTCAGAAGTAGGTCACACACGTGGGGGGAGGTGTTTATGTACACTACAATTACAGCCAATTATTTACCATCTCCCCCTTTCCTATACTAGCATGGTGTTGAGCATGACTTCACATGCACAGTGAAGAGACTTTCTGTTGTCATTTAGTTGGATTTCTCTGGACACGAGCAAGAGATTTACTATTATCAGTTGTAAGACCTGCCCACACTTACCGGAAAGTCTCCCTGTCACCATGGTTTTTCAGATAATCATATCCTGTTTAAAGTGGAGGCCTTTGGAGGCCTGATGAAGACAAAAAACAAGGGGCCTCACACGCAAGCGTACATACACACATACACACACACACACACAAGAACTGTGGGAACCCCTGAGACTTTAACAGAAACATCTGTCCTAGAAATCGGGCTTCAAATAGAGCTGAAAAGGAAGGGCAGTGAATGTTGGAGGCAGTGACCACTGAGAGAGCAAACACCCATATTCACACAGGAAGAGGCAACAGCATGGCCTTTACTGTACAAGTGTGTCTGCACTACCCAGTCAGCCCTTATTTACAGTAGGGCACTGTGCGCAGAGCTGTGAACTAACACGTCTTACATTTCATCAGTGTGAAGAGCACAGTGGTTTTTGCCTATTGCTTTGTGTCTTTTCTACAGCAGAGTTTTCGCTTGTCAAACCACTGTCTGGGTGTGCCTCAGCGATGTGGCTATTCACCTGGATCTCTACACATCACTTGTAGTTCAGAAGAAGCATGGAAGTTCCCTGAAATGACAACGGCTGATAATAATTTCCGCTATCTCTGCAGATCATCAGAGAAGTTATTACACAGAAACAGGCCTGTCGCCATGGTACCGAGGAAGTACTTTCTTCCTATTTACTTAGACAGTAAATGATCTTAGTTTACTACTGTACAGTGAAAGTTTTCAGTCATTGTTAAGGCAGTAAGGAGACACATTTGAGATAGTATCCGTCCACACAGAGGCCAATACACTAATTCATTTTCTCATGGTTAGGTTTTTTGAGTTATATCATCTTTCACTAAAGCTTAACCTGTAAATCAACTTTTGCTTTTTGTGCATGCATACAGTGGGTATGCATCTGTTTCCTGCACGGCGGGAGTGTGTGGTGGTCTCTGGAGGGAGTGTCCTCTGTATCAGCCCTCTCTCGTGACTCATCCTATTGTTCAGCTCAACACTCTTACTCACACATCTCTCCGATGATGAGAAGGTCCTTAGGAATGTTTTACTTTTGCAGCCCAACAACTTTTACATATTTAAATATCAGGCCAGAGTCATTATGTGCTCTCTATGTCGTTTCCAGTAAGTCTGCGTTGTAGCACAGCCACTTTGATCTTTATCCAGCTGAGACGAAACTCAGTGTCATCTACAAGGAAAGCCTGTGTGCCCCCTGAAATAAGCAAGGCAACACAAACCAACAGATCTTCATGAATCCAGGGGGTTTTGTGGGCTCATTCAACAGAAGGGTGATGGATAAGCAGTAAGCAGATTACTCTTCATCACAAATTCTGTCTGCAGCAACAACAGGCAGCGGACTGATCTAATCAAAGCAAAGACTGATCAAAAGATCTGGAGTACAGGAGCGACTGCTGTTAGCACCTTCCTCAGCTCTTCACAAAAAGAACCAAACTGAATCGTCAGGCGTGGTTGTGAACATTTCATTCATTGTAAACACCTTCAATGAAGAGTTCAGCTCAACAAACTGTAAACGCAGCATGATCACTGACGTAGCAGCTATGTTTTGGTCTCCGCTAGTTCCCATCGGACAGTTTAACAGAGCTTTTTTGCTTAAAAACAACTCCGAGCTGCAGCAGTGAATATAAAGTGCTGAGAGCAAACCAGTGAGTTGAAAAGTGTTAAACTGCTTTATCGAGCCGGGGGGGGGGAGTTCAGACAGATCCAACACAGTAATGGTTTGTTTTCATTAATGCACCTTTAAGGGAAAGAGGAACTGTTGATATTAGTTTACCTGTTTACATGTTACTACTAAATGCTTGTGCAGTAGCCCACCACTGGATGCAGCCTATAAATATAATATATATATATATATATATCTTTATTATCATCGCCTATCAGACACAATCAATGTGACTTCAGGGGATAAAAATAATCCATATGAAACTTTATTCTAACACCTTTAACCACGTTATATCAGGTTTCATTGGATGCCTGACCACGCCCCTCCCCGAGTCCCCGCAGCTTCAGCGGACAGGAGGAGGGGCGCCGCGTGACGTCACCCCCACCCCTCCCACCCAAGGCTTACATTTACATTTTCTATGGGTGCTTGCTGAGTGTTTGTGTGCTGTGGAGCTGTTCAATATTTTCCAAATAAAGCAGAGTCGGGCGGACACACCTCAGCCCCAAGACGGGATCCGGAGACGCACCGATGCGCCCTGATCCACTTCTTCATTTGAAATATTGAACAAGTTTAGTTGGAGAAGTCGCGTCGGGGTCGACTTTGAGGTAGGTGGATGTGTGTGTGTGTGTGTGTGTGTGTGTGTCTGGAGTGTGTGTGTGTTTTTGTTTTTTTTGTTTTTTTTTAGTGAGGTTGTACTAACAAAAGCAGCACGCTGTAACCGGCTGTGGACCGCGCTCGGTCAGACGCAGCAGGTTTCCTTTGGGTTTAAAAACCTGAAAAGTAACGAGGGAGCAGAGAAACAAACGAGGAGAGAGACACAGAGAGAGAGAATGAGGCTGCAAAACACAAACTCTTGCTTCATTGTCTCCTTTTGTTGTAGCGCATGAGGACGGGACAGTGAGGAGCGCTGTACAGCAACGTCAGGCTACAGTCACATTTAGTTTTGCAGCAGGCTCCTAATATCCAGGGAGGTTTATAAAACCAGTGTGTGATTTAGCAGAAGAATAGAAGATATAGAAAAAAATCAGGGTTTGTCACTTCGAGTGTGTCTGAGATCCACAGGACACGTTTGGAGACTTTACGCGCTGTCCTCACATGATATTACAGTTGGCATTATGTCTGCACAGGTCTCCTGAAACATATAGAGATGTATACTTGTAATGTAAACCACGTGGGGATTTACAAGCTGAACCTGCTCTCTCTCTCTTCTTTCTTTTTATTCTTAGTTATCCCCCACAGACATGTGAACACAACCCTTTACTGTTGAAATGTGAGACAAACAGTTTGGTTTTAGGTTTAGTTCGTGAGTGAGATCCTGTGTGTAATAGCTCAGCAATGACTAAAAGCCTCCTGTGTCAAGGCACATGGCTTCAGTCAGAGCTGACACACTGGCCCCTGCTGCTGTCATCAGGCACATTCACTAGCTGTCATTCAAGAAAGTGTGTGTCGTTTTGCATAGTTGCTGCTGCTCTGCCAACGTTGGATAGGGGATTTTGTTTTTTTTCTCATACTTTCAGTCAAACTTTGACAAGATGTTAAACAAATAAGGTCACACTCAACTCCAGCCACAGTGTTGGTGCAACATGTGTGTTTGTTTGCTGGTTGGAGGTGAAATAACCATCCAGCTAATACACCAACCGAGCCGCTTTTATCATGTCGCGATCAGGTCATTTAATTTTAGATCATCTTTCTTATAGCGAGTGGGGAAGCGACACAAGCAGGTGGCAGTGTGTTGGGCTGTGTATGGACAGAGCTTTCAAGAGTGTGGGTATGTGTGCAGGCAGAGGAAAGTTTCTCGCACATGTGTTAGTCATTTGGAGAGGAGTTCGCTAAACGATTTACATCTGTTTTCTGATCTTTGAACCCCCTCCTTCCCTCTGTTCTCCTGTTTCTCTTACTCGGCTTGTCTTGCTGTCTTCTGTTTCCCGTAAGGGCCGATGCTGTCACTGTGTGTGTGTGTGTGTGTGTGTGTGTGTGTGTGTGGGTGTTACAGCTGGAATGCTCTCTGCTCCATTATTATTGCACTCACTGGAATTTAAATATGTGAATGAAATGTCTAGGTTTCCATTCTATAATTGCACGTGTCCATTAGTGGCTCTGGTGCGTGTATCATTATAGAATCGGAGTCCCCTGAGGTTGAGCCTGACCTCAAGAATATCAAGGTATCTAGGTCAGGAATAGGTGTGTGTCCAGGACGGGTACAACTGGCAACCTCAAGTGTGTTGACAGTATTATGTCTGTGGGTATAAAATCTTCATTACTAAGCAGAACGCACTAATCCTTAAGACCCACACCACACAAGACACTGTGGTAGTGTCAGTAATTCATAGTCAGAATGTGTTACTAGTTCTTCTTATTGTTTACTGGTAGTGAAAGACTACCTCGTAGCACATTTTTCAAAAGTATTTCCCTTGTTATGAGTCATCTTTGTAAAGAATGAGGTTCACTGAGTTGGAACACACTTGTCCTTCTGGGAAACGTTGATTTGTTCAGCGCCGTGTTCAGATGCACATTTGGCTTCTAACATTGATGCTACATCCGTACTTTTTACCTCGCCGTACTTTAGGACTTTGTTTTCTTCCAAACCACCTTTTTTTTAATTTAACAGAACAGGCAGAACTTCTGAAACCCAGCAAAGTTCAGCGTTGTCTTGAAACAGTCACAGCCACACAACCCAAAATACAGCTGTGTTAATCTGGCAGAGGTAGGACTTATGAAAAACAGTAAAATACAAATGACACCCAGGGTTTATAGTAAAACAAAAAGACAAAAAGCACCTTTACTAACATTATGATTAATACTCATTTATGAAACAAATATTAATCTGTGAAAAAAATTAGTTTCAGGAAACAGTATGACTGTCTTTTAGACACCTTCTACTAACTAGATTAATCACATCACCACCAGCTAAAACCCAGTACAGCCTTAACAGGTTTAGGACTTGCGCAACACACTCTTGTGTTTGAATCATATTATTTACTTTGGCTCAAACTTAATCCGTAGTTTTTGTTTAACAGTCAAATAAGCACATCCTTTCTATCCATAATGTAAAATATCACATTTTTTTCTATACTTGTTTTTATTAGTTTGGACAGCGGCTGCATCTTTATGATCGTATTGGCCAGTTAGTTAAAACCATTAGGTGAATTACTGCCCCTCTCCGTGCAGGCTGAATTAAATATTACTATGAAATGTAATCACAGAATCATACAATAGGACAAAAGAAAAAACAGTGTACACTGTGCTGGGTTTTTTTTTTTTTTTCCATGGTTTTATATTATGTCACGATTCAGGTATCGAGTTTCCTGATAGAGTGACACAGACATGGCGAGTGTGCATGTGTGTGTTGGGTGTGTGTGGTTGGTGGGGTCAGTTCATATGAAAGTCAGACATGCAAAGGTTTGACTTGCTTTGTTTGAGCAGCCTCAGGACTTCATGTTGATTCACTCATAAAAGAGAGATAAGATGTGGAGTACGTGCCGACCAGAGTCTGAAGTAGACGGACAGACACACACACACCTGCAGACTTAACTTCTCAGAGAAACCCATTGATTTTCCTGCTGTTATGTTCGAGCTTCAGTCACAATAAAGCACCATTACTGTACTGACCATTGTGTAGTCGTGGTTGGCAGACACACACACACACACACACACACACACACACACACACACACACACGGAGCCTCTAAATGCCTTCCTACTTGCAGCTTATTAGGATGAAGTATAGAGACGTTGGGAGTTTCAGCTGCATGAATTGGATCAAGCTCTTTGCAAGTCAGTATTAAGACATATGATCCTGTCTTATTACAAAACACAAACAGGAACTTACACTCACAGAAGAACAGAGCCACTTCTGTCTGTTACTGACTAAAGCCTACGGGGATTTCAAAACGTATGCCTGTACTGGCTTTGGAAAGTTTCATCAGACAATGAAACCTTGTTTCCTACTGTCCCAACTGAAAATATGCATCTCCATACTGTATGATGTGTCATGTCAGACATAAAGCAAAGCATCAGGGAAAACAAAGACTCATCACTCGGCCTGATTTTAGGCACCTGGTTACCTGGTTATCCGTGTGTGCATGTACTTAAAGCTGCGTGTCTGTCTGGATAAAGATCGTCTGGTTTCCCAAGGTAACAGTTGTTATTGGGGGGTTTCTCTACTAGCATGTAAACAAAGGAGAACCTCCCAAAGCCTCCCTGTAGTGCCCCCCCCCCCCCCCCCAGCCAATGAGATTAGAGCTCCCAGCTGGGCTCAGCCAGTAGACGGTGAGGAAGGGGCGTGACTCATCCCTTTAAGGGGGAAAAACAGCAGTAAAGCACAAAGCTTTGAATCTAGGAACTGGAACACACAGTAGAGCCATAACAAAGACTTTCCCTTTATGACTGAACAGCACTTTGCACACAAATCGGCTGTGGCTTTTTACTGTATGGCTTTTTACAAGCGAAATAGATAGGAACTGGCGATGCGGGTGAGAGATGTGCAGTATGTTGGAGCGTGTTTACACGTCGGTGCGGAGGTGCCACAGGAAACATACACGTGCTCCGTCTAGTGTTGAGTTGGTGTTCTCAGGGTGGGTCTGTGTAGCAGAACAGTCTGTGCATGTGTTGTGAGACGGTGTCTCAGTCCACCTGTTCACATAAGGTCTATACATATACATACAGGGCCATGTGTCAGAGTCAGCTGTGGGAGAGTATAGACCAGCCTTTTGTATTTGACTGACAGGTGTGACCCTAAACTGTACCCCCTCAACAATTATTGAGGACATGTGTTCAGAATTTGGTCAGTCAGCCCTTTTGATTTGAGCCTTTTAGAGAAAAGCACATGTGCCCATCAAAATGTTACTGTCACTCAAACATGTATGAGTACCGCCCCTGGCTGGGTTTTTGCCCCTACACGTATATGCTGTCGTGTGCCCGAAGGAATAATCACTTTGCAGGTTCATCACATTCCCACAGCATGACTCAAAGTGGTGTCTGTGCTTTTTCAATCCATCCCATTCATTCGTGTAATCTGCCTCAGCCCAGGGCCCGAAACATGTGGCGACAGGACTGTGCACGAGCAGCCTCGTGAAATAACTCCAGTTGGAGCTGAACACAGACTCGCAGTCAAACCAGGCGTGCGTCACTCCAAAAGGAGAGATGTCAGCTAAACACCATCAATTTGCTCCATCTTTGCTTCATCTTAACCGTAAAAAGCATCAGTTACTGTTGACATTTTAACTACAACCGGTTCATCTGATCAAGTCAGGGCATGTCCACTGACAGTTCTGGATACCTGCTCATATTGCAGTCTAGCTCTTAAACGCTAGATATGGTCACACTATAATCAGACAAGACCAAATGCAGCCACAGTGGTTATCACACAGATGCAAGACAAGACAGGAAAAACATAGCACACACACAGATTTGAAGAAGTACAGCTACGATATTATCATTTCCGAAGCAATATGATAATTTGTTTGGTTTGACCAAAAGACATTTAAATAATTGAACACAGCACTAGTGTGACCTGCAGGTAGTCACATTCACAGATAAGTGGACACACTATTACGGTGTGCAGGTGTAGGACATTGTTATGTGTAGTGGATCAACCAATCACAACAGTCTAGGAAGTGGTGCTTTAAGAGAGAAAAAGAACAACTCCTTTTGAATTCTCAAAAATGCTCAAATTCGTTTAAATGAACTTTTAGATATGTACTGAGCTTACTGACTTAAACAGTAAGTGTAGACAAAGAAAAAAAGATGTATCTGCATTTAGCTTTGGGTCGTCAGAAAGATGAGAACCGTTCAATATTAATAATTCAATAATACTTGTCATAGTAATTTTGGGTGTTGACTTTCCATCATGACACTCTGCGGAGCTGCCTAGTGCTAACTGAACGACACCAAGGTTTTAAACCACAGAAAGCTCCGCACATGAACTATTTTGTTAAAACAAGACAGCTTGTGCTGTCCTCAGATGATACACTGTTGTGTTACATGACCCCGTCCTCGCGCGGCCTGCTTGCTCGTATACGAGCATCTGTGCTTTATGAACCCCAAAAAAACGTAGATTGTAAATTCCCACACCCCTGCATCTCCCTAGTGACCTCGTCATACAGTGGGAGTGGGGCGGGTGCTTTTGGAGGTCAGTACATTTTGAGGTCCCAGAAATTCTTTCGGCTCCTATTGTGCTCTGTTCCAGGCCCCCTACTTCAAGACAGGAAATACAAAACAGATCTCAACCCCCAAAACATCCCAGCATACTTCTAAGAAACCATTTTCCTCTCTGTTCTTCTTAGTTTCTCCCTCCAATCCTCCCATAACCTACTTTAGCTTTTAAATATAAATTGAAGCGATTTACTTGTTGTAAACAAATGATAGCAGTTGACCTTTTCATTGTGTACAGACAGTGCTTCTGACAAATTCGTGGTGGTCATATTTTGTCTCATCCTAGTGGTTGCTTCTCTTCTTGGCCTGCAATGGCACACAGGCTTTTCTCAAGGGAAACATTTTGCTTACAGATGCTCACACAGTGCTAGACTGAAAACAAATACTGTGGGTATTTGGGCTGTTTGATTCGTGCACGTCACTGTGCTTTCCTCTGTGATCTATGCGTCACCATTGGGAAGGCCTGTAAATGACCACGTATGTACGGGGGGAGTCCAGGAAATGAGCTCATTGTCACAAGAAAATGCTCCCAGGCTCCGCATCTCTTTCACTTTCTGCCACACTCCCTGACACGTACGCCCCTGGTCTCCCTCCCCCACTGCCCCACTCAGCTGTCAGTTAAAAGCCCATCTATCTATGTGTTTTTAATTAGGGCCTCCCCTATGTACGGCTGAATGGCTTCTTCGTTAACAGGAAGGCTAGGAGACGCACACCAGGATCTGTCCGGCTTATAACACACTGCAAGGGTGTGTGTGTGTGTGTGTGTGTGTGTGTGTGTGTGTTGAAGAGAGAGGGTAGGGTGTGGGGGTTGCTTTAGGGGTATTAATGACGCAAATTCTCCTGAGGAGCGGACCTCCCATCTGTGAGTGGAATAGACAGGATCTGGCCAAAAAAACAGAATGGGACAGTGACTATGTGGGACAAGAGGGAGACACAAGAAAACAGATGGTAAATGAAGTTGAAAATACTATTAGTATCTTTCTTTCATTCTTTTGTTGTCGGTCTAACTCAAACTAAGTAGTTGTTTCTCATGTCAGTGTTTTCATATGAACCTAACCTTCATGCTAGATACCGTGAAAACTAAATCCTGGCTCACTGGTGATGCAGCGGGTGTGGTCAGCCATGTGTTCACAACCAATGACGGTTCAATGAGTTCCGCATGGTCTGTTCTGGTTGTGCCTGTGTACTGGAGGACAGGACGGTCAGAGGGTGAGCCAAGCCACCAGCTGCTCTCTTCGTCTTCATTCTGACTTTAGAGATTGCAGTAAGAAAAGGTCCACTCATGGCTCATGGAGGGGGGGGAAACCATGGCGTTTTTTCATGATATAGTTTTCTGGATCTTTCCATGTGTTTCACCCTGTCTGTCGGTTTTGTCCAATGCAAGTTTATAAACCTATTCCTATTTTCTCATCCATGTCAGTACAATCCACTTTTTGTAATTGCTTGTTTTTTCCTATAGCGTAGTCTCCTGAGCAGTGAAATGAAAGAGATGCACTGATAATGTCTCATTTAGATTCTCCTCCCCATCCCTCATCGTTAGTCTTTCTGCCCATCTGCGCTCTTCTTTGTTGGGTTAGACCAGGAAAAGGGTTTTTTTATATACTGTAAATGGACATATTACATTTATTTGTATACAAACGTGTACAAAGTGATTTCAAAGCTGCATCAATCTTAGCATGCAGTTACGCATGCATTTCAAGTTGTAGAGAAATTCTGAGAAATGCATGTTCCTCTTTATGTGCTAAATAATGCCAAAAGTTCAATATGCCCAAGGAACGACAACAGGTAAACCAGCAACAGGGTTGTGGGCGTCCAGGGCTCATTAAAGCATGTGGGTAGTGATAAGGCAGACTACAAAAGAACAGATGGTAAATTAAGTTTAAGATAATATTAGTATGTTTCCATAGAAGCTCCTTTAGTGTGATCAGACTAGATCCCCCAGAAGAGCTGCTACAGGACAAATTTCATCATTTCAACATAATGTTGATGATTCACAGCTGTCAGAATACCAGTGCATTGCAGCTTGCTGCATGTGGGGCTGATTAGCTGCAAACCGGATACAGTGCCCACAGTTGTAATGTCATGACTGTTAAAAGTAAGTCGGCATTGACCAGAGTATACTCTGTGCCATGTCACTAAATGCAGTGTGGTTGATGTATACTCTCTGCTGTGACTTGGAGAAAATGACGGTTGAGGAGGAAATTGAGAAATGAAGCCGTATTATGAATGCAACTGTGTACGTGTGCTGCAGTGATGCAATCACTTGGCCAGAACGGGCGCTCAGCCCATCGAAGATAAGTTATTGTATGAGCTCTAATGCAACCCACCACTCAGGGGAAGACTTCGACATAAACACACTTCTATTCACTATCAAACACATGAAATCAGCAGCAAAAATAATGTGCGTGAGCGTGATATTAGTCCTACTATTAGGAATATTACTGAAATATTACTGTTTAGTTTCAGCCTTCACCTGGATTTAACTCTCTGCATCTCTTTTTCAACTTTGTTTTATTTTTCCTCCTATGATTGATTGTAGATTTCCTGTAGCTAGCTGGTTCGAAAATGTGATATTTCACGTGAGATCACAGCATAAAGTCAATAAACGGAAGCTGTCTTCGGCCAACTCTCTTTTCTCTTGTCCTGGACTATTATGTGACCCAGTTTTTCTTTTCTTTTCCATTGTTTTTACCAACTTGCTTTTATCTCTGAAAGCTTTAACAATCTCCTCAATGCTGCGCCCTGGACATCTTGGAGAATCAGGTCTTTAGAAGGCTTATTATTTTGTGTGTGTGTGTGTGTGTTTACCTCTGTGTGTGCTGTGAGGGTGTGTTTCCAAAACCAATAAACAAACGGTTTTAATGGGCTTCCTGGAACAGCCTAAATGTTGTCTTGCAAACAACAAACCAAGTTTCACCTGGTGACATGCTTGGAGCGATGCTTGCACGCTTCACGTTCACATTTTGGCACAGAGATGCGTACAGGACCACATAGTTCAGAACCCGGACATGTTAAAGTCTTCATCCACAGGTATGCATTAAATGCTGACCACTGTTGGAACATGTTTTCTTTTTACTGCTGCATAAAACCAGACAGAACATAAACAAAACTACTAAGGATAGGTGTCCTTCAGCAGAGCTCCAATTTGAGGCTGTAGGCCCTTTGAACTCCCTATGTCGCTTCCCCTGTGCTGTGGGGCACAGAGGAAATAGGAGCAGATGTGTTAGAGTAACCAACATTTTGACAACACAGCCACTCAGTAAGTTCCTCTACCCCCCTACTACCAGCATTAACACAACCCGCCTTGGATGTAACCAGCAGGTTTGTGCTCTCACACAACCCTCTGATTATAGTCACAGGATGTTCTGCCCTCGAAATGTACAACGCACTGCCACACAACACTGCCACCATGAATTGGCCACGCTCAACTAGTTTTTTTTTTTAGGGTAAGAGTTAAAAGCGGCTTATTTTAAAGATACTGTGAGCGAGGTCTTGAGAATAGCGCTGCCACTGCAGTGCCTAGAGACAGGTTAAAACATAATTTAACATTGTACTGTGTGTTGACAACATCGCTAACTCATCATATGCATTTATCATCTACATAGAATTTAAGGTTTTGTTTTGTTTTTTTACCACAGTTTTTAAAAGGTTACTAATCTGGGATTAGAATGGATTAGTCAACATTATCACTGTGCATCACAACCTGGATAAAGCAGTTATTTTATTTGTCAACATGTGTCCATCAAGCATATATTATGTTGTGCTCTCCCTCTCTCTATCCATCTCTCTTTGTTCTGCAGTATGCAGCCACAAACCGTGTTTATCTTAGGCTCCTTTGTTACATAACTGGCACATTTAGTTTCAGGGATGCAAGAAGGTTGACCCCTAGTGGTGCTGTTCACTCATTGCGCCCATGCCCTGCTAGGTGTTGATGTTTTGATGTTGAGGAAACTCTCCTCCCCCACCTTTGTGCCCAGCATGTTGCGGCGTATCGCACTTTGAATTGCTCGAGTTCCAAAACAGGACTTTGTTTTCAGCCGCAGACAGGAGACACCTTAAAATCACAGTCATTTGAGAATTATGAACTGTTATATCGTAAATTTAGGTCGTTCCACACGCTGTGGGAGATGAATCACATGTGACTTTGATTAACTGTTTGTTTCACTGTTTACTTAAAACAGCAGTGTGCAGAGGACTATTTACCATCAAGAGTAAATTGCCATTAGTTCTATAAAGTACATTGTGTGATATCCATTTATTAATCTGTTCTTTAAGTGATAGGGAACATTTGGTTATAAGCCTTTCTTTATCTAGACATGTGCATTGAAAGTGAGTGGGAAGGAGAAGGTGAGGGTGGGGGCAGAGATAGAGGGACAGGGAGGGAGAGAGAGGGAGAGAGCGAGTGTATGTATGTGTGTGACTGTAGCTATAAAACAGACTTTGAACTCGAGGCAGCTCAGTAGCAGACAGCTGTGCAGGACAAAGCACCTCTCCTCTGTGAGGCTCTGCACCTTACTGATAAACCGGACAGCGCATGTTTTATAGCTTTTCCTGGATAATCCATTGTCAGCTAATCAAAAACAGCAAAGATGACTACAATGTTCAGATACCCCGTCTTTCCTCATCTGCAGGGTGAGTTGTGCCGAGATCGAATTTTGTGCTTTTGTGTGAAGCGTTTAGCAGTTGGTCTCATTTGTCTCTGTTACAACACATTAAAGAGGACTGAACACCTTTATAGCTAAATGTTTGCATTTCAGGTGTTTAACTCTCCAGATTCACATTTTCATCATTTAGTAATTATGGATCATATATTCTGTGAAATGTAAACATATGTGCCATCAAACGGATGCAATCTGAAATGTCATCATAAAGCAAAGCTGGCTGGGGAACACTCTCAGAGACCATAAAACTTTTTATTTACTGTGTTGCTGCTTGTACTGACTGAACAACTGACGTGAACTTGCTGTAAGTTCCAGTCATTTCTCAGTTTTACAACAGCTTGATACAGTAGGTAAACTTTGAGTGAGGAGATGGGGCTTTTCTCACGCATGCATTGGTTTTATTTACGCGAAGGGAGAAAATGCTGGCTCCTATTTCTAAAATACAGAATGATCATCACCATCAATACATTAAAATGGCCACTTGTATGTGCTAATATGTGGAGGTCACCTTATTTTTGACATCAAGGCCTGAATCTTTGGGGTTGATTCTTACACTGTTAGGAGCTTTGGAAATATTTGCATAACTATGTGTCCGACAGATAGGTGCGGCTTTGTGCTGTCCTGATTCATCTCTCATTATTTTGCATATGTTTTTATGTTATCTGACAGGAGGACACAATGTTCCTCTTCACCCAGTGTGGAACAATTATGTAATTCCAGCTCAGAGTCTCGCATCACTATGGAGACCAATCAAAAACTCAGCTTATGCCAGAGGATCAGTGAGATGCTCATATCAGGAGTTGAAAGGAGGGCAATTTCAGAGAAATAATAGGTTCCAAAAAAAAAAAAAAAGTCTGCCTGCCTCACACTGACATTCCTGTCACCACACGCACAATTGTCTTTGTCTTTTTGCTGCATCTGAATGCTGTGTCATCGTTGTTGTTACATGAAGGTCCTTTTCATTTGTTTCTGTCTTTTCAGATCCGTGTGACCCTGGTCTATCTCTGTCACCAGGGAGGAGTGTCATGGCGGAGCCAGACTATCTGGAGGGAGACTGTGATGAGCTCATCAAACCAAAGAAGCTGATCAACCCAGTCAAGACCTCGCGTAACCACCAGGACCTGCATCGAGAGCTGCTTATGAACCAGAAGAGGTCAGGGGACAGTTACCTTAAAGGAAGAAATTAATCTTATACAAAAGACAGCCCGAAGTTTGATACAGTACAATAGGAAAACTATAAAAATAGAAATATCACCTTATGTGTTTATGACATCAAGTTCCTCCCCCCTCCTCCTCCTCCTCCTCCAGAAAACAGAACAGGCGAATTTAGTTTAACCTCCACTAGTGCAGGATGAGTTAACACAGTAACCCTGTCACTCTCTTCCAGCGGTTTAGTAGCATCAGTACAGGCTGTACTGATGCTTCTGCAGAGTGTCACAGTAGCTGGTGTCACTGTCCCTCCAGCCTCCCAGCAGCAGTATTATGTAAAGCTGTGCATATAGAATAATATAAAACCTCAAGTGCAGCGTTGTATCACATTACAATGTACGCGTAGCGGATACAGATACGCTGAAGCTCGTGATCACGCGAAATTTTTCTCTCATCATACAGCGTCAGCAGCATTGAGCTCGCTCTATAAATAACTACGTGAACACACATGCTGTTGACAGCTGTTACATCACAGCAGTGATGCTCCATCTTCAGGGTCAATGAGTGATGTGCTTTTACAGTGATGGAGGCATTAAAGAAAGATGAGGAATGAGACCGGGATGGTCCAAATACAGCATGATATTCTTTCTAGTGATCTAGACAGTGAATGTCCAGGTGAAGAGTGAGAGATGAACACAGTGGGCTTTAGGGAAGATGAATTTGTTTTTATTGGGCTTCTATCGTGCACTTAAAGTATAGAAAGCTGCCCTGCATTGTGGATTAGTCACAATGACGAGAGAGGGGAGGGTGGGGTGGGTGGATGCATGGATGCATGCATGGATGGATGGATGACTTTATGAAAAGGGGAAAAAAAACATCTTATGTAATCCAGATTACAAAACAGTCTTGCTGAGGGCCTTTCTCAGTCTTCTCTACCTTCGCTGTGGCGACCCTTCCTACACACACACACTCAGAATTTCAGAAATGCAGTCACCAGGCCTGGGAAGCATTTGAGCAGATGGAGGTATTGATGTGTGGGATTTGAACAGACATTCTTTCTAGTCTGCTAGAGGGTGGGCACCCGTGGGAGGGGTCGTGGTTACGAGGGTCAGCGATTATGTAAACATTGCCCACAGTGAAAAAGGGTTGTGTAAGCGTAGTTACAGTACACCCTCTCAGTTATTGCTCTCAGTGACCTTGATCATCCTCCCTTTCTGCGAGAGGTGGTCGCAAACAGCCCGACGCTGTCACACTGTCATACCCTCCGCTCTGCTTTCGTAAGACCCTCGGTGTCTGGTAAACCAGGGCTTTTTAACCACAGCGGCGACTTTAGGCAAAGCGATGCCTTGTACAATAACGCCCACTCCTTGGAACATCACGGGCTTGGTTATGTAATCTTCAGGATTTAATAATGCATTTAATTAAGACGTTGTTACCAAACTGCAGCGAGGCGGCACGCTGTGTTTTCTTTGTGAGAACCAGTGCTACCTGTGGCAAAACTAAGATGAGTTGTTACAAGGGGAGTTCAGCATACTGGATAATGAGGTTTTGCTCCCCCCTCCCCCCCCAAATACTTTACAGGTTTTGTTGTTTATTGGTTTCTACTGTTTCTAGCTGACTCCCACCACGATCTCCACTCCCCTGTGTCTTAAGCACTCATAGTCTCCGAGACTTATCCTCAGCCCCCACCTTTCTCTCTCGTAATCTGGAGGAGTTTGGAGCATTACATAACATTTGGCATTTTTGCTCCTGTTCGCAAGATGTGCTCACACTTCACTAAGATGTCCCTGTCCTCTTTGTGATTTTTTTTTTCTTTCTACACACATCAATGCAGTTATGTAACAGTCCCTCAGGTTGTTCAGTGATTTATCAACCCAGCACAGCTTTCACATGAATGTCAATTGCACTGCTAACAACCAATGCGTGCAGGTTATCAAATGTAGAACAATCTGTGACTGGCGTCAAATCAAAATTTTCATGAAACATGATTGACGTGGTTTAATCCAGAACATTTAGTGCGGATCTGAAACGTTGAGCTAGAATGAGGTCATCGGCTCCCTGGGCTGTGCACTGTGTCATTAGCATGTGGTGTTCGTTAAGCTTTATTTTAGTAACATGATGTTTCACTGATTGATTCTGCGCAGGGGTCTGGCTCCTCAAAACAAACCCGAGCTCCAGAAGGTCCTGGAGAAAAGAAAGAGGGAACAAATTCTCAAGGCTCAGAAGGAGGAGCAGGAGGCACACAAGAAGAGGAGTGACCTGGAGATCGAGCTCATGAAACGACAACAGAAACTAGAGCAGGTAAACGACTGGAAGAGAGAATATCACTCTGTTGCTCCATCTGAACACTAGATAAAACAAAGAAGCTATTAGTTCCCGGTTTGGACGTAGTAAGATGGAACAAGATGCATTTTATTGATGTTGCTATCAACGCATTATCACCGCTATAATTTGTGTAATCGTGAATCTGAATTTGTCAACGTCTGGGTTGTTGCAGCTGGAACTGGAGCAGCAGAAAATTGAGGAGGAGCAGGAGAACACCCCCGAGTTTGTGAAGATGAAAAGCAACCTTCGCAGGACCAAGCAGGAGACGGATGAGGAGGAACGAACCACCTAAAAACCCCCCCGTGGGTGTCTGGGTCTGACTGAGAATGTGTTGTCTGTGGTGCACGTTGGTGACCTGACCGTGGCCCAACACGAACTTCCTGGCTTTTCCAACCGAGCTGTTCCTTCCTGCAGTGAGGAGAGACTTTACAGACTAAAGATACCCCTCTGTCTGCCTGCCACGGGCCGCCAGTACTCACATCTGCGTCTCGCACCCACTCAGCGGCACATAGCACCCCTCCACCCTGGCAGGAGGGACCTGACACAGAATTGCCACAAGATACACACCTTCGAACGAGGGCAAACAAGCTTCCGATGAGTTCTGATGGAGAAACAACAAACAAACACACACACACACGCACACACACAAGACTTTCCATTCCCTCTGTTTTCACTCTTTTCACCGCAGAAAGCTGTTGTTTCTCTCTTTCCTGTTATCAATGTTGTTGTTGTTGTGTTTTTTTTACCCCCTCATTTTCAGACTCCGATAAGAAAAAGTGGACACTGGATGGACTCTTGAAGCTGTGTAATGTAAAAGCCAAACAAATGTGCTTTTGTTATTTATGTTGGTAGCTTTTAGCCCAGGTATAGGGGAGGACACTTTTTAGTCATTCTGTATTTTAGTTTGTTTTACAGCATAGTTTATGAAGCCAGAACAGGACAAAGGGAGTGTATGGTTGTATGAAACTCTCACGTTTGCTTTATGATATATATTTTTTTTATTTTAAACATGCCATTTCCTCAGCTAATGCAATTTTGAGCAATAGTAGGCCTGAGACCTACTGAGAGTGACCTGTTCTTTATATATTCTGTTGTTTTGTATGAATAAAAGAATTGAAAATAAATAATTTAAGTTTTTTTTTAGTTTGCTCAATAAGAGTAAGGCTTGAGCCCACTCCGTCGTTTCTGAAGAGAGCATTTGGTTGCAACCAGGAAGTACAATTGAAAGCGTACACCTGTCATAAAAGATTTAATTGGTAGTTCTATCTAGATCTGTTCTACAGCTGCTTTGCCTCTGAAACCACTTTGATAAGCGAAGCGAAACTTTATCACTGGAGTATTTTGTCTTTATTTACAATGGTTGCCATAGATTTGCCAACAAGTAATTTAAACCAGCCAATCTAAATTTAAGTGGGTGTTAACTGCAAAACAGATTAACTTGCATTTGTCCCCAACACGGCACATAAGTTCCAAAACGGTTACACAATGTGAGAAACTGACAAACAATAGCTATTATTTAGATGGCAAGAGCAGATTTATACCCATATAGCTCTATGCTCCTCTCCAGATCTTTTTATTAAACATTTAAAATGTAAACAAAATGTTCTATTTATTTGTATTTATGCCAAAAAAAAAAACAAAAAAACAAATGGCAAAGCTGTGCACCCGTCACGCAACACAGTTTGTTTATTCTGAAGCAGATGTTGATTGTTTGCATAGACTTCAGGTGTCTAGGATTTGTAACAGAAACTACTTGGTAAGGCTGCAGCTGGTTTCCAGTGATGAATTTACACCACCTAGAATTCCACAAAGAAAACTCTATATAGTTATACATTGGGTAGATGAACTGAAAAGCGTCCTGAGTACAGCATGACAAAATGAGGCCCTGGGCACAAACATGTAAAACCTGAAATGAAACATGATGAAAGAGACAGAAAACAAGCACAAACTATGCAGTTAACTTCCACATTGTTGTACTTTGTCTATCTTTGATGACATTATTCATCTCTCCACCTGTGAACATTTATTAATCCATCCACGGCTGTGCTACTAGCAGCATACATTTTAATAGTTCAGAGCTATTCTGAAATGTACACACACAATGCATTAATTAAAAGCAATAATAAAAGTTAATATCAGCTGGAAGTTAATGTGTAATCATCACTGCTTCTGAATGTGGCTGTTCAAACACAGTAGAGCATCTCTATATATAGCTGTAAGAATTAGAGGTTCAGATCCCAAAATAAATAAAAAGATACATAATAGATGACCCTCAGAAGGACAAGAGCAACCTCAGCTAATTCTAGCAAAAAAAACTAGTTTGACCAGTAGAGGGCAGTAAAGTCCCACTGGCGCCTCTAATACCCACGAAGAAGAATTCGACCCATGCTCTCATCAGAAAGCGACAAAGATGGCCGCCTGTGGGCTGTTCCGCTCCCTATCTTCCAACTTTTCCACAGTTTTGCCCTTACTCACCCGCTCTGCAACGCTTTCTCCTTTGCGACTGGCATCTAAACCTTATTTTCGAAGAACAATAGCCTTTTCTAGCCGATTAACAGCAGGTATTCTCCAGTAAATAGATATTGGTGTAGCATGTTAGCTAACATTTCGATAGCTTGAGGGTAACATTTGCTAGCATAGAGAGAAGGACAGAGAGCGCTCACGCTGCTCCGTGTCTGTCAAGGTCCTCCTGGTTGTTATACTGATCCTGGATTACAAATTCTGTTTGTGTTCTGAGTTTGTTGTGTTGTCTTGCAGCACTTAAATTTACAGACAAGCACGAATGGATTCGAGTAGAAGACGACGGAGTTGGAACCGTCGGTATCAGCAACTTTGCTCAAGTAAGTCGTCAGACCATGGTGTAGACGACCAACAAGGTGATTTGTGAATTAATTTATTAATGATCATCACTTCGGAATTACTTTTAAATGCGAAACACGTCTTTATTAATGCTGCTAATATTTCCTCTCACTGTTGAAATAAAGTGTTTCGAAAACGAACTAAAATTAGGGACCGTCCCTAAATGGCAACTAGGGTTTATTAAAAAAATGTAATCCACTAATTACCTATTTTAAAATATAAAAAAAAAAATACTACTGTATGGATTAATAAGATTGTATAGGTTTGCATATGGTTGGCAATTTACACGATATTTATGGGCTCCCACAACTAATTACTGTTACTTCCAGTTTTCCAATACATATGATAAAAAATGGCCCAGTCAGATTTTAGGGCTTTTTGAGTCATGTCAAACCAACATTTTTTTAATGTTAACTAATTTTTCTTTTAGCAAAATCCAGTCTTTTAGTAAATATCATGCTATATTACAGCCAGTCTTCATCAATTAATGACTAATTGCTCTTTACTAAAACATAAGCAGCTATACAAAACGTATTACTTAATACTACCAACAAGACTAACATCTCAACACAAATTCAGCTCTGAGCATTTGAGACTTTCATTTATTTTGCAAAGTGAAAACCTGATTTTAGAATATTGTTTCAAATGAATTACAAATCCAAAACAGCAATCTTATTTTCATAGTTTCTTGCTCCTTTTGAGCAGCTTTATGTTTTCCAGGTTCAATCTCTACAAGCTTTTCTCACCTTATTTCAGCAGTGTATCCTATCGTTATAGATCCTCTTTATTGATATGCAGCATTATGAAAGATTTATTCTGCAATGCACAACAAGTCTTGTGGGAATTGATCTAATTCAGAAGTCATTGATGATTAATCTTGCTGAAGATTATGATGTTGACATTGTGGCAGTCCTCTGGCCATGCACATGATCAATTCACAATTATTTACTTTCATCAGAAACATAATCTAAAGTTAATGCTTTTGCCATTTCATTTACTCTTGTTTTTCCCCACTTACAGGAGGCTCTTGGAGATGTAGTTTACTGTGGACTGCCAGAGGTGGGAACACAGCTGGCTCAGCAAGGTATGAAACTGTGTGGGCATGTGGCTCAAGTTTATGTGACTGAATCCCCTTATAAATGAAGAATATTAAAGGGACTAAGCTTGAACTTACACGTCTTACTTTGTGTACAAACCTGTTGAGGCTGTATAACTGCAGTACTAATATTACATTCGTTTTTTTCGATATGATATAGAGTTTCGTCAATAAATTGGCTAGGCTGATATTTTAGCTCATTTACAACCTTACTAGGTTGGTATGTGTTAACCAGTAAGTGATGTAAAGCTACAGGACGGCAGTGCAGAGATATGAACAGTGGGGTAACGTGACCTTTTTTTCAACCTTAGGCTATAAAAAATTTGTGAGTTTGTTATGCCTGTGACTAAGTATCTGTTTAATTACTGTACTTGTAAAATGACCTAACCTTGATGTAAATGTATTTGTTTCTAAAATCTACTATTACAGATGAGTTTGGAGCCCTGGAAAGTGTAAAGGCAGCCAGCGAGCTCTATTCCCCTTTGACAGGAGAAGTTGTAGAGGTCAATACACTCCTGGCTGAAAACCCCGGTCTGGTCAACAAATCATGCTACAAAGATGGTAAGCACACATAGATAAATGCAGTCCAGTCCATGTAGAACATCGTTATTCATAGAAGGCTTGTATTAGTTAATGACAGAGTGCATACACAGATAAAACACCACTACTGTTTTATAAATCATAATAATTTAAAGGAAACAAGTGTTTTAAAGGGAACCACTTACTAGTAATGTTAGTTTTTGGACAGTAGATGGCATGAATGCCCCTAGAACAGCTTTGTTGTGCATTGATAATGAAATGTTGACAACAATTAAAACTAATATAATGCACTTTCAGAGTCAGCTTCAATAGATCATACTGTTCTTATAACCAAAGACTTAGTCTAAAGTACAAAAAGAGGGTTTGCTCACTCAAACTAATGAGAATTGGCAGTAAAAACAGCACGGGTGCTCATATATGTACTAACATTGTGAAGATATTTGAGTACAGGTCATTGTTGGTAAAAAGGACTCAGCCATGAAATTGAAGGACTGGTGCAAAGCAAGTGTACAAAGCAAAGCTCATAGATGTGTGAACTGCTTTTTCTTTCTCATAATGCAATGAAAAAGGATGCCAGTGTTTTCCAGTGAAAAGAATGCTGTTTACTCACAGTGTAACCTCATTTTAACCTCGTCGTAACTTTTTTTAATACAGGCTGGCTGATGAAGATGACCATTGCAAACCCTGCTGAACTCGACACTCTAATGGATGAAGCAGCGTATGAGAGATATATCCGCTCCATTGAGGATTAATATAACACCTCCTAATAAGTGCTATGCTCCCTCTCTCCTTCTCAAACACAGCTGGCAGGGAGATGCAGAAGGTGTCATTGTCAGTTACAACACTATGCTTAGCATCCACCAGTGGAGCTCATGAGCTCCAGATTGCTGACCTGCCAGTGTCGTAGAGCTGTCAACGTTAGGAATCCTTTATCTACTGTTAAAGACTGACTTTAGGGCATCTGCCAGTCTGCATTGACTAAACATCCAATGTTGGGTTCTTGCAGCCTAAAATCTCAAACAGAAGAGGCTGAATCTCAGAGTTAATAGAACAGTTTCCAAGCATTTGGTCAAAGATAAACTTGAATTTCTGTTCTGAGACATTGTTAGCCTTTAAGAAGCACTTTGGAATTATTAATAATGTTGGTCTACACTTTGCATGTACGACTGCTATAATGTTGACATGGGACCTGTACACTAAAAATAAACATTTCCTTACACATACTGTTTTTTTTTTTGTTTGTTTGTTTTTCATTAATTCCTACAGTTAAAAGAAAATGCAAACACTTCACAGGTGACAGGTGTAGACTCTGCCTAGTTGAGCATCTAGGTACTTACTGCAGACCCATAATGTTTATGTGCAAGTGTGTTTTTTTTTTTTTTTTTAAGCATTATACAACTTGTCCGTCGTTCTCATCCCAACCTTTTTGAAACCTGTTACTGGCATCGTATATTTACACAATGAAGTTCCTTAGTGTCAGAATTGGATAAATATAGCAATATCTTCAATTTAAAAAAATATTTTTTTCAGTTTTTATTTACATTTTGCACACAATTCCAACTTCTGAAAAAGGGTTGTAAAAACAGTGCTCAGTACCTGACATTATACTGGATACTGGATCTACAGAATATTAGAAATGTAATGTCAACCCTACTTTCTTTGGTTATTTCAACTTAAAAAGCTTCTCTGTAACAATTTGTACGTTACTATTTTCCAGATAGTAATTGTCCAGTCCCTTAGAACCTTTGATGTTCAAGTCTTGATCTCTGGGTCACCTAAGTGAAGTTAGTGCCCCACCAGGTACAATAGAAAATTTATCTTTGGCTGTTGGAGTTCGTCTGGCACTGCCTCGAGGTGCAGGAGCATGAGGGAGTCCCTCTATTCGGCGATGATCACTCTCCAGCCTCTCTTTTCTTTGGACTGCCTCAAACATCACACTTGCAGTAAAGTCCCTCTCATTAAGAAAGGCGATGGTCTCATCCCTCTTACGGCTCACATACCCCTTCAGGAGAGCATTATATGGGTTTGAGGAGGCATCTGCGTTAGGATTTTCTTGCTGGTATTTGAATTCCATGCGGGTGATAACTGGCAACAGGAACTGCTTCCCTTCTATCACCACACTGCTATCTTGATGTGATAAGCCCAGGGCCTTGGTGACGAGGCTTGGAGGCAGAGGAACCAAATCACAGCCTGTGCGCTTGTCCACATACTGCTGAAACTCTCTGCGTACCCGAGCCACATCTTGCAAAGACTGACTCCTTCTCTCCTCTAGGTCTGTAATTATTCGCTCAGGATACGTCTGACCAAATACCACACCTAAAGAGTGAAGAGGGCAATAAAACAAAATCACTGTCATGGTTTGTGGCCAGTGGCATTTTTCATGACAATTGTTTTAGAAAAAATCTGAATGAATGATGAGATGAACCAGCCATATACCTCACCTGCACGTCTCAGCATGGACGAGGGACATTTCCACGGTTTGTGAATAAGCTCATCAGGTAGATCTGCAAGTTCAGGACACCATTTCCTAACATAGTTGCCATACGGGTCACAGGTCATTGCTGCATCGATGGGGTGCATGACAAAGTTCCAGTGATCCAGACCACACATTCCCCCATTCTGCCACATCATAGCATCTATAGCAACATCTGCATCCACCAGAGTGTCCTACACGTGAGCGAAAGTGTTGGAAACAATCAGAAAAGAGGCAGCAAATAGAATACCTGAATCAGTGTATCTGTGGGTGCTTTACCTGGAACCAGCGGTAGCCTTCTTGCCAGGGTAGGTGAAGATAGGCTATGAGGAAAGATGCTACCACATGTCTCATGTAGTTGTTCATCCAGCCTGTCAGCCACAGCTGCCTCATGGCTGCATCCACCAAAGGGTAACCTGTCAGACCTCGCTGCCAGGCCTTCAGGTGGCCGCGATTGCTGCTCCACTGCAGAGCCTGCAAATGATTACTGTTTTTAATTATTAATGAAGACAGTGCACTTCAAATTTTTTATTCCTCGGAATGTATGTTTAAGTAAATGTGTCATCAAGATCTCTGTGGCCAAGTTCAACCTTGTATGGTGGTCGGACAGATTCCCAGGGCAGGTCAGGAAACAGGGTTAGCTGCCAGTAAGCCAAATCTCTCCACGCTAGTTTGCGTTGGAACTTGAGGGGTTGGCAGCGCGCCCCTCTCGCAGCCTGCAATACCCAGCGTGGGCTGAGCTGACCGAAGTGAAGGTAGGGGGACAGACAGCTGGTATTCGGAGCATCTGCCCTGCCTGACTCTTTGTCATATCTATACACACCTAGGTGAGGAAAATAATGAGATAGGGTTTTCAAATACACACAAATTAATTATAACACTGTTTCCAAAGTGCAGGCAAGGTGTCTCACCATCCTGCAGAAAGGCCTCTAGGTGAGCTTGTGCTCCTTCCTCACTGAAATCCCAGGACTTCTGAATGTTAGCTGCCCAGTTAATCTAAATGACAATATTAAAATAAAATATTAAGGACTTCATTATCCAATCTTTACTGTATTCTGTACTGTCGTTAATGTAGTTACTGACCACCGTGCCATCCTTCCTGCGGGGCATGTTGGCCAACCCTAGGGTGTCTAAAGAGACACCCTGAGGCCAGTGGGCAGGTGTGGGGAGAGAAACAGGAGGGTCCAGAGTAACCCCTAACGGAGACGCTGGGTTCTGTCTACAGCAACTCATGAAGTGAGACACTGAACCTATTCCTGGGCCGCAGAAGAAATAAAAAGACGTTACGGTACTATAAACAAACATATTTTAATTCAGATGGGACCAAATCCACCTCAGTGACTTACCTCTAAGTCCCACACCTTCTGTGCTGACAGAGTAAGGGTCTCTGAGACAGTAAGATTGGAACATCCTGACTTCAGTACCGTCTTTCTGCAGAGCTGCCACCACTGCATCATCCCTCTCCTTCAGCCATGGCTCATACAGAGCATTAGCCAGCACCGTTCTCGCTCCAGTGTCCTTTATGAGTTTCTTAAGACTATGTAGAGATGATCCAACCCCATTCTCTTCTCCACTTGCCTTGAGGAAGACAAGATGGCTGCCAATGCGCTCCAGAGATGCACATAAATGAGACAAAGCCTGATGAAGCCAGTATTTACCTGTTAAAAAGACAAAAAACAACAGTCAGAAGACTCACAAATGAATAAACTTAAGATCTGAATGGAATGCTATATGGAAACACAGCCACGGCTAAAAGCAGTGATGCATTGTGTTTTACAGAACAATCACTGGTTCAATGCTTCCTGAAACTCACCAGCTCCCCTGATAGCCAGAGTAATCCCGGGGCCCTCCTCTTCGTCGGGGCTCCAGATGAAGACAGGGATGACAGGTGCCCCAAGTTCCAATGAGGCACTGAGAGCAGGGTTGTCACACAGTCGTAAATCCCTCCTAAACCACACTAGTACAGGTGGTGGCGCCGACAGAGAGCATTGCAAACCGACAACCTGCTGCCTGGCTGCTTTACGCCGCTGCCGCCTGTTCTTCTTCGATTTCTCTGCTAGATTTGATGTCATTTGGTCACATTCTTCATATTTTTTAACACGTGGCCTTTTCTGAAGCTCAGTCTCTTGGGTGCCAACTACTTCTGCTCGTCGGGTGGGGCTGCTTCCCTGAGGCTGAGATTCTGAGGTAAGCTGAGAAGACCTGCTCTCATTCTGTTTGTCTCCAAATTGCAGAAAACCGGTTTTGTGACTTGAGGTTGACAGCTGGTCATCTTTCATTTCCAGCAGAGAGAGAGCCAATGCAAGTTCCAGTTCATCATCTTCAGTCTGCAATTGAATTAGAACCACGATTATTGTTTCACCTTGTCCTTAAAAACAAGGCTTTCACATAGTGAGTGAAAGAGTCCAGTGTCATCCCAGAAATGAACTTAATGCTACCAAACTCTTAAATATGAAAATGACATCTATGAAAAAGTCAAATTAGATGAAAAAGATGGGTATATCTATAATAATACATTTGACTTATTTGCTGAATCGTTTTTTTGTAAGAATCTAAATGTCCTAAATAAATTTTACCTGTAAAATAAATGCGGTGGAGTAAAAGTAAAAGCAGCAAGTAAAGTAACTAGTAAAGTACAGGTGCCTTGGAATTGTTCTTCAGTACAATTTTCAGTACAGTATAGTTTAAAATCACATGTATTTTATTTAGAATATAATTTGTTTAGAACTGGTAAAAGCAACTTAATTCATTATTTTATTCATTCATGTCTGAGTCTTTTTTGCAGTAGTGCTTGTAGCAGTCAACAATCACAAAGTGGTAAGTGTCATATCTTTATTATAGTAAATTATTATTATATTTTAAATTCTAAATGATTATTATTTAATCTGATATTTATAAAAAGGATGTTTTTCTCTCATAGGATAGTCATTTCTGGTTGATTGCCACTCTTTTTCTTGTGTCCTGAATGTTTTTCGTTTCGGGATCCTGCACTTTAAAGTATAGTTGAACAAACACTCTCTGACCTGGGTGAAGAACTCCTGGTAGATGGAGGTGAGGGTGGAGTGCAGCGAGCTGTTGGCCGTGGACAGAGGGTGGATGAGGGACAGGAACTGGGAGCGGGTCTCCTGGTGTCCGAGGACGGACAGACACATGGCAAAGAAACCCTCCGGATCCTCTCGACCCAGCAGCACTTCTCTCAGTATCTTCCTCACTAAGACCTCACTGTCTCCACCACCCGCCGCCGAAAGAGGCATCTTCAACTGGAAGGTGATGATGTATTAGAGTTGTAAAATGGAGTCCAGGACTTATATAAAGCTGAAGTCTTCCTCCTGATCCTCCACCACAGAACCGGTTACCAAACAACAGCTGATTTGGAGTTACACAAGCCGCGTCGTAGTGTTTGGTAACCTTCACATCTCCAGGTTGTAATGGGCTCGTTTTACCTGTAGGGGGCGTCAAAGTATAATAGTTCATGAGGAGCTTTGCAGCATATTAAAGCCCATGGGTGACTGTTTTACAGTGCGTGAGTAACAACTGGGATTCCCTGTCTAGTTTTCATTAATCTGGCTCTAAGGAAGGGAGCTATAGATGTAGTAAATACAGTCATCTCTGTTCGTCATCGTCCTGTCTACAGTGTAATCACTTCTCCACTAAATCATACCCATCAGTTCAAATGTTTCACGACGGGGGTCCACACAAGCTGAATCCAATTAAATATAGATCCTTGGTTTAATTGGAATGGATGTAAACTTGTTTTGTGGACATCCCCCTAAAGATAATCCCTCTCTAATTTTAAATAGCCTTCATCTTGACAGGAATGTTCTCCTATTCAAGTGCACCCTGTGATGTGAAGCTGAAAAACAAAAGCTAGGAGACAGTGTACCCAGCAGTGAATTTTTAATCAAGCTCTGCATTCATGCTGTAAAGGGGTTGCTAAGTGATTGTTTGATTTTATTTTATTTTGATGAGACCATGCATAAGCTTTTGAATGCACACAGCAGGGAACAAAGATTAGAGACACTTGTGGACCAAACTCTAAAATGCTTTGTATGGTTGATAAGCTCCACTTATGCTACTGTATTACTGACATTACTCAAAGTCTTATTCTGTTGTGTGCTCAAATATTTTCAAGCAGTCATCCAAAAGGTGTCTGCGGGTGTCATGTACAAGGACATAATGTCTCAATAATTCAGCCCTTTATCTGAGAAGCACTGGCGAAAATGTATGTAGGGGAAATGTGTTGAGAGCTGTGGTATGTAGCAAGGGCAAGGCAAAAAGAGAGGCAGAGAGAGAAAGAGATTGAGAGAGAGAGAGAGAATCAATAGTGTTTAGACAGAGAAGTGGAGTCTAAGTGTGTGATCAATAGAGAGCAGAGAGGAGAGATTAGCTGCTTTTCTCTCTCAAACTAACACTGACAAATTGGTGAATTGGTGTATCGGCCCTTGGGCTAAACGGATTGACCTGCTGTTTCCATGTTCTACCGTGTACTGTCAATAAAGATCTGTGTTCGTTGTGGCTCTCAATGAAGAGCGTGAATGAAGCACCGGAAGAGAGGAAAAAGGGGAAAGGAAGGAAGCGAAATCAAGAAGTAGAGAAGGGGAGAAAGAGCAGCTAGGTGTACCTGAGGCCCCCGTGTCGCCTGGATCCTCACAAAATGTCCACACCTCTGTGTCATTAACACCAACGTGCACTCACATGCGTTTCCTCGTGCACACTGTTATAAAACCATAATAACGTCTCCAGGAAAATTAATGGAAAGACAGATTAAAAACTAAGTGAGGAGAAACGGGCCACTGGTGTAGCTATTTGCAACTCATAAATCATTCTGACACACCCACGCGCATGTAGACACACGCGTAGACACACACACACACACACACACACACACGTACTGTAATTAACCACAGGCTATTTACTCTCTCCTGCTGTAAATTAGACATGCAGACACAGTTATTACATTAGGGGGATCTGCCATGCAGAATACTAACAGGAGGAGGAGGGGGCCATACGTACACACAACAACCCCGCTCATACAAACATAAACACACACGTACACACAAGAAAGAGGGTATGGAAGAATCATAGACTGACGGGAGTTAAAATGAAGCTGCAGCACAGAGAATAGGGGCCCCCAGCTCTTTGTTCCCTGCTGCATTTCATTATCTGAAACGCCAGCCAACACACACGACACACACACACACACACACACACACACACACACACGCGCACACGACGCACCTCCCCCTTCTGTAAAGCTGTCTGCCTCCACTCCATGCACACAGCACAAAAAGAGCGAAAAAATAGAGATACTGCGTCAGTGCCATTCACTGGCATCTGGACTCAGTTATGACAAGAATGTCTGCACGGTCATCCTGAGTCCATCGGCCGCTCCGAAAGATGCTCTGACTTTCACACTTTGTTTCCACCTGCACCGGCAGAAAGTACAATCCCATAAATTCTATTTTAAGCACAACAATAGGCGATGAGGACTTTATTAAAGCAAGTATTGATACTCTGTCTTGGGTGGCTTGTCTCCATTTAGTTCATCTGAAGTGTTTTTTTGTTCTGGCAATCCACTTCCTTCTGTTTGTGTGTGTGTCCTCTGGTTCTCTCTACCTCCCTCACCCCTCTCTGTCCCTCTGTTTTCCCACGGTGATCGATAGCTCATTACAATCATTGACTGCAGCTCATCAGCACCTGTTAAGGTCTAGAGAGAGAGAGAGAGAGAGAGAGAGAGAGAGAGAGAGAGGTGCATGTGCATCTGAGAGTGAGTGTTGTGTGATGCAAACCAACTGATAAATAGAAAAGATTGGTTCTGCAATGAGTCAGAGGTGAAGTTTGACATGTGAATGGTTGTTTTCTGATTCACATTCTTTGCTGTGACTGTCTTGTTTGTTGTCGCTTTATGGTCCGTGGTCTTAGGGAACATCTTATTATGCAACTCACGTGGGTACCATGGTTTGTTGCTATGGTGATTGCCAAGGGAGCTAGAGTATTATAGGTGTTTATCCCAGACAGGAGCAAGGCTACTCACCATCTATCAGGACACGCTTCAATTTACCACACGGTTTGGACCACACATTAAGATCAACACAGTTACAGAGGAACAAAGGGAAACACACAGCACACACAACGCAGTGTGAATGTGTTTCTGTGGATAGATTATTCTGTATTCATATTTCTGGAAGAAGGACCTTGTTCAAACACTCAGTTGTTGGTTTAATGCGTCACTGCAGGGTTTGTTTTTGGAGAGGACAGACGGTGAGCAGAAACAAGCAAACAGAGAAAAGACTCTGAGAGACTATTAAAAAACTACAAATCATAGTTAAGGGCAAGGAGAAATGTGTTTCACAAAATAAAAGAGACTATAGTGGGACCTCAAGAAGTCCCCAATGGATTTAGTCACAGGATGTGGTCTAAGAAAAGAGGCAAATTCAAGTAAGAGTGTGAAGTTTGAAAGAAAAGGGATATAAATAGAGTGAATACAATAGAGGCGAGTAAAAAGAGAACAAATCTCTAAGCCCATGCATAAATTACACACATCATTTACATATTCATTATGTTTTGTGTACTAATGAGAGTATTTGCTTAATAGCTTCATCACCACTGGCAGCTTTTGTTAGACATGAGAGATTTTAAAAAATGAGAAAAAAAATCGAAAAACGAGGGAGCAAGGGTCATCTCGCTAAAGTGTGTGAGGTCAATGGTGCACAACCGACTTTTACTGATAATCTGATCTTATTGCCATACAGTGGGCGTGCGAAGAGGCACAACCTGAAAAGCACTCTTAGAGATGTGAAACGAAGCACACATGATGGGGGCTGGTGAAAGTTAATTAAAACAACACAAGCTTTATCCAAACTCAAGGCTCTCTTCGTCTTTCTCTACATGTCTCAGTGGAATAAGTAACTGCGGCAGTAATTACCTACAGGACAGTCACTCAGAGGATTCCTTCAGGTGCCAAAAAAAAGTCTCGCACACGACTGCAAAAAGCGACGATTTACGGCGTGCGTTTAAGAAATGAAAGTTGTGTATGGATCAGTAAACTAATGTGCATACAAAAACATTTAATACTCACAGAGAGGGTAAATGATTCAGAAACTGGGTGAATGAAATGAGGGAAAGAGAGAGGGATGGAAACGTGGAGACAGGGGGAAGGGCAACCGAGGGATGAGCTACAAATGAGAGCGATGGTGGTGGCAGGTTGGCACAGTGCCATCCAGTCAGGACTTGAGCGGGGGCGGGCATGGGCATGGGCGAAGGGGCGAGGAGAATAAGAATGGAAGAAGAACAGAAACAGACTTCCTTAGTGCTGCCATGGTGCCCCCTGGCACAGGCACAAAGGGGCAAAACGAACAGCAGAAGGTGCAAAGGAAGGCAAGATGCAGAAAATGTCAGCGGACATGGAAGAACAGAAGTGAGCAAGATGCCAGGAGACAGAGGATGACTCAGATGTAGCTGGATGAAGGGAAGCATAGAAGGATGCTGAAGAGTCAAATGGATTGCACTGTGAAACTGTAAGGTGTAACTCGGCGATGACCATGGACCACGGGAGAAAGATTTCGATGGAAAATCCGGCATTGTGGGTTTCGCGGCTTGTCTATCTCTGTGTGCCAGGCAGTGGGCACCATGCCAGCCTGCAGTCATGGCATACTCGAAGCGATCAAAGCGGTTGGTGTAGAAATGTCTGAGTCGATGACACGGGGACTCACCTCTGAGGATTTTCCGCTAACCGCCATTTGTTTGCTTGGACAAAACCAAGGAGTTGTGCCCAGGCAACGGCTGCCAGCAATTGTGTGATGGCATCTCTTCATGGGCAGCAAGGGCACGGGGAGAACGGTGGCACGCTGCCAAGCCAACATAACACACACATTTGTAAACAGAAACCGCCATATGGCGAACAGAAAATGTTTGAATGCCTTCAATGTTTTGGCAAAGGCATCCCCTCAAGGGAGAGACCAGAAACAGAGATGGCACCATGCCAAACGCACACTAGGAGGCATTCACATGCGCCATCGGAAGCTGTACAAAGACACAGTAAATGCGTACACAAAATAGTAGCAGTGGGAACTAAAGCCACAGATGAAACTGTGGCGCAAGTATGGGACATAAAGCATTCTCTCAATGCTATTCTGCTCAGTGCCAACTGCTGGACTGGATTGGAAGCTGCTGTCCATTACAAAAAACTAAGACGAAGGATCGTACAATCCCATTATGGAGAGGAACAGTATATGGACGAAGAGGAATAATGAGCAGAACGAATAAAGGATACTGAAGAAGGGGAAAAAAAGGGGGAATTTTGTGCTTAACGAAGAACAGTGGGAGTGGGTGGACAAGGATGATGAAGAGCCTCCTTCCTGCACATGCACACCTGGGATGTTCTTAAAGGGATATCCCCTCAGATTGCTGCGTGCGTTAAAGGGAGGGATGTGTTGGCATCATCTCCACGGTGTCAAGCTGTGTTTCTCTCTTGCCAGTCAGGGAGGTTGCTGCATTCGTCAGGGGCGGGCAACTGTCTGGGCATCTCATCTGCAGCTAATTAACAGCCACACACTAATTCTAACAGCCGATCATAATTAGCGATTTAATCGCTCGTCAACGCTTTTCTCCCCCCTTAAATTGTGCCTCCTATTTGGACACGTGTGGATAAGCTAAGGAACGCCGGATCTCCCCCTCCCCTCCTCCTCGTCCTTCTTTCCTTCATCCTCCAGACTCCAGTGGGATCTTAATTAAGCCTGGGCTTCATTATGCAAATGGAGTACAATAAACGACAGCAGAGGTGGAGCTGGATACAGACTGAAGCGGAACAGTGGGAGGGGAGCACTGGAAGTGGAAAATGAAGAGATATGGAAGGTTACCAAGCTCAACTATATGATGCTACTGTGTTACAATTATTTTACCGTTTCCTGTAACGTGCGCGTCTTCTGTGTGCTACTACATGTGGTGTGAGAGCCAACATTTGCTGCTCTGACGTCTCATCCCTATTACTACTGGGGAAACTTCTCTGAAATAACACTGGAAAACCAGAATGTCGTCTCTCACAAAGAAAATTCATAAGGGAATGGCGACAATGAACCCCCTAATATCTCCAGTTGGCCGTTGTCGTGGATACGAAGAAAGGTGGCAGTGATAGGGAGAGAGAAAGGAAGCAGACAGAAACACTGACAGTGGCAGCAGCATGGCAGCTAATGTCATCTCAGTTTAATCATTGCATGGGATCATGGGGTTCATGAAAATTCATTTGCATATCATTAAATGGAGAGAGGTTATTTGGTGCGGGCAGCCAAAATGGGATTGGATAAAGGAAGGGGGGAAAAAAAGGCAAATGGAGGGGCTCGTTATTAAACAGCAATGTTTTATAGTCCACCAGCCGATTCATTTAATTTGGGCATAATTAAAATGTGTCAGACTCAATCAATCATTCCAACAGGGATACTATCAATGTTTCAGTCTGAAAGAAGACTAATCAGTGGATATGCAGTCGGACATTTTCCAATAACAGCCTAAGTGCTTTAGTCTACTGAGAGCTTGACTCATCACTCTTTTTTCTAATTTATCTGAAGGAGTGTATCAAAACACCCATTGTGACTTCTACATATTATGTCAAGACATGCCTATCTCTGACAGGTGGTGATGCCACCCTGTGTGTCAGTAAGAGGATAGCTCACGCTGTCTTTTTGACCTTAGTAGTAAGCTGTCAGCGGTGTGTATGTGCGTGCATACATGCATTTCTCATTTGCATAAGTGATATAATTAGACGGCCTTTTCACATGCAGATCAGTTTGACAACATAGCAATCACTGTAACACACACATACAGCCATACGCGCTCAACAACACATGCTTACTGCCGTGACCACCCCAATATCATGGGGAGTCTGTTGTCTGTGAGCAGAGAGTGTAAAGATTAACATAATCCAGCTAATAAGTGTGAGTAATATTCACACAGTGACGCGTGGCGCAGACACTGTCCTGCTGATGCGTATTTGTATCTCATTATAGATGTAAAGTACTAAAGGGGGGCCGAAAAGGGGGTGCAAGTGTGGGTGGGGGATGGTGAGAGGTCACTAAAAAAAAAAGAGTGGGCCCCAAGAAGACAAGACCAAGAATGACAATAAACAACAGCACTCTTCTAAAGTTATATTGTTCAGTCTGTAGAATACTAATATGATATAAAGACAGACATACTGTACTCTGTAATTACGATGCCAGAGGTTGGTACAAGTCTGTCTAAAAATCAGATGATAGCACCGATTTTTCTTTTCATTTGCAGGACTAGAAAAGGCACATACTCAGTTTTTTGCAGCAGATTGTAAGAATTATTAATAGAGTGTATTTGCGCTTGCAGGCCAGCTCTGCCGAATGATTGATTAGGATGGTGTGACGACCATTAAAAAGTCATTTAAAAGATGGATAGGGACCACATTTCCAAATAAAAACCACTTTATACCTGATGAAGTGCTGAACAAACTCTCCTTCAAAGACATTTACTGATTATTCTCAGTGTATGAGTGTAGTGTAGGAAGCACCGGTGCACTATGTGTAGCTCTACATCAGCTGTGAAGGATACCAAACCAGTCGTCTGGACAAAGTCAAGCAGTCGATGGCGATATCCACATTTTTAAAAGTAAATTTAGATCATTTAGAACGGATATTCTGTCTATCTACATGTACACACGTAGGCACAGACAGACGGATAAATGCCACAAATAGGTCTAACGATGCGCACACAATGATTGAAATGTATCTGATATCACGGCGTAGCTTCGACTGCAGCCTTATCCAGAGGAGCAGAGCTGCTGTGTCTAAATGCGAGAATCTATTTCAGCTCTGTCTCTTTAACTCAGGGCTCCACCACAGCAGCATGCTTTGGGATTCATGCATAAACATGAGCTGGCCTTTCAGCTCTCTCCTCACATAACCAATCTAAATCTAAATGAGCCCCCACTACAGATACACCAGCAGGCAATGACATTACACCCCCCCCCCAACCAGCCCACCACAGCCCAACCCCCTTCTCTACTCTACCCCACTACCCCCAGCGACACATATTCACCAGCAGGCAATAATTTCACGCCATCCCTCAAAGCCCCCCCAACACACACACACATACACACACGCTTGTACCCCTTTTTGCCGCAACCCCACCACCAGCTGCACAGTACTCATTTGATTAAGAGGGGGAGGACAGGGAGAAGGAGAAATGGTGGGGGATCACTTTATCAGGATGACTTTCTTAGATAGTTATCATCAGCTACAAAGCTATCTCAAGCCCTCTTCTGAGGTTACTTTGCCATTGTTCTCCCCCTGTATTTGTTTGTCTCATGCCTACAAGCCCAACTGGACTGTTTTCTGCTGTCGCATTTCTGTGTAATGATTAAACGGATCTCTTTCTGCTAGAAAACAAGGAGCAGTTACCAGCTTGTGCTTGAGAACCTGAATGAACAACACATTCCCATATTTGTAGCACAACTTTTTCCTCTCCTTCACGTTGTCTCACCGACCACTGAAAAGTTTGACACAGCACATGAAGAACAAAATAATAAAAGTCTCTTCTGCCAAACCTACGCTGTGGTCTTTGAAATGTTCCATATGAAAATGTGCGTGTCCTAAATGTGCTGTAGTGTGCAATTTTACTCCCCTCTCTCCCAGAGTCGTAAAACACATTATCATCATCAGCAGCAGCAGGAGCAGCAGTGTAATTCATCCAAGGTCGTTAATATTCATCATATCATTTAGTCACAAAGGAAACTCATCTGGCTGAATGTCACAGATGTAATTAATGAAGTGACCCCAGAGGTCATGGCTCCATTCACCAAACACCTTCCACACACTGCTGTGTTACGCACACACGGTTGCACATCAAAAGCCTCCTAGCCAGACACACACCGCCACCGAAACATACAACCTGGAATATGAAACACATGACAGGCGGACACCCTCACATACCACAACATTCATAAAATGGCTTCTCTCAGTTAGACCAAAGGGATGAGACCAGAGCATGCACCAAAGCAGACTTTATTTAGCTCAGTGGAGTACGGGGAGGGAGAGAAGAGAAACACACATCAGTAGGGGAGAACTGGGGGAGGGAGAGTATAGAGACACGCTAAACCACTGGAGCAGGACATAAGGACAGGTGCACATCACAGGTATCTTTTTGGTCATCACTATGGCAACAACATATCCAGAAAAAAATGAAAAGAATACTTTTACCTACAGTAAGGATAACAGAGTCTCTTCACCATAGAGGACCCCAATATGTACATCTTACAGTCACTAAGATCAAGAGAATACGAGATAAATTAAATTTAAAATAATCCTCATACAAAAAAAACTGCCTTTGTGGTATTTGGAATGCACATTGCTGTACAGAAGAAAGCTCATTGGTATTGTCGTAAACATTGGTTAGTTTAAGAACAAAACATGACAGAGTTAAGTCAGTCTGCATCCTTTGGAAAGTTGGCTGTAACGTCAGTTTCATCTGGACAAATGGACTCGACACATTGCAACACAGAAAGACTGACACAATACCGGCTGAAGGTTTGGGGCTGAACTCCCTCAAATAGCTATGCAGTATCTCCATATGTATTAAGAAATTAATGCCCCAAGAAGGTTTCTATGAAACAGGAAGCTTGAAAAAATATTTCTGGTATTATGAAATCCATTGTTATCTTCTGAGTAGGGGTAATTTATTGGATACTGAAAAACAAACTTGATGGAATTGAGCCCCACTTATCCATTTTTTTTTTTCAACAGAGTAACAGAGGAGCAGTTTATCAATAGCATCGCAGGTATCATTACAGTTTGTAGTCATTAAAGCCTAGTGGTAAAGCGATCAGAGCATGCATCTTTCTACAGTATCATTAGAAACTACAGTACATTAGCAGCAAACTGGACATCCTTAAGGGCTGAAGTTCAACACTATGGTAAAAAAAAAAAAAAAAGAAAAAGAAAAATAAACTGCAACATTTCTCAAGAGAAGTAAAACTCTTTAACCGCTATATTACAGACTGCCATGGCTCTAGTTTGGGATTTTGGTTACAGTCGCCAGTGTGCTTATGAGAGGCAGAAAACAGTAGCTTAGATATAGGGACTCCTTCCTTCTTTAAAAACAGCAATACATCGTCAAGTAAACAGTAGCGCTTATTTTTGTAGGTCATATGGTTAAAGTATTATCACGTCTTTGGATTTTTGTCTTAAAGCATTAATTATTGTTTAGCTATTATTGTTATATTATTATTATTACAGTTAGAATAAGGAGTGGTTTTAAAACGAACAGAGGAAGAAAGGTAGAGAGGAAGAGTGGAAAGCAGGTAGGTAGGGAGAAATAAATTAAGTGTACAAAAATAACATCAATAACATCCAAAGTTTTTCTCAGCTTTGCGCAGTAACCCCCTTTCTGTGGGAAGTGGAAAAGGGAGCTATGTCTCAAACATCCAATGAAGTCTTGAGTCAACCATACAAAAGCTAAATACTGTACATTTACCCCTCACACTATTAAACACTTTAGTGTCAATAAGGTTTTTGTAACAATCTATTACTCAGAGGTGAAAAGCTCAGATCTTTGAAATACGGAGATGTTTTTGTACACATCTGTTAATAGCTAGTCCAAAGGTTAAACCGTGCCTCTTCTGTTTTAGAAACAGAAAACTGCAGTATTAAGATCACATTTGAAGCAGAGCCATGTTGAGCTGTTGACCTGAGCACAGAAAGCTTTACATTAATCACATAACATTTGTAAGCCATTGGTATATTCAAATGGAACAGAAAGGCAGTAAGTCACCTTGCCTGAACATATCAAAGCTGTCATAATCTTTTCATAACCATGACACTATCATATTGAAGCAAGACAGTTTATCTCAATCCATAAGATTTATATTAAGAAACTATTACTAAACACCAACAATGTAAATTTGAGTTTGGTTAAAGTTTTCATATACAGTATAATGGTTGAGTGCTATAAAAAAATAGTTTGACCCTTCTCAGGACAAACTGGCCTTTGCGTTCTGTGCTATTTGGGCTGTTATCCACTAAAGGAACATAGAAGGTGTACATGTACAACAGAAGACTCATCATTGGCTTGTGCAGGGGGAAGCTGCATTCTAGCACCTTATCAGTCTATTGGTTCTCTGCTTACCTATGCCAGCTGCAGATCTCACCCCTTCACCATACAGACGTCGGCTCTGCAGTTTGTTATTGACAACAAACATGTTGAAATTAAATCCACAGACATGTAAAATTTTGGTTACGAGCTTTGGAATCTGAGTCAGTCTTTACAAAAGCTCTATGCGAATACCTCCATTTATTTCAAGGATATTATTCTGTTTTTTTTTTTCTCCTCCTCCTCTTCTTCTTCTTCTTCTTCTTCTTCTTCTTCGCCACTGTTAACAGCTTTGTTTGTTTTTGTTTTTTCAAGTTTATCTTTTGGAACTCTCTATTTACACTAAAATCTCTTTGACAATTTCTTTTCCAGCCTTGTAGAGACTGGCACTACATGCTACACAGCTAGTCATCTAGCACTGGTGGAGGGCCCACTGTGAGTCTGTCATGCAGACTGAGAGGTAGACTGCAGGTCTAGCTGGGCAGTGAGGTCACATACTTGGAGAATGCTCTTTGGCCTCTGTGGCATCTGGTTGGTTTTTTATCAAGGTGATGTTTGGTTGAAATAAGGTGTCTGACGGAATAGGGAGAGGAGCTCTTTTCAACAAGAATGGACAGACCAGGGAAGAGTTTATGAACAAAATGGAAAAGAGGAAAGCCGTGGTAGAGAGGTCGTGGTTTGGGCTCTCTCCTACTTTCAGTTGAAAGAGTTTCTCTTTGGGCCACTGTGGCTCTGAATCTTTGGGGTGTTCAGGTTACAGTTTTGGCAGCAAAGTGGACAGGATATATGTGTAGAGGGTGACGGCAGGTGCAGCAGGGGTTTTGGGGGAGAATTAGCAGAATGAAGCAAAGGGACCTTTGTCTGCCTCTCTAAGCTCTGTCTCTCTCCCCTGCCCCAGCAGAGAGCTCTGCCTGCTCCCTCTCTGCGGAGTCGGAGCTCAGGCTCCTGGCCCTCTTCTCCTTGGCTCTGGCATTCTGGAACCACACCTGTGAAAATTGATATGAATAAACATTCAGCTCTTGTACTGATGTGGTTGATTTAAATTTCAACAAAAGCAAATCAAACTGCATTTTATTATTTCTTCAGTATTTGAAACTTTTACCTGGACCACACGATGGGGCAGCCCCAACTCCTGGCCGAGTGCCTCGCACTCATGGCGGTTAGGTGTACGATGGTTCCTGTAGAAGTCTCTGAGCTGGAGTACCTGGAAGTGGCTCATCTGTGTCCTTTGGCGCTGCTGCTGATGGTGGTGCTGCTGCAGAGTTTGTGTTTCACCCCAATCTGAGCTTGGACCCCCAGATCCCTCAGGACTAGGAGACCCTTGCTCAGCCATACTGGAACCCTCCTCACACAAGTACTCCTCACCATCTTCCTCATAGTCATCATCCTCCTCTGGGTTGTTCAAATCAGTGGTTGAAGACAAAGTGGTCACAGATGGCCCAGTTGACTCTTTGTTGCGGACGACATAGCCAGGTTTTGGGAAAGGGTTCGAGGAGATGGATGGGCCTGGCCTATCCATGACAGATGACATAGCCACCCCAATCTGCCCACTGGCTCCATTACTCATCGATAAGTTGTAGCCTGCTCTTTCAGCCTCTGCCCAGTGGCGCGACCTCATATGGGCATCTAGAGCACTCTTTACCTTGAAAAGAGCCCTACAGAATGGACAGCGTAGGTGGTTCAAACCCAAGCTAAAACTGGATCCTGGTCCCATTGACCGGAACTGACCTTTTCTCTCTCTGGCTCGAGTGTTCTGAAACCAGACCTGTGAAGAAAAGACCAGTATGTTTTACAGTTTGAAATACACAGTGCACAGTCTCCAATCATTCACATAAAGTGTATAAGCAAAAAAACATTCTTAAAATACCTGAACCACACGTCTTGTGAGGCCCACATCTCGTGCAATGCTTTCCAGTACTCCTCGGGTCGGGTTAGAGTCCAAGCTGTAACGCTGATACAGCACTTCAAGCTGTTCTGGGGTGATGGTGGTTCTCTGACGCTTATCCCTTCTTTGCTCTTCCTCAACCTCTCTACCACCCCTTTGGGCTTCAAAACTGGTCTCTGATATAATCTTTGTATTCTGCTTCATGGGTGTCAGGGAACTTTGAGAAAGGCTGGTGAGGGTGTTGCTGGAGTGATCAGAGAGTGTGTTCTTAATTTGGATGCTATTCAAGTGTGGAATCATGGGATGTGTGGGATTAGGGTGCATCTGAGACATTGCACCTGAAAGCATTTGGCTGGCCATTAGAGTGTGGTTGGGGTGGAGCATCATGTAAGGCAAAGTTCGGTCTGTAAAGCCGGAGTGGAGGAGTTGGACCTGGGACTGAGCTGCCAGGAGGTGCCTGGTCTGATGGTCCTGCCACAGCTGGAATGACGGCAGGGACACTGGACAGAAGCTGCACTGAAACTGAGCCTGGGTTTGGAGTTGGTTTTGTGGCTGGGTTTCAGTGGACAGGCCAGAGTTAGAATCTGAAAGCTGACTGTGGCTATTTTCAGACTCTGGAGCAGAATGGAGGCCAGATGATTCATCTGCAAGCTGTTCAAGAGATGGATCAGAGGGAGGGCTGTGTGTATGCCCTTGGCTGGAGTGTGACACAGACAGGATAGTGGGTACCGTTTGTGAGGAGGAGGAGGAAGAGCAAGGTTCAGATTTTTCTTGAATAATTTCTGGCTGCTTCTTACGCTCAGGTTGTGGAGATGACCCTGTTTTCATGGCTTGGACAACTTCCTTGTGCTGACTCTCTGCATCTGAAATCTCACTTTGAATTGGGCTCTTGTTAGCCTGAGGAGAAATTGTTTTATCTTCTAGTTTCCTGGTAACAGGTGTTGGTTCACCTTTGGCAGTCAGATTCTCCTTTTCAGTGCAGTGATCATCAAGGACAGGTGAGTCCGGGTTGGTGTAATATTCGTATGTCAGATCCATGGAGTTTTCATTCTGAGAGTCACTTTGTCTTTCATCCCCACAGCTATTATCCTCATTATCATCATCTCCATTCTTAGAAAGACCATTTCTTTGTCTCTGAATGTTGTCAAGCTGGTTCTTCCCTTCAAATCCATCATCTGTCCCCCGTTCTTGATTTTTTCGTGCTCTCTGTCGTGCATTTTGGAACCAAACAACAATTACTCTGTTAGGAAGAGACAACAGAGCAGACAATTTGTCATACTCTTCTTCTCTGGGGTAGGGAGTGGCTTCAAACACCTCCTGCAGGGTCTCCAGCTGTTGCTCAGTGAAGCGGGTTCGAGAAGAGCGCCTGCCCCTATGGATCTCTCCTCTTTGGAGATCTGTTGTCTGGGATTGTGAGGAGGTGTTGGCCGGGAGGCTTGGGGACAGAGAACATGGAGAAAGTGTCAGAGGCTGGTTTTGTGTCACTTCCTCCCTGGACTCCTCCAGGGCTGTGGTTGGGGGGTTGTTAAAATTGTAAGGGGAGTCCTTGTCTCTCTGGCGCTCTTTAAATAGGGTGTTGCGGAACCAGTGTTTGATGACTTTATGAGGCAGACCAGACAGTGCAGACATCTTGTTGATCTCTTCATCACTGGGGAGGCTGTTGATATCAAAGTGTTTCCTCAGAACAGTCAGTTGCTCCTCAGAGATTCGTGTTCGAGTTCTCTTCCCTTGCTGGTGTTCAACTAGTGTTGGGCTGACTTGAGACTGCTGTCCTGTTTGGATAGGGCTGAGTTGAGATGCTTGACCCAGCACAGCAGGATTGAGTTGCGAAGACTGACTTAGCAGGGCTGGGCTGAGTTGTGGTAGTTGCCCTAGTTGTGCTGGGTTGAGTTGAGTCTGATAGAGATTTGCCAGGTCAGGGTTTATGCTTGAGTCTATCCAAGGTTGGGTCTGGAGGGCCACAGACTGCATCACAACTGGAGAGAGGAGGGGAAGCTCCATAGGAAAAGGAATTGGAGGTAGTGGAAGCTTAGGTATAGACAGTTGGGGTATAGGAAGCTGAGATAAGGGCAGAGGGAGCATAGGTATTTTAGGTAAAGGAAGAGATATAGACTTAGCTGGGGGTGTGGTCTGAGAAGTAACTGTAGCAGATGTGCTTGGGATAGATGCCTCTTTTTGTGGAAACTGAAGTTGCAAAGGAGAGGGAGGAGAAGACGCAGGGACAGTTGCCGTTATGCCAGTAGCTGTAACTGAATCTGTAACAGAGAGTCCAGGAGAGAGTTCTGAGGTTTTAACTTGAGGCTTAACTGGTTCTGGTTCTGATGGTGATGATGTGGCTGGAGCTGAAGCTGTAGATTCAGGAGCTGAATTCTCTCCAGATTTAGACTGTGCAAGGGGGTACATCTGGTCATACTGCAGCCTATATTTTCTGGAAAACCTCTCCAGAGCAGCTGTGGGAAACAGACTCCTGTGAATGTACTCTTGGTGGCTTTTTAAAATCAAGGCATCTGAAAAAAACTTGCCACAGTCTCCACACTTTTCACCACCTCCACAGCATCTTTTCTCTTTGACCACAGATTCCTCATTTTTGTTTTCTGTTTTCTCTGGTGGCAAGCTTTCCATCTCTCCATTGCCTTTTATTTTATTATCCTTGTTACAGCTGTCTATCTTTCCATCTTGTAATTCACTGAACACTCTTTCCTCTGAGCACACCTCAGTCTTGCTCATATCAGAGCACTCTTGTTTATCTGGTATCATTTGGGTTGCTATCTGCTGCTGGTGTCTGTGTCTACTCTGTGTATATTGCAGTGCCAACTCATAGCCATAACTCTGCAGCAGAGCTCTAAGAGGCTCCCCATTTGCAGCAGCATATGGCACTCTGGGAGGAGGACACTGTAACCCTAGAAGATCTAAGGAAGAGGAATTTGTTCCCTCTTTTGAACTTGTATTTTTAACAGCATAAAGAGGCATTTTTTCTTTTTCTTCATCAATATTAGAATTGCTGTATTCTCTTTGTGTCTGGTTGATGGAAGACGCACTGCAGACTGCTTCGACCTTCTCTTCACACTGTACATGATCTTTTGTTTGGCTAATTATCAAATTACAACTTTGTCTCTGGTTTTGTTTCTCATCTGTTTGAGGTGGGGACTTACTTTTAGCCTCTGCTTTAGGCTGTTCTTTTGGAGTGCTGTTTGCAGATGCTACTTGACTTAGGTCTGGAATCTTAAGAGCTATCTCTGGGTTAAGCTTCATATCTCCTGTAAGGTAAAAAGGCAGCAGAAGCTGCTGCTGCAAAGAAAGCAAGTTGTCTGGTGCTAGAGAAAAGTGTTGTTTCAGGAGACTATCTGGGCCTAAGGGAATATGTTGTATTACTTGGGACTGGAGCAGAGCTGTATGTTGTTGTAACTGAGCTTGGGCCTGTGCCTGAGCCTGGACTAACTGCTGTTGTTGTATTAGCATTAACTGGTTTCTTGAGGCTAGAAGTTCTGCCACTCTCTTTTTAGCCTGTTGGCTGTCAGATGAGTTGGAGAGGAGTGCTTGGGCTTCAGATGCCAATCCGGGACCTAATATTGAAGATGTTGATGGGCTTATGTCTGCCCTCTTTGTGAAAGGCAAAGTCTTGGATGTTTCTTCTCTGCTGGTAGCAGCCTGGGTAGCAGTTGTGGGGATTGACACTGGAACAGCTACACTAGATGATGGGTTCTGTGGGGCCGAGTTCTGGGCAGCACGTGCTCTGGTTTGATGAAGGACCGAGCGAAGGTGTATGTCCAGTGTTGAGCTCTGGCTATAGCCCACTCCACACAGTCGGCAGCGGTAAGGTCTAGAATCTGAGCCACGGGGAGCCTCTGCAGCAGCAACACTGGAGCCAGAGTCCTGCAGTGCTCGCCTGGCCCGATGGAGATGGGAGACTGAGTTATAGTGGACCAGAAGAATGGTTTTCTGAGTAAAAGACTCAGAACATATGGTACATTTATAGGGCCTGGATGGATCCAGATACCGATCCATTGTTGGATTTGAGTTCTTTTTAACAAGAGAGTTGGAACTAGCTTCTGATGTGATCTCTTCATTTGACTCTTTCTCCATCTCAGTCGAATCCTCCTCGCTATCCTTAACTTCACTAACCATGTCCTTTTCTTTAATTTCAACTTCTTCCTTTTCCTCCTTCCCCTCTGTACACAGCGCTTCTTCCTCCATCTCTTCGTCTTCTTCACCCTCTCCTGCTTCTTGACCAACTTGAGGGGATAAACTAAACTCCTGTTGAACTGAACTCTTATTTTGCTCCATGTATTGTGCAGTTTGAGGCTGTATGAGCGTATTCTGCCCCTGTGTGTTGTCCAGCTGTGAGTGTGTGTTCTGCATGTGTCTCTGCAGGGCCTCCTGACTGCGGCATTGTCTAGAACAGAGGGGGCACTCTGTCGCCGCCCTCATGGCATGGTACTGCCAGTGCAGCTGGAGTTTCTCCTGAGTGGGAAACGCCAGGCTGCACCTGCTGCAACGAAACCGGTAACCATGGCGATCCGAAAGGGGAGGGGGATCACTGGTTGGGGAGGTGGGTGGTGAGGAGGGGGAAATCTGAGTTGGGGACTGAGGAGCGAGTCTGCCATTGGAAGGGTGAGTGGTGTTTTCTTCTAGGGGTGGGGTAAGTAGAGCTGTGACATCTTTGGGTGCGGCTACATCTCCCTCAGTGTTCTCCACTAAAATGCAAAACACACAAAAAATATAAATTATCATTTTTATTTTTTTTTACAATGACATTAAGCTAAGACGTCCAAAATTAACATGCCATGATTTAGTATTTATTCTCCTTGATTAATGTAAGATTTTTGGTTTTAGTTTTATCATGCGTTCTACACCAACCTTTGTTTTTCTTTGAATCCGCTGACTTAATGGAATCAGCAGTGTCTGAACAATTTGCATTGTTATTCTTGGCGGTTTTATTTCTCTGAGCATCATCTATTCGCAAATCTGTCTGTAGTTCTGTCTCCAGCTCAGGCTGTGGTTGTTCCATGGATGGTGCGACCTAATACAAAGAAAATATGATCAGTCTTCTTTGGTCTTTGTCGGTTTTATTACCAGCTACACTCAGTGTTGATTTTCCACTTCGTAATAAAGGAAATGTGGGATATTACCATATTTTCCTAATCCAACATTATGAATAAAACATGTTTAATTGTACAGCATAACAGCAAGCAAATCTCAAGATGTATAAACATGAAGTGCCTGCGTTCCCTGTCCCAATATCATAAAACATTAAAGCGTGCATTTGTAAGTGTATCGTTAAATCTTGCACCTGCCTGCACAGCAGTATATGCAGCTAGCACATTAATTTGGTAATAAGTGTATATGGTTGAGACATGTGGGTCTGCCCTTCAGCTCCTGCGACACCCTCCTACATGCCCCAAGGGTTTAATAAAACTTTACTGAGGTGAATAATGAATTTATTTTAAATCATTCTTCATATAGAAAACCTCCATCTCCACAGCTTCAAGCACTGAGAGCAAATACTATATCTATCCGAACAGCTAGCTACCCTAAGGAAAGGACAGACAGCTAAAGATGAGATTTACATGACAAGAGTTTTCTCTGCGTAACAGCTTCATAAGAGAGAAGGAGAGGAACAAGCACACACATGCATAAACACACACACACACACACACACACAGTAGAGAAAACTGAAGGTCAGGCTTAATCTAGAGAGCATAATTGGAAAGCTAGGTACATAATGGCCATCATCACCTCAGTCTGAATTAATGAACCTCAATTACTATCAGAGAGAGTGAGGGAGGGAGGGAGGGGAAGGAGGGAGGGAGGACGATGGAGGTGGTGGGTGGGGGGGGGGGTTTAAGGGGTGTAGAATATGAAAAAGAGATAGAGTAGGGAGAGGGAGGGAGGAAGTATGGGGCAATGAACAAAAAAAATGCTTTGGGGAGAGAGTGAGTAAGGGAGGGGTAACGCATAAGAAATTGAGAGAGAGCTTGGGAGAGACAGAGGGAGGGGCAAGGACAGAGATTGCAGAATAGGAATGATAGGACTAGCTGGAGGGGGGAGGGAGGGACAGCAAAGGGGAGAAAGGGTGAAAAGCAGTCAGTGAAGTGGAGGCGAAGAGAGCAAGAGACAAAGGCCACTTAGCATACAGGCCAGGGAGATGGAGGATGGTGATGTGGATAGATGACCAGTCTTTGTTAGTTGGAGAGACACAGTAAAAAGCATGGGGGCCCCTTTTTAGCTTGACTGCACTTCTGGTAATAGAGGGCTACTTAAACATGCATTATAGAAAGACTGGCTTTTCCCTCACTCACTCAGTCAAACCCTCTCTCTTCCACTCTAAAAGTCGCGTATACACATACACACAGAATGCTCGGCTGCATCAAAGATGATAGCGGGGAGCTACTTAAACATGCATTAAAAAAGCGCTGCCTTTCTCTCTGGTGCCTTCTTAATGGAATTGTCTCCCTACATTTCACTCTCCCCCATCCCCCATCGCTCTGGCTTCTCGTTTTCTGTTGCTTCGGGATGAACGCAAATACAACAAATACACACTTTCATACACTTACTGCGCTGATGAGCTTGTCTACACAGTCCTGTGCCACGCTGTGCACGTGTGTGAGATGCTGCCGAAGGTGTATGTATGAGAGTTTAACCTGACACAAAGGGCACTGGACAGACTAAGAGAGAAGAGGGGAAAAAAAGGTCCATTATGTCTTTAATTGCATTACAGTAAGAGTAAGAGCATAGACTTTACTTACTTTGTAACAATGTACATGTACATTGACATAATTAGTTTATTCTAGTTTGCATCCACTGCTCACCTGCTGGTTCTTAGTTTGCTGGTGAATTCTGGGGCGTTTGGTTGAGATGGTGTTTTCCATATCCCCACATCCAGATGACGGACGCTTGACCGAGGGCAACGACTCCATCTTTACTCTCTCTTCCCCCTTAGTTTCTTCTTTGAATAAAACAATTGTGTGAAAATGTAATCCATTGATTTGTACTTTGCATATAACATACTAAATAATGAAATGTGCTGTAGAACATGCTGACCATACCCGTCTCCTCAGAAGTCTGCTTCACCCCTAGGTTGCATGTGTCTTTGGTTGTTTCCAAAGGATCAGTGGTGGAGTCACTAGAAGTTTCCATATCCTCACTGAGCTCTCCTGGGAGGTGACGAAATAGATACTTTTGTCACGCATATATACAGTATATGTATGTATAATATCTTCTATAGTTTTATCAAACTATCACAGCAACCGTAGTTTCTATTATTCTCGAAATAAGACCAATGTCTTTACACCACACTTCATTCTTCTTTGCTTGTCTCCATAACACCATTGATCAAATATTGATTCTCCATTAGATTCTCCTCTTAGAGGTGGAGTAGAGGTAATATGGACTTACACTACATCAGTTCACCTCGATAAGTCTTAATCCGCTCAGAGACAAACCACAGGAAAGACTTAATTAAGTTGTTGAACTACTTCTTTTGGAGTTGGCAGTTCTCTCACTCCAGACAATGTAAGCTCCATGTTTTATTGTGCACAGACTGGTGACTGGTATCCACCTCCACCCAATCATGCCGACTGGATTTCTACTGGTTCATTGATTAGCAGGTGCTAGTTAGCTGTTGTCAGGGGTGATTGGGCATGTAACAAGGATGTGAATCGACTAATCAATTTAAGTGATCAATATCACAGCAACAGCCATTAGTCATTTTCTCACTCTTTTCATCTTAATCTCCTGTCGGCTCTCTGATGTCGAAAAGCACATGCAACATGAAATCAAACCCACCACCCACACGGATCATCTTTTCACCTGTGACACTATTAGGGCATTTCCTGATGGTAAAAATGGCTGCCAGCTCCTCTCCGCTCAGCGGCTGCAGCTGTAGAAGCCTTTCCCTCTGCTGATGGGTTGGAGTTTGACTGTGTTTCAGTACTTGGAGTTTAGTAGAGGAGGAGTGGTTGCATAAGAGACAATGGAACAGCCATGATCCTCCATCAACCTCACTATCATACTGCTGCAGAAACTAAAGACACGAGGTAGAAAAGACAGAAAAAAAATTAAATTATCATTATTGGGCAATGTAGTGAACAGTTTTTAATATGGTATATTTAACATAAATTGCTAAATCCATTTTTATATTTATACATTTTTTTTAAATATCTTAAAATGAAGGGTTTATATTTGAGGCTGTACTGACTCTGTAAACACGGATGCTGGACTCATGATGTGAACTGAGAGAATGTCCTCGTAGCTTCTCCAAACTGCTGGTCACATAATCGCACAAGTTGCACCTCAGCTGGACAGGGTTGCCCTTAGCAATAAGGGCAGCACCCTCCTGACCCCTGTCTCCACCCTCCTGGAGGTGAGCAGCAAGCTGGTACCTGGTGCGGTGTCTGTCAGTCTGGCAGTGCAAGGAGAAGTTTGCTCTCAGCGGGGTGGTGTAACCGCACAGTCTGCAGTGGCAGCCACCAGCGACTAGGGAGCACCACTCAGACTGGGGCAAAGAGCGAGGGGTGTTGAGATGCTGCTCTACAAACTCTAAGCTGTCGGATGAAAAGCAAGAGCAGACAAGGCATTGAAACACACCCTGGGAGAGGGTTCCAGTGGGGGACAGTGAGGGGGCTGGAGGGGGAGAGGGAGAGGGTGATGGAGAGGGAGTCAGTGTTGAACCAAGGGTGACGGGCTGTTCTGCAATTTGTTGACTGGTTAGTCGCATGTTCAAGGAGAGCTCAGCACCTAAAAGAGAAGCCATGTAAGAATTTTTAAAATGTCCCATTTGACATAGGATGACATCGGTGCAAGTAATGTGATGCATGACTTACCAGCGTTTTGAAGATGTTTAAACTGTGGGGCAAGACTCCTGCAGTGAGACAGATAGTAACCTCTCTGAAGCCGTAGCATGTTGTGTGTGTGTTTCTCGCTGGTGGTGTGTATGCGCAGGTTGCGGGCAATGCTGGTCTCGTAGTCGCACACGTCACATCGCCACCGCTTACCGTGAGAGTGAGTGTGTGCAGGCGGTGTGAGTTTGGCAAGCTGGTTAGCAGGTGCAGGAATAGAGAGCGGGTGCTTGTATGCCTGCTCATCCACCGTGGGGCCGGTGGAAGAGCTGCTGTTGGTAATGTGAGAAGTGTGCATGTGGCCATTCGAATGTCCCCCGTTTTGAACGTTATTAAGATGTTTATCCGACTGCATGTGTATGCTGAGGTTGCCTTTTGATGAGGTAGCATAGTCACACACCTCGCAGCGGTAGGGCTTGTAGCCACAGGCGTAGGTTTCACCACGGGCCAAGCGAGGATGGGGTTTCCCCGAACTGCAATATCCACACACACCTCGTGCTGCACCGCCACACACACACTGTCCCCCAGAGGCGCCACACACACACTGGCCTCCTGTCTCTGGATGTTTCTCTTTCATGTGGACTTGCAGTGTATGCTGGGACTTGTAGTGCCAGTTACACTTGGGGCATTTCAGGGTCTTGCAGGAATTGCGTGAGTGCATTATGGTCATGTGACTAGTCAGTGAATTAGGAGAGAGGTCTTGGTTGAGGTTTTTAATGACATCTTCTTTGTGTTCTTCGTCTTTGTCTCTCTCGTCATCCACCTCTGTGTCTAGCTGGCTGTCATTTGGTTCTGGAGCTTTGGCACCATCTCCATTGGAAATGGAAGAGTGAGGAACCCCTGCCGGCCCGTCATCCTCAGCAGGTGTACTGACAGGCTCCGTACCTGCCAGTGGAAAAGCCAGAGTATACTGCTGGGATTTAAAGCTCTGAGGAAACCCAGAAATCCAGCCCTGATCTCCCTTAATGTCTTTTACCTCTGTCTCGCTCAGCAGGGCAGAAGAGGAGGACGGACAACTGAAGTGCTTTGGAGAGGCGGAAAGAAAAGGGGAGGGCTTTGGAGACGTGGAAGGAGTGTGGGAGGGCTTTGGAGAGGTGGCTATTTTGCTGTTGAGTGTGCCACTGGTCTTTGCAGTGCTGGAAGAAGAGCTGTGCTGGCTCTGTTGAGGTAATAAAGAACATTTGGATTTGGTTTGGCTTTGGTTTGAGATGGCCTCCTCCTCTTCCTTCTCCTCCTCTCTGCCTCTTTTGCTAAGGGCTGCTGTGAGGCCCCCTATAACTGACGCCGCCCCCACACCTACATGTACTTCCCCATTTTCCTTCCTTGGCCCTGACAAATATCCCTCCCCAAAGTCTTTCTTCATCCCCTGCATTTGACACACTCCATTCTCCTGTGAATGTTGTCCTCCTTCTTTCTGCTCACCTCCCTCGGTCTCTTCTCTAGACCAGGACCCCTCTGCACCCTCCTCCTCCTGCTGAGGCAGGGTCAGGGGCTCATTGGCAGGGGCCATGGCTGAGGTATGAGAGGATGACCCCTGCTCTGGAATGACCGCCAGGGTCAGGAGAGGAAGAGATAAAGCCTGAGGACTGAGGTCAACATCTCTCTCCTCTCCTCCCCCTCCATCCCCTCCTCCTCCCTCACTGCTGTCCATACCAGAGGCTACAGCTGCCACGCATTACTACCCCACCTGTGTGTTTCAGATATAGAGAAAGAAGAGAGCGGGAGAGACAGAAATAGAAGCAAAGGAGAAAAAAAACAGGAGAAAATTAAATACATGAGTCATGTAAATAATATTGCATAACAATGGAGGCCATTGATTAGAGTCCCTGGATAGCATCTGTTCAATACAGCCTTCACAGTGCGCAATACATACCCTGGTTACTCAGGGGTTAGTGTTAGCCCTTAATGGGAAAATCAATAGCATGAGCGCTAAACTAGGTAGAGGAATGCGGGTAAAGGCTACGCAGGAGGTCTATAATATTCCTCAGGGGATAGGATTAAATAAAGAACTGAATGCTTCTTAGCTAAAGGGCTTCCACTAAATTACCACACTTAGATAAAAGCGGATAAAAGAGCAGTTTTTAAAGCCAGTGTATCAGGCTCTACATCTTTTGCTGCATATTAGCAGAGATATTGGCAGTGGAATCTCTGTATAGCATAAGCCATTTTATAACACATAGTGAAAACACAACGGGTGCACAGTATAATAAACACCCATCTAATCCAATTTAGCCTGAAACAACAATTCTTTGCATACATCCCCTGTTTATTTATTACATGTCACTGTGAAACAACACCTACAACTAAGGCAACAATTACCATTCAAACATTTAATTCCATTTTGTAATAAACTGAAACTTTATATGCCATTACTTTACAGCCAATGATGTAGTGTTGTGTGGAAAAAACTGCATATTTGAGACAGCATTTCCTCGGCTTTTGGAGTCAGTTGGTTTTTAATAAAACTAGCAAAAGGCAGTGTTATTTTATAATGTACTAGTCATTCTAAAGATTTCATAATCTGATGATCATTTCCAAAATTGAGCAATGTTTTTAGAAACACTCTGAATCATGCATTGCTACCGAGGCTTCAGAAAGAAAATAAATGAAGCGGGCATCTCCTTCTCTTCTGTGTCTGACAGATGGACGCCAGATGAGACAGATACAACTCACTTACTGTGTGTGTCCCACAATCTCATTACTGACCTTTTTTTAATCAAGGAGAGACCTTAATGTACCCTTTCACCTTCTCCCTCAACCAACCAACCCCCTCCTCTTCTTGCTTCTTTAACACCCTCTCTCTCCTCTCCCTCTCTCCTGTAGCCACCCCCCGCCCCCCTCCCCACTCTCCACCAGCTCTGCAGCTTAAAAATATATGGCTCATAGCTGCACTCTGATCGTGCTTTAATGTACTGTGTTTATGTCACAGGCCACGGACCCTTGCCCACTGCAGCTGTCCACTGTCCTGCCTGAGAGCGCTGAAGGGTCGAGCCTGCCTGCCAGCAGCTGAGAACAGTCTCTAATCTGATAAAGATTTTCATTTACACTGCAATCAATAACCTGGGTCTATCGACAATGTAACTATTTATACAAGCATTCCTGGCTCTCTATTGATCACAAGTGCGGGAAGCCATCATTTAACAATGTGTGTGTACGTTCTGTTGTGCACAGTGAACTGATTCTGATCATGTCAATTAAAGCACATGGAATTAAACTTATTAGAACTTTTTGAAAACAATAAGACGTGTTTGTTATTAGGGGTACAGCCACATTTTGCAATATGAAATTGGGTCCATTTATACAAAGGTGTGGGCTATTCCCTAAATCCCTACCTTGTTTGTGTGTGTGTGTGTGTGTGTGTGTGCGTGCGTGCGTGTGTGTGTGTTGACAAGAGAGAGAAAGGAGAGACAAGGGTGTGAAGGGAGAATGGCGAGAGAGAAAGAGACAGAGAGTGGAGTTATGTGGCTGTATTTTAGGAAAATGCGTTTTGGCATTGTAGGAGCTGGACTAGTAGAGCTGGACGTGGACAAAGACTCTTTTTAACGCATATGTTTTTGCGTGAGGACCCAGTGGATACTCCATTCTCCAGGTAACTACACAGTGTTTTAGGGTTTTTTTTTCTGGGACATACGAGGAGCTAGGGCTGTTTGGGAAAACCGGATTGAAGAGTTCACTCCCTGTCTCTGTGTGTTGTCTAGCCGCTGGCCAACAGTCAGCCTACAGACTAGTTCAGCCTTTGTTTACAGTGGACCGCACCGTACCACACTCCGATTCAGCGAAACCTACGAGTGATCGCCTCCACTATCCAGTAACAGGTGACTCAATCCACCAACATTTCAACAAAATCAAGCGCGATCTGTGCGACTTACAAGCTGCACTGGCCAAACACCCCCCTCCTCCTCCTCCCTGCTACCGGGTCGCCTTCCTTGCAGCTCCCTTTAATATCGTAAACAAATGGCACACTTACATTTCTGCAGAGGCTCTGGTACAAAGCTCCGTACGCTGAATGTGTAGTAGTCCAGAAAACAGTCGCGTAGAGAGCCCACTCATTCCTTATGAATGATCCTCTGCGTTTTTACGGAGCCAGGAGGAGAAAATGGGAAGAGGGAGCAGCGGAGTCCAAGTTGTTACGAAACAACAGTGTAATTAAAGCTACATATAGGCTGTAGTAAACAGAAGATAGGGGACGGAGGGGTTTGTGCGAGCTCCAGAGGTAGAATGAGTTCTGATCACTGTGGGGGGAAAAACACTTGGCTCTTTATTCCTGCTAATTAGTTTCCTTCAAAAAATGGCTGAGATTACGCCCAGTGCGCATGTGCATAATTGCGCAGACACCGCTAATTAGCCCGTTTGGATCAATAGGATTCCGCGAGAGAGAGAGAAAGAGAGAGGAAGGGAGGAGGGAGGAGAGAGGAGAGGGAGGAGGAGGAGGGTGGAGGAGGAGGAGGAGGCTGCGGAGAGAAGACACCGGGGAGAGGAAAATCATTTTTAAAAAGTGCGAAAAATTACAGCTGAAACGTTTTTATTTTATTCAGAAACCAGGTTGTAGGGATGAATATGTGCAACAATAGCCTGTCATTTTAGACTACATGGATCTTATTGTTAAATCTCCGATTCTCTGATCATTTAGAGTGGAAACAACGTAGCAGGAAAAACTCTAGTTGAAACAAAAATGCATAAAAATAAAAAAATATATAATGTAAAAAATAAAATCAATATTGATTTTTTTTTTAAAAGCATTTAATACCAATAGCCTTTTACTTGTTTTGTTGTGATGCTAGAAAACAATGCGACACCACCGACAGTGATTCACTACCATGGATCAAACACAGTTCAAGGCCCTGGAGGATTATTTTTAGGAAGATTATTTTTGATATTTTGTTTGAGTGAAAGCACGGGTTAGACACTCAAATGCTGGCAAATGCAGTCATTGTCTTAGACCTACATTTTATTATTATTTATATGTATTTATTTTTTTTTATGTCCAAGTGATGTGATTTCACTGCCACAGCTGAAAAGTTGAAGCTCGTACTATTCGCCAGGTCTCAGGGATTTCACGTCCAGCAGTGACAGCTGAAGTGAATCAATAGTGAAGCGAGAGAGTCTTAGAAAATGTTCAATTTGAAATTAGATATTCCATTTTCATTGTTTTAGGATTTAGGATTGGGTTAACAACACACATAGCCTACATGTGTGTGAAAAAACACACACACATGGCCTTCCTATATATATAATATGTAAACACACACACACAAATGTATATTTATATATATACATATATATAAATATATATACACTGACGTGTCCATTCCTATGTTTGTCACCACAGAGGACCTTTAATGTTTTTTGCTGCTCCGGCCATCCCATCCTCGCCAGTCGGATCCATTGTTATGATAATGCCATTGTGAATTTCACGCTGGATGTGCAATCTGTCGATCGTCCATATTTTAGAAGGTGAAAGCTGCATTCATTTGTAAGATCAAATGCTATCTTTTGCTTTCTTTATTAGGCTTTGATTGTCAAAGCTGACTTCCTTCTTATTTAAGAATTTTATAAATACTGTTTTAGAAACATATGACAGGGTTGTAGCAAGAGGTCCTTGTGGGGGGGGAAGGAAAATACTATTCTAACATTTCCAAAGGAGGTTAAAAAGCTATAGTATGAAATGCAGAAGGGCATTATCAGCTGGGTGTTGTATAAAATAACCGCACTACAAGGCCAGAACGAAATATTAACAGCGTTAATATTAATGCTATTTCAATATTAATGATATTTCGTTATATTGGAGTGTACTGACATTTTAATTTAGGTGTGTCCTGGTTTGGTTTGGTTTGATTTGATTCGTTCAAACCACAGTTGTGCAACTATAAATATATAAAACATACATGATGTGGCCTACGACTGAACTACATCCTATAATTATTTTACGAGTTGACAACGTTAAGAGTGATCGTCTGTCTGGCAAATGCCACCAAAGCAAAGAGTGAAGATTATCACAAAACACAAATCACAGACTGCTCTGTTGTCTCTGAAATATATGCTATTTGCTACTACTGTCACTGTAGTGTGTGTGTGTGTGTGTGTGTGTGTGTGTGTGTGTGTGTGTGTGTGTGTGTGTGTGTGTGTGTGTGTGTGTGTGTGTGTGTGTGCATCCTTGCCTTTATATGTTTAAAAAGAAAATTTAAATGGTGAAATTATCATTAAAGCTAAAACAGTAGAAATCTGCTGTCTATGAGCTGTATACGCATTAAACTGTAGTAGCTGTATTTATAACCTATCAAAAACATTTTTTCTTTTAGACATGTAAAATAAAAACCTGTTAATAAAGTTGTATAAAAACGTATTTGGCTCAGATCATTTTGCTTTGAATTTAAACCTGTAGTATATTTGAATTTTCTTCATGAATAAATAATCTTAAGGGTTACATTACTGTGACTAAATGATCATTTTCAAATGACTCTTCATATTGTTTGCATTTCTGTTTATTGGTGTAATTTTCCATTTGCTTCATAATTTACAATGCAATTTTTTTTCATTGCCCCAGTTAAAACAATGACCACACATTTGTATTTGCATTTGTGTGCAAGGGGAAGTGACAGGTTTCCTTCACAATAACAATGCTTCCTGTGCACAGAAAGTCACAGTCAGAATAATCCTCACATAAAATGACATTATACAGAATAGAATAAATTTCCTGATTGGTTGAAGGTGCGCCTCGAGAAAGTTCGGCACTGATATGAGAGAAGACGCTCTCCCTGTCTGGCGCTATGGGTTCATGTGATAGATATATAATTGTTATATTTTACTGATATTAAAGCTCCCATGTAAATGTACATTTTAATTTCCAGTTTCCACATACACTCTCTTGCATAGAGTGAAAAATGCACAGGACATACTGTAAAACGTAACATCCTTATCATGCCCTCAGGTGTATGCCAGGGGTTGTTGTTTTCACTGTAATATATAGTTAGCCCTTCCACCAATTTACACTGTCACTGCTAATGGGGCAATTAACCACTGTGATACCCCCCAGGCAGACGGAGAGCCAAAAGCTTCCCAACTCCAAACTTGTCTTTATGACATTTATATGACAAAATGTGGGGGAAGCTGGGGACCCATCTGACACCTTGGAGGGTCCTTAATGTCACTACCTCCCTTACCCCCGCCCTGGTCCGCCCCCGGGTATGGCGCTGAGCAGGAAGTGTAATACATCATGTACAGGAGAAGCTTAGGCCCCATCCAGAAGTGAGAAAACTTTGTACTGCATCCAAAGACTTAATAGTGTAAAGCTGATTTACACACAGTGTCCACTTCAGTATGATTGTGAATATAAACGTGTTTCATGCACACACAAACACACTTCCAGCTATCACACTCTAAGTTGACCTCTCCCTTCATTTAAACCTTTTTCGGTGTCTATAAGTCCCTCTATCTTTGTCTCTGCTCACATTCCCCCTGTCCTTCTTACATCCCTAAGGAAGCAATAACCTCCATAGCAAGTGCTTCCCCTTGAGCCGTTGTCATAGTAACTTGTGGGCTGGTCGACATGACAACACCACCATGGTCCAGAGATAGATTATAGGCCAGAAATGGGGAGGGAGAAGGCACATGGGGGATTTGCACCCCCTTTAATTTGGTTTGCCTGATTCTGATTCATAATGGGTTTTTTTCTCTCTCTCTCTCTAAAGGCGAGGTGCGGTCACAGTCAACCTGCTTTACATTTAAAAACGGTATTTACAGCCTACAAACAGTGTCGGCCTCCAAGCACCTCCATTGCAGAGTTACCTGCTTTACTCTATGGCACCTGGATGGACATTAATTAGGGAGAAACAATGTGTTGTAAAGTGAAATGGATAAAAATGTTTTCTATAATAACAATAATGCCAATAATACAATTTAACCAAATAGTGTGCTGATTTCTGATTCTATATTTCCATGACACACCAGAGAAAAAAAAAAAAACAGTGGTCATTTTCTTCTAATGCAAACCTTAGTACTTCAAAGCATTTGTGTGTTGTGACACTTTGACCTTTTGGACACTTACTGTAATCTCCAGATTTGTTAGCATGAAATACAGGTGTCTAGAAGACAAAAAAGATTAATTAAGTCCATGTCTGACCAATATTTCATTTTCTGAATCTAAGGACAGTTACTGTAAATGTCCTTGCAAAAATGTATTGATTTTGTCATACCACAAGTTAGACAGGTTCAATATTACTGCAATTCAGTCTAATAAACCTGCTGTACACAGGAGAGAGCTCGTGGCTACTTCTCAAACAAAATGCAGCAATGGAAATTTGACAGCAAATATAATCAATAGTCTGAATGTGAAAGAGGAACTAGAAAAAGTTAATAGAAGACATAGTTCATGCAGTACAGATTTGCACAAATATGCTTTAATTGTATATTACATTTTGCATTTATAATAATACTCCTGTTTTTCATAATGAACCAGTAGGATGGTCCTTCAAGATGAGAAAGAATCCCTATACATATATATTGAACAGGGTGGTGACCCCCAACCTGCTCCAGGGATGCTGAACCTCAGGTGACCCTGATCTCTGACCCCTTTGGAGTGGGTAGCAAGCAAAAAGAGATATTTTCTATATGGATCAATAAGTACTATTACTAATCGGGACTAATAAATACAACATATAGAAGTTAATAGAATATTTGTTTGATTTCAAATATATTGTTTGAAAAAATTTTGCAGTGAAAACAAATTAAATCTGAAATCTGAAAAGACGTCTTTGATAAATCGCAAAACATGATTAGCTTATAATTGTAGTGTGTGTGTTTTGTTTGTTTTCCAGTTACTTTGATAGTAGAAATACCTTTGAAACGACAGACCTGCCTTTGTACTTCCGTAAAATTGCTGCAGTCATGGCAAACCTTTCTCTCAACTCAACCTTTCTCTTCTCCTTCAGGTGCTCCCACCTACATTCACATCACCCAGCCACAGTAGACTGTCTTTTGGTTATGAGCTCTTTCATTCATTATTGCGCACTTTGAAATTATTCAGTCATGCTTCTCCTCTGCCCTCGTTTGTTTTAGTGATTCTTTTTTGTTTTGGATATGTTTGATGTGCACGCTTCCTTTCGTTTTTTATTGCCTCTGCCTTTGACAGATGAATTTCTCCTTGGGGATCAATAAAGTGTATCATCTCATTTCATCTCATCTCATCACCTTGGCTATGGCCTCCTGCAGGAGAACATTAATAACATTAATGTTAGATGTAGATGAGTGTGCCTACAGGTAGCCAGTATTTGGATACATTATTCATACTATTTCCAGTTCATATAAAATGGCTCAGCAACAAAGGACTCCTATAAAACTGAGCAACAGCGCCCCTCGATGGTCGAAGCCTGTAACTGAAAGTAGACTGGCAGCAATTTTACGAACGCGTCTTCTCGGACACCGTACATTCGCGGAAGTAATCATAAACATTATTTATAAATAGGTTGTTGCAGTTTACACGGGATAATTTTACACAAACTGTCTTCTTAACTGGTGTTGTTTATATTTTTGATTACAGGGTATTAAACATGCAAGATGAATGGGAAGAGGAGGTATGAAATTTCCACGCATTTATGTTTATTTGATCAATCAACCTTAGCTTCGTGTGGCTAAAACGTTAGCTAACCTCAACATATACATTGAGTTCTCACTAAATGACGATTGAAGCATTTGTTATTGTTTTAACTTCTGCAGGAGGTTTTGAGACTAACAGATAATAATTATAAAATTATCTCCACGTGGTCCGTGTTTCAATGCCACACTACATTCATTAAATTTTCCACCTACATATCGTGGATTATCTGGCAACGTAAATAGGAAGCTGTAAAATAATAAAGCTCAAAATTTTGTCTTTCATGTCGTTGTGTCCATTTGAAAATGTATGGACTGAGAAAACAATAAACATGTCCTTGTGTGTGTTTAGGAACAGCTTGTTGTGGTGGAGCTCTCTGGTATAATCAACAATGAATTTCTGACCAGGTCTTGGGAAACATGCAAGATATTGGTGAGTCCTGGGTTTCATTGTAGTGAGCAAGGAAGGACAAGGAGCCTGGCCAATGTGCAGGACGCTGACACACTGTACACAAATTACTGTCAGTCCTTCACTGCAGCTTCACTGATTTAGTTGTTTCATTTGTGTTTAAGGATATTGACAGCGAGAAGCCCATGATGCAAATCGGACAGTATGTTTTTGCAGGAGAGTATGAAGGTAAGACTTAAACAGTATAGAAAAAATACATAACTACCTATGTAGTGTAACAGACTCATGTATATATGACATTTGCCCTCTCTTTTTCTTCTGACATGTCACCAACAACATGCCAACCCCAAAGAGTAATTTTCTGGCTACAAATGCTTAAATTGATTGCCTACAGTGATTTCCCTAGTGAGCCATTATCAAAAGTCTGATAATTGTTTAATCAGTAGCATTAATATTGTCTTGTTTTACAATGGAGGGTTTAGAAACAGAACTGTGTCTTTTGCAAGCTGATCACAATTGGACTGGACTTCCTTCCTGTTAGGTCGGCCTAACAAGAAGCAAGTTCAAGTTGCCATGACTCAATTTCCAGATAACATTTACAAGCAATTTTCAAAATATGAAGTACAAGCAGAACATCAATTAAGTAGTGTGGACTATTATTACTGGCTCTGAGTGAGCTTCCGTAATAGATTTTATAATTTTGATGAATTATTTAACAAAAATGTGTTAATTTTTAAAGATTCTTTGGGAGCATGCGTGCTGTTTGAGGAGGGACCGCAAAAAGGTACGACCCACCTCCATACGTTTTTGGTGTTTACTGCTGTAAGTTATATAGTACCTGAGTTATTATTTTTTTGTTTTCTTTCTGTGTATGTTTGCAGAAAAAGCAGCCAGCGATCCAGAGCTCAAGTATATGTGCCACACTGTAAAGAAACTAATGATGCAGCGAATCTTTCTCACTGAGAAGAAAGAAGGTGAAACCATCATGAAACAGCCAAGCTAACCACAGCACGTAGTCTGTTGTGCTCATTTACTTCTAATATTTAGACGTTGCTGTGTTTCAGGAGTAGCTAGAACAGACCTGAAAAAATAATCTTACTTTCGCACAACCTTATAAAAAATCTATATATGACTACTTCTGTTCTTCTGGCAGGAAGTGGTGATGATGATGAACAGGACAACACCTGTCAGTCCAATCAAGAAGATGAAGCTGACCTACAGGGGGAAGTAGATGAAGAGATAAGCAACACAGACTTGGAAGACTTAGCAGCAAGTTGATGTGTATAGTTTTGTTATATTGTGACCTCACTGTACATTTGTAAGACTACAGTCATTTGGATCTATAGAGTCAAGCAGTATCTAAGAGTATAGCTGTAAGGCATGCTTTTTTTTTTTTTTTTTACTTTTTTGGATATTGTGAAGACCAAAGGATTAAGTGATAAATTGAAAAAAGTATTGGTAGACAAACTAAGGAAGGAATTGTCGCAACTCTGGAGACAACCCAGCTTGGGCTGAAAGGTTATAGTAGGGATGTGGTCATTTAAGAATTAACAATTTATACATTATGTAAGAAGTAAGAAGGATATTGGACTTATTTTTCTTATGTATAATAAGTTAGTATTACCACCACTACTGTTGCTACATTGATGCCAAAAGAATTAATAGTTACATTAATCACTCATCTCATCTTAATCTGCTTTTGTTGTTGTTGTTGTTGTTGTTGTTTTTATTTTTGTTTTGGTTTGTGGAGTTTCTGATTGACTTTTGCATGTATTTACGAAGCAAAAGTTGATCAATGAAGAAAAAACCCAGTGTATAAGAACTAAAACAATTAAATAAAAAGCATTTCTGCTGCAGTTCGTGGTGTTTATTTGGGGCATTTACTGTCTAGTTTACTTTTACTAGTGTCTCCTCTCAGTTATGAATGAACGGGGTTTTTGTTGACTTTGAGGACGTGGCGGTTCTCGGCCAATCCAATCACCGATGTTCTCTTGAAGCCGACCAATCAGCGGGCGACATGGCACTGGCTTTCTCGGAGCCTGATTGGTCGGTTGTGGTTTTAGCACAGGAAGTGCATGGGTGTGTTTCCGAGGGGAGGATCCGCAGCTGCAACGACGAACTTCCCAGCAGACACCGGTGAGTTCTCCCGGTTAATTACTTTTCTAAATATCAATATAACTCAAATATAATTTGCTTATACGCGATATTTAGAAATACCCAACATGACAACTAATTTAGGCGGTGGTATATTTTCTGGGGATGTGTAAAACGGATGTAGAAACTAACTGGACGCTAGGTTAGCCAGTCTAATGTTAGTCTCCAACCCTGATCCAGTAACGGTGGCTAATTAGAAATAACGGTCACAAACCGAAGATACCGACTTGTTCTATTAAAAACTTACTAAATCTAAATTTAAAGTCTCGACATACGCAAAGGTTACGCTTCAGAAATTGCGATTTGTCACGGGAAGTTATTCAAGATAGTCGTGAATTTCTTGATAAAGGTAAATTCTTATTAAAGGTCCTGAAAAGTGTGAATAGTTGATTTCTGCCCTTTTGAATAAGCTGAAAGTTTGTTACTTGTATGATATGTATTTGTCTTTTTTTTATAGTGCCACATAATTAAAATAATGATGACAAATGTTAAATCCCTACAGTTGATATTCTCGTGAAAGTTTCAGAGTAAATTCATTTATATTTATTTTGTTTTTGCAGCCTAAACATAACCTGATCTTAACGAAACGCTAATGCTTTGTTAGGCTGCATACGTTTCACCTGGATGTACCTAATAAACTAACAGCTAAGTGTACTTTGTGTTTTAGTATGACTAAGTCAAAATTTAAAGTTGTCAGCTAATAGAAGTGGGACATTGCATCAGCTGAAATAGATTAGCTCTGTAGTCATAGTCTGAGCCCTTACTAGCACCGAGTCATACTTCTGAACTGACATGTTCACAGTTGCATCCCAGCCAAAAGCTGTGTGCAGTACTGGCACAATATGTTCATAGGCCATTATGAAAAGTTGACTGTACACTTCGATATGTATGCAAGCCAAAAGTATTTTCTAGAATGCACTGTTTAAGCAATAACCATAGCTTTTTGGTGTTTTTTGTCGTTTGCCTCTGGTCCAGACGGTTTGTACATACGCAGGATGGAGCTACGGCCACTTGTCATGTGCTTTGCTCTTTGTGTGGTTTATGCCACCAGCAAACCCACAGAGAAGAAGGACCGCGTTCACCACGATGATCCCCTCAGCAACCGAGAACATGATGATACAGAGAACTTTGACTATGACCATGAAGCCTTTCTTGGACAAGAGGAGGCTAAGACCTTTGACCAGCTCACACCAGAAGAGAGCAAGGAGAGACTTGGGTAGGAAATCATGTCATGGAAATTTTGTGAATCTGTTGATTTACTGGGTATATATAAAGTCAATAGCATCCTTTTTTGGATTTTTTTTTACAACAATCGCAGAACCCAATGGCGTAGTTTAACTTTAGGGATCAGTAAAGTTCATCTGAGGTTTCTGTTGTTTCTCTGTAGTATGTTGGTTGAACGTATAGATGAGGATAAGGATGGCTATGTGACAGTTGAGGAAATGAAGAAGTGGATCAAACACGCTCAGAAGAGGTGGATCTACGATGATGTGGATCGACAATGGAAGAGTCATGACCTGAACGGGGATGAAGCGGTGTCCTGGGAGGAGTACAAGAATGCCACATATGGATACATTCTTGGTACAGCTGTAGACAATTTTTCATTTGATCATTTCAGTATTATTAACTCCAGATTGCTAACACACAAACACACATCTACTTTTCTGAAATGACCTGCAGATGACCCCGACCCTGAAGATGGTTTCAGCTACAGGCAGATGATGGCTCGTGATGAGAGGAGATTCAAGATGGCTGACCAAGACAATGACATGAAAGCCAACAAGGAGGAGTTCACAGCCTTCCTTCATCCTGAGGAGTATGACCACATGAAAGATATTGTAGTGCTGGTGAGTGACACACAGTTAATTAAGACACCAACATTGTATCTTCTACATTCCTTCTTACTGTTCTGCACTTAATTTCCTGCACTTAATTTTTCCTCCAGGAAACTATGGAAGACATTGACAAGAATGGAGATGGTTTAATTGACCTGGATGAGTACATAGGCAAGTTCTTATAACCCAATGTCATACAGTATAATTCTCATCAGTTTGTACCACACACCAAAAGCTGAAATGTGTAAGAAAGAGTATTAGCACATTTCTAAGGAACCAATTTGAGGAACCATTATGAAACTAGCCAACTGCAAAGAATATGAATAAAAATAAAACATTGCAACATCATTAGCCCCCACTCCTACTCATCCTGTTAATTTTACCCTGTGCTTTAGGTGACATGTACAACCAAGAGGGAGATGCCACAGAACCGGAGTGGGTGAAGACAGAGAGGGAACAGTTCACTGAATTCAGAGACAAAAACAAAGATGGAAAGATGGACAAGGAGGAGACCAAAGACTGGATCCTGCCCAGTGACTATGACCATGCTGAGGCTGAGGCCAAGCATCTGGTCTATGAGTCAGATGCAGACAAAGTATGTACTGTCACGTTATAGAAATTCATGTTTCTCATCATTTTTACTTTCAGTCTCGCTCACTGAATACTGGGGGGGTGGAACGTCTTATTTGTGAATGGAGTCACAAATTAAAGTTTTATACGGTGTGTTTGATTGTGTGATTGCGTGTCCTATATGGCAACAAAACATAAAGCTAAATATAATTATATTCATAAAGTAATGAGCAGCGACTACTTCACAGTAAAGGGCATCTCTTGGCACCTCGTAACAGAGGTGGTCTTACTGTAGCTTTTGACTCTTTTCTTTCAGCCAGCATCAGCATCACAGTACAAGAGAATTAGACTTTCTAATCAGCCTTGCTGTTACTTTAATTATTTGGGACATGTTTGTGTATTTAAAAGAAGACAATATTTTTATTGTCCCTGCCAATCATCATGAGTGTAATTCATACAAGATATATCAGTATATGTTTTTTTAAATCTATAAGTAAAAGGCTCATCAGGTTTGGTATTGTCCATTTTTCAGGATGGCCGTCTGACCAAGGCAGAAATCGTGGAGAAGTACGACTTGTTCGTGGGTAGCCAGGCGACTGACTTCGGAGAGGCTCTGACTCGCCATGATGAATTTTAACATCCACCTTCCTTCAAAGACTGTGTCTTCATCTTGCGCTTACCACCTTACTCCGACAGTATATGGAGTGAATCCAACAAGATGAAATTGCCAGCCACGGACAATAATTTATTTAATTTTTTTGAATGTGTCCCATTGTACACACACTAACATTCTAAGTCATGTGTACATACATTCAGTGTGTTCTCATGCTCAGTTGTGTGTAGGTTTGGGATATATTGCCAGCCTTTGCTCTGCTTCCACGCACTACCCTTGTCCAGGTGAGGTGAAGTACAAACAGTGTTTGTTTTTGTTTGTTTTTTTTCTTAAAAAGTATGATTTTATGAAATAAAATGTTTTGTTAAACCCTTGATAGAACAGCAAGTTAAGGCTTGTGTTATACAAAATACGTCATTGTATCACTAAGTTTTTTCAGTACACTGTGAGTGAAACTGTTTTCTACCTATTACAATTTGTCCAATTCCTCTAATTATGTAGACGGGTCTAAATTTAAAACGCTAGTTGCTGATTAATCATTTGATCATTTATTGTGGTAATGCTGGAGTGTAGGATATTTGAAATAAAGAGCAACTTTAAAATTACAGTTACAATAAAGACAAGTTGGACAAGTGCAATACAGTGTCATCAGTGGGACTGCGCTGTGTTTGCTATTCCAAATGCTTTGTCCTTTAAGCTGCCTCCTCCTTTTCCTCATCACCTCAGTTTGTGTGTGAATCTTGTGTGTGTACATATATTATTTGTATTTTGATGACTGATTTGCCCCTTATTATAGTTTGAGTCTTGTTTACTCAACTACAGACTTATTTGTGTGCCAAGCAAATACTTTTGTAAACAGTTGGGAAAAATGAGCTCCTACCTGCAAACACGTTTCCCTCTGTATTATGTTTATTATGCCTGCATTATCACTACCACCATTTATAACCACTGTTGATAGTTTTTATGGTATACTATAATGTATATGATCATGTTTTTTACAGGCTCCCTGCAGAAACAAGCCTTTCACTAGTGACTTTACTGTAAATAATTTGTTGGTCTGCACATTGAACACTCTAACAATCAGGTCTAGATTTTGCAATTGAGAAGAATGTCTCAATAAAAAGAAATAAAATTTGAGCTCTTAGTGTGCTACATTCTTTTGACTTTCCAGACAAATTGTCCGCTGCTCTTTTCATGCAGCTATTTAAAATGTTGATAATACTCTATAGTTGTCAAAAGTTGTCTTTGTTTCTGTAAAAAAGAAAAACCAAAGTATAGACACTCGTCTTTATTCACCACCAAAACTCATCTGCACATTAAAATCTTTCATTTAACTCTCTTGTGCTTCGTATGCACATACGGGACACAATTGAGCTGTGCAGGTTTTAAAATGCGGAAGCAGCCAAACACCTGTCCAACTGGAGGCAGTGAGCATGCATGGCTGCAAAGTGCAGCACCATGCACCAACAGCCCTTTTCTTCTAGCCACGCTGCAGCCTCTCCTTTCCTCAACCTCCACTAACGTTGCCATCATTTTTGGAGAGTGAAAGTTTTACATCTAAATGTAAATTTATGGGGAAAAAATCACGTCACATAATTTCACACGGTAATAAACTTCTCATGGCTGGTTGTTACAATCAAACCATATGTTTACTCATGTTCAAAGAAAAAAACTGAGGCAGCTTGTATAATAGGCAAAAGAAAAGAATTAACGCTGCAGTACACTATGTAAAAGTTTTGAACAAACAGTAGTCTGCAGCTATAAAAAAATAAATCTACACAGAACCACACAGGGTGCAAAACTGCTGAACAAGAGTACATTTAGATTCAGATTTGTGTGTTTGTGTGTGGTTATAGTGGGCGAACACTGTATGCTTTATTTGTGAAAAACATATGATTTATACATTTAGTTTGAAATGGTTTTTTGTTTGTTTTTATTAACCATGACATTCATTCCTGACAGCTAAGCTAAATAGGTGGTATGACTGTAACAGCATTGTGTATTATAAGTAATTGGACATCATTCATGTAAGCTTATTTAATGTATATGTTTAAATATATACAGTGTTAAGGTGTGTCTTTCCTTATACCGTCCCTGTGTGTATGCACAGTATTCTGTCCTCTTCCATGTCTCACCAGTATCTACAGCAGAACCAGACTTCTTCTTCTTCTTCTTCTTCTTGCTTGCTGATGTGTCCGCTGTCCACTGTCTGTCATCCGTCCTCACCTTACCTCCTCCGTGCTCTGTCGCCTGCCCCGTCACTTTAAGTGCCTGCGATATTATAGTAACATCATTTAGTAAATGTGATAAAAATGGGATTACAACGAGCAATCACACGGAGCAGCTCTTCTTCGTCTGACTCTAACTCATCCTCACCCTCACTGTTCTTGTCTGCATCTTCATCTCCCAGAAAACCATCATCATCCCCATCCCCCACCCTGCAGCCATCCTTGGTGGTTCCTGAGTTTGTTGAAGCCCTTCTGTCCTGGGATGAGCTACTGGCATCAGCACCTGGTTGTTCTGAGTGGTCTATTTGATCCAGTGATGTGGAAGGTTGGTCTGTCTCTGTGCTTAGAGCCGTAGATGTTCGCTCTGGTGTTACTGGTGGTGTATCAAGAGGAGATGTATCTATATGTACTAGTTTGGCTTTTAAAGGTGCATGCTCTGGGGTAGGTGGAGGTGTGCTCGTTGGCTTGGAGAGGGATGTGGAAAGCAAAGGTGAATATGGGGGTGTCTTCACACGGGGTTTGCGAAAGGGCTTGTCTATTTCTGCTGAAGCGATTCGCGTATGACTGCATGGAATACTGGACTGAGAGGAAGGGCTGGTGACAGCTGGGTCGTCGTTGGTGGTTGTCTGTGCAGTTTCTGAATCGGGACAGGTAGAAGTTGGAGTGTTAGTGGCATCGCGAGTTACAGGGCTTGAACTGGTGTCATGCGGTGTCTCCGTAGGGTCCAGCACCGTATCATGTGGAGAGGTCACTGAGTTGAGGTTTTCTTGAGGTGGAGCAGACTCTTGAGCAGTGTGCGCAGGGCTCCCATCTGCAGCGGGCGTGTTGAAAGTGGGCGAACTAGAGGAGCTTTTGGTTGGCGTAAAAACGTTATTATTGAAGAACACAGGTCTCTGTGGGCTTTCAGTGGGGGGGAAGCTGGTGTCGCATGCAGCAGTCGTTCTGGATGGAACCGGGTCTCTGCAGGATGGGAGGTCTTGGAGGGTGTACACATCAGGTTTATCTGGGAAGCTGAAAGAAGGATTGTAGGCTCTGTATTCTTCTTTGCTGTAGGGTGCCTCCTCCATGTGTGACATGGCACTACGGTGACTAACCTGAGGAGTGACCACAGTCAATGAGTCAATACCTGGAAACAAGACTCAGAGTGTAGGGGTGGGATCGCGGGCTAAATGGGAAGGTTTTGCAGACTGGGTTGGTGCTCGCTATGTTTACTATGACAGCTCTAACTTGTTGATGTGGAGCAGATATATCGTTTACCATGTTCCACATCTTAGTTTACCATGTTTGCCAAGTAGCACAAAATGGAAAGTACTCTTACACTTGAGGTAATATCAGAGGATTCTCAAAGATATTATGATTCATCCTGAGGACAACATGGAAGTCAATAGAATCTATCCAGCTGTTGTGGAAACACTTCACTCAAAATCCCAACCTCAGGGCGGGGATGGAGGAAAAGTTAGAAGCTCTTCAAGACTATTATATTATATTATATTATAGGATAACTATTCTACACAAAGCAGTCATACAATTAACTAAGTTTATTACTATATACAGTTAAAGGAATGACAAAGGAAAACAGGACAAGAGTGAAAAGGAGCTGCGAGAGAATATAAATAACTCACCAGTTGGAACCACCGTAAACTCTGTGAGTATACAGACAATGCAGGTTAATTAGAAGTAACAGAGAAACAAATGCTGGTAAATATGAAACAGGTTATTAAGTTATAGTCTTACCACATTGGGGTGTTTGCCCTGGGCCACACAGCCTCTCTCCAGTGGACCCCTCTTTACCTTTTGTTTTTTCTTCAGCCACATCCCTACATACAAGATACATCCGAGTACAGTCATCAACACCATGCTCAGAAACAACGCTTTTCCCATAGTACAGCCTGTCAGACGGTCATCTCCCAGTGGACTGTGAGGAACTGCGGAGTGCAAACACATATAGCAGAGTTTGTTTCAGTTTGCAGGATCATCAGTGATCAGAAGTGATTGCGATTGTGTATTTCTGTGTCCTTACTTGGTTGTCCTTCAGTTAACACCTCGACCACTACAGTAGCATAGGTGGCGTCACCTGACTCTTGGTCTGTAGCCATTACCTGCAAAGTATTTTGACTTATTGTCACATCACCAACATCTTATTTACTCATTCTTATTTCTCATTAAACAAGCAAGGTTGTGCAACACAGTGAACTGACAGATGGAGCTGTACAGATATAGTCGGTAACATGACTTTTTCTTTAAAATACTGGTTAATTTTTCTTTTCTTACCAAACTTCCAGGTTCAGTTGGAGTCAACATGAATATGAATCAAATCAGAGGCTCACCTCTAGAACGTGTTTCTGTCTTGGTTTGAGTTGACTGGTCCTAGTGATCAGAAACCCCTCACGTGTGACTTGGTAGATGTCTGTGTGATTGGATGTAGGACTGAAGGTGAAGTAGATCATGGGATTGAAACTCTGTGGGGAAAAAAATCAGATGATGTGTTACAAAAAAAAAAAACAAAGTGAATGTAAGTTATTTTGTACTGTGGGTGCACTTTGTATCTAGCAGCTCTTACATTGTTAAAGTCCTGGTCTTGTACGTGTAACATCAGTGCTTTGCTGCCGTAGGTGTTGACCAGAGAGGCAGAGCTTTTCCCTGCAGTCACAAAACCGTGATATTCAGCCCTGTCAAACTCCGGGTAAAACTGGTTCACTGCCAGAACTCGGACCAATACTTTAGTAATAGAGTACTTCCTGGGGTCGTCATCCTGATATGCCTGGGCGTGAGATACAGAGCAGAGAGAGATCAACACTGGGAGTACAAAAGAAAAGTGCACGTTTCAAGCATGCAGCTAACACAGAGTACGGGAGTCTTACCATGACTTGAAGATGCAGTGCTGGAGTTGTGAGTCTGTCTCTCACACCCTGAGTCAGTTTCACTTCCCCTGTTTTTCTGTCCATCAGAAAACGGCCATTTTTGTCTCCTAACATGAACACAAATGCAGATGCACACATAAACGAGCGGCACGTTTTAAATATCGATGAGCATTGGTGTATATGGTACCTGAAATAATGGCGTAACTGAGTGGAGAGCTGAGACCACTGTCTCCGTCCACTGCACGAATGGGACCGGGAGAGAAGTCCAACGTAATGTCCTAAAGTGTAACAAATGTTTTGCGCTTGACAAATGAAATTCTTATATCACAGTGGCTCATTGTAATAAATATTAAGTCAATAACCCGGTAAGTTAATCTGAGATGTGCTAATCAAGATGGCCTAATTTATTCAGTACAATTGTAACTGATGACAGTAGATGTTAATTAAACACATCACAGGTTACACAGGTCAAGTCACAAGTTACATGCTGTGGTGTGGTAATTAAAGAAGAATACAACCACTGACCTCTTCCCCCTCTGTGACATTGACAGTATACACTGGGCTGGTGCAGATGTGACTGGTCTCATCCTGGTAAAGCAGAGTGCAGGGCATAAACTGTGGGTACTGGTCATCTCCATCCTGGACTGTAATGGTGATGTTGGTGCTGGTGTTGAAGCGCTCGACAGTGTTCATTTCCTGAGATAATGACAAGTCAGCTTTTCTTCAGAGGATATTACAAACACAGTCACACACCTTTGATGGATAAATAGATACATGACCGGAGGTGTGGTTCATCTTCTCTAATAACAATCCAATAAGGCATATAAGGTAATGAATTTGTGTAATTGTAGGGAAGGATGGTAATTTACACAAAGGTGTGCAAAAAATGAAATGTCTGTAGCTCACCGAGGCGTGAATGGTGATAGTGAGCTGGGTTTTGGTCTCATAGTCTAGAGACTTGGATAAAATCACTTCTCCACTGCTGGGGAGATCAAACCTGAAATACTCTGCATCAGGCTGGATTACACACACACACACACACACACACACACACACACAAATACATAAACAATATTGTAATAGATGTGTGTGTTGTTTCTAAAATATTAATAGTGAAATAGAACCCACTGATGTCTGGTCAATGGAGTAAATGATCTTGTCATTATCTGCGTCTGTGGCACGGACGGTAAAGACCACAGTATTTACTGGAGTCAGCTGGAAAACACACAGATCGACAAGCAGACATAATGTTCATCTTGTGTGTTTCGCGACTGCATGAACACAATTGTGACACGTGTCTGTGAAAGTGCAGTACCTCACTGATGATAAGAGACTGAACAGTGTCTTCTGCAAATGCTGGTGAATTATCATTCTCGTCAAGAACCTCCACCACAACCCTGTACATACTCTACAACAAGAGCCAAATATACACTGTAGAGAACAGGTGTGTGAGATATTATTAGAAGAAGAATTATTGGTAAGATGGTGGGACGACATGTACCTGAAATGTGTCTTCTTCATAACATGACAACTCAGCTATTAGGACAGGACCCTGAGCCTGAGAGATAGGAAAACAGAGAGACACCAAAAGATGCAAAAATAAGACCCTCATTCAACATGACAAAACATTTGAATAAAACATGCAAATCCCAATATAGGATTAGGTGCATTAAAAAGAAGACAACATTTCTGAAGGGAGGAAGACACACATTGAATCGATGCTCTCACACAGACTGTAATGAATTAAGTGAATTCTACATGTGCACCCTCTTGGTCATGTGTGAAGTACAGCATACTGTACGATCACTATTTTTAGTTAGGAAATATTTCCTTTTCAATGACACTGTGAGTAGAATGAGAAACAGGGAAAGAGAGAAACTGATAATCTGGTTGACCCTTTAACTGCTGCCATGATCTAAGACTGCTAGATGGGAAGAGGGTGATGTAAGTTGTGTTCTGTCCAAGGACGAGTTTATAATCTCTGATAGTTTGTCTAAACTTAGACACAGTTTCTTCATTGCAGCTCCAGACTTTTACCAACAATGCGTACAGAGGCCAGGAAATGTGGTTGCACACATAAAAATCCTAACACTTGCATTATATTTCCTGACTTGAAACAAAAGCTGCAACTCTCATTCAGAGATTAGGGCGGCATTTCCTGACTCTGTTACCTCTCGGTCGAGGACCTTGTCAGCTGATGTGTTCAGCCGGATGTTTCTATCATCCAAGAAGAACCAGTCAGCATCCCTTCCACTCAGGCTCCAATAAACTCCTTCCATTGTAGTGTCAGTCAGCTCAGCAATCACTTTTCCTGTAAGGCTGTTTTCTCTGATTGTTGCAAATATATCCTGGCCATCCAAACATCCAGCCCACCCTGACATTCCTGTGTGAAACAGAAATCCACGCCCCAAAAAACACATATGCAAAAGTTAGCGATGTATGAATTCTGACCAAGACCTGATGAGCTTTTACAAGAATGGCCATAAATCAGCTCTACCTGTGGCTGTGTACTGACATACGAGGACCAGCAGTGAGCAGACCACAGCACTGGCATGACACAAACTCCATTTCAGGTCAGGGAGGGCCATTCCTGGGCTTGGTCAGGCCTGAGGAACCAGGTTTTTCTGAAGGAAACAGCGAACACGATTACCCAAACAGAGCTTTCATCTTCTACAGTACAAATGAGTGAGATAGGCTGACCTTTATTCTGGGCCTTTATGGCAATGCATCAAGGCAACAATCATCATTAGGTTAAGACTCTCTCTATTCAAATGCACATGCACACTATACACTATCTTTTAATTCCCTCAAATCCCCTGTAAGTGGGCTTTTTTCCCACTGGCTTTGTTAGAGGAGACCAGTAGAATAGTAGCTTACGGTGCTTCTTTGACCTTGTTGCTCTCTTTACCTTTCATGTCTACATACAGGTGTGATGATATAGACTAAAGACTTTCTTCTTAATCTGTTATCATTTGAAATATTTAATGTGGACCTTGTGTTAATGCTGTATTTTATAGATACTGTATTTTTCAGTACACGCACCGAAAATAATAAGGTCAGAAACAGTTCAGCAACAATTCTGTAGTCATAATCACATCCTACCAAAACAACAAATCTGCTACTAATCAGAGGTAAAATCAACACATATTAGTTTTCCATTACACACTCAACTAAGCGTGGTCCTAGATGTGACGGCAGACTGACGGCGCTGTTGTTCAGGTGACTGACCTGTTGTTAAATCCTCTGCAGCTTGTCTGCGGGTCTCCGTGGCCTCCTACCTTGTGATGGAAGCAGCATCTCTGATTCCCAAATGCAAAATGCTAAGAAGCCACTCAGGAAAAACAAAACAAAAACAGGTCACACCAGCCACATTCACTCTGACACACGCACTAACATGCACACTGACCCATCTACACACATTAAAAACAGACTGCAGCTTACAGTGTGTGTCCTGATATAAATGCCAGCTCAGTGACTAAAGCCTGGGGGCGGGGCTTACCTGGTCATGGAGAAAGAGTGAGCCAATCAGATTAGAGGTGGCAAGAACCTGACGGTAAGGTCAGAGACTCAGGTCAGAGGTGAATTTAGAAGATTTGTCTGGCACAAAGACACTTGACCTCCATTAATAATTTGTCATGAGTCTGTTCTTGATCAAGATGCAGCTGATTTTATACAGAGCAGAAATCTCATTTTGTTTAGTTATGTCAGCTTGTATCACATTAAAAAATACATGTTTATTTCAGTGTATTGTACAAGTTAGAACGTGTTCAAAAAAAGTCTGAGCATGTACTTTGACTACACAGCTTACGCCTATTGGATTTGTTCAATTAGCGATGTGTGACGGCTAATGGGGCCTGACAGGGATTAGCTATCAAACATCGAGTGTTCGCCTTGTGAAGATTAACCCATATCCTTTTACACACTTGTGCCAGCATGCACAGGTAAACACACACTCAAAGGAGAATGTCTCCGCATATCTTTAGGGCTCCTGGGATGAAAACAATCGTCTGGCTCCACGAGAAATGTTTTGGTTTGTGCAGACATGTGAGTGATTTTCATTGTCAGCAGCAGGGGAGTGTTTGAAACCTAAACTTTGCCTCAGGAGAAAAAGGTTAAACAGGGAGTGCACACACCCTGAGAGACAGTCCAGGTCACATTCAGTCTTCAGAGTATTTAAATGTTTAAATATGGTATTTGAACATGCATTCACATTAGTGAACTGACACATTGAGACAGTCTTTTTGTCAAAATAAGCAGTGTATATGGAAATATGAATCTCATCACCAGTGGGTGAACAGATCTGCAGTTCTGTGAATGGATGTGACCACTGGATGTCAGCAGAGATGTGGTTAAAAAAGATGACCTGATGGGAAGTGGTGTATAGATAGCAGTTGGTTTGTACGACTGTCTCATCTGAACATCTGTTTTTCCAGGGCGTGTGAGCTTGTTACTTGAAATGATAACTTAGCTGAACTTCAAGTCAAGAACACCTCACCACACAAACCTGTTGTAGGTTTGAATTACTCCATGTATAGCTGGGTAGCTTGAGAATTTGGCTCCAGGGATGAATGCATCTCGTGTAATTTTGTATTATTAAACTTATACTGAAACGTAACAAGTAACATGTTATTAAATACATACACACAGTGGAGTAAAGGGATGGCGTTTGTATCTGAAATGTAGAGACATCATGAGAGAAATAGCATAAATGGAAATATTATACTTAACTATACTTAACCGAAGCTTCTGAATCGGAATCTCTAGTTTTTACTTCTGTATCAGAGTCCTGAATCAGCCCTGAGTAAGGAAGTGCCAAATCAGACAAACAGGGTGTGTATCAGAAGCGCAGGTAGCAAGGTATTATGAGAAAACCTTTGTGTTTATTACTAACTTACATGAGTCCTGGACAGTGTATCATTTGGTATGTGGACAAAAATTAAATCACCCTCAACAATAGATATAATCACCAGCTGTATGAAAAACAATCTGGAAGCAGGGTGATGAGAAACTGTCCAGCCTTCTCCGTCCATTAGAAACACCTAGATGTAAATAATCTCACCAAAAACTCATATATTAATACATGTCTGTTGTTCTGCGTAGTCAATTTCTTATTGCTCTTGAAGTTCTGAAATAACAAACACAGCACGGACGAGCGGGGACAACAACAAAAGGAAAAAAGCCAAATGTAGTGGAGACAGAGGAGAGGGGGGGTTGAACACTGTGGGATGCACACTGGGCCTGTTTCCAAAGCAGTGAAACTTGACTACATTGTGTTTACTCCCGCCCCTCTTTCTGTGCACACACACACATACAGACACTCATCACACATGGCTCCTCTCCAGTCTCCAGACCAGGTTTTAGCTGATTACCAAAAACAAGGGTCTTTGAGGAATCAACACCACTGAGTAATGCTGGGTGGAGATAGTTTTCCCTGACAAAAAGAGGGAAAACAGGAGAAGAAAAGTCCTCCCTCATAGCTGTCCTTCTGGGACTAGAAACTGAACGAGGTAGAGACGAGAGCCCGTGACCTCACACACACACACACACACACACAGCACACCTGAACTTTTTTTGCATGCATTTTTCTTTTACCTCTCACTCATCAGAAAGCTGGGATAGTACATTGTTTCAAACAAACTATCAGAGTCTCTCAATTATCTGCCTTTCAAATTGTCGAGTGAAAGTGTGGAGTAGACATGGCCCCCGGGGGGAAATGTAAGTGTGTGACTGCAGAGGAGTGACGCCCTGCCGGCATCCAGATGTGAGGAACGGGGAAATCTTGAGCACACGGTCCACTGTCCTTGGCACTAGGTTAAGTTAAAAGGACGGGGAATATCACTCTGTTCGTGTGAGATATTTGGACTTTAATCTAGGCTGCACAATTTTTTGGAGGATGGAAAGTGGCAAACTGAGGACCCTCATGCTACTGGAGATACATTTGCTCTGGGTCTTTGCACTGTCTGTGCAGGGGCACTCTGGTGCAGATCACAAGAATGGTGAGTTTGCAGTTGTTAAGTGTGCACATATGTATTTTTCTTTTCTTATCTTGTCTTTTAAATAACATTGCATTTATTTTTAGATAACTTAATGACGAGGTCATTTTAACCCCTTCATATACAGCTTTCTTGTGAGCAATTTAATTTGTCATAATGCATTATTTAATGTCATAAAGTATGTTTTGTTCCATAGGTACCAGTTACATTTAGTGGTGTTGAACTAGCAAGGAGCATAAATACTTTAGAGCTTGAGTAAGTGTTCTTAGTTAGTGGAGGATAAAAAATCAATTTCTTCTAAACTTTCACTTTAAGCTTTTAGCAGTGAAGAGCTATCTCCACATTACCAGTTGCATGCTGTGTTGTGTTAACTGATAGGCAGATAGACCACAATAGCCTGTAGTGCTGTGTTTGAGGTCACCGTGGCAGCACAATGTGACGAGTTGATGAGTGGTTTTATTCTGACAGACAGACTCGCACTCATCATAACGCAGAAACCACAGCGTCCTCCTCCTCGAGTATGATTTAACACAGTGTGGATGTGTGTCACAAGTCTGATTCTCGGCCTTATCTCTGTTCTAGTGATTGACCTTCTGGCAGCTTTGAACATGTCCCACCATAGAAGTGGTGTTACCAGACTGCAGAGTTCTGAAAGTGTTATATATCGAATACGTCCCAGAGCACCTTACCTGACTCTGCCTCCAGAATATTCACACGTCTTGTCCACCAGCATTCAAAGTAGCATGGGCGTGCATTTGGTGGGCCGCCAGTCATCGGGCTCCAGTGCCACTCTTTTTTCTCTCTCCTCCGCATCCTCAACAATTCTCCAAATCATCTCCTCCACCCTCAATAACACTCTGAGTTTGGACCATCAACCCAGAGGATTAGCTCGGGGATTCGCCCGCATTCACTTCCCCAGAAAAAACCCATTCTCCGGGGAGGAGTGGGTACAGTTGGCTGTGAGCATGGAGCCTGACAGGCTGACATTTTTTGTAGACTGTCAAGAGGCTGTTGTTGTCCCCATAAAAAGCGAAGAGAGGATCAACCTGGATCTGCCTCAAGATGTTGTTGTCACTATTGCCGGCACACCAGGAACGAAAGACAGCAAATTTAGTGTGAGTTTCTTGCACATGTACTGCACATCTGTCCATACACAACAACTTGAGGCATCAACTTTACTATTCAGTTATTTTTTACTGTAAGTTACAATTACATATTTAACGTGCATTATGCAATAAAATAAATTACAGTATTTATATTATTTACAAATGCAGGGGCATTTGAAGGCAGCTGCAATTTCAGTGAAAGCATATCTAAGGCGCCCATGGCTCTGCAATGGTGTTACAGGTAAAGAAACATTTAACATCAAAGTTAAGTGTAACTTATTACTTTTTCTAAATAGGAGGATAAACTATTTTTATGCACTATTAATATGCTTTAAACATTTAAAAGCTCAGTGCTGTAATAGTTTTGTGCATACATGCTCATGTGTATCAATGTGTTTGCATATAGTTGTTCATCCATCTGTTAATAATAGTATTTTGTGTGGGTTTGACATGGAGTGTGTCTTTGCAGTACATTGGACGCCTGGAGTGTCATTTCCTCTCATTTCCTTTTGCTTCATTCCTTCTCTCCTTTACTGACCCTGAAAATATATTTTTAATTCTTTTGTGCTGGGACAGCTGTAAAACTAGTAAAACACGGATAACATTTTTTGCAAGCCCTCAGATATTCCTGTCTTTATCACATCCTAGCGGGACCACCATGGTTGCGTTAGATCATATCTTTCAGCCCATAGGCAGAATGTCCCCCAAATGGTTTTTCTATTATTCTGCACTGGGGGTCTAAATTTTTTCCAGGATGTTTGTTTAGGCTCCAAACTTTTTGCCTCTGTCTTCTCCCACCAACTTCCTTTTTCCACTTCTAGATGACCTGCCTGCGTCTCAGTACACAGGCGCTCCAAGCCCAGATTCTCAGAGTGAGAGCAGTCAAAGGCTCCAGCACCCCGGCTTCACCAGTAAGCCTCAAAGCAGTCATAGACCAACAGACCAAACAAAACATCATCCACATGATGTTCAGAGTGACCAACTGCAGAGAGGCGTCGTCCTGGGGCCTCCAGGATCTCCCCAAGGGGTAAAATCTGTTTCAGAAGCTCAGCAAGATGACAGGCTGAATAACCTGGAGAAGAGGCTGGATGAGCTCACTCGTATGCTGGACATGGTCAAAGCTCAGGTAGCTACAGCATTTGACTTAGCATACAGTAACAACAATAATATGATGTAACATGACATGAGATATTGCTAATGTAGGTGTTTTTTCTGTTTAATAACAGAATGTAGATTTACAATCACGAGTAAAATACCTTGAGGGATGTGAGTGTGTGAAGCAGCGATGTGTTTGGGAGGGACATGAAGTGGACGATGGCCAGCACTGGCAGACTGACATAAACACTGTGTGTACTTGCACATCTGGAAAGGTTACATGCCAAACTAACATCAGAGGTAAAGATCTCTTATTTTCTTTTATTTATTTATTTGTCAAGTCAGCAATCTAAAACACATTCAACTGGTGTTGAAGCACAGTAGCTAGTGCAGATGGATGTCCCTGTACCAGACCTGTTTGTCTTGCCCCTGTCAAACCAGGGGTTTATGTTTCATCTTGACTTTTAACTCTGTGGGGGTTCACTGCTCCTACTCTTCAGACACCAAAGGAGAAGTGTGTCAAAGACGGCTCAGACAGGTATATTTGACTTGGATAGAGGATTAGCGTAGGTCCGTGGAGTGATGCATCTTTTTGTTTCCATCTACGGGTTGAAACCACCAGATATCAACAAAAACAAATTTAATGCTGTTCTATTAAGTATCCTTTTATTCACGATGAATCAGATGAATACTATATATACTGTAGCATATACTGTAGCCCCCTTAAAACAAATTGTATCCAGATGGGGCACCTGTGTATCACCACTAATGTAAAACACAGGTGGCCCAGCAGCACACCGTCCCCTCTCACTCCCCTATAACAACTCTCTATAAGTCACTGTCTGCCTTTTGGTCCATCACTCCTTAATTGTTTCTGCATGGAGCCCAGAAGACCCCAATGGCACTATTGATATACTGTACATTCACTGACTCACACTCCCACACACACTTTGATCTCATGCATGCTTGGCTCACTGGAGGAAATGCCTGTTGGCTTCTAGCACAGTAGGCAGCCTCACTATCCTCCCTCTCACCATGGGATTATTGGTCTCTCTCACACACAAGCACATTGGCTCTGTCCTTCAGACAGTCATCATTAAAATAATTATCTCCTGAAATGTCCAAGCTAAGCTAAAATAATATTCAAACAATGTAAACAACTTTTTCACTAGCGAAATAACAGATACATAGTGAGGGAGACTGTGTGCTGATGTGTTTTGTGTAGAGTCATGTGAAAAACTGGTACCCTGACCAGTTTTCATCTCCTTTTTTCGCAAGGAGTAAATGTCTTGCAGTGTTAATAGACTTTCTGGTGGTAGTCTTTAACAGCTGCAGGCACATCTGGTTATGGTTATGGACCATAAAACATAGTGTATGAGCGTGAGCACATGCATATTACATTAGAACCATGCTGTTCTGTCATTAGTGGAGAAAGAGCCGAGCCAAATGTTCCCCAGTGAAAGAAATAGAGATGTGCACTGATACAGAAGGTAGAAGACAAGGCCAGTTGTAATAGTCAAACTTTACACAAACATGTTTACTCTTTTCTTAATTAAAGTATGAGTGCACTTGTATATGTGGAAGCTTAAAAGTGTGTTTGCACTGAAGATCTTGTCTCATCATCAGGGTGTGAGGTGGATGGTACCATTCATAATGTGTCCTACAGTACTCTAGATGGCTGTCAGACATGTACATGCAAGGTGCGTATTCGATGCACACCTATACTAACACACACTCACAAAAGCATCTTTAAGCCCAAACAACGCCTAAACATTTTTCTGTTCATACCTCTGCATCCTTCCTTTGGTCACAGAGTGGTAACAGGGAGTGCTCTCCCCTGCCCTGTCCGACACTTGACTGCATACAGACGGAAACATTACCTGGGGACTGTTGCCAGCAATGCAGAGGTAAGGATGCAGATGAAAAATTGTGCTGTATAAAACGTTTACTGTGCCTTAGACCTGCACCGGTTACAATGTAGAGACCAGTGAAATACCAGTATTGTGCATGGTGTGTACTACACCACATTGTGCTTGTTTTGGAAAGAAGGGCATTATATGTTTAGTCCTTTGTTAAAACAAATTGTTAATAATCATTAGAAAACCCTTTTGCAATTGTGTTTTGGTTTGATTACAGGCACAAAATGTCCAGAAACAAAGAACTTTATTCCGAAACTTGCCAACATCCCTGGTGCACAACTAAGCAAAGGGACAAATACATTAGAGTGTGTAGTTTGCAGGCACCAAGCGTTCCTCCAGCCTCTTTGTTTTCGAGTCTGTTATTGAACTCACAACTAGTGGCCACAAAAAGACCACGTTATTGCTTCTTTAATCAGCAGGACAGTTTTCAGATGTGCTAACATAATAGGGTTTTCTAGTGGTCAGCAACAGGTGGGCTTTGAATTGTTAAACTTGCTTTAGCAAACACAATGTCCCATTAGAACACAGGGCCTCAACATTGAAAGATAACTATATACGGCTGAAGGTTTTATCATACAGACAACTTTCTCTCTGTATTGTAGTGTTGGACCACTTAACTTCTTATGATGTTGGTAAAGTGAACTTATTTAACTTGTTTGCAGGCTGCATCCACTCTGGTGTCAGATATGATCACAGAGCTAAGTGGAGACCGGTAGAGAGTCCCTGTGATATCTGCCAGTGTGTGGTGGGTCTGACACTGTCTACTTAGGTTTGCACGTTTCTTATCATCTTGATCTGTCGAGATACTTATCACTCTTTTCTGTAGGAGGGTCATGTCCATTGTGAGACGGAGCAGTGTCACACCCCCTGTAAAAACCCAGCTCCTCCAGCAGCCAACACCTGCTGTCCAGTTTGTCAGGGTGGGTTTTTTCATTCATTTACTATGATGGGTACTTTTTGTGTGTGCTCAGTTGAATACAGATATATAGTGTGTGCTCATTTGTGTCTTCTAGGCTGCGGTGTGAATGGTCACAACTTTCCTAATGGAGCTGTGATTCCCACTGGAGACAGCTGTCTAGAGTGTACATGTGTGGTATGTTACCACACGTTAAATTACCAAAGCTTAGTCTTAAGAAGTTAATCAGAAAATCATTTTATTCTCAGGTAGTGAATGACTGTGTTTGTTTTTTCCAGAATGGAAATGTGACTTGCTCTCCCCTTCCTTGTCCTGCCTTGTCTTGTCAAAACCCTGTTCATCATGGAGGAGACTGTTGCCCACGGTACTAAACCTGTGTAATCTCATCTATATCACTTTGAAGCCTGCATTACTCCATCTCATTTGATTCTTATTCGTTCTGATTTTTATGTTTTGTTGATGTGACCTGCAGGTGTGAGCACTGTGAGTATGAGTCCAGGGTGTATACAGATGGACAGAGGTTCTCCTCCAGGAGGGATCCCTGCCTTCACTGTCATTGTTCTGTGAGTACACTCTTGAAAAGTTATGTGGTAATGTGAACTTCATGTTACTGGACTTACCGTATGATGTGTTTACAAGGTTTACAAGAGACATTAAACTCTTTTTGTCTACATACATGTTAGGCAGGTGAAGTGTCTTGTGAACGTATGGATGCATCATGTCCCACCACACGCTGTAGTCATCCCGCAAAACGCACAGGAGACTGTTGCCCCACATGTGATGGTCAGTGTTTTTTTTTTATGTACTCTATCTATGTTTTTCAGTCTGCTTTCGTCAATGTCAGCAAACATAATCACAGTTTGTATTTGTTCCTACAGAATGTGAGTATGATAAGAGGGTGTATTCTGATGGCAAAGTGTTCAGTCCTGCTGGAAGTGGACCCTGCCTGCAGTGCAGCTGTAAGGTAAGTCCCTATTGTGTATTCAGGACCTGTCTTCAGCATTTCACAAGCATTTAACGGTTTCTTCACTGTTTAAATTGACATAAAAACAGTTTATTAGAAATGTTACATTGCATGGATATTATGTGTTTTAGGGTGGAAATGTAATTTGCCGCAAAGAGAGGTGCCCTCCTGTCCATTGCTCCAACCCTATTAGAGATGCACATCTCTGCTGCCCAGTCTGCAAAGGTAAACATCTACACGTGTAACACACATGCAGGTGCAGCTTATCGGGATATACAGTATAAATATATATTTTTACAGCTTCACTATTCTTACTGTAGCATGTGTGTTGGAGGAAGTGGAATATGAAGAAGGCTCTAGTTGGCAACCCGAGGGTCCCTGCTCCAGCTGCACCTGTGTGAATGGAGAGATCTCGTGTTCGCACACACAATGCCCCCCCACCGAGTGCCTGCACCCGACCAAGATCACTGGTAAGTAAGTGTGTCTGAGATTTATTTATTATTATTATTATTTATTTATATTATTTTATTTCATCTTAGGTTCCTGTTGTGCGGTGTGTGAAAGCTGCACCTTTAACCACCGTATCTATAGCAATGGACAGAGGTTTATAAACCCTGACCAGCACTGCCACATCTGCATCTGTCAGGTGAGCATGTGTCCACTTATATCACACTGTATTGTTCATCTTCAATCTTATTAAAAGAGCCTCCCTTCTCCACAGCACGGCACTGTAGCATGTGAGAGAAGAACATGTCCTCCACTCAACTGTACAAACTCATACACCCCACCTGGAGAGTGCTGTCCTAAATGTCCAGGTACACAGTTTCAGGAACAGATTTGGAATCGAGGCAGCAACTAAACTCTTTAATTTGATTTATTTTTCACACCTTTCCAGATTGCTCCTTTGAAAACCATGTGTTTGTGGATGGAGAAGCTTTTCCCAATCCTTTGAGTGTCTGTGAGGAATGTAGGTGTGTGAGTGGCAGAATTGACTGCCATCAAGCACAATGTCCACATCCCCATTGCAGTGCACCTCTACCAGGAACATGCTGTCAGAACAACTGCAATGGTGAGAAAAATAACCAGTAATATAAATACATTTTACAAGCGAGCTCTCATAAATATACAATATACCTCCACACTAGGCTGCAGCTATGCTGGGAAGGAGTATCCCAATGGGCAGGAGTTTCCACATCCTACGGACAAATGCAGGACATGCAGCTGCATAGTAAGAATAATGAGCGTGACAGTATGACTAACCCTGCTGTGTGAACACCTGTGGTCATAGGTTTGTATTTCAATCTGTGGTGTTTTTAATAGAATGGGAACGTCCAATGTTTGATGAAGAGGTGTCCACCACTGCGATGCTCCAACCCAAATGTGGTGCCAGCAGACTGCTGTCCCCAGTGTCCTGGTAAGGATGTGCAAGAGAGAAAAACCCAAAAGGAGTTGTAGAGAAGATACAGGGGGAGAGATGGGCAGCAAAGATACAATGTGAGCATCTGTTAAGATTCAGTGTGAAGCAGTGTGATACATGAGGTGTGAAAGAGACAGGTGCACCTGCTCCTGAGTATTGCTGCTCTAAAAGCATCAGGGGTTAGTTATTATTGCTTGTCCCACTGACTCAATGTCATTTATGAGCCACGCTGTTGACTTTTTCATAATGTTCCCTCAGCTCCTCCATCCGACTGTGTGTATGAACAACGCCCCTACAGACACACGGAGCGTTTCTACCACCCGTCTGACAACTGTCGATTGTGTGCCTGTACTAATGGGACAGTTCACTGTCAGCACAAGCCCTGCCCCTTCACCTCGTGCTCTCACCCAATCACGCAGGAGTGCTGCCGTTCCTGTGAAGGTACAACTCAAGGTTAACCCAAAGACAAAGCAGCCTGTAAAGCCGCACATTTAGTCTCAATATGTTCTCTACATCTAATTGTATCTTGCAGGCTGTTTACATGAGGGTCAGGAGAGAGCTAATGGGGAGACATGGAATGATGCGTCAGACCCGTGTGCCAAATGTGTTTGCCGCGAGGGCTCTGTTCACTGTGCGATCACACACTGTCCACCCACCAGCTGTAACTACCCAGTTCAGAGACAGTGCTGCATGTCCTGTGATGGTGAGTGAAAATCTTCACAGCAACATGACCTTTCGGAAAGAAATGTCTCAATATGCCTGCTGACCTCAACTGCTTCGATTGGAAACCACTCTCTCATTTTCAGGCTGCATGTTTCACGGTAAGGAATATCCTGATGGCACTGAGTTTCGCAATGACCACGACCCCTGTGGTGTGTGTCTCTGTCATGGAGGAGAGGTCACGTGCAGCAAAGTGCCTTGTTATGGAGGCTGTACCCACCCTTTCAAGCCACCTGGACAATGCTGTGGCGAATGTGAACGTACGTAAAGGGGGAATCAAACTCTTCCCCACATTTCTAGTTCAGGCTGTGTTTATTATTCCCATAATGACAAAATAACCAAATACACCTGTTTTTTATAGGCTGTTTCTATAACAGTGCAGTTCTCACCAATGGGGAATCGATCCCTGACCCAGGGAACCCCTGCTCCGAATGCACCTGCCAGGTAGCATCAACACACAGACAGTTATGCAAACACACTCCTGCTGGTTCCTCATTTTAAGACAACATGTCATGCTTCTTCTTCTACAGAGCGGTTCAGTGCAATGTGTGAAGAAGTCGTGTCCTGCAGCTCTTTGCCCACACCCAGTCACCAACGCATGTGGCTGTCCTGTCTGTGATGGTATTCAAGCACTGCACATGTTGCAGTTAATTTCTCTGCGTAGTGTGTAAATAATGAACATTTTATTATGTGTGTATAGGTTGTCAATTCCAAGGTGTGACTTATGCTGATGGACAGATCCGTCCAGGAGGAGAGAGAGGGTGTCAGGACTGCACATGCTCAGTGAGTGGGAGAAGCATTAAACATCGAGTCAGTGACTCAGTGCAATGGCAAAGCCATGGTTGATCTGTGATGATCTCTTCTTTCACAGAGAGGAGAAGTGGTGTGTGCTCGGCGACGATGCCCCGCTGTGTCATGTCCACACCCAGGTCTGGGAGATTGTGAATGTGGAGTGTGTGACGGATGCAACTTTCATGGACGAAACTGCTTTAATGGAGAGAGGTTCCCACACCCAACAGACCACTGTCAGCTGTGCTCCTGTCTGGTACAACACATACATTGCTTTTTGAGATCTGAGCGTTAACGGCTGCCAACAATCACAATTTAGTGAGTTGTTTGGAGACCCAAACAAACAGGGTGGCTTCACTACCCTTCGGTCATGTGGACATAACACCTCTAGCTTAAACAGTGTTTTACTTACAAATGATTCATAAACAATAATATGTCTGTAAAACTGAAAACGTTAAAATGAGCATTTGATTTTAGTTTCTATTTTTCTTGCCGAAATAAACATTTGTTTATCTTCGAGGACTATTCAGTAACCTAATCAGACTCGAAATGTGTCTTCATGCGTAGAATGGTGGGGTGGTGTGTGCACGTGTATCCTGTCCAGGAGTTGCCTGTGTGCGCACAGTGACCCGTCCAGGGGAGTGCTGCCCCGTCTGCACAGGCAGTTGTCTTCTTCAGGGGACTGAGTATCAGTCTGGCTCCACCTTTACTTTACCATCTGATCCCTGTTCCTCATGCTCCTGTCTGGTCAGTATGATCATTCTCTCATCAATACTATCCTTCATACTGTTCTCTTTTTCCACACTTCATCCTTTTTCATGCCCTCCCTCTGACCAGAATGAGGTGGTGAACTGTCAAAAGAGGCCCTGTCCAGTCCAGTGCTCTCATCCAGTCCCTTCAGAAACCTGTTGCCCCATCTGTGACTCCTGTCTGTATGAGGGTGTGGTGCACTCTCACAGTCACACCTTCACAGCCTCCTCCAACCCCTGCCAGCGCTGCACATGTGTCAGAGGCACCATCACCTGTGTTCCACTTGTCTGTCCACCAACACCATGTGCTCGACCCATTATCAAGCCAGGACAGTGTTGTCCAGAGTGCACAGGTACTTTTTATATATTTTTTAAGACAACAGGGAGATGAAACCTCGAGGGAATTAATTCAAGCACAGAAACAGTTTTTGTAGTATAGGTAATATTGAGACAATATAAGAGGTTATCTGCAAAATGTTCTTAATTTCTCTTTGTCCTTTTTAATCCTAATTATATATTAATACAAAAATGCCTAAAATCATTAATGAGAGAAGCCATTTGTGTCTTTTGTTTGTCTCTGGTCTTAGTGTGTGTGCTGGATGGACAAGAGTTTAGTGATGGACAGTCTTGGACCCTGAGTTCAAACCACTGTTCCACTTGCACCTGCCAGGTCTGACATCTATTTAACATCTCATTGAATTTCCCTCCAATGTTTGCACCCTACCTCATATTTATGTGCTGAATCTGTCTGAGTCTTGCAGGCAGGTGAGGTCAAATGTGCGTCTCGTCAGTGTCCCAGTCTGCCATGTATGCATCAGGTGACCGATCCGGGAGCCTGTTGTCCTCGTTGTAGAGGTAAATAGACCCATAAGAATTACAATCACATGGGGGAATAGATTTACCAGTAATATGATTGTCTATCTCAGGTTGTGTGTATGAAGCAGAAGAGCATATAGAGGGCAGCAGCTGGTTCGCAGACTCTACTCCTTGTATGACCTGTATGTGTGTGGATGGGGTGACTACCTGCTCTGAAGTACACTGTCTATCTCCCTGTATAAACTTCATTAGCGTGCCTGGGGAGTGCTGCCCTATGTGTGCAGGTAAGCCAATGAGTGTCTAAATCACATTAACTGCACATTTCATATTAGAAGTCACATTTCATAACCTTTTATGAATGTTTTAAATAGACTGTGTATTTGAGGGCAGAGTGTACGGCCCAGGGGACAGTTTCAATCCAGCTGATGACCCCTGCCAGATATGCACATGTGAGGTATGGGACACATAACACCTGATGTCAATTGTGTGTCTGTTTTATGTTGAACTTAACTTTGTGGCAGAAATATTTTCATTTTTAGTTGACTTGTATTAGTTTTGTAGATTCGTCTTTTAACCATGCAGCATCTAAGACCAAAACAGATATGTTTCAATAGAAAGAATACAGATGCTGTAGTGAAAGTAGTAATAGAAATAGAAGTTGTATTAACTATATAACTATAATCCTACATGTTTTTATGCCAGGTGATGCCAGATGGAGAACAGCACCTGAGGTGTTACCGAAAACAGTGTCCCAGTCTGGTTGACTGTCCTAAAAGCAACATCTTGTTTGCTGGACCAGACTCCTGCTGTCCTGTCTGTGCACGTCAGTACTAAACTGTGTTTTTTCTAATCTACAGTATTGTATAGTCTGCTGTTAACTCTGACAGATATCTAGAATATATGTGTATGCGTGTGTGTTATTTGTGTGTGTTTAGAGCCTCTTAGTAACTGCACCGCCACACTGATTGGGAACGAAGTGTTGGCCACAGATGACCCCTGTTTTACCTGCCATTGCAAGGTACCAGACAAAAATTATTATGGTCATTAAGTGATATGAAGTTTGTTCTGCAAACAGGAAAGTGAGTGAAAGAGCAAAATATTTACAAATTACTGACAGCTTCCTGTGGAGTCTGTCAAACACTGAGGTCTGACATCTCAGCACTTTGACATCTGTTTACTGTAAACTACAATCAACATACTAATAAATGATTGTCTGCAGTGAAGTGAGTCTGTATCTGTGTTGTAGGACCTGACCTGGACTTGTGTACACCAAATGTGCCTCCCACTCACTTGCCCTCTTAATGAACAGTTCACTCCTCCAGACTCGTGCTGCCCTGTGTGTAAAGGTGAGGTTAGGACCAGCATTTCTTCCACTGTTGATTTCATCTTAAACCACAATTCAAGTATTAACATGTCCTAACATGGCTTTTGCTGTGTTTCATACAGAATGTGTGATTGAGGGTCAGAAGAGAGTGGCCAACGGCAGCTTCTGGAAGGACAGCGACGACGACTGTGTCGCGTGCACATGTAATGTGAGTTGTACAGGAACACTCCTCACGCATAGCCTCAAGTAATTATATATAACATTAATTCACGCACCACTTTCCAGAACAAGATTTCCTTTAGAAAATAAGATATTGCACAGACTTGAATGTAAAAGAGAGAAAATTTGAATGGCTCAGCTGGACACAGGAAAAGACGAATATTGATAGAATTTATTTTTTGTAAGTTTTATTTTTAAGTGTATTTTTCCTTTATTCTTTCTTATTAATACACTGTTGACTGAAACAGTGCGCTGTACAGTATATATGCAATAATATTTTCACTTCTATGATGCATTTATATGACACACTTTTACTTCTTGTGTTCACATGAGGAATTAATTCTACTGTCAAAAGTTGTGAGATCGTTTAAACATCTCCTCTGTTCTTTCTTTATGTCTCTCTAGTCGGGCTACGTTGAATGCAACATTGAAGAGTGTTTACCTGTGCTCTGTCTGAACGGCTGGAAACAAGTAAAGCTTCCTGGGAAATGCTGCTATGAATGCCAAGGTATTACTGCCAGCATCACTAACTGCAGTTTTTGCCCAACATGTTTGTCATGTATGTTTATTTCTGTGTTTGTGTGTGTTATAGACTCAGTCGGCTCGTGTTCGTACCTGGGAACAGTTTATCACAGCAATGAACAGTGGGAAGTGGATGAGTGCACCAGCTGTACGTGTGTACATGGAGACGTACACTGTCACAGTGAACGCTGCCCTCCCATCACCTGCTCAACCGTCAGTATCACAAACAAACACAAAGTGTTAGCAACCTACAGTAGCCCTTTAGTCTGTGGAGACGTCAAATACCTGACATCTCTCATCATCATTTTGACACTGCAGACACTGCCCTCCCACTGGAGTTCATCACTTACCCAGTCAGTGAAGCCAATCTGTGTGTATGTGTGTTTGTTCTCAGGATGAGATGCCGGCAGTTGTCCCAGGTTTGTGCTGTCCTCATTGCCTGCCTCGTCCAGCCACCTGCATTGCCTTCGGCGACCCTCATTATCGCACGTTCGACGGCCGCATGCTGCACTTCCAAGGAACGTGCACGTATGTCCTAGCGCAGGACTGTGAGGGTGGAGACTTCAGGTGAGACAGTCATCATGTTAAAGGATGCAAACACATTTTCATTAACAGTTTTGCCTCTTAAATCTATCAAAAGAATCAGTCCGAGAGACTGGGTCTTACAAATGTGTGATCTTCGAAGAAAGAAGCAGATTGAAGTTTTTATGTTTTTGTCAATAAAGTAAAAAAAATGCTAGTGTGTCAGTAAACTTCAGCTTTATTCCCTGTTTCATGACTTCTCTTTGTGCAGTATTCATGCAACTAATGACGATCGTGGACGTAACGGAGTATCCTGGACCAAAGAGGTGACTGTGTTTATAGGAGACGTCACGGTGCAGCTGCTCCAGAACTGGGTTGTGAAGGTCTGTGTGTTTTAAGTCCTGCAAATGATTGTGTACAGTCTCATTTATGTTATACGTCCCACTCAGCCACTCCTGCTGTCTTCAGGTCAATGGTGAAGCTGTGACTTTGCCGTTCCTCAGAGAACCCTACGTCTATATAGAACGTCAAACCAACATCATCTTACTGAACACCAACATTGGCCTGAAGGTGCGGTCTTTCCCCTTTCTTTCTCCCTTTGTATAAAATGGGATTTGATATACTGTCTAAATGCACCCACTGGTCCATATTAAGGTGCTTTGGAGCGGTCGATCACACCTGGAAGTGAGTGTGCCCGGCTCCTATAAGAGCCACACCTGTGGTCTCTGTGGAAACTTCAACAACTACCACCAGGATGACCTCCGAATGCCCAGTGGACAACTTAGCCTATCAGAGTCTGACTTTGGCAACAGCTGGAAGGTAAAGCCAATGGACATAAAGCCTGACTGTCGTATGAAAACAAGTATTTCAACTGCTCATGCATAAAAACTGTCACCTTAGGTCCGAAATAGCAGCAATTCCCTCTCATCCTGTCGACCGGGTGAGGATGTTGACCCCTGTAAGGACGCAGGCTACCAGGCCAAGAAGCAGGCCAACGCTCGCTGTAAGGTCCTGAAGTCTTCCGTCTTTAAGCCCTGCCATCGTGTGGTGCCTCCTGAATCATGGTACGGAGCATGCGTGTACGATCTCTGTGCCTGCGGGGCTAATACTGACGAGTGTCTCTGTGAAACACTGGAGGCCTATGCAGGTCAGTGCAGAGAGGCCGGAGTTGTCCTGCACTGGAGGAGCCCATCACTGTGTGGTGAGTGACACTGGACAACACAGACATGTTAGCAGCTGATTATTATGCTGTTATTACACATTGTTGCAGTCTTGTCACAAAGTTGTCTTTTTTCTTTTCTCTGCTGCTGTATTTCACAGCTGTGGGCTGTCCAGCGGAGAGGGGCTTTGTGTTTGATGAATGTGGTCCCCCGTGTCCCGTAACCTGCTTTAATGTGGACGTACCCCTCGGTGTGATAGAGAGCCACTGCTTCAAGCCCTGTGTCCCGGGCTGTCAGTGTCCTGCTGGTCTGGTTTTACACAACAACTACTGCATACAGCGAGAAAAGTGCCCCAAGATAATTCATGGAAACTCTTCATAATGCGTGAACTGCTTGTTTTCGAACAGACATTAAATTTGAATGCACACATGCCACCTCTAATAAATCTTCTGTTGCTGTGGCTAAAGAATAAATTTGAACTGTAAAAACATCCCTTTTGCTGAACTGAATTCTACATATCGACTGAAGTGATCCACTAATAACTATTTCACTAATCGTGAAATACATACATGTGTTTTAAAACAGTTTATATTGTGTATGAAAAGGCAGCACTGAATATTTCGACTCCTTTTACACATTTATGAAACATTTTATTTGAAAAACTGTATTATTCGCAGCGAAAAAGGATTTGTTTACTGTACAGGTTTATTTCAGCACTGACTGACTGTTTATACAGTAAGTACATAATCTCAGGTATTTTTTGTCTCCAGTTTGTCTAAATAAACAAAATTGTAACAAATAATTGCAGTATTGCATTTGCTGTTGTGTTGACACATCAGTCTGGACAATATTTTAGTGAATGTACAACAGACCAACTGAAACTTTTTACATGTTTGGATCATTTGAGATTGAATTTATTTTATTTCTGATCATTTCTTACCACCAGCGACTGCTTATGAACTCAACTGATTACACTGTATGAGAACAGCCAGGAGACGAGTCTCTTCATGATTTGTACCAATTTCAAGGTTCTTTACAGAAGCCACGCTGGCTTATTTATGGACTGGGATGTACAAACTTTCACTAGTAGTCGTTTACTGGTGTCATGTGGTCATGGATCCCATTTCACTTCACTGCGTCTCACTCTGACAGATACACTGTCACTTTTGTTGCTTGGTAACATGATCCAGCTGTTGTCCAGAGGACAGCTGTAACCATAGTAATGGCCTGTATTATTCACAACCCACAGAGGTGAAAACATGGAGCAGGTAAGCTGTTTTGATGTTGTGTGACAATTGCATTAACCACAACTAATGTCCATGTTTTCTTCTCAGGATTTTATTGCCGGTCTGTACCAATCTGTGGGGATGTCTGTCGGAGCAGAGTTTTCCTCTGAAGCTATGAGTCGCCTGTACTGCAAAGTGTTTCAGGTTCCCTCTAACACGAGTGAAGCACAGGCGGCTATGAAGAAGGTAACAGCTCGGACACGTTTGAAACTGCAGCCCTAAACGAAGCAGCTTCATAATAAAACAGCGTCACGTATCTGTGTCTGTTTCAGATTGCAGGAGGCGACAATAGCTGGTCGTGTGTTGGTGAAAATGTGTTTGATGTTCTCTTAGAAATGGAAAGGGAGAGGGAAAAGAAGGAGCAGGTACAATTTAGTCTATCTTTATAAAAATATCTAAAAAAATAATAATAGCACAATAGTTTTTACTTTGCTACTAATAATACTGGGTACTGTTGTTATCTTCAGCTGTACTGGGACCTGCAGCTGCTAAGTGTTGGAAATCCCAATAATCTCAATGTGATGGACAAGTCAGGAAACACTGATCACCCTGATCTGAATTACCTGAACCAAAGCACAAACCAGAATACTTTTGCGAATCCTTACGACCAATCAGATACAGCTTCATCACAGTCGTGTGTAGTTGCCTCAGACAGTTTACAGGTATGTGTTTTCGGTGTAACAGATTCTCTCCCACATGGAGGCAGACGCTCTGTTCATCAATAATTGCCCCTCTTTTATGTGCCACACTCAGATGGAGAGATTTTTAGGGAAAAAAGAGCTCTGTGGGAGTGTGAAGAGACTGAAGAAAGCAGCCAGGAAGTGCTGGGCCAGGTGAGCATGTCAAGTTTTGGCCTGTGAGTCTACAGAGAAATACTTCTTTAAATTATGTTTATTATGAAATCAGGTTTGGTTTATGTGATTAAGGTTATATCTGTAATAGAGCAGTAGTAAAGAATAACTTATATGTGATAAGTATCATTTAAAGAGGTTATTGTATACAATCACACTTGAGGATAAATCTGTTATTTATACTGTCAAATATCCCATAGATCCACTGTCTCTGGATATTTACAGTACAAATTGCAATACTGCACCTTTTAATTTAGTTGTAAATCACTAAATTATCTGATTATTTTTAAAATTTTCATGTAACAAGTTACCAGTCACACAATGAAGTGCTTATTCACAATGATTATGATAATGATGTGTTTACATGTACCTTCTCAGACTGGCATCAGAGGGTGTACAAAGCATATTGCCCTCTACCTGGCAGGGCAAAAGGCTAGGGGTCAAAGTTCAAGCATGGGGCTGTGTCTCCTTGTCAGATGTCCTCCTTATGGTGGAAGTGAAGTATGATGTCGTGACCCACTTGCTTTGTTCAGAAATGCTTCAGGAGCATTACAGTAAGAAAACTGCTGCATCTCTTGGCGTATCTTATTCAGCTTTATGGTCCAGACGCTTCACATTTCTTCTATTCTTCCTCTTCTTCATTTGCCGATTCCTCAGCTGCAAGTGTCTGGGAAGCTTTGCCACCATGGCAACAACACAAGGAACACGAGGAGCTGGAGGATCTTGCAGAGGAGGTTTTGGCGTCAGATGACATGCTTCGCTTGGCTGAGCTGCCAGGAGCGTTTAGGATATACAGGTAATACATACGAACCAAGATTGTTCAGGCAAATTTAAGAATAAATTAAGCTAAAACACGTAGGGAAACATCTTAAATTTGATCATTTTAAACATTACAACCAGCTGTAATATTAGTTCAATACATCTCACACAACAGAACAATAGTAAAATAAGTTTCCTTCAGGGTTTGTCTCAGTGCATCTTTTAGAAACCACTCCGAGTCCAGGGAACAGTCCTGGTCTGCCAGCTCTCTCCTGTATGAGTTAAACGCATCTCGTCAACAAGAGAGGGACACACTGACAGTCCTGGGAAAGCGGTAAATACTGTCTATATGTATCAGGTTCAGATAAAACAAAGTTAAGTTGCTTGGAGTGTGCCACTGTTTTAACTTTGACATTACAGGCTGGACAGAGACAGCATGAGACTGCTGTGTCTACACCTCAGGTTGGCGACGCTCAGAGCTCAGAGAGAAAAAACGTCATACACTGCTCTCCTGGCAGCCAGGCAATCCTGGGAGACATGGTAAGCCAACAAACACTAACAAAGATTAACATGTACTTAATATCGTCAGATTTCATTTTAGCTGAATACCGTCCGTGCCTCATCTGTTTGTTCAGGCCGCATGTTAATGGTCAGTGCAGGACGGAGCAGGCTGCTCTGTGGCTACAGGGAGAAGAACAACAACAAAATGAAGACTTGATCTCAGTATCGCCACAGCAGGTGCCGTAATGAACCAATTCTGATACATATGCAGTGTTGTGTGTCATAATATTGCTCTCAAATTCTAGATAATATATTGTTTTTTTAATGGCAAAGGTACACTATACACTGTAGTAGTATTACTGCAGTAGAACATAACATTTGTCCCACTCCCAGCACTCAGTGCTGCAGCTACTGGTGCTGAGTCAGGAGCAGGAAAGAAAGCACCTGGTCAGGTTGGTACATGGGATTTCCCAGGAGGATTTGCAAAGAGCAGCTTGCACAGTTCCTCCAAAGGAAGGTGAATCAATACTTTCTTTTTGCTGTGTTTGTCAAAATCCTTTTTCTTTTCTTTCTTTCTTCATTGTTATATTCCTTCCTTCTTGTTTCCTGAACAGACAGTAATGAGCAAGCTGCATTAAGACATGTGTGCGTAAAAAGGCTGACGCAAATCCACGCCAGCCTGCAGACACACGAGACCCAGGCTCCATTAGAGCAGCCCCACATGAGCAGTAAACCAGAAATGTGGTCCCACCACCAGCTGGAAGACTATGTCCTGCTCCTCTTGACCCATTTGCTGGAGCTTCAGGATGTCCAAGCATCTGAGTTGCTTCCACAGCTGATGGACATGGTGAGCCCAGACAATGACGACAGTCGATCCAAAGATTTCACAACATTGCATTTCTTAAATGAGACTGTTAAAATGATGTATCTGTCTATCAGAGTGGACAGCATCTCCAAGTTCTGCAAGCCAAGTATGTCTCTGAACTTCAAGCACAGAGCTACACCAACCTGCTCCAGATCCTGATGTCAGACGGCCCTTCACCTAATTCAGGCTCTAAACTCTCTCCTTGTCCAAACCTGACCGAGGAAATCACAATTCAGTCCTGCTGCACTGGACCAGTAGAACAACAAAACAGAAGCGATGGGCCAGTTGAAGCGCTGGCGTCCAATTCAGCCAGAGTCCAAGCTGCTAACGGAACCAACAAGGACGATGTCTGTACAGGTAGTTCAAACACAGCCAAACATCATGCTCTTAACAACTTTAAGATTCATATACTTGACATTCTGCGCAGGTTGTGGAGCTGTCATGGAAGAGCTGCCATACCTGGAGATCTTTTGTGTCTCGGATGCAACAAGTGACACTCATCAGAATATTGCTACACATAAAGGAACCCAACAGGATGAAGAGGGCAGCACAACAAGTGCCCAGAGCTACGAGAAACAGGGGTCATTGATCACCCTTGCCTGGAGCAAACCACCAGATGGTGACACTGACTATGATGTAGAGTCTGCAGATGGTTACACAGGAAAGAGCCTGGACAGTGAGAGCGGCGTGGAGACGCGGGTCCAATCCAGTGACATGAGCAGCACGGCTAGACAGACGCAGTGTGACGAGACGTCTGGAGAAAGCCAGGATGAAGAGGCCGGTTCCACAGTTCACCGTGATGCTCAGTCTGCAGACCAACAGTGCAGCACAGAGAGACAGGTGCTGTTACCCTGTGCATGTACAACAGATCGTAGGACTGCTGTTACACTGTATCATCTGTCTGATTTTTCACATTTATACTCTCATTAGTTGACCTTGGAAGACAGGTTAATGGTTGATCAACCACAAGCTGTGTCTGAAGGTGATCTACAAATGGATACCGTGCAGGCTGTAGGACCACATCCCTTGGTCGACCCTCCTGAGATCAAACCACAGACTGATGACATCTGCTCTGGACTAGGTAGCGAGACAACGGACGCTGGCAGGGTTGGAGTTGAGGTGGAAACGAGTTCCACTGCATTACAGTCAGAGCAGTGGAACCTGAGAGGACCTGATGCCATTAATGCTGAAGACCAGAAGTGCAATTCACAAATCAACGTACGTCTTTTTCTGACCCAGAGATCCCTTATAATGCACATGATGATATAGTTTTATTCAGCAGTTTTTGTTTTAAAGGCAGACTGTGAACTCGCAGAGAAGGGGGCACTGAGGGAATCCACTCTGATGGAGACAGAGCGAGTGAGAGAACCAGTATCAGCAATGGAGAGAGAAAGAACAATGCGCAACCTGGTGGACATGCAAAAAAAGGTCGAACAGAGACAGCAGAGAGACAGAGAGCGACAGCTGTTGAGGGTGAGAGAGAGTCAGACAGAGGGGCTATTTCTCTTGCAATGAACTTAATATTAATATATAAGTGGAAGACAGTCTGACAGTTATTGTCTTTTAGGTTCAGGAGCGCCTGTCAATCATCCAGAACAGAAAGGCAGAGGAAGATCTGCTCGGCCTGAAACACACAGACAGACTGAAGCACCTCACACAAGATCTACCACAGGTAACGACTTTAGGATATCTGAACCTTTATTTCTGATTAATATTACATAACCACCATTAAGCCTACGAATTGTTTTTTAGGAGGACAAAAACCAGCAGAAAAGCGTGGTCCGAGAGCGACTGGAGCAGCTGAGAAGAGAACGCTCTTATGTCATGCAGTCCAAACGAGACAGGTCAATGTCACCAGGTTTAAAGGTAACAAAAACCACTAAATCAATACTAACCATCATCCCGTCCCTTCCATTTTTTTTTATAATTTAGGAATACTGCAGGGTTTAAGGAACTCCTGGGTCCAGTAACACTCCACAGCAGAGAAACTGAAGATGGAACAGACTGAGATACGTCAGCTGCGTCAGTTCTGAACACAACTGTCTTCATTAAATATCCCAGTAAATGTGCAGTTTGCTAATGAAAATCCATGAAACGTTATCAGTCATGTAGTATTCTGATGTGTTCAAGTGCAATTCTCTACATAAGTGCACAAAAATGTTGAGAACACACATTGCACATAAAAAATATGACACCTCAACCAAACTTGTAGTGACTGTTTATTATACAGTTTAATTACCATCTTGACAAACATAAGCATCAACAGAAATGTCATTTATCAATGACTCCTTACTCGTGTACACATAACCCCCTCTGTGGCCTTACATACACATTGAGTCACAGAGGTGCATGTTAACAGTCTACAGAGGTTCTACTCTCCTTCCTGTGAACATAGCATTAATATGTTGGCAATGATGGCCATTACTCACTTGTGTAAGAAATGTGAATACAGGAAGGACACACGCTGTAGACTCTGGATGCACCTATGGACTAGGGCTGTATTTATTTACAGGTGTATGGGGGAATGGGAATATTGTAACATGTCAAATGACATTGGTTTGGCTAACAACTCTATGAGATATATATATATATAATGGAGGGTTTGGTGCGGGTCCAGTGGTTTTTCTGCAAGGGAATATGGTTCTTCTGATCATGGTGAGTAGAGGAAAAAAAAAATCTGTCTACATGAGAGATTCTCAGCAAATACACATTCAGTTTTTTTTCCTGTTTAATTGACCTTATATAGTTTCCAATCACACTGCAGTCCAACACAAAGCAGCAACACCGATCACACTAATAAGCCAGAACATTCCACAGCAGCTCGTACACAATGAGCCACCGCATTACGCACACACATATCAAGTAGACAAATATGTTCTCAACTCAAATGAAGAGAAAACAAGTCAGGTTCAAGTTCTGGGGTCTTGAACACACTAACATTCAAACCAACAAAGACGAAAAAGCTTAATTTCCAAACTAAGAAAACATGGTGCTATATTCAGGGTTTTATATTCTAGCAATGTGACAGCTGGGGACTAAATAGAACCAGCAAGCCCCATTTCCAAAATATGACATGTCATCGTAGAGGATGAGGTGGATTAAATGTGTGCAGTTCTCAGCAGACTTTCAGGGCTGCAATCAAATCTGCTCTTATGATAGCACGGCACTTTGACAGCAGTGACACACCGAAATTTCAAACGAGTGGTGTCAGATTTGTCTATTGTGTCTTGATCCTAGATCTACATGTGCAAGATCTTCGGCAAGAAGCAGCATGCGCTTGTGTGAGAGACTAAACTACACCTTATACAAGATAGTCAACAATATTTGCATTTTATACACTAGACTGGAGTTTCCCACAGTGAAAGGTAAAAGCCTAGAATGAAACAGGAAGGTCCAAGTCTAGCTCAGTCTGTGATCCCTTTGAGAATGAAACCACTTTCTTGCTGGAGATTTTGATGAGCACTGTCCATAGACACAAAAAGGTCATCGCACATCCAGCATTAACTGACTTACGGGCACCATGGAACTGGGGAAGGTGGATATAATTGTATGTATCTCTTTTTTTTTTTTTATGGGATCACGAAAGTAGAGAAATGTGCATGTGTGTGCGTCAAGTCTTTAATGGTATTAGCAATGAGACCCAAGGGATGTTAATGTTTTATGCTTGTGTATGCATGTCTTTATGTTAGAGTCTATTGGTGTGCACACTGCACCCCTGGGCCATGATGGCCCCCTTCTTCATCAGAACTATCATTGTAGGCCTCTCTCCTGGCTCCACCTCCTGACCCTTGACTCCTGTCAAAATCTGTCAGGTCAACTTCTTCTGCATCAGCTGTGATAACTGGATTCTCAGCACGAGCAGGCAGCAAGCACTCGAGGTCCTAGAAGAAATTCACTGATTTATAATTATGCACCATCACTGAGGTTAAAGCAGGATTTTAAGTATTTTAACTCACATTCAGTTTTTCAGGGCTAATCCAGTTGTTTTCAGGAAACTGGACGTCAAACTTGATGTAAAGGTCTCCCTTCTCAAATGGGTTTCTGTATTGAGGCATTCCCTCTCCCTTCACCATTCGAATACAGCCTGCCCCACACACAGAGACATCAACAAAAAGGTTTAAAGGCATGCAGGCCTCTAGCTCCTTTAGGCACAGACCTTGACAGAAGCTATCAGGAGTACAGACTGTACATGTCTTTTTGAATACTGAAATTTGTTTTAAAAACATTTACCATAAACAATGGGTATCTATAAATAATAAGATGACTTGTTAGCTGCAAAAATTGAAGGCTGAGAAAGTAAACGGAGTAACGACTGTGCCATGTCTCCCTGTGCAAACCAGGTTAAAGTTAATCAGGTATTCAGCAGTAAATACAGTGGCAAGAAAAAATATCTGACCCTTTGGAATTTTGCAGTTTTCTGCATTAATTTGTCATAAAATGTGATCTGATCTTTATCTAAGTCAACCATTACCAAATATGATGTGCCTAAAATAGTAAGAAAATTCAACCATCAACCATAAAAACCTCATAGTGCCAGTTTACCTGAAGTCTTAACGGAAATAGTTTGTAGGTGTGGACTAGAGCTACTTTGACTGACAAAAACCACTAACTTTTTAAGTTTGCTCCACACAAGAATAATGTGCTTATGTGAGCCATACCTCAAGAATTGTTGATTTACATAAAGCTGAAAAGGGTTACAAAGTGATGTCAAAGACTTCAGAAGTCACCAGTCTACAGTTAGACAAATAATCTACAAACGGAGACACTTTGAGACTGTGGCTGCACTACCAAAAAATGAGCGACCGTTAAAAATTACGCTAAGAGCACAATAAACACTCATCAATGAGGTAAAGAAACAACCCCGAATGACAGCCAAAGATTCGAAGGCATCATTGGAACTGGCTAACATTTTTGTTTATTTTGTCTACAGTACGTAAAACATTGAACTAGCAGGGTGTCTATGGCAGGACACAACGAAGGAAGCTGCTGCTTACTGAAAAGAACATTGCTGCACGCCTGATCTGAAAGATCAGATCATGTTTTATGACAAATTAATGCAGAAAACCATGAAATTCCAAAAGGTTCACATACTTTTTCTTGCTACTGTATAGAGGCAATAGTCTTCTTGACATCAAGACATTTCAAAAAAGGGAAAAATCAGTAAATGTAGTAGAGAGACATATTTACCTGGCTCAATAACTTTCCCAGGTGGGTATTTGACAAGCAACTGACGACCATCCAGGTGTGTGATAGTAATCTGAAACCCACAAAGAGCCTCAACCAGGCCAATACGTTGGACCATGTGAAGGTCACTGCCCTCCCGGCGGAATTCCTGAATTAGATAGAACATCACGAGTAATCACAAGTTTGTTGCTTACATTCATATAGAGTGTATCATCCTGTAGTAGTGAATGTTCATGTAAAATGCAATAGCGAATGCAGAATCCGTTCTTACAAAAGTTATTATATTATTAACCATAATAATAATAATAATAATAATAATAATAATAATAATAATAATCTTACCCATCATTATTAGAAGTTATTTAACTATTTGTGTTTCAAAGTAGGGCATGCAGGTGATTTACCTCATGTTCTTTCTCTTGCAGCACCAGAACTATGTCTCCTGGTTCGATGCCTGGTGCTTGGTCAGCTTCCCCAGAGAATGTGATCTTCTGCCCATGTTTCATGCCTTTGTCCACATGGACCTCCAGAAGCTTAGTCTCCTTGCACACCTTATGACCCTCACACTTTTTGCAGCGGTCCTTCTCATTTATCACTTCACCTAAAGACACATTACAGAGATTTAAGAAAAAGGGCTGGTTTGTTTGTGATCTGTGATTTTTCAGTATGTGGGTGTTTATGGACGTATTACCCTCTCCATTGCAGTCTGTACAGACTGACTGCATCTGTTGGACCATTCCAGGGGCCAGCTGTCTAATCATGATTCTCATACCTCGTCCTCTGCATGCCACACACTTCTGTACAGCTCCTGTCTTACCACCCTGACTACATGGCAAATAGTAAAGAGTCAGAATTATTATCAGAGCTTTTTATTTTTGTACAATGGGATTAATATAATTACAAGCCATCATCAGTCTGGGCTTAAAAACTGCATGCCACGCTGCTGTTTTCACTTGTTAAACAATCAAAGCTGACTCACCCATTGCAGGCACTACACAGCACATTCTTGCTGAGCTGCAGTTTGGTTGTTTTGCCATTGTAAAGGTCTTCAAGAGAAACTCTGTGACAAAAAAAGTTATGAAATGTGTCAGTTAATTGTTCTATATGAACCAATATTTTTATTTTTTGATTAAAGTAAAATACTTACTTCAGAGGATGTACCATATCTTCTCCTCTCCTCCTGCCTCCATTGCGTCCTCTGCCTTGTCCCCCCATGAATCCAAACAGCCCCCCACCAAAAATGTGAGAGAAGATGTCATCCATGCCAGGCCCTCCACCTCCTCCTTCCCGTAGACCCTGTTCTCCATAGCGATCATAAAGCTCCTTCTTTTCTGGGTTTGTCAGTACTTCATAAGCAAAACTTATCTCTTTAAACTGAAAAGAAAAAAAATAAAAATCAGAAAGCTCAGAACATAAAACAATGTTCAGTACAGCATTTGCTTTTGATGAGCCCCACTTATAAATGAAAAAGAAACATAAAAAGACAATGTAGTCTCCTGTATCATATTTTATCATCATCATCATCAGAGAAATCCAGTCACAGAGCAGTACAAGTCAAAAACTGATGTTTTCTCTGAGGAAATTCACTTGTTAATCCTCAAAGAATTAGACTGTGTGATTACAAATACAATGGTGACATCAGTCCTCTGTCCCATTTGTTGCGCCATTCAGCTGTTGCTGCCATAAATATTACATACTTTGGTGCATCATACCTTGTCTCCAGCATCAGGGTTCTTGTCAGGATGATACTCTTTGGCTAATTTGCGGTAGGCCTGTAATAATCAAAAAATAAATATGAACAATAGCCCATGAGCTCAGCTGTCAAATGTGGTAAATAGCTCTGCTAGCAAATCATAACCCTATTAACTGCTCTCAATAGCCCAGGGCTTGACTTCTGGGCCTGCTGTCAAAAACACCGGGACACAGGCAAGACCATCACTGCATCTGACATCTCTGACATCTCAGTCACTTATGTGTGACAAAGGCATCAACACAACTTCATCCGAAAGTCCACATTGTTCAAGGTTTTCTGCCATGATTTTCTAGTCGATTGTAAGTTCACTAACATTAGTTTAGACGTCGTTAAAAAAGGTTTAGAACACAAAACACAAAAAATGAGTCGCTACTATCACTGTTGCTGAATTTTAGTGTTAAAAACAACTGTGATAACATGAATATACTCCATCTTACTATCTGAATTCCTGTTTGGCAAGTGACGCAGTGGTGTCGATTCCAAACAATTCTGAACTAAATAATGTTACCTGGTGTCTGAATGGAGTTTGGAGTAGCTAACTTAGTGCACAGTTGCTAACTGTTACACGGCGGATAACACCGTTAGCGTTAGCTAGTTAACGTTTAACATTAACCCTTAAACGTTAAATACTGAAAGATTGCATAGCAAGCTTTCCTAACGTTACACCAAAGCCGTGAGCTCACATACGAATTTATTCTCAAGCCGTCAACCAGCGTTAGATGAACTGTGATAACATGAATGTACTCCAATGTTGAGCTATATTAGCTAATGGGTTCGATACTGCCGGTTCGGTGGTGACTATTTGCTGGAATGTATCGTGTAGTAACGTTAGCTGGCTTACTCGTGGTCGGCGGGATATTTTTGCTTTTGGGATTGCAAACTCCATCGTTCGGAATTAACCTATTCAGAATTTCTGCTAAAACGTGTTAATAGTTCATGAACACAACATGTGGCGTTAATATTTTTCAAACACGCCGTGCCGCGAACGAATTGTTATCTCGCTTAGCTAGCTTACCGGCTAGGCTAACAACCTCGTAAAAAGAAGCGGCGCATCTTAAGCTAGCGTTCAGTAAACTAGCTCGCGTTAGCTTGTTTCTAGGCCACATTTCACCGGTGACCTCTCTTCCTCTTTTTATTTTAATTCCTACTCGGACAAATTCCCTTTTGACTTCAGAAGTCCCATACCTTTTTAAGTTCGTTTTCAGAGGCAGATGGCGAAACTCCGAGGATGTCATATAGCTTGGTATCTGCAACGTTCGCCATGATGCTAACCGGCTACCACAGAAAGACCTTCTGTTAGACTCAGCTGAGAGAGGAGTCGGCAGGGACTGTCCGCGGGTTGCCAGATACTACGACACACATAAACATCTACTCGGAAACAGTTGCCAAAAACAGAACAAACGTGACCAAAAATAAATAAAATAGTTACAGCACGTATACATTCACGCAAAAAAAATCCTTATAATGATTTTAGTAAGCGGGTTGTTTTTTAAATTAAACAGTGCGTTCTGCAGTGACAGTATAATTCCTACACACTTTTCATACTGCTTACAAAAAGTACAAATGAACGTCTAAACCTCCTAGTAAAAAAATCAACAAATAGTAATAATATACATTTTGAATATAGAGGAACAGATATTGCTAAATGAATAATATGGGGTATATTGTGGGAGAGAGTCAGGGACCGTTCTAAAAATAATTTTCTGGGCTAGACTTGGTGTAAAATTTGTCTCTGGGCCGCATTTACTTTAAACATTTGCCTTATTTTTTCATATATCTGGTCATTTGAATGGCCAAGGAAATACATAAGGATATAGCAGCAATGAAAAGTAACTGGGATTTTGAGTATTTGCATTTAATGTGACTAAATAGTGATAGCCTCATATTTCAATTTATTTTCACACAAAGGTCATTCTGCATAATGTGATCTTTTACTTTTAATACTTTAAGAGCAATTTGTTGCCAGTACTCTTCTTTGGTTTACGAAGGGATTATTATTGCTGCATTTTTCAACAGTTGTTCGCCTGATGGTTATTTATGTGCAGCTGTAACGGGTGTAGAACTGACACAAATGATGGTCACGCTGATTGCTGTTTTCCTTTCCTTTATTTGCTCTGTAGAAAACAATAACACACATTGTTTTCTGACTTGTCCTGCACATCTGACCCCCTCAGCGATGCCTAGCGGCAGTGTGAGGGAAAGGGGGTCTTTCTCTCATAACATGCAATTACAACATACATTACAGAGGCTCTACAAAATAGTCAGAGCTCTATACCTTGCTGCAATATATACTTTACATAGTATATTAATAATCAAGAGCAGCTGATTACAAGAAAACTTTTTTTTTCTCTTTACATTTTACGAACCACAATAACAAATATTAACAATTCTCTTTACAATTACATGTAAACCATGAAAATACACTCTAAACTAAACCATTGCATGTGGTTGGATGACGGGATATAAATAACAGACATGAAAACTAAATGGAAAGAAACATACCTGTAGAAAACAATAACACACATTGTTTTCTGACTTGTCCTGCACATCTGACCCCTATATGTACAAAAATAAAGTTTTCAATGAGAATTCAATGAAAACGCTACACAGCTACTTTAACAAACCACATGGCGGCCTCCTGTTAAGCTAGTGGCGCTAAAGAGTAAAACAAAAACGGCTATAAAACTTATACTAGCGGTCAAAACTAAACGAAAATGGCTCAATATCATTGTAACATTAAAAGCAAAAGTTATACAGTTGAAACAACATAAATAACAACTTATGCTATATAAAAATTAGCATAATAGCGCCACCCGCGTTTCTACACACCACCTACCCTCAGCGATGCCTAGCGGCAGTGTGAGGGGAGGGGGAGGGGGACGAGACACGGAGACTCCAGAGGTACGGAAACTCAGGAGGAACATAAAAGGCGATGTGCAGCAATACAGATTCCCAAAAGGGACAAACAAAGTGCAAATAAAACCTGCTCAATAAGATAAAATTCACAAATAACAAATAAAATTTTCATAATAATAAATAAAATTCACAACATAATTAAAAATAATAATTCTAAAATAAAGTGACTTTTCTAATCTGTTACACCCGCCTCCACTGAATTTTATCAACCTTGAGCACCTACTACACAGTACATCCAGAAAAACAACAATCTCACAATCACAGTCCAAGGGTCATCAAACAAAACAAAACCCAACATCTCAGGTATCCCATAAGGATGAAGTGGCAAGAGGGCAGCGCTCATCCCTCAAGCCAGCTACTGGTAACAGGGTGCCTTGTACACCCCACAAGACCCTATCATACAGTGTAGTATAAGCCCGTGACAAATATACAAAACATGCAACAATGCACCATCACAAAATGTTCATAAAGCTATAGGGCAACGCCCTTCCAGGATCAGAAATTATCAAGGAGAGCCTGAAACACAGACTTGCAAACACCTTTAACACTAAACTTATCCTGAACAACGTCCTGTCTGGACATGGTCTGTATCAGACGATTAACAGGTTTGACCAGGCGGCCAAATCTTGATCTAACCTGTGCGTGCGTGCAAGAAGGGTGACCGTGCATGTGTGTGGTCTGATCAACAATGTGTAAGTCGTGCGTTGTGTCGTCTGTTTGTGTCATGTTGTCAAGCACAGGGTTCGACTGTTTTACATCAGCAACCATGTCAGTCACTGACTCAGAGTCACATGTCACAGATTGACCAGTCAAAAGTCCATCAGCTGGGACGGGGGATTCCTGGGGATCAGAGGAAACGCTGGTCCTGTCAGTAACATCCACCGTAGATAGACCTGGCACAGACAATTGTGTAACCCACTCAAACGTTCTCCTGTCAGCATCCACGGGATGACTTGAGTGGCCTACGCCATCTCCAAAGTGCACAGATGAGTTGATGTCACTCTCAGCATCAGGGCCATCACCACCCTCACTATCTACATTCCCTCTCTCAGGCTGGGTTCCCACAACCTCTCCGACATAGTCTGAGACCGGTGAACTTGCAACAGATGTGGATGAAGGCAGATTAGACATGTCAGAGGAATTCCCTAAAGGGAGGAAGTTGACCAGCATGAGCAGATTCCTGTGTACCACCTTCTCTCGACCAGAGACCGTGTCACATATGCGATATGTGTGCGTTACAGGATTCATGTCCATCACTGTGTAGACGGTTGATTCCCACTTGTCAGCAAGTTTCTTCTTGCCCCTTTCTGTCCGATTGGCTATGAGCACCCTGTCCCCGATTTGGATGTCAGATCCTTTCAACTTCCTGTTGTAGAGCTGGGTGTGTCTTGTTTGCTCTTTCACTGCATGTTCCTGGGCAATCACCATAGCCTCCTTCAGGTCAGTGGTGAGAGAATCCACATAGTTATCATAGCTCATCACAGTGGAATCATGAAGGACAGTGCGGAAAAGAATGTCAACAGGGAGACGAGGGGTTCGGCCAAACATGAGGTAAAAAGGGGGGTAGCCAGTTGTCTCATGGGCTGTACAGTTGTACATGAAGGTCAGAGTCTGCAGCCGTCGTGGCCAATCTGCTTTTGCCTCAGGGGGCAATGCTCGGATCATACCGCCCAGGGTCCGATTAAATCGTTCCACACTTCCGTTCCCCATAGGGTGATAGGGGGTAGTATGTGATTTCCTGACACCAGAAACTTTAAGGAGCTCACTTATCAGCTGACTCTCAAAGTTGGCACCTTGGTCACTGTGAACCCTCTCAGGGAATCCGAAAACACAGAAATATCGGTCCCAGAGAACTTTTGCCACCTGCTTAGCCGTCTGATCTTTACAGGGGAAAGCCTGAGCCATCTTAGTAAAATGATCTGTAATCACTAAGACATCAACGGACTTGTTCCTGCGATCTTCAGCCGACCAAAAGTCAATGCAGACCAATTCCAATGGCCTAGTTGTTGTTATAGCTTCCAGAGGGGCTCTCCCTTCAGGCTCAGCTGTTTTACTGACAACACACCGTTGACAATGGCGGACGTAATCCCTCACATCTCTTTCAATGTTTGGCCAAAAGAATCTCTGTCTTGTTAAGTTGAGTGTCCTAAACTGAGCTTGATGTCCAGCCTCATCATGGACACCTTTGAGGACCTCATCCTTGAGGGAGTCAGGAACAACATATTGGGAACGTTTGGCCTTGGTCTTTGGGTCTTTTGAGACTCTGTACAGCACGCCATTACTCACGGCAAGCTTATCCCAATGCTTCAAGAATCTTGTGACAGAAGCAGACTCTTTCGCTCGCTCTCTTCTAGAGGGTCTCCGCCGTCTCTCAACATAAAACAGGATACGGGAAAGAGTCTTGTCCTCTAACTGCTTGTCACGAAGGTCTCTTTCAGTGTACGCAGTCAGGGTGTTCAGTTGTGGTGGAAGCAACTGCGGCAGGTGCTGTAACGTCTGCACTGCCCTGGCCCTTGGACCTGCATCCCATCCAATATGTGACTGCAACAGGGCAGACACATCCTTGTCTTCTATGAACTGAACGCACTGGTGAAGTGGTTCGCATGGAGACAGTGCTTCACTACCTACTGAAATGGGTTTGGCATGACTGGTTGACCGGAAGGCATCTTGGACAGAGTTACTGGACATGCCCTTGATTTCAGCCAGCAGGCTTGCATAGGGCTCAGCAAGCAGTCTGTGACCAATACACTCCTTGACAAAAGGCACACGGCTCAAGGCATCAGCCACTGTGTTCTGGTGACCTGGGACATATCTGATGTCAAAGTCATAGCAAGCCAACTTGGCTACCCATCGTTGCTCACAACAGTCCAACTTTGGTTTTGTCAGAATATGAGTTAACGGATTGTTGTCAGTCCAAACTGTGAATTTATGACCTTTGAGCCAGTGACTAAACTTGTCACAGACCGACCATTTCAAAGCCAGAAACTCCAAACGGTGGGCTGGGTAGTTCTTTTGGGACTGAGTCAATGACTTACTGGCAAACGCAATGGGTCTAGCTCGCGCTTCACCTTCCTGAATCTGAGACAGCACGGCCCCTATGCCATCCAAAGAAGCATCAGTTGACAGCATAAAAGGACGACTGAAGTCAGGGTGGGCAAGGACCACAGTGCGGATCAGTGAAGCCTTAAGTGTTTCAAAGGCCTGCTCTTGTTGTGGTGTCCAGTCAGCTGCACACAGCTTCCGTCCAGACATTTTGTTTTTAAGACATGTCCTCTTCCTCTTTCCACCTTTCAACATCTCAAAGAGCGGCTTAGCAATGGCAGAGTATCCTGGTACAAAATGCTGATAGTAGTTTACCATGCCCAGAAAAGATCTTATACGCTTCTGTGATGGAGTCACACCATCAGCTTCCATAAGGTCAGCACATGTCATGTTTGCGATGTTCTCAACCTTAGCAGGGTCCGTCGAGACACCATTCTCATCAATTACGTGGCCGAGAAACTTCACAGACCTCCTGAGGAAGAAGCACTTTTTGGGTGCTAACTTGAGATTATGGCCACGCAACCTGTCAAACACCATCTGCAAGCGCAGCAAGGCTGTCTCTTCATCTGGAGCAAACACCAGCAGATCATCAAGATAGCAAAGCAAGCTAAGGTAGTTCTGGTCACCAAAAATGCTGGTCATCATCCGCATAAAACTGCCTGGGCTGTTGCACAGACCCTGAGGGAGACGGTTATATTCATACAGGCCCATAGGTGTTGTGAAGGCAGAGTACTTCCGATCTTCCTCGTGAAGTGGCATGTTGTAAAACCCCGATGTTAAGTCCATCGTGCTGAAAAGACTGTTTCCTCCCAATGCTGCTAGACAGTCCGCCTGGTGTGGGAGAGGATGAGCATCTTTCAAGGTTCTCTTGTTCAACCAACGAAAGTCTGTGCAAATACGGAGATCACCGTTTTTCTTCCACACAAGAACAAGTGGTGACGCGTACTCACTGGTTGATTTCCTGATTATCTCTTTGTCCTCCATTTCACTCAGCACTTGGCGCAGCTTCTGATACTGTCCAGGGGGCACGCGTCTGTAGGGGAGCCTGAAAGGTCGGTTGTCTGAGAGGTGGATGCGATGCACAAAACCTTTCGCCTCACCACAGTCGAGATGGTGGCGTGAAAAGATGTCCTCATACTGTAAAACCAGATCAGCCAACTTCTTCTTACAGTCCTCTGAAACCTCACACGACTCAATGTCGACGGTACTGAGCCCGGCCGATCTGAGTTTGCCTGCAGCAGAATGTACGTCACTAGACATCGTCACTGACTGTGAACAGCTGACCAGAAAATGATCTGGCTGAGCAACCTCGTCCATGTCCTCAATGGCTATGCAGGAGTAAACATCAGCCAGCTTTGCATTGCGGCGCAGTACCACAGGTCTGACAGATGTATTAATGAGCTTGAGGGGGACCCACCTATCACCCCACAGTGGAGTCACGATCCTTGCCACTAACACACCTCTAGGAGCTGAACGAGAAGATGTTGGCTCTGTCATAACTGTACTGCCCGGGGAGATGGCAGTGTTCTTTGGCAGCTTCCCCCAGACAAGATATTCTTGACCAGGCTCAAGGCAAGTAGCAGAGTTGCACCTGACTGTACCAATTTTATCTGGGATGGTTTCACCTCTCCAGGGGTTCAAACCTGCAAGCATAGACAGGAATTGCTCAGCTTCTGGGTCTGCGGGTGAGCAGGGGCTGGACACTGTTTTCCAATAAGACTCACACAGCTTAGACCGATGGAGGATGTGCTTGATAACATTGGTCCCCAATATCAGCTCGTCATGCTGACCTGAAACAACAAGTATGGGAACTGACATCTTACAGCCATACACTTCCATCTCCACTTCAAAAGCACATTTGGGCTTGACCCGAAGTCCACCACATCCAACAAGAACCACATTCACATCAGACTTGTTAAGGTCAGTAAGTAAACCAGCTTCTCTCAATTTCATCTCAGCCACCTCATTGACACTACAAGCCATGGATCCGCTATCCAACATGCCACCAACTTCCACTGTTCCACCAAACACAACGGGTGTGTAAAACAGGCTGTCACTGCTGCCAACCCTGTGAACATTCTGACAGACAATCAAATCTTTACAACATGAGTCTTTCGCAGAAGTGTAAACTGTCTCAGCATCGAGTGGAACATCTGTGCGGGAGTCTGAGTTGAGACCTGTACTGCCTCCCTCCAAATACAGGTCAGCTAGTTTTCCGAAGACTGTGGTTGAGAGGAGTTTATGCCTGGGCACGTCTGTCTAGTGTGGCCTGGGGCAAGACAGGTAAAACACAATCTGTCAGACATACAATGTGATATAGTACTGTGGCCAGCGTCATCACAGACCTTACAGACTGTCTCATTGGGGCGTCTTTCCCGACGTGAGCTTGGGAATCTCCTGGCACGGGTTGAATGACTGCCACGTTGCTGCATTTTATCCATCATCCCCTGAAAAATATCAACCATCCGGGTAAGGAGTTTCTCCTCCGACTGTTGAAGGTTTTGTGCCATGGCTGGAATGGAGGTGCAGCGCACAGTGTGGTCGGGCTCAGCCGGAACAGGGCAAGAGGCAGGGGTCAAATGATCTTGGCGGCAGGCTGGACGCTGCACTTGGGCCGGAGTACAAGCATGGCAATGTGTGGGCACCGGCGGGTCTGCTGGAGATAAGCTAGGCTGGTCAGTGGTGATGGTGGTAGTGTGATTCTTTAACTGTGCAGCCCCTGTGACTCTGCCACTAGCTCTCAGCTCTCTCTGATAATCATCAATACGAAGTTGAACATCACGGGACGTCCACTCATTAGTGGGCTTACATTTCAGTGTGTATGACAGGTCTGGATCAGGGCAATGTTTGACAAACATGAGTGCCACTTCATCAGCCATGTTCTCCGTCCGTTTACCTTGCCTCTGCAGGCCCTCCATGGCCAAGTCTGCTGCCTTATTCAGCCGTATCCAGTAGTCAACAGGATTTTCTTTGTGTCTGGGCAGGGTGGCATAAAAATCGGCAAGAGGGAGACATGAGGGAGCATCACTAAAATAGTGGAGAAGAACATCATAAACAATCTCAGGTGACTTTTTAACATCAAGACCTGAATCACTACGTAAGGCAATTCTCACAACATCTCTGGCTTTGCCAAGTAAGTGGCTCATAATCTCCTCTGCCTGGCCATCCACAGGGATCTCATGTTTTCTGAGATGAGATTTAGTCATGTCAATCCAGTCTTGCACAGAGTACTTGTCGGTGTTGTCACCTCTGAATGTCGGGAGTTCTCTGTCTGACTTAACATGGACTGTCACATGAGGAAGGTCTTGTCTAACAGTGTCACGGTATGTAGTCTGAGCAGTGGGGGTAGTGAGATTATCACCAGATGTGTTCATAACACCAGCCGACAATAACTTAGCAACAATAGATTCCCCAATCTGAGCACCTAACTGCCCTACCATGTCTGTGAGATGGTGGATGGCATCAGCATCACTTTCCGGGGTGGAAGTATAGACACTCCCTCTTCTGAACCCACGAACGGGGGTACAAGTTGGGCTATGGCTCATCCCACTATCTGTATTACCATCAGGTACTGACTTAGAATGACCCACATCCCTATTTTCAATGATATCACTTAACAACAAACCCCTTCCCTTAGACAGATGCGGATTAACGTACCTATCCATTATGCAGTAAATGCATCAGAAAACAGAACAGAAATAGGTTCAGAAAACACTACTTGCACTCGCTAAGGTAATAAAGAAAAAAAACACAAGTTCAAACCACATAGGAAAGATACACAGGACCACAGGATCTTGATGAGCAGATCAGGAAAGCAGCGCAGCATCCACGGTGTCCAGCATCAAGCTGAACCGAAGATCCAAGGAGTCACGGCACCAGTGTAACGGGTGTAGAACTGACACAAATGATGGTCACGCTGATTGCTGTTTTCCTTTCCTTTATTTGCTCTGTAGAAAACAATAACACACATTGTTTTCTGACTTGTCCTGCACATCTGACCCCCTCAGCGATGCCTAGCGGCAGTGTGAGGGAAAGGGGGTCTTTCTCTCATAACATGCAATTACAACATACATTACAGAGGCTCTACAAAATAGTCAGAGCTCTATACCTTGCTGCAATATATACTTTACATAGTATATTAATAATCAAGAGCAGCTGATTACAAGAAAACTTTTTTTTTCTCTTTACATTTTACGAACCACAATAACAAATATTAACAATTCTCTTTACAATTACATGTAAACCATGAAAATACACTCTAAACTAAACCATTGCATGTGGTTGGATGACGGGATATAAATAACAGACATGAAAACTAAATGGAAAGAAACATACCTGTAGAAAACAATAACACACATTGTTTTCTGACTTGTCCTGCACATCTGACCCCTATATGTACAAAAATAAAGTTTTCAATGAGAATTCAATGAAAACGCTACACAGCTACTTTAACAAACCACATGGCGGCCTCCTGTTAAGCTAGTGGCGCTAAAGAGTAAAACAAAAACGGCTATAAAACTTATACTAGCGGTCAAAACTAAACGAAAATGGCTCAATATCATTGTAACATTAAAAGCAAAAGTTATACAGTTGAAACAACATAAATAACAACTTATGCTATATAAAAATTAGCATAATAGCGCCACCCGCGTTTCTACACACCACTTACCCTCAGCGATGCCTAGCGGCAGTGTGAGGGGAGGGGGAGGGGGACGAGACACGGAGACTCCAGAGGTACGGAAACTCAGGATGAACATAAAAGGCGATGTGCAGCAATACAGATTCCCAAAAGGGACAAACAAAGTGCAAATAAAACCTGCTCAATAAGATAAAATTCACAAATAACAAATAAAATTTTCATAATAATAAATAAAATTCACAACATAATTAAAAATAATAATTCTAAAATAAAGTGACTTTTCTAATCTGTTACACAGCTACATTGTAAAATAATAAATGTGAAAATGTGACTGTATTTAATGAGCTATTTTAGGGGGTCCCTTTGTCCTAGTAGCAAATGTGGCATATCTGGTTATCTTTTGTTCATGTGGCATACTTAAATATTCAACATGTAGATTATCCCCGGGCTTCTGCGCAAACATTCAAATCAGGAAGAGAAGGACAGTCCCTAAACGTTTGCCTCAGTGAGATGCTTATGGAGACAAGTAGCGTTAGTTAATTATGTTTTTATCAATTTAGTATCTTGTTGCAATCTTTTCTACAATGTAAAAAGATAAGTAAAAAAGCATTGAGCTAGTTTACTTGTTAATATGGACGAGTGTTTTGTTGTGTGTAAGAATAAGATAGGTGAATAGGAACTCTTTACTTCATGCTTTGTGACCCCTGACAGAAAATACATGTTGTCTAATGTTAAAACAGTTGTTGACAGGCGAATTTGATTTATTTATTTATTTATTTGCCTGAAGCGTAGTTCGCACAGTGACAACACAGTCCCTCACCAGGCCGACGACAGTGTAAATGACATTGCAACTGGGAAAGGGTAGGATCTCCAAGCTAACATCGCAGACGTGAGGAGCCAGCTATGGGCCTGTGGGTGACCTGACAGCCAAAAGTTGCCATTCCGCTTTTTAGATGACGACCGATAAAACGACAGATTAAAGGTAATGGTCTTTTTTTTGTGTGTGTGTGTGTGTGTGTGTGCGAGAAAATGTGCAACGTTAACGCAACTAGCGTTAAATCCGGTGCGAGCTGAGTCGCTGTCAAGTGGTCGGACGACGGTGACGAGTGAGGACGACATGGTCCAAGCGAACCTAGCTGCACAGCCCCGATGAATAAACCTGTGTTAGCGTTAAACTAGTTAAACACCGTTTACCACCGGTACCGTTGGAAAACAGTCGGGTAGCGTTAGCAGCGCTAGCGGGCTGCTTTACCATCTGCATGCAAGGTAAGTGAAAAGCAGCGTCGGTGAGCGGTGAAGCTGCACCGACACAGGTCGGTAACCAGAGATAAGCTAACTTAACGTGAAGTTAGGTTAGCAGCAGGGATAGGGGAGCTAATCTGAATTCACTGTAATATGGCGGTTAACGTGTTATAACTATCATTTCATTAGCTAACGGTAACCGTAAGCTGCTGGCCTGAGGACGCCAGAAGGCCTGTTCAAAACATATCCACGGGTGTGATTGTGTATTAAATGTAAAATCCGTGTGTAACAACAGAAGAGGAAAGGATGGATTCACGAAGTAGGTCGTGTGAGCTCTAAAACACCTGTTTGTTTAGCCTCAACATGGTCATTGAAGGGTACACTAGGGAAGCATCATGGTTATGCAATCGATTTTAATGGTGTTTAGCTACATAAGTGAGTTATGTTCAAGCGTCTTTTTTACACAGATAAAGGGATAAATAGCCACTTGTTTTAGTGTGTGACTTTCGACTGCGTTATCCGAGATCATATCTATGTTCATGCATGGCCTTGTCCACAGTTTACACAGTCACATGCTGCATCAGTGGCTTGCTCAACATCGAGATCAGCTGTTTTTATCTACTGGATCATGCACTGAATGATTGACAGGTTTATTAAGATGCATTATTTACTGTATGTGTGGGCTGATGTGATTCTGGGGATGTAAGGAGAGGATTTCTCCATTGGAGTGATTATCTGCTTCGTATGGGGCTCAGCTGTCATCACCACCACAACCAGTTTCAAGTTTGCACTTTGTAGCAACACAGATAGCAACTAATGCAAGATCCAGTAGTCCTCTCTCAACTCACAACTGTCTTTCTGCGTTATATTTGTTTTGGTTTTTCCAACATCACCATCCAGCAGTTATCTGCAGCTGTCTGTATCTGGATGTGTGAGGCCATTGTCAAAGCAAGCTGGCTAATGTCAATACACACATGTGCAGCACTAACTCAATTAGCTACTGATGCACTGCTTCCTGGTCTTTCCAGAGAGAAGTGCAAGCCTAATCACTGCACTCGTTCTGGTTCCAAGCAAGCCAAAGCAAATTTGCCTGTAAATGACTCAGTAACATTTGTTGTTTCTTGTTTCTCTTTTCTCATTACCAGGCGAATGCACTCTTCCCCTGAGTTAGAGTGAGTGAAGTAGGTGTGTTTGTGTTTTCAGTGTATCCAAGCCAGGCAATGTCAAAAAAGCAAAAGGCTGTTTAACATGATCTGACAGAGGGCACTACTCCTTGTCCAAACGTAAGAGCACACATGCAGCATATAGCGTCACAACGTGAATCGTTCTGCACTCAGTTAACACATTTGAACTGTTATTGATGATAATTATATGCTATGAAGTCACGATACTGACTGATATTCCACATCCTCTTTTGGTCAGCAGATAAGTGTATGAGCCAGTGACGTCAGCCATGTTTTGGAAGTTTGACTTACACACATCTTCCCATCTGGAGGCTCTACTTGACAAGGAAGATGTCACGCTCTCTGAGCTCATGGAAGAAGAAGATGTGCTGCAGGAGTGCAAGGCTCAAAACAGGAGGTCTGCTCTTTGTTAGCTTTGGCGTGTTAGCGGCACACCAATATAATTACATTTGGCTTTCCGCTAAGTGCTGCTTTTGCTAACTGGTTCTTCTTTTCTCATCAATATGGATTTGTAGACTTCTGCTGTTCTTGTGCCAGGATCAGTGCATGCAGGAGCTGGTCCGTATGATCACTACAGAGCCCCCTGCTGGTGTAGAGGAGACTAAGCGTTTCAAGTAGGTGCTGTTGCCTAGAATATGCTGATGTAGTACACTGCATTTACAAGTGTTTTTGCTGGTGCTGCACTACATCATATCTAATACCTGCCATTTCATAGTAGAGCTAAGTGTGTACAGCATAGGTGGTGTCAGAGTTGTGAACTATTTCTTCATCCAGCATTATAACAAACTGATAAAGCATTTCAAATGACAAACTACTTACTTGACTAGGAAGTAAGCACAGTTGTGTTTCAGAGTTGTTTAATTAAACACAGTAAATGTACGAAGGTAGAAGATGAGATATTGATTTTGTTTCCGCTCCGTTTTACTGCCAGGTGTGTTCTCTTCATTTATTACAGGTATCCAAATATAGCTTGTGAGCTGTTGACATCTGATGTGGGAGTAATCAATGATAAACTTGGTAATGAAGAGCCTCTGCTGGAAACTCTGTATGCCTTCCTGGAGCAGCCGACCCCACTAAACCCCCTCCTGGCATCTTTCTTTAGCAAGACAATCGGGAACCTTATCACACGGAAGACTGAACAGGTAACACGTACACACTCAAACAGCTAAATCAAAGGGTATACTCTGAGCAGGTGATGGCTAAATTTTTGTGTTGTTTTTTTAATTAACAGTCAGAAGAGTGCTTGCAACAGGATAATGGAAAATACTGTTTTCTCACTATATGGTTTATTTAACTTGAAATGCCAACATGGAGATATTGCAGCACACAATGCAGCCCATAAGCACCAGGCTTTACCCCAAGAATGTCAAGGTCACTTGGCCTGTCCTTCTGAGCAGCTTGCTGCTCCTCAAAGCTTTGATATTCAAAATGGATATTGATGATGTGTACCAATTTTGGTGAAACTCGGACAATCTGTAACATCAAACCATAGAGATATTTTAATCTTTGCATTCAAAGTTTCTCTGATTAAATTGCTGCTGTGGCTCTCACAAGATTTTCAGCAAGGCAACTCGGAGGACACCTATCTTACCACAGGCAGCTACTTGATACACCTGCTGGTAATGAATTGATTGACACTTATTGTTGGTGACATGTTTAAAGACTCAACCCTGAAGTTAAATGACTATTGCACACTGAAGTAGGGGTAGCTGAAATGTCTGTGTTGTGCATAGAAACTAAGCATTCTGGTTAATTTGTACTTGCATGTGCTCAGGCTTTGAAATATCTGCCTTTGTAACTTGTTCTGTCATCCCAGTATGTTGGAAGTGAGTGGAATTTAATTTTGTGCCGCTCAGCGCATTGACAATATATTTTGAAAACCCTCAATGGCAGCACGTCCTTCCAGAACAATATCCCACACACAAAGGCTGATTTTATTTCTATCTAGGAAATCATCTCAAAGACAACTCTTGACAGAGGGGGCGGGTAGCTCTTATTAGTCTGAACTTTTTTGTCAAGGTGTTTCCTGTTTTGTTTAGGTGATTAGTTTCTTGCGACACAAGGAGGGGTTTCTATCCTTGGTCCTCAAACACATTGATACATCAGCCATGATGGATGTGCTCCTAAGACTCATCAGCTGTGTTGAGCCACCCCCTCTTCGACTTGAGACACTTACTGTAAGAGACTTGATGGACTCAAATTCCTACATTTAGAGATTACACACTGATATTCCGCGCAGTTATGTGATATTTTCTCAACAGTGGCTGAATGACGAGAAGCTGGCCCAAAGGCTCATAGAGCTCATTCACCCAGAGCGAGATGAAGAGGTAGAAAGGCATTTCAGTCATTTTACATTTTTATTATAAAATAAACTATCACTAGCACTAGAGTAGTGATAGCTTAAGCTCTTGAATGACATTTTCCAAGACTGAATGCCCATGTGTATACTTTCTTTTTCTCCCTCACAGAGGCAGTCCAATGCATCTCAGACTTTGTGCGACATCATTCGTCTGAGCAGAGACCAGGCCAATCAGCTCCAAGAGATTTCACAGGCTGACCCTTTGCTGACTGTGCTGGAGTCGTAAGTCAAGTAGATTCACGCGCGCGCACACACACGCACACACACTAGAACAGTGAGACAATGACTCACTCCATTGTTTTTCAACAGACAGGAGTGTGTGGAACAGTTGCTGCAGAACATGTTCTCAGGAGAGAGGACTGAGAGTTGTATCGTCAATGGGATTCAAGTTCTTCTCACATTATTGGAAATCAGGAGACCTGTGTGAGTGAGCCACTTAATAAACTTTGTATAAATAGTTAAATTGGTTGTTGTTTAATGATGATTTCGTTTAATCACTGGCCTCTCGAATTGTCTCTAGGAGAAATTATTACCATTTATGAAACATTCATCCCATTACTTCTCTGCTTTGACATGCATTTGATCTGTGCTCGTGACAGGGTGGATGGTGTGATGGATGCTCAGGGATTTGAGAGAAGCTACACTGTTAACAGCAGCATTTTGTTGGCCATCCAACCACACCTGGTACACTTTCATCAGCTACTTCTGGAGCCACCCAAGGTACACGAACAAAGACCTTTGCAACTTTTTTATTATTTTTTGTTTATTTATTATTTATTAATTGTTAAATGAGATTCAGAGCTTTAATTGGATTGAAACAGAAACTTAGAAGTGTACAAGTTCATTCACTATCACAATCTTTGTCCAGGGCCAAGATTTAATGTGTGTTAAGCCTCTTTCTTCAGTAGTTGCTTGTCTGCCATGTAGACTGATATCTTCACGTTACATTAGTTCCACCATTATAAAAATAATACTTAAGCCACTCACTTTAGTTTTCTGTCTATGCACTTTTAGGAAACATGTTTGTATGTGTTGTGTATGTTTAGAAAAACCCTATGCTGACTACTCTGGGTGTGCTAGAGGAACCACTGGGGAACACACGTCTGCATGTAGCCAGACTAGTTGCCTCGCTACTGTATACCAGCTCTGCTAGTCATGCGGTCGTAGCACAGGAACTCTGTAGACTCAGTACAATGGACCTGCTTCTGGTGAGTTGAAAGAACACGTGCATTTTGGCAATATCAAAGTAAAATTGTCCAAATTGCTAAACATCTCCTTTGCAAATGTTTGGCTTTTCCAGGATTTGTTTTTCAAATACACATGGAACAACTTCCTGCACCTCCAAGTGGAGCTTTGTGTTGCTGCCATCCTCCGGCCCTGTGCCCATGAAATGAGACTTCAGCCTGGTTTGGTATCCCAGGACAAATTTAAGCCTCTCCAGGATGCATCACAAGCACAAGAACAGACTATCACTGAGACCCCAACTTCTGAACCTTCGGTCACCTCTGAAAACTCAGCTCACAACTTAATGGTGACTCATGTAGGTGACTCTGCTTGTGTTTGAATCAAGTGTCACTGGAGCTACTAGATAGTCCACTGTGGTGGCTCTTTCTGTATTATTTGATTTGTACTGTCTTTGTTTTTCCCAAAGTTGTTTCAGCACTGCCACCTTGTCCAGAGGATTCTAGAGGCTTGGGAAGACAATGATAAAATACAGTAAGATGCGCTGAAATAATAGTATGATGGCGAGAGGTGTAAACTGGTGGGTTTTACAAAAGTGTGGTATTTCTGTGTTCAGGTCAGAAGGGGGCATGAGAAGAGGATACATGGGACATCTTACCAGGATTGCCAACACTGTTGTCCACAATCTGGAAAAGGGCCCAGTTCACACACAAATTAGTAGCCTCATCACAGGTGTGTGTGGACATGTGATAACAGAGTATCCATAACAATAAAAGTGAGATAATTTCGAAACTTTTGTAATATTGGTTTCTAAATGCGGTTGCCGCTGTGTTTTTGAATGTAGAGCTGCCAGAGGACTACAGAGGGCGCTGGGAAACCTTTGTGGACCAGACACTGTCAGAGACAAACAGGAAGAACACAATAGACCTGGTAAACGCACAAATACAAATTGAAATGTATAAATGTTAACGGTAACACTTTGAAATGTTGCTTATGTGGTGTTTTCACACCCTGTTCAGGTTGGCACTGGAAACCCGCGCCCATCCTCAGAGGATGATATGGAAAGCCCTTTCCCTAAAGAACTAACACTACAGCAGGTAAACACACATAAGCAGACGTGCGCACACACACACACAGAGAAACAAATACTGAACGTGTATATAAGAAACGTATTAGATATATGTGTGTTACATGTGTGTTTTAGGCCTTTTCAGACTACCAGATCCAGCAGATGACGGCAAACTTTGTGGATCAGTTTGGCTTCAATGATGAGGAGTTTACTGACCACGATGACAGCATTGGGTAAATTAAATTATATTTCTCTTCATGTGTCAGTGCTGTGCTTCCATTTTGTGTTGATGGAGCAATTTCTGCTGTCTTGCAGGGCGACATTTGATCGGATTGCAGAGATAAATATCAACATTGATGCAGGCCAGGACAGTGTGAGTGTATTTACGCTCTTCATACAAGTTTATTATATATTTCAGGTTTAAGGTTCATTCTTCATCTTGGCATTTGTTATGTAGTATTATGAATATTTATGTTCATGTAATGGTAAAGATTTTAGGCACATTTAAGGTGTCCATCTGTTTTTTGCAGGCTAACACAGCTGTGTTTGAGGCCTGCTCCAAGGAGAGGATTCAGCCCTTTGATGACGATGAAGAGGATATCTGGGAAGAGAAAGAGATTAACTATGCAACACAAACCAAGTCCCGGAACAGGTAGACAAACCTCAGCAAATACAGAGGCTGTCCGCATTATATTTTTGAATGATATATTTTAGCACTATGCATCATGACATTTCATAATGGAGGTGAACTAATTGTTCTTCTTGCTGAAACTTTTTTTACATTTATTTTTTAACTTTTTCAAGGTTTGGTGGATCACGGTCCTCCCAGAGCCCCACAGCAAGCAAGGCCTGTGATAGGACAGCAACTTCTAGCGCTGAGGCCCCTGACGGAGTACCTGACTCAGACTCAGAGGAAGAAGAGCCCAAAGAAGACATGGATCCTTTCTCAAACCAGGGCCAGACAGAGTCTACAAAGAGTAAGATGTGTTAAAGTATAATGTATAGTTGTTATTGGTCTGTACATCAGGGCTAAAACAGGTTTTGAGTTATTGACACACGTAGAATGTTTATGGTGTGTTCATATCCAGGCACTGGCTGGATTGCAGATTTTGGAGAGGTGAACTCAAAGGCTCCAGCGGCAGGAGTGGGTTTTGCTGCCTGGGCCACTCCAGTCTCACAGCCAGCTACCACACAGGCAGAGGAGAAAGGGTGGGCCAAGTTCACAGACTTCCAACCTTTCTGTTGGTGAGTCTGGGTGAGGTCTTAAGTATTGTTGATTTAACCGGACAGACATAGTGAGAAAAAAATGTACCCTTAAATGCCAGTAACTGTGTAATAGTGCATTGGAAGGTTGTTTTAAACTGTGCTACACATTTACAGTTCTGAAACAGGCCCCAGATGCAGCTCTCCTGTGGACTCGGAGCTCAGTGGATCAGAGAACACCAAACCAAACCAGAACCGTAAGTTGCTGCAGCATACAGTTATGAAAATAGTCAGCATTCATTCACACAGTAAGCACAATTTAAATAATCAACATCGTAGATCAGATATGTGCTCTCTTTCACACTCTGCAGCATGTGTCTGGAGTGTGTGCGTGGCAAGAAAAGCTCCGCTGGTGGCATCAGACAGCTCTTCCTCCAGCAGCTCAGACAGTGACGAGGAAGAAAACAAGACAGAGTCCACATCTTCCAGTGAGACAGTCACCACGGAGACCATCTCCACTGGTGCTGGAAAGGAGACAATCCGGCTCACAGTGGATGCCAAAAATGAGAGGGCTGTCTTTACAAGGTATGTATGCTCACACACAAATGAAGGTGACTGTCCTGATTGGTGTGATGTGCCCTGCCCTCTCATTGTGCTGTTTTTATTGAACTCTATTTTCCCTTTCCCCACCAAACGTATTCTCCCCCACGCACAATTGTCCTTCCACCTTCTGTGTTTTTCTTCTGATATCGTCCTCCTCCTGTCTCTTCCCTCCTTTCTCATCTTCTCTCTCTTGACTCCAGAGTATTCAGACCAGCAGTGAGACGGTATGTTGTACTTGAGGTCTTTCACTCTGGAGTGTGGAATGTTTTCCTGAAGTTGTTTGAAGGATCAGATCAGTGTGCCATATGTTTTTGTTTGCTTGTTGCATTTACAGGATGTGGAGTAACAACATTTTCTGCTATTCAAGCCAAGGTGCATTCATAAAAGAGGGACCTCTGTCCCTAGGCTAGGCCAGAATTCTTAACACAAGTCTTTTTCTCAAACATAAGTTAGTTATGTCCGGCGGTATTTCAGAAATCATATGGTGGTCTGTTACTTGGAAGTTACACAAAATAATCAGAGTAAATTATGACTACTGGTCATATGATAAACATGATTCCTATCTGTCATAACGTTAACAAGTCCCAAACTGATATTTGTGTTTTGTTTTTTTCAGAGTACCCACACTACTAACAGTATTTCAGATAGCATGCTATGAACAAAACATGCTACCAACTCAACTTATCAACATTCTAACAAATCAATTCATTAGCAAGTTACTAACAACTGGTGCATCCACAAGCATGTTACAGTTAAAAAAATATTCTAGTTTGGATTTTCAGAGTAACTATCTTAGCGCAAACGTAAGCAACTTTGCGCCCAATTCACTTTGATTTTGGTAAGTCACAGCCTGCTCAATATGACATCTGTTGCCAGTACCAACATAAACAGGGGATTTTCAGGTTGTTATGCACAGCATGGGCATGGTGTTACCAGTGTGGACTGAGCTGGAAGCACACAACTTTGTTGAAATGTAGCCAGTAGTAGCATCTGCTCTGATGATCACCTAGCTATCATTTTTTGTTTTTTTTTCAGTGAAGCAGATAAGGTTGCAGCAGAGGGGCTGTCCAACAGAGACAAAGGGAAAGGCAATGAGAAAGACGGTGAAAAAGAAGCCTGTCCCAGCCCGACTGCTGCCAGTTCACCTAACCAGTCAGCTGCTGGCGCACAGTAAGTGAGTCTTTGTATCATTTAAAAACTGTTAGATTTTTCCTTGTTACTTTGCATGAATGCTTCCTATATCCCCTTTACTCTACACACACATAGCCATTGTTAATGTTATTAGTTAAACCTGAGCTTTTCCTGCAATGACAAAATATATCAGCCATATGAACACTGAGGTATGAAACTTCAGCAATGATCTTTGTCAATTGTTGCACATTTGTATGTTTGACAACTAAACTAAACTAATGCATATCAGCAGTTAAAATATTGTTTTTTTGACAGCTGATGCCCATGCTAATCTTTAGAGAACAGAGAGGTCGATGATTATGTTCGATTTATGATGCTGTAGTGTATATACGTTATTGGGATTTTCTTCAATGTACATGGTAATAATGTTAATTTTCTTAACCACCTAATTGTTGCTGCGTCTTTTAGCGGCGTTTCTACATTGAAGAATTAAAGGGTCAGTTAGGGAAAATCACCTAAGTACCGCCATAGTGTCACCCATAGAGTGGAATATTCTTCATACTTGCCTTTCTAAAAATCCCCATACTTGAGTCTACTTCACCAACTCGGATACAAAGGGAGATCATGCGGTAATTTTTACTCAGAAAAGAAGAGATGTTTTATGTAAAGCTCTTCAAGTATAAGTTTAAAGTGCTTATACAGATATAAATTATAGTTATACTATTTCCATTCACCTCCAGTGGTATCCACCTCCATCTAAATTCCTGTCTTCTTCTTCTTTTTTATTTTTTTACCTTACAGAGAGATGCAGCGCTCTGCTAATGGACCAGCCTAACAACACGGTACAGGCGCACACCCACAAGCTTTTGTCCATTCATCACAAAGCCATGCCACCTTTGCTTTCTGTTAGCAGCCTTCCAGTGATCTCTTTTGTGTCTAAAGAATGGGAGAACCCCTTTTTATGAGGTGAAACAGCCCTTAATAGTATGAATGTTGGATACCACAAATCTAGACATGGTACTATTGATATCTATCCTGCACCTCCATAACATAATTACAACTGAACTGCTTCAAAGAGGATTGTGAGGTTTTTTTATAGAACATTTCATCATGCCACACCTCCCAAAAGCCAAATTGTGTTTTATATGAACTAAGATGTAATTTTCCCCTTGAACTTGGGAAAGTAAAAGAGCTGTTGTGATGAGCAGAGGTGACGATGAGAGATGAGGAACTGTAATCTCAAGAGAACACATCAGTCTGAAATATGACCATGCTTGCTCCGTGGACATGAATGCATTTTTCTAGCAGAGCATTTGTCTGTTTATACTTTCAGTAAAGAAAAAGGAATTCAAATAATCAGCCAAGATGCTTGCAAGGCTAGTTGTCATTTTGTCTTTAGCATTTCAGTGTACATGCTGGGCAGATATTTTATTAGTGCAAATTAGTGTGAGTGATGATAATTTGGCTTCTCTTAGTCATTTCTCAATCCAATTAAGACTTTTCTGATCACGTGGAACACCAACACTGTTTTTTGTTTGTTTGTTTTTTTAATTTAGAGACCCCAAACTCACAGGAGTATTGTGTCAATTCCCCTCCAAAGCCCTGACAGATTTGTGTAGTTTAGAGGTGTGTGTGCTCTTGTATCTATGTGTGTGTGTTTGAGCTCTGTCTAATATACAGAGTGCATTCTCAGGTCAAAGAAGAGGTATGCAGATACAAAGAAAGCACACCTGTGTAACGCGCACACACACACATACACAAACAATAGCATACACACATGTACACACAACCATACCTACACAGACATGCAAAAATACACCGTGATGTGCACATATCACTAATTCATCTACCCGCAGAGCTGTTTAAATGTAATATTGTGAAATTTGAACCTGTATTAGGTTGTGGCTATTCTTGGTAATATGTAAACGTAATATAAATGTAAACAGTATATAAAAACATTATATCTATTTTTGGAATAAATCCACTGTATGGAAAGGCGGTTGTTTTGCAGGTTGCGATGTGTGCATTGTATGCGTGTTGTAATGTTGAAATGAGGCAATAATGATGTCTGTGTTTCGGTTAATATCCCAGCATCAGTTCCTGTTTCTCTGCTACATGCGTCCTATATGAGTGTGTGTGTAAGGGCCTTATGTCTTCCGTATTATTTACTTAAAGGATAACTGCTGCTTAGTACAACTTGGGACTTAGAGTATAACTAAATAATCACTTATTGAAAACAACCAGATTTGCCAGAATTATGCGTCGGTTACAGTTTAAATTCATATACTGCTATAATTTTTTACCCTTAATCATATCATTTTTCTGAACATATAATAACATTATTGTGTAATGAAAGACTATTATTAACTGGAGCTGAACAAATGTCTTGATTAATCCAATAATCAATTGTATCATAAATATTAAGGAGCTATTTTGATAATTAAGCGTTAAGGCAAAAATGCCAAACATTGCCTAATTTAATCTTTTCTGTTAGTAGCAATAGTTCAGGTTTGAGAAACGTTTAGGGTGAGGCAGTCAGTTGTGATGGTTAGGGTTAGGGTAAGGTAGTACATGTGATAAATGAAAAATTGAAACACGGTACATTAGCATGGCCTATTTGACAGTAGGGGGATAGGGAATGCATTATGTCAATGAGTGTCCTCATACTGACTGCCGTACAATAATGTGTGTATGTGAAAGAAAAACATGAGTCGCTAACATAAAAAAAAAAAAAAACAGCCTCTACTACAGGTCAAAAACGCTACAGGGAACCTTTCATCAATAATCATGACTTTAAATTTTCATGCTTTATTTAAAATGGTCTCTGTAATCTTAGTGATCTCTCATATCATCATACTCCATAATAATAATTAATATTTTAAATATAATCTTATCATAACCAGTGGGAATCAAAGCCAAAGCTGGAGAAACGTGACCCACGTTGCAAATAAACCAGAATTATCCTTTAAGTCTGCGTGTGCCAGACAGTCTTGCTTCACTTTATATTCCTCCTCGTCTCTCTCTTTCTCAGGGCAGGGGTTGATTTTAATTGCATATATGCCTACAGAATAATTTACATAGATTGTTGTGTTTATTTAAAAGCACTTTTTTTCAAGAAGCACTTTTGGTTTGTATTTGGTGGTGCCAGCTGCCACCACATTGTTCCCTACTTAATGAGGTGGTAATGTTTGACTTGAATGAGTGACTCATGTAGATACTTTAGATATAGTTTTTCTTCAATGCTTTTTTGCCAAAGTGTGTCTTCCCACGAGTCTACAACTGGGTGTCACATCTGTGAAGTGGCCTCCTTTCTTGCAATGGTCTTACAGGTCTAGTTTTACCTATAGCAGTCATTGTTCGATCCCTCTTTTTTGTTTCTTAAGTGGTGTGATTGAATTATTAGCAGCAGGGAGAGGGTGCCACACGTCAACGAAAGAAAGATTGAAGATTTGCTTTGATCTCTTCTGCGTGTTGATCTGTTTGAAGACAGTTTTAAGTCAGGGTTAGACAAGAAAAAACAGGGCTGTACAGGGTCAGAATTAGTCATTCAGCCTTTCACCAAATCTAAGCACTGCGTCTGACCCTTCCCTTTGTGTTTTGGTTTATGCGTGAGTGTCTCCTTCACCTTGAGAGTCTGGGGCGTATATGCAGTCTAGCTACAGGTATGGTGTAATGTTATGCATAATGGCATGAGGTAAACTCCAGTCATCTTTAAGTGCCATTAGGTTTGCATATTAGCCTCATTCACCTCATTGGGTATATGCTGTAGTAACCAGTGTGTGCTCAAAACTTCATTTGAGAGACAGTGGGTGTTATTGTATCCCATTGTATGTGGCTTACACTGAGGCCATTTTAAAAGTTAAAACCTTTATTGCATAAAGTGTGTGTGTGTGTGTGTGTGTGTGTGTGTGTGTTTGTATGGCTATCATTGTGAAGACCAGCCACACATTTTTAACCACTGGACTGAGGACATTTTTACAAAGTGATGACATTTTAGCCTGTACTCACAATGAAAAGAGTGTTTAAAGGGTAATTTCGGGGTTAAGACTAGGTTTTAGGGTTAGGGTTATATTTGGGTTTTGGTTAGGGTTAGGGTAAGGGAGTACACGTGCATATAGCATATTGAAACAGAGTAGATTAGCATGGCCTACATAAAGGTAGAGGCTAGGGAATGCATTATGTCAATTAGTGTCCTCACACTGACCGCCATACAAAAGTGTGTGTGTGTGTGTGTGTGTGTACACAAATGAAAGGGGAGTGATGTGAAAGACAGAAGTGTCGCAAAATGCCTTTTTTGTAAAGTGGACTGATGCTGGTGTTGGTTTTGTTTGTTTCTTTTCTTTAGAGAGTAATGTGTCTGTTATTTGTTGTCAAATTAGCTTGTACATTCAGATATGAACCTAATAAATATGTCACATCAAGGATGAATCTCGAGTCTCCGTTTGTCACTTTGCATGCACGACACAACAAACACACCGAGGACTGAGAAGGCAAGGATTTGCAGAGTACGTTGCTGCTCTGTCTTCACACTTGCAGTCAGTGCTAAGCTATTTCTCCAAGCACAAACATTAACTTGACTGTCACATTGGTCGTACTGTGCTGCAGGCAGAGGTGAAATGAGTTCATTTAACAGTGGAGGACAAAAGCTGATGACTCCTGTCCTCGTTCTTACGCTTCTTGTATTCTCAACGCTTCTCCAGATTGGAGTTCTATGTATATATCTTTTCCCATTGGGGTGTGTGTTGTCATTCCTTGGCTCCTATGCACAACAAATGTCAACACATTCCTCTACAGTTTCCAGACACCAAACACACCTGCTGCTTCCCAAGCCCCTCTTGTGACCCCCTCTCCTTACGTTTGTGCCTCTTTTCCCCGTTTCGTCCCACTTCAGCAGAAGAATGCCACCTTTACTTTGTCATCTGCACCTGCCTGCACGTCTCTGTAGAGCGTGCATACATGTGGAGAAGCAAGTTTGTATGCAGTGGGTAGGAAGGGGAGGAAGGCGGAGTTGTTTTTGCAATTTAATGGGCTGTAGAGAAACCTGACTGTCCACTTGGAGCTGTGAGAGGAGGAGCCTGTGGGGTGTGACTCCAGACAAAGGAGACATATACACACTGACACTGGATCACTGGAGCAAAAGGAGAAGCAGACAGCTGAGGAGCTTCATTTTCCACACAGCAGACAATCCACAACTCCTCCACTACTTTTTTTTTTTTTTCTGTTTGGCATTACTTTGGGCAGGGTGGGGGCGGCGAAAGAAAGGGATCGTATGCGTTTGTCAGCTGTATGGATCCCTTTCTGAGCAGAGGAGTGTTTATGTGGGAGCAGCAGTTACTATTTGCAGCCAGTAGTGTGCAGAAGTTCGTGGGTTAGTGCAGTATGTTTGGGATGGAAAAGTGGGGCTGCCACAAAAAACAGCTCTGCTCTTAGCTTTACGCCATGGGGGGTTGCCATAGTTACCCCTCAGCTACGAAAGCAGACGGCAAGACTCTTCAGCCTTCAGACATCAGCAGTGACAAACTGTAAGTTGTGCTTTTTACGTGTTTTTGACTCGCACTCATATTACAGTCTTCTGTGGGGCTTAGGTTTGGTCTTTTGCATTTACTTTTCCGTCTTTATGTCCTTTTTAAAAGGACGTACAAGAAAGTGAAAAGGTAAAATGTAGTTATAGCTATGGATTGAGTGGACGAAATATGACTTGAAAGCTGTCTGCACATGGTTTACTGAGGAATGTTCTTCAGATAAGTGTGCGTGCGTGCGTGCGTGTGTGTGTTACATTTTTGTCTGATGGCATCAGTGAACGTGGATTCCTCCAACAGTGAGAACACATGTTGGGAAGACTTTTGAACGAAGAGGGAAAACCTCTTTGGGAAAATGTGTGTTGTTTTTTTTTTTCACTGCAGTCACTATGCAAATGTTTACTTTAGTATGACTCTTTGAGAGCAAGCTGACTGTGGCTTATTTCACCCTCAGGGCGTAGGTAAAGGTAAACAGATGGTCAAGAGCATGGGAGCGGGGTCAGGGAGGAATGTGTTGACACAAAAACACAACATTACAAGTAGCTCCGGGTTGGTTGTTTTTTTGTGCTCTGACAACTGGTAGCCAAGAGGCGATGATGGAGTTAGTGCCATGGAGCTGGAACAGAACAGGATGTCAACAAAAGAAGTTCCTGTCGACATTACAGGAGTCATGTCATGCATAGAACTTGCACTTCTGCACGTTTTGCACAGCTAATGTTTACATTGTGCCTGTTCCTCCTCCTCGTCCGCTTCTTCTGACCTTTACTTTGGACAAAGACCTGTTGTTTAGACCGTTAAACTACGTCTCCCAGCCCAGTCCTCGCACACAAATCTACAACAGGGGGAGTGAAAAACCCCACAGAGAGCACAGTGTTTCCCTTATCGTAGTAGGCAAGGTCACACCGAGAAAACTCTCAGCTGTTGTGTGTGTGTGTGTGTGTGTGTGTGTGTGTAGACATTCACAAGCTGAGTGTGGCAGCTGTCTGACCACCCTACACTTTGAAATATTCACTTCAATCCAAGGCACCATCTTAAAAACTATTCTATGTTCCAAACACACATTAGACAGTCGTAGTACTTTCATTATCGGCTGTTTATCAGTCACCTGGCGGCCTCCCTGTTTTGCATGCAGTCAAATCATGCTGCTAAGTTTGACTTTCCTTTACACGTTGGCAAACATCATTAGTTTGCTCTACTTATCACTATGGTTAAGTTCCCAAACTGCCAGTCACGTGCTACTGATTAAAACACACTAGCTTAGCTTATTAGTAAGTACAATATACAATATAAAGCAGACCTCAGTACTCAGTTCTGATCCTGCAGAACATTAATAGATCTTTCAGATATTTGCTTTCGAGCACTGACCACAGCAGCAGTGAGCTTCATTAACAGTAATTACTCTGGCTCAGAACTGACTGCCTTCATTACATGAACTGCTGGTTTATTGGACATTCAAGTTTGCAGCTACAGCAGTGTTTGTATGTCTATGTGTGTATGTGTGTGCGCACACTAGACAGCAAGAAAGATGAGAGCGCCCCAAAGACTGTAAAACGGTGTTATCTACCGACTGCAGCAGGAGTAATTCATCCGCTGACCTATCGATCTCTTTTACACGGCAATATTTTCCGTCTTTCTGTCTTTTTTTCTATCTGTCCCTGCTTCGTTAACTCTGCACTGTCCTCCCAAGGGGAATTAATAACAATAATCTGGAGGAGCGTCCCTATCTACAGCAGCAGTATGTGTGCCAGCACATCACACAGACAGACATGTTTGCCCTCACAGCGCTGCCGCCTGGCGTTGATAAGGCCGAGTGGCTTGCCAGCAACAGTGAGTAGACCCCCTGCAAATACAGCAAAAGCCTGAATGTTTTTTTTTTACTTATTTTCTTCTGCTTTTTATCTTGTCAACAAACAAGGTGTAATTTTCCTTTCTGATTTCTTTCAGCGGTGGCATTTTTCAAGCACATAAACCTGTTCTCCAGTGCTTTGTGCGAGTTCTGCACTCCCAGCACCTGCCCGACTGCCTGTGGACCAGGCAACACGTATGTCACTGAGCGCTGCATAGCACATACTTAAAGGGCCAGATCAGAGAAATTAGTAGGAAGACACATAGTTTCTCACTTTCTCCTAGTAGCAGCTGTCATTTTATTTGCTAAATTCATTCACGGGACTTCCACAGTAAACAATATTTAAAAAAACTATTGGCAGAGTGGGCTGTGGGTTATCCCGAGTAACCAGGATGTTATTTCTGGAAAGGCAAATTGCTATAGAAAATGCCCTTCACCTCCTTTGTTAAGAACATGGCAGTAGAAGTTTAGAAGTGAGGTGAAAACGTCAAGGAGCACTGCTGTCAGAATGACTAATGACTCATTTTATTCGTTGTGCGTCAAATAAAGAAAAAAGGTTAACTATTAAGGTGAACGATGTTAAATAGTAACTAGCTGTGTGTTGGTGTCGTTAGGGTTTATTTTTGGACCGACGACCACGGCAGGAAGCTGAAGTGCTCTGCTCCACTTTACTTTGACTATGCCATGTCATACATTCAGGACCTGCTGACTGACGAGGCTGTGTTCCCCACAAAAGCAGGTAAACTTCATTTATATCACCTACGCTGCATTATTCCACGTCACGTTCAGGTCTTAGTGTTGAGCTGGTGTCTTGTTGCTTCTTTCCCAGGTTCCATGTTTCCGACAGGGTTTGTCTTTTTGGTCCAGAAGGTGTTTTTGCTGTTGTTCAGGACTCTGGCTCACATTTACTGGTCTCACTACAGAGAAACACTCGCTCTGGGCCTGCATCCGCACCTCAACACACTCTTCACACACCTCACACTCTTCAGCAGGCAGCACGCTCTGCTGGAGCCAGAAGAAACCGAGCCGCTGCAGGACCTCATCACTGCTCTGGGACAGCACGGCTGAGCCTAAAGTCAAACGTACACATTTTAATCACACACGTATTTACTTGTTTTAGCTTTATTATAAAGCTACGGTGGCTCTGTGCACACTTGTGCAAACTTAAACTTTCTTCAGAGTTCTAACAGTGATGAAAGTACTGTTTTTGAACAGTATTCGGGAACATGAAAGAGTCTGTTTTGCTTTATCAGACCAAAGCATCTGCCTCCTGTACATAGTTGTCATCAGTTATTGGGATACCACAATAAATTGCATGTTGGTATTTTAATGTAACAGTGCATTATTATGTTTCGATAAGGTCAACATTTTCATGGTTATTCATGTCTTCCTTGGAGACTTTTACACATTAATAAAAACATATTTAAGAGTTCTCTAGTTTCTTTTCCTACAAGATATAAACTGACCCAGACAATTCAGGTAATATGAGCCAAATGTGCCATTAGCAAAAACCCTCGACGGGATTGTGCTGACACAAATGGGATTATTGCTGTGGCTGCATCCCGTATTGAACACCACAGCCTCTCTCTGCACCTTTATGTATGATTCTCTGCAATTTTCTGTATTTGATTGTTTTTAAATCATATGCAGTGTGTGGCGGATTATATAAAAAGTTTGGAGAATTGTTGAACAACTGTAGGAAATTAAATTTGCAATTATTTTCTTTTTCCATTTATCTTCGTTTACTTTGTCCAGTATCCTTGAATTATGGTATTTGCTTTCATCTTGGTCCTAAGTAACAGCTGCTGCTGCTGTAATATCAACGTGTCTCCAGGTCTGTGATTTTGATGGCAGCACCACCTGATGCTGCACCTTTATTCAGTGTTTGTTTTGTTGGATGCAGCATATTACCAATGTAATAAAACAGTGGGCTCCATGATTTATGGGAGAGGGATCACATCTGGATGAGATGAGGGGTGAAGGACAGCTATCTAAATATTTCAGGTCAATATATCTAAGAGCTACAAGTTTTATACTATTTACCTCACAGATTATAACCTAGTTTGGACTAGAAAATACAACAGGTGCCGTAGTAAACCAAAAGATGTAATTTAATCAGTTCTACCAGAAGACACCTTTGTATGCACAGTGACAATACTGCAGGCAGTTTGACAAGAGATACATGTTACTGTTGTCTGCTTAGCATCAAAAGGTCAAAGCAAACGGATACTGAGACGTATAAAGTCATATTTTCAGTTTCACTATGAGCAGACCAGCATAAAAACGTGTACGGTATGTATGTATAAATATGTGGCCCGTGTGCAGTAGATACTGTACACACATAGTAGTTCCTGTTTGACTGGAGGAAAGTAGATGCAAATATAAACCTTTTAAACACTGCAGTAGCAAAGGTGTATCATAGTTTGCTTTAGACTAAAATGCTTATTGGGATAAAAAGGAAAGATTTTATCCAAGATTTAATGATTGCAGTTTTATAGGGAAGAGTATCTATGGGCATGCAGTCCCATCTTTTGCCACACAGGGGCATCAAAGTACCACCCCACTAAAGATGTCTGAAACTGCTGTAGAAACATTTTACATTCAAGAGCTGAAGATATAGGTAAACAGTGAGAGACAAGAGTTGCTAGTTCAGGCTCTTTATTTGATATATAAATCAACCATATCAAAACACAGTAGTGTGTGTTCACTGTAGTGAGGGCTAAGCCCCCCCATAGGATGAAATCCTTGAACTGCCCCTTGCTTATAATGATGTTTTATTACTTTAGGAAGGTTTTACACAACTTTCAAGAAATTACAGTCTTCAACGAAACTACATCACCTGAAAAAACAAAAAGCTGCTTGTCTGGCCCTTTGTTCATTATAATAAAAAAAAATGTCCTTCAAAGTAAAGTATGAAGAACATCTATATTAATTCTATATCCAAAAGATGGAACCTCTTAAAAGATCATCATCACAATGAAAAGAGAGATCAATATCAAAGGTTTATGGGAGATGAAGTGTTTGTGTTGACAAGCTGAGTAATGTTAAGATTATACTTACAGAGGGGGAACATGGGCAGATGTCTTGATTTAATCTCAGACCAAGGTGTCCAGCAGACAGAAAAGATGGATGACTGAAACCGAAACTCAGCCTTTCCAGCGAGCGCCAAAGCATCTTTGTCTGTTGGGAGATCAGAGGGAGAGGGGATCAGTGTGTGGATAGCCCAGGCACACACACAGAGGTTAAGTCTACGGATAGATACGAGATGTGTTAATGCACATGTTGGACTGAGTGGAGGCTCACAGTGTTGGAAACACGAGCTTGCAGGGTAATACTACGAACTGCTGAGTCACACACACTCGCTGCTTTAATTAAGGCCTGAAGCCTCCGCATACAGAGCATTCTTTAATCAGGTTCAGACTTGGAGCTTCTCATCTGTGTCCTCCTTCACAAAAAAAGAAAAGTATAGCTGTTATACAAGAAAAATGAGGAGAACAGGTTCACTGCGACAACGCTGAACCAGGCTACTCACTCCAAACCTTCTTATTTAGACTCATATAAATCACAGGACACCATGAAATAGTAGCTGATCTGTACCTGGTTACACAACTATATTAATCTAGTACACGCACACACACACACACACTTTGATGTCTAATAAGAGGCCTTGCTCCATATCAAAAAGTATGTGACATGATCCAGAGGTCTGGTTTCAGATTTAGTTTCCACCATTTTCGATGGTGCAAATGCAATTCACATCTAAAAATACAGTTAGATAAGCAGTTTGAAGGTCTGTCTTGCAAAAAAAAAAAAAAGTTAATCTACTTGATTAACTAGAGAAAGCTGGTTAAATGCAGTTAATACTATATGGTGCAAGAAAATCTTTTGCGTGTGAATCCATGTGCGTCACCAGAATGCCCAGTGGTGATGGGTTGATTTTCGTTTTATTGAGAATAAATCTCGAGTTTAGTTGTAAAGAGAAATGTCAGGTTTTGCTGGTCATACAAGCGTCACAAAAACTGTTCGTCCCCAGAAAAAGAAGATGGGCACGAAGGCCTAAATGTGAGAAACACGAGAAAACGTGAATTTGCTCAGTATTTTGATGTAACCTCTAAGATCAAGGACACTCTGGACACAAATGGAGGTTGACTCCAGTAAAAAAAGAAACTCAATCCAATAATAAAAACTATCAGGACACCTATAAGGTCACCATGAGCTCACATAAAAACACATTTGAACAAATCCTATGAGCGAGGTGAAATGTTGTCCCCAGCTTTCATTAAGTTGAGGGGTTCATGAGGGGTCACTGTGTTGAGTGGGACAGACAATTAGCCTTCCTCCCTCCTTCCTCCTCCTCCTCCTCTTCCTCCTCCTTCAATCAGGCTTTATAAATGAGAAAGCTCCAGTCGCCCCTGATTCGATCCCCAAACAGCTTCTGAGTTGTCGCCTTGTGTTTTTTCTTTCTCCCCCGCGGATTTTATTCTATTCAAAGTGAGAAGAGGATGCGACGCAGACACCGAGGATGCTGCCAGCGTCAAACTACACGGGACCATTAACTCGTTAGAAATAAGTCAAAACTTGCAACAGGATTTTTTTTTTTTTTATCCCACGCTGCCTTAAAACAAAATCCCATTTAGAATAAATTGTTCCTCTGACACCCGCCGCTCTCCGGACAGTGCGTCTTCCGTGCGCCGCCATGTGTGCGCTCCTGCCGGCCTGGCTGTGCCTGCTGCTGCTGCTGCTGCTGCCTCTGGAGGTCCAGCCCCGGGCTCTCACCCTGCGGAGCCTCACTCACACACACAGGTACCACTGTACTCACTGAGCAGGACCAGTCTGAATCTGAAGCGTGCGTGTTTAAGGTGGAAAGTGGTTTTTGTTTAAGGTGGGATGTTGATTAACTTGGAACTCGGGCGCATTTTGATGTTGGTGAATTTACTGGTAGTTTAATTGGCTAATTGTTTCAGTAATCAATCACTGTGTGAGTACGTTTGGAATCAATCAGCTGATCAAGTGTTAAACATTAATGGTCTGCAGCTTCTCTTGTGGCAGACATTAATGTGAGAAAACCTCCAACAGCAGAATGAGGTAATTCCTCTCAGCAGCAGGAGGTGAGACAGAGGTGAAGGTGATTTAGTGGGATTTGGGACAAGGATACATGTGCATACCAAGGGGCCTAGCAGCAAATAAGTCACACACTGTGCTACAACAACACAAACACTAATACCTGAATGAACCAGACACCATCAGGTTATTTTTCAGTAGCCTCTGTTGTGGTCGAACAAGAACTTTTACTGTATTATTTGGTGTTTTATGTGTGAGAGAGAGATTAGGGTCTTATATAATAGGGATTTTTTATAAAACTTAAGTTTTAATAAAACTTTAATCCCTTATTACTTAGAATTAGCCCATAGTTCAGCTGCTAATTAGATTCTTTAATATATTGACTTGGAACAATAACAACCTTATCCCACTTATCTCTGAATGTATTTATACACTAGTAAAAAATCCTATTACTTCTCGTTTTTGCTTCTCTTTGTTCACATTGACTATTTTGCATTTATTCTCATAAAAAAAAAACAGCTTTCATGAAGGTTTTAGAACAAAGCATCCATTAAAAATCAAGGGAAAATGAAAAAGAAAAAAGAAAGAGAGAAAATAATGAGTAAACCCAACGGGGACAAAACGTTTTTTTTTGTGCAAAAGCAGTTTTGAGAAGTTACGACAGAAAAGTGCGTGTGTGTGTGTGTGTGTGTGTGTTCGGGTCCTCGGTGAAGAACCCCATGCTGTGCTCTAACTTGGGAGGAATGTTGGAGAAGCTCCTTTTACACTCAGACTCTCAGGACTACCATACAATACACACTCCTACACAGGAGAGGGTGACAGTGAAAGAGAGAGGTCGTCACAGGAAGCAGGAAACAAGAGCGTTCACCTCCACTCTTGCTGTTACGAGTAAAACGAACCCCCTGTAATAGCTAAAATTCGTAGAACAGCAAGAAGGCTGCATGTACTGTAAGGATGTGAATGCTGGAACACAGAGTAAAAAGTGACATAAGTAAACATCGACCCACTGGGCAAATAAGGCTGACCTAGAGTAGACAACATCATCACATGATCTTCTTCAGCAGATGCAGTGTACTCATGGAAAACTCAGATAGGATGGCTGTGGGATATGTTCCACAACTGAAGAGCAGCTATAATTAAGCCCTTAGAAATCCACTGTAACCGGCCTGCCCAACAGCAAAAGACACAGACAAAGCACAATATTTCATTAAAATGGCTTTGTCACGGGTATATACTGTACAGACCCAGATGACCTGTGTGGTTTATTACCTGGAGACTGTTAAAGCACTTCAGATGCAGAGATGCAGAACCGAGGCACCTCCAGGTTGTTTCAATCATGTACATGTGTGTTCATGTAAAGCAGGAGCGTGATAAAGTGCACCTACTGTAATTGTGTACAGCATACACAGTAAGAGCCTGTATGTTTGTGCATGTTTTTAGCATTGGTAATTGACAATGTCAATTGCACGTGAGTGCACAGTACGGCCCTGCCAGCCAACATCACGCCAGTTTGTGTGTGCATGTGTGACCGTGACTTACTGTCCAGACCTGCCACAATTCAGCATCCATGAAAACAGGTCAAGGCTAATAGAGCTGGACAATCTCAAGAGCTGCCAGTATCCACGTAACATAACACAGAACAGTAAGTTGATCAGTGAGTGGGTTAGTGAATAAATTAATGAATTAATAAGCGTGTGTTGGCAGTGAGACCCAGTGGGTCCAGCCAGTAGATTGAATCGGAATACCAGTGAGGATTAGTTACAGGATAAAGATCATATGGTATTGTGGCCCACATTTCATAGCAAACAAACATTAGATTAGATTAGATTTGATTAGATTAGATTAGATTAGATTAGATTAGATTAGATAGATGGATAGATGGATAGATGGATGGATAGATAGATAGATAGATACATGATTTTTAACTTCTCCCTTCCCAAACTGACCCGCTCTTCCTGGCACTTAAACTCTTGAACGTCTGAGAGCAAGCAGTAATAATTGAAAGAGAATAAAGGTATTGTGACAGTATGAGAAAAAAAAAGTGAGGCTAGACAGCAGGAAGGCGAGAAACAAAGTACTTAAAACACACTCAAAACAAGTAGTAATAGGAGCAGGTAGTGGAGCAGCCACTTACCACCGAACACATTGTGTCCTGTGGTTGTCGCTCTCCTCCTCTCCCCTCCTGTTTCCCCTGATGTCAGATTTGTCAGTCAGATTCTGTTGTTCATCAACTGGAAATATAATTTTTTTTATCTTCAATTTACTTTTAGGGATGAGTTGGATGACAGTATCAGTATCTGGATGTTGACTCATTCAGTTTAAACTGCTTTAGTTTAGTTTGGCCATAGTGTCTGTTTTGATCATTTCTCTCCTCTCATTTCATTTTAAGATCATAGCTGCTTTAAATCAAGAAAATTTTTTTTAAAACTACATAAAACGTCAGAGTTGTGCTGCTTATCCAGAGCCAGGTTGTGGTAGCAGGTTCAGTAAGGTAAACCCAGAGCTCCCTCTCTCCAGTCACATTCCTGGGGAATCCCGAGATATATAAGCAGCCCGGGGTCTCCTCCCAGTTGGACGTGCTTGGAAAGCTAACAGAGGAAGGTTCCCAGGTGGTATCCACTCAAGTGGCTCCTTTCAATGTAAAGGAGCAGTGTCTTTAGTCCAGCTCCTTTTTGGATGTCTTACCCCAACTCTAAGGCTGAGCCCAGATCTTATGACCATAGGTGAGAGCTGGAACGGAGACTGACCGCTAAATTGAAAGCTTTGCATCTTGGCTCCAGTCAACTCCAAAAACACCTGATTTCAACCATTGTGTTGTTTCCAGCTTGTAGTGCACACACACCTCATTTCATCAGACGTTGACACCACGCAGCACCACCACCATCTTTCTGTAGATTTACAGTTAAGTCTACAGTTACAGAGATGGAGTGGCTGGATAACTGAGCTAAAGAAGTGGAGTTACACCTGTTCACGACCCTCTGTCTATCTCCCTTTCTAGGTTCCCTTCTCATCTTCTCCTTCAATGGAGACCACAGACTGAGTCCAGTGGACATTCCTGCAGAACAAGCCTGACTTCCTGTCAGGCATTTCATCTTCTTGTAGCGATCCAGTTTCTCACTGTGCATGACTGCCCAGCATCATATGTGTGTGTTAGGACTGCTTTTGCATTGTTTAAACATTTCTCCCCTCTTCTCTGTTTCTCTGTCTCTCAGGTTGAATTTACCCAGAGCCTCACAATATTCAAAGTCTTCTTACGCCACCGTCACGCCTACTGTATCTGATCTCTCTGTTGCTGCTGACAACTACATCACACAGGGAGACGGACAAATCATCTGGAGGGCCCTGCTGCACAAAGAACCCCCGCCAAGGTTGACGGACCCATTGTTTGACCAAAGCAACAGTGTGTTCGAGGAAGCGCCAGTCTGGCAGCGTGGGTCACGGGGTCGTCGTCATGCCAACAGTGGTGGCAACAAGGGCCACAGCCAACTGATGAGGGTGGGGTGTGTCCTGGGCACCTGTCAGGTTCAGAACCTCAGCCATCGTCTTTATCAGCTGATTGGACAGAGTGGGAGGGAAAATTCCTCCCCCATGAACCCTCGCAGTCCTCACAGTTACGGTTAGAGACCACACCTCAAATGTTTAAGGTAAAATTAGGGCCAGAAATAAGGGTTTGATGCCAGTCGTTAAAAAATAATTCTGGTTTATTACAACTTGGGTCTAAGACTTTGTAGTTTTGACTTGATCCTCTTAGATAATAAAAATTATAAGTAAATAGCTGCGATGTAGGAATGTGGTCTTCTAAAAAGAAGACTGGTGAAGAAACCCAGTAGTGATACAGATGTTAAACAAACCCAGGACAGCAAGTTTGGGGGAATAAAGGGAAATATCCACCACAGTTTGCAGGAAATATGCCAGGTGGGAGTCATGTAACACCAGTAGGCTACAGGCTCCTGGTGAACTTTCAACCTTGATACCAGGTAATCATAAAGACTGTTAGTGGTGACACTGTCCCTAAAATGTGAATGTGGTCGCTCAGAATAATTAATTTATAGAGAATCATCACTTAATCAGACTTAATTACAGAAACACAAATTCAAATGAATAATAACTATTTAAAAACAAAGTTTATCAAAGTCAGTGACATGTCCGTCTCTTTCTGAAGTTGTAAAGTGGCAAAAAAAAATTATAATAGCAAAGTTGTTACTTTAGGTGTGCTTTAAGTGAGCATGCTAAGACCTGGTTGTGAAATCGCCCCACAGTTTACAGCCCAACCTCATGGTTCAACCTCTTCAACTCTTCAGGTGTGCTCACTTTTGGTTTTACTTCCAAATAAAGTGTTTAAAATAATTGGGCTCATTTCTTGGCTTGTTTGAATACATAATGTTATTTAATATTAAAATAAGTTGTAATAAACTAGAATTGAGTCCACAGCGTTATCAGCCAGTACCACCAGTTTACTCCAGTGGAACTAGAGTTCTAGGTGTTTTTCCCATTTGTACAATAACAGTTTTAACACTTTGTGTGTGAAGGAGTAGAACTGTGAACCATAGAAGCTCCTGTCACACTGGTGTACCCGTCCTGTTTAAGTCAGTGCTGACAGAAAGCAACAACAACCAGCAGTCACACCTTGTTGACCTTTCACCCAAGTTGACACAATCAGGAAGAATAACCATTAACCTTAGCCCATAAACTGTCTGCACACTTCTTAACAGTGAACCGGAGAGATGATGACTATACTTCTATACTGTAGGATGCTTTCTACTAGTGAACTGTAAATCTAACATGTATTATTCACATTTGTTCCTCTATAAAGTCAGTTTTTGAGTCTGGGTTTAATCATTTGTAAGGTATCCAAATTAAGCATCACAATGAATGTTGTGTGAATGTACTGTTATTAAAAACGTAAACATCTTTTGCATTTCTCTCTGCAGCGTGACTCCATTCTCATTTAGTTGCTCTAATAGGTCAAATGTTAATAGGAATCAACAGAAGCACTTTATACTTCTTTATATTTGGTATGACTTGAATTTTAAAAAGGCGCTATTTAACTTTAAGACCATTGTGCTGTAAATATCCCACTTTACTAAACCTTCATGTTCATGTAAGAGCTCCTTCACAGTGCAGCCATCTGCAATGCTTTCATCTAATACTTTATTTTTACAATAGTGTTGTGTAATAAAACTCATAACTTCACATTTCTGTGTGACATTTTGTGTCTTCTACTCAGAGCATTCTTCATTCTTGTCTAACTCTCGTGGCTACATTACAGACATGATCCAAATACCAACAATTCTCAGGTGTGTTATGCTATTTGTATCCTAGAGCCTCAAACAGAGACTTCTTTCAAACTCTACACACCTTTTTTTTTTTTTTTTTTTAGCTGAGTGTCTTTAATCTCAAATGAACCTGACTCAAGTGACATCACTTGTCACGCTCCTCGATCTAAAGCTAAAATAGGTTTTATAAACGGCGCACACGGTGTAATACGGTGTGCAGTTGTGTGCACAGAACCTGTGAACAGACTTTGATGTGGAAAATTTAAGTTAAATATGTGGTGGTTTGTTGTCCTTCTAACTTATCTGCAATGACCCAATAACTTTGGAATTTTAGGGAGGCTTTTAAGGTGGCCAATCAGATTTCCATGTCGGACCAAGCTCCACCCCGCCGAACTTAAGCAAAACTAAAATTCCTAGAAAGTTTGGAAGCTTTTCTATCATTTCTCAATCATATTTTGTCAGGGGTGTGAACACAAAAGTGGCGTCCAGGAGCTTAAATGGAGCGTAAATAGCTGTTCGTGTTTTTGTGTGTTATCCAACAGTATTTACTGGAACGGACAAACAGCAAAGTGACGCAAAGCGCTCAGCCCCTTCAGATATTTGTGTCTGTCTGTGTATCCAGGCACTGACCTCTCTAGAGGCAACGGTATGGCTGTGCGCCAGTGGCCAAAGGTAAAATTCTGACAAATCCTGCACAAATTCACAAAATATAACATCACATTAAACAATAATGTGCGTCTTTGACTCTGCATTAAAGCAGATGAATATGAAGAATTTCTTCTCATTCATACGCTAGTGAGAAACACCTGACAGTCTTCTGGAAGTGATGCCAATCAGGGATGCCTGATCACTGATCACATTCAGTTACATGTGTTGTGGAAATTACCCACTTCCCAAAAATGAAATTATAACCACAAAGTGTGGAAAAAAAAAGACAATATTTTGTGTCAAATTAATCATAATTGATGCTGGTCCTCACAATGATAGCCATACAAACACACATACACACACTTGTACTCAAGGCCAAGGCTGAAACACCGTATTCCCCACTAGGGGAGGTTTGGTTAAAAAGTGACTAGACATAGGTGTACACGTTATGTAGGTCTGCAGGTCAAACGTATTACCGCTTCAAACTGCAGGATATATATGGGCAGGGAGATTAAGGTATTCAGCTCCAGAGGACACTCACACCACAACAGAGCAGCTGCGAAGACTTCACCTGTCAGCTATGAGAGTCATCAATATTGTAAGTGTTGTTTTAACATATACCGAAGCGAGAATGTTTCTTTTTAGAAATTTACTTACTTTAATATGTCATATATCTGTGTTAAATGCAGGGCCCAGACCCATCTCTGGCATATCGGCCAAATTTGGAGAAGAACAAAACAAAAGAGAAGAAAGACTATAGAAACTTTGAGGTACGCTTTGAAACGCACCTCTCGGTGGATGACAATTACTTAATGTTGCATACATTCAAGCCAGGGGGAAAACACAGAGCTGCAAAACACAATAAACGTTTAAATATACATCTCCATATTACTGTATGGGTAAATAATCTTGTCAAAATTTATTTCTTCCTCACAAATGCACTGACCTGCAGTATTACCACTGAATTGCATTTTATTTGTATTTTTAAATCACTGCCAAGTCTTGCAGAAGCTTCACTTGCTAACTGTAGTCAAAAATAAAACTGTCCCCCCATAAATGATGTGACAGTGTTCCTTGTGTTTTTCAGACTGGAAGTCTAATTGAACGAGTCTTCAGCACATACAAGCTGATGCACAGCAACCAAACCCTGGCGTTTGTAAAGCGAAAGGTCAGTAAGTCAGGAGCTAGAACTGAAAGTTTACACAGTGCAATATGGAGACAAATGTAATGTGATAATATACTATTTTGTCTTTCTCACATCTTATCAGTAATGCTTCTTCCGTTTTGCCCTGGATGACCGAGTGATCATGTCAGACTGAGCAAACAAATGTCAGTTGATCTTCAAAAGTGAAAGCCAAAGGCAAAGAATCGATAGGTGTTCCACCGAGACTAAATATTGTTTAATTAACCCCATTTTGATTTCTCTCGAATATTACACAGGAACACTTTTTGTCTTTATACTGTATATGGGGTATGATCTGGTCTCCTGCTCTGGGGCTGATTTCATACCTCTCAGGGATACTGGAGGATGTTGTTAATATTAAATGAAATTAGTTCCCTTTTAGTATAATTCAATAGTCAGGTTTTAAAATTAATTGCAAACAAACCTGATCCCACCATTGCTGAAAATCTAATAGAAAGAAATATCTTTAAGCTGCTTTTTACAGGGATTATCTGAGGCTACCACCAGCCCAGTAACAGTGACTCTTACCTTCCTGCAGCACGCTGAATGGTGCATCTGCAACCACACTCAGATGGGGATGATGGATGCCATCATGTCTCTAGACCAGCTGGTGGATGAGTCCGATCCTGACGTGGACTTCCCCAACTCCTTCCATGCCTTCCAGACAGCGGAGGGCATCCGCCAAGCCCATCCAGATAAAGGTGCCATACAGGAAGAGAGACAGAGAGATTGTGTGAAATCTCTAGAACTGCCTTTTTTCACCTAAGAAACATTGCTAAAATTAGGAGCATCCTGTCCCAAAGTGATGCTGAAAAACTAGTCCATGCATTTGTTACTTCCAGGCTGGACTATTGTAATTCATTATTAATAGGATGTCCCAATAACTCATTAAAGAGCCTCCAGTTAATCCAAAATGCTGCAGCCAGAGTTCTGACTGGAATTAGCAAGAGAGATCATATTTCTCCAACGTTAGCTTCTCTCCATTGGCTCCCTGTTAAATCCAGAATTGAATTTAAAATTCTTCTCCTAACTTATAAATCCCTTAATAATCAGGCTCCATCTTATCTTAAAGACCTCATAGTTCCTTATCTTCCAAGCAGAACTCTCCGTTCTCAGACTGCAGGTTTACTTGTGGTTCCTAGAGTTTCCAAATGTAGAATGGGAGGCAGAGCCTTTAGCTACCAAGCCCCTCTCCTGTGGAACCAGCTCCCAGTTCAGGTTCGGGAGGCAGACACCGTCTCTACATTTAAGACTAGACTTAAAACTTTCCTTTTTTATAAAGCTTATAGTTAGAGATGGATCAGGTGACTCTGAACCATCTCTTAGTTATGCTGATATAGGTTATTCTGCTGGGGGACCTCTACTGATAAACTGAGCTCCTCTCCTCTCTCCTTTCTCCTGTATCAATGCAAATGCCACCATTGCATGTCATTAACTTTGTGTCTTCTCTCTCTTTTAGTTGTGTTTCCTCCTCTCTGTCTCCCTCTCTCTGTACTTTTCTGCAGGTATCCTCGGCCTGGAGCTGTACATCTCCAGAATCCAGTTCATCTGCCCAATGTTCTTGATGCTTGTTGTTGTCTTTATTGCCTGCTGTTCTTTTCTCTCTTCTCTTTACACTCACCCCAACCGGTCGAGGCAGATGGCCGCCCACTATGAGCCTGGTTCTGCTGGAGGTTTCTTCCTCTAAAGGGAGTTTTTCCTCTCCACTGTTGCCTAAAGCTTGCTCAAATGGGATTGTTGGGTTTTCTCTATACTTTTTTGTATAAATATTTTCTGTAAGGTCTTAAACCTTACACTGTAAAGTGCCTTGAGATAACTTCTGTTGTAAATTGGCGCTATACAAATAAAATTGAATTGAATTGAATTGAATTGAATTGTACAAGCACGTTCTGTAAATAAGTCTGGTAAATATCTCTGTTTACTGTCCTGCTCCAGACTGGTTCCACCTGGTGGGTCTGATCCATGATGTTGGGAAGATCATGGCTCTTTGGGAAGAACCCCAGGTAAGACAGGGTCAACACAAGGAAACCTGCACTAACAGTTCTGTAAGGAGGCTTCAATACTGGCAGTAAGAGAGTAATATTTGTTTCTCTGTTTACTGTGCTGTTTCTATGACCTCCTTTTAATTCACCTTGTCTCTTCACATTAGACATTAGTATAATGATCTTCATTATACACATATATGGTTATATGTGCTGGGAGGTACAATTAATTCTAACAGAAGTCTTAAATAACTGTCTGTGCCGTGCACTCCACAGTGGGCTGTAGTGGGCGACACCTTCCCTGTGGGCTGCAAGTTTCAAAACTCAATTGTGTTCAGGGACAACACCTTTATGGATAATCCAGATGACAAAAACCCAAACTACAAGTGGGTATTCTCTATTAAAGTGTATGAATGAAGCACAGTCGGTTAACTTGGTTGATTTAAATAAGCAGCCTCTTGCAGTAAGCCTGTCAATCACTTCTTTAAATGGTTAAATTACATACATACTTTTACATACAATGATTTTTTCTCTTTTTAGTACTGAATATGGGATCTATAAACCAAACTCTGGGCTTGACAGTGTTTTTATGTCCTGGGGCCATGACGGTAAGAGATGTGCAACACAAACTACCATATCTAATACTTATCTATAACACTATACATAAATGTTTTCTGTTTTTAGAGTATCTCTACAGAGTTATGAAGTTCAACAACTGCTCCATCCCAGAGGAAGTGAGTAAATTATTATACTGGATGATGGGGTTTGTTTGCAGCAAGGGGTCTTCCTGGTTCAAGTGTATAGCAAGCACTGTGGTCAGACCATCTAGAAAGTAGGAAAAGTAAAGTAAGTAAAGGCTAATTTATGAATCTACCTATATTTTCTGTCAGGGATTGTACATGATTCGCTTCCATTCATTCTACCCCTGGCACTCCCATGGAGACTACATGCATCTGTGCAGTGGGAAAGACCTGCAAATGTTACCCTGGGTCCAAGAGTTCAAGTCAGTATCTTCCTTTTTCATACACGCATTATCCTACTCTCCGCTTTGACATGAAGCTGCATCTTCCATCCTCTCCACAGCAAATTTGACCTGTACACCAAGACCACCGAGCTGCCGGACGTAGACAGGCTGAAGCCGTACTACCAATCTCTGATTGACAAGTACTGTCCTGGAATACTGAAGTGGTAAAACAGACAATTCAAGAGCAAGGTTATGTTGTCAGAAATCAGTTCAAAAAGAGGATGATTACATCAACAACATATTGATGTATAAGTGGCTTTATAATACCACTGTGGCTGGAGCTGTACAGAAATATTGCTTATATCTGAATCTTTCAAGTTTTAAACTGCACAGAACATATCCTGTATAACTGTACACCTTATGTATATTGGCAGTTCATGTTTTTACTATTATATGACTCATGGTTATTACACATTTTGAAATAAAATTTAAAAAACATTTTTATTTTATTGAATTTTATGTTATAAAACACATGTAACACATATGAACCCATTTTGTGTTTTGTGTGATTTTTCATTTCTAATACTGACACAAGCAAAGGATGAATTTGTGGAGGAAAAAAAAAAAGAAGACAGAGTGCAAAACTGTTCTGTACATAATGCTTTATAAAAAGCATTGCACAGAGCACAGAGAAAAGTGACCACAGCAACAAACAACACGCAACACATCACAAAGGGTAACATGACAACACGAATGATACACATTACACTCTGTGGATGTGCAAAACAGATCTAGTCTTGACATTTTAAATTATAGAGTTCAACATAGGTCAGAATCAACAATGTTTTAAAACACAGAAACTGGAAGGTTCTGCTGAATTTGAACTGTTCCAATGTAATTGGTCTTCTGATGTACTGACTGCATCTGACAACTGATGCTGATGTATATACACAATGTACTGCAATAAGGAGTAGGTAAAATAAGCCAAATATTTATTTTCTGTAACTGGTTAAGCAGGCAATACAAATGTAAAAATAATTGCTTTGGTCAGGTTGGTAACATTTTATAAAGGCAGGTGGTGATAGCAGTCTCCTACAGGATTACCTGCTGCTTTATAGAAACTTATCTTTTCTGTTGCTTCCTTCCTCCTCTTGTAGCTCTCCCTTGTTGTTCCTTACTAAGACTGTGTTTATCCTCTCTCTCCACCTCCTCCACCTCATCACTGCCCTCTTCAGATTCCTCCTCCTCCACCTCTGCCTGTTGTTCATCTGACTTGTTAATATTATCTGAGGAGCTGTCAGGTACTTTTTCTGCGTGATCATTCACAGTCACGCTGGCCTTATGACTAAGTGGGGCCCTTCCTTGTTTGTTACTGTTTCGCAACCCCTGGAGGAGACAGAAGGTGGCAGTGCAGGCTATGATGGTCCAGATTAGTATGTGGGCAGGAACACCTCTGACCTGGGAGCGCACCCACCTCACTGCCTGAGCAACCGTGGTGTTGGACATACGACGTGGAGGCAATTTGTCCTAGAGATAAAATAAGAATAATAATAAAAATATTAACTTATCCTCGATTCTAGTACATAAAAAATTAAAGAGGACTATGCAAAAACAACTGTTCATCTTCAAGATACAGTATATTTACCTTAAGTCCATATTGATTGAGCATATTCTCTAAGAAGGTGTTTCCCAGGTGCACTGTGGGATAGAACTCCTCATCATAGACCCTCCTCCACCAACGCTGTGGAAACGAACTGCCAACAAACAGGCAAACAGCTATTATCATCTTACTGGTATAGATCAGTGTGCGTGCGAATGTGAGGCAAGAATAATCCAATATCTGCAGTGTATGTAACAGACAGAGCACTTACCCATCAGCCTTTGGTTCAGTAAACCAGTATCTGTAACGGTGAGCTCGGAGGTAGGCGGGAGGTTGCTGATGGAAGGGATACTGAGACACATCTGTCTGGATCAGCTCTATCACTGCAGGAAACAAAACCAAGATTTACAGATTGTGATGTCATACGCCAACATGTTCTCAGAGACACTGTAAAGTGCTGCTTGACCGAACCACTGCAGTGCATCAAAGAGAAGGTTTCCAATTTGGGGTAAGATGCAATAATCCAGGATTAGTTTCACTTCTTATGACAACCACTTTAGTAATATTCCTGGAACCCTCAAAAAGCAGTGCATTAGTTTACCAATTGATGCAGTGCTGAATTGCTCTTTTAGTAGCAGTAGTCAGATTGACAGCAGACACCAAGCACACACAAAGATACTATACCACTGAGGGTGCGTACCATCAGTCTTTCCTTGCAGCAGTCTGTATATGAGGCTTGTGAACCATGGAGCCTGTGTATGAGGCCCAAGGGCAGCAAACCACATTTGCCAGTCCAACCTGGGCTGGTGGGGGATCAGTACAGGAGGAGATGCACTTAGGTTCCCTGGCTTATACATAAACTCTATCTCCTACAGGAAGAAAAAAAAGAGAAAAACAAATTAAAATACCTTTGTGCAGTAGCACAGTGAGTTTGCACCATTCACAATTTTTAATCTGGTCAACCCTGCCTCCATGGTATATGTACTGTTACACGTTCTGGAAAATGGAAATTAGGTTTATAACAGTGCAGCACTGTGATCAAATATTTTGTTCATTTTTAAACCATCATCAATTTTCTTCTCTCACCGTCCAGTCAACTCCATCATAGCTTCCTTCGATGACGACTTCTGGCCGCCCACCAACACCTGTCATCCTTCTGAAGAGGCCATATGAGTTGACCACCTGGTAGTGATCCACCAGCTCATAGGCTCGACGCACTCCGGGCCACAACCTTGAATTGGAGTCATACTCTATATATGTGAATGGCACCTGGAACAGAAAACAGAATCAAGTAATGACATGAGAAAAAACCATGATCTGTGGGATGGTAATTATTCATATTCTGAATTTAACTAGGTTTAACTGCACAACTAATTAACAGCACCCACCAAACTAATAGTGAACATTGCAGCAGTGGCAGCAGCAAACACAGTCCACTGGAAAGTTCCATAAAATCTCTTCAGAAAACCGGAGACACATGCACATCTACAAAAACAAATCACATCACATCACAAGGTATTTTTAGACAACCACCAGACAATATCACATTTTATAGAAAAACAAGGACAGATGATATAATCAAACCCCAAGTCTCACACAAACACACCAACTGAGGCAAGTCCTACCTGAACATGGCTGTGACCATCTCCCAGGTGAGAGACAGAACGCCAATCCAGATACAGGGGATTGTCACAGTCTTCAAAAACTGGTTGAAGTGGTGGTATGTGAACGCTGGAAGAATAGTAAGTTAAGCTAAATCTACAGAATGCAAACACTCTGTTTTACTTATGCATTAATTCACATAGAAACACACACACACACACACACACACCTGTCCTGGAGGAGATGGTGAACTTTGTTGTATCCAGCTGCAGGTCAAAACATACAATTGTTCCAAATATCATGAGCGCCCAGACGGCCAGCTCCAGCACGTAACACAGCCATGCCCACAGTTTAGAGTCTGATAAGAGCAGAGGTTTAGGTTTAGATGTTGGAGGCTGAAGAGCAGAAAGTTGATTACAGCAGAGCAACACAATTATAAAACATGCCATACAGGTCCACTTGCACATTGTCACTCAGAAACATTGGTGTATATGGTAATTAAATTCCTTGAAATTATAGAATTTCTATTCACAATTTTGTTGATAATTTGCATGTCAGTGTATGTAGCGTTTATCATACCGTTGTTGTTGGTGTTGTCTGCCTTGCGCAGCCAGAAGTTTACATGCTGATCGTCCAGCAGAGACAGACACAGAACTAATGTCAGCAGGTTAAAGAAGTTGTAGTTTCCTGACAAAATGATGAGAACCTGCAGCAGCACCTATAAATGGATGTAAAAAAAAAATAACATAACAAATAACTTTTTTTTCCCTCAAGGACAAATGCTTTTGAGGTTGCATTATTGAGCACCTTCCTATCTAATAAGTATCGTAGTCTAATCTAAAGCTCACAATAATGAATTAGGTTTTCTATGTTTCAAAGTTTAAAAAGAGCACTTGAATTTCTACACACCTGCAAGTAAAAAGATCCAAGTCGCAGTCTACGCAGTGGACTGAAGAACAGAAAAGGTACAGGAATCTCTATGACAAAGGCTGCCACCACACTCAGCTTCTGCCACCACACTGGCAACTGGTGGGCAAACCAGGCCAGAGGGGTGGGGATACACTGAGTCTCATAGTGATATGTCAGAGCTGTTCCAACACACAGTGGAAAATAAACTTAATAGAATGAAAAACAACTTATACACACTACAATGCTACTTTCAATTCATACATCAGATATATGTATATAAGTCATGAGTGAGAAACTCAAATTCCTCAATACAGAGACACTCACGCGTACCTGTAAGACCCCACCAGGTGGGACAACGTGATGTGAGTTTCACCACGCCAGAGGCAAACATGAGCCTGAAGAGCAGCCAACGGATCAGCCAGAAGGTCACACGATCATGCTGTCTGACCTGTCGGGACCCCCTGATTACTGTCAGAGGAGCAACAAGGATACACAGGAACCCCGTCTCTAGAAGCAAGTTGTCCCTGCATAGTTAGAAATGGGACGTGCAACAAGAAACAAGAAGGGTAAGAAGAGTGGTAATGATGAGACAAACGGAGAGGACAAAGGAAAGTAGAACTTTCTCTCCAATTTCTAATTTTAGAGTGGTGTTTACACTGTTGTTGCACAGAAGCACAGACAAACATTACTATGATGTTAAGATTAGCCTAAAGATTACGTAAATATATCATTGAACTGTCAAAACCACCTAATGCTTCTTCAACCAGATGCTGTTTATAGAAGTTATGTGCTAATGAAAAAAAGTAGATCAGCTGTAAACGTGAACAAATGACTGCTTCACAACACTGTGTGTAACACTCACCACTGGAAGTAGAGGAAAACCTGGCCCACCTGAAGCAGACAAAAAAAGTTTGGAGGAGCCTGACAACTGGAAATATTATGACAGAAACATAAGGGTGAAGCCAACACGAACTCACATGGTACATGGACAGGTACAAAACCCAGAGGCAGAAAAACACTACGCTGTCTCGGAGGGACTCCACTAGCGTGGCGGCCAGGCTCAGTGCGGCTCCCATGAGACACAGCAGCTCCATGGCGGTGTGCGTGTCTAGGCCGAGCCGAGGCCCGAACCACAGCAGGGTGGGAGACGTCAGCAGCTGCTCCCCGAGGGGCTTACCGCTGTATCGCAGCTGCCAACGAGCAGGCAAGAGCCCATCATTACCATAGAGACCTAGAAAAACATGCAAAGAAAGAAGGTAAACCAACATAAAGTATCTCAGAGAGGTGTGTGGAGCCACCACAAAAATGACAGAACAGCTTAAAGAATCCAGGTTACAGGAACTCTACAGGGAAAGGTCAACACTGTTCTTCAACACAACATCCTCTCATTCACAGTGAGTGTTGATGTGGATTAACATGTATGGCATTCAAATATCTTTTTTTTTTTTTTTTTACACAGTAACACCTTTGTGCACAGTACAGCAGTATTTGTGCATCTTCACTCACAGTTATTCTGAATTAAAGTGTCCATCTATTAGTGATGTATGTAATGAGGACAAGCAAAAGACAAAGACTGAGAACAGCTGCAAATCCTTTCTATACAATCAGACACTTTCAGCTCACTAATATTATTAGTAGTTTATTTGTAATAGTTTAGATTGAGAGGATATGAAAAATAGGACACTTTTGTAGCATGGATTTGAATTGTTTAGGGAAAAACTGTGCAGAAAAAACCGTCAACATTTGAGAGCATGGGAAAACGACGAAGGCTCCCCGCTAACAGGCTAACACCTCCCAGCAGAGAGTTCAGGGGGCAGCCACAGGTAGCCTAGCTAGCACTCACCTGGTATCTGCACGTAGAGAGAGACAAACGCAGCCAGATATATGACCGACATACACCAGAGGAACATCCGCCGTGGCAGGACGATTTCCCCCATGTTTGAGCCGAGCTGCTGCTGTGGAGAGCCGCCGCCTGTTCATGTAGCAGGATGGGAAGAAGGGATAAACCGTGGCCGGGGGACACGTAGCAATGAGCGGTTGTGGGTGGAGTTCAGCCGAGCGGCCTCGAGGGGGCGCTGCGTGGTTTGGACGCTGTGCTGAGTTCACGTCACATCGGACAAAACAGTTCAGCGTGTGTGTGTGTTTTTTTTTGTACAAGCAAAATGAGAAGCTTCATACATTTCATATTGGAAAAATATTAATATCTGATTTTAAAGAACATTTACACCGTAGTTAGTTTTAGGTGGCACCTACTCCAGAAGATGCCTTTTTCCATGTATATATCAGTAGCAGAACTATTATTTATAAAATGACTTCTAAAGCAACAATGATAAACGTGCATGCTTTTTGTTGCCTGCAGACCTGCAGATAGATAATTATAGACACTTTCAGCCATCTCATTCTTACTGCTTTGCACTTGTATGTAAACAGTGTTTTTTTTTTTTTTTTAATATAAGTTAAATCATCAACCTATTCATTTAAAACTGCTATATTTCAAGTCCTGCACTAAAAATCTTCCTAATCATTCCTCAGATACAGAGGTAGTATCAGCAAATATTACAAAAAAGTAAAATAACTATTTATTTCAAGTTAGAATTTCCACATTATCTATTAATATCCATCAATGCTAATGTGTAACAAGCATTTTACTATAGTAGCTACTGGGGGATCTATACAGTCCCGTCTAGTTGAACAGGAGGAGCACCACCAGATAAAGAGAAAGAAAGGTAGTTTCATGCAATTTACATCTCGCACATCTGTGGCTCCAAATAAACCAGTCGGAACATATTTAAACTTAAAAATGTTTAAGATCATCACATCAGCTTCCAGTTTCAAGCTGTAGCAGTTCAATTACAACTTCATCTTCCAAATGACCTAATCACGTGGCCCACATTTGGCTCAAAACATAACTATTTGAACTGTAGCGATTGCTTTCTTCAATTTTGGATCAGCTTTGTGTTGCAGGCCTCTAAATGTGTTTTTATTTACAAAATAGAAGTAGGTTGATCAGTGAAAACAAAAATCTTTTACATTGTATTTTTGTCAGATAAATAAAGGTTTAAGTGAATTGACACACCACAGATTTGAGTTTTCACTGTCCCAACATTTCTGTACTTTGTTTTCTCAATATATTTACTGCTCTTATTAAGAAAGACACGTAAATCTTGATTTGACCGAGTTTATTTGTGCAAGACTTACCAGGCAAGCATACAGATTTATGGCAATGAAAGGTGGGTCTGCATGCTGCTAGTCAGAAAGTAAAAGCATCTATGTATGTACATTCAAGTTTTAGACACAAATATATACGAAACTGATCACAAACAGATTAGTGTACCACTACATCTCTCACGTAGCGCGTTGAAACATGAGAAATTCATTGTACAAGCAAAATGAGAAGCTTCATACATTTCATATTAGAAAAATATTAACATCTGATTTTAAAGAACATTTACACAGTTTAGTTTTAGGTGGCACCTACTCCAGAAGATGCTTTTTTTCCAGCATTTGACATGAATGTAAGAGATATATATATATATATATCAGTAGCAGAACTATTATTCATAACATAACTGCCAAAGCAACAATGATAAAACCTGGCAAAGGGATGTGAAATTTGACACTGACAGCAGTAAGTACTGAGAATCAGAACTAATCATAGCAATCCTATGAAATATATCCCTGCTGCAAGACCCTGAAGGGCCGCGTTATTTGACTAAGACTGCATGTCTGTCCCATTTAAAATCATCTTGCACTTGGCTACCTCCACGAAATGTACGTGAATATAAAAAAAAAAAAAAAAAAAAAAAAAGGCGTACAAGTTATGCAATTACATTTTACCATTTTCAAATTAGGCAATAAAAATTGTTATACTTTAGAAAACAGAAACTGGAATACGTAGTAATGGCTGTTATAATAGGAAAATACTACAAAAATGTGAATATAACGCTTTCACCTTGGCCTGTTTCATATAATAGTAACCCTTTAAAAATAATAAAAAACGTAACATCACATTTCAAGTGATAATACTGTAAAATAAATTTTAAGATTATGCACAGACTGATTGTAAAATCTAATTTTTAATTAACAACAGTTTTAAACATTAAACTAAATTGGAACTAATTATGGATAACTGCAATAACATTGCACCACGGGGTGGTCTAGGTCGTTTGGATTTTAGCTTCAAAATTTCCCATTTGAGGCTGGATTTTCTATTTCTGATGAAACACACCAGCCATGTTGTCTTGCCTGACACATCTGGACACTTTGAAATGGAAAGACTCGCCTTTATACCTGCATGTCACTGGAGTAAGAACATAACACTGAGGTGGAATCTGACTGTATTGAAATCATTTGATATACAACTCTGTCCCTTTTGGCTTGGCCATTTAATGACACCTGTGATCTGCGGATGGACACATTAACCATAGCTGCCTCAAAGGGATGGCCAGTATACTGTAACTGTGGGGGAGCACAGTATGGATAGATGTAATACATAAGCAGAGGTTAGATGCAGATGAGTCCTTTGGCTATTACTTTACCCATTTTTGTTTGTTAACACCCTCAGGTGAGAATTTTTATTCTCAAAGAGCTACATCATTACGACCTGCAGAAATGCTCTCTTTAAAACACAGAAACATCTTGCACTCCTATATTAATTTAAACTACATGTATCGCAGTGTGTGAGTAGTTGTTCTCTATTACCTGTGTTCACACCTCGGGGTCTTTTACAATCTTTTAAGGCAGACATAAATGATTGGTATTTGGACGGCTAATCCGACGGTGTTTTAAATCAGATAGTGTGTGCTGCAGACGGAGTTAGGCTTCACATTTCATTGTCACGCAGCCCCATCAGTTCTGCTACAACAGGTCTGTCCGATGTTTGTCACTGAAGGCGTGGGCTCCTGGTCTGTTTCCCTGACACAGATGACTGCATCACCACTCACATTAATAAGACACTGAGCCTACAGGGGGAAAGGACACAGTTAAAACCAAAAGACACTAATAACTGTCAATTCTGAAGATCTAAAAGTAACTAATTGTGCATTGTAAATGTAATGTTACAGGTAATTAAAATGTGGTGTGTTTCTACTGTGCAGAAGCATGTGAGAGTACCTGGTTCTTGTTTGGATTTTCCATTAACACACACTCTTTCATGCTGTAGGACACCACTGCATTGCCACCCAGAGCTGCCACGTGGGCTCGAACCATCGCAAACACATCTGCTATGAATGAATGGAGGAAGCCACTAACACCACCTTCCTACACAGGATGAAAAACACAATTTATGTGTACATGAATGTCTACATTTTTTAAAAGATGTGCAGGCTCTGGTCATATCTTAGCTTGACAATGTCTTACTGACGGGGTTACCAGCATGCACCATCAAACGGCTCTAGATGATCCAAAATGCAGCAGCATGTCTCATTTTTGATCAGCCAAAAAGAACACGTTACACCACTCTTACATTTCTGCACTGGCTTCCTGTAGCTGCAGGTTTAAAGCCTTGACTTTAACCTACAAAGTGGTCAATTCAACAGCACCAGCTTACCTGAACTCCCTCATACTGGTCTACAATCCCTTCCACCCACTGTGCTCTGCAAGCGAACAACATCTTGTGGTCCCCTCACCTCACCTCACCTCACCTCAAAAGATCCCAGCCAAAACCTTTCAGCTCAGTGGTTCTACAATGGTGGAACGACCTGCCCTCTTCTGCAAGCTCAGCTGCCTCACCCTGAACTTTCAAAAACCTGCTGAAAACAGAGCTCTTCCCAACATTTCTCTGCACTTAAAACTTACCCTTCACTTAAAACCTAAATAATTGATAGATATTAGATATTTGTTTGCTTTGTACCTCACTTGTAAGTCGCTTTGGATAAAAGCATCAGCCAAATAACTGTGAAAATATGTTAACTATATGTGTCCATATTGCTCATACCTCACGTAATGATGTTGTCTCTCTGATAAAAAACATGTTGATGATCCCAAGATACTTAATGATGCGTGTCCCAGGGAGGAAGGAGACTGGTGTCATTTTCACCACTGGGACTGAACTCCCACCAAATGAGCGGTTGGAGCGCAGCGAGCGGGACCGTCCCTCAGGCAATGGACTGCTGCGGTCCAAAGATGAGACTGCAGGTTCAGAAAGAGAGAGAGAGAGAGAGAAAGGGGGCACAGGTAGAGGTCCCGAAGAGGGAGACATGAAAAGAAAAAGAGCGGAGGGAAAAAAGGACAACAGAGGATGGAGATACCAGAAAACACTCAAAAACAGTGCAACGATGAAAAACAGACTTTAAAGCAGAAAAAAAATGTGAATGTGGAATGCCAAAACGCAGTTATATTTGAGTTTGCGCAGCAGGAGGAACATATGTGTGCAATTACAGTGTATGTAAGTCAACTGTCTCTGTGTCTCGGGTACATGAGAGTTCACGTAGTTGTGTTGATGTGAGGTGCAGAGACAATCACTTGAAAAGCGTGCGCTGCCATGCATGTCATGCAATTACGGCAAACAGACAGGACAGTTACACAGTGTCTGCAGACAGACAGACAGACCTGGGCACAGCTGTGTACAGTTAACATGTGTGAATACAGTATTTAAAGTACAGTGAAGTACAAAAATATAGAGAAAATACTTATATTTGTTTGCATTTGAGAAAGAGGCTTGAGAAATGGAGACGGACAGAGAGAGCTATGAGCTGAGCCAGAGTGTGAAAGATGCTCCATCATCTTAGAGCAAATTTACCTGATGTGGCTTACATCCATCAAACCAGGGACCTTCAGAGCCACACATTAGATTGTAGTTCCCTTACTGTGCACAGGACTAAAAATCATACCAGTTTCTTCATAAACACTGTGATCAAACTTTGATTAAGAAACTCAGACACACAGGTATATGTGTATTTTTATAATGTTCAAATCATGTAGTGCTTTCAAAGCTTAAGTGGACTTCCCATCAATTTTGCTGCCTAACCCATCGCTGGTCTTCACAAGTACATATGAAAAAAAGGTGGCAAAAAAACATAAAATCTCTCTGCTTTGCCGTTATCATTGCTGCAGGCATTTTAAAGCCAAGCTGTTGATTGTGAATCCTCTGTGGGGGCGGGGCTTCAACTTTCACACTCTAGCAAAAAAAACAAAAAAAGCTGGTGCTTGATTTACAATGCGCCGCCCCCCAGCGGCATGCATGGAGGGGTGTGTGAGTGTATGCAAGCGTGTATGTACATGTCAGTGAATTCTCTGTGAGACTGTGCTCTGCATTTGTGGGTATGATCACCAGAGTGTGCTAGAGACTGTGTCCTCCTACTTGTCTTAACTGATCCTCGTCTTATGGTGTGAGCTTTCAGCCTAAGCAGCTCTAGCCAGGTGCTGCATCTGTCTGCAAAGGAACCGTAATCAACGGAGGCAGCTGAAGAGAACAGACACACACGCACACACACACAGGCATACACACACACAGGCATACACACAGACACACACCCATACACAAAGAACAACAACAACAACAACAACAAGAGAAAAAACAACAACAAAAAACAACACAGAAGAACAGAAAAGAACAGAAAAAAGAAAGAAAAGAACAAAAGTGGATGAGGTTTGGGAGCAGTGCAGGATAACTTTATCCAAGAAAAAAGGATGAAAAGTCAAAACAGAGAAGTGTAGTAGTTTTGGTAGCAGGGAGGTGGGGAAGGGGGGAGATGGAGAACGAGGATGGGGGCTTACCTCTGGATGACACGTTGGTACTCTCTGGTACACCTGTCACACACACACACACACACACACACACACACACACACACACACACACACACACACACACACATCAAAGTCTACCTTGGTAGAAAGCAAGAAAGACCTCAGGCTCAACTTCGCCTTATCACAAATCCTGACCAAGCACATATTTTTAAAGTGGCTATATTATGCTTAATTTAGGGTTCCACTGATGCAAGATTATATAGTTTTCAACTTAAGAAATTGTTGCTCGCCTTTAACTGTATCCAATTGTATCTGGGACTGTGTGCAAGTGGCTGTAGCACCCCATCAATGGGTATAGCATTTAAAAAAAACAAAAAAAAAACAAAATTTCAACCAGCCAGCATGCAAACACATGTTCATCGCAAGCTTTGGACGTCTGAGAATGAGTAACATGGACACCCAAATTCAATAAAGAATATATGTAACACGATAAACATAATATTACCCCTTCAAGGTTTAATCATCATCAACATGCTCCATCTATAGTCTCCTTTGGTTGTTGTGTTCACTTCATATGGTTGAAAAGTAAACCAAACGTATAGACAACATCACACTATAATCTAAGTTCACAGCAAAACAGGACGCATTTGGCTACATCACATCACTGTTTGTTTACCTGACGAATGAACCATAACCAGCTGATTTTGGCAGAGTTTTGCAGCTGGAGTAAGTAAAGAGACTGAACCTGAAGTGTTAGTGGAGGAGATGGGCAATGCTTGTTAGTGAAGCAAGGCACAGATGGAAGTCAGGGAGAGATTAAAAAAATATATATATATATATATATATAAATTTAAAGGCTACCTGAGATTTTGGTTGATGGCTGAGTGTTGATGGATGACAAATCTGTGCTCAACTCCAAGGGGAACTGCAGCTGCTCTTCAGCCTCATTGGATCCTGAAAAGAAGTAGAAGAACAGCCAGGTGCTTTAATTTCAAATGCACAATCCCACCAGAAGGGATACTTCTTAAATGGTTTGCACTGCTAAGACCCAGTGTGGTCTTGTGAAAATAGTTCTATTCCCCTATTTCAACACCAAGTAACTTTTCATAATCCTAAGGAGCATTAAAGCACCTTTTTATGTTTCTGCACATAATCTTAGCCATTTCACCTCAGTTACTGAACAACGATGTGGTCAAGTAACAGTTCCACTCACAGAAGACACAGTACAAGGATTTTATGACTACTGTTTTGTAATTCACACCTCATTAATTTGCCTTGTACAAATGCAAACACATGTCCATCTTCCAAGGCGCTTCTTGTTCCGACATTGAATGAATACAAAAGTTTATTGGAAATATTCACACTGTAATTTAATTATTAGGATTTTGCAGGGCAAGACTTTAACGCTATACAATGTATTAAACCTAGATGCTTTAATAGGGGCACGTAAAAATGTAAGAGTTGAAGTAGACAAACCTTTGGTGGTGGACCTGTCTGCTGGCTTCTCCTGACTCTGGTCCTTGTCAAATGTCATGGCTACTGCTGTCACTGCGACCTGAGAGGCAGTGAAAAACAGAGCTGTAAATTTACCTGTCAGTTCTGGTCTATGAGCAATTTCTCAAGTCAGTGAGACTTTTCACCTGTATGAGTTCTTCTTCTGGCACTGCTACGGTGAATTTGAGATGACAGAGACAGCAGGGGATCATAGAGCGCAACTTGAAGTAAAAACTCTGAAACAAATATGACAAATGTGTAACTCCTCATTTAAGCCACAAGCACTGTAAGCACCTCAGCACTGTATAAACTTTGTAATGGGCATGGTGACCTTACTAAGAATCAGCGTGACACCACATACAGTATAACATAATTATTTATTTATTTATGATTAAGAGTTCCTCACCTTCAACAGATTTTCACAAAGGTCAGTGAAGGTCTTGTTCAACCCTTGGTTAGTGAGATTGGCATTACTCAACCTTAAGACCCTCACAGAGGTAAACATCTGTAAGACAGAAAAACAGAAACACATTGCACAAAGAGCCAAAAAGGGGCAATTCTCCTAAATTCTAGTTTATTATCTGCCTTAGGTCAATATTTTTATATTACACTTAAATCATAATTTGAATGTGCACAACCCTACAATTTACATACATTAAAAAACCCAAGATATTATAATTCAAGCAAATTGGAGTTCAGAGAAGAGAACTTAATGCTGCAGTTTGTGAAGCAAAAGTGCAGGGAGTACAATACATTAAAGAATAAAATAACAACTTACCTGTATTGCTGAAGTCCAGTTGTAAATCCCAGGCATGATCTCAGTGTTGCAGCTGTAGAAACCTGAGTGGCAAGTACAGAAATAATGACAGTCAACTGGGAGGTAAGTGACTGAGCATGTGGAGTGATGTACTTTAACTGCAAGGAGAGTGGATAGTACCTACCTGTAGGAGGGGATGCATCAGTGAGGAGGGAGTGGATGTCCTCCAGAGCATCAGTGTCATCAATCTATGAAAATGAAAGCAAAAAGTTAATCTTGTGTTATCTGTCAGATAAATAACATTTATGTTTACAGATACAGACCTCCAGGACAAAGGCATCCTTCTTGCCATGGGAGAGGTCCAGTTCTGACAGTTCGTCTGAGCTCTCTGAGTGGGAGCGAAGAAGTCTGGATCGTTGTCTTGGCTCAGGGATCGGAGAACCCACCACTTCCTCCATCAGCTCCTGTAAGCAAAAGGGGACATAGGGCGAGATGCAACTGTTACCACCAGACCACCACAGCAGCACACATCTGTCCAGACTGTAAAGCTAGTAAAATGACTATATTAATACCACTACACATGCTCACACTCAGTCAAGTACCCAATCAGTTGCGTTTTTTTTTTTTAAACACACATGGCTGGTGTTAATGTGAGAATGAATCTGGAAGAGTAAGGAGTGGCACAAAGACACGCGCACACATACACACACCATAAATACACAAGTGAGAGTGTGAATGGGAAGGCCAGATAATCATGATACAAATACATTAACACAGATACAATGAGTCGACTGGGGTTTGCTCTTTAGAGGCAATTCTGGAGTTGGTTCAACATCATCTTGCTCCCACTTGTCCCCAGTTAAGAGCCGTTATAAAGTTAAAGTAAAGGTGGTGTAGTGTGATTAATAGAGTGAAATATTTGTCATGCTTTGCTGCATCTCACAGCTAAAAGTTTGTGTGCTCAGTACCATGTTTATACCGCCGAACACCTCAGGGTCCACGGCAAATAATTTCTTTAATGACCAAAGAGAGACAAGAGGCAAAAATTTATCATTATTCACAAACAGCCAAGACCTAAAGTATCGCAAAGAGTTCACCATGAAATCGGTTTGTGTTCATTAACTTAAATGTAACGCGGTATGTGATACACCTCACAAGACCTAATGGCCATAAAGTACAGATTTAATTATCTGTCATGCAAGCAAAAAAAGTTTCCAAGTTTCCAAAACATCTGAGCAACACCATTTGGATAACTTTTGGTTTAAACAAGTTACACAAGCTTTGCATTTACAATATTTACTTTTGTGTGCGAAGCTTGTGTAACCCGTTTGATTGGCATAAGTGGGGACTTGCAGACATAATCACTAAACAGTCTTTTATTTAGTGACTATATAGGACATAGCTGTGTGTCTTACCGGAGGGTTTATTTGATAGAGCTCTTTGCTCTTTGCTATGGTGTCATTGATCCTTTTCTGTATGGTGAGGATGTGATGCTCATTGCTCAGGTCACCAGGAGTCTTCCCTGCAATCTGAATGCCCCCTGGTGCAGGCAGGGCTGTCAGATACACTCCTGTAGCAGACTGAACACACGCATTTTAAGGGCTGTGCATCAGAAAAAGAAATACATGGATAGCTGATTAAACTAATAACTTGAAATGTAAACCTACAGCCAGACCCAGGAGCATGTTCTCTCCAACACTGATCTGTATGTGCAGGCCAAACAGAGCGTTCATGCTCCGCAGCTTCAGTTTGTTCATTAGCTGAGTGTGCAGCTCGTATTCCATAAAAGGCAGCAAATTGGAGATAGCTGTTGCGTTCACTTCACCCTGGGCCTTCTTCTTTAGACGACACAGTCTAGGAGAAAGTAAACACTGGCATTAACTCACTTGTCAATGAAAAATGTCTCTCAAGGGATGTGATGATTATTCTGTGCAAATCATATGAAGCAAGGCACATCATAAAAGACACAACATGCCATATTTGGAAAGATTTTGGAGCATTTTAACTGTGAAGGGTTTTTACCTGGCCTGGATAAGGCAACCCTTCCCTGTGACAGCTGCTTCTGGTGGCAGATCGATTGTTGTAAATAACACATCAGGAACCTTACCAAAAAAACAAAATGCAACTGTAAGAGGTCATTCTTTTTTCATCAAAACTATCAAAACTAAATTTTACACTGGAAAGCAAGATACGTCTTAAAGACAAGTATATATTTAAAACCTTTTGTCGTCTGCAGTGGTAACAGTAGGTGAGCTGAGCAGGAAATGGCATGTTGAACTCATCGTATGGAATGTGACAGAAGCCACAGCTTGGAGGAGATGGCTCCTCAAACCTAGTGAACAACACATACCACCTGGTATCAACCTCAGAAACTCAATCTGAGCTGCACTGACAAACTGTACATTCACAAGAATCAACATTCAGACCATCCAGTGTCTAAATCCAACACAAGCAAGTAGTTAGTCATAAAGCAACCTGTGATCCGTGCTTCCGATGTCAAGACAGCCTTCACGCATGTACCGAGGATTCAGGATAGCAGCTGTACCTGATGCTGACAGGATACACACCTCCTCACTGAGTTGAGAGAAGATGGGGAGATCAATAGAGAAAGAAAGGAGAAGATGAGAACACGACATGAAACATTATCAGTTTAAGACAAAAATAACTTAATAATAATAATAAGATGGTTTAGATTTATTCAAAAATAGCATAGGAAGGCAAAATGGATGAAAGACTGGTATTTATCCTTATCTCTACACTATATATGACTACATACCAGATGCTCGTGCTCTCACTGTACCCTACAACAGCATGGCAACCAAGAGCTTTGGCATGAGATTTAATTTCCTGGCGAATCTCCTCCCACCAGGCATCGCGAGTCTCTGGCTCATCTGCAAGAAATAAAACTGCTTTTACCAATTATTTCTAAATAATTTATCAAGACTTCACTGACATCTTGCTAATAGCTAAAGATTAGTCAACTATTTTTAACACAGATTTCAAAAAACAGACTGTCCTGATAACTAAGCTTAAAGGAACTGGACATTAGTAGTTTGTATCTACTCTGGTATCTATTTTGACTGCTTTGATTTACAAGAAAATATGCAGCAAACAAAAGAGTTTGTGTTTCCTGATGATTTATGCATTAGATGGTGTATCAAAGCAAGCCAACCAACTATCATACTGTGAAACAAGGTGACACTCAGAATGATTAGTGAGTACTTGAGGTTGATGATGAAGGCAAAGTCAATGGTTAGGGTAATCCTGTATGCTTATTAAGTATCTACTTTACTTACACATATCTAAACAATTTGCCTCTCTCTCTCTGTCTTCTATGTTTCCTTTCCTTGCTTATGTATCAACATAAAATATACAGTTAAGAAATACAGCTACAGGTATTGGCTGAGATGGTGTTGAGAGGAAATCTTGCTGGCTGGGGTAACAGAGTATCACCATAAAAGACAGGGGGCTTAATGTATTAAAGGTGTTTTCTAACCTCATGACAAAGGACTGAAATTAAAAGGGGTTAAGCTTTCAGCATCCTTAGGCTACACTATGTGTGTGTTTCAATAGTCATCCCATACTTTAGTTTATTAACATTGTTTAGAGAAGCCTAACCACTGAAAGTTGTGAGTTGGATCTCACTGATTTGGTAGTTCTGAATCACTGCATAGACGACTGAAACTACATTATTATGCGAATATTGAGCTACACCCCATAACTCCCTGGGAGGGCCACATGCTGATGGAGCCCCAGAAAGAGTGTGAGAAACTCATCTTCTAGGTGAGATAAAGAAGAGGGATAAATGGGGGGTGGGGGTGGAATAGAAGGTCAACTAAAGAAATGAAGAATAATGAGTGATGATCAGGCATCAGACCCATGACGTGGGTTCCTTCAAACCAAAAGCAGCATGTTGACACAGGCACAGGCTCACTAACGTGCACGCTCATGACCATGTGCACGCTCATGGGCAGAGAAGGGCCATATTCATTAGCCAGAGTACATCAAATCTAGTCTAATTGTCAAGTTAGAGAATGACTGTGTCCTATCGTACGTCCTCCATTCCCCATTCTCGTTCCTTTCCTTCCATCCCAATCATACATCCCAATTTTCCTCAACTGCCACCCATCCAGTCAGCCTGCTTTCCATTCATCCATTCATCAATTCCTCCTTCTCTCTCTCAGTATGAATACGGCCCATTGAGTTAGGGATGCACATGCCCAGTCAGTGGCTCTTTGTCACAGAATAAACCTCCTAAACCTCCTTTGGTCTAGACAGGTTTGACCACAATGTCGATAAGGGAGGCATTAGAAACAGCGTTTGGACAACATTAGGAAAGAGCTGCAGCTCTCGTGTGCAGCAGGATGAGCTGGGGGGGGGGGGGGGCTAGCCAGGCCAGGCTGGATGGGGGGGGGTGGGGTGGTTACACAGCGCATGCTCAACTTAGCTCAGCATACACTCACATAGATCAGAGAGAGATCGGAGGATGGCAGCTCAATGAATTCATGAGTTGTCAGGGATACACTATCAGACTAATATGAAATTTGATTAGGTTAGACGCTCTTTATTGATTAAATTTCAGCAAGGCACAACTTTAGCTTCACTGAGCTACCATCGCTCCTGTGGGTGAGAGCAGTAAAAGGGGGGAAATACCTGCAGTGACACTATTCCAGTCTAGCAGTTTGTATGAGCGCGTGTTACCCAAGGCTGGGCCAGAACACACCGTTAGTACAGAAAAGAGAGAGAAAAAGAAAAGGAGACAGTCTAACAAACAAGCACAGCACAACTGTAGCACACCACAGTCACTATGCAAAGACAGAGAGCACACTTCACAGTCACTATGCGAAGACAAACTATTTCAGGCCTACTAAAACAATCTGAAAAGAAGACTGAAGAGGAAAAGAGAATAATAGATGAGAAAAAGCTACAGACCAAAATCTTCATTATACTTAAGGAGAAGAGCTAGAATACAAAATGTGGCATGCAATCTAATGGCGATTTTCCACCACAGCAGACTGCAACCGTGTTTTGATTTGTCCACTGCATGCTTCATACCAACCGGAGCATTTCAGAAGCTTGTTCATCAGAGGCTTGTTTGGGTTCTGAATTTTTTCCTTTACTTGTTTTTGTTTTCTCCATAGTTAAATGTCTTTTTGCACACAGTTCTTGCACACAAATGCATCAACTCTTCCTAATTATCTAGCTATATTTCACATTTACTGCATGTTAGCGGGAGGAAAACCAGCGTTTGCTCCACTTGAAATGCTACAGAGAAGAACAAAATGAGAAAAACACTTCCTGATTAGTGGATTTAACTTTTTTAAAAGCATACAAGAAGCAGCTTCCATTAAAAATAGACTTGGCACATATCTTTTAGGGTATGGAGCAGAGAGCCACTGCGGCACGTGGTGTGGAAATAGAACTATATGTTAGAGTAGCCGCACTCAGATCCCGGCTGTAGCAACAGTGCCATTCAGCACTTCTGAAGGCCACGGTGGAAAATCACCACAACTGTAGTAGCACTGTCTCTAAACGTAAAAAGGTGGCCCTGTGGAATTTTGAAGTAAACTAACTTATATTCAGAGCATTGCACCAAATCAAACTGTGTCATTGAGGACTAACAAAACACTGTAAATAATATTTTCAACATTAGATATTATCACTTCCCTTTATAGACAACAATTATTGATCAACAGAACAGCATGAAACAGTTGATAGACTATTGTTTCACATCTCCCACTTGCTCATGTGTGAATTGTCATACACAAAATTAGAACCCACTAATAAAACACTGGCTACTTATGGTCAAGTCCACAGGTTACCTTGTGTTGCTCTGTATTTGATGTAAGTCAAAGGTATAGCTACAATGAACAGGGCTCTCTTCAGCAAGTTAAACCTGCAACTGAAACCAGGGAAAACTAAGACAATATTGGTTTTACTACTTTAGGCAGGGAAAAACAGGAACACAGTAGGTTAATTATGGCATACATCTTTCTAGGAAAATCATTTTTGGGTAGCTTATTTTGATTTCCCTGTGCACCCTAATCCAGCCACCATTCGTCAACACTCTCTTTCCTCCTAATTTCTCTCACATCATCTTCGTCATTAGACCAAACAAACAACAAAACTACTGAGAGACTCAGTACCTTAAAAAGGCAGGCACTCGCCCAATGACATAATGACTGAATCTCCTTTTTTTTTAATCTATATTATTTAACAAAACATTAGCACTTCAGCACAGAGCGGAAGTGAAAACCCCAGGCACCATAGCAGAGTTATAAAAACACACCACAATACCTCACCACAGCACCACCTGCAGCCAACAACACCACACAACAAAAGCAACAGGCAACAGGCTAGAGCCATGCACCACTACAAGTTCACCTCTTGGGAGGGGGAGAGGGCAGCACCACAGCACACAACAATACAGCGATCAGAGCATACACTCATAAACACACACAAACTGCCATCACATGACCAGAACAGACTATAGACTAATTACACAAAACCATTCATACAAATTACAAGGTGAAAGTTGCCTCTAAGCATAAAACAGTCTATCCTAACTTCACTTCCATTTAGATATTTACAAAGCAGCAGGCTCTAAGTTTGGAGACTAGGAACAGCATTCACTTGAGGACTCATCCATAACTGAATTCTTTCAACATAATTTATCCACACAATAAAAATAAATTGGAACTTAGGCCATACACAGGTTTGACACAAAAGAATGATGGGCAGCATTAACTAACAACCACTTGCAACAAGACTGGACACTCACACAATACAGTAGGTCACCGGTGGAGCTCATTCATAGCGTTTCACAGGACATTAGACCAGCTAAATTAGGGCATTTTGTGTTGGTCTGCGCTGAACTCACCAGGGTTGTGTATGCGGTCCAGTAGTTTGACAGAGCGAGCACTGACCACTCCACCAACATGAACCAGGAATCCAGGAGGGAAAGATGTCAAGGTGAAGAAGGGAAACTCCTGCAAATAGAAAACAGCTGGATTACTTATAGTAAGGGAAAGCACACAATCTATTTTTGATATTTATTTTATTAAAAGTAAGTATATTTTTCAAGACTTCATGTGTCTAATATTCTATTGTCTGAGTTTTAAATGCTTTATTTTTTAAGACTGTTCATAACACTAAATTCTGCTACCATGTTAAATATGTAATACAAAAATAATATTTCTTACAGAAAACAATAAAGTTTTTCAATCATCAAAATTATTTACCAATGACTACAGGCAGGAATACATGTCTTAAACTAATACTGAAGCAGAACAGGAAACATTAGATTTTGTTGTCTACCTCTGTGTATTGCAAAAATTGATCATTTAAATAAAGCTGTTTTTCTATAGTCCTAATGTACTGTATCTTAACAGATGTGTGTAGACTCAAGTGACAAACAGGAGAACAACATGCAGCAAGGACTGACTGTGATGGTGCACCCCATGCAAGGTTTACCCTCAACGAATCCATAACAGCTCCATTCCAGTCTTAACTTGTGAACACAAACTCTACAGCATTTAAAATAGATCTGAAAGTGATTGGGAAAATATATTTTCAATAAAGCCTAGATATTTTGTATCATTTATTCAATCCTTTCAAATCTATATAAATGCAATAATTAGGTCTAGAGTTGAAAGTGAAGGACGGGCAAACGCACACACATACGCTAGGTCCTGGCTGTGGATCAGGACTGGCTGTCACCAAATAGCGTGATGCAATTCCCTACAGAACCTATAGGTATCCATTCCAAGTTAAATTAATGACTGTCTTTACAAAAAATGTGAGGGATTGTGATCTCTATAGCAGTGGTTTTAAGTTTTCTGAACCTTTTAAAAAGTTTTCTACTTCTGCTCAGGCTGGAAAATGCTACAAAATAATTTCTGAAGAGTTTGGACTCCACCCATCAGCTGTTAGTTAGACTGTGTTCAAATAGAAAACAATGAACAACATTGACATCCCTCATAGGAGCGGTCCACCAACAAAGACCACACCAAGAGCAAGGCGTGTAATAAGCTAGAATTACAAGAACATTGTCTAAAAAACTAAAGGCATTGTCTTGGAAAATAAAGACCTCTCTTGCAGTAGATAAAATCAATGTTAGTACCCCGTCTGGGTAACATTGAGCAACAATGGTGTGCATGGCAGAGCTGCAAGGAGGAAGCCACTGCCACTGATGCAGAAGAAAGGGTTTTGGAGTGGTTGAGCCAAAGTGCAGATCTTAATGCTACAGAAATACTGAGGACAGACCTGAAGCAAACAGTTCATCTAATGGGGCCAATGAACATCCTTGAGATTAAGCTGTTTCATAAGGAGAAATAGACCCCCATAGTCCCTCCAAGCTGATGTGCAGAAGTGCTAAACAGTTGCTCTGAAACATTTATGCTGCAAAAGGGGTCACGCCAGTTTTTGAAGGCACATATTTGCCGTATTTTTCCACAGACAAATATTTGAAATCATCAAATACATTTCCAAAATAAAGAAATGTGTAAGGGTAAACTTAGTCTCACTTGTTTACCTGGGTTCCCTGTATCTAGTTTTAGGAAAATCTGATCGCAGTTTTGGTCACATTTAACTAGAAATGTGAAGAAAATTTTAAAAGGTTCACAAACATTTGGGAACCACTGTATACATGATGACTGGCCTTACTGAGCAGAAATCATTTGAGGCTACCGCTAGTTCCCTTCTTGTCCAGTCCTCCAGAAAGGTAGATAGCTACTAATGTCACTGACAGCTTGTCCCACTCAGAGCAAAATGGAAAGAATGACATGATGAGGTGAGCGTGCTCATTCCCGTTGTTGAGAGAAGAAACCCATATCAGACTCAGGAAAGTCAGAAAGAAGGAAGGTGTCTGTATCCAGAAGGCACACACACAGTCACACAACCCTTCAAACCCGAAGGGAACACAACTCCTAGCCTCCAGCTCTCCGCCTATGTGAATCTTTTGGAGTGCAGTAGGTGTCAAGCAAACACAAGGTCACACAGGGACCACTGCCCTGTTGTACGGCCTAGCCTACCCCTCTCAGATCTACAAACAGCAGAGGTAAGACAGGTTAGGAGTTGATTCAGACTGCGTGATGGCCATCAGCTGGTCAGGGTGTTAGGGGAAAGGTGAAGAAAGAGGGAGTGTCACACCGCTGGGACATACCCTGGCGTTTAACAATAACCCAGAGGAGGACGCTCCCTGAGTAGCACAAGCGGTCAAGAGGATAGAGAAAGGAAACATTACTTGCTCTGACACAAACCCGCTCCCCATTAAACACCAGTGTAAATTAGTGAAGAATACAGAAAATGAGTGTTAATAATAATACAACTTAAATTGTGTCAAACTTTTCTTAACAGCAATACGAAGTGCTTAACACTAAAAACAAAAAAAAATAAAATACATGCTTAGCTTGCTACTTCTGACTTGTGTTGCCATGTGAAATTCAATAACTGAAGACTATGACTTGCATTTTATTGTGGATTTGGTGTCAAAGTCTGCATGTGAAGTGAGCTGATAATTACATGTAGGAGCATGTGCGAGTATCTCACCGTACCCTCTGTTCAAGAGCAGTCTGCGTCTGTTGTCTGAGCAGGGTCTTCAGAGGCCCCGCCTCCTTCCCAGCACTGCCCCCACTTCCCATTCCTGATCACAGAGGAGAGTCTGTCTTCAGTTTTGTTACTTTATTGCACAATTCAAAGGACTAAAAGCAAGTCAAACTGTCAGTTGACCATCTTATTGCAGTATTAATGGTTTTATAACAAATCAACTGCAGTGCTCTATCCTCATCATAAGACTAGCCTACACTAAAGATTCTGTCTAAAAACGCCTGACAAATGCATCAAATCACATGCTGGGATAGGAGAATCCAGAGTAGCATTCAGAGCTGTCAAGAATAGTTTTGGGCCATGCATGTTGAGTTAATGACTCCAGTAACACCAGTAAAACTGGGTGAAGACAGCCCTGCTGTTGACCGAATACACCAGTGACACCAACACTACACTGTTTTGTTCTGTTACTTGATGACACACATAATTCCTACTATACCGGAGGCTGCCAGTAGCAGGTTCTCTGTGAAGGACACACTCTTTCTCAGCAAGGCAGAGTCTAAATGGATGGAAGAGGGAGGGGGCGGGGTGGTGGCTCTGGGGGCAGAGCCGTGACCACAGCCCACTGAGCCAGAACCAGGAAGGGACAGAGTGTCTGTGGAGAGGATGGGGGAGCTGGGGCAGAGGAAGATCCCAGACCTGCGTCTCACTGGCTTGGGCTCCTCTATCCAGCAGAGAAAAAGATGAAGGGTGCACAGAGAAAAACAGATATATTGAGAATGGACTGGGCAAGAGAATGAGAAGTGTGGGTAGGAGCACAGAAAACAAGGAAGTTGATGTGATGAATAAAATGTGGACACCAACATGGAGAAATGGTATATACACAAAGTAGAGATGCACCGATCCAAACCACTGGATTAGTGTTAGTGATAATGGATCACAAATCTAATGTGACATTATTGGTGCAGATTAACTACAATTTTTTGTCAATTATCCAACAGACAAATTACTCGATTTTCTGTGTTACAACATCAGTCGTCTCACACTAGCTTAAATAATAAAATCTTTCTTGCAAAGCTTGTGGACATAAGACACTAAAATATATACTGTATATATATTTTAAATTTGGAGAAAAGACATTACTAGTGTTGATTCAGTACTCAACCTCTGCTGTAAAGTGAGTTGTCTCTTGCAGGGAGAATAAATGTCAGTGCATCCCAAATTTAAATGCTAACACAAATGAAACTGTGAATTAGAGAAAAAATAGAGAAGCAAAGAGAGGGAGAAGAAAAGTAGAATATGCTAGAGGACAAAGAAGCAGAAAAGTAGAAAAATGGAAACAAGAAAGGGGTATGGGCTTATGGGACTGCTGATCCCCTCCTGAGGTTTAGGGAGAGCGATGTGTGGAATTTATGCTGAACTGTGTTAAAATGTAATCAAGTTGTCCTTAGGGCAAAATCACCTTTTCTTCAATGATTAAACATAATGACTACTAATAAAGAAGTGACCTTAGCTCAACAACAGCCCCTCGTGAGACACAGTGCTTCTATGAAAGACCAAACCAATAGAGGACAGAACTAATGCAGAGTGTCTTCAAACTATTATTCTGACTCAAGGATGTGTAGAAAATCTTTTTTCAATGATGAGAAACAAGAAAACACACCAGTCCACTGAGGTAAAAATGATAATAGGACACAGCAAAAAAAAAATATTCACAATATAATTTACAGAAAAAAAAAAAAATAAAATATATAAATAAATATATATATATAAATAAATAAATAAATAAAACTACCACCATAGTAGCACCACAATGAAGTGTAGGAGAAGGAGGGATGAGAAAGGGGATGGGGCCAAGTGTTCTTACCCGTTTTGGGCGTCAAACTGAGGTCTGTGTCTGAAGATGAGGACTGACGGCTGCATGGCTTGGAGGGAGAGAAGGGGGGAGGAGAGGAGGAGGAGGTGGGAAGGGCTCTGAAGGGGGTAGGTGGGCCGGAGGACGAGGGCAGGTCCTCACCAAATACTGGCCTGCCAGGACAACATGACACACACACACATCAGTCGCCACCCTCTGAATGTGTTTGTGTGTGTTTATGCATGTCTGGGTGTGTGTCTGTATGTGTATGCCCATGTAAAGGAATGGGTCATTGATGACTTTTTAAATGTATGATTTCCTTGCTTTGGGGGAGGCATGTTTGAGGTGCTACAGATGGCTGGAAAACAAAAAAGCAAGCATGGAAAGCAAAAATTAGAGGAACACAAAGAAACACGCAGACACACTGAGTTTTAAAAAAAGCAACATGACAAACCACAGGAAGGTCAAATTCAACAGAGGATGAGCAGAAGCATGTGTCCCAGTTGAGTGGAGCAAAGGTCAGCTGAGAGTTCAGAGATTACAGGCCCTTGTTCTTCAGTCGGTCACACTAACACCTCTTGTCACAAACAGCCAATAAAATGCGGATGTATACAGCTGGTAACCCAGCTGCAGGAGGAAGACAGGGAGAGGGATCTAAGGGTAATACAATATCAACGCATTCTTCTGTGATCAAGGTGTAAATGTCTGTCTTCCTTTGTCATGATGCCTCTGTCTGCACACGGCTTTATTGTTACTCTATGGCTGCCTCGCTACCAGACTCCTGCAGAGATATATTTAACTTTTTTTCTTTCATTTAAACATCACCACCTATTTCTGACTTTCACTCCTTCTACTGTATCAATGCCCTTCCCTGCCTCTGCATACCAGTGAAGATGAGTGTGGGAACAGAGACAGAGAAGTTCTGGGACAGTCTCTGGGAGCTGCAGGCCGAATGCACTGGACTGTTGTGGGTGGAGCGGCATCCGTGGGCAAGGGGAGACCTGGGTCAGTCAGCACACAGAGAAAGAGAGAGAGCGGTGGAGGACCAATTTGGACACAAGCAGTCCGAAACCGCCCCAACCCGAATGTAGCCAAAGAGCCAGGGAGAAAGAAAGAGATGCACACAACAACCAACACCACAACACAACAAAGTGTGTAAAGGGAGACAAAAAAGACAAGAAAAGCAAAAAGAGGGTTCATTTTTACCCTCTCTTTGCCAGTTATTTCATTTAAAGCAATGGGAAAGCAGCAGGAAACTCATGCATAGCTATCAGCTAGGATTTCAGTCTCACAAAAACATACACAGCAGGGATGCAAAAAAGTGAAAAAACAACATTTGTGTTGCTAAAAAAAATCCTCAACAACGCTAACTTTAGTTCATCAGATAAACAGTTAAATAGGAACGTAGGTGAGGGAAAATATGTACCGTGACATAATGCAATGCACAGTAAAGTGTGTATATTAGATTACACATTTCATTAATACTGTCTTTGAGCCCTGCAGTCACACTAAAAACACCACCACAATTAAATGAACAGGGTGAACTGCAGCCAAGTTCAAATGCAGAGAAGAAAGAAAGACATGATATGTATATTTCAAGTCATTCCAAACCACAACCCAACCCAAAAAATATTTTCTCATTAAATTTAGACAGGTTACGTAGTTGACTTATTGAAAACTTGAAAAAAAAATAAAAATCTAAACGTGTTTACATCCCTGCAACACAATCTCATGCACAATAAAGCATATACATACTGTATAAACAAGCACAGACATACTCAACTGTAGCTACTTTAACAGTAACTGGATGAAGTTACAAACCAACCACCCTATAGCCACATGATGGGCAACAGAAGAAAATGCAGGAAAACGCCACTGAGGCTGTACAAAATGTGTACTAGATATCCACTTAAAGCCACGAAACACGTAGAGGCAGAGCAGAAAGCCATGCTAGAGGCATCTATGAGCAAACAAGGGAAGCGGGGGGATTGGGGATTGCTGTGTGTGTACTGTACGTGTGTGTGCGTCTCAGGACATATCATGTGCGATTAGTTTCATGATGCAATACACGTGACACAGTGGACACACAGACTACAAAGGGTAACAAGATACTGAGACACACACAGGAGTAACTGCTAGACTAAACACAGACTAACACAGTCCATCTTGTCCAGACTCACTCCCTCACATGCACGCACTGATCATTTTTGCTCCATTCTCTCAAACTGGATTAGCTGTGAAACTTGCACATAAAAAGAGGGAGGGTCCATGCTTGTGCTGTTGGTTCATACTCACTCCTTTCCGTCCTTAGAAGGGGAATTGCAGGCATTGGAAGCAGGGGCTGTGTTAGGGTGTGTATGTGTGTTGGTGTTGGGGGCACTTCCAGAGCTTAGTTTATCCAGTGTGCAGGCGGTACCTATGGCCCGTACCACCAGGCCCGACTCTCCCTCCAGATCAAAGCATTGTAAGTAGCCAACCACTGCATTCCCGCCCATCTCCAGTACCTTGAGTCCTATTTTCCTCTGAAGCTCTCCTTAATAGGGGTAACACATAATGATATTAATAATAGAGTGGGAGAGGAAGGAAACCAAATTCCTCTTCTTGCACTTAAATATGAAGTGAGAATCACTTCAGCAAATTTTCATACCAGACATAAGAGAGATGAGCCTCTGACGTGCCTCATTGGAGGCCCGGGGAGTTCTAATACGGTCAATCCACTGATACTCTGGATCTTCATTCACCACGAGTTCCTCCACAAACCCGTGCACCATTGCTGCCCGGTAGCACCGTGGAATAGCTGTGGCTGCAATACACAATTAAACAAACACCACACAGTGTAAAAGAAACTTAATGGAAGATTAAATTAAAATGTTTCCTTTTAACTTGTTTTCCCACCGTTACTGTCCTGTGTACCGTTTAGCATTTCATTCAGATACATTTTGTTTTATAATGTATTTTTCAAGCTATAAAAAACAGTGCAAAACAAGTCACACGTACTGCAGAAAAACTTGACCCCGCAGGAAGACTGTCTGAAGCGGTTCAAGTCATTGAAAAGCTCCACTTTCACGAGGATATTAATTTCACCTCTGATACCTAAAAGAAAATAATGGAGGTTAAAATATAATAAGAAAACAGACACTGTCTGGAACACAAACTTTGTTTATCATTGTCAGAAAAGTTGATTCTTGTACCATGAATGGTATCATAGATGGGAAGCCAGCCAGAGATGACAGAGGCAGCCTCACTGCACAGCAAAGGGTCAATGTCAATGTAAACTTTCCCTATGGCATCGTTCGCACTGTACGTATCATGGTCCAAGACAGTGATCTGCAAAGGTTCATCCTGCAAGTCTTCATCATCAACCTAGGTAGGAGGAGAAGGATAAGGAAACAAGTGGGAGCAGAGATGGTATGTTATGTATATGTTAGTCTGATTATATCTGAATTTAAAGCAATTAATCCACATCAGTTGATGAATTGAAATCTTACCACTACTTCCTATCGTGTCTAAAGAGAAGCTCAATGGAATTTTACCTCAAATTTGAACCATTCAGAGTTCCACTGTGGATTAAGGGACTTGGGACAAACATCTGTTTTGAAAGTTGTATTTCCAAACTTGACCTGCGAAATAAAAGACACATGGCAAATGTTTTAATACTATATATCATACTGAGTCACATTTAAACCAAATGTTGATATAGATGTGGGTGGTTTCATTTAAAATTAGAATTTTTTTTTTTTTTGTCCGGACACCTTCACTCACCTCTACAAAAGCATCAGTAAGGTCACTGGCTCTGTCCATAACAGGCAAGTGACGCCCTGCTACAATTTTGGCCTTCAGTTTCCCAGGCATGATAAAATATGTTGTTGATCTGTGAACAAATGTCAATAACAACAACTCTATCAATTGACTTTTAACTGGCACTGTGCTGCTGCCACTCCTAATATTGAAGATTGCAGAGTAGGACTACTGTTTCCCAAGTCATATGTTGTTGACAGGCTGGAGAGCCCATTGCTTTATTTACATGCTCACTAGCTAATAAGCTAGCTTCACTCGGCTAAACTAACATGTAGCGCCACATTTTAACTCCGAAGAGCTTATAGACTCGGTTTAAAGCTACCAAACGGTTTTAAACACGCTAGCAGCTGCCAATTAGCTATATATGGTAGCAATGCACGGCTAGCACGAAAAGCCACTTATGTTAACTGCATTGCAGTCAGAGTCTCTTCAGCTCTACCTGATCGGCCATGTTTTCACATGCACTCTGTAAAGCCGCCACCTATGCCACAACCACACGACCTTGCTACTCCCAGTACTAACACCATCGTCCTTACCAGTGCTACAATATCGTCAGACAGCTGTCACAGCGGCAGCAGGCTCCTTTTATTCGGACATTATTGTTGACAGCCCACCGCTCGTCGGACCTCCGTGTCTCTCCCATAACACGAGACGTTAGTTCCCAGTGCACCAGGAAAGTGTCGTGTAAGTTCAAGAAACATCCACCAGCTGATATTACGGCTAAGTGTAAACTACATACGGTTATAGGTGTTCGAGTGGCGTTACGACCGACGAATTAATGTTTCACACATGTCGTTAGTTAGCATGTGAAGTCAACTGCTAGCTTGATGCGGATGCAGCACATCATGAATGAGTTTTCAAGGGGTCAGTGCGTGCTGCCTCCACAGCGCCCCGTAAATGTGCCCTTTCGCCTTTACCGACCACACTGATGTTCCTCCAATTAGTAACTAAATAAAATTGTATTGATGATTTTGTAAAAATCGAAAGTATATACATATACTTGACACGATTTTGTTTTTTGTTTCTCTGCTTCGGTGTGTTTTGCGCAGTAACGTACGCAGATACAAATTGTTTTGCAGTAGACTTAAATGCAACGTGAGAGTTCGTTTTGGACATGCGCAAAGGTAACACGCAGGTTCCTCATCATTCAGGTAACAAGAGTCTGATGAAGTGAGACAATTGTCACCTTAAGAGATTTAGTGGAGAAATACAGCATTAGTGTCATAGGTAACTGTTATTGTTTAACATTGTTTTTTTACTTGTACAGCTGACAATATTCTCCAACCAGGAAACAATATATTTTTCTTCCAAGTTCCCCAAAAGCCTTGGTTTTAGTGTCAATTATTTGCATTTTGATTATATTTGTATTTCACCTCTCCTTTGTTTCAGACCTTAATTTTATTTTATTTATTCAAGTTCAAACTGTAATACAAAGACAGTGCTAGTTACTTTGTGCTGGGTGCTCTAAGTAATGAGGACTTCTTTGCATCCTGGTCCCCCAGCTGGTTGATCCAGCCATACCTTTGTGTGGGCCATACCATTGTAGTGGGTGCAACACATTGTGTAGATGACAGACAAAGCATGAGAAAGGTTGTAGAATTTGACAATGTGATATCTGCTGTCGAGCAACATTAAGAACAGTTATGACTACTAATTTGTTATCTCTATGTTATTTGTAACTTTATAAACAGTCCATAAAATGGTTTCCTTTTCAGGTAACAACTACAAATAAAATTCTATACACCTATATACCTCTCCTCATGTTGAATATCAAGATCCTTTCGTTGACTCATGTAGTGGAAGAGCTGAAGGCAGAGAAAGCTGCAAGAGAAGAAGAACAGATTCAACACTCCTCTGATGATGAGGAAATACTGGAATGTCACAAAATTTAATTAAAATTTTAATTGAATTGCATTGAATGCTCCTTTTATAAAGTTTTAAAAAGGGTATTGTAGCTGGTTACTGTCAGAGATAGGATGTACTTAAACTTCCTCTTGAGTGGTATGAATTCCTCACCAGTAATAAACAGTTAACGCTGTCACACACCAGCTACTGTCCTTGGAGTGACATCACAGGGTGTCAGTAGCATAGAGGGTGGATAACAGAGGGTGACGAGGTGGAGAAAGCAATCCATAAGGAATTTAAAATTGCTCGTGAGGATGGATCAGCGTAAACACAGCAAATGCAAAAACTAGAAAACCCCCTCTGTATCTGAGTTCTGATATGATCCCCTAGATTGTTTGTTTTGGAAGAGCACTTGACGGTGGTGTCAGCACTTGATGGTTTTACACTTGACTGCAATTTGTACAGATGTTTGACTTGACGATAATTGCCATATGTTTTTGGCAAAGAGTAATATTACGGAGAAGTAGCATTATGCTACATTACATCAGGACACTTTTCCAACATCATCAAAAATACAGAAACATCTGCATAGACCTTTAACTTCTACAAGCCTACAATTCCCAATAACCAAATATTCTGTTCAGTGGTCAAGAGTTTCTGCAAAACCTTGCTGTGAAGAATCATAAATGTAAAACCTTAGGAACTACACTAGTTTTTGAGTTATCCTAATGACTTTAAAAGGTGATATACATCCCAATGAGATTCTCAAATCGAGACTATCGAATCGATTAAAGGCAAAAACAGCTAATTATCAAAACTGTTCATAAGCCCAAACCCAGTGATAAGCAGACAGATTCACAGAATATCAGTTAAAACACGTCCTACATTTGAAAAGCTGCCGATAAAATGTGATAACTTCTTATCATTTATATTTGTTTTATTTTTTAAAGTCAGAATGTTTTTTCATTTCGCATTTTTCAGAATTTTGCAAAACAAACAAAAGAAGAAAATATATTTTTAGAGACATTTATTCTACAGATTTGTTAAGGCAGTGTAAAACGGAAAACAAATTGTCCCTGAGAGAAGAAACTCCCCGCTGTACTGTACAATAAGGCAGAGGTTAGCTCCCAGCAGAAAGAGAGGGAGGAGGTATATCTAAAAACAATAGAGTAGCCTATAAAATGTGAAGTAAAAGTGACAAGAAAATGGAAAGAAGCAAACATTCTGGCAAAACCAAAAGTGCAAAAGCTTGGTACAAGAAAAAGGGGAAAGAATCCTCACACGACTCTTGGCAGTGTTGAGTAAATGACATATGAAATGGTTCAAGATCAATAATCGACTTCAATTCACTAAGAAAGGCACACGTTCAACTGGAATGTGAGAAAATAGAAAATGCTACCATTAGTTTTATCTTAAAAAACAATAGACCACGAAATACACATCGCCCACCTATCCACAATTCCCTATGTAAATTACTTTCTTGACAGTGAAAACAACATTTACCAGAGATTCACAACAAAACGAAAATTAGATTCAACAGGTAACCCAATTAAAAGAATAGGAACTGGCCTCCTTGACATAAATTATCTAGTAAAACTGGACCTTCACAGAGTTCCCTGGTTGCCGATTGGTTCATTTCAAAAAACTAAAAACAAAAACACAAAACAGCAAATCTTTAAAACTAGAACTATAATGGCCATTAATGCTGTTTTTACAGACATTTTCACTAGATTGTTATGTTAAAATCAAATCCTTTTCTGCACAAGTCAGGTATCATCTTTGATAAGTGACAATGTGCAGAGAATTTCCCGACATCGACAACATACTAAAAATCCTTACAATAATGCTCTGGTTCAGTTTACGGATATTAGCTCACCATTTCATGTGCCACTGTCTGTGATACACTAGGCAACACAACCCTGACTAAATTAAAGTCATTTTTTAAAATTAACTCCAACTCTCACCCAAATATTCTTTTCTAATTTAAGGTGTGTCCTGACTTGTCTGTAAAAATTGCACTTGCACGTTGCAAAATGCACATATATATCTATATATAAAGAACAAAGAGGGGAGGGTGCTCTAAAGGCCAACTGAGGTACTGAAGTTTTTGAAATGTCATCATTTCATGACACAAATCCTCAAACATTGAAATAATAAATATAAACTTTTCCATAATTTACAACATGACAAATAAGGCTGTGTTTACCATATTCACAATCTGCTGTCATATACAAATATTCCATTTAGTCACAAATAAAACAAGTCATTTCTTCCTCCGGTTAAGACTCGTGTGCAAGACTTGTGATCTTTATAGTATAAGACACTTGTGTGTGTATATGTCCTTGGAGTGTGCAGCGTCACTTGATTTACATTGTGTTTTTGAATCATCAGGTTCTTGCAAGCAGTCGAGCAGAACGCCATGGTGTCAGTGGTGCACAACACTGTGCACAGCAATATCTTCATTTACGGCCCTCGTCAGTCAGTACCTTCTTAGTAGTCAACAGTACATTCAGTGGACTAAACTCTGAGCCTATCAGTAGTATCACTTTAGCAACAATCTTCACTGCTGCCACTTGTAAGTTGCTGTTTTACAAAGACAGCATCCACTCCCATGTTGCCATTGTTATCTCAGCAGGTATTACGATTATGTAGCGGGAATCAAGCGCTGGCCCTAAAGTGCTGTGGTTGTAACCATGGTGATGTCACGGCAAGGTGACAAGGTCATCTGTGGCTGGGAGACATTCGCCGGTTCCACATGCCACGTTTGGAGTGATAGTGGTGGAAGAAGTTCCTCAGGTAAATCCTCTCCACTTCCAGTCCCGCCTGGAGGATCCTAGGGCACGGAAAACAGAGTTTGTTTAGTTTTGCCTTTGTGAAAGAGGTTTCTAAACCTTCTTATCATTAGCAATATTGGGTGAAATAGATCAGGCATTAGTTTATACTGAGGCATAACAGCGTATTTAGCATTTTTATTAGGTTATTTTGATTTCAGTGTTTTTAGAATATACAGTATTTGTAATGTCTTTCCTCCATCTCCATCTGCTACAAGCGGTAATGCAAGTATGGGACAGACAGATTGAACTGAGATGTTTTGTTTTGTCCATCCCACTTATAATATTGGTTAATTATTGATGGCAAGCTATAACAAATGACACACCTCTGTGTTTCACAGCAAAACAACAGGTGAATTAACACATTTGAGACTTTTTCAACAAACATTAAGCTTTATCATCTTAATGAAGAACTGCAGGACTGTTGTAGTAGAAAACATTAGTGTAGATAGGTGTACCTAATACATTTTGACAGTTATGGGAATTAAACAAAAATGCATGAACAAACAACAGGCTGATATTTCTACTAAATGTTAAAGCCAACAAAAGGAAATAGAATTAAACTTAAAAGCAACACATAACTCCATGCAGTGACATTTAGAAAGTGAGGAACACACCTGTCGAGGAGCTCCCAGTCTTCTCCTCCCCAGCGATCTCTGAATTCCCTGGTGTTCATTCCTCCCACTGTGTCCAGATCTGACTTGTAGATTCCCAGCAGGCCGAAACCGTTCACCTCCCAGTAACCTGCACCCATGTAGTCACACACATTTCCAGTCAAATTTGGTGACGCTTACATCTGCAATTCTCTTGCACTTTCCCCAAACACTACTGATCTCACTGTTATCATAAGTGTGAAAAAAATGTTATTATGAACTAAAACCTGCCACTTGACAAAACATGTTGAGAATAAAGGACTCAATTCACTAAAACAGGTTCAGTCAGTACAGACTATTTGCCTAACTGTGTGTCGAAGAAAACTATACTTTCCTGTCCATTTCTGGAGCCACACACCTGTTCATCTAACACTGAATATGTGAATTTCAAAGAGTAGGCTTCCCAAATGGATGAGAAGTACGAAAGTTAAAAACAAAGGGAGCACTGATGCAGAAAACTGAAAACACTTTTGCTGCTTAACATTTGTACAAATAAATACACTGAGAACACAGAAATGGCTGGAAACAGCAGTTAACCACGTTAATCTAAACCAAAGTTTCTTAGTATTTTAGACTGAACAACTCCCATCTTTTTATATTTGTCCAAGAACACATCTCTTCTCTGTCTCCCTCTTTGCTGTCCAACTAAGACTGGGCCTTCAAGAGGTGACATGTAAATGAATTTTATCTGTGTACCTTTGGCCTCTAATGGTGTAGCTCCGCAGCCTAGTCTCAAGACGATGGGAGCAAAGGCCATGTATCCCTCCACACAGTGTTTCCTGATGGTATCGATGATGGAAGGAGGGAAGTGAATGTGGAGGTCACAAAGAAACACTATGCTGTGGTCATCCTAAAGTGGAATCCAAGAGGGCAAGATAAAGAAAAAAGATCATTATTGTTAATCAAATGGAGATCGTGTTAATCATTTCCTAGTGAATGTTGTAGTACTTACATTTATAAGGTTGATACCTGCTTGCAGACCAGCAGACCGCTCAAAGTTTCCACTTAGCTTCACATACTCATACCTGAAAAATTAAACAGGCATAATTATAGTACAGTATATACAGTGGCAAAGAAAAGAAAAAGTATGAATTTCATAGTTTACTGAATTCCCTTGTATTAACAAATATAACGTGCCTAAAGTCAGATCTTTTATGTCTTTATTGAGAGCTACCATAAAAACCTCACAGTGAGAGTTGAAAAAGTATGTGAACCCTTAGAATAATGGAGTCAAGTGTTAGCCTAAGTGAAGAAAATTAATTTGGAGGTGTGGACTAGAGCTACTTCGACTAACAAAAACCACTTGACTTTTCTTCGCACAAGAAGGACATGCTTATGTGAGCTATCTCTCGCCAAAAGGAGCTCTTAGAGGATCTACGATCAAGAATAGTTGATTTACATGAAGCTACACAGAGATGTCAGAGACTTTAGAAACCCAGCAGTCTAAAGTAAGGCAAACCATCTACAAATGCGACCGTGGTTACTCTACCAAGAAGTGGGCAGCCAGTCAAAATGATTCCAAGATCACCAAAGATTCCAAAGATTTGAAGGCATCATTGGAACTGGATAACATCTGTGTTCCTGAGTCTACAGTAAGTAAAACATTGAACAAGCAGGGTGTCTATGGCAGGACACCACAAAGGAAGCTGCTGCTTACTAAAAAGAACGTTGCTGCATGTTCACATACTTTTTCTTGCCACTGTAAATATACACGAAGTTTCACAAGTTTGTGTTTGGTGTGAATATGACGCAAAACACACACCTAGGAAGTGAGGATTTCTGTAGAGCCTTCCTCACATCCATGTCAGTGCTGTTATAGTCAACGACGATGAGGTTGAAATTGGGGTCTCCAGTTTCTCTGAACAGTTTTTCCATGTCAGCAATCAGCTGCAGCACCCACCGAGCCTGGTTTTTCACTGAGGGGGACACAGACAAACAGAAACCATAAAGAGGCCTATGGTTTTAAAATAGCGACAGTCAGAACATTTCTGTGCTTTGTTTGTCTTCTGACATTCATCAGCACAATGTTTTTAAGTGCTGGTTATCATATGTAGTATTTATACTACATTAAATTTATATACCAATGTAAAACAGTATTGCAGTAAATAGCAAAAACAGAAATCCATACATCTCAATATTACAACAGGTACATTTGTCAAAAAGAATAGTTGAAAAATAAAACTGAAATAATTATTTAAGAACAAATAAATAACTTTAAGAGATGATGATGATGATGAATGTTTTAGCCAACAGTAACAGGCAAAACAGAAGCAACCACACAAAAAGAAGCACACTAAAAGGACAACACAAGAAAAGTTGCGTGAACAGAATAAGCTTTGTTACATGGGGATGTATAGTACCTGGCACTATGAAATGGACAGTGGCAACGGGATTCCAGCGGAAGCCCACTGGGTTGCACAGCATCAGCTCAGGTTTTGACTGCTGGACTCTGAAGTCCTTGTTGTGTTGCCTGCTGTAGTGATTCAAAGTGTAGATGTATTGTGAGAGACGCAGCAGCTGGCCGTTCGCATCTTTCAACTCCAGCTCAAGAAGGTAGCGGTTGCCCTGGATCCCGTCCACGCGCTTCACAACGTTAACCACACGCACCAATGTGAACTGCCTGTAAGGACAAAGAGGATCAGAACTATACAGCGAGAGGTCAGCAAAACAGTGTTGAAGTCCACTGTTCAAATAGCTCATTAAGAAAAACTGCTCATGCTGGACTGACAAAGAAAGTACAAAAATGTTTTTACCAATTATGCCTAAGTACAGCCACACCAAGCTACATGCAGAGATACAGACTCAAGTGGATGTTCATTTGTTTGGAGAGATTCTCCTTCGAGGAACTTCCTGACATAAACGCCTCTCATGATTCAGGTGATGCACAGGCACAAGCAAATAGACATAACTTACCCGTTGTGCTTTTTATTGAGTTGGTCCATGAAAGCCTTGACCACGGGGAGAGCGTCGCTGGAGTGGAGCAGCAGGTTGCCAGAAATGTTGCAGCGTAGGTCGATCCAATCCGAGCGAAGTGTCTGAAAGTCCAGGGGGTTAACGTGGAACGTCTGGCTCCAATTGACCTCAGTGTCAAAAACCGGTGCAGGCGTAAGATCCTCGTCGTCTGCACCTTCAAAGTCGCCTTCTGCTCCCCACGGAGCACTATCCCTAGTGTCTCTCCTGTTCTCAGCCCTGTTGTAAACCTGGTCATCCTCCACTTTGGTATCCGACCACTTTCTGCCCATTTTGCCTTTAGCGATCCCCTTACCTTTATGGATGCTATTGTCTAAATCCTGCTGCCGAGGCATGTTGAACTCTACTGCCTTATCCCTGAGGCGCTTTCTAGTATCCTTTTGAATTAACCTGGGGTTGGTGGTGTCTCTTTCCTGAGAATGAAAATTCTTTTTGGCAATTTGCTGGATCTCCTTTTGCTTGGTTACAACATTTTGATGCATGGCCACTATGGGTTTTTCAGGCAGAGGGGTGTCTCTTTCCAAAGGCTTTGACTTTTCGAAGCTCTGGATTTGGGTATGGTTCATTTTACGAGACTTCTGGATCTGACTCTGTTCAGAGTTGAGCTGTTCTCTGACCACAGGTATGGATTGTAGATTATTCTGTCCTGGTCTCAAAGACGCCTCTACTGATTTTACCTTTCGTCTTTTTGGTCGTCTTTTTGCTTTTGGTTTTCTCTGTTCTACCTTTTTAACCGGGACCTCTTCTTTTGTCTGGTTTTGCTGCAGGTGCATTTGATGTTTGGTTGGTTTCTGTGATCCTGGCTGATGCTGTGGGTCATGGTTTTTCTCTGCTCTCCCCTTCAACTGATCTGTGTGCAGTGTTGTATTTGAAGAGCTCAGGGTGTTGTTGCTAGTTTCTTGCAGGAAAAAGAGTTTGCGCCTGCGTTTCTGAACATAATCATCATAATCATCTCCATAGTCTCGTAATTGGTCGTTATCTATTTGGTCCGGCCTAGATTCCTTTTCTCTTTGATAGGCTTCGTTGTCAAACACATCCTCCTCATCTAGGACCGTCTTCCTCCCGTGGAAACCAAAATCTAACATTTGCCAGAAACAGAGACACATAAGGAGGGAAAATGACGGATTTATAATGAAAAATGTGATTTAATTTAAGTATAAAATACCTTTGACTGCCTTTGCTTTTATTTGTGCATCAGGGCGGTCTAGTCTCATGTATCTAGAAAAACCAAACCTTGGAGATAAAGAGACAAAACACACAATTATGCAAAGATCTGGAAGATGACATGCCAAAAAAACAAAACAACAACAGCACAATATGATGACCTGCTGTGTAAAAGTTGATCAGTTGACTGAAAGAAGCAGCACCTTCAGTTTGTCATGCTGTAAACTTACTTCTAACTCTGCTTTGCTCTACCTCCCATCTTCTACTACACACTCAAGCTGTTCACCACATAACATACGAAAACAAGATTTGGCGCTAGATGTATCTAATAAAATGCCAACTGAATGTTTGTATTCTCATTTGGTACTGAGTATCACAGTAGGTTTTACTGCTTATGTCCTGGATCGATAATTTATTTGAGCCATTTGTCTCACATCTTTATATAGTAGGAACTCCCGGGGTAGAAGCAGGTGTTTTCTGACTCCATGTGTGTGAGTCGCGTGTAGTCATTCGGGTAGACATACGACATGTGGACCTGTCGAGATGAAATGACAAGGATGATTTACTTTTAGAGTTCTGCACAGGGAGGTATGCAGAGATTAGATAAAGTGCATTGGGGAAGTATTCACACCCCCTTCACTTTTTTCAGTTTTGTTACTGTATGTTGCAGCATGATACTACAAATTGTCCAAATCCTTCCTTTTTCTCATTAATCTACACTCAGCATCATGTAATGACAAAGTGATGTTTTAGAAATGTTAAATGCCACATTGATATAAGTTATCAGATCTATAACACTAACACTTGATATTTAGATAAGGTGCCTTATTGCTGATTGTTGCTGAGATGTTTCTACACCTTGATTCAAGTCCACCTGTGGTAAATTACATTTATTATTATTATATTATTTATATTATTTGAAAAGGCATACATCTCTCTATAGAAGGCCCTTTAATTGCTCTTCAGGAAGCGATAAGTATAATGTGCTGTGCTATCCTAATTTAGATCAATTTAAATTTGTTTGCTGTGTGCTTTTTTCAACATGTTATTTAATTCCAACACTGCCTTCTTTAAATACCCTGAGCTCTGAAGAATAATGTGAGCTAGAGCTCAACTAGTAGAAATTTAAGTAAGGAAAAGTATATAAACACATACAAACTGCAGTCCTTGGTATCGGACCAGAGGAAAGTCTTTGATTGTATAGCTGGGCTGGTATGAGCAGTCGGGCAGAACACGTTGCAGGAACTTGCTGTTTATAAAAGGCACTGCAAACAAACACATCACTCAGATTAGAAGATAAGATTAGTTTGAGCATTCAGTAGGAGGAAATACTTTGCACAATTCTTGCATCCTTGTTTGTCTGTGTGAGAAATAGAGCAACAAAGAGACGTCTCTCACCCCGGTAAAAAGTGTCTCGCCGGTCTTCCTTCAGTATGTCTGCTGCGACATTGTGCTGTTTTGTGAGGGTGTGTTGGTGGCTTGCAGCCGTTTGTGGTATGTGGACTACGTCACTCATTAACAGGGCAGAATCATCTGTGAGATGAACCCACAAGGTTTTAGAACAAGAGAAGGGCTCGCCGTTTATGGTGCAACAAAACCACTGACTTTCTGTGCAGTTCCAAGCATCCTTGCATTACAACAAATCTGTGCTGGATTGCGAGACACCGAGTGGTGCAGATTTACTAGAAGCGACTAAAGGTTCACTGAATAATGTCTTCTCAGCCAGCAGGAATGATGTGTGTGTACTTACTGACATAAAGGGAGATGTGTTTGGATTCAATAACCATGAACCTGAAGCTGTGGTCCAGAAGCTTCCACTGTGTGAAAATAAACATGAAGAACTGCATGTCTGTTCCTTTTCATTAGTCACATTGCTCATAAACATGAACGCAGACTTTAAAAAGAGAGTTTTCTGCGACTCTGTGCTGAGCGCAGCTACTTACCGCCACCTCCACATGGTCAGTCCCTTTGTCGTTCTGCTTGTGGATAACTTCAAAAAAGTACCTCCTCTGAGCAGACAGTCTACAAGACAGCAAAAACATACTCATGTGAAAGTCATATCAGACACAACCTGAGCTGGTTCAAAGATATACAAGCATTTAGCGTTATGAACACTATCAGTGTTGCTTCTTGCTGATCTAGCTAAAGGATTCAGCAGCTCACACAGTCTGATAAAAATCTGTGTACTGGTCTCTTTTCTCCAGGGCCTCTTGAGCCTGATTAAGATGATACTATATATTTTCTCAATTGATGAGGCTAATTTTGATTACTGCAAAATAAAATAAAAAATGTTGAAAATGCTGCATGTTTTGCTTTCTGTCCATCTGTATAGTTTCTGAAAAAAAAAAAGAAAACAGAGGTAGAAACTGAAAGGTCACAAAGAGGGCACACAGTAGGTAAACCCTAATCAGTATTAGTAATTTAAAGGTTTCTTTTTTGCTACTTCTAACTCACCAAATCTGTCTAGATTGTGAAGTCTACAAAATTTCCTGCCCACTGACAGTAAACCACAGACACACTGTGTGAGAGAACTTTCCAGCATGCTCGCTATAATGCTATGTAATAGAAACAGTGGTTTATTTTTTTCCAGCATGCAACAGTCATGTTGAGTTTTTACTGTCTCAACATTTCTGCAATGGTTTCCCATAAAGGCATACAAATCTTTACATGGAAGTGCTCACACTTTAGTTATTAGGTTATGTTTTGACAAAGGTTTGTACTTGTAAAACTAAAACACACACACACACACACACACACACACACACCGTACTCTAACATACTTCTTACGCTAAAACACTCAAATGGTACTGTGAAGTTGTAAGGATTGGTCAAAATGGTATTGCGCTACAATTTGTCCATGCAGACTACATAAAGACATGCAAATACACACATGCTGCATGTTCTACTGCTGACTTTGTTGATGGTGGTTGTGGATCAGTCAAAAACGTACCTAACTGGTCTGGAAGTTTGACTGGCATACTTCTCAAACTCGCCTGGGACTGTCCACTCTTTGCCAGTCTGACAAAAGGAAGTTCACGAATGAATAAGTATTACGTCATCACAAGTATGAAAAAACGTCAAACAAGTACTTGAGAAGATGAAAGATATGCGTACCTTTCCGACCCACACCAGTAACTGCAAGTTGAGGGGAGAGTCATCCGTGCTGAGCCACAGTTCAGAGTTGTCATCAGAGCTCAAAGCAAACACAAACTGTCCTGAGGAACAGCGAGAAAAAAGGAAACAAAAGGGCAGAGTGAGGGAGAGATAGACATGCATTTACTAAATATGCTAATAGACATGAACTAGATGTAAAGGGAAATGTTATACCGTCGGTAAATGGATGTAGGTAACCAAATATCCTCAGCCCGTAGTTTGTCCATTGGGGAGAGACTGCCAGCTTCTGCACTGTAGTCCTGGACTAAAAAAGAAAAAAGGAGAGGGAACCACAGAAAATCAGCCATGATGATGTCTTACAGATAATGTACATCTCGGCTCCAGGGACATGACAATCTAGCATGTGGTTGTAGAATGCACCTCTGAGTGTTATTATTTACAAACTATGCATGAGAGGGTGATAGATGGAAACACGTGACAGGATATTCTTGATCGTGTTTTCCTCTGGTGTAACAATACAAAAGACTAAAGGCTTCAGCCACAAATCAGATATCCATCACTTAAAAACAAATACATGAATACATAAAACTATATCTTTGTTTCTTATCAAACATGCATTTCAGTGGTTTCTGCAAAATAATTCTTGATAATCAATCCCATAGGTGCTAAGATATTTCAGCCTGTACAAAACTAAACGAGCGTCACTGAGATCCCCAGAGCATGATCGCTGCTTCAAAAGGTTAAAAGTGTTAATTAACCACTGAACATAATTTTCAAAACAGGTCTCTCTCACATGAGGGTAAAGTGGGTAGTGCAGGTTCTTGCGCAAGTCATCTGTGGAGCCGCCACACCAGTCCTCAAAGACGTGCAGATTGGCCTGGCCCTTATACTGCCGGAAGAAAAAAGAGAATGTGATGGGAGTGCTGTATACACACCATTGTTGGTGTGTCGTTCAGAAGTGGCACGATTAATGACCAGACCTCACTACTTAGTAAACAAAAACCATCACACACTTCCTTAAAAACCCCTTGAAAATACAATGACGGGACTACTGGTTTCAACTGTCATCCCGTTCCTATAAACCACCCCTCTTCCTGTGTATAACTGTCTTACTTTAAGAGTTGGCTTACCGGTTACAAACAGGTTTTATAATATCCATCTCTTATTTTAATTTTAATTAATTTGTTGCTCACGGCAATAGCAAATCCCTCGTCTGAATTAGGGCTAGAGACACCAAAGCATTTCAGCAATTACTATTTTGGCTGATATTTCTAGAACTTACCCGATAAGGATTCTGTAGGTTTATGCACAGACAGAGGATGGATAGATTTCCTTCAGTGAAAGTAGAGAGTCAGTAGGAACTGCACTAGAACGCACACACGCGTAAATTAAGCAGCAGCCGAGTTTCATCAGAAACCCAGACGCCCTGTAAACATACACCTCGGTGACATCTGCCAGAGAGGCCGTGTAATGTGATACGTGTGTGTGTGTGTTGACTGATGATCGGACAGAATAGTGCTGGTCAGCGCCCGAGCCTCACTAACACCACTCCAGTAAATCGAATTTCATTAGTGGTCAAGTTAAACACTCTGCTGTCATCAGCACAGTTGGTTAAATGTTAGTATGACCCTCGTTCTGAGGGTCAGACAATAGGTATGACTGAAAGCACTTCATGAGCTCTATGTTGCTAGTAATTATTAAACAAGCCTCTTTCCTTGCATTTCCTCGTCTTAAGGGCACTTAACACTGGGGAGCTCGTTTGCTGTCAAGCTCAATCTTATTTTATTTCAGCTACTTTTTTGTCCTACTACTAAAGTACTAAATAAGACAGAGATGTGAAATTTCATTGGCATCTACAGTAGGCATATATTCTCAGTGTTTGTCTACTGTAAGTCTTCCTGGCAGATCCTATCGAGCTACATCACATTTCCTGGGAAGCTGCGGACTTCCATTTCATGTCTCTCCACAGGTGTTATTTAGGCTTTATGTCTGGGCTTTAGCTGGAATAGCAATTTTATCCGTTTAAAATGTGTCTAAATCTCCATCAGTGAAGTGTGCAGTGCGCTGCCTGTATACATCAAATAACAAAAGAAAAGAATTTTGGCTGATTTAGTTCATTTAAAAAACATAAAACATTATCATCAGCCCACACTGGGGGGTGTACTACTTTGAGTTAATGGTTCCATAGTTCAAACTAATGATTTTAGAGAATCATCACCCAAAAAGAGCCACACTGAGGAAAACTGTAACTGTGCATATACAGTATATTTGCACTGTACCGTAGCCTAATGCAGAGCAGTGGAAGCTGCTATGCTGCTGAAAACACACACACACACACACACACACACACACACACACACACACACACAGTAAACAGGGGTAAATTCTCTGAGGTGGAAGGGAATGGGCAGGACCAGGCAGGTTGTTCAGAGTTTAAAAGAGGTCACTATGCGATGATACAAGCACTGTGGACACACACACACACACCTCTGGTTTCCAGATCTGTGGAGTATAGCTGTTGCTCCAATCAGCTGAATCCACCATATAGTCTGGATGCTGGCTTCTTCTCACCTAAGAAATCACAGATCAAAGTCTATCACTTTCTTTTGGTTTCTCCCACCTCTCCCTGCTCAAACACACACCCTTGCATCACCATATTTTCTATATGGACAACATGATTATTTTTCCATGCACTTGCCTTACCTTTTCGTCAAACATGGCTCCCTTCCAGCTGCTGTCAGTATCAGGATTCATACCTGAGGTGGTGAATCAAAACAATCAGATCAGAGCAGGCCTGACAAATATGCAGCAGCAGCAGTTCGCTTCTGGACAACACTATCACATGGTCTCTTACGATTTAAAAGAGATTAGTGATTTACCTGGCAGTTGAGCTCCTTGATACCTTTATAATGGCTTTACAATACAGTTCTAACAAACATTAGCATTTGGTATAATCTACTAGTAATGGTACATTATTAAGAAAATCAGCAAATGCTCCATGAAAATCACAATCAAATACAGTGTCATCAATCTGACTTGCTTGCTGCTCATTAGTAGGTCTAGGTAATACGAGATTTACGGTCTTGTGCAAGATGCTTTTCCATCCATTTCTTGTGGGTTTATGTTGCTCAAACAATGAAGCCCAGTGTCCCAACACAGTCCCACCCACTTCTTACTTGTTACAATTCAATGCTGATGACCAGTGACTGTAACTCATCTGATCCTACAATGAACTTCCGTAGCACATCTGTGTTGGCTAAAGTCTCTGGCAGAGCCGATGCTGACATTATTATTTCTTCTATCCTTCCCCCATCTTTCAAATTACAGTGTGCGGTGTCAGCGCGTGAACTGGAGTTACAGTGCTTGTGCACTTCGCAGAGTCTGTCATTACGGCCAGGGTGGAGACACTCGCCCTTGAGACATGAAAGCCAATTTTGGCAAGTAATTCTAGAGCGGTGGTCAAGAAAAGCAAGAGAGAAGTATTTTTGTCTCCCACTGTGCTCGTGCAGTCTTCTCGTTCTTGTGTTTCATTTTCATTCATACATAGTGTGTACGTACGTTGGTTTTCCAACATGTAGTAAACAGTTATGGGGAGGTGTTGTAATGCAGACAGAAGACACAATCTACAATTAGTAGCCTGGGTAAAGTTATCATCTACAACTTAATGTCTAATGAATATTTTAAAAAGGCTCTTTAACAAGGATCACCACATAAAAATCGCTGACCCTCGCAGGCACACATTTAGACATTTATTAACTGCAGCATTTCGTTTGGTGAGTGCCAGATATGCCCATGTGACCAGCAGTACATGTGGGGAAAAAACACACCATCCCTTAAAGACCCGTAACTACAGAGCTAAAGCTTGGAGTGCTCCTATGGCAACGTGTGTTGCCAGACTTTGTTTTTCTGCAGTTAATAGGTGATGAAAATTTCCTGACCTGGTGCACAGGAAGAAACAACAACAAGAGGCATTTGGTAAAGACTACACACTTCTAATATTAGACACTCTGCGAGGCTGTTTAGCGTAGTCTAACAATGGCATACACGCATGCATTTCACTTCATCTGCCATCTTCTTTTATTGCTCTCGAGAGCAAAGAATCACACAGACTACTGTGGGATATCAGTATTTGGGCACTAGCCAAAACAAAGAGCCTTGTGTTTGAATAGGTATACGTTATATTAATGGCAATGGTGATAATAATGATATTGTTATGTGGCAACAGTACAAGCAAGTTTTGCCTGTGTAAGAAATCTAATTTAAATTGTTAATGAGTCATGCAAATGATGAAAATATGAATTACTGTCTGCAACTTCCTACATTACAATATACTGTCTCAAAGATATTAAAAAACTGACAAACATCACTTTTTTTAATCTAAATCTTTTATATTACCTGAAGTCACCTCATTTGTGAGTCAGACATATGTCACCTCATACCGTGTTCTGTAAGTATTAAATAAAACTGTAATCAACTGGAAACTACAACTGAAAGTGAGATAAGGCACAACTTCTGCAGAAAACCACGTTATGTTGTCAAATCACATTACTTGTCACACTACACACTAAGTGCTTTAGTAGTAAGACTACTAAAGCAGTTTTTCCTAGATGCCACAAACACCACACAAGAGCTTATTGTGCAATACCAGGCCCACTTGTCATACTTCTCTTACACATTATAATTACCACTGCTCAGCTCTGTAGGAAAGCAATGTATGGCCATTCCCCTTAATGAAGTCTCACTGTGAAGTCCTGCTGTGTGGGTCTCAGGCATGTGTTCGCATGTCAGGGTTTGCTCAAAATGTATGTGTCATGCCTTGGTATTTCTCTGTTGTGGGCAAAAACCAGCTCGACTCGTTTTCTTTTTTTTTTTTTTTTTTTTTTACCTCCATCTATGTCAGTGTGGTGATACCTTGATGTTAAACTTCGGTGTGAGGACAACACAACAGATGCAAAGATGAAGTGTAAATAAGGTAAAGGGCAGGAAGTTTGGTTAGCCAGTGTGAGACGAGACTTCCTTCAGAGTGTAAACTCACAATATGACCTCCTGACCTCCCCATCCCCCCCCCTCACGCTGTCTCTCTCTCCACACACACACACACACACACACACACACACACACACACACACACACACACACACACACACACACACACACACACACCTCTGCAGATCGACATGTTGTTTCACCTGCTGCAGGCTCATGTTTCATGTGCAAATGAAACCGCTGTCCCTAAAAAAATGCTGAAGTAGACATATGTTTTCAACATATTTACAATAATCTAAAAACAAACAAAAACAAGTAAATACCTTTGTAAAATTGTACAATTGTAAATGTAAACCAACACAATCACAATAAAGCGCGCATTAAATAGCTATTTGGGTTAATTAAGGTTTAATTTAGGCTCAGTTCCACGTCGGTTTTCCACATCACTGTGCAGCCTGATCATTATGCAAGTTTATTTCTTCCTCACTTTCCATTGTGAAGCCAAATGAGCCACGGGACGTTTTGTGGGGTCTGTGCGTCTTCTACATGCCGTTTCACACCAGCACAAGTTTACAGGACAAACACTTGTTGATTAGGATCTGTTGCAAACTTACTGCCATCACTGCTCCATGCCTTTGCAGCAACCATCTCGTGGTAGACCGCCACGGCTCCGACCAGCAGAATCGCCCCGAACAGGAGACATTTGCCGTTGCGCCGCAGTTTCTTCAGGGGGAAAAACGCCAAGATCATCTCGGCTCTCCGGCGAAACCTCTCTCCGAGTTGCTCATCGGTCAGGTCACCCGCTTTGTCATCAGGAGGGGACCGAGCCCGACCTGAGCCCGTCCGCTTGCCACCAACCTCTGCTCCCGGTGGGTGCGCTCTACTGGTGCCTTGGATATCCCCAGCGCGCACGGCCCCTGGTGGCTCCTTTCATCCCGCGAAAAATCCCACCATGACCCGGTAATCCACACTGAGCACTCTCGATCATCTAAAACTTTCAAGAGGTTTCCAGTTGCTCCTTATCGCGCAGCGCGTCACGCATCTGCCGCGACCTCTGCTCCGTCTGGAGGCAGCACAAACAGTAAAAGGGCGAAAAGCTCACGCCAGATTCACTCCTCACAAGTCCGTCAAGACGCACAATTACACGAAGGCAGGAAAGAGCAGCGCACAGCAGATTTCAGCAGTAAAAGCACGACTCTGCCGGAAGAGCGAAAAAATAAATTACTGATGTGTCCTTACTGTCAGAGGCGCCGTTGAATGTCTTCAGCTTCAGTAATAATATCGATAAAATATCTTCAGTCAATTTATATGTTGATATATCAAGATGACGTCTGTCAACAAGTGTCATTTGCCGTTTTATTTTGAAAGACCGCAGCGGAAGTACCATTTAGTTTGAAGCCAGCTTGACACATCTTGCTCTGGGTTTCAGTGAACACGGGCAGCGCCCAGCGTTCACCTGGATATTTACCTGTGACAGGTGGAGGCTACAATTGCAAACGCCTCTTACAGGAATTCATCATATGTAGCTGCCAAACCACACTTTAAACGTGTGACTAAACGCCTTCAACTGTCATTTATTTAATATTTATTTATATTAATAATAGTAATATTTTACACTTTAATCCTTAACAAAAATAATTTGCGTGGATGCAATTGGTCCAAAATCAAAACGATAAAACTTGTAGACTAATAAATAAATTACCTATCTTTTGTGGTTTATTTGTCCGTCAAACCAGCAAACAAAGAACAAAGAATCATGGCTCCTGCAAAAAAACAGGACCCTCCCAGGTGAATGCGCTCTTCCTACACCTGTCCTCCTCAACTCGGTCACCTACAGTACCTCAGAAAACAAAACTAAAACAATCCAAATAAAAAAGACCCCCATAATAAAGCTGAGTCAGAATAAATTATATTGTGCATATAAACAGTTATTTCCTCCCTCGCTTGTTTTATCATCCACCTGTGGAGAACACGCGGCGCGGATCCGTAATCACCCCGGAGGGAAATCGCATCCGTAAGATGACACCGGTGACCCTGTGACAGAGCTGCAGGATGAAATCAAGTCGTGTCCGACTTCAGGAAAGGAAGTCTCCAACCTCCTGCCTGCTGCTAATAAACGTCGGGTCAATTACACAAAGTTTAATAACAAGATTAGTGTAAAAACACATGCAAATAAATGGAAATAAAGTTCTGCAACATTTTTAATATTTGATTTGTTCTTTATTTCTTTTGCGCAGATGTCTTATTTAAAGATCCTTCTAATAAGTATAATAAGTTTCTTTATCAATCTCTGTTTTCTTGATTAAAAGCATTTTCTTTTCATTAAAGGGCGACTTCACCGATTTTCAACTTGCTTCCAGATGAAGTCGTCTGCTCTTGGTCTACCTCCTCCTCCAGATGACATCATATGAATCCCTAATGATGAAACATTTCTCCAGATGCTGGCATCTGAATGAGTTTGTCAGCTAATAGCGGAGAGATGTTTTAATGAAGTCCCTAAAGTAGAGCCATAGCAGGAAAGTTGAAAATTGGTGGTTGGCCTGTAAACTATGAGACAATAATTAAAAATTAGCATACACTTCCGGGCAATACCGAAAGAAAACATTTATCTTTTAACTTTTCCAAAATGTCTAAAATGTATTCCTATTTGAAATTATACAAAAATATTACAGCTTCAGTCTAAGATATAACTATAAATTAATATTTATAGATGGAACTGGATTTCAAATATAGTTTGCAAGAAGGAAAATAACATCATTTATTCCACATGGCAGCGTTAAAGTGGAGCTAAACTTATTAGTCTGCATAAAAAACACGTGCGAACTGAAACTGATAAATCAACTGGTTAACTTCATATTAAGTAAGATCACTCACAATCAAGTTTAACTATGTTGTTTATTATATCCTTCTGTCACAGCAGACCAACAGTGACTTGTCCAACAGACAAAGATGAACTCAACACACAACTCACAACCTTGTTTTTTTTTTTTTTTTTTTTACAAATCAGGCCCCCCAATTCATTTCAAGAAGCTAAAATGAACAGGGCTCACATGTTCCTCTTTAATACAGATCTCAACAGCTTGAACTGGTATACACATGTTCATTTTTTTTGTTTTACAGTAAATAATGTCTAAGACTTAACTGTTTATTACTTGAGTGTGTCCAGAAGAAGCTAGTACATGTCCTTTCTATGGTAGCCGCTTTACAATATACATGCTCCAGTTAAGTAATTGGTTGTAGTCATCATTTTGAGAACAATACAGGACACACAAGCACAACACTCAGAACAAAAAAGTACAAAGTCAATATTTCCAAAGCAAATGCGAACAGTCCTATAACCTGGTCGCTATAATGGAGCTCCATCTGCAGACTGAGTGAGAAGCTCCAGACTCTGGCAGCTATTCCAGGCTAACCTCTTAATACTCCACCTATCCACAGTACGGCTACATACGTACTTTGGGACACAGGCACTCTTAATATTGAAACACATGTATGCACACATCCATCACAGCTCCAGGAATTGATCAGTAGGCCCATAAGTGGAGGGTTGGATGGATAGCATAACGGGTAAAGGACAGCATACGTGGTAGGGTGGTATAGCCCTTAACGGGTGAGGGTCTGAAATTAGTTTGAAATTTGCACAAAACAAACATTGTGGAACAAATGTATTAACTTCGCTGTAACTTGGTGCTATCACTGGGGGCAAACCTACTCAGCTAGCTGCCACAGCAAAAAACTTGGACAGAAAGAAGTCTGCGAAGAGCACTCAAAGTCAGTGCTCTCATTGACGCCCTCGTTCTCACATGCATCAATGTCAATCCCTCTCTCACAAACACAGGTACACACACACACAGACACACACAGTCTCTCTCACACACGCACCTTAAACACAAATGGCTGAAATTACAAAAGTCTTTCTTGAATACAGTTGAACCGTAACACAGTCATGTCTTAATCTATGCTTTTGCTTCACTTGCAGCTTCTTTTTCACCATTCTCAACCTCCATCTCTTCGCTGTCACTGCTCTCCTTGCTCTCACTCTTCACCTTCACTGTTTCTTTCTGTGCCATGAGGAGAAAAAACACATAAATGACTTTCTTCTTTCCGCTTCTTGTTCAGTTATTCACAGACAGTGTAGACACCTGCCAATCTCTTGTTACCGGTGCAGAAAACAAATTCTTTACCTTTGAATCCCGCTCTGCAAATTTCTGGAACATGTTGGCGTAGATGCGTTTGTCTTTCTCGTGCTGCTCTTTGATGCTTTTCTGACAAAGGACCACCTGACAGAATAAAATGATACATTCAGACACACAACCGGTGCAGCAAGAGCCAGAAGATACATTATATATTATTACTTCACGACCAAACTTCTCAAACAAGGACTTTCCCATTTATCCTATGCCAGTTCCTGGTGACTTGCTATTAAGTTTATTATCTGCTAAATTGCAGCTCATACACCCAACTATGCTGAAGAGACTTGATGTGTGTGGGCTCACCAGATTTATTCTTATATCCGAGTCAGCACACTCAGCAACAGGCTTGCTATTTGTTCATGTTTCACAACTTTTACTGCCTCTAAGTGTTCATAATTGTTTTGTATTTTGATTTCAATACCTTTATCTTCTCCTAGTTATTTATTACATTGGTTGGTGCCATAAGTCAACACAAGATAATGGATTTATGACAAACCTTTAGAGCAGGATCAGTTTAATTAAAACTGATTGCAGTCCTAATTAAATGTTAAGTAAAAAAGAAGCCTTTAGGTTAAGAAATACTAATTTGAATTATAATAAAAATATTGATCAATACACTGAATAGGTACTAAATTATGGGGTCAAACGTTTTGCCGCATAACCAAGGCCTAAATAGAACTCCAGGTGAGTCTTGGCTGTATATAATAGATCACATTTCTTTCTCTATTTGAATATGCTGTGATTTGTGAACTCAGCTGTCAGGATGACAAAACAGGAAAACAAGACCCAAGAGGAATTATTGAATTGTGCTTTCAGACAAGTGGCATTATACCTGGCTCTTGGCCGCCTTGTTGGCAGGGTACAGCTGAAGAACTCGCTGAAAGTCATCTCTTGCTCTGTCAAACTCCTTCATACCAAAAAGTGCTTCTCCCCTTCGGAACAAAGCTTTCTCATTGGAATCATCAATCTCCAGAGCCTAGAACCATGTTTAGAGAATAATTAAATACTTCAAGTATTAAACACAAATAATCAAGCAGTTACAGTAAAATGTTTTTCATACATTTGTACCACTATCCTCTATTCTCGACATAAAAACTAATTAAAACACTTTTCACAGAATCATAAGTTTCTAGCCTGCCAAAACTAAAACATCATGAAATAACAGTTGCCAATTGTGCCTCCAGCTTAAGGGTAAATAAAACTGATACCTTGTCGCAGTGTTCTAGGGCTTGGTTTGGCTCCTGTAGCTTAAGGTAGCACATGGCCAAGTTCAGATGTGCAGCCAGCTGCAGTGCTTTGGCTTTCTTCTCATCCTCCTCTGACAAACCAGATTCATGTTCCAGCCACGACACAATCCTTTTGTACTGAACTGATGCTTGTTTGTATTTTCCTTCCTGAAAAATAAAATAATCACATTAGAAGATATAGAAAAGTGATAACCCATGTTAAATTTGACTATGTGCTTCTTAAAGGGCATACCTTAAAATACTGTGTTCCTTTCTCTTTAACAATGCCGCTCTGTTCCAGCTTCTCAGCTGTGGTCATCTCCCATGATTCCTTTGCCTTAAGAAAATATTCATCACTTCTTAGAGGGGTCACTGTGCACAACTCATATTCAATTGGCCAACTAAAGTTGACATGTGTTTCCTAAACAGTGCAGAATCTGTTTACCTTCTCAAAAGCTGAGAGCTTGATCTTGTACTGCAGTGTGGCTCCACCAGGAATGTTATACTTTGAATTTCCTGCATTCCCAAAGCCATATCTACAAATCAAAGACACTTATCATTCGTTATCTCAAATATGTGTGAATGTTGTATTACTGGTAGAAGCTTTCTTGCATTGTAGTGTATTGTATTCAACATTAGAAAAGATCCCTCCGTAGTTTAAGTTTTTGTCATGTCACAGGTTAGTATCCTTGAAACTTAAACAATAACAATGGTGTTTTCAATAAAATACATTTGTCAAGATTTCATCATTTATCCTGGAAATAATATGTGCATTACGTAGCAAATCGGAGATGTAGATTCACACATGAATAGCAAAACAATAAACTAGACACATCACTACAGTAAAACAGGTGTGTAATCATACTTAGGCTTAATGGTGAAGAGTGCCTCTTCTCCTTGCTCCATAGCCATGATAGCCTTCTCCACTCCAGGTGGCAAGCAAAGATTCTCTCCATCACCAATCTCAAACTTTAGTTCTCTCTCATCAAAGACACGCTCCTCGTAAGTGCCCTCCACGGTTACTGAAAGAGGTTGAAAAATGCTGCAGTTAGCTCCTTCTACAAATTAGACTCTTGATTTGGCCACAAAGTTGTTAATATGCAGTGAGTTGTCAGCTATGGAAAATTGCAGACAGAACATAGGTGATGTTATTGCAGATTAATAACAGCAATGTTGCCTAGCTTGTCCTACTAGTCAGTATCAATACACAAGTAGAATTTGAGCCTTAGCTAACCCTTGAGTAAGAAGAAAAAAAAAAAAAGCTTCAAACAAAACGTGTTTGCCAGTTGAGCAGGTATTTGGTTCTACAAAGCAAGGAAGTTGAGGAGATTTCATTCACCCCCTAGGTGCGTTCAACTGGTGCCTTGGATATCAAATTTCATCACTCAGACGGTTACACTTAAGTATCAAAGTTCACTCCCACCAGAACTGCAATTGAATGTTTGCAGAACAGTATTTGCAGGCTGCTGTACTTCATAAAAATTACAATGGATTCCACTGGTTACAAATGCTAGGTCCTTCCTCACAATGACCAATCACCCAAGATCAGCATCTGTTCTCATGTGCAGCCCTGTCATGTTTATGCGCAATGTTTTGCCCAAACCAACAAAAGGAACTGAGCTGGTGTTGGCATGTTGTTGTAAGTACCACAGAAATGGATCAGGAATATGCAACACGAAACAGGAAGTCCAGTTTGAAAGCACTGTAGCAGTTTATGCCCTTTAAAATTGACTTTTAACTCTGATAAGCTGATGTTTATAGAGAAAATGTTCTCCTGAGTCTCTTAAAATGAAAATTGGCTACACAAGCTACACACTGCATGCTACAATTAACTAAAGCTGCAATGCCAATGCAATGTTAATGGGGTCAACATATTTTTGATGCATCTCTTGAGCACCAACTATCACTTTAAGTTTAAAATGTATCAATTTCTGTATCCATTCATTCAAGTTTGCTTTAGGTGTGTTTGAATGGCTTAAATATCCATTCTGTGATTTTGCAACACATCAACATCATCAATGGATATTTAATGGTCTGTGGTCTGATGTTTTGGTTCAAACTAAGGAAAGTTGACTACTATTACTGTTGTTACAGCCATGCCAATAGCAAATACCAATACCAAAATAAAACACGTTGGCAAAGGAACAATGGTGACGTTTTATGTTACCTTCAACAGCAGCTCCTTCATTAGGCTTGGAATATCCTTGGCCTTTAGTGATAATGCGACGGATGATTCCTCCATCTTCTTCATCAGTTATGTCCTCACCCCGAAACTCAAACAGTTCCACCTACAAGTGTGCATATATGTAAATTAATACATTGATATGAAGTATATAATAGATCATCAGAACAGTTCATTACTACGGAATCTTACCTCAAAGACAAGAGTGGCACTGGGGGGTATTTTAGGTGGGCTGCCTGCAGATCCATAAGCATACTCTGGCTTACAGATGAGCTGGGCCAACTCCCCCACTTTCATTGTCGCTACACCAATGTCCCATGCTTTTATTACTTGACCTAAACACAGAAAGGACGGATCAGCAGAACTGGCTGTGCAACTATGTCACGAAATGTCATGTCTCTGCTAGATATGAAACCAACCTTTGCCTAACTCAAAGGAAAACTTCTCTCCTCTGTCTCTGCTTGAGTCAAAATGAGTGCCATCCAGAAGTGTGCCAACATAATGTACAAACACTTTGTCACCAGTCATAGGCAGCTCTGTGCCAGTGCCTTCCCTCTTCACCAGCTGGGAAAAAATGCACAAATAGAGACAGACTTTCATTGAGTGAATTAGATATATATTATTTATTATTTGGTCTTTTATTGCCTTCCACAAACATGTAAAGGTACAGTGGCCTAAACAACCACCGTGCAGTCTGGTACATTGCAAATAAATCATTGTGAATGAACAACTTTCATGTTACAAACCCTGTTGTATGTGCGTGTGTGTGAATATTAAATGTTCATCAGCATTAATAGCTTTTGCAATTGATCGTTCTCCAAGGCTCCAGAGCCTTCTAGAAAAGTGTATTGTCGACATGGCTAATTAATTATCCATGTTGCAAACACCCTGGCAATAACTTAGCTATATAATCAATGTAAAATAAACAAGGCAAATAGCCTGACAACAATGCAGTTAGCTTGCATTGGCTGCTTTTATTGGAGCTATATCCTGGTTAGTAAGCAACAGCTAACGTTAGCCTAGCCCAACGAGTAAACAACGAGCAGCCAGATAATCAGTGCGATGTCTAGATAATGAAACAGCAAGTAAACACTGGTTTTACCTTTAAAACACCCCCGTCTTTCTTTGGTGTGATGTCCTCTCCCTCCATCGGGATGGTGTGTTGTCCTTCACCTGTCAGCTCTTCTGCAGTCATTGTCAAGAAGCAGATTTCCTCCTCCTCCTCCTCCTTCTACACTGACATGCACCACAAGTGAAACCTCGCTGAGACAAGCTAACAGGAATGACGGCTGAATGACTTATCCAGAACTGTGCGGCAACAAGCTGACTAATGCCAACGCTAACGTTAGCTAGCTAGCTAACGAGTCAACGCTCTTCGCGAGCCTCCCTTACTACTTGTACATGTACATAAAAACACACGCTCCGCCTTCCAGCTGGCTGTAATGCTACTCGCTGCTGTGCACCAGACGCGCTTGCAACCGAACAAAATACGGGCTTTGTGCAAGACTACTTCAGGTCCACGTTGTCTCGCTGTTTGGCAGCTGACAGGCGCTCAAAGAAGGCAGAGAACTTTCCAGACAGTCTAGGAGGAACCCGGGGGATGAACCCGGGTTGGAGGCGTTACATGTGCGGTTCACGCCTCTCCCGGAGGGGCGGTAACCATGCAAAGGGAACAGGTGTAAACGTTTAGTTTATCGTCACGTATGCAGATAATAGCGTAGTAAATTTAGTTTACCGTCACATATGTGGTTAGTAGCGTAGTATCCACAACGTCTACTAACCACATAGTGACGCATTACAGTGCCAGAATACGGCACAGGCGCAGTTGCCCCGCCCGCTCAAGCATCGCGGTGTGTTAAAACACGCACTCCTTGTTTTACCTCGCTCCCTATTGGTCAGATCCCGTGTCCACTAGTGTGTGTTGGCGCGGTTGTTGAAAACCCGGGAGTTAAAAATACTAACAAGAAAACACAGTAAGTCTTCATTTTAGGACATCTGCGAGTAGGTATACTGCAACGATCTGTCTGTGCAATGTTATTTCCAGCAGTAGATAAACGTTATCAGCCGATGTGTGGTAGAATTGTCCACGTAGAAGCTCGTAGTTTTGTGAATTTCCTGTTATGACTCGTTAACAGAGTCCAGTGACGGGTTTAACATCAAATGTTAGCTTCTTGGTATCACATGTATACGAACTGGACAACTATTCTACATAACAGATTACCTAGTTGATATAAATGTTAAACTGAATCGCAAATTCAGGTTCGACGTCGTGCCTGCTTGTGTGAGTCAGTGTTAGACTAAACATCACTATCTGGTGTTGTGTCTTGTAGGTAATGCAAGTCAGTCTAAACACAGTGTGGGTTAAGATTTCAACAGGACTGTATCCAAACTGAAGTGTTTGATCTAACATTTAGGTCGTCCTCAGAGGAGGTCACAAGAATGGAGAATAGCAGGACCATGTTTCCATTTCCCTACCAGCCCTACAACATCCAGGAGCAGTTCATGCAAGCTCTGTACGGTGCACTCGAGCAGGGCAAAGTTGGCATCTTTGAAAGCCCAACTGGAACGGTGTGTATGTGTGTTTGTAGGAGAGAGCAAGAGGAAGTAGTTCATTTCATTAATAACTTTACCTACTTGTGTGTGTCCTTTAACCCAGGGCAAGTCGCTCAGTCTGATATGTGGAGCTCTGAGCTGGCTCGCAGACCACGAGGAGAGAAAAAGGCAGGAGGCAGCTGCTCTGCTGCACGATGGAGAAGCTGCGCTTTCTGCTTCCACAGATCCGTCCTCCACCACCAGCTCCTCTGCAGAGCCGGACTGGATCACTGATTTTGTTCAAAAAAAGGCTGAGAGGGATTTGGTGTCAAAGCTGAAGGTGAAGTGAACGTCATTGCATTTTAGATGCAACTTTGCTGTGGATGTTGAATTTTCCTTTGCTCAGCTTATGAATAATATATGTTTGCGTGTGTGTGCGTGTCAGGAGGAAGAGCTTAAGAGAAAGAAGAGGGAAGAACGCTTAGAAATGATCAGAAACAATGTTCAGCTAAAGTATGCAATGAAAAGAAAGGTAAGCAAACCTGCACAAACTCATCAGACACCAGAAAATGATCTATAAATTACAGTCATTGTTGGGTCTTTACAACTGAATACATACATTTTTGTGTATCTTTCTGTAGAACTGTGAAGATGATGAGACATTCAAGTTGCTCCAGCTCAGTAAGGAGGAAAAAACAGAGGCACCAGAACATAAAGAGGATGAGGAGCTTATCATTGCAGAATATGAGAGTGATGACGAGTTAAAGGGCAAAAGCAGGTGAGGGCAGACATTATTAAATATCAGATGTTAATCATCCCTATAAGAAGCTGAAATAAATGGACTGAAATAAATTGTTTGCTCATATGCTCAGATTTTGTGTTGCTGAAGATGATGAAGATGATGAATTGGTTGAAGAACACGTTACTAAGGTAACAATGCAACTGTAAGAATGAGTGTCCTCCTGATGGAAAACAGAATAATGCTAATAAGTGTCACACAATGCCTTGAATGAAACTGTAACTCTGCATGTCGACAGATTTACTATTGCAGTCGCACTCACTCCCAGTTAGCTCAATTTGTCCATGAGGTCCAAAAGAGCCCCTTCAGCAAGGACATCAGTCTGGTCACACTGGGCTCACGGCAGGTATGTGTACATACACAGACACACACAAATACACCAGTAAAAGTCTGAACAGTCTGAGTCTGTAGTATATTAGTAGAAGTAAAGTCACTGTGAATGTTAACCAGAATCATCATTGCAGTCTTTAGGTTACTAATTTTTAAGCATTAGCTCAAATACTTTAGAGCTTTCTTGCAATTTCCTTGTCAGACAGATGCTTCACTAAAGCACAAAGAAACCTGAATTTAGAAACAAAAGGTCACTTTTTGTTTTTTGTGACAACTTGGATATTTTCAAGTGACTTAGAATCAAAGTTGGCACCTGGGTAGAGGCTACTAGAATGATCTAGATAATAAATAGATCTACTTCCTAGTCTATGTCCTTATGTAAAAGCAGGCTGTCTCTGAGGTCTTGGGCGTGGCTACAAGTGCTGCATTCTTATGAAAGGAGCTTAACAGTGGAAGGAGTTTCTGTAACAGTAGCAATGTTAATGTGTTAATAAAGTCCAAAGTTCTTTGTGTTGTGTGTTTGAAAACATTTAGAATAAAGCACAAATCTCACATTTTGTGCAGCTCGACCAACTGTGTTTTTGAATGCTGTAATAATTATAATAAATAATTAGAATTACAAAAAATATACTGACATAGTTTGAGATTTAAATTAAAATGGAGAAGTATTGGGTGTTGACAAAAAACAAAAACAACACTGCACATACATTTGTTCCCTTTCCACACAGAGAAGCTTGTATTACGTGAGTTGTGGACTGCTGGTAAACCACAGGGTCAGCAGTTCAATTCCTGCTTCCAACAGTGTAATTGACACTGAACTCCAAATTGGTCTTTGTGTGTGTTAGTCTAACTTTAAAGGTGCTCTGGATAAAGCTGTCTACCAGAATTAAATCTGAACCTGATTGATAACCTGACTGACCTGTCTGACACTAGTTTTCCAAATAACTTTACTTCACAGAATCTGTGTATTAACGAGGAGGTGCGCAGCTTGGGCAGCATCCAGCGCATTAATGACTGCTGCATGGAGATGCAGAAAAACAAACATGGTGAGAGCCTATAAACCTACAAGCACCAACTAGCACCTAAACTACTGATCTAATAGGCAGGTTTCTGATGGTATTGACATGCATTTCTAATGAATTTACCTGTTCCATCCTGTAGAGAAACAACATCACGAGGAGGGTGTGAAACGTAAGCGAGGTCCAGCAAAGACTGTGTGTCCCTACAATAAGACTTCAGCTCTGCAGCAGATGAGGGATGTAGTTCTGGGGACGGTTCATGACATAGAGCAGCTGCTGAAGTTGGGCAGGGAAACACATTCATGTCCTTATTATGCCACGCGCCTTTCTATTCCCCCTGCTCAGGTAACCCAGCACTGCTTGTACTCTGTTGATCCATTGCTGTCTCATTACTTTTGATGTTCTGTAGATTGCAGTTGCAGAGTTAATCTGCATGGCCTCTTTTTCTCTATACGTCTGCATAGTTGGTGGTGTTACCCTATCAGATGGTGCTTCATGAAGCTACAAGAAAGGCAGCAGGGGTCCAGCTGAAGGGACAGGTAAGATTAGATTTTTCCGCTCAGCAACCATCACCAATGTTGTTTTTTGTGAAAAATGCATATCTTGTAAATGTATGTGATTGTGAGGTATTTGAGACCTCATCATTCCTCCATATGTTTCAGTAATATGAAGTGGTATTCATCTGTCATGTTCCTTTTTTCTTCTTTTAACAGGTTGTAATCATAGATGAAGCTCACAATCTTAGTGACACACTTTCCTGTATACACAGTGCAGAGCTGAATGGAGCACAGGTAAACACAGTCAAGCATCTCATGTACAAAGCTAAGTTTTAACTTTGTTTCCTGTGATATGCTGAATCTACCTGAATCTTCTGCAGCTTTGCCGTGCCCACTCCCAGCTCACCCAGTATGCGGACCGCTATAAGTGAGTATACACACACAATCACGCGATGCATTAATTCACAAATCAAATATAATCTCACCTTCCTGACTGTTATCTGCATCATCAGGAGCAGGCTGAAGGCAAAGAATCTGATGTATATCAAACAGATTCTGTTTGTGGTTGAAGGGCTTGTCCAGGTGCTGGGAGGTAAGTGGGTTTGGGTTAAAATTAATTTATTATTGTTAATAATTGTTTATTATTGCTGGTCTGCAACATAGGTGGGAAAGGAAATTGTGGGACAGTGAAGTCAGTAATGGTGACATTACAACAATCTATTCTTGATGTAATTCCTGTAGGTAAAGTGGGGCAAAGTCCACAGGGCCAGACTACACCAACAGGTCAGTAAATTACACACTCATTAAAAAGACACATTTAAGCACAAATCCCTAATTGTCATGCTTCTTTTTCTTCTAGGAATAGAGATGCTTACCATTAACAACTTCCACTTTAAAGCTCACATCGACAATATCAACTTGTTCAAGGTAGTTGACAGTGCTATGATTTAATTGAGAATCACAGTCATAAAAACAGACTAAACCTTCCTTTAATGTCGCTATCACTTTCACTTTAGCTACAAAAATACTTTGAGAAGAGCATGATCAGCAGAAAGGTGAGTGTTTAACATGTCCATATGTTGTTGTTTTATATGTTCCCCTATAGTCAGAGCGATCCACGGAAATGTACCACTCGTGTTTTCTCTCTGCAGCTTGGTGGCTTTGTGGAGAAGTACGCAGGTTCAGGCGTGAGTCTTCACACACAGACCAACACCAACAAAGAGAACCGACGCATCGAGGGCTTAAACCGCTACCTTCAAACACTACAGAGCAACCAGAGCACCACACCAGGTCAGATGTCACATCTTTTTTTTTTTTTTTTTTTTTTTTTTTTATAAATTGCTGCTGAGTTGTATTGTTTCACGTGTATTCTCACATTCCGCCATGTGTTACACTGGCATTTAGCAAAACCAACAGTGACCAATGTAACATTTCTTTAGCTGAAGTGACTTTTTCACTTCAGCTTTTTCTTTTACATTATCTTATACAATAACTGATGTGCTCTGTCTGCTCCTCTGTGTGCAGTTTCTTCACCAGACCAGCAGGGGTCTGTAGAGGCAGATAAAGTTCTGTCTGCATCTCCCATGATGCAGGTGGAAGGTTTCTTAATGGCTCTCACTAACAGCAACACCGATGGCAGAGTGGTGGTGCACAGACAAGGTACCATTTACACACAGAACAACATAATTGACAACCATTAAATAAAACTACTACAGTCCCTAATTTTTGTGCAGGTACTCTGTCAGACAACAGCGTGAAGTTCTTGCTGTTGAATCCAGCAGTCCACTTTACCCAGGTGCTGAAGGAGTGCAGAGCAGTCATAATTGCTGGAGGAACCATGCAGCCTGTGTGTAATTTAAAAATCATTAAAATAAAATCAAGGCTTTGCTGTGCATGATTTCCAATTCTAAAAGATGTTATATGTAGGTTTCTGACTTCAAACAAGAGCTTCTGTTTTCTGCCGGAGTGGGAGAAGAGCGCATCACTGAGTTTTCCTGTGGTGAGTGGCCCAATTTAAAACACCACATTGCTCTGTGTAGCTTCACTATTTGTTTTTTTTTAATTTTATAATGCCCTGTCTCTTAATGATGTGTTTATCAATGTTTCTCTTTGTGAGAATGTTTGATAAATGATTATAGATTATAAATGAATTTGTAAATAGATAAATAAATTATAGCCTGTATTTCATATGAATACCAGTTTCCCCTGTGTAATGATCTAATTCACTAATATAATATTCGTAACAGAGGCAAAAACCTGGTGCAGAGGTGACAAATATTGTCAGAACTAAAGCATAGACGAGAAGCAAACACATCTTAGCTGACTGATTTATATTGTCTACGAGATAATGCTTGAGCTGTTTTTATGTGATCATGTCAGTAAAGTCAGTAAATAATCTTGTCTTATATATTTGTCTGCAGGTCATGTAATACCTCCTGAGAACATTCTCCCTCTTGTCCTGTGCAGCGGCCCATCTGGTCAGGAGCTGGATTTTACTTTCCAAAACAGAGACTCTCCCCGAATGGTAACCGACACATACATATGCAGTTTTGCTGACTTCCTGTTGTAGTGCTGTTCACTGTAGCTGTATATCTATTTACTCAAGCCTTGTGCCTGTTTGCTGACAGATGGATGAGACGGGGCGCATTCTCTCCAACATTTGTAACGTGGTCCCTGGAGGGGTTGTGTGTTTCTTCCCTTCTTATGACTATTCAAGGCGGATAATTGCTCACTGGGAGGCTAGTGGTGCTCTGTCTCGTCTGTCTAACAAGAAGAAGGTGCGTGAGATACATGGTTTCTGCATAGGACAAGTCACCATTCCTTTCCCTTTTCTTGTTAGAATGCCTTCTTTATCATGTCTTAATTCCGAGCATGCGGGTTATGTTAAGGAAATACATTTTCGAGGGGTGAAAAGAGAACCATCAATCTCTAAAGCTATTACGAACACATCCTCAGATCTTCCAGGAGCCAAAGAAGGCCAATCAGGTAGAGCAGGTGCTCAGCGACTTTTCCCGCTGTATCCAGGTAAAATTGACACTACTGACACATTTGACATCATCTCAACTCACACTCACACTATGTATTGCTTTTTTGACAATGATTGGTGGTCTCATTTCGTTTCAGAGGTGTGCACTGGATGGTGGTGGACTCACAGGAGCATTACTGTTCTCTGTAGTTGGTGGAAAGATGAGTGAAGGCATCAACTTCTCGGACGATCTGGGCAGGTGTGTGTTAAGCATGAGCATCGTGGGCAACCAGCAGCTACACACTGCAGAAAGTTCAAAATACTGAGTGTTCATCTGTGTGTACCTGTGTATGTGGTAACAGGTGTGTGGTGATGGTAGGAATGCCGTATCCCAACATCAAATCCCCAGAACTGCAGGAAAAGATGTCCTATCTGGACAAACACCTGGTGAGAGCAGTCACTGTGCTAAGAGTCTTCAATACAATCTGCCACAGTAAGGTCACAGGAGTACTGGTAATACCTATAGTCAGTGTTAATAAATCTTTTTTTTATTTTATTTTATTTTAAGCCTCATGTTGGAGGGAGGAGCCCCGGTCAGGCACTGATAGAAAACCTCTGCATGAAGGCCGTCAATCAGTCAATAGGTAATTTTCATGACAACAGACAGTTATGATAAACATTTATAAAAAAGATATTAGTATGTTACATAATTTGATTCATGAGTATTTTTTTTTTTTCTCGCTTCAAAGGAAGAGCTATCCGTCACCGTGGTGACTATTCCTCCATTGTACTGTGTGACAGACGTTACTCCAGACCTGCTACTCTCTCTAAACTTCCCACGTGGATCAAAGCTCGCACCAGTACACACACAAGTTTTGGACCTGCCTTTGCTGCCTTGCGGAAGGTGAGGAGCAAGTATAATTCTGTATATACACACTCAAAACACTGTAGTGCGACTAAAACGTATTTATGTTGTCTGTGTATTGTCTCCTAGTTCTTCCTTGAGAAGAAGCAGAAACAGGTGTAGCTTCACACGAGCAGGTTTCACTGGACATCTCTAGAAAAATCCAGAAGAACTTTGGAAAAGCAGAGCGAAACTCCACAAACTCAATGTGTTCTAAAAATACTGAAGGGTAATTAGGGGCCTTTGTAATAAGTTCCTTATCACAAGATCACTGCAGCCCTTTCATGCTGCTTGTTACTATTCCTGAACATTTTGTGCCCATCAGACTAGAGCTCTACTGGCTGGAATTTAAGTATCAAACCCTGAGGCTCTCTTTCTGTTTTCTGTTTTTTACTTAAATTTAATTTCTCAGATGTTGACGTGTCTCTTTTTTTGGCCAGGTTAAATATATAAGCCATTAAATTATCATGAATCCAAGTATTTGAAGGGAAACTTCAGACTCAGTTTATCGGTTTGACTCAGGTGTAACATGTTGGAAAATGTTTTAATTCCCCAAAGATGTTAGTGAAAAGGGTCTATGATCTTAGCGTTCTAATAATAATGCCTGTTTAATCTTTTGAAAATGTTTCACAATAAGTTTATCAATAAATTATTCTCTTTCAGTGATGTGTTCTTCAACTGCTTAGAGAAATCAGTGCACTTATTGTGAGGTTCATTACTCTACTGAAGGATTATGTGAAAAGTAGAACTTTTACGTATTTTAAGTGATTCAAGCAAAATTGGAAAAGTCCTTTGTACATCACATTATCCAAAACGATCAAATGCATTGATTATTGGTGCTTTAATATGTTTGTCCATCACGTTAAGCTTCCCAGTCGTCGTCATCTGTTGTTGAGTGTGGGGCAGGAAGTGGCGGGATGGCATCTGACATCCTGGCAAAAGCACCGCCAGTAGCAGCGGGAGCGTCACTTGACTCCCCACCTACTGGACCCTTCCCAGATATACCTGCAGAAAGGACAGGGCACATTATTTAGTGTATACAGTTCCAATCACCTGCATCACTATTTTTTAATCCGGCTCGACAAAAAAAGAAACATCCTCACCTTTCCTACGCATGGCAAGTTTATTGAAGAGGTCAGACATAAAGTCTCCACCACTAGATGCTGCTCCCACTGCTGAGAAACAAAGAAAGGCAGTTACCAGATAATCATGCAATTCATATTTTTTAAATTAGTAATTGGAGCAGGAGAATTATTTCATTCATTCCCCAGCGCTGTGCTACACTCCACAAAATGGAGCGCTTAATTACACACAAGACTTTATCAAGCTGGGTGTAAGCACCTTTATTCTAAAAGGAAAGCTTGGCTCATGACCTGGCCAGCTGACCGGACATTAAGGTAAAGATATGCTGGCTGATATTAGGTCAGACAATTTCTATTTCTACTTCTCAATAATATTGTGACCATCTCTACCTTTTAATGAGGGTGGCTTCTATAAGGGTCATAAAGCATCTAACTGTGATGATAGGGGAGCTGCAACATGCAGGGTGATACTGTATAATCTCATTGGTGAATGTTAACTAGGGAAGAGACATGCTCTGCTTTGACTGCATGAATACTGTTTAGGCTGCAATTATTATAACATAAGCAGAACCGCATCCCCAAACAGTCTGACACCTTGCTCTTGCTCCTTCTGTTTCTTCTTCTCCATCTTGCGCTCTTTAACATTGCGTAACTTGGCTTTGCCGATGCCACCGGCATTGCGGATGGACTCCAGCAGACTGGCACGACCGTCTGATGGCTGAACCACCTCACTGGGAGCACCAGAAACAGGACCTGAAGTGAGAGGAGACAGTGTGGCAGTGTGACGTGGCTTTATGAGTCTTGAGTGTGTAGCTCAGTACAAGACTGCATTCTGTATGTGATCTGACAAACCTGAAATTGGTGTTTGAGAGACTTCTGAGTCAATAGGAGGCGGCGGTGGAGGAGGTGGAGCGGGGGGTACACCTGCAGGAGTCGCAGGTGAAAGGGCAGGCTCAGGAGGGGGTGGTGGTGGAGGGGGCGGAGGGGGTGCAGCATTAGGCTGGAGCTGAGAACCTGAAACAAAGAAATTAAAAGTTTAAAAATACAATAACAGCCAAAGATGCAGCATCTTAGTAAAAGTTATGTGTAAAGGTCAATTTATTGATGTAGCACCTTTTTAGATCAGATGTCAAAATATCCTTCACAAAAATTATATGAAATCCAGATAAAAATAAGCAAAAGCACATGTTAAAGTGGGTCTTAAGCTGCTTTTTAAAATGTGCATATGTCTACCTGGTACACTACCCTCTTCAGAGAAGGAGGGCAGCTCAGGGATATTGTGTGTGGGTCCAGAGGGAGCAAAGCCAGGTCCAAGATCTGCACTGTAGGACAAGTCATCTGCTATACCTGGCAAGTCAGGCAGGTAGGATGGCACATCTATCTCGGGCACTTCGCCCAGATCCGGCACATAGAAATAACTCTCTGCTGTCTATTATAGAGAAAGGGTTATCAGGTTAAGTCAATAAATGTATCATTATCAGTCCTATATGTATGATTAGGTAAAAACAACAGGCCAAACCTGTCTCTCCAGCTGCTCTCGCTTTGTAATGGACAATGGAGCGTCAAAAGGCTTCTCTTCTTTTTCTGTCTCTAGTGTTGTGTGTGTTTTTGTCACTGCTCCCGCCAGAGGATCAAGGAACACGTACTTCTTATAGCTTGAAAATAACACAAAGGTATGAAGCAAAGACTTAAATCTAATCTGTCTTTACAGCTGGCATTTGTGTCTATTTGTTATCATGGACTCACAGGTTCTCTGTAGTATTAAAGAGCAGCAGGGAGCTGACAGATGAGATGTTGCGCGGCAGACTGCCCAGCCCCTCCTCCGTCTCATCCTCAGACTTCTTCTTATTGCTCACACACACAGGGAAATATGTTAACTTATCCTGAAAGGAAGACGGAGAGCCAGCGTGAGTGGGAGATCTGTAAAATGTTAGTTAAATCTTGAATAGCGCACACTTTAAATGTCACCAAAATGCTCTGGCACACAGATAAACAACACTGCAATTTTGAATTTATATGGTGGAGGACAATGTTTCTGTGGAAATACTGAATAATGCATTACTGCACCAGACAAAATTGCCAGCAGTGTTTACATTTTTCTAGCCTTCAGACAAATATGCTCTAAAATATTACACAGAAAAAAACAACCTGAAGACCAAACACATGCAGCACAAAATATGCTGGGATAGTGGACCAGCTCTTCTCTCCTGCATGAATACGGCTGGGGTCACAGGAATTTGCCCCTCTATTCTACATAAATTATGTAGTTAAAAAGCCACTTAAATGGAATTTACTCATGCCTCCGTTTATCACTGTTGTGTAGGGGTGACAGCTGTATAATGAGGCTCCACCAGGCTAGCACATACTTTCTTCTTTTTTGTATTAGTCTGGCGTGATGGCTTCAAGACATTAATTGTGAAACGTTTGAACGTCACCAAACCGTGACATATCAAAAATCAACGTCCCTGTGTAAACAGCATTACAATGTATTTATCTCACATGCAAAGCCTTCTCATCAAAAGGCCGAAGTTTGTTCTGTATTTTGTGCCGGGGGCGGGTTTGTGAAGAGGGGTCAGTCGCTCCAGTAAAAATAGACGTGTAGTCCTGAAGTCGATCTGGGGCTGGGTACTTGGCACTGGAGAACACCTGTGGAAACACAGTAGAGATAATATAATATAATAATAATGATCTGAATCACCTTTCTCTGTCTACACTGTGCATCAGAGATAAAATATGCAAAGCCCATTTCCAAGGGGAAGGTGCTGTGTTACCTTGGTGGCCTTCTTACTGCCTTTGATCTTGTCAACACGGGCCTGAGCTAGTCTGATCCTGTCAGTGACGCTCTGAAGCTGGCGGCGGTTGTTCTCTACACTCTCAGACACCCTGGAAGCGGCACAAACATATGCAACAGTATAAATATACATATGTCCACAAAGAGGGAAATACAATGCATCCATATCTTACAATCCAATTAAAAGGGCTGTGTCGTTTGAGAACTCCTATTCCAGTTTTCTTTTATACACTCCGCTTTCTGAAAATATATTTTTTTAATTTCTCCCATTTAGTAAATGCCGTACAAGAATGACACAGCTGTTCTAGTGGTGGCACTGATCATCTGATATCAATCATGTCATTACAAAATATCGGTTTCCAATGACTAAACAATTCTGCTGATAAATGTTTCAGATGGTTTGAGTAGACACAGAGTCAACTAATGTCAACATTACTCATTGTGTCAAAAATGTTTCTTCTAATAACTGTCTCTGTTAATGGGTATTTGCCATTTTTTGACATTCAAATATTCTGCTTGATTTAATTGAGATAAAATCTGATTTACAAACTAACTGGTAATGGAAAAGGCTGAAGTTAAAGTTAAATAGAGATTTTTTAACTTGAGAAAGAACAAAAACATAATAACTGACAATTTGTTCATTTGGCTTTTAAATAAAAAGTTGTTGTAGTGATAATCATCATCTCCTCTTTATAGCGTTACTTACGAATGGACCATATTTTGTATTACAATACTGTATAGTCCGGTTTCAGTGATATGAACATCAGCACATGCAAAACAGACCTCTGACAAAAATGCAGTATAATGTACATAAACCGAGGTCGTAGTCGCCCATAAAAACACTGGATCCCGAAAGGACTAGTGCAAACAAAAGTGATGTCAGTGTTAAGAACGTTACTCTTCGGGATGCTTAACGTTACAGTAATACAGTCCAAAGACAAGTTTATTGCTATTTTGATAAATGAATTTCAGGCCCTGAATGTTAAACAACAAATAGGCAAAGTCCGTCATTTACATGAACAATGGCACGCACACTACAGAAACCCACACAGAAATCAGTGTAGCACTGGGTGTGTGGCTCTGTGTTGGTGTGATTCTGTGTTTACCTTGTGAAAATATCTGTAGAGATAGTCTCCAAATACAATAACGCATCTGCTATCTGATGGACGGCCTCCTCTCTCCTCAGGTCTGGCTGGATGAGAGGCACTGAATAGACCTGGCCATCCAGGTTGTGCTTATGTGTCATCCTAGAAAAACCAACAACATTGTGTGTTTGCTGAGACAAACTCGGATTTGTGCACAGGTGTTTATTCCTGACATTGAGGCAATAAATAAAGCCAACTCTGTTAAGTGTGTGTTGAGTGAGAACAGCAGATAAAACACAACTGTCAGTGTAATAATAACAACAGACGATGACACAACAGCTATATAATAACATAATATTTCATCCATGACTAAACTAAACTGCAGCTTTTTTACACACTGCGACGTCGTCTGACACTCACATGACAGCGTTGATGCTCCGTGTATGTTTTCAGTTTGCAGATGCCATCATTTTTATAATATTAGCTGCCTGACAGTCAATAAAAATGCACTCGAAGGATTTAGTAGCACATCATTTAATGGATGTAACGTTTTAGTCGAGCTGGCGTTAACGAAACATTAAGTCCTATATGAAAATATGTGCGTGCTGAATAAAGGATGACCATGAGCTGTATATGAACTCACACCGGTTTATTGGTGTGAAAATAACACGCTTACCTGACCATGAGTGATGTTTATTGGTTACCGGTCCCAAACAAATAATATAATAAGAAGAAAGTCGGTAGTAGCCTAGCTACTTGTTTGGGAAAACAACGGTCCTGTACTTCCGCGTCCCGGAAACACGTGACCACGCGATTGTGTAGTTGCCTTCAAATCTCTCGGAAACGGGAGTTTCTGACAGAAACGTTTAACGATTTGAACTGAAACCGGCGTATTCCATAAAACAAGACGTGAAAACGTAATACCTAAAGAGTATCCCGCAAATAACATTTATTTTTATTATTGTGTATAATTACAATTTCAGATGTTCGATTTGTTTTCAGACTTTATTTGCCGCAAACCAGGACCCTCTCTCGGATACAAAATCTTTTTTTCTGCAGCCAATAGGATGCGTGCTTGCTCTGGTGCTTTCTCGTGTTTGTGCGTAATAACGCATCCTTCCTCCAGCGCCTCTCATCCCCTCCTCCCTCCTGTCACATCTGGATCTGGCTCCTCTCCTCAGCACCACTCAGCGCAGTGGGAGAGACAGAGAGAGAGAGAGAGAGAGAGAGAGAGAGAGGGGGAGAGAGGGAGGGAGAGAGGGAAACGACCAGAGAAGCGGAGGCCAGCTCGGTCGGTGCAGCCTCATCCACAGCCGAGCAGAATCAAGGAGAGGAGAGCAGAAGGGCACCTCACCCTCCCATCCGCAGCCACAGATATTTTTGCATCTGTCCTCCATCCATCAGTCCAGCTTCTTTTTTCATCACCTTTGCTCTCTCCTCTTGTCATATGATATGATGAGCTCCAGCCTGCTAGAAAACCCAGTGCAGGCGATTCTGTACCTGCGGGAGCTCACCACCATCGTCCAGAACCAACAGAGTCTCATCCAAACCCAGCGCGCCCGGATAGAGGAGCTGGACAGGCGGGTGGACGAGCTCATCGGCGAAAATAGGCACCTTCGGGACGTCAGGGTACAACAGCAGCATCCTTACCATCACTACCATCACCACCACCATCACCCCGACTCCAGCTGCCTTCATCACCATCACCACCCTCAGGACCCTCAGTCCAAGAGCAGCGCGGGGTCTGTGCCAGACCATGCGGCTGCACCAGCACAGGTTGAGGCGGCTCCGGGGGTCCAGCCATCGACTCCCCAACCCATGGACCCGGGGGACATGCAGTTGGTTCCAGCCGATCCGTCCACGGTTTCCCCGGTTGAAAGTGACCCGGAAAATGAAGGAAGTTGTCCCAGCTGTCGCTCTTTGGTTCCGATGACCCCCACAACCCTGTGTCGATCCCAGACCCTGACTAGGAAATTCGAGTGAGTAGGCGTTATATTGTTGTTTGCATGTGTATCTGTGTATTTGTCCAATATAAAGAATGAATGAGGTAAGCAAATATTTTTATATATGCGAGTTGTACATTTTACACATCTCTTACTGCATTTCAATCTATACCCTAAATAAATGTCCCATCTTGGTCACAGTGGCCCGTTTTGAATCCTTCATAGTATTTGTGCAACATTGGTCTAAACCTGTGTAATTAGGAGCGTGCGTGCGCGCTCCGTGTGCGCGTCCTGCAGATTGAGAGGCGTTTAATTAATGACGAAGGAGCCTGCAAATTTCCAATTTTCAGTTGTGAGTGCGCGCTAAAGACTGTGCCAGAAGAGCAAGAGGTGGATTATTTAAGGGAAAAGCTGGATCACATTCGCTGGATCATTACATAACAAACAGCTGTAGGCCTAAACGTGTGTGTGTGTGTGTGTGTGTGTGTGTGTGTATGTGTGTGTATGTGTGTGTGTGGGGCTATACATTGTGAGGACCACTTGAGATTTTAGCCAATGGGAGTGAGGACATTTTCTCACATAGCTTCAAAGGACCATTTGAGGATTAAAACATGGCTTTAGAGTTAATGTTAATACATTTATACAGTTAGGTTAATGGATATTGTAAAGGTTAAGGTTATGACAAGGTGCTAGTGTCTATATTATGTCATTGGATTGACTCACAAAGATAGCTGCACTAATGTGTGTGTGTGGGCTTGAAATACACTTAACATAAAGTGGTCAGCGTCTGCTGAGAGAGAGGAGCCACTTCCACGAGATGCTGCCAGTCACTGTCCATGGTGCTGCTGGCTTCACTGTTAATTACTGCACAGGATCTGGGAACTCCCATGGGCCCTTTGGGTCTCTGATGCTTCTGTGTTAGATGAGACGCACATGAACACAATAAACACACGTAAATACAGACGAGCATAGAGTCGCACACCACTACCCCCTGCTTAGAACCAGAGCCTCACAGTACATCAGCATCACCTAATGAGAGAAACCTATCTTTCTCAGTGTTTTTCTCTCTCTGTATGTGTGTGTGTGTGTGTGTGTGTTCTGGAAGTTGTATCCCAGCAGGAGTCCTGATTGGTCTCCCTGGGACTCCACCTTCACTGAGGGGCGCAACACAGTACAGATGAGGAGTTGAGAGGAGCAGAGGAGTGCATGCAGAAAGGGATATATATTAAAACAAGCTGTTGTTGATATTACTCCTACAGCACATGCTTTTCCTGCCAATCCTATATTTCCTCCACTTGAGATGTGTGTTCTTGTTCTTATGTGTGTGTTTGTGTGTGTCCAGTCTGAGTTGCTGTCCTCTATAACCTTGCATATAGTTGTGGTTGTGCACACCATAGACCTTAACCCACCCTGCGGTAGCTATTTGTTATTCTCTGGAGGGAGTTGTTTTAACACCTCTGGTTCTTACTTTAAATTAGTTTTACCGGTGAGCAGGAAATTAAAATAAATTAATTGTTATAATTGAAGCTGCAGGCAGAAACAGCAGAGCTGTCCAACAGTTTGTCAGGCAGCAGAGTGGGGTAGAGGTTCATTAAATGGCCTTCCTGCTCCCACAGTTTCTGCTAAGTGTCCTTGAATGCAAACTTACATTCCCACCTCCTCATTGATTTTAAGTCTATCTGGATAAGATCAGTAGCTTAACACCTAATTTCTTGTTTTGCTCCTGGCTGGGCATAGAGGTGAGGGGGAGGTGAGGCACTCACTTGCATTTGTGAGGATTCATCTTCCTGTCATTACCTGCTGCATCCTGTCAGCAGCTGACTAGAGATCAGATCTGCCTTCTGCATTTCCTGTTGTCAGTGACTTGTGTGTGTCAGCATGTTTGCAAACTGTGTGTGTGTGTGTAGATGTGCACGTCTTTGTTTCCTTGTGTGGACAAATATTGCCTCAAATATCTTATGAGAACATTTCAGTCGGTCCTCACAACTTCAAAGGGTGCTTTTGGGGTCACGACTGGGTTTTAGGGTTAGAGGGTTAAAATTAGGTTTAGGTTACGATTGGGATAAGTGTTATTGTTAGGATTAGGTATTTAGCTGTGATAGTTAGGGTTAGGGTTGGAGACTAGGGAATGCGTTATGTCAGTGAGTATCCTTCCAAGTAGAGCTGGACACCTGTTCATTTGCAGGTGATTGTCTTAGCATACTTATTAGGTTTTTATGTTTTGACGTTTTACATTTTACTGCATTTATTTGAATGTTTCATATATAGACCCCAGTTTCTTTGCCCTACAGATGAATGACATGTGGGCTTGTGTTTTGTGGAGGTTTGGCTGTGGTTGCATTTAGTTGCTCTACATTGTTAGTGTTGCCAATGCACATGGATATACCTTTGGGGGGACAGACAGGATCCTTTTCTCCTCTCTTTCAGTGTCTCCCTCTCTCCAGCTGAGCCTCCTATCTGCCCCACTTAGCCCATGGAGCGAACGGTAATCAGTCATTCTCAGGAGAGAGGAAAAGGCAGAGAAATAGAAAGAGAGAGATGCATGCTCAGTCGTTGTCTTTGATGGAGCCCTTGGAGGTGTCTGGAGGAAGGAGCTGGAGGCTGATATTGGAGTAGACCAGTGAAAGGGAAGAAAGAAGAGTGAGCGAGAGGGAAACAGAGAGAGCAGTGATGAGAGAATAGGGGAGGGGAGGATTCAGGACATAGAGAGTGAGACAGGTACAACGAGAAAACAGAGAGGAGTTTTTTTTTTTCAAAGAGTGCATTTGGGGAAGCTGTCATCCCAGTTTATCTCTTTTGCTGGCGGACAAATAGGTTGGACAGCAGAGAGATGGGCTCTTGCGCAGTGGAAGGTTCACACAATGTACTAGCAAATTTTTGGGTCCAAATGGAGCTGTTCTTGTTGCATGTCAACACTACTTCTCTCCGCTCTCCTTATATTCTGTACTGGAAACTGGCTGATGAAAAACACTGCATTTAAAGTACTCTGACAAAACAGGAAACAGGAGAGGGATGGTGTGAGCGAGGACATGGCACGGAGAGAAAGAGAGAGAGAGAGATACAACATGGGCCGACAGCAGGAGGCATGTACTGTTAAAATATTCACCTGTTCTCTTTGTAATCGTTGTTGGAGGCGGATGGCCGTTACGCGTGTCTAGTACAGGCAGATGGACGAACCCGTTGAGTGTGTGTGTGTTTTACGTGTGCGCAGAGGCCCAAACAACCTGGCCTCTTCCTCAATGCATGACCCACGCAAAATTGAGCGTTGGTCATGCATTGCTACTTAAAATAATTTAGTTGTCAGCACTGACGCTTCAGCCCACAGTGTATCCTCAATATTCCCCAACCCTTATTTTAACTTCTCTAGTTAAAAATTATATATTTTATATAATATTGCACATCTAATCCTTTCATTGCTTTTTCTCCACATTCTTTTTTCCATTTCTATTTCAAGGGGTTTTGACATACAGTATATTTTTGGTGTGACTTTAATGCCATAGGTTGACATTTTGAGAAGTGTGCTCATTTGCTTTTTTCGCAGAGTGTTCCTTACCTCTCCCACATCTGCCCGTTACACATCACGCTACAGCCAGCTTCTGCTTAGCTCAGCAAAAATGCTAGAATAAAGAGAGAAACAGCTGGCCCCGTTCAAAAAATGTGCATAATAATTAGCACTCACTGATTAACATGTTACAGCTTAGTTAACTGTATGTATTGCCAGGAATTAGCCAATTATGTACATTTTTCCCATCTTTATGCTAAGCTAACTTGCTGTTGGATATATATTTTTGTCTTTACCACACACGTGTGAGGGTGGTATTGATTTCCTCACATAACACTTTGGAAACAATGTGAAAAAATAAACTTTCCAAAGATACTTTAACAATATTTGTATTAATTGTTGACGTGGTAACTGTCTCAGATATTATCTTTAAATGTGATGATGTGGTTTTTCCAGACATTTGATGTCAGGTCTACACAGCAAAGATGCTCTGCTGCACATTTGTTGTTTTTTCTTTCGCCTTGTCCCATGGGGGTTGTCACAGCAGATTATGGACAGCACGTTTATTTGGCACACGTATTATGCCAAATGCCATTCCTCACACAACCCTCCCCAGTTTTCACTGGGCTTGGGACGCGCACCTAGAGTGCACTGGCTTGTGCAGCCTCAGTGTCGGGAGCTTTCTTGGACATCTCGGGAGTTCATTTGAGTGCATTGTGTACGTGCATGTACTAGTCTTGAATTATTTTGCACAGAATTTCACCTTGAGGGGGAAACATAAGAATAAAGAATAAATCAAATCAAATCAATTTTGATTTTTGAAACAACAAATAGTTTAAATGAAGACTTCTCTTTCATGATGTATCTTTCTCTGTGACTGATTAAAGGTCAAGGTCAACTAAAAAAGTCAAAGTGAAATTGAAGAGTGAGTCATAATGTGTGGCATGTCATTAACCTGCAGTTCGCCTGGAACTCCCTTTTGCCTCATTCTTTAGATGTAATGTGTGTGTGATTACTGGGTATGTTTGAAGAAAATTCATTCTGGATGTTTGACAGACGAGTCCAATTGATTGATGTGGTTGTATTTGTAATTAGCTTGAGTGATTAAGTGGCATACTTAACTTTATTTTTTTATGTGATTTTGCTTAAGGGACAGAAGCAAGCTGTAAATCTGAGAAAATCACTGTAGTGAAAAATGAATATTGAGATGTAATCCTCAGAGAGTTAGTTAACAGGAGGCAATTGCCTGTCTACTGAGAGTAGACAGGCAAGTAACATGTAAAGGATTCCAAATATATCAATTCAACTTCATGATGGCAGCAGGTAATGTGCTTTGCTGCTGCCACCTGCAAAGTTTTAACATCAAGGGTGTAAACCACAGCAAACAGGATACTAAATGGAGAACAAATTATTCATGTGTATGCACAGTGCATATGCGTGTGGATCTGTGTGTGTGTGTGTGTGTTGGATGGAGGAGCATTATTCATGGAAACAGAGTGTGACGAGTGTTGATCTGAGATATTTAAACAAAAATCAGTGTCCCTTTAAGTCTGTGGAAGTTGCAGTGAAAAGGTAGCTTTTTATAGCTCGCACTGTCACTCTGAGTCTCGCGCTGACTCTGAATGCTTGTCACTGTAGGTCTGTGTCACGAGCAATATGCTGTGCCCAAGTCAGAAGCCTCACTGTAGCGTAGCCAAGAAATTCATTGTCAACTGAATGCTTTCAGCTCATTGTGGAAGGACCTAATGTGACACTGTGCTCACGCCCACACCTTCCTCAATCTTTGCTGTGAGACCAATGGTCATGCTGCATTTTATACCTCTGGTAGTGGAGGGTGTCCAGCACGCAGCGGGTCAAAGGGTCGATCTATCCACGAGCTTACACACGATGTGCCTTGGTTATTTTCATGTTCTCTTCTCTCTCTAAATTGCTCCAGATAAGAGCGAGAAGACAGAGAGAAACACCTAAAATATGAATGTAAATGTAAAATGCATGAGAAAGAAATGAGAGGGGGAACTTAAAAAGAGAAAATATGAAGAACAGAACTGGAGTAACCATTTGTCCAGGTCGGGTTTCAGGAATTCTGCTAAATCACCTCTGATTTAATGAATTGGTGAAGTGTGGGGGCCAGGCACATCCGGACATGATCATATAAATACTCACACTCATTTTAAGCTTTCTCAGCCTTGAATTGACCTACATAGGGTATTTACACCAGGATCAGTGCCAAATTGCAAACAGAATCCATGGGAATAATCCAGAAGAGTCTAATGAGAGTCTCTTAAGCACATTTCTTTGCTGACATGCCTGTAAAAAAATAACTGGTTATGGATTTTTTTTTTTTTTGATGTTGGACTAAGAATGGACATAAAGGGGAATATTGAAACATGGGAGACAACTAACAACTAGCAACAGCCAATAATAACTGACCGACTTGCTGTCCTTCCAATTCTGTCTGCCTCTCGTCTTTGCTGCACCCTTTTCTTACCTCTTCTCCTCTCATCTGGCCTTCTGTAGAAGCGAGACCGTGCTGCATCAGTTTTGCTGCCCCGCCCCTGAGCATCCAGAGGTCGACGTCACAGGCTTATCCAGGTAAGACAGTGACTCTTTAATTTCCAGGTTTTTCTCTGCTTCTCCTACTGTTTTTTTACAATGCACTATTAGGGCAACTGAAAACTTTGTATCTGTATATATGCTGTACATACTATCCATACGTGTCCTGAGTCATTTAGTCATGCTTGTTAGTGTGTGCACTGTGCTATACAGTATGTCAAATGGTGTGTTTACAGACTTGCACCTAGAGATATAGCTATCTCCAGGTGCAGTTATATACTCTGTAGAAAATCTATACCTCTTGCAGCCCCGAGGGTAACTCACTTAAAGAGAGAGGGGAGAGGGGGAGACACTGTACATACAACTAGAACCACTATAAAATTGTCCATAGCAACCCAGCCATGACGCCACGGCTACCACTACCATAGTAACTGGAGAATAGACATATTGACTTTGAAAATCAACTGTAGCTACTTTTGCTTTGTTTCTGCGTGGGCAGGGTTGTTTGTTGTATGAGTTTGTTCAGATTCTTTGTTGCATGCATGGGCATGTGTGAATGCACTGTGTTTCATTCTGGGATGTTTGAATGAGCAAAGCTGATTTTGTCATGCTTCTCAATGATCGTCGCGTGCCCTGCCTCATCTAGTATTTCTCCCATCTTTTAATCCTTTAATTCCCCTTTGTGTTGTTTACTTCTTGTGTTGCATCCCTTCTTATTATTTACGTCTCTGTTGGAAGACCGTGTCTTTTCTTATCATCCCCCTGCAATTATTTCTATGTTATGCCACCATATCAAGGCTCTCATTCTGTTTTTATTAATATCACCATCTGTCTGTCTGGAATCCTTCACTTCTCTCTGATCTCATGACTTAACTCCTACACCCACACAGTCCTGATTGGATGGGCTAATGACACAGCAGCAGTGGACAGCCAGCTGAGATGATGAGATGTAGAGGAGCCGCGTAGCTCATTACCATCATTCATCATCATCATCGTCATCATACGAAGTTGTGTGTGCATGCATCCACTAAATCAAATCGCCCAAGAGATATTGTTAGATTTGCCTGTAGCCTCACTTGCCGTACCTTTTCTTTTCTCTGCTCAGCCTTTCGTGTGTGGATGCCTGTTTGTGTTTTACGCCTGTACATACAGTACTGCTGGTTTCTGCGGGACCATGAGTGATGCAATTTGACAGATGTTCACTTCTCTTCCAGCATGACGTCACATTTGCAGGCAGAGCGGGAGTGTGTGTTTGCTGTTGTTATTGCCGCTACACATATGTACAGGAGCGTAAAGTGAGAGAGTCATACCACCCATATCGTTATGGAGGCTTTTTGCTGTCCAGATGCATTAATAGCTCAACCCTTGCTTTTAAATCCTCTAATGTATACTAATGTACTCTAATGTATTCTGAGGCAGCACTGGGGCATGGCAGTGTTTTAATAGAGGTTTTGATAGAGACAGCCTCCAGCATACATACAACAGCGCACTCTCACTATATATTCCTATTCGCTATATATATTTTCTCTAATTTGATCACATTTAAAGATATGACCAAGCATTTGATTTTTGGCTGGGGACGCAGAATAGTTGCTTTCACAGCAATCAAAGCAAACAAAGAGGAACTTCAGTGATGCACTCATTATTTAATCATGAACAGGCTTTTTCTTCTCCCCAGCCCTGTTTAGCACTAGTCCCCTTCGTGTAAAAATTATTAGAGTAAGCATTATCTGGGTGGAAGAAAGACTGCACAAGCACACAACATCATGCACACACAATCATAATTGCACACCATCAAAAAAAAAAAAACCTCTTAGGGTGTGATTGTTCCTCTGTGCTTACAGTGGTCCAGGCTGCATAAAACGTGCTAAATGTCAGTGTTTTCTGTCTTATAGTAGCGGTGAGATGCCGGAGATGTTGGCCATGTTCTTTTTAAAATGGAAACTTTATACAGTAAAGGCACCTTCCCTGCTGTGACATGGTGGAAACTTGCTTTGTTAAGCCTACATGGCTTTCATTGAATTTTTGATTATGCTACTATTTAAAAGAACATTGTTCCATCTGTGGATAGGCCCTGGGATTATAAGAGGAGTCAGGGGTCAGAGAGCACTAGAAAACAACCAGTTTCAGTTTCAGCCTCTACTGTATTACAGTCGTGCCACCTTGTTGCATCGCAGTTGGTTTACTTTTTCTGCAAGTCGTGTCGTGAGGATGCGATGGCCTATTATTGTCTTGCATTTCTTCTTGTACTGTAATCCAAACAACAGCACATGGAAAGACAGTTCTATTTCTGTGTAGCAGAAAAACATCAGCTTTTACAGTTTTCTATGGTGAAACATCTGGTAGGACATCGTTGGTGTGCCAAATTGAGACTGCAGGCAATTGTAGATTCTTTATACTCTAAGGCTTTGTCCAGAAAAGAACATCCTGTTTTCTACCTACTGCACCATACATACTTTACACCACTGTTCACATTTCAAGGCATCAGACATCTCATCCACTGCTCCTTAAAGTATTAGTAACTCGAGCTCCTTGTTTCTCCATAATGCAGATTGTGTGTAAATATACAGTGGCAAGAAAAAATATGTGAACCTTTTGGAATTTCATGTTTTTCTGCATTAATTTGTCATAAAACGTGATCTGATCTTCATCTAATTCAAGAATATTAACAAATATAATAGTGATAGTGGAAAAAGTATGTGAACTCTTGGAATTAATAACTAATTAATAGCCAGTTCCAATGATGCCTTCAAATCTTTGGCTGTCACTCTGCTGGGTTGCTTCTTTACCTAATTAATGAGTGATTGTTGTGCTCCTGGGGTCATTTTAACTGGCCGCCCACTTCTTCTAGAGCTTTTTATTTTTGACACATTATATTTGTTGTGACTTAGATGAAGATCAGATCAAATTTTACCACAAATTAATGCAGAAAACCATGAAATTCCAAAAGGTTTGTGATGTGAGTTTTTTTGACATTGCAAACATCCTTCTATAAAAACTGTACATACACGTAACTTACAAATCCTATCGTACAAATAGATATTGCTTGTATAATTAAGTTGGTTAATAAAAAATGATTATAAATTATTAGCAATTTTGATAATCAATTAATTGTTTTGGTCATTTATCAATGGAAAATGCTATTTTTTGCTAGTATCCGTATGCATGAAAACCAAAATGAGTGAAAAAGGGGATTTAGCACACATATTTTTAGTGTTTTTATCTAAGTCACATACCCAGAGTTTCATGCATGCAACTTTGCAGTGGTGCTACAAAATGGAAGCAAATAGTACTGGACACATAAACTCAGTCATCCTTGCCCCAAGCCAACTAAAGCCACACATCACTCTCCACCTGCTGCTTGCCTAATGAACCTCTTCACACTGTGCATAGCTGATGACCTGCCTGCACACATAATCTGTGATAACGGTGGAGTTTTGAAGGGCAGTAGGGAAGGCTGATAAAATTTCTGTTCTTATTTTCGTGGCAGTGGACAAATGCTCAGCTTGGAGGATGGAACGTCCTCTGGTGGTGGACAGGAAGTGGAGGGGACCAAGAGGGAGGGTCCTAGCGAGTACGAGATCTCTCTGGAGAATAAAAACAAACAGGTATGTCTTTTTTCCCGGGCTTGTGTGGGCCCTTAAGCACATTCTAGGACCGAGCGAATGCTGACTTCTCTACCTGTTTCAGTCTGAGGGGGTGTGTGAAGGATGATTATTTGACATTGTCTCTTGTGTGACAAAATAGACTCCCATTCAGATCTATTTTGGTCTTTGTTGACATGAAAAGGAGCACCAGCGACTCCACTGCCACAGCGACAGGAACTCAAAAGATGCTATGTTGTCATGGTAACAGCTAATAACTGCTTCTGGCGGCTGGAGATGTCTTTATTCCTCATAGCAAACTACTGAAGGCTCTGCTGTTGCTACTGGTGTTGCTGCTACAGTGTATGAGGGTGTATCCGTCTGTGTGTGTGTGTGTGTGTGTGTGTGTGTGCCCGTGTGTGTGTGCCCGTGTGTGCCTGCACTTTTTGCGTGCCTGCTTGCGTTAGCAAACACACATCCAAGAACATGTGTGGCTGTCCTCCTTTTTCTCCCTCTCCGTCGCCTCTTCCCTTGTCTCCCACTACACCCCCTTCATCTCTCTCATGCTGAAAATATAAGAGGGCAAAATTCTGGAGGATCCTGAATATTTTGGGCTGAGCTTTTCTGCCAGCATACGGAACAGAAATAGGCTTGTGCAGGTGTTTACCTTTTGGTTCATTTTCTCAACAGCACCTTTGTCACAGCCCATCCATCCTCCTTCCCATTGCCCTTCAGCCATTATTAGCAGTTGAATGATGATAGATGATGTTTACTTTGGCTCTAACGCCATAAACCAGTACCGGTTTTAAAAGATCGGACATATATGAAAGAATAAACTTCTAAGAAGGGTGTGAATGTGCATTTCATGACTCAGGCAATGCTGATACTCTGGCAACCTGATGTTTGCCTGCTGGTGGATAAATACATATTTTTCAGTAGCTGCTGTGTGCAATATAACACTTGCAGTGTCTTCAGAGCCTTGTAAACATACTTGAAATTTAACATCACCATCCCTGACTCTTCTCCTCTCCCTAGATAGAAGAGTTGGAGCAGAAGTACGGAGGACATCTCATTGCGAGACGGGCAGCCCGTCGTATCCAAACAGCTTTCCGTCAATACCAGCTCAGCAAAAACTTCCAGAAGATCCGTAACTCACTGTCTGAGAGCAAGCTTCCGCGACGGATTTCCCTGCGCCATCCCAGCCCTTCAGGCAGAAACCGGAATGCCACCCAGAGACACAGTTACACCCTGCATCCTGGAGGAGGACAGATACCGCTGCGCTCAAAAACTCCCCCTCCTCCTCCATGTCGTTCCACCTCTCTGCCCCCTTCTCCTGCATCTGCCCCAGCAGCTGCTCCCTCTCCTGCTTCGACCACAGCCCCGCCTCAAACCCCTGGACCCACACTCACACAACTGGAGGATTGCTTCTCAGAACAAGTGAGTTTCTATTTCATGTTACATCTCCCATAATCTTTGTTATAAATAGGATTTCCCCAGGGCTATAATAAAGCATGTCATCAAGTTTCAGTAACTTCAGATGTATTCCTTAGCTATTGTAGTGGCAGTGCTTTAGGGATCATTGGTTGGTTAGTCTACCACTTTGATCCAGACTAAATTATTTCAAGTGTTGAATAGATTGCCGTGGAATTTTGTGCAGACATTTATGGTCCCCTCAGGATGACTTGTATTAACTTTGGTGAGACTTTTCATCTAGTAGTGCCATCCACTGATCAGAGTTTATATTTTACCAATCATGTCCTCATCCAGGCAAAAAGGAGATATTCAGCAGCTTGTCCGAGCCTTATGTCTACATTTATCTGCCTAAGCGGAGCTAGACCTAACGGCCCCTCTGCCTTGATAGGCAGTTTCATCTGAATACTATTGTCTGTAGAGTAGCCCAGCCATCATCATATTTAGCTCCACTAGTCTTACACATGGCCACTAATAAGCAACACTGCTAATATTTCCTTACATGAATCAGATACCTTGACCTGGATCATATCATTGATTTCAAGGTGTTATTCTTTTTATCTTATTTGCAGTTGCATTCCCTGGCCCAATCAATCGATGACGCACTTCGTGGTTGGAGTATATCAGAGGGTGGAGAGGGCAAGGGGCTACTCATGGACCCTGGGGCCCTACGTGCGGCTGCTGAAAGTGCTTGTTTGCCTCGAAGTGCCAGCTCACTGCTCATGGCCTTTAGGGATGTTACTGTTCACATTGACAGCAATAGCTCCTATACCATCTCCTCAGCCACCACTACAACCACCACCTCTCTGGGCAATGCGGGTGGTAGACAGGCGGGCAGCAGGAAGTCATCTGTGAGTGGGACGGCTGCAGGAGGAGATGACCAGTCAGCAGAGGAGCCAGAGTTTCCTGCGCCTCCTCCCAGTGAGGAGCTGGAAATGGTTGATCCAGGATCGAGGAGGGGCTCTGCAGTGCCAGTTCCAATGGGAAGTGGGATGGAGGGGGAGAGCGGCTCAGACAAACTGGGATCCTCCTCCACTTCTACCTCGACTTCCACATCCATTTCCACTTCAACCCAGTCAAACCAGCCTGCCCAAATTTACACACAGTACCAGCAGTACCACTACACTCATCCTCAGCAGATCCCCGGGGGGCCGAGCCCGGAGGCTCTGCAGGCCCTGGTTGTCTCTCTGCCAAGGGACCGCTGCCAGGATCCAGCCTCTTGCCGCTCGCCAACCCTGTCGACAGACACACACCGCAAACGCCTCTACCGGATAGGACTCAACCTCTTCAATGTGTGAGTGGGACGGCGACACACAAACGCACACTGCAGCACACAGAAAACTGCTAAATATTTCTGCACCCTCTGGCTCAGGGTTCAAAGTACACTTCTTACACTGTTTGTGTCTAACAAATCTCCAACGGCCCAGCAAACTGCCATAAGCAGCTGCTCATTAGGGTTTGTGATTGTTGGGAGGAGCTGCCTTTTCGGTGCCATCCTGTGATGTCGTGATGTCCATGAAAAAAAAAAGAGAGAGGGGGAAAAATAGAGGAGCGGTTGATGAAATGAGGAGGAGAGAAGGAGAGATAGAGAAAAGGGAAAAGACAGCTGAAGAGAAGATGCAGTCGAGAAGGTCATGAACAATGTGAGAGCCTCTCAGCTTCTATAAATAGAGTCCACGGTTGGCCTGCACTTATTATTAGTTAATACAGATTAAAGAAAATTAACTCACACGCATCAGTGACAGTGGGTCTGATCCAGAAATCCAGAGCTAACAGCTTTTGTGCATGAGTGCACTTCTAGCTTCCCTCTTTCTCCTTTCTCGCACTATCCCTCCTCAGACACACACATAGACTCGCTCACTGTCTTAAACACAGTGTTGCACATTCTTTCTCACCTAAGTTTATGTACCTATCTGCTTAAGCACACAAGCTCAACACCACACAAACCCGGTTAACTCTAACGCTATCTGCTTTTCTGCTGTCGCCCATCTGCCGGCAGAAACCCAGAGAGAGGTATCCACTTCTTGATCACACGTGGTTTTGTCCCGGACACGGCCATCGGAGTAGCTCACTTCCTGCTGCAGAGGAAGGGCCTGAGCCGACAGATGATTGGAGAGTTCTTGGGAAACAGCAAGCTGCAGTTCAACAGAGATGTCCTTGAGTGAGTCCTTATTTTTATCAATGTGGTGGAGCATGTTGAACATAATCAATTTGTTTACATTATATTAACACTTATTACTGCAGTCTGAATTGATTGTTACACCTTTATTAATGATAATAATTTCTGATTACTAATTACAAAGTGAAAAAACTCAATTTGCTGCTTAACTAAATGACTCCTTTGATTTGACATTACAGTCTCAAGGTTGATGTAGTAGTTGCTCTGCTGTTTTCCACCATATCACGAGGTCCTGATCAGCCATGAAACTGCAGATGATCAAACTTTAAATTATTCATACTCACCTTAAGATCTTGTTATCGATGCTGCTAATCAAGTTAACAAAATAAACATTTTTGTCAGGTCAAGTAGTTCAGCACCTTTTGACTGCATCAGGGTACATACAAAAGTCAAGAAGAAACTGTGATCCTCAACTCACTGGGTGCTAAAAAAGATGAAAAAGATCTGTTAGCATCTAATTTTAATGAACTCAGGTAGAATATCTAAAAGAGTACTGGCAATGAAACCTAACCACCACGTATGCACGTGAACAGACACACACAAACCCAACGGATGTGCAGAACGTGCATGCCTAAATGCAACACACACATGCATGAAAACACGAATGTACTTAATGCTTTCACACTCGTCCTTTTTTTTTTTTTTTTTTTGCATCCAACCAGTGTAGATACAGATCCAGGATAGCGAGGCTTTTTGCTGAGGTTGTTGCAGAGAATGTAGAAATAGGTCACTGCACCGAGCACACACACAAGCACACGGCCTCACTTTCCTTCACATAGAGATGAGCATGAATTCACACATGTACACCCGTGTACACACACGCAATTATGTGTATGTAGTACTTGTAGTCGCCACAGCCTTTCATGTCCCTCTCTCTTTCCCCCTCGCTATTTGCATTTCATTATTTCACCCTCTCATCCCTCTCTTTTCTCCCCTCTTATCTCCGACTGTCATCAGACCTTTCTTCTCTATTCATGTTTGCACAAAGTGTGTTTGTGTATGCATGTGCTGTCTCTATGTACATCTTCCAGGTCACTGGTTCTGTAATGGAAGTATGACTGTAAGAGAAAGACTTGCCATCAGCACTTGGGTACTCATAGTTTGTTGCACATGCACGCGTACTAAAACACACGCTGGCTCACTCACCTCCTCATTACAGTGACACACTACAGCTAAACCCCATCTCTCTCTCATTTCTCTCTCTCTTGCTTTTTTTTTATTTTTGTCTCCCTCTCTGTCTGTCTCTTTATAGCTGTGTTGTGGACGAGATGGATTTCTCAGGCATGGAACTCGACGAAGCCCTGAGAAAGTTCCAGGCTCATGTCCGCGTTCAGGGAGAAGCACAGAAAGTGGAAAGACTCATCGAAGCCTTTAGGTGAGACTGTCAAGTCGCTCACAACCACGCTTCACTTTTTATTCCAACTCAGCACAACAGCGGTCCACCACATGACTGAGCATGGCTGGTAAGGGCACTTTGAAATCTTTAAAATGAATAGACCTCTTGCCTTTGGACACCTATGCAAAACAGAAAAACAATGACACATATATAGAATAGTAGAAAAAGTCTCTTCTGATTTCATCTTGTGGCCTTGGTAGAGCAGACATATCCAGAATGGCATACTAATAGGCCGGCTGTATAGACAAAGTGCTGAACATCTCACTGCGGCAGACTCTGATGAGACCAAAGCCTGTATCATTAACAAATTACTATGATTGCCTGTAACCTTTGACTAAACTCAGCAGTGTTTGATTGTCAGCCAATCATAATGGAGATCTGAGCTGCAGGCAATCAGTGTGCATCCCATCAACCTAAAAATAGATCCTCTGTTTCACACGTTTTTTTTTCCCCTGGAACACACCTTCTGGACAAATCTTCAGGTTTTGTATGATTTTTGTTTGTGCAATTGTGCGTCCACTTCCATCCAACATCACACATGAATATGTATACTCGTGTGTTTTAGCCTGCTCACATTGTCAGTACCCTCCAGTCGCCAAAGTTTATGAGCACATCTGCTAAAGACGACTCATTTAAATACCAAGAGGACCTTGAGAGACCTACTGTAGACAGCAGTCTCCCCTTAGGCCCTCGAACAAATTGTCTAGCTGTGCCTCTAATAAACTCTTGGACAGAAATGTGTTTTTACGATGCTGTTTTACCTTTTGACTGAAAATTCTTTGAGGGGAAAACAGACAAAATAGGCCAGACAAAAAAACTTCTGCAGTTGGTTCTCCTCTGTCTGGCACTGTCCTTGAATGTCCTGGTAATGTCCAATTATTGCCCCCAGGACTAAAAAGGCAATAAAAATGCCCATCATTGTTTTCTGTTTCAGAGTAATAGGTTACATTGCTTTGTACATTAGCCTTCCTCTGCTGATGTGGTGCTGTTTCCCTCGGGAATACAGACAACGCAACCAGCCGGCTGCCCCTTTGAAGTCATTATCCAGGATGTTGTTTCTCATTCCACAAAACTTTAATTTAGTTTTGCATTAGGCCTGTATATCCACCATGTTAGATGTGTGTTTTTTAATTCTTATTTTTACTAGCACCTGTCTGCATCCACAGTATGTGGCCTTAGTTTATTTGAGCAACTGACCTTTCATTGTTATTGTGTTGCAGAACCTTTCTTCTTAAAGGATGAAGGATGTGTTCGAATTTTTTTTTTTTTTCAACAAATCCCATGAAAGACTAAAACCAACAACATATTGATTCCACCTGCTATATTTTCCTCCTCTGTCTGGCACTCAGCCCAAAGCACAGACTTCAGTATTTAACAAGTCCACAGTTATAGCAGCTGTATCTGTGTACACTTTAAATAGACATGGCAGTCCTTTGTGCGTGATTTTGTGCAGTAGTTGCCAAATATCTCATTCTGGACCAATGCCAGAACCAAACTGCTAGAATGGATAAAATATTTATATGACGGTATTGAAAACTGGACTCTTATTTTTCTACACCCTTGTGCATCCCTACTTAGGGTAAAGCTTTTGAAAGCTGTAGACATTAAATAAGAAGGAAAGAAATGACATGTTTGGTCATGGTTTGGTTAATGCTGCATATGTAGGATTTATTCACAATGAACTACACTATGTTCTCCTATGTTCATGGTGATGAAGGATAATGACAGCCTGCGCAAAGCCATGGCTAACTTATGAGTTATAAAGTGTTGGTTGCACAGGCGAACACTTGGTTTGTTGGTGGTTTTGACATATTTACTGGATGTGTAAAAAATATGAAAGTATCAATATCAGTCCATTAAGAAAAGTTTATTCCAACTTAAGGCAAGAAATGGAAGGGGAAGTGGTTTAAAGGAGCAGTCATGACAAACTCTCTCTCTCTCTCTCTCTGCTTCTGATCTGTGCACCCGTCAGAATGTGCTGAGTCTCTGGGTGCTGATTACAAATTCTTCAGTGATTTGAGAACTACTCTCTGTAACTGGAGCTGTGAGTACAGGTCAAAACAAGCAGGATTTATCAGGATAACCAGACATCCATCCAATGCCATGTCTGTTATGTAACAGTTGTTATGTCATCTGTTTGTTGCACTCTTGTCATGAGTAGTTCTTTTTTACAAAGTGGTATTTGTGCCAGCTGGCATGCGACTTTAATACGCAGCTATGACGATGGGAGATCCGGTGATAGTGTTTAAATAAACTGGTTACGTAAGATGAAGATCCACGCTTGAAAATGTGTGAATGAAGAATAAACGCACCTACTGTATATACCTACTGTTTTTTTTTTCATTCAACTGTTTTCTTTTCACTCAAACATGCACTCATGTGTATTTACTCACACATCTATGCATATGTCCATTTGAATACATATACTGTAGATCTTGCCATACACGCAGTTGGCAGTATCTGCAGGAGTGTTTACGCTGAGCAGGATCTATGTGTTCTCCCTAACACAAGGCTATTACTATTGAACCGGGCTGCAGTCGATTAATACCCAGTGAGTTCTTTGGCCTTAGATCTTGTGTGGGGTCTGGATAAAGGCTTTCTGAATGTGCAGTTCTCAGATGTGGCCTCTCGCTTGCATATGCTGTGACAAGTACATAGTCCTCTGGAGCAGAGCAGCCCTCTCCATGTCTGCATCCTGCCTGACTGCAGAGATAAAAGCCTCCCACCACTGAAATGGTCCACTGTGTAAGTGTAAGTGACAGTAAGAAAGATAGGGATGGAGCTGTGGGAAAAGGACGGTTTATGAAGCCTGTGAGCAGCAATGGAGCAAAGCGAGTCCAAATGCAACATCTCACACAGGGAAGCGTTACTTTACCTAGGGCATAAATCATTTTGCACTGTCAAATGTCTCCTATGTCCTGTCAGTCTCATTTAAGGGAGAGTGATGGCTCCTCACAATTGAGTAGAAGTTACAGTCAGACAGACTTTGAATCAAATAGTCACATTATAAAATAACACATGAATACACTGTTTTGTATGGTGAGATACGTGCCACAAAGTCATTAGGTGCCTGTATGTCACATTTTTTTTATTGTGTTCAATTGTTTTCTTCCCACTTGATATTCTGAACCTCAGTATAACTGAGAGGAACTTTTGGGAGTTGGGAGTTCAACTGGGCACAAGAACACAGTCAGTGAATGCATCGTTAAGTTTTGTGGCTCCACTGGCTCGAAGCCTGAAGATACAGAGGTTTTAGACAGAATTTCTAATATAGAGCAAACAGTACATCACACGTCTTAGAATGAAAGCAATTCAGTTCAACAGCAGGACAAACTAGAGCCTCCAAAATTACCATAAATAATGGATTAACACGTCTCTAAAATGTACAAAGATGTAGGTAGGATGTATTTAGGGTCGTTTGGAGGATTGTGAACATATTCATATGTTATATTAGTATGTTCGTACGTTTCAGTGTTGTTTTCAGTGTCTTCCTTTCTGCATCTCTGAAAGAATCCAGACAACAAATATTAAGTGTTTTTATCAGAATCATGACATCTAATTCTGTTGGCCTATTTGTCCTCCACAGCCAGAGGTACTGTATGTGTAATCCCGATGTGGTCCAGCAGTTTCACAACCCTGACACCATCTTCATCCTGGCCTTCGCTGTTGTCCTCCTTAACACCGACATGTACTCTCCCAACATCAAACCCCAGCGCAAAATGGGCCTTGATGACTTCATACGCAATCTAAGAGGTCTGTGTGTCCACATACTCTAATATACTGTGTACTGTGTGCGAGACAGACAGATGGTATGTGTATTTACACGCTGGCTGTATGTACAGTATGCATGAGTTTTGCCTGTCGACAGAGCTGGAAAGATGAGTCACAGACTTGTTTCATTTATGACAAATGGTTTTATGATAGACAGTTTGAACAGTTTACATAGAGTATAGTAACCACACATGCACATCTCAGCCCTTCTACTGCTGATGGGAAGATCCACTGGAGAGATATGCCATAAATAGGATTCAGAATATGAATAAGAGAGTAGAGGGCAGGAGAAGTCGAAGTTTTACAACACGCAACCTCTTATCAACCTCACTTAAATTCCACTATCACTTTTTTGAGTGACATCTTCTTGAACTGAATTAGATTACTCAAAGAGGCAGCATTTGCTTGCCTTTGTGCGCTACCATCGAGAAAACTATCAGCAGTGCGGGAGGAAATTCCTGATATCTTTAACTCTGCCTCACAGACCGTGGCGTCGAACCGTTTAATTGAGGCTCACTTAGCATTAGATTTAATGATATAAGTCTGGGCTCCCTGGAAGCAACTCATCACCTGTGCTGTGCACCCTAAGGCTCTCATCGCTGTCTCCGTCCAGAGGCTGAATAGATACATACATTTACTGCAGCCAGGGCTTAAGGTAGAACACTCTGACATTTTTATTTGTACCTTCAGTTAATGTAAAAATACACATAGAGTGGCAAGAAAAAGTTAGTTGAACTTCTGGCATTTTATGGTTTTCTGCATCATTTGTCATAAAATGTGATCTGGTCTTCATCTAAGTCAAGAGTAACAATAACAAATATAATGTATAATAAAAACACAAAAAATGTTCTAAACTTTCATGTCTATATTGAGAACAACCATAAAAATCTCACACTGCAAGTGGAAAAAGTATGTGAACCCTTTAAATGATGACCTCAAAAAGGCTAATTAGAGTCAGGTGTTAGCATGAGTTAAGAAAATTAGTTTGGATGTGTGGACTAGAGCTACTTTGATTGACAAAAAACACTCCACACAAAAAGAACATGCTTATTTGATCCATACCTCGGCAAAATGAGCTAGGGTTCACTTACTTTTTCCACTATCACAAACTAATGCAGAAAATACACAACTTTCCCCTCACGCTGAACAGAGGTGTCAGACTGTAATGATGATTTCTGGGAGCTGCTTCGCAATGATAATAAAACAACTGCCAGGACACAGTGACAGCTCATATACTGAGATAAAAGCATATTTTCTGATTCACAGATTCCACAAGGGCTATAAAATTAATTTTGGCTGTAATATGTCTGCCAAAATTATACATGCCCACACTGTTGGTCTGTTTCAAATTCATTAGTGATTACTGAATTTATAGTTAGTATCTCCATTAGTGTCCTGTGCCTGCTGTTAATGATCCAATAGTAAACAACTTGCAGTTTAAAATGATTAAACTCACTGTCAACATCTGTAAATAATACAAAACACTGCTAAAATAAAAGGTTTTGATTTATTTTACAGTTTAAGGAGCTGTCTGTGGACCAGCACAATACAGATTCTGTTTTAGGTCATATTTTCTTTCTAAATCGCTTTTGAACTACTTTGTTCCTTCAATAATGTCCCTGTTATCTCCTCTTGAACCATTTGTTGATGTCTCCTCATTGGCTGATGCCCTATCTCAATTGATAGTTCTGTCATTCATACAAAGCCCATTCAAGTGCACAGTCAACTTGGACTCCCCGTGAGTTTTTAAGAAACGAACCCAGTCTGTGCTGGTACATTGTTATTTCTTGGCATGTTTCCACCAACTGTCAGAATAACACAAAAACCGTTCTGTTGCTGTGTCACAGAGTATTTTTTATGATCATCAGACCAGAAAAGCCCATCAGAAATGAACGTTCTACCAAAAAATTGCAGCCTTTACATCATCACACAAGACACAGTAAAGCACAAAATGGACTTTGTTTTCAATCTCAGCTAAAGCTCATAACACAGTTGTTTCACTTTAAGGAATCTCTAACTATGTTTGCAGCTCTCCACCTCTGTACACACAGATCTATGACTTGGTTAAATGATATTCACACAACTGTCACACAATTTTAAGACGTTTAAATGTAATGTTATATGAACTTTGACTTTGGACTTCTTAGGAATAATATACTGTGTATGCATATGAAGAGTTTGAAGAGTGAGAAACACACAAGTGTAATGGCTGTAATTTGGCTTTTGCAGACCTGTTGCCTTACGATATATCCTTATATAATGTAGTAATTAGACATTATGCACATATTTAAAAAAGACAGATGGAAAAAGATGGAGGCACTAGTACTGTTATGTCCCATGTTGATTGTTGTGGCTGTGGACTTTGTATCCAGTATAGTTTCTATAAATTTCCATTGCAGCGTTACTGAACAGGAGCTTTGCAAATGTTTGGACATTAAGTGCATCTGTGCTGACTGCAGATATGATCGACACACTGCCTTCTTCCTCAGTAGTGAGCAATTCATTACATTAAATTGGCCCTTGTTCCCTCATTAGGGGTGGATGATGGAGCAGACATCCCCAGAGAGATGGTGGCAGGTATCTATGAGAGGATCCAACAGAGAGAGCTCCGTTCAAATGAAGACCACGTCACCTATGTAAGCCGAGTGGAGCAGTCCATCCTGGGACTAAAAACGGTGAGTAATATACATTTTTGCGTGCGAGTATTTCCCCTTTCCTCGTTTCAGGGAGCTGTCTGTACTTGTTTGCTCAGTCTCCTTTCTCTTGTGTCATGTATTATTTCACCGCAGTCTGTCCCCTGCACTACTTGTCATCCCCATCTTTTTAACCTCCCCTCCTTAGATCCTCGCTGTGCCTCACAGACGTCTGGTGTGCTGCTGTCGTCTGTTTGAGGTGCCTGATGCCAACAAGCCTCACAAACAGAAACTGTCCCAGTTGCAGAGAGAGGTCTTCCTCTTCAATGACCTGCTACTGGTAAGGAATCGCCACTAAAATGGCTCCCACTGACTCACTGCAATGATCTAAGTAAGCGTGTGAGCCACATATTCAAGCCAGTGCAAAACAGATTAACATAATCATATATACTGCGTGTTAAATCAGCCATGTTGGTTTTTATGTGTTTACTCCAGATCCTCAAACTGTGTCCCAAGAAGAAAAGCTCAGCCTCATACACCTTCTGTAAAGCTATGGGTCTCCTGGGAATGCAATTTCACCTCTTCAGCAATGAGTGTAAGATTGTTTCAGCATTTTGCAGCAGCAGTTTATCCTCAGTACAGCTGGAAAATGCTGAGCTATCAGAGCGTTGTTGTCTGTCAGGACAGGACCTCTGAATGAATAGTCAGCACAATTATTGCTATCGACTTACTTATGATTCGTCATTCTGTGAGCTGTCATCTGATTTATATATATACTTGAAACATAAGCTGGACCTGTAGAGGATGTATTAAGTTTTGCTGTTGATGGTGAACCAGCATCTTGTGCACATAAAACATTTGTCACTTGAAAAGTTTGGAGGATTCATTCTGGGGTGAATGTCTGTTCTAAATTTACTTTGTTTCGTGCTGAGATTACTGCCTGCATGGCATAAAAAGAAAACCAGTGAGCGTCAGTCCTTTGAGCTTCCTAATATTTTTGCAGATGTCAACAAGTCATTGCTGAAATAACATTCGGTCATTATCCTCAAAACATGGGTTTGCAAGTATTCTTAGCAACGATGCTGTCTGAAGTCAAAACTTCAACAAGTATTCTGAGAGGTGTTTTTGAAAAATCCATCTCTTTCAGAAACAAAGTCGCAGTGAAAACTCTTTCTCTTTGGTTTTCTCATCAGACTATGCCCATGGCATCACCATGCTGAGCCCGTTTACGTCAGAGAAGAAGCAGTTGGTGAGTTTCTGCTCCCCGAGTGGAGAAGAGCTCAGGAAGTTTGCAGAGGAGCTCCGAGAGGCAATTGCAGAGGTCAATGAAATGGAGCAGATACACATCCAGTGTAAGGAAAGAGGGATACGCGCCTCAATTTATGCAAATGCGCAAACACGCACATATGGACTCTGTTGGGCTGGTTTCAGTTTCTTTCTTTCTGGTGTTATAGGGGAATTGGAGAGGCAGCAAGGCATCCAGCCACACGGCATACACAGTAATGGCGGCCAGGTGGACACACACACAGGACACGGCTCTCCCTCAGGTGCTGGTTTTGCTCACACAGCATAAAATGCATAACACTGCATACATTACTTATAACAGTGTATACAGTACTCAAGGGCATGTAGAGAATAGAATAACTCCATGGAAGAGAGGTATATGAAAAATCACTTTTTAGCATGTGGCTTCCCATCTGGCCGTTTTTGTGTTCTGGTTAAATCAACACGTTACAAAGCACAAGCTTCAAAGGCACATGTGTACGCGTTCTTTCAATCTTATCTCTTAACTTATTTGCTTTCTTGCAAATGAAACCGGGCGGCAGCTAGTCTGGCACTTTGTCAAGGTAACAAAAGCCACCTAACAACATCTCCAAACTCTTCAATTAACAGATTAAAAAGTGACTAGTGATTCTGGACAAGTAAAAGGAACAAGCTCTGGTTTAATTGGGAATCAGTTGCTGGGCTGTCATTTGCAGCCATTCCAGTCACATCTTAATTAATGAGATTTAGAGGCAGTGATAGGTGGAGTCTTTACCTTTAGACAGTGCCAGGCTAAATGTTTCATTGCAGTTTCTGAACTTCATAAAGTAAAGTTTATGATATTTTAATACTGTATTTACAGTACAGATATTAGATAGTCTAGGTCATCTAAGTAATGCTGAGTAAATAAGCATTAGACATATTCATTTAAATATTTACTCCCTGTAAAATTCTGCATATGAAGTCTTTATTTTGACAAAGAGACGCTTTTTATCCCACAGGCCAACAGGACGCGTACGACAAAACTGGCAACAACACTGTAGAGGTGAGTGCCAAAGCTACTCTAGTCTCCCCCAGGTAAGTATCTGTGTCGTCAGCTCTGTGGGTGTGGCTTTCTGTGCGTGTGTGTGTGTGTGTGCAGTTAGACAGGGACTATGCCTCATCCTGAAAAGAAATGTGCTTTGTGCTTTTGCTTTAAAAGAGCTCCGCCTGAGGCACATCCCCACTATGCAGCCAAGGATACAAAGGCCACAGAGAGGAGTCTGCTGTAGTGGTGCTACATGCAGTCTCTCTGTGTGCCTCATGAGTGGATCAGCAGCCACTTGACTCGCTATGTAACATCCCTTCTTTCATCAGCTGCTTGCCAGCCTTACTGTATAAGCCTTTGCAAGCCATCATGAGCCTCGCTGGCTCCTAGAATACCATCTACAAAGCCAGATAAGCTTGATACGGTTAACAGTTTGTTGAGTGTATGTGTGGGTGGGTGTTTGTAAAATCAGCCCATCCTTTAATTAAGCATAGTGAAAGAAGCTGTTTTCCCCTTTCCAGCGTTCTTTCTGTTCCTGTTCTTTGCCCATTTCTCGCCTCTCTCCTCTCCTGCCTCTCAGTCAGTCCTTTTAGAATTGTAAATGATTGTGTTAGAGAGACACCACGCCCTCGGTGTCACCTCTCTCCTCTCCTGACACTCCTTTTATCTTTGAGATCATTCTGCCACTCATTGACCATTTCTCTCTCTACACACACACACACACACACACACACACATACTTTATACTAAATTCAGACCTTCCTGCTCTACCAAAAATCTCTTTTTACCCTGCAACCCTCTTCTGGGCTGGCGCGTGTGTTTGTTGTCATGAACGTGAGGAAGATATCAGGTAGAAAAGTGTGTGTATTTCGCATGCGCTCGCTCTGCATACTACCTACCTGCATGCCTGCATGCCCATGTCCGTAACACACCAGAGGGCTGCGTAGAGGCTGCGTTCAGGCTGGTAACTCCTCATGCGTTCTCTGACTGTTCCTAAACTAGGTGTCAATTCACAACAGGCTGCAGACCTATCAGCTGAGCCAGCCCAGCACTGAGTCTACGGCTCTGGCCCTGACAGCACCACCCACCCTGCTCAGCTCTGTCCAGCCCGGAGACCTCCGCCCAGAAACTCTCATCCAATGCCAGCAGATTGTGAAGGTGATCGTGGTAGACCAGAGCGGACGAGGGCGGATGGAGGCCTTCCTCAGCCAAGGCCCGGCCACCCATCAGCTCATCCAGTCGGCCATGTCCACACCTGTGCGCGTCAGAGAAGGGGACGGCCCTCAGCCCCCGCTGCCCCCTCCCCCTCCTCCCTACAACCACCCCCACCAGTTCTGTCCCCCTGACTCACCTATGCCGCTCCACCACACCATGCCTCTCACCCGCAGGCGCAACTCCAGTGGCTCCCGCAGCATTGTTTGAGACGTCGGCCAACCTGCGAATCGTGGAGGGCAGACATACACTTAAACACACGCACACATGTGCTAGACATGTGCTCACTCGACTTACTTTAAATAGTAAGAAAAAAGTATTGCAAAAAAATATAAACAAATAAATAAGGAATATACTATATGAGTCGCACGAATGGACACAGGAAAAGGAAACCAACAAGACTGAGCTGTTGTTTTTGAACACGGAGTGGGTTTGATGTCATTTTCCGAAAGACAACTTTTCTTTTTTATTTTCTTCAAATTTCCACCCAGTAGCTGATGGTGTTGTCTGTCTAGATTTCACACTCCGTGAGAGATTTTGTGACTTTGCATTTTTAAATGTCACCTGTCCAACAAACATGTCTGTGAGCTACGACCATGAAACCGAGAGGCCAAGAAAGAAAAAGCAGACTGTGGCAGCCATAAAAGGACAAAGGATCACTTGAAATGTGAAGACAAAATGTTGTATAGTTTTGTTGTCTTTCAGTATTTTCATATTCAGTACACACATCTTGGCCCAGGTTTTCAATATTGGAACAGTTAGTGAACAATAATTTCAGCTAATCAGGCTTCTGCACACTATAATATTGTTTTTTTATCATCTTAAAAATATGAGCAACAAGAGCATAAACTTATTTGTTCCTTTTATTTTCTAGGGAACAAATAATTAGAATGTGCAATGGAGAAAGAAGAAGGTAAAAGGTTCTTGCATCTCTACCCTAGCATGTATTGTATAGTGTAGAAAGCAAGAACGTTGCTATTAACTAAAGTCAACTGAAACCATATCCTGGTGACAATCATATTTTTTGTGCTTTATTGTTGTGTTTTTCTAAACTTACGGTATGTGAGCAATTATCTTCACAATAACGTGTGACTGCCCTGATTCAGTAGCGTTTTGCTCTCACAGAGCTCAGGAAAGGATTTGCTGCACTGTAACATGTAAAATCTGCACCTCTGAGTCGCACTGAGATATGAGTGCTTGTGTATACTGTGTGTTCAATCTGCTTACTTATGGGCAGCAGGGAGTAGGGCTGGTAATTCATCCCAAACAAGACTAAAGTGGGCAGATGAAGCCTTTTTCCTCCTGTACATTTACTCCTAATGGGTTACCTAGTGTGAATATTGATGTTACCTTTTGGATTTAGGCAATATCTCTGCTCTTAAAATTGCTAGCTTTAGTTTAAAAATGAATAAAGATCTCTCCACACAGGGTAGACTCACAAAAACATCACTCCCATCTCACATATTATATTTTTTTTGCCTTGCACACTGAAAATGTTACATAAGCAAAGAGGCATTCCTTTAATGAATGTTAAGTCATGAGGAAAACTGAAGCTGTCCGTGGAATATTAATTGATTTCGTTGCTGTGTCATCTGTTCACTGTTGACGATTTCAAGCTTGAGTCAGTTTTTACAGCAGATCACAAATCATCTAACTGAGACACACTGACCACGTCTTGTACTTTTGCACCACAGAGTATATTGGATATATTGTAAATAGATAATATAGATTTATTCTGAAAAAGTGATTGGTTTGCCCAGTGTGTGTATCTAAGTATGTATTTGTACAGAGAAGATCTAGTTTAAAAGAAGAAAAAAAAAGCATATTATAGTTATTATAGTTATTATTATTCACATTTAATATCAGGGGGTGTCCTAAATCCTACTGCTACGAGAGACAGGAAATAGGCAGCTTTTATAGAATACACTCCAGTTACCATGGTAACACACAGAGATTATTACAGATCTACATTTGTCATTAAATTACCATGTCATATTATTACAGGATTATTAAGAGATAGCTGTGTCACCTGTTAAGGTGTGTAAAGGGCTATGCTGTATTGGCGAATATATATAAATATATATATTCAGTATGTGAGCAATTATCATCATGTTTATGCTCACACCACCACCACACACACACACACACACACACACACAATTATGTACACAAATGTGCACATATAGTAGCTGCCAAAGCAACAAATACAGCTTAGATTCAGGCTTGTTTTCTCAAGTCAGCATCTCCTCTTTGTTTACCGTAAACTGATTGACATGTACTATACAGCATGATATTTATTTATTTTCATTTACAGTACAAGAGAGGGGTTTCATTTAAGGCTGTATCGTTATTGTCAGGGCATGTTGGGGTGATTGATGTCATTTTCTCCCCGTTATCTACTTCCTCCCTCCTTTCTGCCCGAACCCTTAGCCTATGCCTTCTCCGCAGTTGACACGGAGACGCACCTATCTGCATCCTCACTGTGGAGCACTCTCATTAATGTTTGCACCCTCACAATATTTCTAAAAAAAAAAAAAAAAAGATTTCTTAAAGATCAACATGTTTACTAATGGAGTATTTCTAATTTTTCTGTTTGAAGAGAATGGAAGAATAAAGTAGTTTTTACTCTCCGTCTCGTCTACAATGATGCTTGACTGCTTTTGACATCAACATTGTCTCCACAATGTCTGCATCTGTAGCTCTGCCAACCTCTATAATGGATGAATCTGCACCAGGTGTGCAAGGAGGGCAGTGAAATGAAGGTGCTTATGGGAAATCAATCTACACCGGTGTTCCCCTGTCCTCCCTGCACACCAGGTTAGAACTCATTCATTAGAGGAAGAAGTCAGCCCCAAAGCAATACTGAATCTGAATTGTACTTGTGGAATATCAAGTTGTGTATTGTTGTGAGTCTGCATTGTGTGTGTTTGCTTTATGATTCAGTGTAGCTAATTTTCCACAGCACTCTGCTATCCAAAAAAGACCAACAAGATGGTAATTTTCATATTGCAATGTCAAAATGGTTACATCTGATGCAAGACAGTGTTTCAGGATTAAATATCAAGGCCAGCAAAAATTCAAGTTGATTTATTTTTGCAAATCACACTTGAGAAAGGATAAATAACACCTTGACGTAGGCAGAATTACAAAGATGTGAAAAAACCATTTTGGCTGAATAAATTATCTTACAAAAAACATTGATGATATCAACATAGTACAGTAATTACAATACAAAGTCAAATCAATTTGTGCAAAGTACCTGCAGGCTCACAGATGTGATAAAGCTGCCACTCTTAGCTCCCTGTTTCTTTTTCATCCTTGATCTTTCTGAAATTCTATGTCCCCGTCTCCCTTTTTTTGTTTGTCTCACTTTATGAAATCAGATAGACATGAAGTTCAAGGGAGAACTCAGCTGAGAAGTGTGTTAAAGTGGAGCAACAATATCTTCGTCGACTGACAGGCTGTACGGCGGTGGTGGAGGTGGTGCCATTCAGGGTCCGTGCACAGATCACATCCCGAAAACCAGTCCAGTGCTTCTTTAACCTTTACATCGTGGTCTCTTCCCATTCCAGTTCAACATCACCTGAAAACCAGCACACACATGTGAAGTGAGCACTGTGCTGTCCGGGTGTGTTTGTTCGAGTGCGTGTGTTGTTTACCTTCCATAGCTTCCAGTGAGTCCATCTTCTCCAGAGCAGAATAGCTGACAAACCAGATGGATTGGCTGTTGCCTTTGTTGTTGAGAAGTTCCAGCATACTTTGGTGCAGGAAGATGTACTGGGCCTGGCATAAAATAACAGATTTTAGAACTACATATTTTATATAGTATTTTTTATTAATGCCACGCTGAGCAAATGTCATAATGCATATTATGTAGTATCATGATATTATCTCTTAGAGTCTCCTGGTGACAGATGCTCTATAATAAAGGCAAAAACAACCATAGGTGAATTTTGGCTTGTGGATTGTATAAACATTTGTTTCTCAGGCACAGATGTACAAGAGCTTATTTGCATATATTGTTACAGATTTGCTAAACAACAAAAACACTTGCAGACTTAAACTGTGATGTAAAAAAACACATCTCTGCCGTGAGTGTATATGTTGCAATATGCAAATGCCTTCTATGTAAGTACACTAAAAAATTCTATCTGGCACAAGTGAGCACTGCTGTCTCAAACAATTATGCTCTCGCTAGCTGCTTCTGCTTCGCCCGCCACTAGAAGCTCAAACCCCCCTGCCAAAAAGTAAACACAGAGAAATGCACATAATGTCTAGAAATAATGAAAGATAAAGAAGAAGCACAGGTACAGGTTCTTGCAGACACTGGCGTACACTCTAGTAGTCCATAAATAATGAGTGAGTGGGTTAATTTTAGGATACTTTCATGCTGTTTCAAGAAGGGGAATCCTGCTCAGGATGTGCCTTTAATCCACTGCCAGATCTTCCCCTTAATCAAAATAAGAATTTTCCTGATATTTCCTCATGGGGATGGGATCACAGCAGGACATGAAATAGAAAGTAGGACAATTATGCTGCCCTTTTAGTCTTTAATGATTTTTAAGTATTTGGAAACACTCAAGACAATCGTGTTCCTTTTATTCTGTTAATTCTTTCTAGGTTGTGAAATTTAAACACAGAGATAAAATATGCTGCCTTAATTGATGTGAACTCACCAGATTCTGTACCATACACATCCTCTCACTGCGCAGTTCTGCCACCAGGCCATAAATATCCACAAAGTCGTGATCTCTGACATGCTGAATGAGGTGGTCTAGAGCAATAAACACACCTGTTCTTCCCACACCGGCACTGAGGAGCAGTGAGAGGACACCAAATTATTATACTCTCTTTTCCCACACTTGAATAAAAAACGTTTAACCAGAGGCACTGTATCATTAATAGTAATAACAATTTGGAAGGAGCTCCCACAGTACCTGCAGTGAACCACTATAGGGGTGTTGTCGTGCCTGTGCGCTCGGACTGCCTTGACAAACTTAATGAGAGTGCTGCAAGACTCTGGGACCCCGTGCTCAGGCCACGAAGTATAGTTGAAGTGGCGAACTAGAATGTAGTGGCCATGCTACACAGAGCAATAACATGGGAAGGTAAATTTTACAGTATTAGAAAAACTTGAAGATGACAGTTCTATGTTGTGATTATATTTGTATTATAATTATATTGACTATTAGTACAGTAAAGTGCACGTGACTCAACACAATAATCTTAGAATGGGTAAGTGGGAAAGACATATCATAATGTACAAGTCACCTGTTGGCCTGTTGAATTGCAGGACCATACTGTATGTGTCATTCAGCTAAAATGAACCGTATCAAATTAGTAAAGAGTAAAGTTGGCCCTTCCTGCTTTCCTGGTGTTTCAGTTTGCAGTATTCGTGCAGTATACATGACATGTGTACCTTCTCTACTTTCAGCGTCCTAACAGTCCAGTCAGGAAGGACTTCCTCTGACACTTTAGAGATGAGAATGTCACTAAACACAGTCATCGGCTTGTTATCCTCGGGCCAATACTTGTGACACCGAATCTGAAATGTCACACACACACACACACACACACACACACACACACACACACACACACACACACACGCATCCCCACATACATACATATATATCAGATCTTCGTAGCACACAGATCTCTTTTGGTCACAGGGTTGCAGTGGAGCCCAAATGGAGCACAGCTTGTCCCATGAATGCTAATACAAGTGGTGTTTCATAACAGAGTCAAATCTCTCACAACGTACCCTGCCTTTTTCGTAACACTGAGTAAGCATGGCGATGGTATGGGTTCCTGTCTCCCAGATCATCCTCCAAAAGTCGGCCACTGTGCCAGGCAAAGGACCCTGGGTGGCTATGAACTCATTAGGACACAGGTAACCCTAATGACAGAAAAACAGATCAAGGCTTTTATCTCTGACAGAATTAGAAAGGAGGAGGGGATACAGAAACATGTAGAGCGAATATGTCTGAACAGGTACTCACTGAGACGAAGCTGGCGTTGATATAGTCGGACCCTGCAGTGCCCGGTTCTGATAGTAGTTTTACTCGATTGTTATTGTCTGTTGGTGGTGAAGTCCATATGCATTTAATGTTACATCTAAAACACAGTAACAAAAATGTTGGTATTATTGGTCCAGAAGCCATTTTTTGAGTGACTACCTACAGGGTTTGATGTTGGGGAAGCGGTTCTTGGATTTGTTCCAGGGCAGGTCAGCATCTGTGGTTGCCAGGTCCTGCAGCAGCTTTGGGAGCTCCTGGATAGTGAAGATGTAATGTTGTTGACATTAACATACATACATGAAGTCAAAGGTCATGGCCTGTATTATTTAAACTGTGTAAAGTTAAAGTCTGGCCTTAGAGCTACAGTATGTAACTTCAGTCAACAACTTGGACTTAAATGTCTCAAAGACCGAGGAGATGGTAGTAGACTTCAGGAAAGGACAGCAAGTCTCTCAGTACACGCCGCTCAAGATCAACGGAACTCTGGTGGAGAAAGTGACCAGCTACAAGTACCTGGGAGCCTCATATCTCTAGGAAACGCTTGTACTACCTCAGACAGCTGAGTAAGTTAAGGATCTCCTGGGGTCTGTGCAAACTTTTCTACATGTCTATCATCCAGTCTGTTGTCTCTGGGAGTATTACCGTCTGGTTTCAGAACAGCATCTATCAGGACAAAAAGGACTTGAGGAGAGTGATCAGATGTGCTGAGCGCATCACCAGGACTAAACTACCTGACCTGCAAGATATTTACATAAGGAGGCGCAGGTCCAGGGGACGGCGATTTATGAAAGACATTTACCACCTTAACCACAATCTGCTTCAGAGGCTGCCATCTGGCAAGAGACTCCGGTCACTCAGGGCACGTACTGAAAGACTGAATAGGAGCTTTTTCCACCAAGCTATAAGGGCATTAAACACACTACCTTATCAATAACTGTCACTTTATCTAATATCATATATTATCATAACTTATTTCATAGTCTTGTATATACTATTCTTTATTCCTATTTTTATTAGAGTCTTTTTAATTCTGTACAGTCTGGATTATTGCCGCAATTGCATTTCACTACTGTTGTAGCTATACAAACCATGTATGTGACAAATAAAACTCTTGAATCTTGAATCTTAACTTTTATTTCACGATATGTTTGAAAACTTCTGAATGTGGAGAGGTGCAGTCAACTGCTTAATAGTTTTTGAGCAAGGATCGCCCTTCTAACAAATCCACAAAGGTCAAGTTTTTTTGCATTATGGATATGTTATTTAGTCTAATTCCACAATAACTAACACCCGAAGCAGAATTTCTATCAGAATTTATCAGGGCAGACAGAGAGAGGGCTGATTTAGAGTCTCACATTCCAGCAAGCTTCGTTCCCAAACGTTGCATGTTGTAGTATTTTGTCTGTGTTCGTGCTCCAGGTTAAATCATAAGCACTGATAAATGTTGTTGTTGTTTTGTTTTTAGCAATTCCAAATGATTCCATGTTTTGTTTTTCTTTTCATAATTACATTTTTGAAGCCAAACACTTACAGCAAACTCTTCCTGGAACTTGGCATTGTCATTGGCACACAGATCCTCTACGTGCTGCAGAAAAGATTTCTTGTTGACGGGTCTGACAGAGAGAACAGAGAAATGTAAGAAACACACAGATATGCCCAAAAACGCTACAACATTTTGCTATTTCTGTAATATTTTTTCTAGGTTACAATGTGTAGTATTCAGCAGCGCAGAACATGCAGATCTGTGTTGCAGCTGCTGTGAGCATAGTCACATCATTTATGCAGGATCACTTACTTGAGTGATTTCCTGTAGCTGAGGAGCCTGGATAAAAATAGGGAACAAAAAATGAACCAAAATAAACAAATTAACTCAATAATTACAGCCCACACTGGCATCTCTGCCCATGACAGCTGAAATGATCCTCTCTGCAGAGAGTGGGTTATATTGTATGTTTAATGCACATTAACTGTGAACATCAGCAAAGGTTAATGAAACATTTCTGAGTCGCGAGTGTGCATTCCCCTGTGGCTGATGTTTCTTTGCATTACTGAAGACTTGTAGCTACGCAGATCCTCAGCCATCGATAAAGCTTACCGCGTGTGCCCTCTAAAACCACTAAGCCTTCCAAGCAATTTTGAGATAGTGAGTGGGTAAACAAATTAAAATGGTCTCAAGCAGAGGAGTGTCAGAGCTCAGTTCTGCAATCTGTGCAAGTGAAGGAGGAATAGGAGCAGTCTGCAGGCAAATATGATGATGTCATTTAACTGTCTGATGGGTAACATGATAATCACACACGCAAGAGTGAAGTGGAGTACAACATGCAAACAAATTATACACAGCACAATATGGCACACACACACGTTAAAAGCCCAACTTACTGGATGACATAAATCTCTTTCCGTCTAAAGAAGAAGGAAGAGTACCTGATGGGAGAAGAGTGCTCAGTGAGAGAAAAATAAAGCCAAGGCAAGTCAATGCGCGTGTCTGCGTGCAAAAGAAGTTACTTGTGTGTTATTTTTAAACGTAAAGTGTTTAAAGAAGGCTGATATTTATATGGATCACACCTCACTGCCCAAGGCTTGAAAAAAATTCTGGTGACAGCAAAACTGCCTTAATGAAGCCAGCTTGAACTCTGGAGACAGCCGGAGTAGCTTTACAGTGAGTGCAAAATGCAACTGTCAAAAGGGAGAGGTAAAGAAGGTTCCTTTATTCATGTCTATAAAGACATTGACATGGACCACTCTATTGTAGGCTGGTACAAACTAAGGTGTAGGTCATAAAAAACTAAAACTGCTGCACTAGTTTTGCTCCCTGTAGTTTCTCATGTCTCCTTAGCTGTCAAACCAAAACTAACAATAAGCGTGACTTTGTTTCTCACCTGATGCAGAACTGTATCTTGAGAAGAAAGAGCCTGCAGCACTGAGTGTCTGTGCACTAGTTTTATTGCCAGAAATGAATAAAAGCAGTAGGGCGAGATGCTAGAATTTGCACGTGAGCATGGTTAGAGAGATGCAGACAGGATGACTTGTCTGTTCTGCAGAGAGCGGAAAGTAAACAATAAAGCCACAAATGATGCTGTGTTGTGTCATAGTGCTGCTGCTTCTATTTTCTACACAGGCACTACTACACTAGAGGAGTTTGTGCTGGCAGGAGCGTGCATCAAGTTGGCTGCAGCAAAGAGATTTTTGTCTTTTTGAGTTGGATTTCAAATCTTTGTCTGGAGCAGCTAAATCAATCCGTGAGTCATGTAGTGTGAAGCCAACCGCAGCTGCCAAAAATGTGTGTCAAAGTCATGTTTTCAGATTATAACTAAACCTACAAACTTACCGGCTGAGTTTCTCTTGTTTCAGCTCCAGATCTGCCACAGCAATCAGTTGATCCAGTTTACACTTGGTCTCTATGATTTCTGCCTCTCTGGGTGAATAGGTCCCACCCTCCTTCTTGCGCTGATGGATCCTGACATTTAATGATGGTATTGTCAACCCAAAAAAATGTTAGTTTTTTACAATGTAAATACATAACAATGAAAATAAAACTATCCAATGTATAATTACCTACAGAGCTTTGAACATGGCATATTAAATTTCAATTAATGCAGTGTTTTGGTTAATACGTGAATGTTAGCAAATGAATAAATGCATGTTTCCATCTTACTTGGCTGAACTACAAATGATGATGATGAGTAACACAGCTAAAAAGAAGGAGAGCAGAACTCCCATAATGATCTGCTCCTCTCGGGTCAACAGCCCATCCACTGCAGAGAGAGGAGCAGCAGACAGAAACAAAATCAAAACCAAAAAACAACAATCGTGTTTACAGATTATGTTTTCAATTTTTGTCATGTTGTAATATACAGTGGAATATAAATACCTGCAGTTTTGATGTGATCTGAGTACTCAGAGTCCGTGTATTGGCCATTTTTGTTAGTGGCTCTGAATTTAAACCTGGTCAATGTGAAAATGTGAAAGTCCAGATTCAGCATTATATTATTATACCCTATTATAAAAAGTATTTTATTTGTTATTTAATTAATAATGTGTGTTGTGGACTCACACATAGACAGTATTAGGCTTCAGAGGGCCATTACAGAAAAATTCTGTGTTGTTCTCTGCCATGCAGTTATCGTCTTCTCCGATCACATATGTTCCTGTTTTTGAGAGCCGGCTGTCTTCAGAAGCATTGTGGCCACTTCTGACGTATATGTTCCTGCGTACTGCCACGTCCCCTGACGAACATGGCGGGTTGGGGAACCCCTTGTCAGTTAGGTAAGGGGCAGGATGTTCGAAGTACGCATTCTTCCAGTTGGTTACATTCTGAATATCCTTCACTGTAACGGGATGGAAGTTAAAGAGGAAAGGAGTCAAATTTCTCATGACATTAAGCCTTTTGGCTTTTGCTTCCATTTTGCCTTTGGTGAGCTTAGGACAACATTCTACTAAAGGCTTAAGGCACAAACACGACCAAATGCCCAAGTGTATTCAACTAAAAGTGATGTCTGTCAATGTTTCTGAAGAGTCATACCTCCTGATTCGGCCACGATGACCTGAATTTTTTCGATTGGTCCATTATCGTCACTATAGAAACAGACAGGCATGCGGATGGCAATACTCCTGTGGGTTACCATGGCAACCCCTCCATGGCCCAGCAGCGCCTGGGGTCTTTTGGTTGGCTTGCCCGGGGCTGGAACACACGCACGTGTGAACGCAGAGCAGAACACACCCACAGTAACACAAACAATGATACACACAGAGGTTTTTGTGTGAAAACAGTATGTGTGAAGAGGTGGTTTTATTTGGCAGTATTTACATGTAAAACCTGAAAAACACAATATGCCACTGCTCTGAATAGTCAATTAAACTGCACCTCTGTGCTCGTCAATCCAGACATGACACGACAATACTGTTGAGTTAACATTTACCTTGTCAGAACAAATATGTTCTATTGCACTATGTAATACACTTGTGGACAAAATTGTTGGTACCCTTCTCTTAAAGAAAGAAAGAAATAACCCACAATGTCATTAAAATAACTGACAAAACTGACAAAAGTAAAAATAAATAAATGATGTTCCTGCGAGGAGGACTCCACTGTTGAAATGCATATTGACAAACCACAAAGCTTCTATGAGAATGTCCTTGGAACTTTTTGGCATATCACTTGTTTACAGATGTAAAAATTAAGCATACAAAAAAGGAACACTGTACCTACAGTGCTGTATGGAGGAGGCTTGGATATGTTCTGGGGCTGCTTTACTACATCTTGCACAGGGGGTCTTAAATCTGTGCAGGGTACAATACAATCTACAGACTATCAAGGCATTCTGGAGCAAAACATGCTGCCAGGTGTCAGAAAAGCTTGGTCTCAGTCACAGGTCATGGTCCGCCAATGGGATAATAACTCAAAAAATTGCTTAAAATGCCCCAAAATGGCTGAGGACAACACATTAGGGCTATTCTAAAATGGGCTTCTATGAGTCCTGATCTAAATTATATTAAACATCTGTGGAAAGAGCAGAAACATGCAGTCTGGAGATGGCACACTTCAAATCTTGGACAGCAGGAGCAGTTTGCTCACAAAGAGAATTTTTGTTCAGATCAGTTTCATTAGTTTGTTTTTCGAAATGAAAACTTGTCAACCAACAACTCCAAAGCAATGTCTGATTTCCATGATTTATTTTTAGTAAATGTTTATTTATTACTTGTCAGTTTCATATTATTTCAGTGACCGTTGTGAGTTTTTCTTCTATACCCAGCAATTTTGTCCATGTGTGCAACACTGTGCAGTGGTAAGTATCTACCTCACAACTGTGCTGCACTGGTGCAACATCGTAAAGAGGAACGTTGTAGGACTAAACAGAATAAAAAGAAAAAGAGGGACTTGTACCTTTGATCCCTGTAGTTATGTTGGCATGTATGCTGAGCGGACTCTTACCAGCACCATTCTTTGCTGTAATCTACAGATGATACGGAAGAAAGAAATACTTAAGGAAAATAATTTTTAATTTGAACAAGTCAGGATTTTGTAGTGATCTGGGGGTTGTTCTGCTGTTAAAACGATAAGTGTATGACCAGTGAGGATGTAGTGTAGCGTCACCTGTATACTGTAGCTTTGTCCTCCCTTTAGACCCTCTATGAAAGCAGTCAGTGTATTATTCTCTCTGTGAATGATGTTAAGGCTGATGTTCTTGATCAACTGGTCATTTTCATAGATGTATGCAAAGTAGGCAGTTATGTTTCCATTGGGCTCTTCTGGTGCGGAGAAGGTCACCTTCACAAGGTTCACTTCCTCTGGGATTAGTGATAACATCACATTCTTGGGGGGGTCTTTTGGCTCTGAAGATGATGCACGATACAACAGAATAATTACAATAGGTATTTAGAGATATTTATAGGTGAGTAGGAGCTGTTATAGATTCCACGCACCCTCCTCAAGAGTATGAAATTCAGTAGGTCCAATGGCTTTTCCTTCAATTGCAGCATTCTCCAATGAACCGGTGAAGGCAGTAATAGTCACAAAGTAACGGGTGAATGCAGTCAAATTAGTCACAATGACAGTTGTCAACTCTCCTGGAGCCCGGACGATTGAGAAATTCAAACCAGATCCGTTCACCTGAAATAACAGCACAGGTCATGGAAACGTGTTAATATTATTTTACTACAGCTACAGTATGTTAACCTGCCGTTGAGCTCCTGCTCTTAAAATCTATGAACAACATAAAACCAGGTTGATCTGGTTGATCGCGGCTCTGAGAACATCCGTGTCTTACACTTTGTTGGTGAAATGGTCATGCTTGGGTGCGTGTCTGTGTAAATTCAATCCAATGAGGTCACCTGCACAAGATATGAAGTCGGTCCAGAGAGAACACGTGGAGCGTTCCACGCAATGCGAGCGCTGTTGGAGGTGGAGGTCACATTTAGGTCACGAGGAGGGTCGTCGGGATCTGAGTGAGAAAATAACAGAAACCTATTGTGTGTATCTTATTGTGTATTAATAAATAGGTATTACATATTATTGTATTAAATCTGAGTTTAAATTAAATAATTTAAGAAAATACTAAAACTGATCTTGTTTGATCTTGTGGAGCAGATGCCATAAATGAAACGCATCTAAATGTCATTGAAATGATTCAGTCCGTATGAATCTTACTGGTGGATTGGTGCCACAAATGACTAACTTATCAAATATTACTTCTGAGTAATATTGCCAACCCTCCCCTAACCACATAGAAAGGCCACATAAGTACTGTAGAGTCCTTACTTCCAGCCAAGGTGCGTGCATACTTCCACTGTGTAAATTCTCCAACTCCAGCGTTGGTCGCAGCAGCGACTTTGAAGCGGTAGTATCTGTATTTAGCCAGGGAGTCAAATGTGATGCTTTCGTTCTCTTTGCTGCTATGCAAAGGACTCAGTGACTGTGACTCTGTGATATCCACACAGTGCTCATCCTCTGAGGGTGTCTGCGCAGCCTCAGAGATGTTTGTGTTACAATCAACGGAAAGAAGCTCTGTAACGATATGATACAAGATCAGCTGGCCTGGGATGGAGAGTGGTGGAGCCCACTGAAGAGTCAGATTGTTAGGTGTGGCCTGAAAGATGTTGAGGGATTGAGGTGCAGATGGGACTGTAGAAAGAGGAGAGAGACAAATTAATCACATTTTCACCGATCGACCGGCGTTGCTGTATCATCATAGTGCAGTACAATAAGACTAACTACCTGATTCTGAAAGAGTAGAAGCAGTACAGGTTACGCTGTCCCCGACGCCTGCAGAGTTGACCGCGGCCACAGTGATTGCATACTCCTGGTGTGGTGACAGCCCAGTTACTGTGTACTCTGGCGAGTAAGCCTGGAATATGCTGGAAGGCAGGTCCCCTACTGTAATCTCATAAAAAAGGATCTGACCATTAGGGTTTTCGGGAAGTTCCCAAAACAGCTGAACTGAATCCCAACTCACTCCTGAGCAAGACAGGTTCCCTACAGCATCAGACACTGCAGACAGAGAGACAGAACATTTTACTTTGATATGATACTACTACAGTATGCTGCAGTTTTAGTTGCCAATAGTTGCCTATTGAGAAAAATGTAATTACCTTTATACTAAACTTATTGCATTTTACTGAAAATCTTTACCACCATTTATTAATTTGGTTGCAACTTTGCTGTAATGACCTGTTCTCGAGGGACTTCAAACTCAGCTTGTACTATTCTGTGCTGCGCAGCCTTTCTTCTGAATGGCATATAGATGAAAAAGATACAGCTGCATATTCACTGCCTACATAAAAACCTCTCTAGAGTAGACCTCTTTATTGTCTCTCAGTTAAGTTAATGCCACCAAGGTTATGTTTTAGACTGCCTGAGTAAAACACAGAGAGGAATCTTTTTGCATAGACTTGTGTCTTTACGTTTTTCCTTTCACATCTTCCGCATTTATCGATAGTTATGTGCTATGCCAATGAAGTATTCTGAACTCAACTGAACTGTAGACTTTACCTGATTCATTCGTTTTGAAGGTCACTGGGCTGCTGAACTGATTCCCATGGCCCACTCTCGTGTAACTGTAAACACTGATCTCATAGGAGCTATAAGGCCTGAAGCCAGATAGATACTCTGATGTTGAAGGACCAGAGGAATTCTATATTTGTGCACACAAATATACACACATAAGGGATTAAATCAGTCACTCATGATTACTGGAGTGAATAATATTTCATTGTATTAGCAAACATATGTGAAAATGTGTGTTCAGTCTAATGTTACTGCTGAGTTGTGTCTGGAGTGTGAAATTAGAGCCACTGTTACCTGGATAGTGTGTGTAGTGTTATTGAGTGGGAGTCTGGAGTGTGTTTAAGTGAGTGTGTTGTTGTTATTGAGGAGTAGCTTTCAGTGTGTGAAATTAATGGTACCTGATGTGTAACGGTGTCTGTGATGAGGTCTCGGATCCTGAAGCCGTACTGTATCACCACTCCACTGGGCTCCAGAGGAGGCTCCCAGCTCAGCCACACAGACACTGCTGTGTGGTTGTATATAGTCAAATTACGGGGAGGGGACATGGGGCCTGAAACACAAAGTTAGGCAGATAGAGGAGATCAAACACACAATGGAGTATATAGACATAGTATAACATTTCTACCCTCTCAGTAGGATCTTGAGGAAATATTAAGCCTGCTCTCAAACTAACCTCCCTCATCAGTGTGCAGCTGCAGCAGCAGATAAGGCCCTGAGCCTTTACGCGTTGCAGCTGTTACAGTGAGGTTGTAAGCTGTGTATGGAAGGAGCTTAGTCAAGATAAATGAGGTGTTGGGGGTTTGTGTTGTTTCTGTGGAACCCCCTGGGCCGAATAACGTTAGGGTATACTCTGTTATCTCCCCATTGGCCTCCAGAGGGTGCTGCCACACCACAGCGATGGAGGATGAAGATAGGTTTCGGGTGGACACCAGGAGTGGAGAAGAACTAGGAACTACGAAGAAACACACCAACATTTACAACAATACATACACTATACTCAGTAAGTGCCTGTTTGTGTGGACAAACTCACTGTCATCATCTGTTCTCAGGTACAATATGCTGGTATGGTTGTAGGCAGGGCCGGCGCCAGTCGCCGGGGTGACAGTCAACACATATGGGAAATACTTCTTGAGTTTGGTGAATAGAAAGACAGTGTCAGTTGTGCTATGCTTGATTGTCTTGTTGACAGCTGGACCCCCTTGGTTGGATGTGTTTTCAGGGGTACCCGCCTCCTGTAAGGTGAGCAGGTAGTATGGACGACCGTTTGGTTCCAGGGGAGGGTCCCAGCTGATGATGATGGCTGTGGAGCTGAAAATCTGAGCCGTCAGGTTTCGTACCGAGTCACTTGGCACTGAGGAGGGAGACAAGTAGAACTGTGTTACTATTATTAGCATTGACAAAACTGAAAACTGCCCTCCCACAAGAGCTTACCATACTATGAGGCAATAAATTAAGGCATCAATCAACTATAAACACTCTGACACTAGAGGGACAATGAATAGAGCAGCAGTAGTCATCATCGTTATCTGTCTCAAGCAGTGGCATAATCATTGGCAGCATTGTTGCAAATGACAAAACCAGCAACAGTACATCACATAAAACAATACAGCGTGGCATTCCTCTAGCAACACAGAACACAGCAAAGGCAAAACAGTAAAGCAGAGAGACAGAAACCAGATCCTATAAAATTAACAGCACAGTCAAAGACAACGTCAGACACGTAGGAGGAAAACTCACACAGTAAAAACCCAATAAGGGGTAGAGGAGAAAAATACTCATCCTGTTTATCATCATAACACATGGTACACAGAGCAGACGTGACAGGGGAGAGGAAGGGGAAAGGGGAGATAAAACTTGAGAGATGCAGAAGATGAATGAGTGGATGTGAGGGGCCAGTTGTGTGTGTGTGTGGGTCTGAGCCCAGGGGAGTGAGCCCCTGCTGGGCTTGGCTGTGCGGGAGAGACAAGATGCCCTGGATGTCCGGTGCTTGTCTGAGAGTGGAGTAGCTAGAGCACAGGCAGAGATACGGAGTCAGTATGAGACAGAGAATTCTTCACGAGCAAAATGTCAACAAGAAAAAATAAATAAATCACAACATACAAATGTGAAACTGTCGTGTATGTGACTAAACCTGTGGCAGCTGTCTGCACCATTTTTCCCAAAATCACATAAAAACAAAGAGATGAGTTTTACAAACATTTCATTTTTTCACTGATGATATCAAAGTACAACTAAATATGATGTGTTAATATGCAAATGATGGTTTCCACAGTAACAATGCCAGCGTAACATGAGCCCAGCATGAGCTTTCCCAAAGCATGGCAGCGTTTGTTTTTTTCTGTGTCAACAAAGAGTAAACTGTTCCGTGTCACTTTCTCTCTTGGTTTATCAATCTGTCACTGCTTTCGTCATGTTTGGTAAAAGGAAAAACAAACCTCCACACTGTCACAGGGGGACAAAAACATAGCCGGTTTGCAAGATTGACAGTTATCTCCTTTGCCAAACAGCTGAAAATTACATCATTACTCTTCAATTGCAGAGTTTTTATGTAATTTTTTTGAACTGAAGAATTTTGAAAAAAGTGTGCAGACTAGCTCTCCGGCAAATTATCGAGTTAACGTATACAATAATTATTTAGCTTCATGTGTAACATTTTTGGTGTCTATTCAGTTTAACTACTTTAATTTATATCGGTGTATGAATTCTTGTATGTGTGTGTTTGTGTGTGTGCCTGACTGACCGTCCTCAGGTAAGAATACGACTATTGGCTCGCTCTGCACCCCTCCATCCCCCTGCACAGTACTGGAGGTCATCCATATGGTATAGTTAGTGCCCCCAATCAGCTGAGTCAGGGTATAGGAGAGGGGTGAATCAGGAGAGGAATGGGTAGCTAAGTCGGAAACGGGAAGTCTCTGTGGAGGAAACAGGGCAATAAGGTAAAAGGTGCTTAAATGTTTTGTAGAGCTGAGGGAACTTTGTAACCCTTTTCACATATTATTCATTAAGTCCTGTTTGCCCATGTGTCTGTACAGTATATGGACTATACCGTGTGTCTCACCTGCTCGGTCACAGTGTTGTTTTGAGAGTAGTAAATAGTGTAGTGTACAATGATTCCATTGGGTTCAGAGGGTGGGTGCCACAGCAAGGTGATAGAGGAGGCGGTCACATTTGCAAAAGTCACATTTCGTGGAGGGTCGAATGGCTCTGAAAACAAAAGACAAAGGAGGCAAATATAACAAAAAAGACAAAAAGAAGAAGCCCAATCACTCGGTGCATTTTAATGAGGTATTTTGTGAGGACGATAGAAGACAGCTGTCAAACTGACTTTTCAATTACCTGCATAAACGGTGGTGAAGCTGATGTAGATCAGCACTCCTCCGTCTCCCAGCCTGGTCCAGCTGGAGACAGAGGCATTGTAGCGACTCTGTGAATCCACATGAACCACCACCGATGTTTCGGTGACATTCTGCCACAGCTCAGTCGTTTCATTCCTATGGGAGAGGACAGCCGTTCACGTTCCATTATGCCTGCTTTCCTTGTACTTTTGTCAACATACAGGTGATTCAAAAAGGGATAGTTCAGTAAATTAAATAACTCACCAAACTCTGACAATGTAGTAGAGTATGTCCGAATTGGCTTCAAGTGGTGGTTGCCATGACAACTTTACCTCATAATCAGACAACTTTGCGGCATGGAGAAACTGAGGAGGTGTTCCTGGGGCTGATATGTAGGAAAAAGACTTTCCAGTAATATAACCCCAACAGGATCATCAGAGCAGAAACTGAACTCATTGATATAAAAAAAAAACACAAATACAAAACTCGGCACCTAGAATAGAGAAAGAGAATAATCCCCTAAAATGAAAAGAAAATTGGTTAGTTGTAATCACTGGTTAGTTGTTTGTGCTTATCAGTCGTGATGGGAGACACGAGTGTCACGTGGGATCAACACCTGCGAGGCAGCATCATTACCATAAGCTGAAACAGAGAGACGTAATTGAGGAGGAAAAGAGGAAAGGAAAGTCAGATTTAATCAGATGCCCTTCTAACTTCTCAGCCAGTCGTGATATAATCGCACAGCCTGCTGGGACTGAAAACAACCCCCACCCTCCCCCTTTCTTTCCTATTTCCCCCACTCCATCTCTCTCACCATCCTCCAGTGTGGTGATGTTGAGCGGCTCGCTGCTGTAGTTTCCCGGCCCTACGCGCGTGTGCGCCTGCACCATAACACGGTAGTGCGCATACTTCCTCAGATGTGTGATGTGGATGTTCGTGGTCTCTGAGGTGAGATTCAGGTGGTGACTGGAATTCCAAATCTCGATGCTGTAGTGGGTAATGACTCCGTTAGGCACCAGAGGAGGCTGCCAGGTCACATTCACCTCACTGGGACTGACCGACTCATAGGAGAGACCATATGGAGGACTACCTGGCACTAGAGAGAATACAAAAAGATGCACATTTACTAAACTCTGCACAGCTGATATTGTTATTAAAGATGTTCTTAAGTGTGTAATTGTGTGGGTTGGTGCATCCATCATACACACCATCCTCTCCAGACAGCAGGTATAAAGTGTCAGATGTTTGGTTGCCGTGGCCGTAACGCGTGTACGCCCTCACAGACACATTGTAGTGGGAAAATGGTTTCAGGTTCATCAGAACAACTCTATTAGTGGATGCGTTCAGCAAAACAGAGAGGGATTCGTTCTCACACAGCACCTCATAATACTGAATCACCCCATTGGCTTTCTCTGGGGCAGACCAGGCCAGCGTGGTGGTAGAGGGGCTAGTGTCTACGACAATGAGGTTTATAGGGGGTGAGTCAGGCTCTGAGGGTGACATGGACGAGAAAAAACAGCAAGGATTTAGCAAGGAGGAGGGAAAGATAACTCAACATAACATGTCACAGAGTAAAACAATAGAAAAATAATCAACCTGCAGGCGGTTACAATTTAATAGGTACATCATGAATATTATAGATTAACCTCTTCAAACTAATGTTTGTGCAGCACATACCATCTTCTAAGGTGTAAACAAAAATGTCATCTTCCTCAGACAGGGAGCTCTCCCCCACAGCTGTAGCTGCAGCTACGCGTAGCTTATAACCAGTATACTTGTCCAAATCTGTACGTTAGAGAACCGAGTGTAATGGTTAAGATACACCTATTATTATAATGATTATAGTTGTTATAATGACTGAGCAGAAAATGTGTCAGTATTTTTCAACCAACCTGTTATAAATATGCTGGTATTGTAAGTAACCCACTTCTGGGCCTGGTTATTGTGCAGGTTGAGGCCATAAACTGAATAATGTGTGATCCGTCCATTGGGGTTGAGTGGAGGAGCCCAGGTCACTAGTATGGAAGTGGAGCTGATATTTTGGTAGAACACCTCAAGCACTGAGCTAGGAACTAAAACACACACACAGTATGTGCTCTTAAATGACGACAAACAAATGCTAAAAATTAAATTACTTAGTTTCTTACAGCTCATAATTTCCACCCACCTTGCTCCCTGGTCTTCTCTGTGATATCTGTGGTAGGTCCCTCTCCTACAGTGGTAGAAGCACTGACCCTAAACGTGTACTCAGTGAATGGATCCAGATCTGACACCAGGTAAGACAACTCCTCGGACAAAACGTCCATCACCTCCTCTTTCACAGTTACCCCTGCAACATGCACACAGATACAGATGGATACACAAAACCATATGCACACTCAGGATTTGCCAGTGCCGGAACATATGAAAATGCTGGTATCAAGAGCTGCAGGATGTTAAAAGAAGCGGTATTAATGGTCAGTTATCGCAAACCTGTAGTGCCAGATGATGTTGCACTGCGTGTAGACAAATGTCCTGTAATTGCATCACGTGTAGACAAGCGGAGTTGACCTGGAGTCAGGGCCAATGGCGAGGAGTCTGTTATATCCTCAACTTGCGACTGTGTTGTTAGCCAGGGTGGAAGCGTAACAGGTGGCACAGTAGTAAACGAAAAGGCAGAGTTGCCAAAATCTGCAGCGTCAGAATTTTGGATATTTGTGCTATTAGTATGTGAAGCTGTGGTGTAACTGGCTCTGGGCTCCTCAGTGACCGTAGAATCAGTGGTCAGTTGAATGTCAGTGTTACTGAGGTGTTCAGTGTGCGGGAAGCTGGAAGCAGTCACATCGGCAGGCAGTGTGCGATCAGAAACAGTGGCCGTGAAAGACGGTGGTGATGTGATCTCAGACACAGTGGCCCTTGAAAGACGGCGGTGATGTGATCAAACTGGGCTCAGCACTTCTCTTACGCCGCACATGGCTGTTGAGGACTTCACTGGGAAGTGTTGCATTTTCATGCAATTGAGTGGTATTCTGAAGGAAGAAAAACATATTTTATACTCTGACTGACTATAAACTGACTATAGTTTTTCATTTTACTTTTTATTATAGGGTGCAGTGTCATCAGCCCTTAAGGTGTACAGGTTATATAAAAAGATATTAAAGTTTTTTTTTTAAATATAGTTTAGTGCAATGGTGGCCATACACAATTGTAAAATCTGGCTTACTACTTCTGCCGTGAGGGTGATGTCCTGCAGCAGAGTGTTGTCAGCCAGGACCAGCAGTCTGTAATGGGTGATGGGACCATTTGGCTGTGCAGGGATTTTCCAACTAACGCGGATTGAAACTGAATCCTCAGCTACTGCCACCAGGTCCTGCACTGCACTGGGTGCTACTCAAACAAACAAGCACACAAACAGAGACACATGGGATTACGGGGCTTAATCTAAATTAACAGATGACATTGCATCATTTTTCACATTTTCACCTTCAGCAGGTGTAATGACAATATCTTCAGCTGCTGGACCCACTTCTCCAGCAGATTTGGCTCGGACGGCCACCGTGTACTTCGTGAAGGGAGTCAAACCACTGAAAGAAAACCGCATGTCTCCTGTGTTGTTCTCATACAAATACCCTAGAAAAAAGAAGGAATATAGCTTTGTTCATTTATTACGACATGCAGGTGCATTCCTGAGTCAACAATTAGTCACCTGTGGGTCCATAAAGGTAGAGCACGTAAGTGAATTTTCCTGTGATGTTCTTAGGAGTATTCCAGGACACAGTAATTGATCTTGATGTCATATTCAGTGTAGAGAAGTTTTGTGGTGGATCTTCTGGAGCTGCCATACACAAACATACACAAACCATGATTTATATGTGATGCCCATACATTATAGGTTTACTGTATATCACAAAGCTTCAGCCTAGCTTGCTTCTTTTTTCTGCACCTGATTCTGGCATGCGGACCATTGTGGAAGCTATCTGTCCCTCTCCATCCGAGGTGAAGGCAGACACTTCGAATAGGTAAGCAGTGTAAGGTCGCAGCTGATCAACTCCTACAGATATGGGCACACTCCAGGAGGCGGCAGGAGGCACGGCGGAGAGGGTGATGGGGGGAGAGGATGCAGTTATCTCCAAGGGACTGAGAGTTGCACGGGACAGGATATCAGCTGCATCCTAGAAACACAAAATCATTTAGGTTGTAGAAAGAATGCCTTGCTAGAATTTATAGGAGAGGTGATCATATAATGCAGCACTGTACATTGCAGTGAGGCAGCGCTCCAGTCATGATGTCCTCTGCATTGACCTCCAGCGTGCGGACTACCTGCCCTGTACGAGCGTATTTTGCCTTGACAGCAAACTTTGTGATGAGGCCATTGATGCGGTGCGGCAAGAACCAGGTAACCACGACAAAGGTGTGGTTTTGAGCAAATGCTGTCAGGTTAGTCACCAGGCCAGGAGCTGTAGTAAATGCATACAGACATGAATATACAGCATATGCACATACAAACAATATTGTTAAATTGGGTTTTGAGATCATCATGCAAATGTGTGTGAATGCATGTACGCACGAGACTCTGCAGTCTTTATGTATAAGGATTTGCTGAATGGTCCTCTTCCAGCAGGAGATATGGCCGCCACCTATAGAGAGACAAGAGTGAGAGAAAGGTGGTCGATATGTAATGATTAACTCATTAGTTCTAGTCATTATGGTATCATTAGAGCCAGATTAGGTGCTAATCTCAGGCAACGATCACAACTGGAACAACATGAACAACACATGAACAACACTATAATATCAGGAACCACAGTATGTAAATATCACAACACAGTCACATTAAGCAGTGCATGTGGTTGGACAGCCTCTAAACAACTGCTCACGTCTTTGATTTTTTTTAAATCAAAATGAATGGAGCGTATAGAGTGAACAAACACAATGTACAATGTTGTCTAATTCATAATAGTGCAGCGCAAAGAAGTAAAAAGAATCTGCTCCAATGCAGCTCTCTGTGTGGTTTAGAGGACAAAAAACACACTCACAGACAAAGTGTAGTAATATGATACACTCACACACACATAGACACAGCTTAGTATGATCACTATGTATGTCAGTCTATCAGAGTCCATTTGTATGAAGGTCATTGTGGGTTAATGAATTCTGAAAACTAATAAGCATGATCACGTTCAAGCTCAGTGACAGGAGTCAGTGGAAAGAGCCACGGCTGATCCATAGATCTGTTTACCTGATTAATAATACAATCAGGATCAATTACCGTTATTCAGCCAGATCAAGAGAACAGTCTGGTCCTAAGGGTTGTGCATTAAATTCTTCAGAGATTTCTTTGTTATGAGAAAAAGAAAGAATATTGCTGCTTGGGCATGTATCTACTAAATATATCAAATATATATACAGTACATATTAAAAGTAATACTCCCAGAAACTGCTGTTGTACCTGTATCTATAATATCCCCCATTCTTTTAATTTATGTAATGTTTTAGCTGGCAGTTGTTTTGCTGTCAGTTGCTGTTTTTGTTTACATCATATTAAATAGCGGGCCTGCTAGCTCAGTGGAAGCTCGTTGGGTTGGGATACAAAAGGCCATGGGTTCATATCCCACCCCACCAGGTGCTTCTGGCATATCAACGTGTGGAACATGTTCCTGCTGTGGTGGCCCCTCAGGGGACAAGACAAAAGCTGTTGACTCTAATTTGTTTGCTAAATGCCCCTAGTGTGATAATATGTTTGAATTTTTTTGTTTTGTTATGCGTGAGGTCACCAAAGCAAATTCGTATGAACCAAAAAATAAAGCTTTTAATGAATGAAACATGCCTCTTACCTGAATGAGGTATGTAGAACCTGAGATAAATTCAGTGAGCAGCGTCTCTGGTACTTCCAGGTTCCTGATCAACTGTGTGAAGGAGAGGTCAGGGTAGGGACATACCTCCTTGTACCTGCAAAAAAATGTACAGTACAGTAGAGTAAAGTCCTCTTAGTGAATACAGTAAATTAAATGCTACTTTAAATCTAAACTACACTATATTTTACAGGTAGTTACCTAGTTACTCTGCATATTTGCCAGATTATGTTTTGTAAAATACCTACAGCATTGTTCGGTTAACCTATTTTCAATGTGCTATGCTGCACATTGTGTTCCTGGACTAGTATTACAACTATTATTGAAGTGAAGCATCTGAAGACTTATAATAATAATAATGCAACAGCTTTACACAAAGACGCCTGAATGTACATGGAAACCAGAAGCATTTTTTTATATGTTTCCTCATGACAGCAACTGATCTGTGGTTGCTAATGTAATAATATGTAAATAAATAACAACCAAAAACTACCTGATGACATATCCATCAATATTTTTGGCATTAGGAGGCATGGTCCAGGAGAGCAGGATGCCGTTAGAACCTACAGCCTCTCCTTCTAGGTTAACAGGCGGACCAGGAACTGGAGTGTGGAGAAGAGAAGATAAGAGAAGAGGAGAGATCTTTTCATTAATAATGTTTGTACAGTATACTACAACTGTACATTAGACAGTGTCAAAGTCCTCTAAAGAACAGTGTTGCTGATTCTCCGTGCTTGTGTGTGCCTGCATGAGTGTGTTTTAGGCTGAACCGATGAATAAGGCCTCACATAGCTGTGGCATTTCACTGACATTCACTGCAGACCCATTCATCCTGTGGTTCAAAAGCCTGGGCTTAAGTTACCTACAAGGAATTAAGCAGGGAAGAGAGCATACCCCCCTCCACAGACAGACACACACACACACACACACACACACACATCACACACCATCTACTGTACTAATGTGTGTGTATGCTCACAGCATGTGCTATACAGGGACTGAATTAAACAGCAGAGGGCAGACGACAACCTGATGCCATTTAGACAACACAAAAACAAAAACCCGCACAAACAGCAACAGCAAACAGTGTGTGTGTGTGTGTCTCACCGCTGTCATTAGTATTGATCATGCGGCTGATTCCAGGACTAATGTTGGAGGAGGAGGCTGCTGTGACCATTACAGTGTATTGCGTTCCCGGACTAACATTCGCCACATCAGCCTATAAAAACAGCAAAAAAGAAAACCACCTGGTCACATACTTAGACACTCAACCATCTGTTACTTTGTTTATGCTATGACATAATAAAGAGTCTCTACAGCGCTATTTGAAGATGAACCATCTGTATAATCTGTAGAAAGGTGGGTGGCTTGTAATGGGTGACAGCTTGTGTTTGCTCGTGGCTGCACTTGTTTAGATCTTTATGTATTTGTTTATGTTTGACACAGATGAACAGTGTTTCCTGGGTGGCAGTATTTTTGCTAACGTGTGTGCAATCGCATCAGTGACGCCATGTGTTGAGTGGCAATGTTACCTTTGCAGACATATGTCCAAGCATTGTGTTATTACTTGTGTGTGTGTGGGTGCATGCCCTCAATTTGTAAAGTGCAAACTATTCTTATTTATCTAAGTGAGACTGCAGTGGTTAAAGCCACAAATCTATAATGCACTGAGTGTTGAATTCTTACCTGTGAGTATACCTTTTCCAAGTGGACTGTAAGCAGAAGGATGAGCGAGAGCAAGGCCATGTTTGGTGGCAGGGTTAGCTTTATTTTAGTCACAGCAGGTTAGAGGCCTCGTCGGGACAGATGCATCCAGTGTTAATGTACAAACATCAGCAGTGCTCTACAGGTCATCCACTAAGGTGAGCAGGAGTGACTGACAGTCTAGAAGCTGGTTAGTGTCACAGGGTTAGTTGTCCTGGCGCTGGGTGAAAATGATGGATCTTGAGATATTCCAAAATGTTAGAGGTCAGTCAGGAAAGGCAGAGCGTCCTTTCATTAGCACAAGGCTAATGCTCTCCCACTGGTCTCTCTTGCTTTCTGGGGAGAACTGCTTAAGCAAATTAATGATTCAGGGTTGAGCTCATGAGGGCAACTTAATAAATAATGAGATCTATTACTCAACGTGGTGCTCTGTGTGCTCTCTCTATGTGTGTGTTTGTGTGTGTGTGTGTGTGTAAAGTTACATTTTGGGGGGTATCTGATATCAACCAGGAAGAGCCAGCGTGGGGTGGGACTTGATTGAAGGGGAGGAGAGATAATACATGTATGTTTACGTGCACGTAGTTTGTACAATTAGCTGTTACAATGCCACGCCTCCTCCCTATACATTTAGGTGTTTAGGTGTCATGAGTGAGGTACAATTAGGGAAAATAATCAGAAATGTTCTTGCATTAAAGCGGTAGGTGTTTGTACCTGGATGAATCCATCACGTGCACGGTGAACTGTGACTCTCCCCTCGTTTGGTAGCAGGCTCACTTTATAATGATCCACACACCCTTGTGCCTGCTCCCACCGCAGCGAGAATGAATGTGCAGACAGATTTACAAAACGCAATCCTTTCACACGGGCCGGCACTCATGAAGGACAGGAAAGGGAGAAAAGGAGTCAGAGAAGAGGATAAAGTATCTGTTTTAATGATTTTAATGAGGAGGCGAGGGATCATAATGTTTTGACCGGTGCAGCCTTTGAAATGTTGTCTACCTGTGGTTACAGTCAGAACGGCAGCGCTCCCCGCTGTCTCCCCTCTCACTCTCTCTGCACTCACGTTGTAGCTGCACCCGTCCACCAGCCCTGTAACCACAGCAACTCGCTCCTCCTTGGGTATGATGAGAGTGTTTGTGATTGAGGTGTTGGCCACAGTGACTCTGTGGAAGTCAAACTCTCCAATTGCACTGTCCCAGTTTACAGAGACAGAGGAAGAGTTCAAATTGTTCAGATGGAGGCTGCATAATCCAGCTGGGCCTGAAAAGCATCAACAAATGTTTACATGTACACGCATACAATGTTTGCAACTTTACAACTGCTATATTTGTGTGTTATTAGGGGATTAGGTCCAGACTGAGAAGGCACCAACTGGTTGTTTTATCCTTACAGATCAGCATGGAATTAATGTGCATTTAGGCCTGTATCTTTCTGAGAGTGTTTCTGTGTATGTGTGTGTCTTACGTGTGCTAAAGTCTCTGCGGACTGGCTGACTGGTGTCTGAACCCAGCACACTCTGAATAGTAAGAACATAGTCGGACCCTGGGATCAAATCACTGATCTCATAACTTGTGCTCTTGACAAGCAGCTGGTTCCATGATTTCCTGTCCACGGACAGCAGGCCAAAAACGAGCTGTGAAAAAGAAAAAGGAATTCACAATCTTTATAGGGGTTAAGAAAAAAATGCTTTTCAACTACAGTAAAACCAAGATATGTTCTTGGTTGAGAAACATATATCCACCAAAACTCATTTATTTTGGATAACTTGAGTTTGTATTGTCCATTTTTTGCAATGTGCTTGGTCATTCTCATTGGCTGTGGCTCTGCGGAGGTCATTTATCTTTAAAGGTAACTGAATCTGTGGTGTGCTGACAACAGTTGCTAAGAAACCAACAGGTGAGTGTGGAACCTGACACAAGTGGCCTCCTTTGTTCTTAAAAAAAAAAAAAAAACCTACCTAAAAAACTACCAAAAAACAAAAATGTTTTCAGTGGTGTGTGTGTGTGTGTGTGTGCAAGACAAATTACAAAGTCAAACATCATTAAGCACCTCTGTCTGAAACTTACTGTGATGTAACAACCCATTAAACCATTGTCTCTCTCTGGACAGATTAGAGTACATGCCTCACCTTGTAACCCTCCACCCGTCCTGGTGGAGGTCTCCAGGTCACAAACACAGATGTTACCACCTGCTCGGAAAGAGCCACTTCCTGTGGTACTTCTGGAACTGGAGAGAAGAAGATTTTCATTAGCATGTGAGACAATGTATTAATTATAGCCATCATTATATTCATCAGTCACTCTCACTGATGCATTCAGGTGCTTAGAGTTTTTACATACTTCTATTACTTGTTTTAGCATCAGCATGGGCACATACTAAGGGAAAACAAGTACTGTGATTTCAACACAAATATGTACTTTTATTTACATGTACTTCTGTAACTGTAAACTAACAAAATAAAAAAACTGGCACCAGGTGTTACATGTATCGTACTTGTATGGATAATCATAGTAGCAGGTTTACTCCTCTTTTCCCCACTGGTGCTAATCACTTCAATTGTATACTGACTTCCAGGACCAAGGTCTTCGAATGTATAAGATCTGTGAACACACACACACACACACGTTTGACAGTCAGTTCTACACATAAGCTGAAAAATCTACATTCAATCACACATTCTTATGAAATGTGGACCAGTAGAAGTTAAAGTTTAAAACAGTTAAACAATATAATCATTTGTGTGCTGGCTGACAAGAATGGGACTGACCTGGGCTCCTGACGAGGAATGATCACCTCTTGAATGGATGTTTCGTTTTTGATTGACAGGATGAGCCCATCCAACACTCCCCTGACCATACTCCAACTAATATGTAAAGATGATATGGTTTTATTGACGAGTGACATCTCCACTGGGCTGGGAGCTGTCGCATAAGAAAACAATACACACGGTTATTACAAAAGGAAAGATTGAGCTGTGTGTGTTGATGTGTTGTGTGCGTTTACCTGCAGTGATGTTGATGGTGACGGGGGAGCTGTCAGTGAAAGATTCTTTCTCAGTTCGTATTGCAAAGCAATAGAGTCGGCCTGGAGTCAGGCTGGAAAACACTGCACTGTGACCAGACGCCTTCTGTACCTGTAGCACACAGGTTAATCACACAAGATGTTAATTTACCATATTATTATAGTTATTACACCAGTTGGAGAGAGGAGTTTTTTTCTGTTTACCATGTGTGAATGGTCACAGTTGAGGCAGATGACCTCATAGCTGTGAGTCTGCCCTTGTGCTCGATCCCAAAGAAGCTGGATGGATGAATCTGTCACCAAGCCCTCTCTCACCCTGCTGGGAGGGGCAAGACCTAAAAATCACAAACCATATCCCACAATCCATACTGTAATTATTCCTCTAACGTGCTGAAAATACTAATTACCTTTGGTTGGAGATATTTTAAAAACCTGGGAATTATGTGATGATGCCCAATATATACCAAAAAAGAAATGCGTCATTACTGTAATCTACTGTTAAAAAAAACATGACACTCATTAAAAATAATAAGAAATTCTAAAAAAAAAAAACAAGATAAAAGACACACCACATAAAAGTCTGTATTTGTTTGAAGAAGAGATTTAAAGATAATATGCTTTTCAGGGACCAGTCATCCCCACACCATTGTTATGCATAATGCTCAAAATGAGATAAAATATCTCATGTACAATGAAAGCTTGAAAATTAACAGGTGGGAGGTTGTTGGTGGACACACTATGTTTATTAAAGTGACTATGAGCCTTAATTCCAACAATGTGAAAACAACTCCGTGTTAAAGGCAGTTTAATTATTATGTATTGAAGTTTACTGACTAGTACACATCAATATGGGCGTAAATACTTTAACTCACTTGTTCTAATGGGATGGGTGTAGTACGGTGGTCCCAACTGCCCTTGGCTAGTGCTGTACACCACGAGCTGGTACTCTGATCCTGGATTTAGGTTGCTAAGGGTTAGGAACTGAAGACCAGCAGGCAGGGAGTACCAGGTGCATGTGTGCCCACATAACCCCTCACACAGAGTGTCACAAAGTCCAAGACATACACACACTTTCACTCCATCAATCAGGCCTAGCTGTGGATGCTGGATGTACAGCATTGCAGAGTTTGTACCCACTGACAGCGGGATTGCTACCTGAACTGGCAACGGATCTGCACACAGAGAAAGAAAAACTAAGAATATATATATAATATATATATAGTCTATACAATGCCCAGTATGGTCTAGAGCTACATCTACATTGTTCTTGTTTCTTTTACCTGTAGTGTGTATGATGTTAGTCCTCTGACTCCTGGCGTTTCCCTTCATTGAGATCACTCCTACATCATAAGTCTGACCTGGAGTAAATGTGCCCAAATCAACACAAATGGACAGATTTACCCAGCGTGCGCCAGGACTAGATTGGTTTATCCACAATGGAGAAGCACTGGGGCTATTGAGCGGGTGGGATGTGATATAATAACCATCAGCACAGTCATCCGGTGAATACTTCCAGCACACTGTCAAATTTCCGCTTGTGTTCAACACCATCAGCCCATTAGGGGCCCTCACCGCTAAGAGGTGCAAAAGAAAAAAGTTTTGTTAGTTGTTAGTTGTCAGCTAAAACGGGTCCAGGAATTACAGATATGAGTGATGCATGCTTTTAGTTTGAAATCATTATATTCAAATTACTAGCAAAAGCATCTATCACATGCTTACCAGTCTGTGCAGTCAAAGGCACCTGTCCACAGCTCTCAATCCCATGCTGGGTGACTGTGTAAACTTCAATCATATATTTCCTGTACGGCTCCAACCCTCCAATGACAACACTGTGTGACCTCCACCCGCCAGCCTCAGATGACCTGGATATGTTCATCATTCCAACTATCCTCATTTGTCTTGAAGACATGTCCACATAGCGTACCACAAATGTCCATCTAGCCCTGTAGTGTGCTTCTGGCAGCATCCAGTGAACGTTAATCTGACTCACTGTAATGTGGCCAACAGTGACATTTTGAGGAGGAAGTGGTCCTGTGAGAAACATAAACATTTAAAATATTGTTATTTGTTTGTTTGCTTTGTCTGTGTACCCTTTGTGCGTGTAGCCGACTGTCAGCAGACTCACTAGTAAAAGCAGTCCGTGTTTGTCCCAAGCTCCATGTGGCGCCAGCGGGGTGACAGGCTTTAAGGGTGAAAGAGTAGATGCTTCCTGGATACAAACCCGCCACGGTTACGCCTCTGGATGCAAAGGAGATGGGTACTTTCACAATTTTTTTAATCATACTCTGGCTCTGTGTCCCCTTTTTGTCCCCTGAATTCCTGCTTCTATCTTCTTCACCTTCATCCAACTCCCCATGTGCCTCTTCTTGGTACTGGAGGAATATCTCAAAAGATGAATCATTAACTGAGTTCAAAATTGAGAGGTCACCCCAACGGAGCTCTACCTGTTGCTCTGTCACCTGAGCCAGGTCAAAAGAGAATAAGGAAGGGACTGGAGGGTCTGTGAAAGAAGGAGAAGCAGGGTAACATTATAACAAACCTGAGGTCGAAATAAAGACAAAATGTGGATTTGGTTTAACTACTGTTTTGTTTTAGTTATGTTCCCTGAGACTGAGCAGCGATAGGTATGTTACACAAATTATTTACTTTGGTATTGACAGATGAAGGGTAAGGGGATGTTGCAGAAGAATGGAGTGAGAAAGTATCCTGGGCCTGTGGCATTCCTCTGAAGGGCAAAGCAATCTGCCACGCTGGTTGGCAGTAATGTATTCACACCATTTGTCAGGTTATATGACGAGCCATCAGACCAGAGAGGTCGACCCTCCTCCTGTGGAGTGACAAAAGAGTGACATAATGCACTGCAGCATACACCAGCTCACTGCCATTAAACTGTGGGTATAAAAATCAAACCGCCTCTTTGAGGAGTAGCTTCTGCTAACAGGTCTTTTCACTTCACAAAGTGACGTCCCGCTCATCAGCATCCTCCACATTTTTATTTTAAAATGTATCTTTCAAAAATGAAGATACCTGCTGGTCACTGAGTCCAGTCCACAGCATGAGCAGGTTGTTGTGGTTCTGAAGGTGAGAAGACACAAAAAACAGATCCTCCGTGGTCTTCAGGTCAGCCAGGTGACCGGTAGCTGCCAGGCGTTTGCAGCTTTGCTGGGCTTCACTCCATGTCAAACCTGTCCTTCTCACTGTGAAGCAGCTTCGTCCACTGGCCAGCCAGCCGGTAGGGCACTGGGCTGGAGACGGAAATAACCAAATCATTTAAACCCACTTAGCTTGCAGTTAAATTTTAAGGTTAAGGATCAAGTTATGGGCACATGGTTGTGGAACAGCACATGTGTACAATACTGTACCCGTTTCCATGCCAATGCTGAGCCTCTGTTTTAAAATCACATTTAGCTGTTCGAGGTATTCAGCCACCACAACTTTGACCTTGAAGTGCGTGCCGGGCTGGAGACCTTTCACCTGTGTACTGCGACTCTGCCTTGGAGGAGTTTCCATTGAAGACATGTGTTACAGATTGTGTATTGGTGTTGTAAAGACTCAAAGTGGACAGGCTTTGGTGTCTGAGAAGTTTCCATGTCAGGAGAGCAGTCGTCGCTGTGCTATACACGTGAAGGGAAGACAGAGAAACTGGAACTGGGCACAAATACACAAGGAGAAGAGGAGAAACAAGAAGAGAGATGTTAACATCACTGACCAAACACGTGTTTGCCTCTTTTCTTTATGAGGACCGTGAGATTCAGAGCCTCTGTTCACAAATACCCACCAAAGTGAAAGGTCTTGGATGCAAGTGTGATATCTCTGCTGCTGGCTCTTAATGTGATGTTATACCCCCTTTGATCGTCAACCAATCTCAGTGACATCTTACAAAAAGGACTACATGCTGAGTGATTAATGGGGTCCACATACACCTGCAGAGATGTTAGAAGAATTAATAATGCATATACCTGTCATAGTAAACTCAGTCTCTTCATTAGCTTCCTTACCAGATGGTTACTTGCAGTCTGGCAGGTGACTGTGTAGCTGTCTGCGCCTTCGCTGGAAGGAAACGATGGAAATATAAGTTCAACCTCAACAGGACTGGAGTGCTGCTCACATGTCAGCAAGACCACCTGAGGAAGAAAGTGTGTCACAAATGATTCTGTCATGCACAGTAAATTGCATTACAGTACGATGCAGATGAAGATTAAATAAGCATAAAACATACCTGAAAGAAACTGACAAGCAGCCACAGGCGCTCTGTTCCACCCATTGGAAATGTTACTCCATGTCATCAAGCGCACTTTCCTTCAGTCACTGGTCCACCTGGATACACACAGTCACTTCCCCGGCGTTAAACGGGGACTCCTGGATGTGCTTTCAGCCACTGTTATTCTCATATGACAACCTACGATAGCTGTGCGCCATCGGCTGTGGAAAGTCCCAAATTATTTTGGTCGCTGACGCACAGCTGAGCTCGAAAAGTTAACGGTTTGTAGCTTTTTGAAGGATTTTTTTTAAGACTTTAAAACAGTTTGAAAAGAAATAACACGCACCTAACCGTCTTAAATCATGGGGAAATGTCTGCTTCTCCTGCCCTCCTAGTTGAGTTTGAACTTTTACGCAGAGCCTGGACTTTGAATTAGGCGCGCACTGAAGTCAGCGGTCAATGGCTGTACTCACCAAGAGCAAAGCCTTATGTGAAGGAGGGGGCTGGCTTCCTGTGTGTATGGGAGGAGAGAAAAAGAGAGATTGTGCTTGTATGAGTTCAATTTGGTCTGCCCCTTTGTGGGGATAAGAGCAGTTCACTATGGCAACCATGGGCACATGGCCGCTCTCCAAAGGAGATGTGGGGCATACTAAGAGTAAGAAGATGGTGGGAAATTATGGGGAAAGTCCCCAGCTTCAGACCTCTAGTATCTCAGTCGAATATTTTGTCTTCACAAGTTCATATAAATTCTAAAATAAGCAAGCGCTCCAAACTGTTCCTAACATTACAGTGGTGAGAATGGTTTGGCTCTGAGGTGGGGTGTGGAGAAGCAGTGGCCCATGTGGAATGACAGGAATGTGAAAGGAAGAAATGACTGACACACAGAGAGCTGACTCCACTGAGGAGTTCTGTTATTGGGCTGTGACTCCCACAACGCAATAATGTCCCAGAGGTGAAACACAAACAAATGTCAGCACTGCAGATGCTGAATCAGGATGGGTATGTGCCTGTAATAATGTTTTCAGAAAGAGGAACTAGAAGGCTGTGTGGAAAAGCGAACACTGCAGGTCAGTAGAACAGAGTCAGCCTGGCAATAATTCAAACACGCTTAGCTTTTATTCACTTACTTTACTTCAAAAGAAAGAATCTACAAAGAGGGCAAAGGTCACATTTTAGAAACAAGTTCAACTTCACTAAAAAAAAAAACAGACTATGCATCCCGTAACACTTTTCATTTGTACAAATGTTAAACTCATCAACTAAGACCAACCAAAATGCATATACATCGTTTGAACCCAACCCAATGGTGGCAGGCAAATTAAAAAATACCTGCTGTTTTGACATGATATCATTTGTTAATAAGCAGAACAGGCTTATGGCATCGTACCATAACTTAAAAGCACTAGAAAGCTGCCTGGGTTGGCCTAGCAAGGCAAATGGAAAACACAATAATACAAATACTACATAAAAAGAGTCTCCCGTCTGACATTGGTTATTTTCAGTATCTTTTAGTTACAACTATGACTTGTGGTCAGTGTTGTAAAACCTACTACAGTGACAAAATGGAAACATGGCTGGTTCGTACTTGTGCAGTACAGTAAATATGTGGTCGCCTTATTCAGACTTGCTCCTCTTTTATATTAGTTCCATTGGCAGGAACAGTCCAGAGGCTCTTGGAAGTTGTACTCCACCATGGTGGCGTTCCTAGAGCAGTATAGTGTGACAGAGCGCGTTTGCAGTCCGCTCTCACGGCAGCACTTGCAGAACCTGGCGTGACTGTTGATGTTAAAGTTGAATATGGTGGCAGATGGACATTTTCCATCACAAGAGTACACTGTAACCTGTAAGAGGATAGAAAGAATGAGGACAAGAGGAAGTACAGAATAAGAAAATGTATAATTTGCATAGTTTTACTACATTTTAAATGTGGCTTTAGCCACTTCAAGCTCATGATTTTATGTTATTGTACTTTTTTCTCCTCTCTCTCACCGGTGCATTGCTCCTGCAGTCATCTTTTCTAATGGTAGTCCGAATGGCCACGCGTTTGCACGTCTTCCCATCCTCTTTGCCTTTGTTCGCGCGGAAATAAGATGGAAGAGTAGCACTCAGAAATAACTCCAGACACATAGTAACCGCAGAGCAATAATACATCACTAACACAACAAAGCCTTTAACAGCATCACATGATGATGGAAGTTCAAACATACGTGTGCACAAAGAAAGACACACGCTGGCTCACACATGCTCACACAAAAACACACCCTTTGATCAGTTCACTGCAGAGACCTGTCACTCACACAGCCTAAAGGCCTTTTGAGCGGGGCTCTTTGTTGCCCAGCAGCAGGATCTTGTTTTGATTGACAGGTGGGGGCTGGGGGGGGGGCAACTCTCACAGCCACACAGTCTCCTGTTGGCAACTGACCTAAACTTAACCCTATTTTTAAGCCAATCAAAAGTTCAATCAAATGAATTCTGCATTGGACGGGAGAGTCAGAATGCAGCAGATCCCTCCTCCATCTTCTTCCTCATGGATGGCCGTTTTTGACTGGAGCTTATTCTGTCTCACAGATGCTGTTAACACTTACTATGATCTTGGTTTGACTTGTCTATTACATGGAACATAACACTTTTTATCCAAAGCTATATTCCCGTGTTACATTGTGTTTTCGGTGTCAACCAGTGAGAGGAGGAAAATGAAAGGACAGGCACACGAACCCCAAAACAGACACACATTCACACAAAGCCTGAAAGTACAAGGGAATGAGTCGCTGAGTGTCAAGGTGAAAAAGAAATGGGAACAGTGCAAAGTGTGGTACCTGTGTCACAGTTAGTACTACCAGTGGGTGTTACAGGATTAATGGTAAATGGTAAAACACCCACTCCAGAACCTGGAAGCATCATTGGGACCGCAGCCATCCGGTTCAAACGTCAGGAGAACACACACAAGATTACGTTGGGTTCAGGAAAACACAGTTTAACGTCACACACAAACACACAGGCTATGGAATCAGTGCAGGTGACATGCACATGGATTTCACTTGTTGTTTTGTGTCCCTCCAGGCAGCCAGCCAAGGAACTCAGTCATTTCATGTACTACAAAGAGCAGCTCAGCAGGGCAAACTCTAACCCGTGAACCATCTTGCATCCTCTCTGGTGAAATGCTCACCGTGGAGCACCCACTGCCAAACTCCAAGGTTACTGCTAAAGCAGGCAAGCGGGTGAGGCTGCAATGCCAAACCACAGAGAGAGAGAAAATATCACCACTGCATGTTTATTAAAGGTTTAATCCACACAACTTGGATATATCTTATTACTCAATATCACTGTGTAGAGTAGATAAGAAGAACAGTTCACACATTCCCAAGTTCAGAAGGTTAGATATTGACTTAGTAATGATTATTGCTATACGATGTACTCTATACTGCAGTTATATGTCAGTGTAGTGAAGTTATATATTTAATTATTGTTATTTCCTTGAGTTTTCCACTGAATCTTCCTTCTGTCAGGGCTTTCTGAATGTCAACAAAAGATTTTGGGACAAACCGCTAAAGGCATTGTGGGAAATGTAGTGATAAGCCAATCTCCACCGTCTACAACCGGCCACATCCCCAACCACTTAGCCAAAAAGCCCATCCACTGCCAGGCAACAAGGCGCTCACCCTGCTCAGTCAAAGCATCACCCCCAAGCACAAACTAAATTGGGAGACTCACATGTCCTGCAGCAACCGTCCACGTAGCTCTGAACCACACCACCATTCTGCACAAAAAGAACAGGAAGAGAAAGCAAAGTTAATGGGAAACACTATTTAAAACTACAAGAGATAAGAAAAATAGATTAATACATAGTAGTATTAATATACCTTCGCTGGGATTCCTGTTATTTATTTTAATCCTGTAGTTTATGAATGTATGAATGTACATTACAATCAGATACACAGGGCATTTAGAGGTCCTGACCTGAATACACTCTGTGTCATTAAAAGGTGGGCAAACAACCCCAGAAGCGAGTATCACTGCTCCCACTGCTGTTTCCATGCAGTCGTAACGTGTACAGTTCTCCACCCAGGAACTCCCTGCCTACACACAAAATCACAATCAGTGCCGTTTAACAAACTTAGTATTTAGGAGTTAATGTTGATGTGAATGTGTTTGGTCCTACGGTGAAAAGCTCTGTTGTCCCATTTTCGTTGGTGAAAGTACAGGACACATTTTTACAGGAGCCACAGCACACCTGAGGGTCTGTGGATGTTACGTACACCTGGTGCTAAACAGATGAAATGAATACGGGAGTGAATGAAAGGTAGAAAAAGCAGAAAGTGCAAATGAATTTTCAAGAAATGATCATGTGTTTAGTTTGATGGCTGCATACTGGTCCACATTTTTGGGAGCAGTTGACCGAGGTGATTTCCATGGCATAGAAGCCAGAGGTTGGATCTCTGTAATGCAGGCAGTGGACAGTGTAACACAGCTCTCCCTCAAAATACTGAACAAGAGACTGTCCTGGGCTCAGCACTGTCACCCCCTGGAAAAGACACACCTCTGCCTTCTCTACACACACAAATACAAACAGGATAAATAGCCATATAGTAAGTGATAAATGGTTTTTAATGGTAAACATGAAGGTGCAGTGAATAAACAATGACACTGTAGTGTCTGTGTGTTGCCATGCATGTATCATACGCACGACATGTATGCTGAGGACAGCCACAGTTGGTGCTGCTGTCTGGAACTTCGACCAGCGTCTCCCCCTGGGAGAAAACAGAGTGCTGACTTAGCTGAATTTGCTTAATTTTTCTTCCTTCTAGCAAAGACCTGATTAGGCGGTGAGTTGTGATGCAGCTTTTTGCTGACTTACCACCTGGCAGATGGGGAGAGAGCTGTCCTCACACTGGCATTCTGGAAATTACAGAGAGAGAGAGCGAGAGTTAACATAAAGTTTGTGCAAGTACATGACAGGCATAACAACTTCTGACAGTGTTCCAGTCATCGGCTCAACACAGCAGCAACAAACAGGATGTATCTACTGCATGTGTGTGTACCACAGTGGTGCTGCGGGCAGCAATGCCCGGGGACAGTAGTTTGAACCAAAGAGAGACCAGGTGCACAGCTCACAGATGATTCAGGACACAGGTTGACATCACACACTGCAACACGTGGGAGGAAGTATAAAATGACTTTGAAGACAGAAACACAGAGACACACAGATGTATTTCAGTTTACCTACCGCAATGGTACTGGGGACAGCAGCTGTTGGTGGTGTTTAAGTCCACAGCCAAAATTTCTCCATGTGAGCAAGTTGGGACAGGCTCTATACATGACTCACACACTGTTAAACACAAATAACAAATTCATGGTTTTGCTGTGTTAATTGATGTAAGTGTCAAAGATGCTGTCATAGTAGTTTTCACAGTAAAACTGCTGTGACCTATGAACTAAATGAAGACTTACCGCAAAGGTAAGAGTAGCAGCAAGATCTTTGGGCACGGACCTCCACAAGGAATTGATCTTCCCTGCAGTTGGGAGCAGAGACAGGAGGGCATGCCATGGGGTCACACTCTGGGGAAAACCGCGTATAGGAAGTGTTTGGTGAAAGGTCAGCACAAATATCAAGTTTAACAGAAAGTTCTGAAAAAAAGGAGACATTTGTGCTTACCACATCGATACTCTGGACAGCAGGACAGAGCGCTGTAACCAATCACGAGCCTGTTCCCATTATCACAAGGTGGAGCTTCACTGTCACAGATGGTCATGTTGCACTCTGATAATCAGTGGAGAAGCATAAAAGAAAGGTGCAGCATAATAATTTAATGGGTCTTATTTCCATTTAAATATTAGGATTTTTCATTTCTGAAATTAGAATGGATACTGGTTAGTTTCAGAACTGGTGAACCATCATCAGCAGTGTACTACAACTATAAAGGATGAGATTAAATTAAGAAAAACTGACCCTTCACCTAACCTTCATTTCTGAATTACAATGATCTGCGTGCCAAAGATGTTAAATTTGAACTCACCACAAATCTTTTTAGGGCAGCAGCCTCCTTCTTCCAGCACATCCAACACATACTCTCCCTCCCGCTCACACAGCGGTGTAGGGACAGCGCTACAGTCTGGTTCAACAGCCACCACAGTGCCATTCTCCATACATTTGTACAGGCAGCAGCTGCGAGCGGAGCCATTCCACACCTCACCAGGGGCCCTTGGATTACCCTCATTATCTGTGCACACTGAACACACATGCCAAGTACAAATACACTGATAACACATCTACTGTGTATGTGGGTGTTCGTGTAACACAAACCACAGTCCAAAACTTATTTAGACTCTCTCTGAGTGTAGTTTTCATCACAGAGGCATGTGATTACTTATTCACTCACCACACCGATCCTCAGTTACACAGTAAGGAGAGTCAGCGCGGTGCAGGATGGTACCACTGCGGCACACGCACTCCTCTCTGATGAAGGAGCAGGTGGTCTCCTCATAGTACTCTCTGTTCAAACAGGTGCGGCTGGTGCAGGTGCTCACACACGGTTGATACTCCTTACCAGGGGGACAGCGCAATGCTACAGGATGACAGGCATTTAGCAATGCATGAGCAAATGAGAAACACAGGTGACTACGTCTGCGTATCTCTGTGTCATTTCTATGCCTGTGTCCCCTTACGGCAGAAGTTGTGTCTTCTCCAGCTGATGCAGACTTGATGTGTGTAGCACACCGCCACATATGCGGCCAGAAAGTCACACTGGTGATCTTTGTAGTGAAGATCCCCCGCCCACATGATGTCACAGAACTGTTCCGGAGGCACCTACAAACACACAACCAGCTACTGATGACTTACTTTTAGATCACACAATGAAAAATGTCAGAAAAAATAATTTCTCTAGTCTACTGAGACACTGGTAAATTCTAAAAAGCTGCTTGATGACAAAATATAAATGGGTTGGAAAACTATGGCTTCTGTAGCTACCTTGCTGTGGCACGGTGTGAAGGCTCTCTGGAGGAGCATCGAGAGACAGATAGAACAATCCCCAGTCGTGCAGTTGTCTCCAACCCGACGTGTGTGTTCGGTTTCATCAGTAGTGTGCACTCTCCATGCCTGCAGGAACAGCATCATGTCTCCCACCTCTCGGACCACTGTGCCATTGGGCAGTTTCAGGTCATCCTCTGGGTTCCCATCACAACACCCTGGCATAATCGGCAGACAGATGTTTGGTGTATTTGCAGTTTCAGTTGGATAAAACTGCATGTTTGTGAAACTGACATATTAAACCGAATGGCTTCAACATCTCAAATCGTTATATCCCACACTAAGTAGTCAAAGCGATGCTGCTTTTAAGTCGTTAAGCCTTTAGGTGCAGATAGCTGGCACTTAGGTAAATGAGCTGGTGCTGATGCTTATGCGTGTGTGTGTGTGTGTAAGTGTGGACTCACCACACAGACCATGAGTGGGAACAGATGCGTTATAAGGAGCGCTGTACTGCAGCACCATGATTCCAGTGCTGTGATACCACTGCATGCTGATCCCACCCGGTGTATGGATCAGATACATGCTGCCTGTGTCTTCCACATACAGAGAGTGACGGGAGAATGGTAGTTTGGCAGGTCGGTAGTTTACTGTCACCTGGAGACATGCAGGCACTGTATGAAAATGATTTACATGGGATATGCTGAATTTTTGGCAGTAAATCAGGTAAAGAGGATCACCTTGCGATCGAGTCTGTTGATAATGACTCTGTAGGAGGAGGTAGTAATGTTCAGCTTCTTAAAACACAGCCCAGATGTTCCACCTGTAGGACTCTGTGGATGAGTGAATTGTTACTACTGAATACTGAAAATAAGTTATTTGGTATTTAATGAATGACGAAGAGGAGAGGCTGTACTCACTGGTCGTCTGATGGAGTTGACGCTCTATAAAGAAAACCAAACAATTCAGAAAAGCATTTTAAGATGTGTCATGACTCACTTTATGTCTTTTTATGTTACCTGGCTGGTTGGACATTTCTCCACAGTGCCAATAATAGTCTCTCTAGGCAGGTTAACCAGGATGTAGGAGCCGTTGTCATACAAGGCTACGTTGTTGCCATCAAATGTGATCACACGCAGGTCTGACATCACAGTGCAGCGACCTGGCAAAAGCCAACCATCAAAATTCAATACAGCTCTTTAGAGCAAATCATTTAATCACTAGGTCTGGATATCAGGGGTCTGATTTTTAACATAAAACAAACCAAACCTACACGGGCATTGCCACTGTGGACAGCAGGGGTCTGTGTTGATGAGGATAGGCATGCCTAGCAGACTGCACTGCGGTTGAGTGGTGTTGTAGCGACAGTGTAGAGAGGAGTTGTGAAGCAGCAACTCTCCATTGAAACAGATAAGTTCTGCACACTCATCAATACGGTAGGAGTATGGGGGCTGTAGAGACAAATACACAGCTTCGGTTCTGCAAAGTGTTTTATATCATAGCAAATCTGCATAAATATCTGTAAACTATTTTGTAAGCACAAACATTTACATTTTTGTTTACATTTATTTTTATGTACATCCACAAATTATTAATAACAACTCAATAGCTTACTTACTGTGCAAGGAGTAGTAGGAAAGAGGAATGGTGGTGTGGTCGATGTTTCCCCTGTTATAGGAGAGGTGTAAGGGGTTGACACTATTTCTGTGCTTACAGCCTCAGTAGTGGGTTCAACGGTTGTGGGAGGTGGTGCTGTGGTTGTAAGAGCCTCTGTTGAGGTGTGTATTGCTGTGGTTGTGACTGCTGGTGTAGGTTGAGTTGTGGCTTTGGTGGTGGTTTCAGGGGCAGATGTGACAAAGGTGGGGGCAGTTGTGACAACTGTGGTGGTTGGTGGTTGTGTGGTTGGGAAGGTTAAAGGACGGGGGGTGGAGGTTATTGGGGGTGTCGGTGCTGGTGTTGTTGATGTGGTAATAGTGGTAGAGGTAGGAGTGGATGGCAAGATGGTGGAAGCAAGCGTAGTAGGAGATGGAGGAGAGGAAGTCCAGGGGACTGTAGTGGCCTCAGTGGAGGGTGTTGTTGTGGTAACTGTTGTGGTGATTCTTGTGGTTGGGGTAATTTCAGTTGTGCTCAGCGTGGTGGTCTCTGATGGTGTTGAAGGAGTGATAGTGGTGGAAACAGTAGAGGTTGGAGAAGAAGGAGGAGACGAGGTGAGAAGAGTGGTGACACGCTCCGTGGACGATGTTGTTCTGGGAGTTGTGGTCATGCTGGTGGTTGTGGTTGTGGGCCTGATAGTGGTGGATGAGGTAGTTGTTGTTCTGGTGGTGGTAGGAGTGGTGGTGGTGGTGGTGGTAGTGGTGGTGGTGGTGGTGGTGGTAGTTGTTGGCCGTGTGGTAGAAGTAGTTGTAGTGGTTGTTGTGGTTGTAGTTGGGGTAGCAGGCGGAGCAGTAGTAGTTCTGTTGGACCGAGTCACATAAGCAAATGGGGTTGGAGTTGGAGGAAGGGACACACCTAGAGGAAACAGTAATTATTACAAGAACATACTGGCTACTGAATAAAATTCCTAATCAAATACCAAACGTACAAGACTTTTTAAGAATGAAAAACACCAATTCATTGTACTCACAGTCCTCTGTGTAGACACATCTCCTAGTGACCTCATCAAGGACCATGTTCTTGGGACAACGAGGGAAGCAGCCCTCCACACTGAAACAGACAAAAACCATTTCAGCGTTTGAGCTAAGCATAGATTAGGCTGGTTTTTATGTGTGAGTGCTTTTATGAGCCAAGCCTCTTACGGAGGCAGAAACTGGCAGCGCGTGGCATCTGGGTCACTGCATGTGTGGACACAGGGGCTTGCACAGGCCTGGTAGCGCCACTCACACATCATCCGGTAAGGTATCACAAAGCTGCTCTCTGCAAGAAGACAGCATATCTGACTAGTTAGCCCTTTTGTACGTGCATGTGTTATATTTGCATCTGTGTTACACTAATGTGTCTCTGACCCTCCAGCGTGAAGCTGCTGCTGGCTTTGAAGCCCTCTGAGGTGTCATATCTCTGGGCTCGTGCAGCAGTGCGTGTAAGTGTAAGGAAGACTCCAGGTTGGCTGACAAGTTCGAACGAGGTGTGACCTGGCAGAAACAGCCCCTGGTGTTGGATGAAGGTTGCCCTGCGACTAAACTCTGGCCCCCGACTCCAGCGCTCCAACTGGAGACGACTGCGCCCTGACACAACAAGGAAATAGTTTGGTCTCTCTGCAGACTCCAGCGACACCACAGGGACACCTGGGAAAATAAACAAATGGAGGTTAATTTACCCAGAAGCCAAAGAGCAGTACAGTGTAACTGTGTGAGTGGTGATGCTCACGAGATGTTCTGTCTTTCTGCAGGCCTGCCGTGATCATGAAGTTGAACAGTAGGCCAGGGGCAGGGAACTGCCCTGTTCGCTGTCTCACCAAAGGAAACACAGAGTTGCTGGTGCGGTTCACTCCAAACATAGTGTCATTAAAGACAACACTAACCAAGGAAAATGGGCCATCACCAAGCTCTGTACAGTGTAAGAGAGTGAAAACAAGTGTAGTGACAAGCAAAAGGGAAAGGGAAGTGTATATAGTTTGGAAATTACAATATACAAAATAGCTGTTCTATAATGACTTCTCATACATACCTTGATTATAGTACTCACAGTCAAAGGCTGAAAAAGAGCAAGACGTTTTAAAGTATTTCAATTGTACAGAGGTAATGACCTGAATTAATATTTAATTAATTCAATAATAATCATATTATGGCTGATCCAAAAAGGAGCTGGGGAATGTGGGTCCATGAGCTAAGCAGCGGTCAGATCCCGGAACACATAGAGTAGAGCAGCACAATATGATCATGTGTGTTTGTGTGCGGGTGTATACTCACGACAGACAGAGGGTGACCTCCAGTGTATTGTGACCCCTTGTTGACAGCATTTGTGTGCATATGCAGCAATGGACGTACAGAGACACTCACAGTCTCCCCCACGGTTACAATTGCAAGTGTCTGTAAGGCAGTTCCTATAGAACCAGGCCACGTCCACCTGAAGGGTAGTCACAACATGTATCACAAGACATGCACACACACAAACACACACACATACACACACACACACACAAACAATTGAAAATTGAACCAGGCCAAATCTTGCTGGGGGAATCTGGGGGAGGTCTTGTTTAGGGGGTGAGGCGTTTTCAATAATTCAGATAGTGAATGAGTGATGAGATATCAGGACAAAGGAATGTGGGTCAACCTCTGGTGTAGAAGGGATCAAATGAGCTTCATGACATACTGAAAAAAATGTGGCAAAGAATTTTTTTATCTAAAGGAGAGGTTAGGGTCTGTGTTTGAACAGCGGTTACCATAATGCACATGAACGATACACTTCTTAATAATGAAGATTATACAACAAACCAAAGAACCTGAATATGTTTTTGCACACCTAAAGTCTGGATTTGAATAAAAGTATTTTTCATTAGAGAGGTTATGACTGTAAGAATCCACAATATCTAATCTACAAGAAATACCTGCATGGTTGGCTTTAACTTTAACTTTTATGGTATTTGTAAATCTTACTCCCATCACTTTTGACAAACATTTACTTAAATCCCTTTAAATTCACTTAATCGGGTGAAATCATCTTTTTCTATGTTGATTCAAGCACAGAAACAAATCAACCCTAGAAAAGAACAGAAACAGCTCATTTGCCCTTTTTGCACAATGTGAAAGTAAAGGGATATGTTTCACATCATATTGTAATGCTATGGTTGTACTGCCAAATAACACACACACATAAATAAGTCATAAAAGCATCATTAAGGAAATCAATAAATGGGATACATAAGTTAAACTTTGTGTGTTCCTTATTAGGAGAGGATTAACACTTGACACAGTGCTGAGGGAGCTCCTGAAGATCAAACAACACAAATTTTAAGCATGAACACATCAAATGCATCACAATGAACTCTTCAGTAGAAATATCCAAGGACTAGTGTCCATTATGTTAATTTGTACTGAAATTGTTATTTGTATATTATTAATAAAATCTAATAAGTGAACTGTGTTATTTTTAGTTTCTGTTTATGTGACGGTTTTTGGCCTAAAAACTGGCTCTGTTCATACATACATGGCTCCATCTGCTGGTGGCACAGATAAAAATACTATACTGTACTAAACCAAGTGTAGCCTTGCATCTAGTCTGGTTAGTATTTATCTCGAAGGTACAGTGTGCTCGGATCAGTTAAGGGCTGTTCCCATAACCCCTCATCAACCTCTACTCCCCTGTTGCAAGCTAGATAACATTTCTCCGGCTGCATTCACTCTGTACAGGCAAATGCAGTGTGTGTGTGTGTGTGTGTGTGTATGTGCGCATCAGTTCAATTGCACTCACAACATTGTGACAGGGTGCAAAGACATCGCTGTAGAGGAGAGCACACTCCCTCTTGGCATATGGCTGTCTTCCTAAGTCCCCTTCACACGGCCGCTCAACCACATACTCACTTTGACACTAAAACACAGAAAACACACACACTGAAGGTGATTGAGTGTCTGATTACTCTTAAATATCACAGCAGACTCAAGGGAGACAAGTGCACATAAATTACAGGAGCAACAGAGAGCTAGGGAGGAGCGAAAGAGTATGTGAGTGGGAGATACAAAGACACAAAGACAAAGGGGGGTGTAGGGAGAATAAACAGAGGAGAGGAGCTGAGCTGACTCATACCTGTCCCAGGGCCCAGCTATCTCCAAACGTCTGTGCATTATTGACTTCCATGTGGCTGGAGGTCGTCATATCATTCACTGTCACACTGTCAAAATTTCCACACAGTCCACTGAGAAGACCCTGAAAGAAAAAAATGATGAATCTAAGTCACGTTTTTGGATTCCTTTAATAAAATATATCCTAAAACAAACACAACCATAATTTCCTGCCCATCATCCAGACCTTCCACTGAGGTCCAGCTCTGATGTGGACAGTTGTCTTGCGGTCCCAGAGGATGGTCAGATCCTGACTGGAGAAATGGATCACAGTGTAGTATCCCGCTTTCCACAGCTCAAACTCCGACCCTCGACCCACAACAGTGGATGGGCTCTAAGGCAGGACATAAAAAGAAGAGTCAACACATTTTCAAACTGATCAGTCTACAGAAAAAGACAGACACTAGCACATAGCTTGACTTTTCCAGAAACATTGATAAAGGTGTGTATATAGTGCGCACAGGGTTGCCAGAGTTGTCGGTGAAGTAGATTTTGGTAAGTCCCACATGAATGACCAGTATTTTCATGCACACAATGCCGCTCTCATAGCAGTCCTTGTTTTGGGCAACAATGGACACTTCAGGATCTCCTGCACTCTGTTCAGAGGGGAAAACAAAATATTACTCTCATGTGGAAAAGAACTAATTCCTAACATCTCTGTTGAGCTAAAACAACACTGTTTTGTTTATTTACTATTTTTTACCATACTATGATCTTTACTATGATCACAACAACCACAAATACAATATTTGAGTGCTACATGGGAGATTCAAACTCTTTCAAAGGAATTTGAAACATGACAGGTGACGAGAAGAGGAAGCAACTCTATGCTATTATGAAACTGCTCTGCTCATTCTTCTCTGGTCTGCAGTCTGTTGGGTCTAAATTAGGATGTCTGTTCTGCTAATTCTAATTCTATATCCCTGGGAGCGCAGGAGCCTTGGGGTTTGGACTGAACACTGGTTTCTTTGTGTCGCCACAGCTTTGCATGTGTGCTAGCATTACCGTGGTGCAAACCCAACAGCACACACAAACACCCGCACATACACACCTAATCTGCTTTAATTAAAAACCACTCTTTCTTCTAGGAACAGGCTTGGATCTTCATTCTTCAATCCCACATCAAAACCACTATTAGCCAGGTAATGTGGACGATGCTCCTCCTTTGCAGTTTAACATCTAACATCTCCCACAAGTGGTTAATAATCAAACTGAAAATAATTACTGGAATGCAGTTTTGCCATTTTACACCTTTCTTTCTATCTGTGCACACGTAAATGTACTCAGAGAGGTCCACAGACAGACAATACTCACTTTAAGCAGGTAGACCTGACAGTCAGAGTGGTAGTCATATTCAAGGCCATCAAAGGTGTGGTAATGTCTGTCACTGTAGACAGTGCAAACCGCTGGACATGGTGAGTAGCTGCAGTTAAAATAGCCACGGTGACACACACTGAGGAGATAAAGAGGTGGATGTAAAAATATCTTTGTGAGTAATATAACCACATTAGTGCTCGATCTGTTGTCCTATGGGAAAATATAAATGGGCCGCACAAGAAAAACGCATACCATTTGTAACACGGTGTCTCCACAGTTTCTCCAGGCAGGTATTCAAGGCCCAGCCAAGCACAGGGACAGTTTTCTGGATAATAACACTCACCGTGGTGCAGCACCAACCTTAATGGATAAAACATAACTCAAGTAAGAGGCACAGAACTTTTAAACCAACCATACTGCAATAAGTTCACAATCACCAAAGCCTATATATAACCTGAAGTGTACAGAAGTGTCTGTAACCATTTGGCAATTATAGAAAGTAAATAAGATAACCTACCAACGTGTATTGTTGAAGGCTTTTTGCACAATATAATGAACTACACTTAACAGTGAGACCAGTTCCTTTATTTTTGCTGAAAACATTTGAGTTTCACTAAACGTGAGACAAAAGACCAACTTTTAAGCTTTAATTTCCAGGTGTTTAAGTCTGGATCTGATAAACAACTTAGGAGATAGCACCTTTTGTTTGAACCCACCCATTCTTCATGTAAGCAAAAGTATAAATGTTTCTGTAGGCTACTGGGTTCATTTTGCTGCTGCCATCATGTGTTACATCATCAATAAAAATTATTGAGCCTGTCCCAGAATAGGCCATGCAGCCCAGGCCATGACATTACCTCCACTGTGTTTCACAGATGAGCTTGTATATTTGGGGTCATGAGCAGATTCTGTTTATCAAACTTTGGTAAAGGTTTATCTTTGTCTCATAAGTCCACATAAGTTTGTCCCAATATTTGTGAGGCTCATAGACAGACAGTCCGTGCTATTTTTAGTTTGAATCATCAATGTAACAGGACACACCTGAGCACCAAACCCACCTGGCAGTCACGTGTGTGCACAATACTTTTGCTCACAGGAAAAATAGGTGGGTTCAAACAAAAAGATGAAATGTTGATCTTTGGTCCCGTATTCAGCTTTTGATGTCAAAGTGAAATGTTTTCAGTCTACAGTAAAGTAAAGGAAATGGCCTCACTGTTCCAATACTTTTGGATGGGATCATTTAATCAATCTATTCAATCTCTTCCTTGAATAAATTATCCCTAAGAAGACACCTGTGTTTTTTGGCCATTAACTGACTGCAAACGTCCTACTGTAGGTTGTACGTCTAACACAACACACTAATGTACAAAATTATAAGTGACATTTTGCCATTGCCAAAGGTATCTTAGGATGATAACACACTAATGTGCACTAATGTGAAGCATTTTTATAAAGAATCAGCAAATATAGTTTTATACTATCCTGAAAGTGAAAAGTTAGGAAATCACTATAAACTAATAACAGCAAGACATAGGTAAAACATAAAGCAACATTGGAAGGCAGCAGGTGTTTATTTTACCCAGGAGGACAGACACAGCCAGGGATGCATGGCGTGTTGGGAGGGCAGGTGAGGTTCAACATCAAGTTACGGCAGGTTGGTGCACAGGCTACGCCTCCTCTCTGGTCAGTGCAGCTGTGGTACACTTTCCCTTCTGGACACTCCCCAACCTCTACACTATCAGGTTCTATAATGTGCATGCACAGACACACACGTGAAAATCAATGCCTCAGTCGCCTTAAACATCAACCGCAACAGTCAGTCATGGGAAACAAGCTACGACTGCAGACATAAGGCTCTTGATTTCAGCAAGAGGGACACAGCCTGAAACAGCACTTTGTTGTTGAAACGAACGAGAGCAGCAATTGAAGAGAGGGGGTAGTGTAGGGAGATTACCTTTTTCCTCTGGCACACACTCCATCTTCCCATTTCTGCATAGGCTGATGAAGGAGACAGGAAGGGAGAGAAGAAGGAGCGAGTGTTTGGGAAAGAGAGTAATGTTATCAAACACAGGGTTAGTTTAAGTGCTCTACGTCTCATTTGACAATCACTCGGGCATTTATTGCTTCCTAAAATGCATGAGACAGTCTGTGTGAGAAGCACTGTGTGCAGCTGAGAGAGCAGCCAAAGCAATTTTTCACTTTTCAGAGCAAATCAATGCCAGCTGTGACTCACCAGGGTCCAGAGGCACTGAACGTCACCTCCCCTGGCTGTGACACACCACCCATGGAGTAACAGTGACATTGAGACCTGAGGAGAAACTTGTGACATTTAATTACACTAACTAGTGCTGATGCTTTTTGTGTTGGTGTGTTTACCTATGTGTGTGGGTCAAATGGCAACGGATGATCACCGTTAGGTTGATATATGATAATGCGAAGTCTTACAGTTGCACACAGCGCTGGCGCACATCATCATAGTAACTGCCATCTGGACAGCCGCAGCCCTCAGCACAGTCGTCAGGGTCGCACGTCTCTGTGCTAGATAGTGCGCGACAGGATCGCCCACAGGTCGACACACAGGAGTGGTACAGCATACCACCAAGACACACCACTCCTGCATACACACGTGCACAAATGGTGTCTGCATGTTTTTACCCAATAGGTGCAGTGAATGCCATGTCAAACACAACTCTTAAGCTAAACACTTACCACATTCAGAGACTTGTGACCTGAAATTGATGTCGACTCCGTGTTTGGAGCAAAGGTAAGCATAGTGAGCCAGTGCTGTGCACAGACAGCTGCTTCCACAGCGACATGCCTGGTATCGGCACTGCTGCTGGTAGATGTTAGGACTGATGTAGCCATGGCACGGGGAAAACACAGTCCCCAAAAGCACCTCACACTGTGTTGCATAGAATACTACAAGATGCAAAAACACACACATGCTTGACAAATTTGTATTTCTAGTCTGAACTAACTGAGATAGACTGCTGCTAAAACCTAAATAAAATATAAATAAATCCATTATTACCATTGTTCTGGTTCATCTCACATGGGTCTATGATTGGAAGGTTGACTGGAGCTACACAGGCAGACGACACCTTCCAGGCATTGGCATGAAGTTGGGGAGTGCCCTCTATCATACCTGCAGGAGATCTACATGCACAAACGCAAAGACACCCAAGTGAGGCAAAGTGAAGTTTTCAACATAGATGTGGAAGGACAAAGTACTTGCTCACAGGAAGTCATCTCGTAGATTTCCGTTGAAGGTTCCACAAAGACCAAGTGTCTGTCCACGCCAGTGGTTGTCCAGGTGCAAATACACCCGACCCCCTCGTCCATCATATTGCACCCTCAGACCAATCCCTGTCTTCAACTGTGTAAACACAGAGGTCAGCTTTCGCACCTCCAATGCATCTATATACCCAGAGAGGAAAATAGAACAAACACGCAAACCCCATAATGAAGTATACAACGGCTATAAACAGGGTGCGTGTACAAAGAGGAATTATTTCAGTGTGATCGGTCTGTTTTAATATGTTACATAAATCACTTCAAAGGGCATTTGTGATTCCTACCATCAACATAGGGCAGGACAGGCGCTGGGTTGACACCAATTATCACCTCCCCCTCTCTGGTCAAAGTGATCTGATGACTCACATCTTCATCCAACACTGCGGTCATAGACTGAATGCACACTTGCTGCTGTAGACACACATACCATAGCGAAAGGTCGGTTACATCCTCGCAGAGAGCATACAGTACAGTGGGTTGATGTGTGTGTTATACACCATACCTCTGCACAGGTAGTATACTGCAGTGTGACAGTGAATCTGCTGCCGGTGCGGCTCTTCGCTAGGACGTACTGACACGCTCCTGGCTGGAGAAACATCCTCCCATCGAATGTTGTCACAAACACATCCCCCACCACTGAACACTCCGCTACGAAAAAACAGAGAGCCGTTAAGTTACTGAGTCTGAGGTCACTGTTAAATTGGTAAAAGATCTGTGAAAGGGAATCTCACCTGTGCAGTTGTTTTCAGTGCAGTTCCACACTCCTCCCATGCACACACTGAGGAAGAACAGCAGATTAGCAGCACATTGGCCACGCTACACATTACTAGTGAATAAAACGTCCACACTCACCAAATGCTGCAGCCCTGTTGCAGAGTATGTCCTTGTACGTATGATGTCCCATGGTAAACACATGGACACTGAGAAACAGCAATACATGTTCCATTCTGTAGGATAAGACCTGTGGAAAAGATTGGAAAATGTGAGCAGCTCAGCTAAGAAAAGACAGTTAACAGAATTTAATTTAAGTTAATAGTTTTTGTTTAACTACCATCGGGACAGTAGCAGCCATCTAGACAATGCAGGTTGGTTCCCAAACACTCCTTCTCAAATGTACAGGTGGGTGGGCAGCAACTGATACAGTCTCTATAGACAAAGCTTTCATCACAGCCATCATCTACACAAAACAGAGAAATTACAGTACATGGAGTAAATATTGTTTAATATAATGCACAGGTATCAAATGAACTCACTTGTAAGTCGCTTTGAATAAAAGCATCTGCCCAATAACTAAATGTAACTCATTAGTTTTCACTAAGAGAGCAGATCATGTAACCACAATGCACACGACAATAACTACTTAACTTTGGCTGGAATGCTTAAATCAGATTATTTAATTTCTCTTGGTAAATTTAAGGATTTATTATCTGATGGTTGATTTGATTTGTGTAATTGTTTGTGTTAATTGTTTGTAGCTTGTTGACTGCCTGATTAAATAAGGCTAAAAAAAAAGTGAACTAAATTAGCTCTGCAACAGTTTTGCAGGAGTATAGACTAAATAAATAAAGCAGGATGCCAAATTTCCAACAACGCTCATGTGCAAATGTCCACATCTCATGAGCGGCAGAAGTAACTTACAACAAGAAGGGAAGCTGTCTCTCCATTCCCTCACTGGATATCCAACATGTGAACAGGCTCGCGTGTATTCAACCAAGGCTCGACAAAACGTTTCCTCATCATCAGATCTAATGTAAAAAATATGTATGATGTGTTTTAGGAGCATACTAGAATAGAACGAAAAAGAAAAAAGGGTATCCAATAGTCAACTTGAATGTTTTTACTTACACACACAGATCGGACACACAGCTGGCCACAAAGGGATTTGGGTCAATGTTTTCATGACATGACAGAAATGGGAAGAAAAGAAGCGCACTGCATTTCTCTATGGCGTCCTGCACACATTGCAATAGACAAAGTGTGGTAAAAATATACAGCTCATTTTATAATGCAAATCATTTCATAATAGGTAATGATTAGAATGAGTGATTCTTACATCCATGTCTGACTCAGACTGGCAGGGCCCACCAAAGTCAAGATCTACTGAAGGACAGGCTCTCTCATGAGGCAGATCCACTGCCCAGCTATTAGCAAACACTGCAGGTTCATCTGTCCGAATGCCTAAACCACACATTTAACACATATAAAGTACATTTTTTAATTTACACCCAGCATGTTAACAACACAAACTGTACATACTCGTGCATTTCTGCCTCTCCAAACTGTCATCAAACGCTTATCACAGATCACAAATTTGTTTTTATTTGTACAAGCACTCTGAAAGCGAGTCCATAGCAGCTTTACAGTCTGAGCTTTTCCTCTTGTTTACTCTCTACATCTCATCCTCATTATATTGGACTGCGCGCTGCTCAAACAAGCAGAGGACCGCAGTTCATATTTCTTGTCATCTGATGAAGGATTTTTGCTCCTTCGAGCCATTCAAAACCAAATTATTAGTTCTCTTCTGTCCGTCCACTCTAATCTCTCCAGGTCTCACTGCTACTATAATTGGTCACAATCAGTGTTGAGTGTATGATAATAATAATTGAGGTGAGCGGGTGTTGAAAGAAGGAACAAGAGGATGAGGGGCCGGTCGGGCCGGTCTTACCACGGGCAGTGGTGAGATCATCTCCGGCAATGTGGTTGAAGTTCCCACACAGGCCACAGGGGGCACCCTGATGCTCCTCGCTCATCTTCAGGTAGACACCTGAGCCTCCATCCCAAGCCAAAGAGAAGCCAAACACACTCTTCACGAGCAGGTAATCAGCTAGTCGCTCAATAAACACACCGCCTACAGTCTGAGGCAGACTTAACCTGGTATTTCACAGACACAGGTGCATTATGAGAAAGAGAGGGAAGGTGAAATCTGAAAACCAACTTACGCTGAAGTTTTTGCGTGTTAGTGTTTTTGCACTTTCTATTACTTCAGTGTTATGGCGTGATATTTTTTATTGAGGGATCTTCTTTCTACATCTCTGCAAAACAAACACGCACACACCTGCGTCCTCCCTGGTGGACATGATATCCAGAGATGTGAATCTCCTCCTCATTTGGGAAAAACAGACTAAGAGCTCTTGGGCATGAATACACACTCCCGTCACACGCCCTGCTGTTGTGGACCTGAGAAGAAAAGTGTTGGAACGGAATCAAAGAAAGGGTCAAAGCAGTTTTAGTCACGGCCTGTAAACTGAGCTAGTGTCCTAAAAGAAACGGTCACCTGTCTGGTAATGACGCTGCAAATCACTGTAGTGGTATACATGCTGAATTGATGATCCTGAGTTTAATCGTGGCTGTTAAGAATCTTTATTTTGAAGTAGGTAAATAACAATAAGTTAATAACAAAAAGTAATATGTTTTTCATTTAATTATGTGCCAGCTTTAAAAATAAGGCTGATATGTATGTAACCATATTGATCTGCTTTCAGAAAACATAATTTATGTGTATGATACAAGTAACATACAGTCGTATAAGTACGGTCTACTCCTTACTATATGTCAGTAAGTAGTTTCTATCTGTATTCTCTTACCCACACTGTGTACTGTGGTGTAGCCGAGTGGCAGTCCTGGGCCAAGATGTACGAGCAGGTTCCAGGGAAGTAGAAATATATTCCATCAAATGTTTCATAGTGGTGTTGACCCCATGACCTGCAGATCCCATCTCTATCCTGGCCCTGGTTAGGTACTGAGAGGAAAAAACAGCAATTCACTCAGACAAGATATTTGAAAGTGGATCAGTTTCATGTGGTGATAAAAAGTTCAGCAGCTTTATTGGAGAAGCTAAGTTATACAGCCTATCTCCTGAATCATCTTTATATCTTTCATCGTCTTTTATTTGATTAAAGTTATCAGTGGAAAATGAGTACCACAATTTTCTAAAAAGCCCTTTGTTGCAGGAAATCCCCATAGCTGGCTATGCCAAGATGCTCCCTAGGACACTCCCCAAAATATGAATATGAGGGGGTGGGGACCTGTGACAGTGAGTCAGATCTTCTAGTGAGTGAGTGAGTGTCATACACTGTTTGAATTGTTTCATTAACAACATTTGCTAATGTTGAATATATTTTTAGAATATTCTGTAGCACCAGCTCTGTTGCACTGATCTCCAAACTTTGCATTACAGGTGTCAAACATTGTTAAGTTGGTTATGATAAAAATGCATATACTTTAAGAGTTCATTTTAATCTTCAGTTCAGTTATGGGTCTGTCAGGAACTATATTGTTTCCAACATGTGTGCCAACACTAAATTAATTTGTTGAAATGAAAAATGTCTTTACAATGATCCATCCATCTCCAGGGAGTCTATTCAGAATATAGAAAGCAGAAACTCCATCACTCAGCCCTTAACTTATTACCTTAGTTCAAGTGATTCTACGCCTATTAATGTATGTGTGTGTATGGGTCGAGTTGAAGTGCTGTGGACTTGGATTAAGAGACAGGCAGAGAGATCTGGTAATATGTAATAATTAATGCTGGAGTGTGAGCTGGTAATTAATGTTTGCTGAATGATCGGGGAGCCCGCTGTGCACACGATCTCATTCTTTGATAACTTGGTGTGTAACAGTATACTGTTATTAAAAAAAGTTGTAGGCATAATAACGAGCTGGTCTGTTGCATACCAGGAATAGTACTAGTTAGTGAACCATACAGCTGATGTGTGAGTGAGATTTTAACAAATCTGTCACCACAGGAAGACATGTAGACGTGTGTGTGTGTGTGTGTGTGTGTGTGTGTGTGTGTGTGTGTTACTCACTGATCTGGCAGCGGTCTCCCAGTGCCTGGAACTGAGCACAGTCACACACACCGTCCTCCTGACACCAGCCGCCATTGAGGCAGCCACAATATTCTGGGAAAGAAACTATTAAAGTCACTTACCCCAGTCCGTCTGGACAGTGATAGCTTGAGCTTCTGTTAATGCACTTGAGATCACTTATTTACCTGAAGAGGAATCTCTGGCTGTGTAGTTGTGTAGAATGCTGCGTGACAGGGTCCCCTCCGACAGCAGCGGTCTGTACGTCTGATAAACAATAAATACACAGCGCAGTGCCTTAAATGATTCTCATTGACATAATACTGTACCCTTATTGCTGTAAGTTAAAAGTTGCATCAGGTTGAGTGGGAGAAAGTCTATGTCTTAGTGAGTGTGTCTCATTCTTTACAAAGAAAGCTTTGTGCTGTTTAGGGTGTTGTGCGCATGTGGGCGCCCTGACCTCCTCTGGTTCTCTTAGGTGTAATGTACCAACCTCCTCCCCGAGGAGATCCCGTTTCCTCCGAAGTGCATTAGCCCTTCTGCACACACACAAACATGCACATTAGTGGGAAGAAACAGTCAGAGGGGAGACTTAAGTGCACTTTACACCACTTGAATTCAGACTCCATACTACTCTTTACTGAACCCTCACATGGACACACAGTACAGTGCAGTTCACACACACGCACACACACACTCTAATACGTTGTCGCTGTCACACACTCTAGTGGCTGAAACAGAAAATGCAAATGCAGGTATTACTGTCAACGGTACAATATTGATGGAGTATCATTATAAAGATATGAAAAGTCATGGCTAATCAGGGATAATTCTTTATGCAACATTAACTATACTTTTGACACAATCATTCACTCCATCTGCCTTTAATTTACCTCTGTAGTTTTCCTTCTGCCTCTGAAAGTTGTCTCTGAGCTCCTAAAAAGCAAAGTTACACAATTGAATTAATCATGAGCGTTAACCTGTGAAAAAAGATATCAGCTATTTATCTGTATTTTACTATAAAATCACATTTATATCTTTAAGTAAACCCAGAGGTGTCCGAGGAAATTCCCCTCTCTGTGATATGTCATGATTTAGCAGTTACATCCCACATGATGAGATGATATGAAGTTTTTCCACTTACAAAAGCAAATGATTCATTACATATAGAAATGGAGAGGTTACTCTAACAATAATCTAAAAGAACTATATATATAAACATTGATATAAAACCCATTCATGTTGTTCAGTGTGGTTTAAGTTTGTCCACACGACTTTATTACACATTTTTGAACAAGTAAAACAGCCAGACTCACCCTCAAGTAACAGCAAGTGGGAGATTGAAAACGACATGAGAAGAAATCGTTTCACTGTGCACTTCAAGTTCATCTCAGAGTCCGAAAGGAAGCCGAAACGTTAACGGAGCATCTCAATAGTCCCGGCAGGAGAGGATTTAGGAGGTTTGATAGCACCGGGACGATGCCTGCTCGTACCTGTACAGTCTACCTGGTGGCGACAGCCCCCCCCCCCCCCCCTGACCAGCTGACGAGTAGCCTACACCTGTGTGGGCAGGTGAGGGTGTAGCTCCGTCACTGCAGCATCCTCTGCCAGCAGACGGAGCTGGCTGTTCACCTCTGCTCACTGTGTGTGTGTGTGTGTGTGTGTGTGTGTGTGTGTGTGTGTGTGTGTGCGTGCGTGCGTGTGCGCGCTCCAGCGCGCAGGGTTTTCAACGGATAAAGCTGCCATTCAATTTGTGGCTGACCACATGACCTGAAGGGACGTTTGACGTAGCTGCAGTACAGGTGAGGTGAAGCAGAAGAAGTTCAAACTGAACATGAGGCTGAAGCGCATGATGCACCTGTGAGTGCAGGAACCTGCCAAGGTCTCAGTGGATAATGACTGGAGATAACTGGAAAAACTTTGAGTAAATCCTGTGTGAATCCAATTTATTTAACTTTTACTAATGATTGAATAAGTTGCACATTTAAAAAACAGAAAATCCACCTTGTTGATTGACACATATGTGCTATGTACAATAAAACTTAACCCAATTCAGGGGTCACAGAGGTGCAGAGGCATCTCTGTTACGTTTATATTGCTTTTATCTAAACTGCAAACGAAAGAAAAAGAAGCAAAAGAAAAGCTTATAGATGATGACAGAGAACGGATAGGTGATACATTTTCTCATTTGCCATCTTAGATTATATTTATATTAATTGGGTTCAGTTAAAAATAAAGCATCACGCTGAACATTAAAATAAAATAAAAAAAAAAACATAAAATACTTTTTTGCAGGAAACATTTTGATGTCTTAGTAGGAAAAGCACTGTTATCAATAATGAAATGTATTTGCTGCACTGTAACAACTGAATCGGTGTGCTCTCTTAGCTTTTCTAATTAATATTTCTATGGCATGAACAAGACTTCAAGTAGGATATAGTGCAAATGTAAAGTACAGAACCTCCATTGAAAATACATTTAAAAAACTATTCATCTAGGCAGCAGTGAATATTATAGGAGTAGATGTACGTGTAACATTGTCTCCCTCTGCAGGCTGGTCATGTCTGCATCAGGTGCATTGTGCATGTTGAATGACACAGAACAGATGATGAAAAATATACAGTACAAATCCATTTTTAAAAAATCTCATCTGGTTTAATAGCACTGTACAGGGTGATACATCTTTGTCTAAAAGTCTTTATTGCGATTTAGTAGAAGCAGGGGCGGGAAATTAGGGTGAAAGCTTAAAGACTGTAATAGTGACTCAGATAGTGTCAAAGGTAAAACAGGATATTATTACTCAGTTAAGTAGCTTAGAGGTTTTAAGGGGAATTAGGAGAGAAGAGGGATCATAAATTAGAAGTAGCTGAGGTAAAAGTTACAAGATTTTAAAGCCCACTGCGGTTTCATTTCTTGCTGGAAATGAGTGCATTGACTTCATCCTCTGGCTTGAGGCTGTGCCACTGGGCGATTGGCCGCCGAGGGTTGGCCAGCATGTCTGCCCAGTGGCGTTGTTCAGTGCCAGTGCTGTTACCTCCCAGCAGCACCTTCCCGATGGCGTCATTCTTCCCAATCTTATCATAGTCCAACACGGTCACCACTACCTGTACCTTCTAAAAAATGAAAAAACACAAACAAAAAATGAATTTCTCATCAATTGTATATGTGTGGGTGTGTGCCTAGGTAAGTACAAACGTGTGTACCTCTATCTGTTCACATGGCACTTCAAAGCTGAAAGACTCATTGTAGTAAGGGTTCAAGGTGTTCTTCTTTATCGTTGTTTTCTTTTTCTTGAGTCTTTTCCCATTCTGCATTAAGTGGATCTTCACATAAGGGTCTGATAGAAAGAACAGGGACGTTTTATGTCAGAGCAACAGACCAACAGCCTGGCACCGATGCAGATACTCCATCAGCGAAACACAACATCTATTGTAGTAGTTCCTGGTAGTTTCCCCTCAAATAGCAAAGGTTTGAAAGTGGACACACCGCTAAAAAAGCGATTTTATGGTCTCGATGCTCAGCAGGAGCTAACAGATCAGGGGTTATTGAGGTTGCACATAGCCCTGTTATAAAAAGCACATATTAAAGACATATTTACATTTCTTATCACTGGAAGAGTTTAACATGACGACAAATACTTCAATGTGTACTGCTACTTTAATGAGGCAGTACTGAAAAATCTCCAGCGTTTTATTGAAAGGAACTCAACATGACGCTTGAACTTAACTACAACGTGACTCCAGATTTCTTTGCTGCTTGACTCACCCGATAATCCACCCACATCCATTTTCTTCAGGTTTTTGGCCTCCAGAATCACCACCGTCAGCTTCCCTGCAGTGGGCACATACCTCAAGGACAAACATATGTCTCCAAGCCGCTCGCTCTGATGGGAAAAGAGTGAGAGAAAAGTGTTGTTGGGGAATTGTCTAACAAGTAGTGAAGTACGGCTTTATGATTAAATGTTAAATATGGTGGAAGCTGAACTACTGAAGTATGAAAGTGCTGTAGAAATTATACTGTGCTGTATTTTTGACTTTGAAATGAAGCATAACTGACCAAATGTAATCATGGAATATATGGAAACTAATTCAAAAAACATTATTTCTTTCTAAATAAATGTTTTGGAAAACCTTAAAGAAAACTGTGTTAATGTTAATGTTAACTTTTTTTTCTTTCTCCCGTCGTCCTCTCACAGTGTGTCCCCACCTCCTCCTTCTCTGCCTTCTGCAGGTCCCTCCACTCCTGCAGAGACTGGCTGAAGTCCACACTGCTCATCGGTATCTTAACTACTCCTATGGCGTCGTGTTTGGAGAAACGATCAAAGTCGTACACAGTCAACACCAGCGTCTTCCCTCCCAGTTCAGTGTACGGTACCTATTAGACAGAACTCAGCATCAGAGGCAGTCATTTGAAACATATTACGTCTCACACTGAGAGTGAAGCACTCTGCATGAATAGCTGAATGTAAATGTTTCTACTGGATTGAATTGATTATAATACCTTAAATGTGAACGTCTCGTTGAAAGTGGGTCCAAGGGTCTTTCTGTGGACTTTGGTTTCAAACTTTTTTTTTTTGTCGGGGAGCAGATAGAGTTTAACGTAAGGGTCAGAACTCCCTCCCACATCCATGGCGGGAAGCTCTGCAGCCTGCAAGATGCCCACTACCAGCTAAAATGTTACAGAGGAGAAAATGGAAATGAGAATCTGGCAAATTGAAATTGAAAACAATGATATAAAAATGTGCCATTTTATAGTAGTTGACTGTTCATCATCTCACCGTATTATCTGTGAAGTTGTAGTCTAATGTGAAATGTAGTCTGCCCAACTTCTCCTCCTCCTTGGGCTCATTATCTGACAGCTCTGTTTCTTTGTTACCTTCATCTTTCAGCGGCTGCACACACACACACACACACACACACACATCACAGGTGCAGGAAAAAAACATATAGCTTTACAAGTGATCAGCGAAAAGCTTCCCTCTCACAACTTGTGGAACAGATATTTGTGCTGTATTCCCACAGTATGTTGTATAGCATTACAAAGCAATGGACCGTTAAACAAAGATAATGTTACCATCTAAGCTTTATCTATTGTTTAAAGGGCACAGTTTACCACGTGAGCACGTTTAAATTTGACTTGTATCCTTGAAGACACTGCAAAACAGCGGATCGGAACCTACAGCACCGTATGAGTGATGTCTAAAACATCCATTAGTCTTAACACACAATGACAGCTTTACTAGTCCTGGGTGACCTGGACATCACGACTGTGACATATTGTATGGGCAATACATCAGCAAGGGGAGACTGTGTGTGTGTGTGTGTGTGTGTGTGTGTGTAGCCTACCTCATTGTAACCTCCATCCATTTCAGTGTCATATCCTCCCTTGTTCTTCTCTTTTCCCTTTTTCTTGTCCTTTTCTTTGTCCTTGTCCTTCTTTTTCAGGCACTTCTTCCACATGCACGCAGCACATGACAGCAGCATCGACAAACTTACAAGACACAGAGCAGCAACAGCCCACGACGGCACTGAAAATCCACAAAAAATCAGATTCAGATCCGTGGTAATTTACAGGTCATACGTTGTGGTGATGTTAATGTGGATTAGGATTTGTTGTAGTTGTTATTTGTCCTACACTGTCATTGAAGCGGCATATGACTCTGATATCAAATGACATTTTCAAAGCCATGGCATTTTTTAATGACTTGCAGTTTTGATGTTCCACTACAAATGCACATACTGTAATAATATAAGCAATAAGCATGTACAACTTAAATATAATAAATATTAAAACTAATGAAAAAGACAAATGTGCACCCAAAAGAAGACAAACGGATAGTGCTCTACCTCCAGGAAGATAAATGTCCCATAGTCATTTTTAAACATAACCTTAACTTATTGTAGTATAGATACACATATAGATGTCCTCCTTTGTGTAGCCCTTACTTTTTTAATGAACAAGAAAACACAGATAATATTCTTTCCTAAATGTAACTATGAAAAATGGATGCTTGTAAGCTGAGTGTTTTTTTTTTTTTTTTTTGCCCACAGTTCAGTTAGGCACATTTGACTTGAGATTTTAGAGATTTAAATTCTCAAATTCTGCCAAAATGTCATCTCATTTACGTTCTTTAAACAAGACAGAGCTACAGTCCAATCTGTTTGAAATAGTGCTTCCCACTCTGACTCACATAATATGTCTCACATGCTTTTCCAGCCTCCAGGGTTATACCTAAATTATGTTGTTTGCATATATGTGTGTGTGTGTGTGTGCGTGTCAGGAGTTTTAATGACTACACATTCACTGGCACTGACTTACTTTTATATCCTGTATACTGTACTGTACTGCTATAATAACAGACCAATGATCTAAGGAGACAAACATTAAGCTACAGTAGGTGTTAAACTCACTGTGAATGCTGCGCAGTTCACTCGTGAACTTGTTGGGACTGTGGCCTTCTGAATGTTTTTGGCCTGGGGTGGTTGTTGCATTTGGTAAGTGAGTTTGGGTAGATGGGGTACCCAGTGCAGCAGGTGCAGCTCGGCGGTTCCCAGTCATTATTTGATGATCGACAGCAAATTCAGAATTTAACTGACAGAGAGACAGAAAAAGACGGTTTAACGCTCAAATAAAAATCACAGCTTGTGCAATTTAAGAAACATTACACTTCAGCACATCCGTACAGTTAATGACCCCCAGATGTGGAAAAAATCCAAGCAAACACATCCAGAGCAGAGTTTCATAAATGCTATCGATAGGATATATTTGAAGCAATAATGTGTTTGTAGACACTACTGTATATGACCATCGGTGTCAAATGTCATCTCCTGTTTCTGCTGTTCTGGCACAAACGCTTGAACACAGGATATGCAAAAGGCGCTGTTGCTACGAAACCTGCTGACATGGAGGGGAGAGCAAATGAGGAGGGGAAAAGGAGAACGCAGAGCTGAAGTATCACGCGTGGACCTCTGCTGTTCCACAACGAGCTGCCAGAGGTGAGAATCACGTGCCAAGGTCATGGCTGTGCAGGCTCACAAACTGTGTAGGTGAAAAGTCCCAGTGCCAACACCTGACTTCCAAGTGGAAAATGTTTCGATGTGGCTGAATCAGCAGGATTTTCAGGATTATTTAGCAGCTTTGTCTAAGAAGACAGAGTCTTAAACAGAAGTCACCACTGATAAACTAACAGCTGCAGGAGCAAGCAGAAAAATTCATCATCCTAAAGGATGTTACGTCTCCCTGACACTGATTATATACTAAACAATAATTGTTGTAACAAAAGTTGCCGATGTGCTATTTTAAAAGTGTGTTGATGAGATATTTACTGCTTTTATGTAAAATTCCAAAATAAACTCTCACTTTTATGGTTTTATATGTATGATAGTATTTGCGTATTAGTAGAAATTGTCTTGCTTTTGCTGCAGTGGTGATAATGATTGGCTCACTGTCATCGTCATTGTAAAGGTAATGTAAAAACTCTTTCTACACCAGATGTTATAAACTTACAAATTGATCACAGTATATACAATATCAATAATAAATCAAAGGAGGGTGAAATATTAGCATCTCCACAATGTCAAGTATAAGATTCTGTTAGAAAAAACAGCCTTGTTTATTATGTAGCGTCAAACGACTGCGTAATCTTTGAGTGAAGGCAAACGAAATTCACTGAAGTGGGAGTTATAAAACAATAAAACTGTGGAGCAGATATTTAATAAATCTAATAAATGACACATGAGAATTTTGTTGTTGTACTGTAGCTGAATCTGTTTCCAATAAACAACGGATTGACCTGCAGAGACTTCATTAATATTTTTTGCATTCATGTGTATAAGCACACTTATTATTAATTTAGAATGAAGAAGAAAAATTAAATCAACACAAATTTCATTGATGAAACAAGATGAAAAAATAGAACCATAGACATACCTGTATGTGGTCGTCCAAGCAGCAATGTTCTCGCTCACAGGTACTCCTTTTTCCTTATAGAAAGATGGAGGAGCAGAAAAAATGACAGAACCAAAGAGGCGGAGGAAAACAGCGAGGTAAGTGTCAGCGTGATGCCCTTTTGTTTTTGTCTCATCAGTTCTTAGACATCAAGAACAGGGGTGTAGGTGTGTGAAAGCTGGATCAAGAGAGAGAGAGAGAGAGACAGACTAGGACAAGATAGGGTTGGTTGTGTTGCTTCCCTTTGTGCGTGTGTGTGCGTGCGTGTGCATGCGGTAAATGTTGGGGTGAATGTGTTCTTTTCTGTCCATTCCGGTCTCAGGGGAGTCAACCCTTTGTAACCCCTGTCCCATCCCTACAGGTCACCCTCACTGGGCCACTGATGCATATTCATTAGTGTGGTGACATGGCTTTTTAGAGGCTCGTTAGCATACTGAGAGTTCAGCAGTAGAGGGCATTTACATTCAGAGTGGACAGCTTTATATATGGGTGTGTGTGTGTGTGTGTGCGTGCATCTGTACATCTGGCAGTGGCTGCAGAACTGTCTCATATTGTCTATGTATAGATGATGTTGCCTAATTTAGGAACTTAGGATGTGGTTTCTGCAGCAACACAGAGATCAAGTTCCAGCCCCACCCCATTCACCTTGAGCAACCAGAGATACTGTACAGAAGGAGGGAAAGAGAACAAGTCAGTGGATGGGCAGGGGAAATACGAGCTTAACAAAACCTCTGTGACATACATATGGTAATTTATACATAAACACTTTTATTTATCCAGTTTAGGACAAACATGGTAGGCCAGTTGTGATTATTACTCATTAATGTGTAATTGTGGGCCATATTTATTATTTATGTGATGTGACTTCTTCATCTTCAGCTGACCTTAACAATCATACTTTTTAGCATCAGCACATTTATGCATTTAGTAAATTACCATGCAAAATAAAATTAACATAAGAGTGTAATCACAAATATTTGTAAAGGTTGTCACCTGTCATTCAGGTTATCCCATATGTGACTTTCAGTGGCAACTGGATTTATTTGTTCTTGTGGACACTTGTTTCACCTCCTATGCAAAACTTGTGGGTTTCGTGTCCTTTCCGGATTTCACGAGTGTCTTTAGGATCACCCGAGTCAAAGTGTGAAGGACTGTGTAACCGCCTAGAGAGTGATGAAAGGACTTCTTTGTAAGTTGGTGATAAATTATCCCCTAGGCTACCCCCTCTGTTGAGAGAGGGTAATTCCAGTTTCATGTAGACGGTCTCCTTAACTTTCAAACCATTGGTCTTCTCTCTCCAGAATGGTGACCTTCTTGTATACAAAGTAATTTGTATTCAAAGGAATAACCTTTGTCTTGCAGATGCATGTTCATGTAAGAACCGTGTACTATTAAACATACCAGTGTCACTTTTTAGTGTAGTTTATTCCAGCCGCAAGGTGGGTGGTACCTAATATTACTGTTACACAATTCAAAGTTATGATATGGTAGGTGACATTAGCTAATTATCGTATGTATTTTACTACATTTTACTAATATTGTTAGCCATGAAACAGCAAGACAGTTATGAGAATGCCTTTGATCCCTGCAGACACAACATTGTTCATATAAAAATCAGTACACATAAAGAAAGAACATATTCACAGTCTTTTCACGCATCATGTAAACAGGAAAATATGTCAATCAAAGCAATAACTCTGCATAGTTACTTTGAAATCAGTGCAGTATATGAAAAAACAAATAAACCATGTCAGCATCTCCTTAGGCTGGCAGGACAACTCGTACCTGCACATCTTATCTTACACGCTAGGGGGCGACACTCATTTTGGACGTTCATAAGAAACCACAGAAGAAGTGTCGTCTCTAGGATACAGAGGAAGCCTCGCTGCTGGACGGATGGTGAGCTCCTCAGATGTAAACACATTTTAACTCTCGAGAAGAATTATTCATTTCTCCTTCTTCCGACAGAAAGAAAACGGCGTCTTTAGCGTTGAGTCAGTTGTAGGGTTTAGGTTTTATAATGTCATTATCATCATGTTGAGTTCAGTACGACTACAGTGATTTAGCTAAATACCTCGCTAGCACATGCTAACGTCAAATACACGTAGCTAGCGTTGGTAGTAATCCCTAACGAGTTTCCTCTGTAGAGTTTGTGTAAACCACACAGAGACTTTATAATTATTTGTAATGTAAGGAGCTTTCCTGTGGCTGCAGTGATGTATTCATGGTGTATGGACCTGATTGTGTGACAGTGCAATGAGTTGTAATAAAAATCATGGTCTGAAGTGCTACAGCACTAAAATATAATTACATTGCAAGGGTTTGAGCTGGAGTCTGGGTGGATAACTTTGAATTTAACTTTGTAGTCTCAAATAATTTATTCAGGAAACACACAAATCTTAATGAAATGCTACACAATAGTAGTTAGAAAACTATTATACTATGTACTGTAATATGTGCATATATTGTTTATATTCAATTTTTCCGTTCATTTTATTTGTTATGATTGCTTACAGTAGATTGTTAATTTGCTTAATGTAGTTAAGACTTCACACTATAATAATTGTAGTTTGCTTGCATTTTGCTAGACATGGCTTTTGAAATATAAACTTGGTTGATAAAAACATCTGATTAAATATACTTAAGGCACAGTAATATACTTTATTCTGTATACCAACATTAGAGAACATCTGCAGTACAGCTGCATTCATACAAATGTATCCCTTCTTCAGTTCACATTTGAATGCTATTTGAATAAACATTTGGATTCTGTTATTTTGAACTTGATTGCTGTTTCACATAATGAGCCAAGTTGTCAGATTTAATGTAGAAACTGCATGGGTGGTACTAATAAGTGACTAATCTTTTTAAATAAAAAATATTGGGTGTGTTGCTTGTTTAATTCAAACTTTAGCATATTTTAAATCTGTGCACGTGTCCCTTTCAGGTTATAGAGATGCTGCCGGTGGAGCATCTTCATCTTAAGCATGTTTTGCAGACAGTGTGCGCACTTGAGGCAGTTGTCCTCCGCAGCTTTGGCCCAGAGGGAGGACAGGTACTCTTCACACGAGACACTGCAGAAGCGATGTTGAGCCGTAGTGGTACACGTATTCTCACAGCACTGCGACTCGAGCACCCACTTGCTAGGTAACACATATGCATTTACCCTTTCACCATCACTGTCATAATCACTGAAGAGTCAATTCACTTTTAGTGTTTTTGTGCGGTTTTCATTTTAGGATGGTGGTGGAGTGTGTCTGTAAGCACAGCAGTGCAACTGGGGATGGATCCAAGACCTTTATCCTACTCCTGGCGTCATTACTACGGATGATTCATACAAACGCCTGTAAGGAGCCTAATGTGTCTCACAATTATCACTCCAGGGAAGCAGCAGAGGCTGCCACTGCCAGGCACTTGGCTGATGAACTGCTGGCATTTGCCTTGAAAAAGCTGGACGAGCTCATCACCATGGGAGTAGTCCCTTATGGATATTGTGTTTCGTGGGAGGATTTTACTGCAAAAACACATTCACAGGGACACAAAAACTACTGCCATGTTAAAGAACTGTTAGCATCCTTCTTTCATACGCGTCTTGGTTACACCCACTGTGACTTGATAACCAGCCTCACCTGTGAACTGCTCACAAACTGGAACTTTAAAAATGATCTACCTTCCCTATCACTTAAATTTGTAAATGACAACTTCCCTGCTCTGCATACACCTGTGTCAGGCTTTCCTATTAGCTGTTCACGTTTGATTGAGGGACAGGTCATCCACAGAGATTTTGCCACACCCTGCCCTAAAGCTGACCACCGGCCCATTAAAGCTGTAGTTTTCACTGGGTACCTGCAGTCACAATTGCTCGATGCAGGGCATGTGCTTGAGCTGCGATGTGGAGAGCAAGTGATGGGGGAGAATTCAACGAACGAAAGAAGTATTGTGCAGTTTAGTGCTTGGGCAGAACGGTCACTGGAATCTGTTATTGCGAACCTGCAGTATTTGGGTGTCTCAGTGCTTCTGTCTGCTGTGAAACAGTCTACTGCTGTCCTGGCTTTAGCTGCACAGGCAGAGATATGTGTTGTGGAGTGTGTTAGTGAAGACGAGCTGTCTCTCTTTTCCCGGTTAAGTGGGACTACACCTGTGTCTGACTGCTGCATGATTGAAGCGGGACATGTTGCTACTCTGACGTTTTGCCAGCCAATACTACTGGGAGCCCATCGGTATGGACATATGTTTTAATAAAGTTGCAGATATCTGTATATGTACAGCATATACAGAGACACACATGTACACATTACAAAGTTTTGATTAATGGTGCTTTCTTCATCTGTGTTTATTAAAGGAAGTCAAATCTTTAACTCTTCTTGTCTTCCACAGGTATGTCCACGTGGCTTTCCATGATTTAGAGGAAAGGCCTATGCCCAAACCCTGTAGTCTGGTCATTTGTGGCCCTGGGGAAGGGCAAACTGACCAATATGCATGTGCATTTCGAGATGGCGTCCGCATGCTACTTACAACACTGGAGCCCACAGGTATGACTGCAACTGCAGAAATGACTTCGCAATTAGACAAAAGCATCTCCTCTAATGTACCTTCATCCCAACAATGTGTGATGGACACAGGCTGTGTTATAGCTGCTGGTGGGACATTTGAGTTTCTCTTACACCATGCCCTACTAAAATATGGCAGTAATTTCTCAGTTTCTGACAACACAAATAAGGGTATTCCTACCCTTTCCCACCTCTTTGCAAAAGCTCTGCTTAGTGTGCCACGACAGATTTACTCCCGCAGACCTCAACATTTCCTGCACACTGAAACCAGGATCCTGAGCTTTATTCAAAATAATTCCCACCCTTTTCTTAGCATTGTATACAATCAAGAACAAAACACAAGCCCCTTGCTGGAGTGTGCTTCAAGTGACTGTCCTCTGGAGGATCATAAAGCAAGTGTGCATTGTTCCAGAAAGGCTGACATATTATCAAAAGATTTTATGTTGGATTCTGGCCTTGAATCTGTCTCCTGCAAATACCAGCTTCTCCTAGCTGTTCTGCAGTGTGTCACAAGCCTTCTCCGGGTGGACACTGTGCTGTATACACACACTGCCTTGCACACACAGCCAGACAGGCTCGCAAACATTTTGTAGACAGGTGCAGAAGACCTGAATGAGGGCTGAAATATTGTATCCTAAGACAAAAAACATATTTCTCTCAAAGCTCACCTAGGTAAAATTTCTGCTGACAGGCGTTGTCATTTTTTAATGGCCACAGTGAATTTGTAATTCAAGTCTTTGCAGTTCTGCGGACATAATAAAATACATTTCATGACAGTACTGTTCATAGACAAAGTATTACTGTGGTCCGGTACCATCCTGTTAATCTTAAGAAAAGTGAACATGAAACTAATGGGCCTCTTGCCTTTTAATCATGGTTCAATTTTTTTCAACATTTCGCTTATGACTGTTTATGATTGTTATATAAAAGGCAAACAGTATAAACTGAATGACATTAACATATCACTTCACAAATTTTCACCTCATTTATTATAATCAGTGTTATCATTATAGTGTGGGTGGGTTGTTTGCAGGGCAACGCCTTGCTGTCAACGACCAAATCAAAGTGAACTTCCTTGTGCTTTAATCAGATTAAAACTAAGTAATATCTCACATTTTCTGGGGGGAAAACGGTGACTCATTAAAGATTATCTGTATTCACTACCACAAATAAATGTATACTGTTTACTGTAATCACTGTGTGCATCTAGTTTTGAAGGCAAATTTTCCGTAACTAATGGGGGTAACTCAGAAACAAAGACTATTTTTGGCTTTGTTTCTGCTTTGAATCAAGCTGTACATTAGTCACTCTTAATGGTCACAAATATCAAAGAGGGGGAAGCTCTGGGAGTATTCATAATGTTTTCCAGTGCTTACATGGAAAACAACCTGAAGGTTGTAACACCAGGCATCCTTCCTTGGTATTCTTGCATTCTCTTGTTATTCTACATAGTTTAATCTAACTCACCAAGCAGAGTCAATTTGATACTCAAAGCTTTGCCGTACAAAGAACCTTATTCAGTGAGAAAAACCCTAATAAAGAAGTAGCTTTAATTTCACTCTTGCAGTGTATGTGCTGTGTGTCATATCATAATCACCTCAGAGTTGATTTAGTACCTTTTGGTTTATTTGGCTCTCATTAATTTTTGTCTCTGTGAAACATATGCATATGATATAAATCAACCCAAATCCTGTAAAATGAAAAGGACATTATAAAATACATAATCAAACCACACAGACTACTTAACTATACAATATTAAAAATCTTTTCCAAATAAAGACATTTATAAAATGTAAAAAATATTAAAGGCGTTTACATTAGGGCAAATTAGAAAATGAAGATAGAAAGGAACAAATGTGTTTGCTACTGTTATACCAAGCAGAGGAAAACCACATTCGTGGCAGCAATCAGTTGGAATTGTAGACTTTCATTGGCTAATGCTGTATTGTGCTAAGGTGTTGGTTGTGTTTTTATGTCCCTGGACTCTTTTTGCCATTAGATGACACCAGTGATAGTTGTAGAAATGTGATCAGTATACAATAATATGATCTTGTGTTTAGGTAATTAGCAGTTCACAAACACTAATTTCAGTCAAATGACCACAAAATTACACATTTCTGTATTACACTGTCACTGAAGCACAGATAACACCCATTCTATAACTGGGCCTATTAAACCACACAGCATCTATCTAGTCCAGGAAGGTGGGCCTAAGTGCTGACCGTATAGTTACAACTGACACATAATGTAATAATCAGAAATATCTGCACCCAGCTTAGCTTAAGCTATCGCCCTTCAACAAGCAGTGTTTGTATTGGCAGTGGAGAGCCATATGACTCTGGAAATGACATCATGCAACATTAAGAAGGACGTCAGCATGTGTTGGTGGGTGTCACACCACCTCACGGGACTTCCGGATGGCGCAGCACAGTAGCATGCTAAAGATCATCCCAAACATCTGTAAGAGACAGAGTTGTACATTACACGTATTCGTATTAGCTCGTTTCTGCAAAGAGTTCATCCTCATGAATTCTAGTTAAACCAGTCACGCTCTTACCATAACAATCCCGACGACGATGCCCACTCCCCCTATGATGTGTAGCTTGGAGTCAAACACCTCATCAATAGCATCTGGACAGCTCTGGAAGAGACACGCATGATTTCCTTCAGCTTCCTCTAAACCTATACCTATGCTGAACATGACTTGTGGTATGGTGCACATAACAGACAGCCTAATTGCCAGCAGGCTTTAGTAAACCACTGTTGCCATAGTAACACTGCAAAGAGTTAGTGTGCGAAGGAAAGACTGATAAAGTTGTGACAGTTGTCAGACCATCATTATGGATTTGACATGCAGTAATTGTCCCAGCTCTCTCGGAGCTGAAGCATGTCTGACATCTTTTAGTTCTTTCAGATGAAATACGTTTTACATTTTTGTCTTTCTCTGCCACTTGACTGCAGTACTTGGCTGTGTTGGCATTCAGTCTATACAAACTTTCAGGGTAGTTGTACCTTAGTAATGAGCTCCTCAAGCGGCTCTCTCCGGGGACAGGTTTCCTTGGCAGTATCTGCTTCAGTACCAGTAGGACCGCAACAGTTCAGCTGTAAACATGCAAAATCATAGACAACAGACTTTAAGAATGAAAACAGACAACTCCCACTTCAATCAGAGATCCCATGTTTTGCTCAATCTGTCAGTGGAGATACTGCACAAAAGTATTAGATACATCAATAAACTGTTTTATTGATAACCCCCACCCCAAAAGCCCAAAGATTGCTTTAAACAAGATACAATGTGTTAATTAGTTAGCTTCAGAGGCGCTGAATGGTGTGTTTTTGACCTTGGAGGCTAACAGTTTTCTCCTGTTTCTGTGAGAGAGTGGTTTCAATCTTCTCATCTTTCACAATGAAAATGAATTTCTGAAAAATGAACTTTTGAAAAAATATTGAACTTTTTTTTCCTCCACCAATTTGTTCTGCTGAGCTGAAAACAGAATGGCTGAACTGGCTCACCCCGTTTTGAATCACCCACAGTGTCTCCTTGAGGCGCTCGTCTTTTGTTGTTTTGTAGTTGTTGTATGTCTGCATGTAAAATGTTGTAATGTCATTCACCACCTGCAACATAAGAGGAATCAGACAAATGTAACATTTCTTCCTTTAAAATCCATACTGCATGTTATTTTGTATATAGAGACTTTTAATCAAAACAAACTTTCAGTATGGAAATACTATGATCTGCATTAATAGTATTTCCACCCTGAACATTTTTGGTTCATAATGAATCATATGGAAATGGGGAAAATATGACACATACAAAAACAAGAGGGATACAATAAAACCATAACGGGCCACGTGGTTACCTGATGAAAATTTTCTGTGTGTATACCTCATAATATCCATTCATCTTTCCTCCTACTAGAGAAGTATCTCTAGTAGGAGATATCGCTTTTAACAGGTTTTAATAGTATTAGTCATGTGGTGGCAATGTTTCAAAAGAAATCAAGTTACTTTTGGTTATTTGTCAACTCAGCAATAACTGCATGGACCCCAGGAATTACCGGCATGTGGTTCCAGTGTAAGTGGTTTATGTAGGATATAGTTTGAAAGATTTTAGGTCAATAGATCCCAATATTTGGGCAGTTCCAAAACGTGTGGCAATAAGGCTGACTGTCCTGACCAGTTTGACTTGAAGTTCTTGTCATTTCATCCCATTGGCTTCTTCAGTGGAAGAAGTTGCCACCAAGTAGCACTTGTAGTTTAGCTCATTTTCTTATTGTATTGTTTTGTACTTCTCCATGTCTCCAGAGTGTTTGTAACTTTGTTGAGAAGTGTTTTTTAAATAAAATAATACATGTACAGTACTTTCAACTTGTATGTTACCTTGCTTTGGTTTGAAAATCCCCATATTCCGGCTGCAACTTCAACAGCAAATATGATCAGCAAGAAGAAAAAAAACTGCACAAGGGAAGGAGAAAATTAAATTCAACAGACTGCGTGCATGTGTGAACATGCAAGGTCATTTGAGAATAGCTGAACACTTAACACAGGCTCCTCCTCTTGAAAGATTTAGCAAAAGAAGATTAGAGCCAGACAGGCCAGAGGGAGGGAGCGAGTACAGGGAAATCTAAACTTTTCTCTGGCCTTGACACCGTTCAGAAAATACTGATGAAGCCAAACATGTCATAGTAAGTCCAAGTCAGTCCACAGTAAAGTGGGATCATTACAAAAAGACTCACACAGAAATAAACAGTCGCTTTTAGAGTTTAAATGTAGTTGCTGAAAGTAAATACTAGTTATACAGACAAGAAGGCAGAGTGAAATGAAGAATAAAAAGTGATACGAACCAGTCCAAGCATACAGGGAGACTCCTGGATGGCACCACAACATCCCAGAAAACCCACAATCATCATCAGTGCTCCAGCTCCTATCAGGATGTATACACCTGCGTGCGCATACACATGCAATATTTCAGAGACAGAAATACTTGTGGCTTAACTGGCCTAAAATATTTAGTTGGTTATATTTGGAGAATGTTGTCATCAGATGTATTAGAGGAAAATATATTTATAACATCATAATGTGTACATGTATAAATACACGAGCTGATTTTGCTAATTTTGCATATGAGCGCACAGCACATATATGAGATCAGAACCTAGACTGATAGACTTTTCCCTCACCAGTACGATGTTTTTTTCCTTAATTTAGTCAGTTAAACTTTAGAAAAATAGATGTAAAGCAAGAAGAATACATTTCAAGCACTCATGAACTGAGCATCTTACCCGTGTAAAACACATACGGAGAGTCTGATCCTTCAAACAGGCCTTTGGTCTTTGGGTCTAATCTCAGCCACAGGCCTATGGCAAAAACAGAAGTGCCTGCAAGCTGAAACACAAACACACAGGACATATTTTCACATACAGTGTTCCAATTAGTTACTAAAGCACTAACTGAACTGTGCACACTGTACGCAGCAGTGTGTGATAAGAAATTAAGCTCCACTAAAAGTTCAGACATCTGCCATCTCCCTCTCATTAGTGTCACACTCTTTTTTTTTCTTCTCAGCTGCTTCCAGATGTCATTTCAAATCTGATTTGACAGGCTCCATCTGGAATCCTTCTTCAGTTCTGTGTTTCTGCAGGCCTTAAAGTCACATCAAAATCTTCACCAACATCACCTCCAATTCAGCAAATTACTACTCTGGCTTTAAGCGGTTATGATACTGTGACACTAGCTTTTTCTACACCTCCTCAACAATTCCTAATGTCACACTGTATAGCACTGAACAAATGTCGGTAGGACTCGCTAACAATTATAGCCAGCTTTTAAATTTTTTATAAGGATAAATTCTACGGTTTGCACAGAGTCAACCACGGAAACACACATGTAACTCCCAATCTCAAAAACACACACTGCATGATATATGCAATGTGTGTATCTGTGCTTGTGTAGCATGTGTACATGTACTTAAAGAGAAAAAATAAGGTTCCTTTGCTTTTATGTTCCATTCATATGCATTTATTAATGTATTTAAAATTGACTAATCCATCAACATGTAGTTGTGTATGTTATTATATTGTGCAACACCGTCTATTCTAGGTCCTATGTTTACATACCATAAGAGTAAAAAGCAGAAAAGTTTGTACTTTATGCATGATGAAATATTGTGCAATATGCATACACTGGTACTTACTAACAATAGCCTGGTGTATGTTTTTGTGTATATTTGAAATGTGTATGTTTGACAAATTGACAAAACAAATTTCCATTGCTATGTTCCATATATTATATTAATGTACTCGTAAACGTATGTGCTGAACACTATATAGTTATATGTGTAGTTGAAATTTAGATTTAGGTATGGGCAACATGGGCAGCTGCCCATGGTGGTATGTGGAGTGTCACGTCCCCAGAATAAAATTCAGACCATCTATTTTGCACTTGCTGGTCACATCAATGATATCATGTGTAAACTGTTTTCACTGTCCTGGTTTTCTCCATAACTTCATCAAAGTCATAAATGTCTAAAAGCACAATATTTCTAAACTGATAAAACATCAATAACCTCAAAAGATGAAAGATCATGACTCTGTTTTATCAGTTTAAAAAATACTGTGTTTATATTTGTGACTCTGGTGAAGATCTGATTAATGTCATGGTGAATTTATGCAGAAAACAAAAAATTGCAAATAATTTACTTTGTGTATTATCAATATAGGCATAATGTAGCATGTGAATCCATCAACACATAGCATGGTTCTTCACTTTTCTCCCTCATGCTTGCCATAAGTGTGCAATAAAAAGTAAAGTACACCTACCGCGTAGATAACGTTGAAGATTATCATGACATGTTTCGCAGTCCTGACTCTCTTACTAGCCATGTTGATTCAGGCTAAACACTGTAACCACTATGAGTGTTTAATAATTAACTTCCTCTGAGGAAAAAGCTGAAGTATAATGATCTCAGGTAAACACAAAGAGTGCGTTTTAATACCACACCTTCATACGGTCACCTGATCAAAGAATTAGGGAGTGGTAAGGGAGGAACTAATCATCGTTCAGTATGAAATGTAAAGTCCTTCCCTCATTTTGTCTTCCGCTTTGCTCCACCTTTATGCAGGTAAAGTTTCATCTGCTGCCTAAATGCTGTGAATACAAGATTTTATCATGTGTGAGGTTACGGCACAGGGCTCTGTTCAGGCATGTTGACTTAAAACTCCTGCCTAGCAGCATATTTACTGCTCCGTCATCAGAATCTTTTGCGACTGCAGTTAATAGGCTGCTAGGAAATATAACTACTTCCTGGTCCTAGAATAACACTGAAAGCAGGGCTTGTGTGCGAGGCTGATACACTGACAACAAACTGCACCACGGACATTGTAGTCGTGTGAGCTGTGATAAGTCTGTCATGTGATTTCTCTGAGCATGAGCAGGACCTGACTGTGTCACATCTTCAGTTCCTCCAGTTCCTGTTTGACTGACCTGAAATAGAGAACAACTACATACGTCCACAGCATAAAGTCCTACTGAATAAATTGAACTACACAACAGACTAGAAAGTGCTGAAACAGTAACTTGACAGTCACAATGCTTAAAATCAGTGGTAGAAATAATAAACTTCAAATTTGGTTTCTCCACCCTCCACCCCCCTCACACACACACCCTCACTAACTAACACACACACACACTGTGGGAAACCCTTGTCTGCCCTGTAATGAATGTTATCCTTGGCTCTTTTTATAGGGCAAAACATCTCTTTGAAACCACACGGATCCCAACCAGCAGACGCACCCTGCGAGCTTAGTGAGGCACAAAAACTGCCTCAATGGGATATCCAGGATTCATTCCCACACACCGGCTGTGTGACATGCGCAACACTTCCCAACACGTGACGGAGCACGAAGTCTTAATTATTATTATATTCAGTCACATTCCCCCCCCCCCACCACCACAACAAATCGCTTCCCTTCCCCCACTGCAATTATTAAAATGCCGTGCGCGCAAACTCCAGAGTGTTGTGTGCACACAGGAACTGGGTCACTTGGCCACTGGGGATTATTCTTCTAGCTCTCTCGGTGTCCACAGGCATTGGGACACTTCGTGTTTAGTGGCGCCCAGAGACAAATATCATCGAGGCACACCTCCGACTATTGTGATAAGTAACCAGGGCTGTCGTGTAAGTGATCGGCACGATTCTGCTTCTGGGACACCGTATAATTTAATTCAATATAGTAACCTGCTCTCTCTCTCTCTCTCACACACACACACACGCACGCACACACATAACACACAAAACAAAACATATTCTGCTGCGAGAACAATCCATTTACGCGCTTCAAACTCACCCAGAACACTAGGTTGAAGGCAAACATGAGGTATTTGATGCACATCTCTCCTCCCGACAGAGCAGCCATGACGGTAGTTGAGCTGTGAATCACACTTGTGCTGGTATCACCGACGCAAAGCGACAGCAGAACAGAAAGAGCGACCGAAGACACAGTCTCAGTTTGCACAACGAGGCTATTTGCCGACGCGCCGGGGCAGTGATACGCGCGTCGTGCTGTGCGCGCCTGTAGTGGTCCTCCCCCACAGATAACAGCCTGCAGCCTACTGTCTGCCTTTGGTTTTGCAAATAGCTCTAAAATAGTTCACATGCATTAGTATGTGTACAGATCTTTAGTGACGTTCATATTCAGCGGTTTATTCATAATATTTTCAAAAAGAGATCGTCCTCATATTGTTAAACGGAGGTTGGAACAGTATGTGTGGCGCATAAATGACATTTCTCAAGTTTATTTCACGTCAGTTTATTTCTGAATATCGGCTGATAGTGCAGCTACTGTACACTAAGCATCCACTGTCTTTATAATGAATACATTTAGAATAATTGCGGCATATTTTGAAAAAAAGTGTAGTTTGTATTCATTTATTTTTAATTGTAGCCAATAACTCTCATAGCTGAGGGAACTTAAACCCTCTCTAGCGTGTTCCCGTGCACATGCAGCCATGCACTGAACTGCAGCCTGCTTTGGTCTTTTTAGTTGCAAGTTCCTGCAGCACCCCGGGGCTGTGCGATGACGTAATTCTCCCAGAATAAGAAAAGCGCGTTCACGGCTTGGATGTACTGTACATGAATGAACACGGGGCACGAGCATGTCCTCGAGAACGTAGCTCCCAAGAACGACAGCACAAACTTACACACCATGATCAACCTCCTATTGTTGAAGAAAACATATTACACGTCTAGCGTGATAGAACTCAAACAAAATGAACCATGCAACAAGGAAGATGCTAAATATTGTTCTGTCAATGCATGTGTGAATTTGTTATTATGATGTAAGATCGTCACCCTCCATGTGGGAGACAGGGCTTTGAATCCCAGCTGTGGCCTGCCTCCAGTAAGGGGTTCCTAGGCATGACATCCTTATGTCTACCCTGCCTTTGCCTTGTAAGTTGCCCTGTACCTTGTAAGCCACTTTGGATAAAGTAAATGTAAATGTAAATCCATGACTTCATTAATAACCCACTAGCACATGTAACTGTAGACTTAATGATTAAAATATCATGTGTAAGAATGCAAGACTTACTGTAAATACACATCACAGATATGACAAATCGTTCAAACAACTAATCTTCATTAAAGATTAAATGGTAATGCAGAAATAATAGGACAGGGCATTGTTGAGAGAGAGAGTCAGATGACTCACGGTTCTTTGTAACTGGTGACTACAGGAACACCAGGCCACTAGGAAAAAAGGGAGCAGGAAACATGCAGGAGGTCGAAGACTTAGACAGACAAACACCGGCTGGCAGACAAACGAATAGGAAAAACAGACAAGCTGGTAGCGTGCAAGTGAACTAGTACACACACAGCACTAGAGAATATAAATGAGGGAATATGGAACAGGTGAACAAGGAGGAATCAGGTTACTGCAAAGGCAGAAAGAGATGGAGGGTCATTGCAGGGCACAGTTGGCGAATTGTGGTGAAACGAGCAGAGAATAAATGAACACCTGAAGAAACTGTGGTGAAAGAGCATGGATGCACCATCAGCATCAATTAACTAGATTATGGGAATGTTAATAGAAAAACCTGGGATGTTCAGTTAGTTCTGGAAGAAGCTCACCACTGAGCTGTTCTCCCAGTCCTGGTAATGTGCACATTGGCTTAGTGTTTGATGGAACCGAGGCATCATTAACAAAGTTTGTCTCACCTGTGCTTCCCCTCTGTGACATGAGGCCTAGTGTCTGTGCTGATCTCAGCATCACAGTGACTTTGGTTTCAAAGCACCCACACATCCTTGGCCCAGCCCCGAAGGTTTCGTTTCTACAGATTATATATGGTTCAATCTGTTCTTAGCACTGCGTAGGTCGTGTCTTAGGTTGTGACACTGTGACTGTTTGTGTTATTCTCTCTTTTCTTTTTTTTTTTTCTTTGTCTTTTTCCAGACGATCTGTGAAATTTGCACCTGAGAGTGTTGATCTGTCCATGTTCCCATTGTGTGTTTATATGTATGTAGTGTAATTTTGGCACGTCTTAGTCATGGGGCACCAGCAAAGCAGTGTTATTGCGTGAGATATCTCCTGTAAGTGTGTTTTCCAGAAGAAATGTTTGAGTTGGCACCGATTCAATTACGTACATGTAGACTAATCACTCAGCCAGGCGATCAGTGGGTATATCCTGGTATTGTCCTAATGAATGTGTTTGATGGTATCCGTCTGCAGGCACAGAGTTGTGCACAGAATGAAATTCAACCCCTCTTGACATACCCTGCTGAAGGGAGGGTCCTTTTGAAAAGCTAAGGGGTATGGGGCTTCTTTGCTATAAAATAGACCTTCCAATGTGAGCAAGTCTCTGTGTGTGTGATAGAGTGCCTGTAATAGACAGAGACCATCACATACGGCACACTGTGCCATCATGTCCTGACTCTGAGGGTTGAACTTACAACATTTTGATTCCCTGATTTTGGATTGTGTTTCTTTGCAAAACTGTGGATAAACTAAGTGTGAAGTCATGAAGGTAGGACTAACTGGCGTATAGAGAACCACACAGAACGAGATTGATCATCATCCGAGGATGACGAATATGATAATGTTGTTATGGGTGATGGTGATAATGTTTATGTGTATATCCATGTGTATGTTTCAGCTGTGTATGAGGAGGCATTTGCAAGAAATTCTGTTTTTCCTGCATCTGACAGGTGAGTCTCATATCAGAAGACGTCCAGATTGTGTTCGGTCTTTGCAGTCGGAAGTAACACTAACTCTAAGTTTTCCGTCTAGTCTTATTTCTACAGTCAGTTGCAAATTGGTGTGTTTTGTATGTGTCCAGCTTGTGTGGCAGGTATGACAGGAAGATGCAGTCTGTTCGGACGACACCACATTCACACATTTGATGGTGTTTTATATGAGTTTCCTGGAGACTGCAGCTATCTGCTGGCTGGGGATTGCAGTCATCGCTCCTTCACACTTCTTGGTAAGTCACACTCAGACAGTGCAGTACAGAAATAGGCTGTAACTAAAATTTTAATGGTATTAGATGTGCATCTTGGGTAGCTCAGCGTGCAGTGTAGTTTCTCGCAGTAATATGTGTGCTAAAATGCTTGTTTGAGATGGTCTTGATTTGATGTAGCCTGAGTCCTGTGGTAAAAAATAAACGTGTCATGGATCTGCAGGTGACTTTCTCAATGGTAAAAGAATTGGAGTCACACTGTTTCTGGGAGATGCCTTTGACCTGCACCTGTCTGTAGATGGACGGCTCTCACAAGGAGAGCAAAGGTAGAGTAATAGAACATTTATATCTGTATTATTATCTGTATTATTATCAAATAAACTAATGGGAGTTACAATATGGGAGAAACTTCATGTTTGTCTTTTTTGTAGACTGTCTCTTCCCTATGCATCGCATGCTGTGTTCGTGGGCTCGGAGCTGGGCTATTACAAGCTCTGGAGTGAAGAGTTTGGCTTCGCTGTTACCATTGATAATGCAGCAAACATTGCCTTGACGCTGACTAAACAACATGCAAACAGCACCTGTGGTCTCTGTGGGAACTTCAACTCTGTAACAGCTGATGAATATACTGCTCAAGAAGGTAAATGCATGTGGGAAGATGGGTAGAATTAAAACTGTCACTATATGTGTGAGATATGGGCATAATTGAGAACAAAACTAGGGAGAGTCTATTATTACTGGAATCTAGGAAATGATTTTAGTCACAATCAGGCAGCAACAGGAAACTCAGCAACTTAGCACAGGAAAAGATAACACGCTAAAAGAACGTTAGAAAAACAGTCATGGTAGGATGAGATTAAGGAGAAATCTGTCAACTCATTTGTGTGCGTCTGTTTTCAGGATTCCTTACAGACGACAGTTATGATTTTGCTAATTCGTGGGCAGTGAAGGGAGCGGATCAGTCTTGTCAACGTGTGTCAAATCCCAGCCAATCCTGCAACAACTCCAAAGAGACTTCCACGGTGAAAGCAATTCACACATACATCCAGTGCACGTAACACATGTTAAAACATCTTGAAGGATGTCTGAACAATAGGTCGGCTGTCGTAGGATTTCATCCGAACAGCTTGCGCAGACTTGCTGCAGTTGTTTAGTTAGAGACCAAAGGAAACTCACTTTCGCTCAGCTTTAGAGTCTCCAGAGAGTGAGTGAGTCTCTGTTCTAGTCTGGCAGTTTTGGAAACCTTGGTTTCGAATTTAATATTCATTTTATTTCTACAAGTACACTTTCTTAACACTTCTTCAGTGGCTGTGCTCCCAAGGGATGGTTTCAGGAATCAAATTTCACGTTCCCAGCACACCCAGCAGCAGTTTGATGGAACAAAGCCGAAGTGGACTTGTTGTTCTGCAAGTTTTGCTGTATGAACATGTACAGAAAGGACTCTTCATAGAATAAAATATTTTATTTAAACAATTAGCACAATAAGGATAGACAGATGATAGGAACATTTCTAAAACAAACTTTTCTGCAGCATCGATAAGATTTAATAAGGCAGTAGTTTATTTTCTCTTGCGCTAAGGAGCATGCACTCTTTAAAAACGTAAAGGTTTCTGACACATACAGTTCTTTTCATGGATTTCAGACCGGAGGGAGATGTTTTTCTGTTTGTTACTACAGACATAACAAATGGCAGTTGTGACATTGCAGTTGGTTCTCGTCACGAGGTGAATTCCATGCCGAAACATCCTATCTGACTCCCTAAGATACAAGTCAGGTGCACTATCTCACAAGGGCAAAGGCAAATTTCACAAGAATCACTTGAAGTTTACAGTTTTGTGAGAGAAACAAATGTAAAAGGATAACTCTCTGTACTATTTCTCTAACAACATACATTACAGCATTATAGAATCTAGGCCAATTTCCCAGTAAAATTACCCCGTGACTGTACTCGACAGTCCCAGGGTAATTTTACTGGGAAAAAAAATCACTGGAGACATTTAAATAGCTTTAAGTATTGTATAGGATTGTGTGTTTTTCCATTAATATTCACTCTACTTTGACCCATACTGAAAAAGTAAATTATCAAATCAAAAATGTTGGTATTTATGTTTTTTTACTTTTTTTAAGGTCCCTAATTCAGTATTTAGGTCCTTTGGGAGGAAATACTCACAATTTGATTGTGAAAGTTTAGTCTGGATTTGCTTTCTCATCTGAACTTGGGCAGTTTCTCCATTTTTCCTGGCAAATCCTCTCAAGCTCTGTTATAGACTAAAAGGGAAGCATATGTGCACTGCCATCTTCAGGTATCTACACAAATGTTCTTTGAGTTTGAATCTGGGGTTTGGCTGAGACATCAGCCCAGATAATCTTGTTCCTCAAAGTTATGTTGTTATATTGTACACCTATCATAGTTTCCCCCCCAACATCTAATTAACAACTGCTAAGAAAACTAATCTGGCCGGTGTGGGAGCAGTTTTGTGATGCATATACTGTATGTGTTGTGGGCTGATATAAAAAGATCTGCCAGTTTTAGTGAGAACATTTGGTACCACAGGAACACCCTCATGCGAGAAAGCAGTAAAAACTACATGTTAGTGTTTCAACCATAGCACATCATCAGCCTCTCTTCAACTAACTATATAACTGAGGTTGCTTTAACAGCTAAAGAGTTCTTCACATACTATATATATATATATATACAGTATATATGTGTTTTATAATTTGAACCATTTGTATGTAAGAAGAAATACTGGCTAATGTATTTTAGTGTGTTTCAAATAATTACAGTCACCATGTTTTCATTATTAAAGCTACTGAGGCAATGTTAATTCTGATAAACCACTCATTTACTGAGCTGATAGGACATTACAGGTCAGGGCAAGACAAGTATACAAACAGCTGAGTGTTTAATCACAAAACATAACTTAAAATGGTTTTGATTGACAGCAGTGAGTCCCACTTTATTTACATTTAGTCATTTGGCAGATGCTTTTATCCTAAGTGACTTACAAGTGAGGTACAGAACCAAGGCAGGGTAAGTGTGGGTCTTACCTAAGGACCCTTACTGGAATTAGGCCACAGCTGCGATTCGAACCCCAGCCTTCCACATGTAGGTCAGCGATCTTACCACTACATTATCCTTTTGCTATTTACCTTAAAAGCTCACTTAGTGTCTGCATGTGTCTCTGTTTGTGTAGATTATGTCCAGCTGCAACGTTTTGCAGTCATCTAGTGTGTTTCGGCACTGTGCCCACCTCGTCTCTCCTGAGGCGTTCCTGCTGCTGTGTCAGGAGGAGGCATGTCACTGTGGCAAGAAGGACGGGGAAGACTGTTACTGTCCAATCCTGTTGGAGTATGCCCGCACATGCCATGCTCATGGGATACTTCTTCGGGGCTGGCTGGAGGAGAGCCAATGCTGTAAGTTTGTTTATGAGTAAAAGGCAGCAGCAGTCAATAAAGTTTGATCAATTATCTACATGTGTTATTTTGTTTCTATAGACCCTAAGTGTCCAATTGGGATGCAGTACAGCGAATGCACCAAGTCCTGCTCCACAACCTGCCATAGTCTCAACATCCAGGAGGTCTGCAAGGAAGAATGTGTAGATGGCTGTACATGCCCTGGTAACCTCACATCCACAGCTCCCTCTTTCACACCGTGTCTCTGTGTTTTTACTTCTAACTCATGGCTATGTGTCTGACATTGTGTTTCAGTTGGTAAGGTTTTGGACGGTAACCGCTGTGTGGAGGTATCCCAGTGTTCCTGTGTGCACATGGGACGGCATTTCCCCCCAGGATCCACTATTTCTCAGGATTGCAACACCTGGTGACAGTACAAACACAGAAATGCTTACATATGCAGTAAAATGTTAAATGCTCCCTCTCTAAATGGTCTCTTCTCTGCAGTGTCTGCCGTCATGGTTCCTGGGAATGCACCAATCAAGGCTGCCCTGGTGGGAGAGATTTACAGTAGTGGTCAATGTGCTCCTGTGTAAATAACATATTAGGTTGCTAATTTCTGGTTTCTGGTTGTCTGTCTGTGTGTAGGTGATTGTCTGGTGGTGGGCCAGTCTCACTTCAAGACCTTTGACAACAAGTTCTTCACTTTCACCGGCCACTGTCAGTACCTGCTGGCAAGAGACTGCACGGATAGAGAGTTTTCTGTCATTATTGACAATGTACAGGTAATGGACATCTGTCTTCTTGGATCTTTTTCGTGTCTTGCGCACAAATTACACAAGTTGCTTTTACGCCACCAGCTGATTACTATCTACAGTGTATTGGCTGTTGATGTTCATTTCAGTGTGCAGATGATGAGGATGCTGTGTGCACACGTTCAGTGACGCTCACCCTGCCCTCTCTGGAAGACATGACAGTGAAGCTGAAGCACGGAGGAATCGTCTCTGTCAACAGCATGGACATCCAAACCCCAATGCATTATGGTATGCCACTTTGGAATTTACTGTCCCACTAAGCATATTTTGTCTTTCTTAAGACGACCATGTAAACATTTTTGTTCATTTGAAAATGTCATGTATATAAAGTGATGTTGAATTCCACTAGTCAGTTTCTTGGGTGTGCTTTTTAAAGGCCGTCTGCACATTCAGAGATCTGTCCAATCTTCTGTGCACGTGAAGTTTGGAGATGACCTTCGCCTGGATTGGGATGGGCGGGGCCGGGTGCTCCTAAAGGTTAAATATACTTAATCCTCAAAGACGTTTTTGTTAATGATACATTTGTGAGTAAGCAAAGATCTGTACTGAACTCTGTCTACTCCCTCAGCTGGGACCACGATGGGCAGGGCGGACCTGTGGTCTCTGTGGTAACTACAATGGTAACCACGGTGACGACTTCTTATCTGGTTCTGGACTTGTTGAGTCGGGTCCTCAGGCATTTGGTCAATCATGGAGGATAAATGGAGACTGTGAATCCACCCACAAACAGGATATTGATCCATGTGCACTTAACCCCAAAAGAGGTACAGTACATACATCAACGAACAAACCTTCACACTACTACAACAAAACCTCTAATCTTTGAATGCCCTTTAGTTAACTTTGCAGAAGAGGCGTGTGCGGTGATAATGTCAGATGCGTTCAGTCCATGCCATTTTCTGGTGAACCCGGCACCATTCCAGAGATTCTGTCGCCACGATGTGTGTGTGTGTGTGGACGGCGAGGAGTGCCTCTGCTCTGCTTTGTCTGCCTACGCAGCAGCCTGCACTGCCAAAGGAGTGTTACTCAACTGGAGGTCTCCCTCACTTTGTGGTAATTCTCACACTAATTATTGTCTTTTATTGTCTGTCTATTTGAAGATGTGTGCCATCAAGTGTACAGAGAACTCCAAAAAATGAATTCAATCTTTTCTTTCACCTTAAAACCAAACTTAAGAGTACAAAGGTAAAAATGCACCTTAGCTGAAAATAGACTAATAACTAGCGCTCACCTGATCTGAATTCATCAGCGCTGCAGTGCAGTGGAGGCCAGGTATACGAGGCCTGTGGAAGTGTGTGTGACCGGACGTGCCGCTCTCTCTCTGGGACTGAGGTTGGCTGTCAGGAGGAGAGAGTGTGTGAGGAGGGTTGTTTCTGTCCCAGTGGAAAGTATCTGAGCGATTCTGGAGAATGTGTGACAGCTGACCTGTGCTCGTGCCTGCATGACGGACAGCTCTACAAACCTAATGACGTCTACGCTGATCACAACAGCATCTGGTCAGTGAATGCACGCATTCAGTATCTGTAGAAGTTGAGCTCATTTTAATGTGCTATTACAAACAATATAATATTTTAATAGATGTCGTAATTTAAAACTTTCGCTTTTCTTGTTTTTTTTGTTTGTGCTTGTAGCTACTGTGAGAAGGGCTCCATGCATTGTAGCTCCACTGAAACAAGTCCTTTGCTGTCTGACCTCTTCTATGACGATGACCTGACACCATCCAGAGGTACGATTACAGGATATTACAGGACTTTATGTCTTTTATGATATACAGTCCTTGTATTATCTTTCATTTGACCATTTATAAAATGTTGTGTTCACTGTGGACCCAGTCAGTACAGTCAGTGAGTCAGTACAATATGTATCTGCTCTTATCACCCAAAACACATGTTATAATGTACCATAACTTAATATGTTAACTAAATATGCTGTCCTATTTCTTTGTTGTAGAGCGGCGGTCAGCTCAGTGCCCTCCCCCATTAATTCGCACAGAGTGTGATGCTGGGAAAAAAGGTCTTGAATGTGCCAGGACCTGCCAGAACCTTGATTTACCTTGCGTCAGTCTTGCCTGCATCCCTGGCTGCCTCTGTCCACCTGGCACAGTAGGTGGTGTGTTATATTTGTGTGTTTGTGTGCATGTGTGTGTGTTTTAGCTATAGGACCAAACATCTAAAATACAAGACTGATACTGATTGACTAGCGGATTGATTTCAGGTACGTCACCGCCGAGACTGCATTGCACCGGAGCAGTGTCCCTGTTACCATAACAACAGGCCATATACATCAGGAGAGACCATCTCTGTGGACTGTAATACCTGGTAAAATAAAAGCTTGCAAGCATGTTTATGAAGGGGAATGCTCGCACTGTGCTTTCTTAACAAGCTTTGTGTTTTGCAGCGTGTGTGAGAACAGGAAGTGGCAGTGCACAGCAAAGGTGTGTGATGGTGTATGCCGCACTGTAGGGGAGGGGCATTACATCACTTTTGATGGCCTCAAATATTCCTTCCCTGGCCTCTGCCAATATGTACTGGTTCAGGTAAGAGACAAAGTGACAGAAAAACAATGTGGGGGGATTACAGAGTCTGTTGATAAAAAAAAAGAATATCTACATTTGCTTTGTCATTTTCCTAATTTTCATCTTTTTCTCCTTTTACTATCAACAGGATATGTGCAATGGAGAAGAGGGTTCTTTTAGAGTGCTAGTGGAGAATGAGGCCTGTGGAATTGTTGGGCATCGCTGTGCAAAAGCTGTCACAATTTCCTACCAGGGAGGGTTGATCGTAATGCAACATGGAGAGGTAACACCTAAAGAGACACGTACAGTCATACCTATTGCAATTCACTCAACTTGTGATTTGTGGTGTTATATCTATAAATTTCTGAGCCCACAATTCATTGTTCACATCACAACTAAAGGTTAATCTCTCTATCAAATGCCTGACACATTTATAACTTTTATTCTGAAGAATTTTATTAATCTTGTGACCAATGTTTTTAGAGATTACCATCATCTCCATGTTTCTCACTAACAGGTAACGATGAAGAAGCCACTGCTGCAGGGTTCACAGGTGGAGATTGTCAGATCTGGTCAGTTTTACACTGTGCTCCTAGGGAAACACATTTCTCTCAGCTGGGACAAAGGAACCCGTCTCCTGGTCCACATCTCAGCCACATACAGGGTACTAATGTGCAGTCTTATAATATTATTTTTGCAGTGGCGGAACCTTGTTGAACAGAATTTCATATCAAAACATGTCAATTTTTGTTAAACACATTTGTTTGAGTGTAGGGTCGTGTGTGTGGTCTGTGTGGTAACTTTGATGGAAATGTCAACAATGACTTGGTGAGCAGTAACAACCAGCTGGAAGTGGACGCCTTCCATTTTGGGAACTCCTGGAAAGTTGCTCCTAGCTGTGCAGATGTAACACAGGTAAAGTCTTAATAGACTGAAGAGTAAGTTCATTCAAATTACGTAACACATGAGATGCTTTGTCTTATGTTTGATATTATTTTACTTCATTTTTGAGATTTCTGGCAGCACCATTTTACAGTGCATTTGAGCATTTAATAATATAACTTCAAAAGAAAACCCCATAATGAACCTTTTCTTAGAAATTTCTTCCATATGTGTATGTATACATATATAATCACACTTATATATTTCTTGTATGTACAGATGCCTACACTCTGCAGTGACAACATTGTCAAGTTGGTAACAGTGGAGCAGTCATGTCGTGTGCTCAACAGTCCCATCTTCAGAGAATGCAACAACCAGGTGAGTGATAATACAGACACACTGGATACCAAATGCACTGCTCATGCACTTGGTGTTGTGTTTTTTTTTAAATAATTTTCTGTGTTTTTAGGTGAATGCAGAGCCATACATAGATATGTGTGTGGAAGCAGCATGCTCTTGTCCATCAGTGGGCGACTGTGCGTGTTTCTGTGACGTCATCGCAGCCTACGCTCAGGCATGTTCGGAGAGGGGTGTGTCTGTTAGCTGGAGAACCAATGATCTTTGCCGTAAGTGGGAAGATTTTCCTTATAAGCCATTCACACATCTGAATTGACGTGATGATGAAATGTTCTGAAGATACTATATGGCTGCTTGTCCAAGCCGAACCAGTCTAGTGGCTTAAGAAATTATGTAATATCATATATATAATATATAATATAATATAATCAATGACACAATCCCATCTCTCACATGTCTGTGAGATGAGAGAGATGTCTGTGTGTTTAGAACATTTGTACACAACGTCTGTAGTCCATCTGTCTAGATGGAAATTTACAAATGTGTTTCTTTTGAAGCATTAGGTTCAATTTAAGCTTCAATGCATCAAAGGCAGAGGCCAAGCTTTGGCCCATAACTGATAAAAAGAAGAACTTAACTTTAACTTTGTCTTTCTTTAGCTATGAGCTGTGAGGAGCTAAACCCCACAAGACCAGGTGTAGGAGAGGAATTATGCCAGTGGAGGTATAATTCTTGTGGTCCTGCCTGTCCAGTCACCTGCCAGCACCCAGATCCCCTCCCCTGTGCACTCACATGTGTTGAAGGTTGCCATGCCTACTGTCCCCCAGGTGCAACATACTTAATACGACACTTTCAGATACAAAACATGTGTAGTATGTGAATACGGTATAGATATACTGTAATTGCATAACTTTCAGATACAAAACATGTGTAGTATGTGAATACGGTATAGATATACTGTAATTGCATAACTTCTTCTACAAACTTAGGCCAACTACTGGATGAGGTGGCCATGCGCTGTGTTAATCCCTCTCAGTGTCAAGTGTGTATCCACGAGGGTCAGAGAATCTCCCATGGCAACAAGGTCATCCTCAACCACGATAATCCTGAACAATGCAAAATATGGTGAGAATACATCTAAACACCATTTGGTAATAAATGCTTTGATTTTATTCTCTTCACATATTAAGATGTTTTGTTTTTCTTTTTTGAAGTCACTGTAACAACAACACCCTCAGCTGTGAAGCTTGTGCCTCCTTCACCATGTTCACCACTCCGATGCCAACATCTGCTTATTCCACCTTCGCAACCCAGCACTTCACTACCCCGATGCCTGATGGTTCGTGTGACCGCGCCATGGATCTCGCCTTCTTATTGGATGGTTCTGAAGCCCTGAGTGAAGATGAATTTCAGGCAACAAAACAGTTCATACTGGGAGTGATTGAAAGATTTCGCATGGGCTCGGCTCACACTCGAGCCACAGTGTTGCTTTACCACTCCGGAGTCAAAACATATGACCTGCAGGTACTGCAGTTAAACATATACAGTATTGAATACAGTGTATGTTCATGTTTAATTAAGCATTATGTGGAAAAATGCTACTATTAATCAAATGTTGCTTGGAAATAAACATCGATCATTCTGTTTCTCTCTCGCAGGTTCAGAAGTGGCTGTTTAAGAGGACTGTGCATGACCTGCATTACACAGGAGGAGATGCAGCCTTCCTGGATGAGGCTGTCAAATATCTGGTTATCAACATCTATGACAAGAACAAGCGTGAGCACGCCGGCCGTGTTGCCATCGTCTTGACTGCCAGTGCCAACCCTCGACCTGTCCGCGCCTTAGTCAAGATGCTTCGTAAGAAAGCCATCACCACTCTGACAGTGGCACTGGGTCCTGGGGTAAACATGGGGCAGATTAATGATATCAACAAGGCCAGCCCAGAAAACAGGGCCTATGTTCTTAGCAGCACGGCTGAGCTGCCTGATCGTCTACTAGAGCTCACAGATTACCTCTGCACCTTGGGGCTGGAGCCTGAGGTGGCGAAACCTCCGATTCCAAAGTCCACCGCCAGTAAAGCTCACAAGGGCAAGACCACCACTACTCTGGTGCCTCACGTGGAGCCAAACCCAACACAGCACCTTTCCAAGATGCCTACTTCCACTGCACCTTCTGTCCTTTCTCCTACCACCACATCCCCATCTTCCATCTCTCCAGTCCAAGATGTGACGTTCATCATCGAAGGCTCTGACTCCGTTGGTGAGGTTAATTTTAACAAGTCGCTCCTCTTCCTGGAGGAGGTTATCTCACAGCTGACAGAGGAAGAGGAGCTCATTCGCATCACTGTGATCCAGTACTCTGTAACAGTCACTGTGGAGATCAGTCGGTGGGAACTGAGGCGACAGAGGACCCTGCTGATGCAGCGACTGAGGGAGATTCGTTGGAAAGGTGGAAGTAAGACAAACACAGGTGCAGCCGTCACTACAACCTTCCAGGAAATAGCTACGGTCCAGCCTTCACGTGGGCCCACCCCTCCACAGCTCGTCTTCCTTGTGACTGAAAATCCACCTACTGACACAGTAAAACGCCCGCCATCCATGACCACCCAAACACACGTGTATCCCATTGGAGTTGGACCAAAAGTACATGATATTGACTTGCTACCGTTCAGCTCTCCTCAGCGTCCACTGATGGTAGATGATTACAACCACCTTACAACCCTGGTCCATCGTATAGTGAACATCACACACAACACAGTCAGACTTCGCTCTGCTACGCTGCCACCACTGGTCATCCCAACACTTTCCAGCCTTCCACCCTCTGGTAAAGGCAACTCAGTTATTTTAATAATTCAGTATACAAGAATTTTTTTTTTTTTACTATTCTGAATTTGTTGTCTTTGCACAGTGCCATGCAAGAAGCCTTTGGATGTTATGTTTCTGTTGAAGGCTGGAGAGCAGTTTGAGGACATGAAGACATTTGTCAAGACCTTCATCAGAAATGCTGACATAGGTAAACTCCCATGTTTTCAGTTTTCAATGTTTTTCACTGTGATATTTCTGAACACTGTATTTAAATTACCTTTAATTATCTGCAGCTATGGTGTTTGCCACTGGATAATTTTTTAGTCAGGAGTATTAGGCTATCAAACGTGCTGTTGAAATTGTATGCCAAGTGTTTGCCTTGGGTCAAAAATATATAATGCATGTAGAGGAGCACTTTGGTGGATGATTGGTTTTAAGTGCATGCCATGTGGTTGTCCCGGCTGGGGACTTTTACTGCATGTTATACCCCTCTCTCTTCTCCCATGTTTCATTAATGCCTCCTTACTACCACTTTTAAATCAACAAAAACACCTATATATGTAGTATAATATTTGAGCTGTTAGAGAAACAGCAATTACAACTGTGCCATAAACTGGTGTCTGGTAGTTATTTTTGTAAACTGTAGGAAACCCATTCTGGACAAAGAGTAGAAGAGACAGATCACAGATCTTGCTCCCCAGCATTGCTTCATTGATTTAACTTGTCTATGTTTTCAGGGCTGAATGGCACTCAGGTGAGTGTGGTTCAGTATGGAGACACAAACACGGCAGAGCTTACCTGGAAGGATGAACAGAGCAAATCAACTCTCTTGAACCTAGTGGAGAAGATACCAAGACGTACCACTGCTGCTGCTGCACTAGGTAGTAGATACATAAACCAATGTGCACACACAAAAAATTGCGAGCACTCGATCATACCATTGACTGTCTTGTCTGTGTACAGGTTCAGCATTGCGATTTGCTGTGCAGACATCCATCTCCCCAGCCAGTGGTGGAAGAATAGGTGTACCCAAGGCTGTGGTGATGCTGGTGACTGACAAATCAACTGATGACATCAAAGAAGCTGTTAATGAGGCACTGGCTGCAGGTAATCGAGCGACTATTAAAACATTTGGTTCCCTCTAAAATCAGTTTCCATCCTTTGTCTCATTCTATCAGAGTTCACTGATATGAGTCTCTTCCCTCAGGTGTGTCAGTGTTCCCCATTGGTGTGGGACCAGGCTATGACAGGAGTGAGCTCAGCCTGCTTTGGTCACCTTGGCAACCAAGACAACACTTTGCACTTGAACAGCATGGATCAATTACTGATGTTGCTGACGCTGGATCATAAATACACAGAGAGAATCTGCAGAGGTGCTTCAGACACACGCTGTTTTATTTTGTGGAAATCATTCATCCAAATCATGTATTCCTACTTTCAGATAAAACAGATTCTATTTGAGTTCATGACAGTTATGACAGTAATGGAAATGTTTCATGCTTTGGTTCATAGCTGGTCCACCAGGCATATGCGTTGATGACAATGGAATTGAGAGAACGGTGAGTCACGTCTGCTGAAGTTGAACATAAGTTACAGCAGTTCAGAAGCCTTTTACATTGTCATTTACTATCAATTGTATGTTTCAGCCTGGTGAGTCATGGCTGCTAGAGGATGGCTGCCACACTCTGCTTTGCCACCCAAGTGGGGCGGTGACAGTTCAGAACCACAAAGTCAGCTGTGACAGACTGGAGCCACCGGCTTGCAGAAACAACATGCCACCTGTCAGAGTCCAAGAGACATGTGGCTGCCACTGGGAATGCCCTTGTATGTACATCAACAGCATCAAATTGCTTCTAAAGTTTCTAGCAACACATTAAACTCATCTATATTAAGTGCACATCATTTCCCACTTGGGCTGTTAACAATGCATGAAGCTTGAAATTCCAGTCTATTTATACTGGCTCTCTGTTTGTTATGAGGCATGTGTATGGGCAGCTCAACCAACCACGTTGTCAGGTTTGACGGCTTGGCACTAAGGCTGGACGGGGAAGGCTTGTGCTCCTACACACTTCTCACTGTCAACAGAAGTGCCAGTGAAGGATCAGAGGTCAAACTCCACAGTGGACCTTGTCAGGACTCTGTGTATTACAACCAGGTCTGCATGAAAACGATGGAAGTGATTCACGGACCACATAAGCTGCTGCTGAAGGATGATATGACGGTAAGCTGTGTGTCACGGCTGTGTCATTACCTTTACATTTATTACATTTACATTTATTTACTTGCATTATGTGTTTTTGTTTGTTTGAGCAGGCAGTGATTGATCAGGAAGAGATTGCATTGCCATGGCGGTATGGTGGACTAGAGCTGGTGCGTTATGGAGGAGTGATGCTGCAGCTGAAATCAGACCATGGCTACGTCCTGACTTTCACTCCTCAGAGCAACGAGTTCACCATCACATTGCTGAGCTCCTCCACCACTGGCCACATGGCTGGACTTTGTGGTAATGGAAATGTCTCCCATTTGGAAGTCACTCTCTTCTTTGTGTCTATCACTCGTGCAACACCTAGCTGTCTTTTCCTTGTGATGTCTCATGGCTTTCTCTGTCTTTCCTCCAGGTGCCTGTGGGGATAATGAGGTGAACGTTCTCTCTTTACGTAATGGCAGCTCAACCACCAACCAGCCAGGCTTCATCTCAGACTGGACTCTGGCTGTAGATGGAGGTGTCTGCCTGCCAAAGCGTAGGGCAGTTTGTGTGTCTGGAGCGTCAATGGGATGTCAGGCCTTACGTTCAGAGGTGTTCGAACCCTGCCATGCACACATCCCTGTTCAGGTTTTCCTTGCCAAGTGTGAGGAGCAGGCATGTGAGGAGTCAGATGTGTGTGAGCTTATTTCTGCCTATGCACGCCTCTGCAGACAGAGAGGCGTGTGTGTGAACTGGAGGAGCCCCCACCTCTGCCGTAAGTCGGTTTTTGATGTGCTAATGTATATAGGTTTCAGTTTACTTGCTGCATTGGTTGCATTTCAATACCCAGTCTGAAGCTAAACTTCCTTCTGATCTTTGTTATAGCATTACAGTGCCCAAGCTCCATGGAGTATGATGCATGTCGGACGGGATGTGTAGAGGACTGTGGTAGCATACAGACGTTGCCTGGCTACTGGTCGGTTGCCAGGGGTAACAAGTCATCCTGTATTGACACACCTACCGAGGGCTGTTTCTGTACTGGCGGAACAGTTTTGCATCATGGGCACTGTGTATCACCAGAAGCATGCAAGCAATGTGTTGACCATCATGGACGAACATACAGGGTGAGATGCATGAACACACAACAAGAATATGTCTATTTGTGTATGTGTGTGTGTGTGTGTGTGTGTGTGTGAGAGAGAGAGAGAGATGTGCAAAATTCACACCAACTTCTTACAGAAACACATTATAGAAATAGATGAGCAACTCAAGTGTCCAACATTACAGTGTGCTGTGAGTGCCCTCTAGTGTTTATTTTAAATATAACCTTACATAAAACATGTTTCGCTTTTGTATGTGCAGTATATGGAGAGTTGGGTATCAGAAGAGAACCCATGTCTTATTTGCATGTGTTTGGATGAACAACACATCAACTGCACAGCCCGGCCCTGCAATGACATTAAAGGTAAACACCCAGACTAATTTTGCAGGTTGTTCTCATAATATTTCTTTCTGGTGTTGCAAAACCTGAAAATTCCAGGTTTTGACATAACACTAATTAATTCATGATCTGTATGTGTGTTTAGCTCCAGTATGTGGACCATGTGAAATTCTGAGGGAGAAGAGAGACTCTAAGTGCTGCCCAGAGTATGAATGTGGTATGTTAAAACAATTATTATTGCGATGTTTCTTTCTTATTTATTTTCTTTTCTATTATTATTAGTTCAAGTACTAGATTTCCAGATTCAGCGTTAGGCCCGTCAAAAGCTAGAATTAAAATCAGATTTGTGTTTAATGTCTGTGCATGTAAAACTAGGTCTGAATTGTAAGGTTGGTGCTTTGGTGAATCTTGCTGATAAATTTTAATACACTGGACAAAACAAACCTGTACTTACACTGAAAAAAATATGGAGGTAATAAGAATTTTTCAACAGTTTGTTTTTACCGTTCGAAGTGTGCGATCTGGTGAATTGTAACCTACCTGAAGTGCCCCACTGTGAGGATGGTCAGACTCTGATTCTGAAAAACCCTGGGGAATGTCAGCCTATACACGAATGCGGTGAGCTATTAACGCATTCTCTGTGTTGTCTGAGCTCTGCTTTGCTCCGGCACACACACACACACACACACACACACACACACACACACACACACACACACACACACACACACACAGACATAAAACTGGAGCACACATCTATGTGATCTCCTTCACATGTTTCTCTTCTTCTCTTTTCTGTTTTAGTGTGCAAAAAAGAACAGTGTGCTCCTCAGGCTGCCCTTGTTTGTCCTGCACATCGCCAACTGTCAGTCAAAAAGACAAAATGCTGTGATGTGTTTGAATGTGTGTGCAGTTGCCAGAACTCCACTAAGACCTGCCCTGCTGGGTTCATTGCATCTATCTCTACCAATGATTGTGGCTGCACAGAAACTAGCTGCCTGCCAGACAAGGTGAGTGTGTGTTTGAATGCCACCTTTTTTTTTTTTTTGCTGTTGTGATTTAAATGGACCTGTTTTATTATTATGTGTCTCTTAAGGTTTGTGTCACCGGTGGCGTGGTTCACCCTGTGGGAAGTGAATGGCAGGAAGGATGTGAGAAGTGCAGCTGCACCCAGTTACAGGACAAAGAAACATCTCTGCACATTGCTCAGTGTGCCCCACCTGTCTGCGATCGAGCCTGCCCAAGGGTGAGACACATAGACGCATCGAACATACATATTTGCATCATGCTCCTATAAGCATAAACACTTATTTGTTTTATATTTCAGGGCACAACATACAGTTCATCAATAGGAGAGTGCTGTGGAAAGTGCACAGCAACCAGCTGTGTGGAGTCAGGGGGAGAAATGCGAGGAGACACACTGATTGGGGGAAACCTCAGACGTGTATGTGTGCAAAGGCATTGTATATATACCTCTATATAATATATGCAACTAATTCATATTTATTATTACATTTACTGTATTTACTGTATGATGCAATCATTGCACTACCCTACTCCACATACTGTACTCCACGCGAGTTAAAGCAGATGAGATTTTTTCCCTGCTACTGTACAGTTTATTTCTTCTTTTGCTCATTAGTTCTTTTCACATAACAATAATGCATTATAAAATAGGAAACAGAAGACAGTAAGCGCAGAAAAAAAACAAATTTTATTGTAGATGCATCTGTTTTAGTTCTTACTTGGTTGGTTTTAATCTCATTTCTTTCTATTTATAGGTGGGTGAGGTATGGCAGTCTCCACGTGATAAATGTGTGTTACATCAGTGTGTGAAAGTGAAAGATGAGGTGTTCATCTCTACGACAAACGTCAGCTGCCCTGTATTGAACACCCCATCTTGCCCGTTGGGCACCGAGTTACGCTGTGATACCCAGGACTGCTGCCCCAGCTGCCACTGTGGTAAACACACGTGCATATATAATTACTAGCAAACATGACTACACAACTTTCACTGGAGTTTCCATTGTAACATGTGGTACACACAGTGTTTCTATAGCAAGTTGCAATGATGGTGTCTGTACAGCAGAGAACTCACTTGATTATCCTGACTTGACCTCATAAACCCTGGACTTTAATCTATTGTATAATGATTAGCAATAGAAAACATATTACAATACTTCTCTATCTACAGCTCCTATGGATGCCTGTGTCCTCAACCACACCGTGATAGGAGTGAGTCATTCAAAAAACACGCACTCTAGGTTCATATCTGAATTGAATTGAATTGAATACTACTTTCAGTTTTCAAATTTAATCCGTGTTTGTATTTGTCCAGGCAGGGGACACGCTGATGGTGGATGTGTGTACACACTGTGAGTGTAGGGTGGAAGACGGTGCCGTGAAGAAATACAGACTGTCCTGCAGGAAGATCAGCTGTCCCACTTGCCCAATGGTTACTGTCTTCCCATAATTAATTATTTCTTATGACCATTATCATTTATCATCATCAAGACTAACCAACAAATTCAAATGTGCACCATTTTCATCAATTATTCTCTAATCCTCTGAGCGCATTTCCTCCTTGCTCATCACTGACCCCATCATTTCCGCGATTCCCTGTTCACAGAGGTAATATTGAATTATTTATTTGCGCTAAATGGTCCAGGCAAATTAATGTCTTTGTGTTGTACTGTTGTCATGCCCTCCTGATGTTTTCCTTTGTGATCTAACAAACAATACTATCCCCAATATTTTCAGGGATACACTCTGCAGAAAGAAGAAGACGCTTGCTGTGGTCACTGTGTTGCCACTGCTTGCTACATGCGAAGGCCAGATGGAAAGATGATCAGTGTGCCGGTAGGTGGTGGTGTGTTTATGAACTCTGTCACTCTGGCAGAATGCAGATATATAGTAGCACTTATTTACTTGTTTAAAAGTGTCTATGTAATATTTATGTAAGTGTACCTCTCTCCTTCTAGGTGAACACCACTAGCGAGGAAGGTTGCAACTTGTATACCTGTGCTGTAAACAGTAGAGGAGATCTTGTGCTGCAGTCCAAAGTGACCACCTGCCCTCCTTTTAACCGTCAAGCCTGCCTGGACAATGGGGTAAAACTGCTACACAGACGGGCCTTCAGCCATCTTACAGTATTCCCACATCTACGCATTTTTACTCTCCTGTCCTGTTTGTTTTTAGGGGAAAGTCAGCCAGATTGGAACAACCTGTTGTGAGACGTGTAAGTAAAACTGTACCCCACGGTGACCTCTTCTGAAAAATCCAGATGCTCTGATTTTAATAAGAGCTTGTGCTTGTGTGAAGGTACCGAGCCAGAGTGTCGGAAGACAGTGGGAACACTTAACTACATCAAGGTGGATGATTGCCAGTCAGAGCACCAGATAGAATTGCACTATTGTGAGGTAACAGGCCACACACTCAAACACACACACACACACACACACACACACACACACACACACAAAGATGTTGAAACCTTTCTCCTACGATTAGTCTCACCATCCCACCCTGTTTGTGTCTCCACATGGTGCTGTCCTTCTGGCTGTCAGGGTAAGTGTCGCAGTAAGTCCGTATACTCCCTGGAGAGGGCTGCTGTGGAGCAGGAGTGTGTGTGCTGCGCTGCTGTCGAGACGGAGCCGCTCGACGTTCCCATCCTGTGTACCAATGGCACCCGTGGCCACCACACCGTCCTGTCTGTCACCGCATGCGACTGTCTGTCCAAACACTGCTCCTAAAGAGAGAGAGAGAGAGCGTTCGCATGGTTATATGTAGAAGTATGAGTGTATCCAAATAAAATGTACCCATATACAGTCCAGTAAGAAACCAACACGAATAACAATAAACCAAACCTGGCAGTTTCAACTGTTTGTGTGTGTTTCTTTCAAAGTTTCATGAAAACAGTGGTGAAATACAAGTATGCACATTTAGTCAAAGTTTGATGCTGATGAACTGTTACTGTTAACTGGTACATGCACCCTAATACTATTTCCTGCTATTTACTGGATATGTCCCAGTTCTGCTCTCACTAGTGGTTTTGTTTTTGTTTCTTCACCATTTCTCCTGCATGTTTAAGTTCATTCTCTTCTTACCTGTCTGACACAAATACACACACACACACACACACACACACACACACCTCTGATTAGCTCTGCTCCTCTCTAGAACAGGCACCTGCTTCCTGTTTGTCCTGTTAGTCTTTGGAGTTTATAGATCAGGCTCATTCACTCTTCACCTCGTCTTCTGGCCTGCTCTCTCTATCTTCACACTTGTTTGGACAGTTGTGGATTCTTGTGGCTTTATGATTTATTTATTTATTCATTTTTGTTTAATCTGAGGAGCATGTGTACAGAGGGGCAGGCGATGTTCGGTGTCAAGTCTCGTCATCTGTAAGCTCTCTCACACACACACACACACACACACATGTGTAATGTGCCTCACACCTTCCGTATGGAGCGGCCAGGGAATTAGCCGCCTTGTGCGCGCGCGTGTTAAGCCAGGGTTTCCGGGAGCGCGCACAGATTGTCCACCATCTCAGCCCGGCGCACCTCGCACGCCTTATCATCCATCTACATAGCGAAAAAAAAAAAATCCCCCACGGCACTGGTGAGTCTCCCTTTTTTACTCTTTTTTGATCTGAAGTTTAATAAAATAATAATAATAAAAAAAAAACACTGCGCACTTGACCTTTAGCAGCTTTATCGTCTTGTTTCTGTTTCCCGTCGTCGACTTTGACGCAGCATCTTTTTGCGCTTTTGCACTGCGGCTGCTCGGTGAACACGACACTTCACACTGAAAGCGGAACTTTCCAGACAACTGTCGTGGTGTGAAACCTGTGGTGGCTGCACTGATCTGTGTTTCGGTGCTGAGCCCGTTTTCTTACCATCGGACCAACTGCGCGCACACAACTGTTGCGCACATGAGCGTTTAATTAAACGCGTATTTGTCGGATGACGGGTTTAATTAGTCCAAATGGAAGCGAAGTAGTTTGATGTAGTCCGCACTGTTCATATTTGTGTCTTCATTTCTATCTTTACGGGCACTTGCTAAAGTCAGAGTTTGGTGCTTTGAGTCTGTTTACTTCACACAATGTTGGTCTTAAGTGTGCGCGCATGTTTTCTTGACTTGTATGGTTCCAGTTATGGCATCAGGAGGAAGCAAGCAGCTGTTAAAATTAGCGATGTGTAATCTGCTGTATTCCAGGAACGGCAGTATTATGGACGGCTCTCTTGTTGCCCTCTGCTCCGTCAGTTTTAGTGTGAGGGCGCAGCTGACCCTCAAGCTTACAGGGCTTTAAGCCCCGCGCTGCGACGCACACTTGGACACATTTGCGCACTCCTCTTTGTGCCGACTCCAGAGTGAACAGGCAACGACGAGGGTATACAAATAGGTCTCAGTGATTTAAAATAAATACAAAACGTAGAATATAAAAATGTAAAGAATGAATGAAATATAAGAAGAAAATAAAAGACAACATGGTCTAAGATGAGTATCTAACATATAATATGTAATATAATTACTGCATCGCAGAATCCATTACTGACTGAGGTTATGTCTTTGTATTCTTTTTCCCATTATATGGAAAACATGTAATGGGAAAAAAATAACATAGCAAAAATGATATAAAAGCTTTACATTTTAGTAAAAGTTGTTTTATTATTCTTTTACCCAACAACATAAAAGTATTTTTGGATCAATATGTTTTCTTAAAATGAGACATGGTCAGAAGAGACGTTTAACTTTGAATCAACCCAACAGACTAGCAGTGCTACTAGTAGATACTTTAAAATTTATCTAAAAAATAAATGATTTACAGTTTCTATGCTGCATCATTGTTCTCATTATAAGCAAAGTAAAACTGAGGAAATAATCGTGCTCGTCTGTCAGTGAAAATGACTGTAACCTGCATATTGGGCAGCATGAGCAGTGTAACATATTTAAACCACAGTGGCACCTATGGAGCTATCGAAGCCTTTTAAAATCATTCAGATCGAACAGCCTAGCAGAGGCTGAATTGCTCGCAGATTTTTGGCTACAAAAAGCCCATAACACGTAATGATGGCTCACACTTAGAAATCACTTTGTTTTAAGAGGGTCACAAGCCAAAAGATTGGGAGCCACTGATCCCAACATCCCTGTGTCCTGATGGATTAATAATTTACATAAAGTCTATCTGACCTGCTGAACTCTAAGTGACTTACTCTCCATTTCTATCTCGGCTCTGTGTTCGCTAACACATAACAAACTAGGATTATCATGGATGTGTGGGCATCTGTAAGGAGACTGAGTACTAAAGTCCTCAATATGTGTTCAGTGTTCAGTGTTCAGTGTCCAGGTGTGCAGAGTGTTGGTGTATTTGTATGTAAAATGACTTTCCACCGTGTTTCTGTTTACACATGTAGTATACATTTTTCTTTGGACGATATCTGTACACACTCCTCTCACTCGTAAAGATGAACACCATGTGCCATTAAATGTAATACCTTAATTATTACACAGGTGTGTCACGCTTCAAAAGGTTCAGATGCCTGGCAAGGGAGGAAACATTGAAAGCACAGTACTATGAGTAGGAATGTTTCATGAGATGCAGATGATTCTTTATATAGAACTTGCTAAGTATGTAATAAGTTCCATGTTTAACTGTTTTTTTAAGTAATTTAGGCGTCATACTGTTTACATAATTAAAACATAGCCCTTTCCAATTTTGCATAATAAAAACTGCAACACTGCAATGAAAAGTGGAGTGAAGTGTCTTTACTGAGTGTAAATTGAATTAATGTTATGACACAAACAAATTCCTTAATGGCAAAGGAGTCATAATGTAAAAAGATAAAGATCTTACAAATCTTTGCATAATATTGTCAGTTTCTTTTATCTATTTTCTTTCTGTGGTTAGAAAACAGCTTCCTTTCTGATTAATTGCAGTATACAAATATTAGGAGAGTCAACAGTCTCATTTTGTGGACTGTTTGCTTTTCATTTATGTCTGTGAAGGTCTGGGGATGTGCTGCCACATGTGCTTCTAGTAGAGTCGTAAGCACTCAGCTGTATTTTACCACTTCATTCTTTAGCTCCAAAGCGTGAACCCAGTGACCAATTTACCCCAACAGATTGTAGACCATGCTGCTTGGATTGCAGTGTGAGCTTAATCTGAGCCCACACATTCAGTTGTGTGAAAAAAAGAAAGACACGAGAGCTTAACTTTGGTTTAGATTTGATCTCTCACCCTAAAAGAGTCGTCGCTCTGGGATTTTTCACACGATTTGAAGATGCAAACTTGGCCTGATGTATCAACACAGGATTAAATGGACTGAAGTCAAAGCATTTTATTTTGATTTCTAAATAGCGATGATATTATTCTTGTGAATTAATTGATAATGACTAATAAAAATCATTCCTGTTAAACCAGGAAGAAAATAACTTCTCATAGTTGGATGGATATTACCACAATAAGGCATCCCAACATCTAGATACTTAAGTTCAGTTTTTCTTTGTCCTTCACCAACAGAGAGATGAAATGGACAAGGACATTTGTCTGTCACCACAGAAATGAGTGAGTCATCGTCCATTCACTCAGCGAAGCTTGTTTCATTGGCCCGATCGCTGTCCGGGCTTGGGCTCGACATCACCAATGGAGGCCCCATCAACCCCCCTGATAATAATGACGAGCCTCCTCCACCGGTATGGTCTCCTCTGAATGTAAACACACTCCTCTCCTTGAGCTGGCACAAATAAAGCTGCTCTACAGCACTTACACTACATCATTCTCTAAATTCCCTTGATGTAGCCTCATCACTTAGACCATTAATTGTGTGTATGTTTGCTAGGAGTCCGGCATTGATCTAGGCCCTGGCCTTTTTTTCGCTGATGGCAAGAGAAAAGTGGACTATGTCCTTTGCTACAAGTACAAAAAAAGGAGGGCATCCAAAGCACGCCTTTCCATCGCATCCAATGGAAGTATACCAATACCAATTCCAGGCAGATGGGAAACAGAGTCTGGGGAGGGGGGTGCACCTTTGGGAGATGGAGACGAATCAAAGCTGTCTGAGGAGGACAAAACTTTAATGAGGGAGGAATTTGAGGCGGGACTTCTGGAAGCCGGACTGCAGATAGAGCGCGATAAAGAGGTGCGTATCAACCTTTGCAGTGCTTTAACCGTGATTGTTTTTACACCTGCAGCTAGACATTTATGCCTGAGATCAGTCCCTAAGTGATCACAAATCCTGTGATTGGACAGCTACCAAACAGATTGCGGATAAGACTCAGACTGTCTCTTGAAGCTGGAGGTCATGCCTGCACTCTAATTAAATTATTCATTTCAGTGGTATGCTAGGATAATAATAACAACACTAATAAGAGTAGGAAGTACAGTATATTTTTGTCATCTATGTATCTGCAAGTGCATTGCATTAGTGTTGTGCCTGTTTCTGTGCGTACATGTGTGCATATTTGTGTATGTGGTTATGTTATGTGTGCTTGAAATGAGAATGAAAACAGCTGGTCACAGGTGCAAAGCCAAAAGCCCTATTATAGGACCTTATTAGAGAGTGATCCACCACTCAGAGTTGTTGTGCTGGCACATGAATGCATTTGATTAAATGGCTAGAAGGACACTTAGGAAGACAACGATGGCCAGAACAGAGGGCGGATACAGATGCACACGCTGATACACAGTTAGTTTTTGTAACCAGACTGGAAATAATATCCCTCATAGTGGTAAAACAATGTTGAACCTTTTAATCAAGATTCACCTCCTGCAGATGTCTTTATGTATGTCTTCATTAATTTTAACATTAACTATTTGGACTATTGTGCAAAAGCTGTTAACTGTGAATTTCAAATTCTGACACTGGACAATTTCTGATCACTGATAAAAGTTGTCATTCAGTGGACCAGAAGCCTGATAATAATATCTTGTCACCTTCCGCACTCTAAAGATTGTTAACTGGCTACTCTGTTGTGCTTTAATAATTCTTGAACCCTACCTGCACTGATTTTCGAGGATCTGGAGTTTCTGGACTTGAAATAATAGGATTTCCTACAAAACATCCTCATTATAACACAAAGCAGCATACTTACAGGTTTAGAGCAGGCTCATCTGGCTGCCTCAGGACAAGTAGCCAGACCAATTAAATGCAAAGAGAAGTGAAGGACACAGATACAGACTTAATCCATCCTGTGGTACCAACTTCGAATGTTTATTCTAGTTGGTAATCGAGTGTGGTGGTTAAAGTAACGTATATATTTTTCTTATGTTTTATTTGTGTGTGTGTGTGTTTTTTTGTGTGTAGAGGTCACATGGTGTGGGATTTATTCGGCTACACATCCCGTGGCCAATCCTCAGCCGTGAAGCAGAGCTTCAGAAGATCAAAGTTGCTGTGAAAAAGGTCAGCGCTTTAACACAGTCACTGCCGCTACCCGGTCGTTCATCTTCATTTTGAAATAACATTTTTGACCATGTTGATTATTATTTTATTGAGCAGAAGTGTGAGTTACGGAAACCGGTAGGCATTGCCGGAGTGTGGGATTCCTTTCTGACTAAGGTCAACACACCATTTCAACCAGATGTCCCTGACTTGGACGTGCACAGAGACTCACAGACACGAATCCACCACAAAACCCTCAAACATCCGTTCATCAGAGACAAGCTCTATCTGTGAGTGCGTCACAATCACATGTGCACATATTATTGGAACGGCAACGAAACTCAAACTCGCTTTGGGAGTCGCCGTTGGTCGGAGATCTTAACTTTGGTCCACCGGCCTATTAATAATGCTCACATTTGTTTTGCAACTGCAGGTATGACATCAAGTCAACAGAAACATTATTTGACAACGCAACACGCAGCAGAATAGTGAGTTTAATTACATCATATGGTTATATTACAGATTTTTTTGTGTATATGTATTTGGCCTCACTTACGATTTGTACTTTGCTGTGTTTGTGTCAAGGTGGCTGAGATTATTTCACGCACCACCTGCAGGCAGACTTGCCAAACCACTGGTGAGGTCCTGTTTTTGGTCTTTTATTCTATGTTTTCAAACTATTCGTGTGAATGATGTCACTCTGATGTCAAGACTGTCCATGTGTATCTGTATCAGTCACAAAACCGTGTCCACAACAATGTGTTTCACTGTTTTTTGTGTCGTAAGGCATGAACTCATTATTGGCTCGGGGTGTCTATGACTCTGCCTTCCCTTTGCACGATGTGAGTAAAACATCTTGACTGATAAATAATAAAAATTGTAATAATACTAATCCAACTATTCTATGAATCCTGTTCTAACTCCTTATCTGCAGTAACAATGACATTATAATGTCAGTGTTACTGTCGTTACTGTACAATGACGTGTCAGGATGCCTACCTCATTTAAAGAGCGGGTCTTTTTTTTTTTTTAGGGGTCATTCACAAGGAGAGGGCGAAAAGATCAGCGAAATGACAGACAGGTAGGTTCAATGCCCTGGACAAATGTTTTTTCAAACAACACTACTACTGCTAAGAGAGTCTTTAAGGATGGTGCAGTCTTTTCTGCTGAAATCATTAGATGTGGGGTTATGTTTTTCACTGTTATTCCTTTATACAACATATAAATTTGTGTTAATTCATACCAGTCAATACTAAAGTATAGTCTCAATCCAAACAGATATTGTTTTGTTTGAAAACACTTCATAGATGCTATGCATGTCTTCTTGTCGCCCTGTATATTTAATGTTTAATTTTTATTAATTGTTAATTTTATGCACTTGGATTTCCCTCAGCTCCTCCACGAAGAGTGGGCAAACTATGGAGTCATGCATAAATACCAGCCTGTGGACTTGATCAGGTACTGGCTAATTCTAGATTATATTACAGATTCTGAAGTTATCATCCCCACAGGCTTATGAGTGTATAGAGAAGCACTTTGTCTGAGATTAATAATTTGTGGCATGTAAACTTGACACATTGGCCTAAAGATTGTAAAAGATGAACGCTCTAAAATGGAAAGGCGCCTTACTCCAAGGAGAATAAAAGTGAGTGATTTTATGTATTAAAGGGGAACAATTGATTTTATCTGATGTAAGAAAAGGGCAAGGGACAATCAAAACATAGGATTTATTTAAGGATTTATATAAGACTGGATATTTAACAAAGAGTAGCCACGACTTTGGAACAATGAGCTGGTTAAAGGGAAGGTTTTGCCCAACTGGTCAGCAGACTTTGTAAGCATCCTTATGCCCTGCACTGCTGCTGTATAAACCTGCGACACCAGCTAGCTGGTTGATAAATTGCTTTTATTTTACAGGAAATACTTTGGAGAGCAGATTGGGTTGTATTTTGCTTGGCTGGGTGTGTACACTCAGCTGCTTATCCCCCCGTCTGTGCTGGGCATCATTGTCTTCCTGTATGGCATATTTACTGTGGACTCCAATGTGCCTACGTAAGCACATTCAGACTCTTCAAACTTATGTTTGCTTATCAAAATGATATTGTAATATCACTGTGTTGTCCTTTACAGCTGACTTTGACACACCTTTATATTTCAGTCAGGAGACATGCGATGACAACCTGAACATCACCATGTGTCCGCTCTGTGATGAAGTGTGTGACTACTGGCGCCTGAATACTGTGTGCTCACTAGCCCGAACTTCATACCTGTTTGACAATGGAGCCACTGTTCTCTTTGCTATTTTCATGTCGCTGTGGGGTAACAATATATTTTAATATTTCTCCCTGATAATGACACATCAAACACAGTAAAATGTTGTAACTAACCAGCTCCTAGACACTAGGCATTTGCATTAATTGCACTTGCACTTCATTAATTTATTCAGTCAACATAACCACAGGAAACTTGGTCTCATCATATCAGCCCCTTGCCAAGATATGATGGCAAAAGGTTTTTAAAAAAGTTATTACAAATGCATGAAAGTCATCACATATACACTATGTTCAAGTGATAGTACTACTATTGGAATGAGTACTGAATACTGTTCATGTAAATAGTTTTTTACCTTTTATTTTTAAAATTCCCTGTGCACGTCTTTTTCTAGCTGCCTGCTTTCTTGAGCACTGGAAAAGACGACAGATGTGTCTTAAACATGCATGGGACCTGCCAAGCTTCGAGGATGAAGAGGTACTGACACACTGACACACACTCAAGAGGGAGTACTGTATGTACACATTCTGTGTGATAAGCACTTACATACATTCATGCATTTCAGAGTAGACACAGCTTTTACCACTTTGCATTGTGGGTATAATACATCTCTTTGTGTCTTTCTTTTTACTTTTTTACTACCTGTTTTCACATCTCCTTTTGGTGCCTAGGTTATAGTCATATATATATATATATATATATATATATATATATATATATATATATATATATATATATATATATATATATAGCCACATGGCCATCCATTTACATACAGTATGCACTAACAGAGCCCTCTGCCCTGTGAAGGGCTGTAATGGGTCTATCCTCAAAGTAGTGCACTTGCAGGATGGATGACTCAGCAGGGTCGTAACATACTGTAAACACTGCCAAGCCTAACTTAAGTCTCGCTCTCCCTATTCTCTCTTATGCTCTGTCTTTATGTGTCTCTTCCTCTCTGTCTGCCTTTCAATTATTTCTGCATCTGCTGCCTGAAGGAACGAGTCCAGGTGGGCAAGTTTTGTTAGATTAAAAGTAGCCACACTGATGCAGCCAGGGATCTGGTCTAAGACGATTTTCTTTTTTATTTTAATGTATTTAGTGAATTTCTTTAACTGGCTGAAAATCGAAAATGCTAATATTATATAGTTTCACAGTAAATAAACATTTTGTACTGTCAATTGATTTGTAGGGCTAATGTGCAATGAGCATGTATCATCAGCTTATTTGCATTTTCTCTATATTATTTCTAAGAAGCATATTCAGTTCCATTGAGTGAAGAAAATATAGATTAGATAGATAAGTATAGATTGTGTATTCACTGTGGCGTTGTTTTGGTAAACTTCTGCGATGTCACAAGATTTATGTCACATCCTCCCTGAACCACTCTTTCACAGTTTGTGCCTGATGAATCCCGTCATGTGTTTCATGCGTCTGTATGTTGGTTTCCTGCAGGAGGAGCTGCGGCCCGACTATGAAGAAGCTTTGCAGGAGAAAAAAACAAAGATAAAAGCACAGTCTAAAAAGAAGGTATTGTATCTGAGTGTGTTTCAGAAAGATGTCTTACATCACAAATAGTTACACTGATAAATTGTTCTTACTCCATGTGTTTAACGACTCTCTTGCAGTTGTCTAAAGCTGAGGATGGGGTAGATGGAGAAACAGACCAGATGCTGGCCACCCAGGTATCACTGCATTGCACTGTATGAAAGAACATTACATGCACACAGAGTTGCTGGGGTGGTGAGGGCAGAGCTGTTGCTCTGAGGTGATTCTTCCTTCATAGTGATTGCTGGTGGATAATCTCACTCTACCAATTACATTACACCAAGTGAAAGTGAACAAACTGTTGCTATACAAACAAATATTGCAGCCTGTCTGAGGTTCTCAGTTGCTATAAAGTTTTTTCAGACTGATTGAGAGTGTATGTTTTAGTCAGTGCGTACAGTAAAAACCAAACCCCCCTCACCTACTGTGAGTGGTTGAGTCCAAAGCTGCTTACCTGCCTGAGATTAGCCCAGATTACGGATGGAGAGAAAAGGGAGGAGGGACAGGAGGAAGGGGAGGAGAGTTCTGTCCTTTCAGTTGGCAAACATTCACTTGCCAGGCAAAAAAACATAACGTGCCCAGCATTACTGTGTATTACATACTGTATTTGCACTAAAGCATATAGTGGTGTCTGTGTGTGTGTTTCTTTCTTTCAGCGAGAACCAGAGTCTCTGAACATAGAAGATCACCTGTCAGGTTATCTCATCAATGTGTCCTCCTTGCTACTGCTGGTACGGCCTTAGTGCTCTGTTTATATTCTCACTTTTCTAACTTTCTTTGTAGCGCTTATAATGATGTCACATCACATTGTAATTGTATTCCATGACTACTGTAATAAAGAGGATATCAGGCAAATAATACACATCTGAAGAAAATACACATGACACATGATAGCATTACTCTATTATTATTATAAACCAATATTGCTCTACACCAGAATCTTGTTTAATGTCGTGTGCATGTGTTGCTTACTTTCAGACCTTCGTGACTTTCTCGGCAGTATTTGGGGTGGCAATTTACCGCATCTGCATGTTAAGTGTGTGGTCCCTCAACCCTGATCCCGAAGCCAAGGCCAGCGTGAGGATGACTGTCACCACCACAGGCATCGTCCTCAACATGCTGGTGGTTTTGGTGTTGGAGGAGGTCTATGGAGCGATCGCTGTGTGGCTGACCGACCTGGGTACACTGTGTTTCACAGACTGATGGCTGTCGCTCTTATGCACAACAAATTTCTACCTTATTAAAAACACAGCAAAGAAAAATGATTTGAAGCTAGATTTAAAGAGTGATTGTCAGAGGTACTGAGCATGAGTTCCTTTTTGTTTTTATAGTTTATTATTGTCTCTTTTCTAACAGAACTTCCTAAGACTAAGGAGGAGTATGAAGAGAAGCTGATCTTCAAGTCTTTCTTTCTCAAATCCATGAACGCCTTTGCACCTATTTTCTATGTGGCCTTCTTCAAGGGCAGGTGTGTGTGTGTTTTAGAAAACCCTACTTTATTCATGTCTCATCATTACATGTCTTTTTTAATTTTTCATTAATTTGTAACTTGGTCGTCTCCTCAAACAGGTTTTCTGGACGACCTGGTGATTATGTTTACGTGTTTGAGGACTATCGCATGGAAGAGGTAGGTTTGATTACTTCACTTGATTGTTTATGTATGTTTACAGTACATGTCCACGTGTGTGCTGAGTAAGTGTGCGTGTTTTTATCCAACAGTGTGCTCCACCAGGTTGCCTCATTGAGCTTTGCATCCAGCTCAGCATGATTATGCTCGGAAAGCAGCTCATCCAAAACAATGTGTTCGAGATCCTTGTACCGTATGTTTATGCGCTTCTAAAACTTCTAAATGTAATTTTTTTTTACAAACCTCCTTGTTTATGACAACTTTATGTTTTTTTGTAGTAAGCTGAAAAAGATGTACAGAACAATGCAGGAACAAAAAGGAAAGAAAAGAGCAGGAGAAGATGATGACAATGACATAGAAGAGAAAAGGCCAAGACAACAGTTTGACAAAGATTTCACCCTTGAACCGTTTGAAGGTGTTAGCCCAGAATACATGGAGATGGGTGAGTCTCTTTTGCTCACTGTTTTTAGTTGCTCAGTTTCTGCTCTCTCTGCTGTGATCACACAATGTCAGTTTTTTTATTTTAATCGAGCATGTGTTTCTTAATATTTACAGTAATCCAGTACGGGTTTGTGTCTCTGTTCGTGGCCTCATTCCCACTTGCACCAGCATTTGCCCTACTCAACAATGTCATTGAGATTCGCCTTGATGCTGCAAAATTTGTCACTGAGATCCGACGACCAGACGCTGTGAGGTGCAAAGACATAGGTACAGATCATGAGAGGGGATGTCCTCTGTTATGTATGTAGTCTCCATGTGAATGAGAAATAATCTTTTCCTGGAACTTTTAATCACTTTCTTTTCCTTTACTCCACCCTGTCCCTCCATTCTGTCTCTTTGTCTCCATGTGTGTCTGTCTGTCTTGTTCCTACATAAATATACGCACTATAACACACACACACACACACGCACACACACACGAATGGGCACATTTCTCTTTCCCACTTTGTCTCTTTTCATGCACATGCTGTCTTCAGGGATTTGGTTCAATATTCTCTGTGGAATCAGCAAGTTCTCTGTCATTACCAATGTAAGTGTGTGTGTGTGTGGGAATATATGTCTACTGTATCCATAACCTTAGACCTCTGGCAGAGATGGTACGCAAACAGCAACTATTTTAAGTCACAAGTTTAAGTATTGCCATATCTTCCTGAAACATTTAACACACAGAACTCACAATAAATTAATAATTTTATCACAATAGAATTCAGTTACAGAAATATATGAAAACTGGCTGAAGAATATTATGGTTCAACCCTAGTACATTCAGTTCATAATGCTTTCTTGTCAGGGAGCAAGACTCAGCATGTTTAAGTAAATTGATAAACAATTTGCAGTAAGTAGTTTGACGTGAATGAATAAGAAGTTTTATCCCGTACAGTTGAATATAGCTAATAATCAGTTGAAGTGCCAGCGGTAACAGGCAAACTATAATGAATTACTGTCATCTCCACTCCTTGTTATCTCCTCAGGCATTTGTAATCTCCTTCACGTCAGAGTTTGTTCCACGAATGGTGTACCAATACATGTATAGTGTAAATGGCACCATGAATGGCTACACAGAGCATTCACTCTCCTATTTCAATGTCAGCAACTTCCCACTGGGCAGCGCACCCATCACTACCCTCAACACTGGTGTCTCCATGTGCAGGTCAGAGTGATTCTCTTAACCTTCACCTACAGGGATTTCCTGTAAGTCCTTTAATGTGGCAGCTTAACTCTTATTTTACCTAAAACCCAAAGTTGTTCAGAGTTTTCTGAAACTGTAAAATGTGACATGTAGCAGGGCTTATTGATGCAGATTAGTTTATTAATGTTTTTTTTTTTTACATTATCTGATCATAATGATTCATGTTGGTCCAGGTTCTTCCTTGCTAACAGTAACGCTATCTGTGTTTTTCAGGTATAAGGACTACAGAGACCCACCATGGGCACCAGATGCCTACGCCTACTCCAAACAGTACTGGTCTATCCTGGCAGCAAAGCTGGCCTTTGTAATATTCTTTCAGGTGTGAAAAGATATTTACAGTTGTAGTTTTCGTTAATGTCTTAAAGCCCCAATGTCCCATATGTCAACAAACTTTAGTTTGCCTAATATTTTCCTCACCACTGCCCTTCTTTGTTGGTGACACATGTGCTATCAGGTTTCAAGAGAATTTATAGTAAATAGCAAAGTTCTCCTATTACCAAATTTAAAATCTCCATAGGATCTTCAGATTATGTTCCTGTAAAAACCTTTTTTTTTAAAATTTAGATTAGTTTTAGAAACATAGAAATGTGTTAAGAATCGCCTTGGTGGCACTGACAAATTGGATTCCTAATGCTGATGTAAATCAGTCTCTTCTGGCTGTTACCCAATGAGCTTAATAAGGTCAGTATCACCCTGATACCAACATGGTAAAGCGGTGCTTTCCTATAGATCAGGGGGCTAAACCTCAAAGCACACTTTAGGTCGTGGGCCGATCAGGATAAACATTTATTGAACAGACGGTTCAAATGGTTTTTGAACATAAATAATCATAATCATAAATGATCATAAATATGAAACGAAACAGACAGGATACAATATTATTCCCAAATAACTTAAAATATTTTGCTCCCCATAAAAATATCTCCTGGCGAAGTTATACAAATTTAAAATATGAACATGCTGCAAAAAAGAAAATAAAATCAAAACATTCAATTTCTTAGATTATATTTCTTAATTACAGTCACATTAGCTCCACAAATAAGACACACAGGTTTGTGTCAATAAAAAAAAAAAAAATATATATATATATATATATATACTCAGCCTCCCAATGGTTTTGAAAGGCTCTGTTTTTGACCGCAGTTGGCCTATTATTTATTAAGGCAGCTATTGCATTATGGAAATTGTAGTTTGTGTGTTATTGGCTAGCCATATCGCCAGGCTATTAAAAAAAAAGAAATATAAAATGATCACATATGCTATAGATCAAGGACCTAGGAAGATCATTTATCCTGTTTTATAGCTAATGTAACCTATTATTAATTACTAGATCAAAAATGTATTACCAACATACTTTTTAAATGTGATCATCATCATGTGTGATCATTGTTGTTTTTCCCTATAGAACCTTGCAATGTTCCTCAGCATGTTGGTTGCCTGGATGTTCCCAGATGTGCCACTCTCTCTGCGTGAACAGCTTAAGAAAGAGAACGCGGTGTTGATGGAGTTTCTGCTGAATCACGACCAAGAAGCATGTGCCAAATCTCGCTCTTCCAAACGCTCTATCCACTGCGTTCCTACCAACATAGAAATTGTGGTGGAGGCACCACCGGAAGAACAAGAGGACCAGCATGTGGAGGAGGAAAAAGAAGTGGGCGTTGAGATCAACTTGAATGAACCCAGACAGACCAACAACGCTGATCCAGAGGTTGAGACATTGTTTAAAGAAGTCGAAGAAGATCGAGAGAAACAACAAGGAGGTGATGATATGGGCGAAGGGATAGGAGAGGGAGAAAAGGAAAAAGATGGAGAAATAAATGAAGAGGATGGAGTGAGAGATAATGAGCAAGAGGGAGGAGAAGCAAAAGAGGAAGGAAAACAAATAAATGAAGACAAAAATGAAATGAAGGCCGATGAGATAGATTTTAGTGTTGATCTCGACTCCTTCATGAGCGAACTGGGCCTGTTAGGTGAGAGAAATAAATCAAATCTATCCCATTACACAGGACCTGCTATCTCTTAGATTTGCTGTACAATTTAAGATGAAATAAATGTATCATGTGAATAATCCCTCTATTTCTTGTTCTGTAGATGAGGAGCCTTCATCAAGCACAGCTAAAGATACAGAACCTCTCTGCTCAGGCTCCAACCAGAAATACCAGATCACACTTCCATCTTCTAAAAGAGGATCATCCCAGAGTCTGAAGGGATCCAGGTCTGAAATCACAACATCAGATACTGACACTAGGCTCTTCTCACTTCTTGCCCCTCCTCCCAGAGAGCCAGGCAGAAGGGCAAAGACCCACTGCTCCACCCTGCCTTCGCGCCACAGAGGGGCTGAAGCTTGTTACAGCCTGCCACGGCCCAGCCACTCCACCAGCCTCACGAAATTCCCGCACACAGCAGCACTTACTCCTCTGGTTCCCCTGGGCTCTTCATCATCTCCCTCATCCAGTCGAGTCTCTTCGCCAAACAAACTGGTGTCACCTTCATCTCCCATAGAGTCCCCATCGGTCAACCTGGAGTTCCCAGAGCCCAAATCCCACACTGAACTGTTTGCTCTAAAAGGCCCTCCTGCCCAGCCACCACGCTCCTTGGGCAAAAGCAGATGCTCCACCTTACCTCCACGACAAAGAGCCTCCGCACCTGAGGAGCATTCCCCCAAGCTTAGTCATTCCACCAGCTTTCCAAAGCTGGTAGACCGCCGCCCTCCTTCCCCCACTGAACTGTTTGTGCTAAAAGGCCCTCCACACCAAAAGCCACGCTCCAGGAGCAAAGCCCGTTGCTTCACCTTGCCGCCACGACAAAGACCAACTGGTCCTGAGGAGCACTACACCAAGCCTAGTCATTCCACCAGCTTTATGAAGCTGGGAGACTGCATCCCCCCCTCCCCCAGTGAACTGAAACGCAACACACCAGTATGAGGAGAGCTGGAAGGCAAGAGACAGACCCAGAGGGTGGCAGGGGGAAGGGGAGGACTATCCAGATTAGCCTCTTCTGTCTGTGCCTGGAGCTTCACCCCTCTGTCTGTCCTCTGTATTAACATAATACCTGGGGTCTGCAAACAGACCATCCAGATCAACTGAACCTTCTTTATATCCTCTTAATCTTCACACAGATCTAGATACCACTCAGCAGGGTAGAGATGATCCTGACAAGGACAATTCCGAGAAAGACTGCTCTGGGACTCTTCTTTTCATGCCCAACAAAAACACCACTGGAACTTTTGAACTTTTTTTTTTTTTGTTGTTGGTTTGTTTTTACCCACAACCACAGCTCAGTAGCCACTGCTTCTTTGTTATTTTCAGTTCCACACATGCAGCGGTGCTGCCTTTTAGACGAGAGGAAGATGGTGATATATACAGCACAGCTAATATCAAGTTATTCTTGTAGATCAGAATATTTTTAGAGGTTTTGATATATAAAAATGTAAAATTATAATAAAAGAAGGACATATTTTTGATATCTGTGTTCCTTATGAACTCTCAAATCATGGGGTAGACCTGTTATAATGTATTTCCGTCTTTATACCTTTGCCATAGGGACTTTGAATAATTAAAGACAAGGTGAAAATTGAAAGTTGAAGTTGTTTAATGCAGTTTAGGTTCCAAAGCCATGCATATGATTTGAGAGGTGCCATCACATAATCAGATGTAACTCTAGTCAGTCTGGCAAGCTGCAAAACATGACAACCACATCAACATTGATAACATATCAATAATAAATCTAAATCTGGCATGCACTATCAGCACTCACAGGCCAACGGTGTTGTCTCTGTTGCCCTCCTGTGGTATGTGATGAAACACCAACTAATTATTTGGTGTCCTACATTCCGATATGGATGCTGCATGTTGCATTGGTTTTATTTTTGTGTCCCTAACAACAAACTTGACATTTTCACTGATCTTCTGCAAAATGAAACACCTTGTAATCGTTATTAACTAATGGAAATACATTTTCCAAATATAAACTGAGCAGGAATATTAACCAAGGTCACTCCATTTGTATTATGTTTGTCATTAACTCAGGCGGCTACTTATCTGGTGTGTTTGACACTCTTTCTCTCTCGTTTTGTGTGCAACTTCCTTTTTTCTCCTCTATCCATAACCTGCACTGGCTCCACCTCCCCTGACCCACCAGTGAATGGGGCCTTTGTGGGGGCTTCCCAGCATTCCAAAGGAATTCATGCAGGTGAGGAGAGGCAAACAATCCCACACTCAGATGACTGCTGCAGCATACTATTTACAACTGAAAATGCAAATGCTCCAAAGTCTATTAGGAGGTCCCCAGTGCTGAGCTAACATTACCTTACAGGACGTGCCACAGCTACAAGGGTGGGACCATAAGACGCACAGACAGAGTGGGAGGGAAGGATCTAGTTCTTTCCAAACAGGTGAGCAACCACATGTATGCCTGTCTGTTTCTGCCGGCAAAGCATTAGCTTACGAGTAAATATTTAAATATATTCTGTTTTTTTTTTTTTTATCTTTCATAATGTCTTTGAAGAATGGCTCCACAGTAGCTTAAAGAACATATAGGATTTAACAGGGCCACTATTGTGCAGATAGGTGCTTTATATGAACTGTGTGAACAGATTTTCACAGTTAGGTCCCTGGAAAACACACCACTACTTGCAGTGGGCATATTGAAGGTGAGTGTGTGTGTGTGTGTGCGCACGACCATCTGCATGTAATTTCACTGATGATTTCTCTAACTGGTTTGTCACAGAGGATGTAATCACTCAGGCATTTGTAGACCAGAATCGAGATTAGGTTGTAGGCTGAGGCCGGTTGGGTTTCCCACGATATCTTACTTTAATTTCACTGAGCTCCCACTCTTTCTGTATCAGCTTCCTACTTTTCTACCACAGCTTTCCTCTCCTCTGTAGGAACTTGTCAGCACAACACTGCCTGCAGGTATGCATGTTCGTTTCCATATTCTGACTGATTAACTAACATTGAGATCTAGGGACACACCGCTATTATGTTAGCTATCACAGTGAGTAAATCAAGGTATTACAGGAAATGTTTATGATTATTTATGCTTATTCACACTGACAGCTCTGGTTGCACATGTTGAAAGCAATTTTCTAACCTGTCAAGGTATTTTATCTGTACAGCATAATGGGCAGAGTCCACATGACAAAGGACTTCTCTCTAATGTTAGCCTCCTTGAACTCCTCCTCACCCTGTTTTTATATGTCTCGCCCTTTGATATCTGCTGCACTTCTTCCTCTCCACATTTCTCACTTCTGTTATGTCACAGAACTGTTGTGCTGTCACAGAGCAGTAGAAAACTAAAAGATGGCAATTCAAAACGCAGACGTGGTGCATTCATGTCTGAAAATCTACATGGAAACAAGTAGACTTTTATTCTGGTTAATTTCTAAATGTATCCTGTGTTCTCAAGCAGCATGTTGCAGACGGTTGGTGAGTGGCTGTGGTGGGAGCGTCTGTGGCTGCCCCGAAATGTCTCCTGGTCTGATTTGGAGGACAGTGAAGGTCGTGTCTATGCTAAAGCCTCTCACCTTTGCGCTGCCCTGCCCTGTGCACTCTGCCTGCTCTTAGTCAGATATCTGTTTGAGAGGTGAGAATATAAACAACAAGATTCATGTGCCATTGAGTTTAGCAATGCACGGCAGGTTTCAAAATATGTAATGTAATTTCTTATGCAGTTGGATGTGGAACATACAGCACATGCATTTACTTCAATGTGGATTATGTGCTCTTGTAGGTACCTGGCCATACCATTGGCTAATGTTTGGGGAATCAGGGACAGTGTGCGTCGGAAAGCAGAACCAAATGCCATCCTGGAAAACTACTTCTGCAGCCGAGGACAGGTTCCATCACAGGTATGAAGACATACCCGTAATATATATATATTTATATATTATATAAATATATATATATATATATATATATATATATATATATATATATATATATATATATATATATATATATATATTTATTTATTTATATAATATATATATATATATTCCTTTTTTTTTTATGAATATTTTGTGTTGCGTCATATTATCTGAGAGTAAAGTGTAACAATAGTGTGTAACTTTGGAAAGAGTCTAACATTTCTCTTGTGTCTCAGGTTGACGTGACGTCTCTGTGTAAGAAGACCAGTTGGCCAGAAAGGAGAGTTCAAGTCTGGTTCAGGAGGCGGAGGAACCAGGAGCGACCGGGGATTCGGAAGCGGTTCTGTGAGGCCAGGTGTGTGTCTGTTTTTTTTTGTTATTTGCAACGATGTGAGAAGACGCGTTGATGTATAAATACATTACATTACTGTTCTTGTCTGTCAACAGTTGGAGAGGTGTGTTTTATTTTTTTGCATTTGTTGGCGGAGTCCTAGCCCTCTATGATGTAAGTAGTGTTGCCATTTTTTCCAAGTTTTACTACAGGAACGATTTCAATTATGTGATCTGTGTCTTGCGTCACTTTCTAATGCACAGATCGATTCGTTTGCAGGTGTAGGAAATGTCTCTTTCTTGATTTTGTCATTGTGTTTCTAAACCTAAACCTGAAAAGCTTTGTTGCACTTTTCATCTTGTCTCTGTGCTTTAGAGGTTTTCCCACCCTTTGGCAGCCGACACAGCAGACAACATGCATAAGCTCGCTGACCAGCATTTATACTCGTTGCTGTTTTCAAGGGTATTCTCCAACCCCTCTTAAACTCCTCTCCCTTTTTTTGATTGCTGTAGAAACCTTGGTTTTATAATCTGAAAGAAGTTTGGGCAGGCTTCCCGAAACAGGTAAGTGTTTTGCCATTGTTACAATGACTTGCAGAATATGATTGTCTACAGAGTGATCAGCATCTGCATGTGTCCATTTAGTCCATGCTGCCATCTCAATACTGGTATTACCTAGTGGAAATGGGCTTCTACCTGTCTTTGATCTTCAGGATCACATTTGATGTGAAACGGAAAGTGAGTGTAAAGATTATTGTTATTTAATTATAGATTATTTAATACATAAATTATGTTTATTGCTATGTATTTTAATCCTATATTTGGCTATTTAACGCATTATTGCATGTGTGTGTAAAGGACTTCAAAGAGCAGGTGGTTCATCACATAGCCACAATGACACTTCTGAGTTTCTCCTGGATTTCAAACTACATCCGGATTGGCACTCTTGTTATGGCAGTTCATGACTTTGCAGACATACCGCTAGAGGTCAGTGTATTGTTATTTATGTATATTGTAATTATTACATGCATACAAAAAAACCTGCATTTTTATTATTTAAGCTGATACATTTCCCTGTTTCTGTCTCACAGTGTGCAAAAATGTTCAACTATGCTAAGTGGCACCTGACAGCTAACTCCCTGTTTGTGGTATTTACAATCATCTACATTGTGACAAGACTTGTTATTTTTCCTTTCTGGTAAGGATTTGATATTCAAGGATGTGATATGATTCATAACTGGCACGATATGTAAGTATACAGTATTATGTGTATATATCTTCAACAGGCTGATCCACTGTACATGGGTGTACCCGCTGGAGCAGTTTGCTCCCTTCTTCGGCTACTACTTCTTCAACGTCATGCTGTTGGTTCTACAGATACTCCACCTGTATTGGGCTCTCCTCATTTCACAAATGGTTTATAAGCTTATCTGTGGCAAGGTGTGTCTACATGGGAATCTAAATGACTTTCTGAGAAAGAAAGAAATGTGTAAAAACTATGTAAGATCTGTGTCATGTTTTGTTGTTGTCCTTTGTTCACTTTCATTTCTGCATCTTCTATGTGCAGCTTAAAGGTGATGACAGGAGTGATGAAGAGGAAGACGAAAGTGATTCACCAGAGGAAAGGAGCCACAAACTGAGTCATATGAAGGATGCTGGAACTAGAGGTCGGGCTAATGGCCACTGACACAAAGACACAGACAGAAACTGAATTTTTAATCCAATGTGGATTAAAGTTATTATAAACCACATACAAAAAGGTATACAGCTGAGCAGATTATTATTTTTAAAGGAAGACGCCTAAACTGATCTTAAACTCTGTGCTTTCTGAAATTCAACACTGAATTCAAACTGTTAACAACATACTATCTTATTCAAGTCCTCATTAAAAACAGAAGAAGACTTAATAAGTTGTTGTTGTATTTTTTGTGTTATTAAGATGAATACAAAGTCAATGACTACATGTTACCTATGTACATGTATGTGTGTGTAACCAAAGCTTTGCATAGAAATTAATGTGTTATGACTGGGTACTATGAAACTTTGTTTTGTCTTTTTGTATGCACTGCATTAATCTGACAAGTTTAATTTCTAGTTACTCTGATTATACATACAAAACGTTTTATCAGCAGCTATAACAGGATGCATTATCATAGAAGGCTCTGCACAGCAACACAAGCGTTTTTTAATTATGTATAGGGATTGGAATGATAACGTTTGCATATGTTTATTATGTGTTGTAATGTGTTAAGATGAGATAATAACAAGCGGTAATATTTAAAACAATCAGTCATTGGTTTTTACAATAAATAGAACTACACAGAATTAGTTAGGAAGACGGTATAGGTCATAAAAAGCAGACTTTTTCTGCTCTCTTTGAATTGTTATTGTTTTTGACACCTCGTTGTGTTAACACATGGTCACTGAGCTGTGTCGACCTCTCGCGACATTCTGCGAGAACTGACACATGAAGCGTGACTAGGTTACCATAGAAACTCTAACAGGAAACCCTGCGTCCAGCGAGTCAAGCTACAAGTAGCTCAACTTAACCGATTAGTGGACTAATTGTTAATATTCATAGATAAATGGCTCATGTGAAAACCTATCGCACAAATGTGAGAATCGGAAACTGGAATGAGGACCTGTGCTTGGAAGAGGTTTGTTTCAAAATTCAGTTTTAAAACCTTTTAGCTAGCTTAACGTTAGCTAAATTAATTTAAAGGCTTAGCTGGCGTTAGCTTTAGCTCTTCTGGGACTTTTAGGTTATTTTTAAAATGGCGTCGAGATGTAAACAAAAGTTTAGTAGTTAAGTTGATGACACATGCTTGCACTTCTAAATAATAACTAAAAGCTGATTTGATGTGGTGAATGTTATTGTCGGGCAATATTGTGAATTTGAAGTGAAATTAATCTCTAATCTGTTTAACTAACTATTATAAGCACCCATAATATTCACAAATGTAGTCATTTAACTGTGCAGGTGTTCTCTATTAGTAGTAGTAGTAGTAGTAGTAAAAGTAAGTAAAAGTATTAGCATCAAATTGATAGTAATCCAGAATGGGTCACTTTATGTACTATAACTACTCTAGGCCTGTTTAGCACTTGGATTTTACTTGAATTTATCAAGAAAAGTACCTAAAATGATACTTAAATACAGTAACTACTTGAGTAAATGTACTTAGCTACCAATACAGTCCACCACTTGAAAAAACATCAGATTGAACAACAGAGAAAGTAACAAAAGAAAGGTTTTACTGCTACAATTATATAATATTCTATTATAGAAAGATAATACAATAAGGTATTGCACTGAATTGAAACACCAGGAAATATAAGAACTCTAGGGGCCATTTAGTGCAAGAGGCCAAAAGGGCAACGGGTCGAATATTTACCATGTTAGTGTTCATAGGTGTGGAATTATATTAAAATATCTATATTGTATTTGTTGATGTTTTTTGCAGGATGCAAAGCAAGAGTATATGGAGAAAAAAAAGAGGGGTGAGCTTACTGCGCAAAGAGTTGACTTTCTCAAAGAGAACATTTTAAGACCGGTAAATTTTGTTTAGGTTACTTAAGAATACTATTAACTGCAACAATAATATTACAGTGATGAGGGGGTGCTATTAAAAATTATTAAAAATAATAATGATGGCGTTTATAGGTGAAGCTCTCTGTGACAAAGGATGGAGAATTGCACTTTGGGGATGTTGTGATGCTGGTGAATATGGGAGGTGAAAACAGGGAGTGCAGTGCATTAAGCATTAATGCAGACATTAACAGTCTGACAAAGGTTCCTTCACCTGGCATTCAAGCCCCATGTGGAATCAGTGCAGGAAGAGGTATTCAGCCCTGCACACGCACTGCCTTCATCATTACCAGGTACAAACACAAATACGCTTAAAACTATATCAACATACAGTTCAACAAACACGGTAACACTCCCAGATTAGAAACTGTACACTGCTTGTTTGACCATAGTGTAGACGGCAGTCCTGAAGGATCAACTCTGCTTTTTGAGCAAAGCTTTGCCCTGAAGACAACAAGTGACTTTGCAAGAGGAGTAGGTGAACTCACATACAGACACATAAACACACACACACTGAGACACACACTCCACAGTATGTAAAAATAGTTGTGTAATACCCTCAGTGGCTCTGAAGCACAATAAAGAAAGAAAACATTTAATGTCTCCAACTTACTTTATAGACATGTAACAGCAAATTGGTTGAATATATTTTTAAATAATAGCTGACAATTAGAACAGACTTCATGGCAAAGTTAACTTTGTATTGCAAAAAAAAGTATTTACATATCTTTCTTTCTCTCTGCAGCTTTACTTGGCAAGTGAACTTCAAAGTTTTCATAAGGTAAGGACTTAGAGTTTTAATATTAATTATTTATTAAAGACATTGAAGGAAAATGCATTGTCCTGAGCACCACCAATGAGATGTTCAACCAAGTTTGAAATGTGGACGTCGTATATGCATTCTTACGTTAAACACAGAATGTAGTTATGTTGTTCTTTTCACCTTTAATCTTTTCTTTCATCATTAATAATTTTCAATCTCATAATATTGTGACACGATTTACAGTGTGCAAAGAAGTCCCGCCTCCAGGAGGTAAACTTGGTTGACAGTGGTTCCTTTCTGTCATGGTGGAAAGTAGTGCACTTTGACCCGCAGGAGAGGCTTGAAAATGAGGGATTGCCTGTTCCTGTAAGACTTTACTTGTTTGTTCCACTGTTCTGCCTGTTGCAACATCACCATTTTCTGTTGTCCAAGTCTATAACTAGCCACAGTACACGGTATACTTTGGGTTTGTTTTACTTTCCTTCACCAGCTTTGCATTCACCATGTCTATGTAATTATCAATATGCTTTTTTGACAGGCTAACAAGAAGGTGCTGATTATACACTGCAAGACAAACCAGGGTCTTGCTGTTCTGGGTGATCAAATCCTTTGGTATTTTTTGTTTTTCTTCTATGAATAACAAAGGGGAATGTGTAGCTGTGTTAAATGTTATACAAAGGCTTTTGATTTGTGTTGTCCTCATATGACCGAAATATGTTTCATGTGAACTAGGAGATCCATTAAAAATTGCCACAAATAATATTGATGTATGTAAAGAGAGAAAGTCCCAGTGTGCATGTAGGTCATTCCGATCCTCCTATAAGTAAAAGTAAATTAGATTAATGAAACCAGTTCCAGATTTACTTGGGGTGACATGGTCCACAGTCCTACAAAGCTACACCCAGTAAAAAAAAATGGGGACCTCCAATATGACAGGTGAATGTCAGGTTACAACAGTGCAAATTTACTGTTGTTCTGTAGGTAACACTTGTGTCTCTGCAGGACTACATATGGCAAAGAGTATGAGGTGACTGCTCACACCTTCCTGGACTCTCACAAAGCTGAACAGGACCACAACCACTGGATACTGTGCACCTCTGACCCTGCAGGGGACGCACTTGTACTTTTCAACCACCCAGAACCAGCGTCTAACATCAAGGAGGTGACACAGGCAAACCCAGACTGAACCTATCACACTGCAACGCATACTGTACTCTCATACTGCAACACACAAATAGAGCTGGCAAATACCACATTGTTAAATCTTTTTAAATAAAGGTCTGTCTTTATTTTTAGGACCCTGAGTTTTTTCTTCTTATGTAAAGAGATTCCAGGCTGGACTCCAACCAGAGTGTTAAGGTTATATGATACATGTACAAACCAAGCCACCAGGTGGGTCTGCAGAAAGAAGCATTTGATATGTTTCTTCAAATACTTCATTGTTTTCTACTCACGGAATGAAGTGAAAATGTGACATTGCGCAGAATGGTGATTTGGCCAGTACCTCTTGTGTTCGGAATTTCCTCTTAAACGATATTAATGAGATAAGGGAATGAAGTAAGGGCTTTCTCATGAAAGGAGCATTGAATGTGAGAAGCAAAGGATGTAAATAGACTTCACCAGCTTACTCGAGCCCTTTCACCTTTTAGTATGTTAGCAAACATCTATGAGATGAGTACATAAACAACACACCCTTACTCAATTCAGTGGTTATGCTTATGCAGCCTTACTTAGTCTGGTATGACCTGTTCAGTGTTAGCTAATGTTAAACTTGAGAAAGATTTAGTGTAACTGACACTGTGGTTGAGAGTCACGTCACTGACAACTCAACTCTACGTACTTGTGGTACTGTCACATTATGGTTAAGCATGTCACATAGACTATAGTTTACAGGACATAAACACATTACACATCACCAAGAGACACGATTGTTTGCCTGCGTTTAGTGTCACTGAGCTCTTTCTCACTCAGGCCACCCAGTGATGATGACGTTAAACAATTAGCTCAAACCAAGAAATGAAAAGAAGGAAAGTCAATAATGTGTTTTGTATAATTGTCATTTGCAGCCACGATGCGGATGCGTATCAAGTATAAGTAATTTAAATTATTTATAAATAAATCAGACTTAAATTGTCTAGTATATTGTATGATTAGATATGTACTATTATTTCATACACAGTAATTATAATATAATTTATGTCAGACATGCCTGAAATTAAATGATTATACCTGAGTGAGCTTTTGTCTAACTTGAATCTTGTTCAGATTATCATCGAAAACGTGTAAGATTTATTCCATACAGCCTGCATGGTATAACGTGCAGGTACTGTCACCTTTCATTATGTCATCATCTGTCGACACTGTAGTAAACACAGTGGAAAACATTTTAGTGTAAATCACATTCTACTGGCGCTCACAGCATGACAGCTACATTGGAAATCTGACCACTTATCATATATGGGAAAATAATATAATTACAACCCCACAACAAAATAATAATGTCTACATTTGGTGCTAAATAGGTCACATTTTACATACAGTGAAGTTGGTATGTAAGTATAATTTATTCACTACATTGTTAGGTTTATAAGATATAAATATTATATAATATATATAATATTGTACTGTACATAAAATAATGTATAGTTAAATAAATGTCCTCTTCCAAAAGCTCTGCAACTAAATGATTTGTTTATATGGCCTTTATGAAATGTAACCTAAATAAGCATTAACCAGTTGCATGCAACCACCACTCAATCTATGTACACACTTGTTTACAGTTTATGATTGGTGTCAAGGCAACCGCCTCAGTCAGGCAGACGTAGTATTAAACAGTACATGGATTTCTATAAATGGATGTGACTTGAACATAGTTAACATGACTACTGAATCTACTCTGAATAAACAAATCTGATGAGCAAGGTTGATGATGTTAAAATTAAATTGCAAAGATGTGTCTGGTAGGAAAGCTGAGATGAAACCTAAATATAAAGATTTCCTGCAGACAGAAAGACTGTGCAGATGATAAAGGGCTATTTTCAGAACTGGCTAAAGCCGCAACAAATTCATATACACCAAACTCCACCAGCAGAATGTTAAGAGTGATTTAGGGAGTCACGTGAGACATGATGAGTTTATGTTTTAACAGAACATTATTAGGGCAAATGCTTTTTCACATGGTCCTAACCCTGTTAAAATGAACTTGCAGGTGACACAGACATTTTCACAGCAGAGTTTGAATCTAACCTTTTGAATTTAGATCTCTGACGTAATACTTGAGATGTTGGTTGTGCTTTAGAAACAAACTGTTAGACAGATGCCTGGCTGGTGGAAAATGTTTTGTGTTGTTTTGCCCTTGAAAGAACAAAGCATGAAGGACCATCAATACACTGATTTACACTTGTGATTGTAATTGTTCGGTATTTAGATATTTGATCTCTGCATCCCAAAATGTGAAAGAGAGGCGAGGAAAGGGTAACTGAGCACCTAATTAAATTCTTGTGCATCGTGTGCTACAACTTTAAATGATATTGCAGGCTGCCTTTTGTCATATGTAGCATTTAATATTTATTTGTGGGGGTCTCAACAAAACTGCAGCACAACTGCAGGGCAGCATTTGCAGCAGCAGGGGGCGACACGTAATCACTGAATGGTTCAGGACCTTTTCAGACTGAATCTCACAAATAAGAATTAATTGATTGTAGTGTCTCTGCATACAGTTTTACCGTGTTCTGTTTCTGGGCCACTTTCCATCACAGTTTGAATTTTGATTTTATAGTTCAAATGTTATCTAACCTCAAACCACAATTATTTTATTGTCATCACATAAAGTGTGTGTGAAATATCACTGATTTGCTCATCGCACGAAGAATTGATAGACTAATCTTAAAAAGCCTTAACGTGTAAGAAATGCAAACTAACAAGTGACAAGTGTTGAGTAATATATAGCTTAAAACGTTACTCTTATAATTAATTAATATTTACACGCCGTGATAATGTATTTTAAGATTAAAATGTTTACAATTCATTGGTGTTTAAAAAAAACAGCTAGAACACAAGGAGAACTAGTCATCAACTTGTTCTAAATAACAATCTTTTAAGTTTCATAATCAAATAATGTGACATGATTTCACACTTTCACACATGATCACATGTGTAAAGTGTCTGGAGCTGAAATCTTTGACATGAAACCTGCATCAGCTGATATTCAGAATGAACTGGGAGGGCACATGGGGGCCTTCCCTGTGCTGCCTTTGCTTCTCTATGGGATGAATGGATGATAAAATCAACTCTTGCAGTCCCGTGTTGAATGAAGCTCTATGTCAGATTTTACTTTATGCCTTGTGACGGTGGTGTGGCTGCAGCCTGTGGTACCTATGTTAGGCCTACATGTCACAAACACATACAGTATGAAGTTGACTCAAAATGACTTCTCATTGCCTGCAACTAACCATTTTTATATAAGAACTATGGTCAGAGATGATTGTTTAGCTGTGGAAAACAACTCTGTTCAGTCTGAATTGGGTGGATTTTGCTTCTTCTTAGGCATTTCTGTCAAAACCTTTTGGATAATGTGTAACCACTGTAGGCGAAGTGCAAATCAAGTTCAACATTATTGAAACATTAAAGTCGCACATTTACTGTATACAATGTAATAATTTACCTCCGAAAAACACTAAGCTATTCAGTCATGAATGAACAGTCATGGAAACAAGTAATTACACAGTAGATTCAGAGGGTAGGTTCAGATACAGTTCATGTATTTTCCAACAACTGAGTTCCATTTGACCTCGGCCAAGGTAACATGTTTCTGTCTGTAAAATACCTCTGTCCTGATAACTGAAACTTTATTCCTTTAAAAGCTGAAGTGGTTTTGTGAAACAGAAATTGACTGTGAGGCCCCCTGCATGTTTTACCTGGAGTTCTTTATATTGCTGTGCTGCAATACTAATAATACGCAGGTGTGCTGTGTATTAGTGACCTATGGATAATTTAAACATACCTGTTGAATAATGTGCACCATGGAATAATTGTTTTATATATGTTATAAAAATATATTATAATAATTTGAAATATTAACTACATTTTGACAAAGAAGAAGAAGGTCAAGTGAATTTTCTCTTCCCAGACTGTTTCATTTCAGAGATATGAGGTAAAGAGACACTGTTTTTGGTATTTCATACAGAAATAACAAAGATAAAACAAGTCTTGTGTGTTAAGTGTTTGGATAAGTTCAGTGCACATAAGTAAATGTGAGAAAGGCTCGTCTCATGTTGCGGATTGCAGCTTGAAACTGGCATGAGGTAATCAGCTTGTAAGTATGAGGTCTTCTGATTTCAAATATGTAACTTAAATGAGTAAAAGATGGGAACAGATTTGTGATCAACCTTCCCTTATTTCTCCCCCTGACGCTGAAATGTAACAAATGCCTGTGGTCTAATAACTGGAACTAATATTTGACGCAGTATAAAGTGAACATTTAGTGTCCTTCCTCCTTTGTTATCCTCCCCTGCAGGTCCCATAGCAGTGACCTATACTTCACAGAGTCTATTGTACGGAATAACTCTATGGAAGCTTGTTCCAGACCTCATCTTGTTGCCAGACACTCAGTCGGAGGTGCGCGCTGCGTATGTGCGTCTGGCTTTGGTTGGAGCGAGCTTCGGGAATCCCTGGGCTGAATCCAGTCCGGTCTTTCCTCCCTGCTCCCGGCCACCTTATCCGTAGCACTATGTGTTTCTGCGTGAGAGAAGCCGACTCTTGTTTACAGCAGAGGATCCACGGAGGAGCGCAGAGCCACAGCCTGCTTTAACCGAGGGGGAACCGTCGGATTTCAGCCTCTGGATGTGCGCGCAACGGGAGCTCCTGTTTTCTCCATTTTGTGAGGATCAAGGCAAAACGAGGAGCACTCTTAAAGGGCAACTCTTCGGGCAGATTCTCCCTCCCACTCGAGCCGAGGTCGTCTAGCTGGAGAGCTTGGAGACCCATTCTCTTGCGTGGCACAAGTCTGGTATTTTTCTTTCAGCTGCAAATCACGACTGAAGGCAGCGAGAAGTCGGAGCCGAGGAGCTGGGAGATCGGTTTGACTCACTGCGAGCCGCCGGGACTTTTTGGTGGGGATCGAGAGGTCTGAGCTGCCTGAATGGCATAAGCAAAAAAAAAAAGAAAAAAAAAAAAAGAAAAGGTTTTTCATTCATTTTTCAAGCTCGCAGCCACCACCCCTGTGGATCTGGACGTGTTTTCAGGTCCCTCCTCTCCTCATCCACAGTCATCCTCACGGGGAATTCTTGTGAGCCACACTGGCGTTAATTTATTATGGTGGTAGAATCAACCAATAACAACATTTAGTGCGATCTCTCCCTCTCTCTCTCTCTTTTTTTTTTTTTTTAAATATATTATTGTTAAGTCCAGGCCTGATCGCACTCTACGTGCACTGCTGTTTTCAAGAGATGGAGACTGAAGATGGGGATTACCATCATTTATCCAGTAAAATCACCGGCTTGTGTGTCAAACCATCCAACGTCAAAGAATCCAGCGATCGGCAAAAATAACAGACTGTTTAAGTATTGTTTTCATCCAAGGGATTTTCTCCTACACCGATTTTTACACATTTATTTCTATTTTTGAGCAGATTCTGCTCCACAAGCAACCATTTTTGTAGGCTACCACACAGGAGCCCTTTTGAGAGCTACAGACACATTTATTTCTTTTTTATTTTTTTACTGTTCTCTTAAGGAGCTGGTGAAGAACCTTATTATTTTGATTTAACTCTGTCCCGGACTTTTGGCTTTTGAGAGGAGGATAATGTATAAGAACTTGAGATCTGACACAGTGATGGGTAGCCCAGCCTTGTTTTGGGGTCTGATACTGTCTATCTCAACCACCTGCATATGGTCCACATATGGAGAGAGTAAGTTTTTTTTATTATACATATAATAATAATAAGAATTGAATGGTTAAATAAGAAACGCAGTGAATACATTATATCCTTCAGGCCAGTTTAACCTTTTGTAAATCGGTATTTGGAGACTGGTGTAAAAATGCACAGCTAAAAAAAACTGCAGATTCCAAAAATGAGGTTAAATGTGTGTTATATCAGGACTTAGTTAGTGATTCCCTGTGACTATTGCGCACAAAACCTCCCCGACGTGCGCCTGTTACATATATTAGCTGAAGACCATGTGGTGCATCCGCCGTCAGTGGGTGAACGCAGTTCACACACAATCTGCTTTATTATTATTATCATTATTATTATTATTATTATTATTATAAGAAACGTCCAACCAACCCGTTAACGAAGCACCAGGGTTTAGTTGGAGACAAACAGAGAGACCGGGACCATGTCTGCATAATCTTCACATTTGGCATCCAGGCACCGGAGCTGAAGGTTACTACGACCATGTGGCCATTTTGCATTTCGTAGCGTGTCGTCGCTGCGCATGAACGACCTGAAATCAGATAAACCTCTGCTGACACAGAAAAACAAAAATAAACACAAACATAATTCATAGACGCGAGTTGACGATCATAACAAACAGTCGGATTGAGGGAATTATAAATTCCCTCAATATATATATATATATATATATATATATATATAAAAGTATATGTCGGATGTTTCTCCAGGTGCGTTTTTCACTTTACAACATGGTTTAATAGCTGAGGAGTGTTAATTAAAGTAAATCTTAAAATATAGGAACAGAATTGAATTGAGATTTCTAATCCAGGCTTCTTAAAACTGATGAGACACCAGACATGTAGATATTATTTTATAAGAAACACTGAAACAACTTTCTTTCTAATTATTGTTTTTTTATTTTCTACATTTAATTAGATTTGAATTCACTCAAATGTTTCACCTCGTTACAAAGACCATTAGATTAGAATTATTTGCTGTAACTGCTTGTTGGTGATGTTTTAGCTTTTCAGTGGCTTTCCTCTAAATACCATGTTGGCCAAAGATAAATCCTAATCTGTCTTTAAAATACTTTAGGCTAAACACCATCAGGATTATAGAGATGATTTAGCAAATTCCTGCTTTTGTCTGTGAACTAAATATTCACCATACATAGTAAAAAAAAGAAATACATGTGATAGGTTTTCTGGTTTAAACAGCAACAAGAATGTGGTTTACATAACTAGAAGTGAAGTGAAGTTATAATTCAAATAGTTCCTTGTTTCTCTGGTTGCTTTTCTTTTTCTAATCGCGGCTCTTAGACTGTGTCCATGTGAACACTACACCTGAGTCATAATCCTCTGAAGTAAGAGTCTTTTAATGTGTCGCAAAAGTTGTTTATTTACCTGCTAGTAAATTTCCACACCTCTCCAGGTGCTTCTTTCCACCTTTGCCCGGAGATTGTGATTGCGTGTCTGCTTCACATGGCTCTCTTTGTTTGTGTATAAATGTGTGTCTGCTGTTTACATCACTTCCGTTAAACCCAGTTGCCCATTTCCAGGGAGGTTATGTAGGATGGTGGAGACAACTTGACATGGGAAGGAGACACGGAGACTGGCCTCTATTAGCATTCAAATAGAAGGGGAAAAAACTGAATTCAGTCCCATTGACCAGTGGTCCGACCACAGCCATGTGCGAGTGGGGGGTTTTCTTTGCACCCCTCTGAGCTCAGTGAGACGCTGGAGTGCAGTTGGGGGGCTGGGAGACAAGAAGTGGTTGCTCTCAGATCTTGATGCTCTGTGGTGTATAATACATCAGGCCATCCAAAACAAAGAGTTCGGAGACAAAGACTGTGGTGAATATCAAGACACGGATTGGTTTCCTCAGTTTATCACCGTGGGATGATGTTTCTCTGGGCTGCGCAGGGTTACAATTTCTAGCTTCTTCCATCACTTAGTGGAAAATCACAGATATCCTAGAGCTCCATTAGGGGTTGAAAACTTTTTTTTTTTTCCTTGCTCTGTTCATTTTGATAATCTGTCCACACCAATAAAATGTAATTAAGCTCCCTCTTAACTCTAACCACAGTAAACTTTCCATGCCATGGCTTCCAAGTATGCAGCAAACAAGGCTCTAAAAGGGAGGGAGAGCGTGAGGAAGATAGTGACTTTGGTGTTTGGAAATAGAATGTGTAAAAATATGCTTGCAAGAGAAACAGACTTGGTTTTGTTGATTGGAAGAGTAGAGAGTTTGTGAACTGTTTTATTGGCTTGTGCTGTTCACACGTTGGTCTCCTGTATGGCCGATGCGCCTAAACTTCATCACTTGGCACCGCTGCTATTTGTTATAAATAGATATATCGCCCACAACATTGCAGCAGGGGCTGTGTAAGTGAAGGCACCCTCTGTCCCGTTCTGTGTTTAGTTGTTTATGAACGGACGTGTCCCTGCGGAAAACTTGAACGGTGGCGTAAATAATCAAAGTCGGTGAGCGTCGTGTTTGACGGGCACCCTTCCTGCCTGCTGCAGAACAGCTCTCCTTGTCATGACAGGACAAGTGGCTCAGACGTGACTGCTGTCACTCTACTCCAAGGTGCCCCAGTGCATCTTGTGACCGGGAGGAGGGGGGGGGGGGCTCGCTGCTACATACATAACCTTCTTCCACTTCTGGCTTTGCTGGATGCAGGAATGGTTTGTCTCACCCCTGCTGGGAGAGTGCAGCGAGTGTTCACAGACCTGTGGTGCGTGTGTGTGCATGGAAGTGAATTTATTGTGCAGCTCTTTGTGTGCACTGCAGCAGGACTCAGTGTGACAGCCCGAGTCAGTGGCACGGCCCTGTGGAAGTGTGTCACTGGGCGAGTTTGTGGGAGCGCAGTCAAACGCTGTCCTGCAGCTCCTCCAGGCTGCCAGCTGAGGTTTACAATGCTTAATTAAACACTTTATTTCAAGTGGCCCATCATTGGATTTGCTCAATTGTAGTCTCTGGCCAAGCGCACATACATCATCATGGACTGCCTGTTTAATGGCCCACGGAGTATTGTACAATCTGGGAGATGATTGGAAATGCTAGCTCCTTTAATGGATGGCACTTGCTGTATCAGTCGAAAGCTGTTCATCCAAGAACTGAACGCAGATCAGTCCTGAAGAGAGAAGTCATCACCCAAAGATTAGTGAGGTGTTTTGCACAATATCATAAACATTTTTGTTACTGTTGCTTGGGTTTAAGGCAGCAGGTCAATTTGTCTACAGCTTCCCATAAAAGCTTAAATTAAACTCACAAATTATGCAGTTTACTCAGTTTAGTTGATTTTTCGTTGTTTATTCACTTTATTTTCTAAACTTTTGCACATTGAATTCATAGACACATAAGCCAGAGAGGTCAAAATGTAAATCTGGTGGAAATAATGTCTCAAAAACAGCAGCATCACACATAGATAAAGTTTATTCAAGTTGTGATTAAAATGAATCAACACTATAAATTGTAATAGTAATAATTAAATCAACTTTCCTTCTTTTTATTTTGTAAGTGTGCTGTTGGCTTCAAACATTAAACAAATCATTTAATGAGAACGTGTCACTATTAACCACACACTGAACGTAACATTATTATTTAAACATAAATAGATTTAACTGTATAGCTTCGTCTGGAGAGGACTAGGACTGTCCACTGTCCCTGTTTAAATATGCTTTTAATAATAAGACCTCCCTGTTGCCTCCTGTGTTGCCTCCTGCCCTCTTCCCTCATTTTGAGAGAGGGGGAGTCTTTGTGTGAGAGTTGTTATGATGGAGAGTGTAGTGTTACTGTTTGGGGTTTTGGTGATATCTGAGCCACAGTGTTTGAAGTAAGGTCCACTGAGGGGAAGTGGCCCACCAGACCGCTGGTCAGATGACTTCCAGTATGCTGGGGATTAGGGCCAGTTGATGTGGCAGGTGTGACGGGATATGACTGTGCAGTGAGCGGCTCCCTCGCTGCTCTCACTGAAACTGGAATTTAGAGAAAGGTTTCTGATACTATTACTGCTCAAAATGTATATCTCATGTTAAATTTTGAACGGCTTCACAGAGCGAATTCTTTGCTGCATAGAATTTGCTTATCTGCTTTTTACAAATAAAACAAGATTAGTTGTTGGAGTAGTTAAACTCTTAAACTGTATCTATATGTAAAATTCATTTATAAAGTTCAACTGAATTTAATAACATTTCTTTAAAGAACATAACATATTTAATACAGCTATAACATTTAAATCTAGCATACTGTAATGCCTTAGAAATACTACAGACGTCAGTATATAGCATGCTTAAATTTACTGAACATGATATAAAGTGGTAGAAAAATAATTGATTGAATTATTTTTAATTAATTATTGATTGATTGATTTAAGTTGATGTCATTTCTGCTGTGACATTTCTTTTATATTGCAATTAAAGATCAATCCACAATTGTCATAATTATTAATTCAATGCTGTGCAAACGTTTTACAATAGGAAAAAATGTTGTCACAGAAACGAAACAGGGAAATCTTCGTAGTTACCTTCTTGGAGTTTACATGTCTGTATGCTCAGTCTGTGGTATTTAGCTAAACATGATAAACAACTTGTGGTTCAGTTTCATTCATGCTTCTCACAGCCACAACTCAGATCATACATTTACTGTATATGAATCAGGTTTTATGTGAAGTTAAAAAACAAACAGTAACAGGCTTAACTGACTGCTTTGCACGTGGTCATGTATGACTGTGTGTGTGTGTGTGTGTATGTCTGTGTGTGTGCGTGCACAGATGTGCGCGCGTACGTACTTGTGTGATGACATTTGCACAGAGGGCCAGGGCAAGGTTTATCAATCATAAACATGAGCTGATGGATCCCATTACACTGTTGAGATATGTGTTTACTCAGCAGTGTGAAGAGCAAAGAGAGCCAGGAGGGAGAAACGGACACATGTACGCAGGCTTTTCTCTCTGTGTGCGGACACTGACGCCGAAACATCCACATCACTCTCACATTGTCAGCACTTTCATTTCTTCCCTGTTTTTACTTCTTTACGAAATGATGAACAATGGATTTGGAATCTTAAATGTTATTTAAGCATCGTTGTCTTTACGACAAATGGACCGACTGGCAGGAATCAGGGAAACATGGAGGTTTTAGTTTGAGGCAACATCCTACTCAATTGTTTCCCAAAGAAATGGTTGGAATTCCTGGTACTTAACATGCCTAATGAGCAGAACAAGGGAATGACAAAGAGGCATTTTCCTTTTTATTCTTTGTTCACTTCACTCTATTGTTGTGTCCTTCTTTTCCATTTTTTTAGTATAATTAAATGATGATTAAACTGCAGGAATGATGATGGCATGTTTGGTATTTACGATTCCCAGAAATAAATTTAATATATTTAGCAGTTTGTGGTGGTTTTACACCAGTAAAATGGCCTCTGATAGCTATAATTGGCCGAAACCTTATCTGTCCATCACCACAGTATCTCTTCCTCCATTCTCTGGCTAGACGCCCCCTGACTTTATTAATGCCCTCATCAGGAAGTGGGCCCTAGAGTTTCTCTTTACTAACAAACAAATTAGTCTTTGTATTTGAGTGGCGCCACCCCTCCTCCCTCTCTCTCTGGCTGCTGGAGAAGCTGGAAGAAAATTCTCAATGAAACAAAGAAGACATGCAGCTCAATGACTCACAAGTGGAGCCCAGGGGCACTGGTGTTGATTGGAGAAAGCAAAATACTATTTTCTACTGGAGTAATCGTTTCCGTTCTAAATTTGGAGAAGTGAAACACCCTGACAGGAGCAAATATAGCCCATTCATCCCCATAAACAATGCAGCTTCTATTTTAGGCAAAATAGTTTGAACATGGCCTTATTTGTCTCTGCAGAAGTGGAGTTAATTCACTCACAGCGACATTTTTAGAGCGCGTACATGACCTACCGTTGAATAAATGCCAAGGAGAGAACTCATTTGTCATTTTCTTTTGTGATTTCTACAACAATTTTCCTATTTTAGAGATACAATCTGTGGGTAGTAGCAGCGTTTTGACGAGGACCAAAGGTTTTTATTGAAAACATGGCCGTTGGACAGGCACTGTGACAGTGTCGCTCACTGCTACGTGTCCTAAGCCTCTGTAAGAACATAACAGGTTTAGCCAAGGAGCTCATATGTCAGAGCACTTCCTGTGCTGCCTGTTGAACCTCCGTTGAGGCAGTTTAAAATTATATGCAACCTGTTAGCTGCAATATCTGTCAATTTATTTATTTATTTATCTATCAGCCTAAATTATTTATTGTTTTGTAAATATTTAACACAATGCACTAAAGGCAGTTAAAGGTTTTACAGACAAACTTTTCAACTTTTTATTTAAATGTTACATTGATTTATTGTTTGGACGCGTGTGGGGAAAAAATGTGGAGTTATTGCATCAGTTTAAAAAATTAAATAAAATTTAGACTAGGACTAAAACTGACTTATTTAGTTAGCTGTAACATATTTGCATTTCAGTTGTAGGTGCATGAAAGCTGGTTAGTAAGTCAGTCTAAACATTGCTTAAATTACTAGATAAATGATTAAATTAGTTACGTAAAGGTGATGAGTAAATTGTTTAATGCATATAGTTGAAAGAGTTTATTGATTTTCTAATTAAAATAAATAAGTTGCTTTGCCTTGCCACAGACCATTTTACTATTTATAAATGGTTTGCTAAAGTGGATAAATATCCCACTTTAACGTCCTTAATTGTGTTAAATAATGTCCAGTTTAAACGTGGATCAGAAAAACCCAGCGGTATATGACAGTATATGCCTGCAACCACTAACTGCATTAGAGCATAATAACGTTATGAGAGCACGGTCTACCATCATTCCTCGGGCCTGTTAGATGCCTATCATCATTCCTAATTGATAGGCACAGTTAGAGAGAGAGAGAGAGAGGGAGTTGATTGCCATCAATAATAAACGGTGCCTCTGTTGGTAAGGTTTTTTTTGTTAATGCGCGTGGTGTGGAAAGACACACCAGGCGCTGTGGTTTCAAGCGTTGTTTTCTGAACACAGAGGGATGGCTTGTTGAAACACTGGGGTTATGTGAGGTGACGGACAAAAACTTTTCACTGAGAAAAGCTGTGCTCGGCTTGGATCTGATAAAACAGAAGCTGTAGCAACATGATAACTTGTGAACTTCTACCTGATACTAAGTAACAATCTCCCCAGGCACCTCTTTATTAAAAATGTGCTCACCTCAGCTGACCCTGGTGGTAATCTCGCTCTTGTTACAGTATAAATACCAGCCTGTGAGAACAATTACTCAGAACAAGTGTTAACTTCTTTTACACAACACAGAAACGTTTGAATGATTTGAAACACACAATGATTTGTGCACGTGACATCTTTCCAGAGTACCAGCCTTGCCATCTTGACTAACAGGATTATATGCTTCAAGAAGATTATTATTATATTAAAATCTATCGGCAGAAGTAATCTACGTGCTAATCTATATGTAGCATTGCTGTTATACCCACCGGTACATCCATGATGCACAAACAGATCTGTAATACTCTATTGTGCCAGCTTTCTTTGGATCCACTGTTTGGTTCTTTGAGGGAATGAAAATACATCTTCACGTGTTGTCTCTCTGTGTCTTCCAGTCTGTGCCCCGAGTTTTGACATCCGAAATGAGATCAGCGAACTCAAGCGGCTGGAGAACTGCACGGTGGTGGAGGGATACCTGCGGATCCTCCTCATCAATGACAAGACCAACCACATCCACCAGGAGGCCTTCCGCTCTCTCAGTTTCCCCAAGCTAACCGTCATCACCGACTACCTGCTGCTGTTTCGAGTGTCGGGCCTGGACAGCCTCAGCATGCTCTTCCCCAACCTGAGTGTCATCCGTGGACACAATCTCTTCTACAACTATGCTCTGGTGATCTACGAGATGACCAGCCTGAAGGACATCGGCCTGTACAACCTGAGGAACATCACCCGGGGGGCCATTCGAATTGAGAAAAACCCTGAGCTCTGCTACATAAATTCTGTGGACTGGTCTCTTATTATGGATGCTGAGTTCAACAATGTCATCAATGGAAATAAGAAGCAGAAGGAGTGTGACAATGTGTGTCCAGGCATCATGGAGGATAACCCACTTTGTCAGAGGACGTCGTTCAATGATAACAACGACTACCGCTGCTGGACATCCAAGCAGTGCCAGAAAGGTAACCTGAATTCAGCGAGTTGAATTTTAGTTGATACTTAACCCCATGAGAGTCTGTTGAGAATGACTGAAGCAGACAAAATGTATTTACTGTACAAGTATAGTTAACACAGATGAGACTTTGATCTAGGTAGGTGGTTTCCAGTCTCACAAACATTCTGAAATTGTGCATTTCTTCACCAGGGAACAAATCCCATGAATCTATGCAGTGTTTTGCCTTCATTTCCGTAAGGCTGCAGGATTGTCCACGGGCCAGTGCAAACATTTCCTCTCTGTTCATTATAGAGACCTTGTCTTTAGATCAGGCTATTTGTGGAGTGAAGGATGGCTGCAATATAGAGCACCAGGTATTAGAAAGGATACTCAGTTGAGGTTTAAGTAGCTCTGCCAAGAAATGAGCTAGTCTACCTGTCTGGACCATGTCAGTTAAATATTTGCCTTGGGGACTTTTTGCAATTTATGAAAAGAGGTATATTGAAGAATCTGGGGGAGGGTCATCCTAGTTTAACTTCAGCCCTGCAGTAGGGTCGTGATTTATTTTTTTACTTATGTGTATTTGTCACTTGTGTTCAGTTTGTCTCAGTCATTCGTGCAGCAATTAAGGCAAGTGTGGCAGCTTGTATTACATATCTTTTCCCCACAGTTTTCAGAGTGAGAGAGAGCTTAGAGAGACACTGCTCGGTTTGCCACAGACAGTTTTCTGCTGGTTTCTGACTTACAAACCATCAAAATATTCCTCCTCACTGTACATGCAGTTACTTTAAAGACGCGGAGCTCCTTTTTGTTTCCTTTGGCCGTCCATGTTTGGTCATCTCCGACAGGGCAGAGTTCAGAGTCATGAATCATTTCTCAAACGTTGCTGGCAGGGTCACATACATTATTGTTCAAATACAAAAGGGACCATTGATTTTTTTGTAAATTCCTAAACACACAGTGCTTAAGAATAACACACAAAATGCTTTATCTGGAAAAAAAGAGAGGAAAAAAGGCTATTTATAAAAGTCTACATACAAAAACACACAGCATTGCAAACTTGCTTTAGATTTTCTTTATCCTCCAATCTGTGTGAAATAATAGGCGGGAAAAACGTTGCTTGGTCTCTTTTTGTATTAAGGGCCTGTTTATACTTCCCATGGTCAGTTGGGAGTCTCAAACACCACCATCCTCCACCTCTGGAGACCCTCAGAACAGATAGTGGAAGTCAAGGTTGCGTCATGTCCCTAGTGGCCGCGCTTATCTCAGCGCAAAAACTTTGGTGTTTATCGTTTATCGCCTCTGTTTATTCCGACCCGCAGTAGGTTCCAAATACAATTGGCTATTGGAATTGAAAAAATGTTGTGTTTTTTTATGCAAATTGTTATAAAGAACTTAATAAAATGGCCCAAACGTTTATATTTACAAATTGTGAAACGTCGAATTGTCTGCGATGACCTTCAAGTTATGTAGTTACTGTGTAACGTTTTGCAGTGAAGCCATCTGTTGTTCTCACACGTCAGACTCGAGAAGCAGAGCGGGGGCATTGTTTGAACCAGCTCACGTCTCTCAGAGGCCCAGGCCGAGGTCGGGGTGAATGCATTCATCTAGAGGGCCTTGAGGTCTCAAGGCTGCAGATAAATGCTTCGGGGAGCTGCTCAGTGGGGAAAAAAGGAGGAGTTCCTAAAAGATACAATAACGCTAGAGCATGTCTGTGATGTTAAAATTCCAGGCCTCATCCACAGATAACATTTCTCACTGTGTCTTTGTTTTGCAAAGGCTTGATGTGTCTACCTCTCCCCCTCCTGCTTAAGATTCAGCTCTCCTCCCTCTACCCCTCTGCATAATTGCCTTGTTTTTCTCCAGTACAGATGTTTCTTCAAGGGCATGCAGCGGTTTTCCAGTCAATACGGCCCGGTCTCCTCTTTAATTACACTACATGAGTAGGGAGTGCTGTCTGCCTAGCACACTGCTGTAGCCTCTGGGCCTTCTAGTGCTTCATGGAGCAACAGCAGAACTCCTCTTTCCATATGTTTGTCCACTCACCAGATACTGTTTCCCACAACAGTTTGGGGTGTATTAGATGAGCCCCCTGAGGAGAATGCAAATATCATTCCAGACAGAGTAAGCCAGGTTAATGCTGTACTTGTGGCTGGATGAAAGCAAGTGGGAGTGACCATGTATAGGGAAGTGCAGACTGGAGCAGAGGTTCTGGGTGCTTTTTAGTGGCAGGCAGTGATGCGAAGAGAGGCCCAGACCAAGGAGCTGTATGCGAGAGGAGGGGCGCTGAGGGGAAATGTCAGACAAATGCCAAGTATACAAGCTCAACTGCAAGCCCTCGATAAAGTGCAGTGCTAGTAGGGCTGAAAAATGCCTGTTTCTCCTGTTTTTCATCCCTCCTCCCTCTCCTCCCTTGTAAATCCTCCCTGCCTTTTTTGCCGCTCTGCTTTCTTCGTACACACTGCCTCCTCCTTCCTTACTAGTGTTCTCCACTTCACTTAATCTCAACCTGGCTCTCATCTCTGATTTTCCTTGTCAGTTGTTCTGCTGGTGCTTCCTCCTCTATTTTCACCTCACTCTTTTCTGCCGGGCTTATCAGGGGTTGTTAACAGCTCCGGCTGTCAGATATCGCTCCACTGTTTACTTGTCGGAAACATTCTCTCCTCGCTGCGGTGGCCACAACCAACCAGGTTGTTTGGCCAGGCCTTGGATCCTTTGACACCGCCTGGTGTTTGCTATGAGTTTTAGGGGGTCCCGTGACTAAAAAAATGTCTGGCTTGCTTCAAAATAAGCACCCCAAGTCTCTGTTTGCTGCAGACTGGTGTGTGTTCTACTCTTGGAGTTGAGCCATAGCCAAATAGACAAGTGGCATTTATAATTAGGCAGATGAGCAGGAAAGCACGCTGCTATGTCCAGGCCCAGTCTCGGGGCAGGTTAGTCTTCAATGATCCACAGGGAGGCACACACTCTCACACTCACTAGTCCTCACATAGCTCACATGTCTTCTTTATGTGACAGAATATTGACTTACAGCATGCTCAGCTCAGGCACTCCGGTCTAGTTTCGCAACCCTTACCTCCTTATGCTGTGTGTGTTTTTTTAAGGATCATCATGTCCCCAGTGTATTTTGATATTGATAAACAAATGTGAGAAGCCAAGTATGCCTGTGAATGTTTAATGAATCAAAATGCCCACATACCAAAGCCTTCTTGGATAAGCAAAACTGAAGTGTAACTAGGTTGGAAGCGACATGGAGTCCGATTGCATTTTACCATCTGTGCTATAGTGATGTAAGGTGAAATTTGACGTAAGGAGACCTGCTGTCATGTTATGTCACAGTCTGTGAGCCCTGGCAGTTAAAGAGCTCTCCCCCAGCCTGCAAGATTTTGCTCACTTCACACCACGGGAGAAACAATTACTTTTAAACAGCTACAATGCCCGTGTTTAGTATAATGTATGAACATGTTACCCAGAGTGGCTCATTAAAGTCACTTTTAGATACAAGGTCCACAGTAAAACTCCTACACAGAGGAAATCATTTTAGTAGGATCAGTTCTTTGCTTGTTTTGGTGTTTGCATTGGATTTATTGACAGAAAGGAAACAATATAATATCACAAAGCTTATCTTGATAAAAATACTGTTACACGGCAATTAACAGATATTGTGCTTGATATTAGTGAAAAGAAAATATGACATAGTCAGAGAAAAAACAGCATGCAAAACCTGTATTTCCTCAGAGTCTTTTGTAATTGGATTTCTGGAGCAACCACTCATACCATTCATTTTTAAGATAAATCGCTAAAAGATCTGAACTGTTGAGAAGTTACGCTCCCTTTGCTCGGGCTAATAGCTAGATTTATTGACACTTGACTTAGAAGGCACGTATGTTAAGTTAGAATAGAACAGAACGAGTCTGGCGCTTTAAATATGTAAGGTGGAAATTCCTGCAGGCTTAGTCATTGAAGTTGTGAAGGCATAGTGAGGGGGAAATATGCAGCACAGGCTGTATGTGCAGGACCATACAGAGACTAAGTATTAAGTAAGATAAATAGAAGATAGTGATAACATCGTTGTGGGTTTGTTGTACTGTGTGTTTGTTTGAGCGCGGATGTGTTTGTTTGGTGCGCTGAGTTGGGCCGAGTTCATTCGTTTTTGTTTAACATCCATCAGTAGATACCAGGAAGCTTTTAAATGTTTAACAGCTTTTCTGAAGCTTATCATAGCCCTGTGGCTAAAGGGACAGGGAGCACAAAAGAGCTCAAATTCCAGTCTTGAGAGTCTGGTGCTTTCCTGGGGGGCACACTCAGAACGATGACTCAGTGCCCATACATCCGCTGTTTCCACTCGGCATGAACTGCTCGCCCGCGCTCCGCTCCATTTTGTACAAAGCTTAGGCAGCATGCCAGCATTAGTGCCAAAGAGATGGCACTCATGTCAGTCAGACTCATTCATTCCTGCTTTCCCACAACCACCAAGATGGAATGATTCACATCCAGTGCTGTGTTTGGATTAACTTCTGTTCTTTGGTTTATCTTTTTAGTGTAGAAAGCGGATCCGGTGTTTGGTCCAGCATGTCAACGCATCACTGGAGTAGACCTTATACAGTAGTCAGCTTCAGGAGGACGTACTCTATATGTGAGACAGGTGTCGTGTTTAGTTAGTTGTTGTCCTGGCTGTGTGTGTGTGTATTGGTACAGAAATCAAGTGGTCTCTGTCTCTGTTATATCTCTGGAGTGCTGACTATTGATCTACAGCGTTACAACCACAGTGTCACTGAAATAAATACATTACAGAGCACAGACACAGACACAGACAGATGCCTCTGTCTTCTTAAACACAGGCTAACAGAGGTGCTCCGATGCCAAGAGGAGCAACAACAGGTTGGAAATAGGTCCCTGTGGTGTGTGTGTGTGTGTGTGTGTGTGTGTGTGTGGGTTTGAGGGAAACTGCAGGTAGACCCACTTTTCTTCACTGTTGCTTTACTGCTTATTCAGCTCTCAGCAAGAAAGTCAGTGTATTTTGTGTAATTGGATGTTGGAGTAATAATAGTGAGAAATAATTTTATCAATAATAACTAATGTAACAGAGTTTAAAGAGTATTTTATAAATGACAATGATGTCGGTAAATTTGACTTTATGTATATCTATGTAAACTAAACAGCAGAGTTTTAGATCAGAACGTCATCTGCCTATTAGATATTTTAAAGTATTTCAAATGATTTGCAATTTGAGCAGGGAATACTAGACAACTGCATTTGTGTGGTTTTCTGTCTCAGTGCAGTCTGTCTACATCCCTGCACCTGTCTCTCTCTCCGTCTCCCTCTCCTCCTCTCTCCTGGCCTTTGCCACTTCTAGGTCCCACTCATAGCACCCGGCATTAGTGTATTCACCCAAAACAAAAACAAAACTCTATCTGGTACAAATAGTTTTCTGCTCGTTTAGTTTTATTATTTGCATTTTTGTGAGGCCTGGAGTATGATTTGCAAAAGCCGATTGGCCATAACTCCTGAACAACCACAGATGTGTCAAGTGCTGTTGCTAACCTTTAATGTCAACAATAGTGTCCTTCTCTACATAAATTCAATTTGATTGTAATTTAGAAAAGTTCATTCGTGATGCTATGGTTATACAGTGTGTTATTGTCCATATATGAACAGCAGGACCTATTGTCCATTGATGGCCAGCACTGTGAGTTTATCCGACTCCTGTCCTCTGTGGCCTACAAAGGACTCCTCTCAAAGCACTAACAGATTGGCCTCTTTTCCTTGGTTTCCTCTCATAGACTTCATTGACCAAAATATGAGCTGTGTGCCATGCTGCTAGCCTCCAAAAAGACTTGTCACACGTGCGCTCACAACTGAAGACACTCACATAGGCATGCACGCTCAGTCCCCCACTCATGCGCCACCTCTCTCCGTTGACAGATTTTCTTCAACCTGCGCTCAGGTTGTGCGTGGACACTGTAACTGAGCCTGCTGTGTGTGTGTGTGTGTGTGTGTGATTGTGTGTGTGAGACTGTGTAGCATGTTTCTGTCCTGCTGGATGCCTATTTGAGCCATTCAGTGCTTCTGCTGGTAGGCAAGCTGCTGCCTACTAACTTTGTGGCTCTGAAGCTGTGACTCATTCTTTGCTCTCACCATTCATTCATAAATCTGCATGAATACTAGAACATCCTCTCACAGAGCCCTTGGGGGCCCCCAAGCTCTGTGGTAGGCTCCCCTCACTCTTGATGGAACTGGCAGGGAAGGATGAGGTCTATATCCACTTTTTAGGCACGCCTTTCAGCGAGGTGAGAGAGAGACGGGTGCCCACGCCTGCCGCCTGTCCTTGGCACCTGAATCGTGCCTCTGCCTGCCTGCTCTGGCTCTATCTCTCTATATGGTGCAGGTCAGAGCAGCCATTTACTCACTGCTTGATTGCTTGGCTGTGAGATAATGCCATGTCTGAAAGTAAGCTCTGGGTGCATGGGTTAATTCCACAGCGGAAAAAACAAAATCTCCTGCTGACAAATTCTCCCGCAGAGGTGAGGATGTACGCTGGCACGCCGCAGAGAGAGAGAGGAGAGGATCCTGCTTTGCCAGAATAGTTAGTCTAGTTCAATGAGGTCACAGAAACACTGCTCCTCTATTTTCTTCCCATGTTGTGTGTGTGTGCGTGTGTGTGTGTGAGTGAGGTTGGGGATTGGATCTGATTTGCTCTTTCAACTTTTCCCACCACACGCCTGAAATGCGTGTTTCTTTGAAAACAGAGCCACTTCCCAAGGGCATGTCGGTGTGTGTAGATGTTGGATGCGTCTTGTATTAAAGCTTTGAGACTAAGCGACTTTGATATCAAATAGGCTGGCAGGTACACACACACAGTTTAAAAGGAACTCTGAAGCTTATATTAAGTATAGAAAATTAATTGTACAATAGGTGCACTCACTGTATCCTGTAGCAGCTTAACTCCACATGAGTCATGTTTCTAATGGGTGTGTTATGCGTCTATGTGGAGTTTGTGTGTGCACTATGTATAAAAGAGATATCAAACAGGCTCCGGCATGCCAGCGCCGTTTTGCCATCTGTTCTTTTTCGGATCATGTGCACAATAAGGAGATGAAAGGACGTCATAAAATTCCAAAGGAAATGTTATGAATTACGCAGCTAAATGAAATGCCTGTGACAGCCCCACACTTTCCTAAAACGCTTTCCTCAAGTTCCCTGTATGCTGCCGTGAGGATTGATGTTATATTAGCTCTAAAACGCATTTTGATCATGGCAGCTTTTTGCAAATTCTTCCCCATATAATGGTCAGTGTCAACAAACCATAAAGCCGCCTGGCTTGTCTAATGTCATTAGTCTGCTTTCTGTCAATGACTGAAAAATGACCTTGACCCTGTCTGGTGCCTCCCCTTCCTCCCTCTCCTCGGCTTGTTTGGGTGGGATCCCCAGGGCCCAGTGCAGTTGTCAGCACACAGCCTAATGGGCACAGGTGGCTGGGGCTCTTCTGCCTTCTCCAGCCCTCTTGGCATGGCTCTCTTGGCAGACTGGTAGCTCCTTGGCAGTCCGCCTTAATGGGCCACTCCAGCTCAGCAATCACCAGTTGGTGCTTTGTTAGCATCAGGGTGGCCTAGGATGAAATATGGCTCCTCCTGTAGAGAAATCCAGCAGTGTGTGAAGTACCGCCAAAGAGCTATACTGTGACAGAATTCTGTGCAGTTCATTCCTGTAAACGGGGATGCAAATGTGATTTCATTCATGACAGCTCACGAAGCGATGACACGTCGCCGATTCCCTCGTCACAGACCACAGTGGAGCAGAGATCGAGATCGGGGTGAGGATGGGGAGGGCAAGGAGATATTGGTGGAAGAGAAACTGTACAGCTGTACTGCACCATGCACCAGTCAGACAGTGGCTTGTTACTGTGTCAGATAAATATAGAGTTCTCTGGAGCTCCCCACTGCAGCTCCCCACTGCTGCTTGGAGGGAGGGAAAGGCCGCGTCACCTGGGAGCTGCCACTGTCCTCATTCATCCTTGCTAAATTGGCTTTAGACACAGAGGACATTAAAGATTATTGTGACTCTGCGGTGGCAGGTAGGGTAAGGTAAGGTTAGGTGACAGGGCAACGTCGTCACCGGATTCCCACAAACCCCACAAGACGCCTGCATAACAACACAGTATTGACCTGAAATGAGATCATCTGAGAGATTTGTGATTTTGAACAGGGTCGGGTGTTTAAAATCAATTTTAATGATTTTCCCAAAATTGGAAACGATACATGATAATGTTGTTGCTCAGTCCCAATTTAGGCTTAAGGTACGTGTGACCATCCCTGGTGAGCGAGCTGTTTGTCATTGATGAGCTTGATTACTGACTTTGAAACCTGATTGACCCTAACTGTTTATATGTGTGTTTTAGTCCATGCATCTTCACATGGCAGCCTGGTTGCTGATAGAGCAGAATAGATGGCTTGATGGGAGTGAAGGTGGAGGTGCATTAGCACTCCTTTCATCTGTTCCTTCCTCCTGTGTCTGATGAGAGCGCATTTGTTGATAAGTGCCCAGAAGGCCTTTGAAGTCTGAGTCTAGACTTGTCCCCCATCAGTCCAGTGCCTTCCTCCGCCACCCACTCCCATTAGTGTATCAATTACAGAGACAAGGCTTGTGGGGCTTGTTTGCACTTGAGTGTGCGTCAGGAATCGCCTTTCTCTCCGTGGCTGTCTGATAAACATGACAGACACTAGCCCACAGCTTGCATGTAAACACAGCCCATTCTCATTCATATTTTATTACTCACACTCATTTACTCAGTGCAGCCTCTCCTCACAGGCCCCACGCTGTGGCCCTCAGCTTGCTTTAGCTTTCCTTCTTTCATCTCTCTGTTTTAACTAGAGTTACTTCAAAAAGTCATGACTTGCTGCTGATGAGTAAGTCAAAAATCACCACAATATAGTTAAAAACACAGGAGTCGCCATTTGTTGTGTTGTGGTCTGTGTCTCACCCCTTTCCAGTAATGAGATACTGTTCTGTCCTATATGTACTGTTGCTAGCACTTTTCCAGACCAGACATGTAGTTGCTTGTAAAAACCTTGTTTTAGCATTCCACCCACCTCCCTGCATAATACATGGTATTATCTTCCAGCCTTTTTCTTTTTATTCTCCCTTCCTGTGTGTGGGGTAATGACACTGATGTTCCTGTTTAGGAAACCCCCCAGAACGTCATCCTGCCTCAACTTTCTCTGTTGTTTTCTCAGCCGGTAACAGAGGAATAGCAAACGTTTCTGTTTATTCCCTGTGTACGGCTTCACCTACAGTATGGATGCACACTGAAAGGAATTATGCTGGATGGTAGAAGTGCAGAGAAGACATATCTGGTCCGGTTTAAGTAAACGCGTCTATGGAGAGGCTACCTGACCACCTGACTCTGACAAACCTAGTCTGCAGAATGCTTTTAATATGTGTCCCAAACATTTTTTCTATTCATAACACCTGACAGAAAGTTTTTGTTCATGAAGCTGTAGCATTATTACTAATGTTTTAACTCTGTGTACGCAACTCGCTCATCTGCACTGCAGAACATGGTTTCCTCTGGCTCAAATTTATGCACGCATATAGTTTTTTCCCCCTCCTCTTTTCTTAGCTCCATAGCTAATTTTGTTTACATTAGATCCATTAAGGAATGTGATTAGCTTGCCAGCAAGCCTTTGGTCCAGGCTCATCAGTATTGTGCCACACAAATGGACAGTTTTAACAAGTGGTTATCATTAGATTGAATTAAACACAAAACAAACCCTTCACTTTCACCTTTCATCAATTACTGTCTGTCCTTAAACAAGGGTCTTCCCAGCAACAACAAACATCCTTTGAATGTATGATGAATTTCATTTTCAGTATCACACGCACAAGCCAACTGTGTTTACCAGCTATTTTTGTGCCAGGGGGAAGCAGGAATTGAACCACCAGACCTGGGATTAGTGGATGTATGCCCTACCAACTGAACTGAAACTGTAATATCTGCACAAACATTTAGTCAAAATTGACTCAATTTTTGTGCAGATACTACAGTTTTCTCTGTACCAGATAATCTTTTATATATGTAAAGAACTTTGAAAATGTAGAAGATTGGTAAATGCAGAAAATGCTGCACTTCTAATAATCTTCCCAGAAAGAAAAATATAAAATGAACCATAACATGCAGTAACTATCATAACGCTGAAGTACAAACTTAAGCCATTCACATGACATAGTATGTGCTCTGTTTCATGTTTCACTGTATCTGTGGAAAAATGTTGACAGGTCTGACATCCTGTGTACACTGTAGAGACAGAAGCCAAATATTTCTATTTAGTCACTGGTCTCCCATTTCATCTGTGGCAACATGCACAACTTCATCTCATTTCGAGCATGTTCCCAGGTTTAACCTCAACTAGCAGATCAATGGAACCATTGCTTTAGATAATTACAGATTATGGCTAGAAAATGTGAACTCTCGTTTGCAGAATCTTGTGTTGAAGCACTCCTCTACATGTACCTGAGGACAGTCCTAGGTGTGTGTGTGTGTGTGTGTGTGTGTGTGTGTGTGTAGGAATGAGACTGTGACAAACAGCGTTGGCTCCAGTAGGACATGGAGCAACAGTTATACTGGACTACTCTTTGCAGCCACATTATTATTAGCATTCTCTTCCTGCGGAGGCCTCCTGGTCATAAATACAACTGAGCCGCCCCCTCGGCCTGGTGAGGGGCCTAGGTACCATATAGAATCACAAACCTGGAATGCACTCAAAGTTTTTACACCTTGTGGTGCACTGAAGAGTGTTTTAATTAAGAGAAAGCCTAAAGTGGCTTGTGTAATTAGTCAACCATGTTGGCGTAGGTAAAGGACATATTTCAGACCACCAGGGAGGCTTTTCAGACTGTGACCTTTTCTAGTCTAGTTTAAGAACTGTAGTTGAAGCACAGTCTCAACCTGTGTCTGCTCAGCACTGTCTATTAAAAGCAACTTATTGATCTCGTTTTACAATATTTGTTTCCGAATAATAGAAGCACATGATCTTCTATGTTGTGGTTTTGTAAAAGAGTGTATGTACAGTGGCCAAAAAAAGTCTGTGAACCTTTTGGAATTTCATGGTTTCCTGCATTAATTTGTCATAAAATGTGATCTGATCTTTATCTAAGCAGAAGTATTAACAAATTTAATGTGCTTAGAGTAAGAACACAAAAAATTCTGATCTCTCATGTCTTTATTGAGAACAACCATAAAAACCTCACAGTACAAGTGGAAATAATAATAAGAATAATACAGACAATTGTTTTCAGGGTGTAGACTAGAGCTACTTTGACTGACAAAAACCACTCTAACTTTTACAGTTTGCTCCACACAAGAAAAATACGCTGATGTGTGAGCCATGCCTCGCCAAAAGGAGGATCGACGATCAAGAATTGATGATGTACATTAAGCTGGAAAGGGTTACAAAGTGATGTCAAAGACTTTAGTAACACACCAGTCTACTGTTAGACAAACAATCTACAAACGGAGAGTTAGTCAAAATGACCCCAAGAGCACAACAAAAACTCATAAATTAGGTAAAGAAATAACCCAGGGAGACAGCCAAAGATTTGTAGGCATCATTGGAACTAACCAACATTTGTGTTCATGAGTCTACAGCAAGAAAAACATTGAACTAGCAGGGTGTCTATGGCAGGACACCACGAAGGAAGCTGCTGCTTACTAAAAAGAACATTGCTACACGCCTGAAGTTTGCCAAAGAGCACATTGACACTGGACAGCAGTATTGGCAAAATGTTTTGTGGACTGATGAAACTTTGCTGCATCATGGTCTGGCCAGCTTGCAGTGATTGGGTGGAAGAAAACATTCTTCAGGATAATGTGAGCTGAAACTCAAAGAGGTTAGTTGATGCTACAGGACAGTCAACCAGTAATTCTTTTCAAGGGTTCGCTATGAGGTTTTTATGGTTGTTCCCAATAAAGACACGAAAGATCTTTTTGAATTTTTTTGTGTTATTATTTTAGGCACATGATATTTGTTAATACTCTTGACTTAGATGAAGATTTTATGACAAGTTAACGCAGAAAACCACGAAATTCCAAATGGTTCACATACTTTTTCTTGCCACTGTAAATATCAAAAGGGGTGCTTTTCCCTAGCATGTGAGTACGTGCTCTGCACAACATGCTCTTTAGTGCTGCCATGGAGACAGACACCTCAGCATTCAGCGTGTCACTTTGTGCCTGTGGGTATCAGAAAATGCTGCACTCAAGCATGTGTCTCAAGCATACTCTTGGCTCCAGTATAGTGGGAGGAAGCGGCCTCTCAGGGCACAGCGAAGAAAGGTAGCGTTTCAGCCTCTTTTTTTAAGTGCAACGATGAGGACGTAGCTCCTGATTTATGTAGTGAGCATGAGCTGGCAGGTCATGTCTGCCATAGAGGCCGGCTACTAGAGGAAAAGAAAGGAAGAGAAAAGCTGAGTGGAAAAGCACTAAGACAAAAAGAGAGAGGTGGGGGTTTACATATCCCCACCCAGCAGTGAGGTCACATCCACTTTGACATTTATATAAGAAAAAAGTCAAGATCAAACAAGTCTGTCGCCCGCGTGGTTACAGCAAACCTCCACAGCTCTGCTCTATAACAAGGCCACATGGTAATGCTTCACCTCAGCTAATCACCACCAGCCTAGGGTGCTGAAACGAGAGAGATGAAACAGAAACGGGAAAAAAACAAAACAAATATCTGGTAGTAAAGTTAAGTAAAATCTGTTAGTTTCAGCCCTGTTTGGATGTTTGTGTGTATGTGTGGGTTGTGTATATGTTTCTGTTTGACTGAATGGTGGAATAGGGACACAAGACACAAAGCGACGGCAGTGAAAAGCATCTCTGTCTCTGTCGTGTGTCTGTCATTGCAACAGAGGCATTGTGCTGGGAAGTGTTTGTAACATTATTTCTTTCGCTCTCCTTTCATTTTTCTGTCAACTAACTGACACACCCATCGCAGGAATCTCTGGTGGTTTTACTGACTTGAACTTTCTCATGTAAATGCGTACCATCTGAATGGCCCATGTGAGAGTTATCATACTGCAGATTGATTCAGGATATTGGCCACAGGCCACGGTGGGGATGGTCTGCAGCGTGGCATTTTCTGACATAGCTCGATGGAGGAGGTCTCGCATGTCTGCCTTTGTGGTGGAGAAGCCTGTGTTTGTGTGGGCGTGTGTGTGTGAGGGGGTGGGGGGAGGTGGGGCCTAAAGAAACAACGGCGACTGCTCTTGGGTCTGTCGCCTGTTCCCTGCCTCTTGGCAGTAAAGTTGATCAGTGAAGAAAAATACACGCTCTGCCTTTACAATGCAGGCCTTTGTCTCTGGTCGGCATCAGAACCGTTAACCATTTTGGAAATAGTTTCCAGCTTATTAAAATACTTCCAGACCGTGACTGTTGAACCAGTGAGTTTTCCATTTAATTGCCTGGCATCCGTTCTCACCGTAGGTCTGTCGCATCATCAGAGAGTAATGGCTTTCAGATTGGGATTACTTTGTTTCGGCTGGTGTTGTCATCTCCCCACATGGAGCAGGGCATCTGTCATTTCAAACAGCAGGCAGCAGTTTCCTTCCTTCCTCATCTCTCCATCCTACCCACATAACTTCAGATGAACCGCAAAGTGATAAGCTCATAGCCTCATCGCTGCCTTGTGGCCTCTCACAGACTGCTGTGATGGAAGTCAGTTAAATCACAGACTCTATTAGACAATGCAGTGATTCCACAGTCATTGCACTTACTGTTAATATTGGACACTCAGCATCTGGAACCACTGGCATTGAACTAAAGCCAGAATAGTTCCTCACTGTTTTCTAAATTGGCAGTGGAATTGGAGTTATATCAAGAACTTAATTAGATTTTTCTGTTAGAATATTGGCTCAGTAGTGTTTTATTTAATCTTGGTATCGGTTATCATTGCTGCTATCACTTCTGAATTGATCTCTTAGACGTAATAGGTGCATGCCCTCAGTGTTATTGGATCCGGAGTCTTTCAGTGCTTCGCTCTCGGTTAACTGCTTCTCTCTCCCCTATTGCCATATGTGTGTTCGTGACCATAAACCTGTTAATTTAGATTTCAAAAGTGTGCTGCGCCATTAAATCCATAGAAGGAAATGTCTCAACTACAAATAAGCCAGAGCGTGTGGGTGTTATTGAAAAGAAGAGAGAGAGTCTGCCACTGGTGGCTAATGATGACCTGCAATACGGGACCTGCTATGACATCTGATTGGACGACATACCCCTTTGACACGTTAGAACTCAAAATCCTCCTCAGGCAGATATTATAAAACAAAAATATCATGATTAACTTTTTTTTATGTGAAAAAAAAAAAGATTGCAGAGCTTGCCGTTCTGGCATCACCATATTTATACTGGGACAGCTCTGTTGCATTTGACCCCCTCAGCCAGGGTTACTTAAGTTCAGTCTTGTGGCTCGTCTCCCTGCTGGCATTCTTTTTGCATACTGAAGATTCCTCTGTCTATGAGAGAGATAAGGAGAGAAGATGCAATGGTATTGAGGAATGATGATACGCTGTGGACTGCAGACAATGGGGAGATTCTGTTAAACAAGCCAATTGGTATTGACTCAGGCTTATTGTGCCTTACATATTGTCACAGTGTTGGTATTATTCCCTTGGTGATGTCACGTCTGCCTTAAGAAACTGTCTGTTGTTCATAATGCCTGGTGTACGACTTAGTTAGAGCTTGTGCAACTCGCAGACAGTGTTTTGCTTTAAATGCTTTTGTAGGACACAGCGTGTGTGTGGGGGGGTTGTTCTTTTCACTGTCTGCCCCTGATAGGGAGAACTGGAAGAATGCCTATTGTTTCCTCATCACTTGCTTTGTCTGATAAACTCTAGACCAACTCTATAGCTGAAGCCTGTCAACACTCCATCACCAACTCTCCTCCCAATGTTTTCGCCCAACTCCCATTGCAGACCCTTACTTCCTGATCTGATTTCTTTGTTCCTGGCCGCTTTCTCCTCCTCATTCTCCTGCTGGTCCTCACCCGAACAGCTGCTGAGCTGGAGGACCTCCTCTCAGCCTGTGGGCACTGTTGCCCTGCTTACCCAGGAAAAAAAAACGTCTCAGTCTGGACAGGGATTACATAAAAGACTACTGTCTTTGCTGTCAGTACAGTTAATTTCCACTGTTACAAAAGGATAACACCGGTGCCTTTACGTAATGTCACAGACAGAAAGAGGACATAACCTCTGTTCTGTATAGACTTCATTTCTCAATCCACTACCTTTCAGCTTGTTCAGGCCTGTGGCAAATCAACAGCTTAGCTTTCTCTGTAACCTCTATTCACCAGAGGCTGTCATTCAGCAGAGTTAAACATTGTTAGCCAGCATTCATAAAGGGTGAGTCATCTTTTTTTTTTTTTCTTCCACCAGTTTGCTCTAGTACACAATCAAGTGGAAAATATGGATGACCTCCTGAAGACTTTAGTGTTTTCTTTGTTGACACCAGAGCTAGGATGTTTGACGTGTAGCAATATGCATCAGGGTAAAACAGCTTTTGTTCAGATCTAGCATCCCACTATAATCCTCCTTTGGAAACCTGTTTCCACTTTAGCCCTGTTTTCCTCAGCGTGTGTTTGTGAGGTTACCTAAGGCAATCAAGAGGGACACAGATCTAATAAAGAATACATGACGGTAAGTGATCCGCTGAAGTTACTTGCACTTAGTTTTTCCAGAATTTCCAGAGATTTATCCTCTAAAACTACAATAAATCTTGGTATTTTTAGAAAAATTCCACTCCTTCTTATTCCTCTTAACAGTGATTAGCCAATGACGAAACATCCATTTTTCCCCCCTGTTGGAGAAAATAAACTGTATTGTAAAGGGTCATGTTAGGTGGTATTGCTTTGCCTGTAATTTAAATGTTGTCTTTTTCAGCATGTAGTATGTCAGGGCCCAGAATGCTGATGGTTTCTATATGAAGTTGTGCAGTGGGAATGACCCAGCTGTATTTCTTATGTTGCTCTTGGCCTGGTCACCTACATTCTTCCCTAACCCCAGAGATATACGATCTTGTTCTTTGGATGCCACTGCAGCATCTACTGTGAGGCTATGCACTCTTGGAGTCAGTGCCAGGTTGCCTGCCTTTCCGCTATTTTATCCAGTGAAAATAAGAATGAATAGAAATAGATTTCTCTATCTCTCACATGTTCACTCCAAGTTTAAACACCGTGTCTGTTCAATCACAAGATTTGATTAATGGACTGGAATTCAGGCCCACTTGTGGGTCAGGTGCAATTAAGTATGTTAAATTCCACAGATTTCTACAAATGTTTAGACTGTTGAATCCTTTGAAGTTCCTGTGGGGTTGACAAGAAGCTTTTCTGTTCTCATTATGACATGAGGATAAGTGGGATGGATGCCTTGGAACCATTTCCCTTGTTTAAATCTGTAACTGGATTAGAGGTACCCTCTGGAGAAAGGTGCCATAATGATAAAGCACTGCTGCACAACAACAAACCCTGCATGCATAAATCCCACACAGAGTCTAGGTGCTGATGTTTTGGGTGGCAGAAAATCCTAAGATCTTCCAGATGTGTGAGGTGAGCCATATATCGCGGCCGGACACCTGTGGCTGCCTTTGACACAGGTGTTCATTGCTATCCTCTCCTGCTGTGTGTGTATATCTAGTAGCATGACAACTTCACAGCCAAACCCTCCTTAGGGAGAAGAAGAGGGAAGGAAAAATGTGTGTGTACAACATGGGAGAGAGAGAGAGAGAGAGAGGGGGAATGTTTCTTCACTGAGCTGAGGAAACTGGCCGAAATCCCTGGGCCTCCCTAGACAGTGGCAGCACTACGCCAAGGTAGAGCTGCAGTTGCCTAACATGGAGCTGAGCTCTGGAGACGGGGGAGAGCTCAAGACTGGATGCTGTCATATGTCCAATGGACAAAGTGGTGTTAGGGAGCCCACTGCCATGTTTAATTATGAGCTTCATTTAGAGCAAGAGACAGTCCCTGTGGTGGCACAGGGACATCAATTGTGACCCAAACTTAGCAGTTTTTATTTCTATTTGCAAGCACGTTTACACACGGGCGCACACTTCCGCACACAGTTGTACTAAATGACCCTGTCCACATTTATACACACTGTTCCCTCCTGTGCACAATGCAGATCCCTGAGCTATCAAAGACAATTAATGTAGTCATTCATCTCACAGCACTATCTGGTTAACACAAGAGGAAATGTAGGCCAGGGGAGGGAAGGTGGGGGTCACGGATAACACACCGATGAGGGAGGTCTAGCAAACTTTTATTCCACTGAATGAATCTGTTATTTGCCAAAATGTAACAACACCAGTGTGAAGAAAAATGCACTGCTGAGCCAGAAACACACACACACACACACACACACACACACACACACACACACACACACACACACACACACACACATCTACAGGATCTTAGAAAGTTATTAAAATCAGGACAGAAAAAAAATATATTATACACTATTAAGCTCCAATCCAGTAGAAACCAAAAATAAGCACCCATATTAAAATACAACAATAACAACATTTAACTGGTGACTGTGGAACCTTTATAGCTCAGGTTTCCTGTCACCCTGCACCATAGAGGTAAGATGAGGACAAATATGTGTGTTTATCCCCTGAGGTTTCAATGAGGGAAGCCAAGCACGGGTTCTTTGTTGTTGTTGGTGTGATTTGATTTTGGCGGTTGGTGCATCAGATGGGAGGGGGTGATTGGAGGTTGGAGGTTGTGTTTGGTGCAGCCACCCTCGAAAAGGTGGGTGTGTGTGCGTAAGGAGCTCTCTAGTCTGTCTTTAGGCAGACAGACAGCTGGTCAAACAGGCTTAGGAGAGCCGTAGGCAGTCTGGACACTAACTTAAGCCCATTAGGTCCTCTTCATTCCTCCTATGTCCAACAGCCCCGTGTTTTCATAGCATTGTTGCTGCAGTTGCAGGTGGAGATCTTTTGAGCAAGCGATGATCCGAAGGCGACCGCCACTCGAAGATATCAGAAAGCATTGATGTTTTCATGCCCTGTCCTGTGCCAAAGTATTTCCAAGTCTGCATGTCTTGTTATGATTGAGTGTGACAGGGTGTAATGCCCCCACCCCCACCCCCCGCCCCTGCCCCTCTCTGTGTGTGCCGTGGTGTGTTTGTGTTCTGTAGCACGTAGGCCTGTGGAAAGCCAGACCGTTTTCCCGCTTTCCTTGTGGCAGGTGGCCTGGGCAGGTGAAGCCAGCTGTTTTTGGGTGCAGCGGCAACACGGGGAACAATGAAATGTGCTCTGGAGTTGACACTTGTGTGAAAGACTTTCACGGGCATCCTTCTCTTCTGCCTTTGAGGCATTCCTCCCTACTTTTCATCCAGCCAAACAGACAACTCAGTTAGCTCGACAGCAGGATGCAATTTATTAGCTAATGTAATACAACACTGACCATGGCAGTCTTTGTTACACTGCAGTGGACAGAGAAAATAGAACATTGTATTACTCAAGAAACACAAGGAACAGAAGAGAATATTGACTTTCGTATTTCTGATTTTATTCCAAGAAATCTGTTTATCCAATCTGGCGTGACACTGATGTACCCCTGACTGGTGAAATGATTTACTTTTATTGCTCTCTCCTTTGCCATCTGTATCACTTCTCTTTAAATGCAAGCCTGCAGCCACTGGTCAACCAGACAGTGCTATTTTATTTGAACACAAGCTCTTCTGTGGGCACCAGGAATGCTTCAGAGTTATTTGAGAGCAGACACATAATTATACCATTACAGTGACAGTGATGTTTGCTGTGAAATACTGGTGTTTTATTTTTCGTGCTCTAATCAAGTCCAATCTCATTTTCTGTTTTGTTGGGCTGCAAATGGCTGTGACATCCGGACCACGCTCTCATCCTCTCTTCCTCCCTCTGTGTGAAACCGACTCATTCAGGCACTTGGTCAAAGCACACATGTGCTGACGTCACATGGGCTGCTTGTGGGCTGACGTCGGTGTTCAGGCTCGAGCCATATCAAAGGGGCGAATGGGCCCCAGTCAGTGTGGCTGCCTGGTAGCGCAGTCCACAATGGCTCCTGTTCAGAACCTCACATCCCAAGACCACAAATAGCTCTTGTGTGTGTTTGTGCGCGCACACATATCTGTGCTTGCTTCAACAATCTCATACCAGACATATATGATGCAACAGTGGATCAAGGGATCAGTATGTCGTTTCTGAGAATACTCTTCTCTATTTGCATCCATTGACTTGCGGAAGAGGCGTAAGTGTGGATTGATGGCACAAAATGTGAGTAGATTAGCAGCTGTCCACAACTTCTTTTGTCTGGCGCATCGTGCCAAGATCATGCGAGAGCCTGACGTAGACAGAATGAGTGAAACAATCATAGTGAGAGGAGGATAGGGATTGTGAACTGATGAACAGGTCGACAAGTACCTCTGTCAGTCAGACTTATTCTGGAGGAAAATATCGAGGGCCTTTCTTCCTCATCTAGTCTCCATCTCCTTGTCCCAAAATGAACCCCAGGGATTGATGATGTATCGTTGGATCTTTTAGTGGATCAATGGGCTCATAGCCCACTGGGGGCTGGCTGCTGGCAATCCATCACCAGGGGTCACAGCACATTTAGCCCTGTCTTATAAGTAGTCATTGTCATTCAAGCCCTGGTCAAACGGGAAGGAAGAAGAGAGCACTGTAAAGTTATGTTAGGTGGTTGGACCAGCACAGATGTATCCTTGGGGCTGATACCTTTTTAACTTCACTAGGGTCAGTGAATGTTCAATGATAGTACCATTAATTGGTGATAATTTACGTTTCAATTTGTTTATTTTTGGTTCTAGAGGAACTGAGTGATAATTCACTTCAAGCCTTTTTTACTGTCTACCACAACATACAGTCATGCAGTAAATACTTGTCCTTGACCCATTTTCAAAGGTGAAAGTAATCTTGTCTTTGTCCTCGTCATTGTGGGCTAACATAACTGTTCTATATTACAGCACAGTCGCTCTATGCTACAGTAGAACATCCACTAGGTCTGTCTGTCCATACTCTCACATCTGGATCCAATAGGAGCGGCTTCCTTCTCTGAAGAAGGGACACACATAAATAGCCAGGCAGCCGTGACCACACTAAGCAGCCCAGCCTGGATGTTAGGTTATTCGTTTGCTGCTGTCTCTCTTTTGCACTACCAGCTCAGATATGGGATTGTATGATGTTGCCATCGCTCTACACATACACTTGTGTCCCTCAGCTCCTCCTCAGATCCTCCAATCCCTGGACTGTGGTGTGACTGATGCAGGTACACTGAATGTTCAACGCACCTCCACACAGGTCTGTCGATCTGTGGAAGGTTTGAGTGGAGTGAGGCCAGCATAGAAACTCAGGCAGACCGAGGGTGGGTGGTGGGTGGCGGGTGGTGGGTGAAGGTTGCCTGCGTGGGCTGCAGCCTGTGGGCTGAGGAGGGGAAATGCAATATCCTGGTTATGTCTGAACAACTAAATATGCTGCTTTTACGAGATGGTTAGCACAGTAACAGTTTCATTACTACTATAGAAATTATATATTCACATTATACCTTCACTTTTATAGATTTATACGCTGTGTTGTTGTTTTAGGTGACCTCATTTAGATGTATAGTCTATAATAAGATGTCCTTTTTTGAGGAGCTGTATGCAGCCAAGAGCAAACCATGTGGTCTTTTTTTTTCCCAAGACTGACCTTTTGTCTGCCATATGCATGTGTATGGTATATGTGCGTTTGCATGCTGTTGACTAAACATGTGCCCCTTTTGTGTGGCAAATGTCCACGACCTACCACAGAAACCCAGGCCCAGCCCCACCCTCTCAAATACAAAACGCGTTACAGCAAGATGTAGGTCTGTTCGGTTTTGCTGCAGCACCCTCAGCCTTACCTCACATCCTCGTCCTGCTCGGGACTGCAGCAGCAGGAGAGGAGAGGAAGAGAGGGGATGGATGGAAGGAGGGGGGCGACAACTGCTCTTGCTTGAATGAGTTTTAATATCTGTACTTGCAGTAGAAGACACTGCAGCGTGGGGTAGTAGGGGGGGAAGCGATGCACTACCATTCATGCACTCATTCACCTCTGACTAGATCCCCCCCCCCCCCCCCCCCCCCACACACACACACACGTATAAACACACACTGTAACTTTTATCACTGCATCCCGTGTTGTTGTCTGAATAGTTCTGGCACTGTAGTCTCTCCTGAACCAAAGCCTGGTGGGCAGTCACGGTCTGATTGATCCGTTTATATTGCAGCCTGGAATGAGCTGCTCAGGGTCACAGCCTATTTCCTCTGCCTCACTTTGTTGCTCGTCAATCTGTCTGTCATAACTTACCTGGCAAAAGGTTTGGGTATAAAAAGACAAAAAAAAAAAAACTATTTCTGGATGCGTTATAGCAGTGAAGCTCATGTTGCTTTAAAAGCATGCTTGAGGACTCTGCATGCGCGTTTGTGTGATGTGGTAAAACTTCAGAAACATGGAGCTTGTGTTCCAGAGATGGAACTTGAGAATGTCCCTGTTCCCCTCTCACTGGCCTCTGAGGAGGAGCCACCAGCGTTTGCTCCTGCCCTCGCTCCTCTCTACGCCTGCCTTCCCCTGCCAGACGCATAGTTTCAGTTTCCCTCCCAGGCCATGGGGGTATCAGGTTTGTTTTGTAGGGGAGGGTTGGGTGAGAGGGAAGAATAAGGGGACATGGATAAGGAAGGTGGCAGATATGAAGAGGAGGATTAGGTGGATGAATGTTGGTGTTGGTGCAAGATGGGAAGACGGTAGATAGAGAAGCGTTCATGAAGAGATGGAAGAGAGGGGAAAGATAGAACAAACAAGTCCCTCCTGGCTCGTTGCTGTTCCTGACCCCTCATCCATAAATTCCGTGCCAGCAGCTGGAGTTGTGAAGCGGCCATTTTATGAATGAGGGTGGGAAGGAGAGAGTGAGAGACGGAGAGGAATAAGGAAGGAGAGAGTGCAAGAGGGGAGGCGGGTCAGGTTGTGTGTTGTGTGTGTGTGTGAGTGTGTGTGTGTGTGGGTGAGACGCGGCTCAGAGGCGCTTGTGGTGGAGTTGGTTGTGTGTGTGTGTGTGTTGTGTGGTGAGAGACTGTTCGGGCTGAGGAGGAGCCTGGGGTAGGCCCACACACATACACTCTTGCCTCTTCACAGGCTTTCTGTGTTTGTGTTTTGTCCATGTCTCTGCTGAGACACTGCACAGTCTAGAACAAAGGCCCAATTTGGGCTGTGCTTCCGACTGAGGTTGTTCGCTTAGCAGCCAGATCAGATCAGTCTTCAGGATGAGGAGGAACGGGTACACCTCCACAGTTTCGTCAAGTCTTCACCAGCTTCAGTGAAGTTCGCCCTCCTGTTTTGAGTTACATTATCTGTACACATTACTCTGTGCCAGTCAAACCATGAAATCTGCCTTACAGTTACTCCAAAGTGGAATCCCAGGCGCAGTAGATGACGGTGGCTAGTCCACAACATCGAACCAGTAACCCTGTGGCTTATAGATAATAATTTAGTGACCTGCCGCCTCAAGTAGACATAACACATCTTTTTCTCATGCCCATGTTGTTTACTGTCTACATCAAGAGTGTTAGTGAATACCCATTTATTCACATATTTATTTCTTGGAATTGCAATAAATAAATAGTGGTCTTGAGCAGATCTATGTCCTTCAAACTCTCTGTTTTTGTAATGCAGCATGTGATAGAACTCAATAAAAAGTCACTACACCGATATAGTGTTTGATTGAAAAAGAAGTGTCTTTTTATTGTCTTATTGTTGAGGTTGCAGAGACTGCGTCCTCTCCTTTACTGCTTCTCTGAGGCAGTGTATCACCCAGATGCTCATGACACGAGGCTTTGAGGCACCAAGATGTACTGATCCCACACTCCCATCACTAGCCTTAAACCACAGACACAATACTGGCATGGCTTTCCTTGGGTCTTTGAGAGGAGTTAGGTTTGTGCAGCTCTGTTTGATACATGATGGGACCAAAGGGGGTCTTGTGTCAGTATAGAAGAGCTGAATGTTTAGGCCTGTTCCTCCCTGTCATTGTACTTCCCCTAGCGCTGTAGTGCTATCCAAATAACTTATGGCCGCTGGTGAATAAGCCGACAGGAGCTTTTGTGAAGGCAGTGAAATAGAACTGCCAAAGGGAGATTAGTTATGTGGGGGCACGAATGTTTGGTTTATCATGTTCCTGTGTTGGCAGGATTTTTTGGTAACAATTAAAAAGATGTCTGTGTAAACTATAAACTATAAACGTTGCAAACACCAAGAAATTGTACACTGGGATTTGTATTATAAATAAATAATTAGTTGCGGATATTTAAAGGAGCCAGTGAGGCTACGTGAGCAAGGTCAGGGTTAGTGCGACTTCTGCATTGTCATGGTGATCACAACCTCCTGCTGTGATCCATACTGCAGTAGGTAGCAGGTGCCATTAGCCAGTCAGTCACTCTGTCAGCCAGTGCTGGTCATGTAGCGATGCACGTAATGAAAGCTGACACACAGTGACAGTGCAGACAGGAGGACAAGCTGTCATTGGAGGTCAGGAGCTCAGCCGTCCTCTGGTGTTGTTTACTCCTCACTCCGTACATTAATGCTGCAGATCCCGCCTGCAGCGGTGGCAGCCTTTTCCCGTCTCCCACATGTGCAGGAAGAGCCAGAGCTGGTTGAACTTGTGTTTTTCTCCCTCACAGGCAGGTGATCTAGTAACAACATGCTTCAGGTGTGCCTGATGTTGTCTACATGTAGCAGGAATGTGTTCCTGTAGGCGAGATGCGGCTGGGAAGAAACGGTGGGGTGTCTGGTTCTGCTACTGACTCTCTGACGCAGGGCTGAAACCATTGTTCTGCTATTTGTGTATTTAGTTTTTTTAAATGTAGATCTGCAGCAATTGTTATAATCCGGTAATTGTTTAAATTATTCATTAAAGGAACCAGCTACACATTCACTAGTTCCACCTTTTCAAATGTGAGCAGTTGTTTCAACTGAATATCATTGTGTTTCAGACGGTTGGTTGAGCAAGACAATCAAACTTTATTTTATAGTGTTTCAGACGGTTGGTTGAGCAAGACAATCAAACTTTATTTTATAGTTCTGTAAATGTCTTATAATGCTCTGAGAGGTATACTAGAAGGAACTATATCACTTGATAATAACAGTTTCAGTCAAATCCTAATGATTGTTGATGAAAAACGAATTAATATTTGCAACTTTCTCTTTATGCAATACATGTAAAAACTTGCCTAGTACAATTTTTAATCCAGCTCATGTCTTTATATTATTATAATAATAATTAAAAGAAATTAATTGGAGAAGTACCAGTTGAATGTTGTACTTTTCACTATACTGTGTACAAAAAAGTTGCAGGCCTCCTCTGATTTGTTATATTCACTTGCTCGCTCTCCTCATTGTGTCACTATATGACTGCTTCTGCCTCCTTGCCAGCTTTTTCACAACACTTTGCAGTCGGAGAGCTCAGCAGAGTACAGTGAGGCCCTGCAGCAGTGGGCTAGTTAGGATAGCAGATAGCTGTTGTGGTGTAACAGACTGTACAGGACACACACACATACACAAACACAACTCCGGGAGGGGCCAGGGCAGAGTAATGTTAGCTCTAATCAAACCACCACCAAGACAAAGCAGTGCTTGGAAATTTGGCCATGGAAAAAGGCCTGGAGTCAGAGCCAGCACTTTGATGGCTTCCTTTTGAGTGGTAGTTAGAGGATATGGTCTCCTGTTTCCTGTGTTTGCTCCGTCTCGCTGTGTGTGTGTGATTGATGGCACATTGATTGAGCAGCGTGCTCCCATTCCCCCTCTCAGCCAGCTATCTGTCCCCTGGCTGTCTGTAGCCAGCCAGTCAGCTCAGCACTGGCTGTTTGAAAGTATGTGAGAGTGTGTGTGTGTGTGTGTGTGTGCACATTCATGTTTGTACTCTGGGAGGAATCACTGATGAAGCAGGTGTGGATTCTTCTGTCCCCTGGCTTCTAAAACCTAGATAATGTGTAACTTGGAGAAAACACAAGGCAATATTTGAGGTCAGCGTATGTCACTTAGTTATGATAGTAATGTGTTAAAATGTGACAAAGGGTCCCCTGTTTTATCATCTCCGTCGCTTGTAGAGCAGATATTTGAATCCCCCTTTACTAGACACAATGATTTTTTTCTATAGCAGTTCCAAAGCTGCAGTAATGCTACTGTGGAGCAGTAAATATCGCCCCAGGCTTTCCATTTGTTACAGTTTATGATTTTGTGGCTTGCAGACCAATAATAGTTAACAAGACATTTATGAAAGAACTCCAACAAATGAGTGCAGTTGAGGTACAGCATGAATACGCTGGTTCCTATGGAAATATAGAGTCGACTCTTCCTGTACATGCAGTGTGTGTAGTTGGCGCAGTGTCCTCTTTCCTCAGGTTCCCACACGTACATCAAGAGGAGGAGAACAGAGCGATCTCCTAATAAAGACTGCTGTAAAATGATCTGTTTGAGGGGGGAAGCCCTCAGGCTGAATTAAAGGGAGCTGAAGAAATTATAATAAATCTGAAATACTGTTATAAGGAGGCGTTCTGACTGTGAGGTGAGATATTTGTGGGATAGATGTTCTTTGTGTCCACACTAAACAAGAAGTGTGGATGAATCCTAATATTCATGAAATCTTCTTTGTTGATCTATGTATGGACTAAATATATCCTAGACCGACTATTATTGTTTATTCCTCAACCATTTATGAGAGTGTTTACGTTCTCAGCGTATACCCCGTCTGCCTCTCTCATGGCTCAGGCCTCCCGTCGGTGCACTAATACTGCTGCAGCCCGGGCTGGCGAATCGTGTGAGGTCTGTAACGACAGGCAGACAGATGCATATTTTTCTGAGCAGGAGGCCCTAAAGTGGGCTGCAGTGTTGCATGCCCCCCATCTATGTCCCAACTGAAGTAGACAGTTGTCTGTGGCCTGGAGAGGAGAGAGGAGGGGAAATATGGCCCACTCTTTTCAAACTGTATCTTTATGTCTCCCCTGACTGTGAATGTGCCACTCCACTTCACAATGGAAGCCATTGTTTGTTTGGGGGAGAAAGCGTGGGTATTTTGTTTCAATAATTTCTGGAAGTCTTATGTTTGAAACAGTGGGGGTTTAGCACTTCCTCTGCTTGGAGGCAGGATTGTTCTCTGTGCCCAGTCTCTGCCTCTCTACTGGCATCTGTCCTCTCTGCCCTCTGCGTCGTCCTTTGAATGCTCTGATTTACTGCCTGCTCACACCTGTGGAATTTTTTAACACGAAGGCTTCAACTTTTTGCGCTATTTGTGTAGTTGGACGGGCTAGATTGGAGATGTTGTTTTCTGCCATGCTGGCCAAGGCAGAATATAGTTTAACATCTTGCACACCGGGACAGATCCTTCACCTCCTTCTGCCTCAGAGTTAGCAGACACTTCTGGCCCATTCATATTCTCCTGTTGCAGTCCTTTTGTTTGTTATGATGACACAAACCCCTCTCTAATCCAACTAAACTCATGCATTGATGTGATGCTGAACTGAGTACAGAATCTGACTGTTACAGATTACAGGAAGGACGCCTGACTGGTTGACTTACACACAGTTTTACCCTTTGACTCCACACTGAACACTTGTCTGGCACCTAATTGATGTCACTGATGAAGACAACCTGAAACGGCCACATCTCTATGTTACAGCATGTGTTTTAATATGAATCATTTCTTTTCTATTTTTATTCATTAAATTATTATTTTTGTAATGTTTAATCTTCATACAATATCTTTCTCTCTCTCTTATTCTCTTTGAGTATTGTTTTGTTTCGTTGCTTACGCCCAGTTGGTAAAGTAGTAAGCTGTCAGCTAGTGAAAATGTCAAACCTTGACTTTCCTAATAGCAAAACTTCTCACTTTGCTTGTGTTAAGTAAGAAAGGCTTGCTTGCATATTTGAGCCTGAAAGAAATCACTGCAGTACGTTTATTCTGTATTTGTGTGTGTACGCGCATGTCAGCGTATGGCTGCGTACTGCATGTGTGTCTAATTCTGCCTCATGGTAAGTGATCACACACTGAGCCATTAGAGACCACATGGTGGACATTAATGGTAACTAAGTGTGATGTGGCAGAGGGGGGGCTATAAATGGTACGCCCTACAGCCCTGTGCGCATGTCCTGTGCCACAAACACAGCATGTAGTTTTCACACCAGTGGTAGAAGACATGCTCCTCCGCCAAAGGATGGATACGTACATGATTACAGATTTAATACGTTCATAGCTCTTTTGTTCTTCCTTCGTGTTCTTGCTACTTTCTTTCTTCCCTCCTGGCCTCCTCCAAGGTGGCCATGTGAGCTGCTGAGGTCCCTAAAAGGGGCAAATGAAGCTGAGTGTTTGTGTGTGTGTGTGTGTCTGTGTGTCTGTGTGTGTGTGATGGAGAGAGAGAGAGAGAGAGAGAGAGAGAGAAAGAGAGGAGGAGGAGGAGGAAGAACCAAACTCTCCGCCCACCCTGAAAAGAGGAGGTGAAAAATGGGGGTAGAGCCATGATGTCACCAGGAGCCAATGGGAAGTGTGGGCTGGGGACTGTTTAAGGCCTGTCAGCTGTCCTGCTCCATCCACATCGGTTGCCCTCTTCTGCTGAGGGTATAGTGCGGCCAGACATGACTTTATCCACACTCTGCCCCATCTCTAGCCTGGACCCTCTGAACTTTGACCTATGCGCCTGCTCTGGGCCGTAATAGCCAACCCTTGCTCTGCGTTACATGTTACATCATGATGATTTCTCCATATTCTGACGTGTGGAGTCTGCCTCTCCTATGGTTTCCATGCTCTCTGTGTCATGAATGTGTATCCTGTTTTTGAGACCAGGAGTGTAAGGGAGACTTAAGTTGAAAACGGGCTGTGTCTGTGAGTAAAGAGGTGACGTAATACCCAATTTGTTCAGAAACTTGTAAACAGTGACGTTTTTTTACACTCCACTGCACAGGCTTTGTACAGCTGCCATATTTGGCGATGTTGTTACCCAATTACTAACGAGGGCAAGCTATGCAGAGCTCACTGTTTACTGCATTTTAATGGGGTTTTATTGTATTTGGTGCTTTACATTTACTTGGTAGCCCACACCAGCTGTTAAACTGTCATCTTCAGGTACTTGAATGAAAGGGGGTGTTTAAGTTAATATGGCCTTTACTTTTGGCATCCAGGCACACTCTTAGATATAAAGGACAATTGAAAATTGGCGCTTCTAAACATTTCCCATCATCGGTCGACAATCAGTCAGCGATATGTGCCTTTATTCCTCCGTGTTGTTCACTTGTCCATGAAATAGTTGCAAGCTGCATGCTTTAATTTGCAAAACAAGCATGAGGTTTGTGTATATAGAAGAGAAAGGTAAACCCTTGACGAGTTTCTTTCATGTGAAATGAAGCTTTGTACAGCAGCAGATAGTGGATCAATACAATTCAGTTTTACTATGATACCATCTGGGACTGTGGTGTCTTATCAGACCATTAAACTTGAAAGGACTTGCCTAAAGTCTTCGGTGCTGTTGCTCCAGTTAGAGAGAACAAAATCAGTGTCCCGTTGTAACATATGTTAACTCTTGGCACGACTGTCCCCGCTGAAGCCGCAGCTTGTGCTTTTTAAAGAATGAGTGCAGCTTCACAAAAAGAATACTGTGTGTTCCCTCAAGTAGCTCACTATGTAAATGAAATTAAGCGGAGGAAAAAGGAAACCCTAAAGCCGCATGTCATGTTTGAAATGACTAATAGGACGGTGCAGGATGTCAGTGTCCACTGAGGTAACAGACACTGAAGCATATAGAGGGAGAAATCTAAGAGTGCCAGCGAGCAGCCACTGCCATTTCAAAGACCAGAGACAGCATTCAGACATACGGACAGAGAAGACAATGTAAACTATGTCTATGCATGGTCCTCATATGGATACATACACATGCAAACAAACATTAAGTCTAACACACAAGTACAAAACATGCAGACGGAGGCAGAATTTCCGGATTTACAGTGCAGTGGTCATCAGCATAGTAATGGACTATTAGCCTTCTCAGTGTTTGCAGAGTACTCCATTGTAACCTGGTTGGAATGCTTGCAATCCACACAAACTTATCCCCATCAGCTGTTTAGCTCAAGGCAAACGCTGCTATGCTTAATCAGGATTAGGGCCTCCTTGAAGTCAGTGGGAAATGAAGATGTGTCATTTTGAATCCAGACGTTGTGCCAGCAGGGAGACTGTATGCTGGACATTGTGCCAGCACGAAATCTGGGCATAGTGCGCCACAAAAGCTGCAGATGGTCATCTACAGAAATAGGCCTTGGCATCAGAGCCACTACTATTCTGATGCACGATGATGGGCTGAACCAAGTTTGGGTATGGAATAAAACTGTTACACAAAGCCCTGAATATGGTTGCTTGAGGCACATATGCAGTAGTTCACGAGTCACCTTTTTAAAAAGTAAGGTGTTTATTGGAGTGCTCTGAAGTTGGTTGAATGTGTTGAGAATCAACATTGGACCATATGGCTGGAGTTTCTCTCAGGGGACAGGTAGGTACACAGCCAGGTGTTAGACTGTGCCTGCAAACATCCAGCACCTGAACCAAGTGAAGGACCAAGTTGTTCATTTTATGTATAGACGTCCGTGCTACACTACACGTACACACTATTATGTTTCCTGCCAGTGTTGTGTTGTTAGGTTGGTATTTGATGGATGCTATGTACAGTATGTACAGGTAACCGAGCATTGAGCCTTAAGTGATTGTCTTTATGGGCGTCTCCTCTACATTCACCAGGGGGATTAGAGTGTGAAGTGTAGGAAGCTGTAGAGACGCGAGTGCTTGACACGCTCTCACTTACCCCAACGAGTCACACAGCTAGAAAAAACAGCCAGTTCAGGAGTTCCAGGAAACACACTGTATTTAATGAAGCAGATCTGGGAAGCCAGGTATTTTTAGAAGCCCTGTTTAGTGAGAGGAAACACCTGAGAATCATTAAGAAACTTCTGTCACTTATAATACTTGCAACAGACACGCTGATTTCCTTGACTCTCCTTGTCATACTTAACCATAGGGGTGAAAACAATAAGAACATTAAACTGGAAGTGTTTTGAATTGCTTCCGTGGAGGATGTTTTTCTTCTTCACATGACCAACGCGGCACCATAAACGCATCAGGTGATGCACTTAGATGCACTTGCTTGTCATTCACTGCACAGAGTCACAGAGTGCATTTCAGTAATAATACATGATTTAGATGTGTCTTTCAGTTTAGCTGGCCTTTTTTTTTTTTTAAATAAGCCCTACAAGTCATGACAGCCACTATGAGTGAGTCTTCAGAGTAAGTTGGAGAGTTGCCTGATTTAATGAGGAAGACTGTCACAGAGGCCTCTCTTTATGCTACAAATATTACTCCAGGGGTGGTTCTGTCGAGGGATGTACTGGGACTCTGGGACTTCTGGACTGCTAGAAGTGAGGCCCATGAGGACAGAGAAGTTCAGTTTGGGTCCATGCGTAGTTATTAGGTTTGACCTCACTCATTCCTACGTACCCATATTTGGATTCTTGGAAGCAGCTCTTTATTAAAGGGGTTGAGCATGTTTATTTGTAGTGTGTTCGGAGTGGCAGTGCCCATTTTCTTTATACACCAACTGGCCACTTCACAAGGTCCTCACTAATGCAATACAGTAGCTCTGCCATGAGGTCACATGGTTATAATTTCTCCATTTTTGGTCAGAAAGGTGATGTTCCTACTAATATTTTTGTGATGGATGTGTTGTATATCGGCGTTTCTGTTTTGACTCTCTGATTTATGTAAATAGGGAGGCAAAAACATTGGAATCACCCAGTATGACCTCAATAATAAATATATATTAGAATGATCAGCTTTCTGACGGTTTCAAAACAAAATGTTCCCATGTTGTGTGCTGCATACCTGTGTCCTGTTAGTGAGTGCGAACAACAACGCAATAACAACAGCAGCAGCAGCAGCTGCAAATCGGGCCGAGGCCTGAAGGTAGAAGGAAGGGGTGTGTGTTGTTGTGACTGAACGTGAGTGAGGGGAAATGCCACGCATGCCTGAACACACAGGCCAGCACATAGTTGTGCGAAAAACACATTGCTGCTCTTTAGTGGGCACGGGAGTGGAAGAGACCCAAAAAAACTGGGACAGGGAGTAATGGGTTCATACACACCTTTGTGTGTGGTACTGAGCAGAGGTTTAGCCAAACTCTCCTGAGTCAGTTGTCTATATGTAAAAATCACCATGGCATGGCAACCACCCCCCCACCTAAGCAGCAGAATGTCTGATTTTGCCCGGCATCCTCTGTGTGAAAAGGTAAAAAACACCGCTTTGGATTTCACCAGTGCGTCTTGGTAGAGTCTGACGCTGTAGCTGTACAGTGCTGGAGCCTTTGGCTGTGACTGGAGGAATCATCCTGTCTCTGGCTGGCCCTCTAGGCTGATGTGGTTTAAACAAGTGTCTGGAATGATCCACTGGGGGCTCCCAGGGAGGATCAGGTTGCCGGCTGAGGATGTGGCCTGATGGTGCAAAGGGAGTTGGGGGGTTCGGCCTGCGATCTGGCCTGCAGAAGCCCCTGATGGGCCTGCTGTCTGCTACTGTACTTCTGTTGAGCTACCTGACTGTCTGGTACTGCTTTTAGTTCTGGTAACCTGAGCTCACTGGCTCTGACTCACAATCGGAGGCTTCGCATTCCCACAATGCAGTGGATTACTGTAATGTGCAGAAGAGTGAATACGTTGTTAAATGGAGGTGATGTTGAGATAAATTTTATCATGTCCTAATGGAGCTACGGCCCCATTTATATTGTGGAGCAAAGACAGGCAGTGTGGTTGACGCTCGCAGATACTGTAGTAACCTATTTCAGAATCATGCAGTCAGAACAAAGCACAGTATGTGTTCATGTTCATAATCAATAATCACTAATAATCACTATACACTGCCACGTTTATATGTTTGCATTGATTAGTTTGAATTAGGTCCTAGCTCCTGAATAATCCAGTCATGTTTTGTTGTTTAGCTGATGTTCCAGTTAAGGGGTCAGCACTATTTACAGGAATAATGCTGCTAAGGCTTGTTGCTGAGTAAGCTAAGCGTCTGTTCAGGTTTTTCCTTAACTTATGGTTTCTCAGAATCTGGGGAAAAGCCATGCTTAATCACTATGGTTACGACTCCCTCCTCCCAACGCCTGCTCAACAGAGGACTTGTTTACCATCTCTGCTCCAGACTCAATAACATGTCAGTCATCAGGATCAGAACCTCCCCTGCTCGCCTGCTATTGGCCCAGCAGATGGCTCCCAGTCTGACCCCCACCCTCCTCTTCCCTGACACCCTCCTCCCTTCCATCCCTCCCCTGCTTGGCCCCACTGTGAATAATGAATGATTTCCCAACTGTCTGTCACGCTTTCTACTTATCATGATTGACACAGGGAAAAACGTATTGCGCTTTGATATATTATGAAGAATACAATATTTTATTTTCCTTCATTTTCAGTTCTACTATTGCTTTTACCTATGTCTTTGTAATTTTACCAAATTTCTCATATTTTCACACCATATTTCTTCAGAGGTGCAGTGGTCTGCTGGCAGTAAACGTGTCACCAACCTCCAAATGTAAACAGTGTAGTAGTCTACTTACACCGCGTGCTCTCTGGCAAATGGGACATGACTTGTATTCAGATGAGAAGCATTGCTGCACTGCAATCCCCTTTTTGCGAAGCACTGGGCTATTTGTTTAATAAAGTGTTTGTATTTGTTTGAGAATCCAAACATAACTAACCATCAATCCCATCCATCATCCCACCACACTCACTCACACACAGTCCTCATGGTCCAGAACTCTTGCATTGTAAAGCATAGCCATACAAGTTCATACACACACACACACACACACACACACACACAGTCCCCTCTCCAAGTAGACAGTGTTGAAATCTAGCTTGTTATCTTGTTATCACACAGAAGCTGCTTATTTTTTGTTGATGCAGACTGCGAGGAAAGGGACGTCACGGTTGAAGCGTTACAGATCACATGGCTCTGAACCCCCCTTGCATTCTCTGTTTTGCACGTTCATCCTGACAGAGGAAGAAATTTGATGCTTGCTGCCTCTTTTGCTCTGCTACATGCACATTTTCCTTCGGTCCTAAAACCAATACATCCATCCTTTTGTAATTTTAGCCACATATTTCTTTTTTTTTTTTTCTTATCTCACATCTCTCCTCCTTGATCACGTCCTTTGCTCAGTTTTCCTGAATAAGTCCTGAAGTTGTTATTGTGTTGCAGCGGAACAAGGGATTAACATTCTCCCCCTTGAATCCTCTGTGGCCTGGAACATTCTGCAGATTCTTCACATAGTCCAGTGACTGGAGGATACCTTTAGAATAAAAGCCAAACAGTGCACAGCACTTGTCTGTCTCTCACCCTATTAGTGATGCCTCCTCCTTTGCATGCTGCTGGATTTATTGGTGGTTGTAGTGATGCACCAGCTGCTCAGAAAGGGACTGCTCGGTACTGACTGTTGTCTTGTTTACTATTGATGAAATGGACCCGGCTATTTCTCATGTCGCAGCGCTCTGGTGAACAGCAGGGGCGGGCTAGTGGTTGGCTGTGGTGTCTGACCTGACTGTGTTTGCTCAGGGAAAGCGCAGGATGGGGGCTTGTGTAACTACTGTATGAGAGGAACAACATCATAAACCTCGCTATTCGCGCTCATAGTAGTTTGGCTTATTTGACTCACATTATCGTCAAAGTCGTCCCTTCCATTTAGTCTCTCTAACAGTTGCTTAATGTAATACAGCATGTGCTTTAATAGGGTCAAATCCCAACTTGGTGATGCTTCAGATTTACTCTGGGGACTACAAGGATGATGACGCCTTATCATAAGTGGGGCTCCTTGTTAGGTAGTGCCTTTCCTTTGAAGTAGTGGAAACCCACAATGCCCTGCATAGCTATGTGTAGAGAGCAGCAGTATGGAAATAGGGCTGCATTAGGACTATCTATAAATAGAGTATTGTATCCTTGATACCACGAGTTGTTTGGGCACACAGAGAAACCGGGCTGACATATATGGATTTAAGGCAGCGACTCAACCTCCCTTGATTTTTCTCTGGCTGAGAGTACGCATGTTTAGAATCTGTCTTCATTGAGGAATCTGTTAAAATGATGCCGATGGAGAGACCTCCAATGAGGCTCATTAGAGTTTGCCTTGGCTGCCCCCTTTTGGTAGAATTCCAAGAAAATGAAGCCTGGCTGATGTTCAGCAAATGTGCAAAAGTGATCTGAGCACACTAATGTCAGCATCATATTTCCAATCAAATCACAGCTGTTAAATGAAAACTGTGTCTGTTGGCCTTTGATACTCTGGTTTTCCATTTGTTTTGGACCAGATTCAGTATAGTGACATGCAGTATTCATGAAGTACAGCAGAGCCAGACAGCTCCTGGTGCGGCAGAACATGTACAAAGCGCAAAGCTATACATAGCACAGGAGAGGCCATACGACTAAACATCTACTTGTGCTGCCAAGAAAATAAACCTATTGACAGTAACTGCAGTGTAATCTCAAGGCCTGGTTGATCAGGGAGCAATTATTGGAAAGCAAGAGGTGTTTTGTTTTTTCTTTCGTCATAGAATCCTGGATGATTTTTCCAAAGGGATCATATAACTTTACCTCTGCACTACCGGATTTGACTGAATGTGAGAAACAGTGGTAAGTAGTTGAGAAATTGTCAGGAGTGGGAATGATCCCTCTCCTTCCCTGAGGGAGCGCGTGTTTGCTCTGCAGCATTGCCGTTGTGCTCCGTCACATTCTTAACCTACACAGATGTTTTGTAAAGCAACATGAAATATTCATCGAGGGATTAGCTGAGAAGCCGATGATGCTCCAACACCAGTGTTTCATTTAAAGGCAGATAAACATACAGAGGTCCTCCACTTCTTAATATTCACATATCAACATGCGTGTTCTCACATATCTTACACACACACACACACACACACACACACACACACACACACACACACACACAGAAGATGAGTAAAATGATGACACTGATAACGGGGAAGTGGTATGTGTAGTGTCACAGTCTTGTAAATTATAATAAGACGCATGAAAGAGAGTGGTGAAACGTGTGTTTTACTTCGTGTGTGTGTGAGTGTATGTGTGTGTGCACATTTCCTTCCAGCTCTGGCTTTGCACCAGGAGGCGGTTGCTAAGGAACCAGGAGTGCTGTGCCTCTTATTTCAGTTCAGTTCAGTGTAGTTCAGTTCAGCTTTATTGCTCCTGTGGGGAAATTTGTCTTGCAGCAGTAACAAAGAGCATAACAATAAATAGTAAATGCTTAAGGTCCCAATATACAAAATAACACAGGGATCTAGGGGGCAGGGCTTTGCTGTGCAAAAAGGTAGGTTCTTTTTTTTAACAAATAAGAATTGATTTTGTAGCTGTTACACATTTTCCCCCAACGAATCCTGACCTTGACTCTGTGCTTCCCAGAACAGCTCTATCTAGACGCAAACAGGGAACAATCATCAGCAGAAAGCATCTTTCACCAGGCCTTTCACATTCATTCATACAGGTCCATACACACTCCAGGTGCCTTTTCTATGGGACTGACTCATCTGAATCTAGGACAACCCTCCCTGCAGTGTCTCAAGATTAGTTAGCACTGGGAATCATCTGCTTTCTTCTCTTTACATCGGCTTTTCCTGAAGTGCTTTGCTATAAATAGGCTACAGTAAAACTGCTTTTGAACGTTCTCCTCTGATTTGCCTTGTTCACGTCTGCGACTGATTATTTGTTGATTATTGTAAGGCAGATAAAAAAAAACTACAAATCTAAATTTCTAATGTCTTATTTTGTATCTGTGCTTTCTGGTATCTTTTGTCTTTTCCGTGTCAAAGTTTAGATTTGGACTGGCTTATTCTCTAGAGAGGCAGGCTGATGCATTAATGCTCATTTTGCAAGCTCAGTGAGATAAATCTGACAAACAGTTTTGGATGCAAAATCCTTCAAATGTACTGTCTGTCTGTCCAAGCAGCTGGGAAATGCGATGTGTTATTGATAACATATTGTTTTGGGTTTGGGGTTTCCAGTGTTGCTCAGTAAACAGTGAGGCACTTCTATTATTCATGTTGCTCAAGCTTAATTTGAAACACCCCACACAATCATTTTTTTCAGTCGCTATTCCTCCCAGCCTGGAAGGAAGTACAGTAGTTATTTATTAGAAGTTAAAATGATTGTGGGAGTGAGAGTTTTGTTTGAGCACCATATTAAGAAGAGAAGAAAGCCATGTTGTTCGAATCATGGGTAACATTTAATTGCAGATATGTCCTGATATTTAAGGCTTTTTTTTTTCCTTATGGCCCTTTAAAGAAAAACAAACAAAAAAAAAAAATGGAGAAAAGCATAAATATGGTACCAGGAATTTGTTTTCTGTCAAATAATAAATTACGCTAGTGGTGTGATGACACAGTGGGATTGAAGTGGCTCTATACTCATCTTTAACCTATTTGTTTCTTTTATCAAGCAGATAACATGTAACATCTTCATAATCCTTGCCATCATTGAAGCTATTTGTCATTTATACAGACACTTAAATCACAATCTGTGCTATATCAACCTACATTTTCTATGTGTCTGACCTTTATCATCCCTGACTTTGTTGTAATAGTGTCCAGCAGTACAGACTGTTTACAACCTCCCAAAGCTGACCTCTCCCCCGTCTTTCTCTCTTCTTCAGTATGTCCAGAACACTGCAAGCTTGCTTGCACAGACAAGGGGGAGTGTTGCCACAGTCAGTGCCTGGGAAGCTGCACCGAACCCAACAATGACATGGCCTGCGCTGCCTGCCTCCACTACTTGCATGAGGACCGCTGCGTGCCAGACTGTCCCCCAGGCACTTACAAGTTTGAGGGCTGGCGGTGCATCACCATGGAGGTGTGCTCTCAGGTGCACCTGCTCAGCGACACTCACTTCGTCATCCACTGGGGAGAATGTATGCCCGACTGCCCCTCCGGCTTCAAACGCAACGAGACTAATCGGTAAAGACACAGCCTTCACTTCTAGTTTAAGTCCTGGCGATTTGGAAATGCCACGTCAGGTGGCACGCCGAATGTATAAAACATCACTAAGAGTTCCTTAAATAAATCATGGTACATTTAGTGTAATGTTCTCACAGCTTAATGCTTTTCATTTTAATTGTACAAGATCGAAACCTGGTGTTTTTCAAGAGAGTCAGCGGTTTTAGAATGATTTAACATCTAGTTAATTTTCCTGTCGATGGACGAAGTTTCTCTTCAGTAGTCACGGACACTAAAGCAGCTTGTGTTCACTTGTGCATAATGAATTCATTTGCCTGAAGTATCCTCGAGCTGAACTTCACCTGACCTGGCCCTCACAAGATCCTTTCCTTAAAGTAGTTCTCAGAGGTGGAAGTGGTTCAGGTTAAGAGCACGTTGGACTGTTTGGGATTCAAGTTTAGACTTCCCAAAATGCTCAACACACTGCCTTATTTTTAACCTCGGTTTTACACATTAAAGCTCAAAAGGTTTTAAGAAGAGACTCATCTGAAGAGTCTTGACCATCAAACACTTACTGGAATACTTCCTCCCCTTAACATTTACTTTGTTTGACATAAACCTAGAATTTGTTTGCAGCTTCGCTCGCTGTTTTGTTCTGTCAGTTCTCAAACTTTCCATGCAGAGTCTCTGCTGCTGTATATTTTTTGGCCATACAACTGCTGTTTTGTCTCTGAGGTCAATACAGTGAGTCACTCTCTCACAAAACAGAGTTGAGAGGGTACATAAATGATTAAAGCTGGGGTTCGCATCCCGGCTGTGGCCTACCTCCAGTAGGGGTCCTTAGGTAAGACCTCCTTACGCTTACCCTGCCTAGTACCTCAGTTGTAAGTCTGCTAAATGACTAAATGTAAATGTAGAAATGAAAATGTAAGAGATGACCTTGTATCATGCAGTGAATTTGCCTGGATTCTTTGGAATGCTTGGGAGCTAGGGAGCGGACAAATAATTTTAGGGTGGAGTAGAAAAATTAGCATAAGATTTTGCTCATTCTTCTTCATGTCTGACTTTTAATCCGTGTCTCGTTCTTCCCTCTGCTGTATACAGCATGTTATGCAGTCCCTGTAATGGCCTGTGCGATAAGGTCTGCACATCTCCTGTCATCGACTCCGTGGATGCTGCGCAGTCCCTGAAGGACTGCACTTTGATCGAAGGCAATCTGGACATCAACATCCGCCGTGGAAGTGAGTGCAGCTATGCACTTTTAACATCACATATACTGTATATTTTGCAGTGTAGTTTCAAGTGTACACTTATGCAGACTATAGGAAGTTAAAAGGATTATATCACGTCAGCTACAATTACACATATCAGTATTTCTTTAACTAATGCACATTAAAATATACAACAGAATATTTGTCTTGGCTACTCTACAAATCATTTACTGACTCTAATACTGTATATAGGATACTTTACTGACTGCAGTGCATGTGCAGTATTTTAATAACTGCACAAAAGCCTGGTGGTCTAAGTTGTTAGGGTCTTCAGTGAGGGTCATGAAATCAACATTACTCCTGCGCTCTGCAGTTTACTATAATTACACTATAATATAATGCTGGTAATTTTCTCAGTTAATAGAGTGGTTCACAAGCTAATCTCCACAGACAGTATATAAAATGTACAGTTTAATGCTCTTTGGAAGACTTGCATCAGCAGTTTCTTCTTATTTTTTTCGTTCACGTGCCCTTTTGTTTTTGTTTGTGTGTATTTATCTCCTGTCTCCAGATAACATTGCGTCTGAGCTGGAGAACTTCATGGGATTGATCCAGACAGTGACGGGCTATGTGAAGATTCGACACTCCGACGCACTTGGCTCGCTGTCCTTCCTCAAGAGCCTGCGTTACATCCAAGGGAAGGAACTCATCGACAAGTATGGCCTGTCTGCACTTTTCACTTGTGTGTGTCTGAGTGACTTCACGCTGAATGTTTGATATTAGATTGTGGATGTGCACATTAACTTAAACGGATTTATTTAAAAATAACCATGTAAGTCTCGTGTTCTGCAGACAGCTCATAGAAGTGGGGGTGGCTGCAAATCTGAATGTTAAGTCTCAGTTCACTGGGCCCCATGTTTACTGTGATATCAGCAGCAGTCTTAGATATAAGGGAAACTTTTTATGGTATTGGCCAGAGGGGTCATGGGAAAGCCTGTCGCCCTTCTTGTTGTCGTTTCTCCCAGGGTAAAGTTTCACTCAGAGGAATGCTGTTGAGGATGGCAGACATTCCCTTCGCTCTGGAGGTGTTCAGCTGCACTACTTGGACTGCTTGAGTTCAGAGTGTTAGCTCAACACTCTTTCTGTTTCATGTCCTGCTCTGTACGAACCCCGGCTCGTTGCCCGACAGCCACACAAACCTGAGCTCATGTGATGTTCACCACTGTTAGTGCTTAACACTGCCACCAGGTGGCAAAAAAGCTCCTTGTAACATTCATTACAACTCTAGTCTGAGAAAAACATGCTTCTTGTTGATCTGTGCGATGGGTTTGTAACCTTCTCTTGATCTTCTCTTGTTATCAGCACGTATTCATTCTCCGCCATCAACAACCAGCACCTGCAGCACCTGTGGGACTGGAGTCAGCACAACCTGAGTATTCAGGCTGGTCGTCTGTTCTTCAGTCTGAACCCCAAACTGTGCATGTCTGAGATCCACACCATGTGGGAAAAGACAGGCATAGCCGTGAAGCCAGTGGAAGGTGATTTCCGCAACAACGGTGAAAGAGCAAGCTGTGAGTACATTCATGTGAACTTTTCATTATCTATCATCTATTTTACGAAACATTAAAAGAGCGATGAAATGCCATTTTGATTGTGCGTCTCATTAAGAGTCCTGCTCTGTCAACAGGTGAAAGCCATATCTTGAAATTTAAGTCTAACATCACATCAAGCCACACGATCAGGCTGACATGGGAGCGCTATCAGCCGCCAGACTACGGAGACCTTATCAGCTTCATAGTCTACTACAAAGAGTCGTAAGTCATTAGAATACAATACAATTGATTCTGCATTGAGGCAGAGTGGATGTGGATGAGTCATAAAATTTAATTGAAATTCAGAATTGAATTTTTTAAACACATGTAAATTCACTTAGAGCGATGTCATGTAAAAAAACATGATTGCATTTGTCTGCATATTTTACACTAGTAACTGTATGCGCTTCACATTATTCCTAACCTTTTTCCAAAGACCATATACGAGCTGTTGAACTGATCTGTTGCTTTTGGCACTCTGATTTCAGATGACCTGTAGAGCAGTTTCTAGCTAATAAATCAAAAACTGTATGCTATGCTTTGGAAAACAGCACTGATGTAAAATACACAGCATTTATAAAAACCCATGGGTGAGATATGTTAAGATTAATCATATTTTCAAACAAAGCCAAGAACAGTAAGTTTCAGTTTTATACCTGTAATGAGTTGACGAGTACCTGATTTGGCTGTGTGACTGCCCGCCTTGTCATTTTAAATATAACATAACGCATAAATAAAGCGTTTGTGTTCTGTCTTCACCAGCCATTTCCAGAACATCACAGAGTTTGATGGCCGGGATGGGTGTGGCTCAAACAGCTGGCACATGTTGGATGTGGATCTTCCTCAGGATAAAAACAGTGACCCAAAAGTCAGTCTGCAACACCTCAAGCCCTGGACCCAGTATGCTATTTTTGTGAAGGCCATTACCCTGCAAGTGGAGGACAAACACGTTACTGGGGCAAAGAGCGACATAATCTACGTTCGCACTCGCCCATCGGGTAAGTCTGACTATGGCACTAATACTGCAACCCTCTCAGTAACTTGAACATCATCTTAATATACCATAACATGACTTTTGTCCTATTTCAGCACCCTCTATGCCAAAAGATGCCCGAGCATATGCCAACTCCTCAACCAAACTGGTGGTAAGGTGGTCACCTCCAGCCTTTCCCAATGGCAATCTGACCTACTACCTGGTCCGCTGGCAGCAGCAGCCTGAGGACAAGGAGCTATACCAGCACAACTATTGCTCTAAAGGTCTCCGTACCCATCCTACAAATCAATTAGCAAATTGCTAAATAACTGCTAGAATACTGCCCGTCACTAAACTCTCTCAGTTTCTCTCAAAACAGATCTGAAGATCCCAATCCGGATCCCAGCAACAGGGCTTGCAGACACGGAAGAGTGCACAAAGCCGACCAAGTCAGACCTGGCAGGGGCAGAGAAGGGCCAATGCTGCGCTTGCCAGAAGACACCTGAGGAGAAGGACCGGGAGAAGGACGACCGCTACTTTTTTAAAGTCTTCGAGAACTTCCTTCACAATGCCATCTTTCTGCCGAGGTACAGTGAGCCACTGATGGACATGTAAGATCACCCTCACAGTGATCTGGTTAAACTGCTTTGTGACTCCTTTCATTCTGCGGAAATGTCCATCAAAGAGCTCAACTCGTTTGCCTCGACGGGTCAAAATGAGAAATGAGGTGGCAGCCGGGGGGGTAATAGCTCTTGTGTATGAAGTTGACAGGATCCAAGCATGGGGTGTAGATGGACCGGACGGGGCTGAGCTGGCCCCGCTGGGTCCGGCCCTTTTGTCGGGCGGCGCAGATGAGAAGACATGCTGAGTAGGATCCAAAGCCTTCGGCGCTCTTGTGGCTTTCTGTTGCTGTGGCAACAGTGGCACGGTGGGATGATAGGTCCTAGCAGGCACCAATTTAGGCAACACAAACAAACCCAGGAGAGAGATGTGATTAAGGAGTCTGAAGGGCCTAGTTTGGTTGCATACTCGTAGCTGCTCAGGCTTTTGTTCCCCACAGTAGGGACTGACATCTGTGTTGTGTTATCATTTAACTTGCTCGTGGCTATGGATGTTTCACTGACTGCAGCTCGGTTTTTTTCCACAGTCCTTTTTCTCGTAAAGAGTCCCACACAATCTTTGGATTTCTGAATTGGTGCTGTAACACTCTGCATGTCATCAATCACAGTAAAATACGGGAGACCTTTGATACACTTGTTGCTCCTGACAAAGGAGGCTCAGTAGGTGTGGTAGAAATTCATATCCTCCAAAGTTCATTTATTCAAACAGCATTACGGTGTCAATGTGTCTTATTTCGCAATGCTCTTATTGAATTGGATCCGTATGTCTTTGAAGGAAGAATAATAAAACATAGCTTTCTGTTGTAATTGACCCCCCCCCCCCCCAATCTTGCTGGCTGTGTGTGATTGGCAGATCACAGAAACAGAAAGAAGAGGAAATGTTTTCCATTCTGTCGCCCTCCACTCAGCACTCCACTTTTCCTCCTTCAAATCCACACTCTCTTTGTCCGCGACTTGTTTCTTTTTTTTGTGTGTGTGTGTGTGTGTGTGTGTGTGGAGCGAGACAGCTGCCAGGAAATGTACAGTGAACCCATCTGGAATTTAAATGAATAAAGGAAGAGGCCCATCAGCACTAGAGGACAAACAGAACAGAGGAAGGCACACTGGTTTACTGGAGGAGGTTGGCTTTACAAAGCCACCTCGTGGAGTGATGAGTATCAGCTGACTTGAACTGTTTATCCACCGTAGTCCACTGCTGTTGAAACTTATGATGAATATATGGAAGATGAATTGAGGATTTACCTCCACGTACGTCTTTAGTGTGACCCTGTGGCACTGTATGTTTGCCCTATTAATCACCGACTCGGTGTGAAGTCTCTGGATTCTATCGTGTAAAGGTGGATCTTTTTTTAGAGGGTGACATCAGGACACTAACTGTAAATATTCATTAGTTATAAGGTCAAGCTTCAGTCAACCGAGGAGGCTTCTCACTGTGTCACGAGTTTCCTGCGTAACCTAACTCTCTTATTCCACATAGCGGAATTAGACCCTCGAGTTTCTTTTCATCTGGCCTCGTCTTCACTTGTAGGTAGTAGTAACAGATTTGAGCTCAGGACTCAGGACTGTACTGTTACAGCTGGAATGTTAACATCTCAGTGCGACTGGTTCTCACAGACCTGACCTGTCTGAGCCTCCTGTAGGTGTATGTCTACTCATACACAATGTGCTTGACTTTAGCTTCAGTTAAATCTCTTAGTTAGTTCAGCGTTTTATTATTTCTGGTATTGTCTAAACAAATAGTTGATCAAAAGAAACATAATAAACAGCAATTCTGACAATAATCACAAAAATGAATAATGAAGATTCTCACTAATCAAGCTGTCAGAGCAGCGTCGTCTTTGTTCACCTGACTCAGCAAACTATGCTGCAGGTTTCATATGTAACTGTTGAAGGTGACTGTAGGCTACATCACCATGCTACAGCTGTCATCACCATCTTGCCTTCAATAGTGTCCATGTCCAGCTGCAGGCGGCTCCAGAACTTATCATCAGCGCCATGAGACACATGTCTATTCACCATGACACCCTGTGTTTGGCCACAGTAAACTGGTCGTTATGATTGACTGAATATTTGCTTTTCATACCCATTTTATCATTGATATGGATGTGTAGGGCAGCAGATGTAATTTTTATTTCTTACTGTGGAAAGATTCCTCAGTGTCTGCCTTTCTCTTTCTCAGTCCGTCCACCTCGCTATGATCTGTCTGACCTCATCCCTCTATACAGCTCCGCAGGGAGTAGTATGCAGCATCTGGACACATGGCGCGCCTACACATACTCACTTCACACGGCCCAGCTAAACTCAAAAAGAATTTCAGGACATGCTCTATATGTTTTTTGTCTTTTATTGTCATTGCAGTGCTTGCTGTACTTAAGTCAACCTTTTAATGCTGTTGCATCCTTTTGTCACTCTGTATTTCAGACCTCCAGATCGCCGACGTAGAGATGTCTTTGGTGTGGCTAATGATACACTGTTTAATGAAGGTGTTGGCACAGGGAACACCACCCTTGGCCCGGGGGATAACAGTACAGATGGCATTCCTCCCATCAAAGAGTACCCATTCTCAGAAGACAAGAGCACAGCTGAATATTTAGAGATCCTCAACCTTCGACCCTTCACAGTTTACCGCATTGACATCCATGCCTGCAATGAGGAGGTGGGGCGCTGCAGCGCTGGAACATTTGTCTTCTCCAGAACCAAACCTGCAGGTGACCTGGATGCAATCAATAGTGGACTTTAATAGTGGACTTTCATAATCCTTATTGGCATTGTTGTTATAATGTTGTGCATGTGTGTGTTTCTCAGCCAAAGCAGATGACATCCCTGGTAAAGTGACCTATGAGTGGTGCGACAAGGTCGAGCGTTGTGTGGTGCTGCACTGGCCTGAACCCATAATGCCCAATGGGCTCATCCTGATGTATGAGATCAAATTCAATCTGGGGACTGAGGTGAGCCAGGCTGGGTAGCGTCTAAATAATTACTGTTAAACATCTTCTCTTTTTTACTACCCCAGTGCCATCAGACTGTTCAATTATGAAGTCTAGTTAAGATACTAAGCGGAAACCCAGTTCTACCCTCCTTATCTGACCTTGAGACTTTCTCTGTCTTTTAAACAGTAACCACAATGGGTTTGTTTTTCTTTTTAGCCTGAGAAACACGAGTGTGTGTCACGACAGCACTATCGCGAGTACAAAGGAGCTCGCCTGACCAACCTGGCTTCAGGAAACCACTCTGCCCGTGTGCGCGCCACTTCTCTCGCAGGGAACGGCTCCTGGACGGACAATGTGTCCTTCTACATACCTCCGCACAAACGTAACTGAGCATTTTACACATTCAATTCTGCATATTCTCCTTTGTTATAGTAAATAAGGAATCATGTGTTTATTTGGTGCTTATCACTTTCTTTTTCTGCTGTGTCTGACAGATGATACACTTACGTTCTACTTGGTCATCATTATTCCCATCTTAGTCACACTTTTCATTGCCAGCCTCAGCACCTGTTCTCTTCTTTGTGAACAAAAAGAGGTACGTACCTCTATGAACATGCTTCCCACATTGCCAGAAAAAAAGTTGCTTGATTATGTTGTTTTGTGCTTTGTTTAAGAAACTTAATAACTAGTGCAATGTTAATTAGACTTCCTATAGAGAGTTACATATCACCCCCACAGACAGAGCTGCCTTCTGCCGGTTAACTGAGTTGTGTTTCTTGTCAATAGGAACAGTGACAGGCTGGGGAATGGAGTCCTGTATGCGTCTGTGAACCCAGAGTACTTCAGTGCTGCTGACAGTAAGAATATCAAATACCTTCTCAATTCTTTACATTTATAGTTTGGTGTACGTATTGGCGTTGACCTGCTATCTGTTGTTTCGTGCCAGTGTACGTCCCAGATGAGTGGGAGGTGGCCAGGGAGAAAATCACTATGCACAAGGAGTTGGGCCAGGGCTCCTTCGGCATGGTGTATGAAGGCATCGCCAAGGGAGTGGTCAAGGATGAACCTGAGACACGAGTGGCTATAAAGACCGTAAATGAGTCGGCCAGCATGAGGGAGCGCATTGAGTTTTTGAATGAGGCCTCCGTCATGAAGGAGTTCAACTGTCACCATGTGGTAAGAAGAACAAATCCTAAAAAAAACCTGACAGAGCAAGTCTGAAATAAATCCAGATAAAGTATCACGATATGGCTAAAAATGAAATCCATTTTAAAAAGCTTATTGAATGCATTAGATTGAGTTCTCATTATTGTTATTTCCTACTTAATCTGAATTAAGTAGAGAAAAAGAGGTGAGAACATCACATGCGCTGAGTTCGCTGTGGTTGTCTTTACACAGCCCGAGGCTGGGTTCAGCCTCCCGGAGATTCTGTACGTTTTCTCATCAGTGTGATACGTATCAGCCTCGTTAACTACGTTAAGATTTTCCCTTTGGAAAGCTGTTGTTGCAACCATTTTGTCAAGTCTGGCCGCTAAAAAGCCAATAACTCTTATTAAATTGGATTAAATAACTTAAAATAAACTTTTTTTTTTTTTTTACAATCTTCAAAGCGAAGAGATTACAATTGGTTTCTAATTTAAATATAGATACTACCTTCTAATTTACAGCATTCAATACAGTGTAAACAATATACAAATTTAGTAGTAGTAGTAAGTATAAGTATAAGTAAGTATAACGTTATTTTCTATTTTTATATTTAATACATTACATGTTTCATCATCATTCATGTCAGTCAAGCTGTGACTTTGAATTGTGATTTTTTTGTTCCACACACCCAAAAAAGGAAAAAAATGTATAATCTTTTAGTTTGTAAATATAAAGATCAATATGGATTTAACATGCAGCTTTTGAGTCATCTCACCCGACCTTTTTCTGTATTGTGATTCATGCAGGTGCGGCTGCTGGGTGTGGTCTCGCAGGGACAACCAACCTTGGTGATTATGGAGCTGATGACCCGTGGCGATCTCAAGAGCTACCTACGCTCCCTGCGCAAAGAAGTAATCAGCCTTTCCCCACACACAGAAACACTGATATGCGATGCAGTCTCTTTATGCACATGTGATGGTGTGAATTGTCAGACACAAACATGCCGATGAGCCAACACATACACACACCTTGTTCCTCTTTGTTCAGTCTTTCTTCCACACCCATGTGCACCTTTCCACACACGACATCCACCCCTTTGCTTTGTAGTGCCGAACTGAGGAAGACAGAGAAACGTGACACAACGGTGTGTTTTCCTGCTCTCACCTCATCTCCTCTCGCTCTGCCACAGAATGCCACCAGCCAGGTCCTACCCCCGCTCAAAAAGATGATCCAGATGGCAGGGGAAATTGCTGATGGCATGGCATACCTAAATGCCAACAAATTTGTCCACAGAGATCTGGCTGCCAGGAACTGCATGGTAGCAGAGGACTTCACTGTGAAGATTGGAGGTAAGTCAAGTTAATGCGATGCCCTCAGCCTTCACTGGTTGCTCAATGCTAAAACCCTCTCTGCTGGCCTGCAAAATACTTGTTTGGATTTCAGTGTGTGCCTGAGTCTTAATGTAGATGGACAGAGGGAGGGAAGAGGTGAGGAGAATGGATGAGCTCTTAGGAGCCACCTCTCCCACACAGAATGAATGATATTCAGTGGCTTCCCCAACCACTACTGTCATATTTTTCTTCAGATTTTGGCATGACCAGAGACATTTATGAGACGGATTACTACAGAAAAGGAGGGAAGGGCTTGCTGCCTGTCCGATGGATGTCTCCAGAGTCGCTGAAAGATGGCGTGTTCACTACAATGTCTGATGTTTGGTATGAGAACACATCGCACTCCCACACATGCGCGCAAGCCTTACATTACACACGCATAAACCTGCCCGAGTGCCAGGGGCTCGCAAGGTATTTCAAAAATGTCTGCATAGTGTGTTTTTGTAAATGCAGATGGGCTAAAACGGTTCATGCTGTGGAGTCAAATCGTGAAAGAAAAAACAAAACAAACAAACCACAGATCCCTTCACCCATAAACGTCATATGATTCTTCCCTTAATAGTTTGAACATGCATTTCCTGTAATGACAGTACTTCCAAAACCAGAAAAATAGTTTGGTTTCCGGCTGACTCTCTGGAAATTCCTCCCTCTGTGACACAATAGTATAGAACAAATGTGAAATCTTGTGTTTCCTTTTGTCCTATGGTAAGGAATGAGGCTGTTCAAGAGAAATACAAACGTTTACTACCTCTCTTACTAGTTTTTGTTTCCCAACTCAAAGTGTCCCACGGGTCAGCCCCTAAGAGTGGGCCTAAACTGCTCCAGATGTTCCCTAATGAGAGGTTACAGTGCCAACACAAACCCACCTCCTCATACGCTCGCTATATCTTCCTCCTTGATGTCAATGTGTGCAGACAGAATTTAGTGTAAGATGAACCCTTTCTGGGCTTCTTAGGGATCCACGAGTAGGTGACTTTTGTTGATCAAGAAAAAATCTGTCTGAATGTGGGTTCGTCTGTCAGCACAGGAATGTTTCAGCCAGTTGTTATAAGGCTGTTGAGTGTATGTTCAGAAGCCGCGCCAGTGGTAAAAAATATAACTAAGAAGGACGCTGTCAAAGCAAGGTAGCTTGATGTCAAACCTTAATGAGAGCTGCTCTAAACACTTTATACTGAGGCTAGCTCTGCAGTAATAAAATGTGATTTCATTATTCTTAAGCACTTCTATTTTTAAGCTGCACTGATTTTAGGCCACTTAGGCAAAACAGACCGTAGACACAACACTGACAGAAATATCACGTCTCAGGTTCAGATCTGTAGAGTACTGCAGAGTAAAGTCTCTGTGGACACCACAAATGGGATTCCTCACTATACACAATTATTTGACTCAATGTTAATATAAAATAGTGATTAGTGCCACTTTAAAGGACCATCAACATTTGTTGTTTCTCATCTTATTAACTTCAGTTTTACGACAATAATGTATGTATATGAATATACAATAATAAAGCGGAAATTATATGAATAGATTTTATATGACATTACAGTGATTATCTAATACAAGTAAACAAGCAGATTTGTAGGGAAGCAAGAAGGAAACGAGTGGTGGTCCGAAAGGTAAAGCAAATGGTCAAAGACACAACAGCATGCTTTAGAAGATGGCTAGCTTGAATGTACATGTAATAAGTGGGAAAGCACACAGTCACTGTATTAACAATTAAATGTCATTGAGTAGTTTTGTGTTGGTGTGATTCTACACAACTGTCAATAAGACGTTACATTCAGTGACACGAGCACTGAACTACCATCAGATAATTAGTAAAAATGTAAAACAACTTCATGAACTTCATCTCATCTTTTGTCACAGGTCATTTGGGGTTGTGCTGTGGGAGATCGCCACTTTAGCAGAACAGCCTTACCAAGGCATGTCCAATGAACAAGTGCTGCGCTTCGTCATGGAGGGGGGACTCTTGGACAAACCCGACAACTGTCCTGATATGCTGTAAGTGTCTCTGTGTGTTTAATAACTAGTTCACCTAGGTCTTCCAGGTCTGTGTTAGAACAGCCTTGAAGAATGTATCAGTTCATCCTCTGCTGCCAGCATCTTGCACGACTTCGGCCCCATTAATGTTTTGCCCAGGGTTTATTTTAAGCTGTGGTTTGAAGTGTATAGGATATCATGTGGTGCATATGCTATGGTGGAGCCAAGATGAGGCCTGACATTAACGTCACAGGTTAAATGTGGTCCGTTGACGACATGGCTTCAGTGGTCAGCTGGCAGTGAGAAGCCTCCTCACCCGTGAGCCTCGGCCCATAGAAGGGATGCCACAACTCATGTGTGAAAGATGCCCCTCATTCCTGCCACCATGAACGGGCACAAGGAGGGAGATGGTGTCTGTCTATCAGTGAAGGGGATGCCAGACAGAAATAATTCATTAAATGCATTTATAATTCATTAATGAATCACCCTGCCTGTTAGAGAAAACACAGCACAGCCTGCTTGTCAGCATGCAGCACTGCATATATGCATTTCTCCTCTCCCTCTCTGACCTCAATAAGAAGGCATTCTGCTGTCTCCCCTCCCACTCTCCACGGCTGACCTCACCTTAGAAAGAGAGTGCGAGTAGAAAAAAAAAAAAAAGGCCGACTGTTATGCAGACACAAATCTCCAGTTTCTATGGCAGCCTGACTGTTTTGTCCTGATTACAGGAGTGTGTGGATTGTGTTACAGAGGTGGTGGGGTAGCCTCCTGGTCTCTGAGCTACACTAAGGCTGCTGCCACTGGTCACCTCTGCTGTAGTGACCTCATGGAGATTTCCAGAAGACTGCTAAAGTAAAGTGAAGCCAAAAAAAAAAAAAAAAATCACAGAAAGCCTTAATAGAAAGATACAAGAAGATGAAGTGGGCAGGAAAACAGAAAGAGGGATGATCTTTGAATGCATCCTCTTTGTGTTGTGTTTCCCATGGTCAGGTAGCTGTGGGTCACTGATTGTACTTCCCATGTTTCTGTCTAGAGTTTCCTTTAGAAGTGGATTCTTTCACACAGGGATTGGCAAAAATGAATAAAATAAGGCTGTGATCACATTTAAAATGATTTATTGGGGAGCGTGCAGTATAATTTCCAGTGCTACCATACATCACATTTTCACCACACTGGGGGTGTTTGTTCAAGTTAAACATTCACCGTAGATGTCTGGAGATTCCTCCGCTCTCGCACTTGGCCTCTTTGGCTGGTGAAATTCTGGCCGTGTCAAGACTAGATTTTTGGTTTTATTGAAGTCTTAAAAAGCATCACTTCAACACTGTGAGTTCCAGATATTTGCTGGTAACAAGTGGTCAACAAATAAAAACTGAGAAAACTATTATCGAGTGCAGAAGCAAGGCGGCGGTCTGTGGCGTCATATTGATGGCCCAAAAGGTTGCTTAGTCAGTCACCATTTCACACGTGACATCAGAATTAAATGTACCAAATCATTAAAAAAAAAGAAACGGCACAGTTAGGTCACAGTTAGGTGTGAGTCAGGTCATTCTTATACAGTCCATTTCCACCTCAAGTAGCACTGAGCTGTCATATTTTGGTAATGTCACTGATGACAGGTCAAATAGAAGCCACTGTAGTTTGATGGCAATAGCATGTGTCTGTGTGCCATGATTGGCAGGATGCTGACAAGCAGTCACAATTTACTGCAGTGTTTGTTTTCTAAATTTGCATCAACAAGGCTCATGCACAGCAACAGATGGTGGGGGAAGTGTTTTTAGCCAGTGGCACTACACAGACAGGTTACTTTAGAGCGTCGGCCCAACTCCAACAATTAGTCGTGTTCATGGGAGATCTATGCTTTAAGATATTTGCTGTGGTGCTAAAAAACAAGTCAGAGCCCCCCCCCCCCCCCTGCTGTTTCAGAGCATGACGTGAGGCGCGTGCTCTACCCATAATTCCTCTGTGCGGAGAGTAGCTGGCACCCAGCTGCAGAGGTTGTTGCAGACTGCAAAGAGACCTCTGGGAGAGAAGGAAAACAAGAGAGAAGCAACAGCAAGAGTGGAGGAGAGATGACCGAGGTGTTTATGTCAACGGGCCTTAGAGAGTATTCTTAGCTTGTTTGTGTATAATTGAAGTTGTGGTGTGTGGTGTAGCACCACACAAAACTGTAATAATTCTCCCTTTTATGATGTTGTTTTGACATTCCCAAAGCTCGGCTGCTGGCCTGGCAGAGCAGCTTCATGTATGATTTACTGTGCTGCTGAGTACATAACGCATCACTGATCTTACTGTACTGTATGTGTAGTCACACAGCGTTAACCGAGTCACAAGCAACTACACCTTCTGTAGTTGGCAGCAATTTTAGAATTCGTCTACATGTTTTCGTCCACTACTACAGTGAACTGTAGTTAACATAGGATTTTACAAGACATGATATAGTTAACACGTTCGTCATTAAGTGCAAGAATGTCTGAAGGTAAAGGGCAGGTATCTGTAGGGGATTTCACACAGTTTTAGAAATGCTAGAGGTTCATTCATACATTTCATTTACAAAGACAAACACAGGATTATTGAATAATGTTGTGTAATAGTCTACAGAGTTGTGGTTTATTATTTGAATTTACTCTAATACATTAAATTAGGGAACTGGAAAAATAGTAGAGCCACTTTTGTACATTAGTCTCTCCTGCCACCTAGTGGTGAGGAACATGAAGTATTCTCACTCGAAGGTCCAAAAGTCACGAATGTCTCGGAACCCGGGACGAAATGTGAACCTATGCTTTATTAACAAAACACCAAAATGAAACTCTGCCGTACTTGACCCCCCCTTTTACCGTTTGCACATCACTTGCAGGTTTGAGCTGATGAGGATGTGCTGGCAGTTTAATCCCAAGATGCGCCCGACGTTCTTGGAGATCATCAGCAGCATCAAAGATGACCTGGAGCCTCCCTTCAGGGAAATGAGCTTCTTCTACAGTGAGGACAACAAGCCGCCGGACACCGAGGAGCTGGATATGGAGGTAGAAAACATGGAGAACATTCCACTGGACCCCGCGTCTACCAGACAGCCCGCTGCTGCCGCCGCACTGTCGTCAGCTTGTGTAGGAGGGACGCCTCCTTCTTCTACCCAGCAGTTGTCCCCTATGCAGGGGCCAGGTACTCCATTACTGGGATCTGTGTCTCCCTCCTCCCCAGGCCCTGTTGCCTCAGCTTTGGCATCTCCAAGCCAAACCTTGGACAAGCACTCAGGACATATTTCGGCCAACGGGCCTGTGGTGGTGCTGCGGCCGAACTTTGACGAGATGCAACCCTATGCACACATGAATGGGGGTAGAAAGAATGAACGAGCTTTACCCCTACCCCAGTCGTCGGCCTGCTGATATCAGACCAGCCCCTTCTCCTCCTCTTCCTCCTCTTAACACAGGGTAACACAAACCTCTTATCAATCTCTTTAGGAGGGATAAGAAATGACTTGCTTCTACTGTGTGCCAGTAGATGGTCTCTCCACTCCTCAAGCGGTCAAACGTGAACTCTAAAAACTGAAAAACAGCACAGAAACCTGCTAAAGCATTTTGGAGTTTGGTGGCTCAGACTCAACACTGGGGAACTCTTTCCTGTGCAGCCTGTATTCCACTACAGGCCTTTATCCCGGCTTACAGATTTAATGAACAAACTAAAGAAAACCTGTTTTTAGCATATCTGCCAGCAAACCCAATAGAAGAGCACTTTTTTTCCTGATGATTTAAGAGAGGATGTTGTGGATATTTGATTGTGTATTTATACAAACACGATTCTCTAAAATGACTATCCTTATACCATGACTTTCCATCAAAATGACTTTGTTTCCACGAGCAGACTGGCTCGTGTTTTAAGAGGATGCTTCGGTTAGAAAGTCTGGACTAAGATCATTGTTTCATTTTTCTGTTAATATTTCTGTGGGTGTAGATCCCGTCAGGAGCGGTCAAAAATGGAAGAGGAGGGCCTATTGTGTATCTGCCAAACTAGTGCCAAATCCAACTTTTATTTTCTCAAATTTTATACAGGGATCTTTCTTGATTGAGGCTGTGATTCAGAGTCGAGACTCAGTCTGTCTGGGAGATAACAGCAAAACCGTTTGATGGCGTTCAGATTGCTCCTGGAGCAGTGGGGGGGGGGGTTACAGGGCAGTGTTAATGTTGAGATGAGTCACATACACACCTGCAGTTTGAAGTTTTCTCAAAATATGCAGTGTGTGCACTTAGGCTGGAATAAATCTGAGAAGCCTCGTGATACTTGGAACAGAAACAACACTAAAGAGAACTACACACTACATTTCATATCACTATAAATTCTTAGATCATTTTATGTAACCACTAGCCTTATGATACAATTTGATTATAGCAGCAATATTCTTAGAGAAATACAAACTGACAGAAAATAAGTGCAAATAATTTGGTAATCATTTCATCACCAAACAGTAAACTGAGAAAGTGTACGATAAGTTACAATTCATTGTTATTGAAAATAGAAATATTCATATAATAAATCAAAGCAGCCTGCTTTTGCTGGTTTTCTGTAGCACCACATAAATCAGTTCAAATCCCAGCATGAATGACTCCACCCCTCCCCCTTCTTCGTATTCAGTTTGTTCTGTATCTAAGAGAAATACACATGACTGAGTCAGTCAACTCGGAATCGGAGCCTCACTCTCTTTGTTTTATTTCAAGAAAGCATCAAATGTCCCACACTGCAAATCACTGAACTTAAAAGGGATATGACTCTGCCTCCGCTTTCATTTGTTACGAACCCTACCCGACATGTTTTAAGTGTGCTTTTCATGTGGAACGTGTTCAAATGAAAATGGCACCGAGTACACCACAACCAACAAGCCAGACAAGAGTCGGAGACCTGAGGCGGAAAACGACAAAAGTGCTGGATCAGATTTTAGTAGCCTAAAGACAACTTCTGAGTCACAGCAGGTCTCTTTTAGAATAGTCGCTCGTTTCTCTACATTTCAAAACACATACAAAAGGTCTTACAGTTGTATTTTAGACTGCAGGATCGTTTTTATACACATCATCGGTTTTGTCACTTTTTTAAAAAAAACCTTTTTACGGTTCAAAATGTTTGCCTCTATGTCTGTACAGAACAAAGCTGCTATTTTTTTCCTTTTTCTCTTTTTGGATGTTATATATATAAAGAAATCCTTCAGGTTTGGTATTTTATGGTCTCCACTACAGTCCATTTCTTATATCTTCAGACTCTCTTTAAAAAAATAAATAAATATAAAACTACAAAAAATAAGATGATTTAGATATAAAACCATTTTTTTTTTCTGTTACCCTAAAAGGTTTTCCTGTAATTTTGTTCATTGCCTTTTATTTTTATGAAATGTTTCCTCCTGTATTTGTTTTGTGGATGTATATTTTATTATTATTATTATTATTATTAATATTATTATTATTATTTGGAATGGACACCTTAGCTCGATGTGTGAGCGTGTATTTTCTGCACCCTTTTTTGTACATGTTGTCTAACACTGCACCTAGCATTGCCCTCTAGGTGCAACTTAATCTCAGGTCAAAGTCAAGGCTTTGCTTTCTCCACACATTCTCATGGTCGTCCTCCACGAGCCCCCACCTTAATCATGTTTTGTTGAGTCCAATAGCGCCCTCTCTCCTTTCCCTCTGGTCCCTCTCCGACCTCCACATCTACCCGTACCCATCCATTTCTTGCCTCTTCTCGAATCAATAGGGCTAATTCAGTTGTCTTGTTTGCCTTAATTCTGCTAAAAAAACAAAAAAAAATCTCTCAACCAATTCAAAATCTGTATTTTTCTTAATGACATCAACAGTCTGAAGCGCAATACAGCACCACTTCTGTTAATGTTCCTTCTTTAAAGTGAGAACAGGTCTTATTATTTGTCTTCATAATCACTGCTTCTGAAAACCAAATAAAGGATGGGTTAAAGTCCAGGGAAGGGAACACATTTCAATGAATGGAAAAGGTCTTAAAATGGAGGCTGAATAGTGAAAGTGTTTTGAAGGATTTCTCATCTTTTGGAAATGTTGCCTGGTGATTTTTTTTCTCTTTTCTTTCTAGTTTTATTTTATTTTTTTTTCTGTAGGAGTGTTATTTATTTATTTTTTTATTTTCCTTTTGTGATATCAGTTTAAATCACTGTATAAATGCCCCATGATTCAGTATAAAGTTGAATTTTTTTGTATGCATTTTCTTTGGTGTCATGACTGGGGAACTTAAAAAAAACAAAACAAAAACAAAAAAATCCCTTCAAGTATATCTACCTCACTCTTTTTTTAAAAAAAAAATATATATATATATGCGTATCGAAAACAAGTGCATCTCACTCTTCCTCATCAATATAAAAACTTCATTATCTGGATAAAACCCACAGGGATCTAGAGAAACCTCACAAACCGGACTAGGACAGGAGATGGAATTTATGTGCTATAAGTTGAGCCCATCGCTTTCTGGCCCAGTGGTTTACAAAAAGTAAGTTCATACCTCTGCGTATGGAAAAGAATACGACTGTGCTGCTGTCGTTGTTTGGTATTTATGTAAGAAAACATTACATGAATATGCCAGTCTACACAACAGGCCAGAGCACAACATTAACATCAGTCATTCCATCTCCGCTGACTCCCACCGTATTGTCACAACCTCAAATCCTCAACAGACAGAAAATTTAATCTTATTTTAAAATGCAATCATAAAGACGTCTACACAGTTTTGACAAGGAATGTCTAAAATAAAGGAATATGTTTTATTGACTACCAAGAAATAGAAAATCTATTAGCTGTTTTTTATGTGTTGTCTGAAATGCTGCAAAGTTGCAGCATAATTACATTAAACAGGTTTAGGTTATTCCAAACATTACATCCAAATGGATCAGTACTGTGAATGTAACCTGGACATTTCTGTACTTGGATATTAGCAAATCCACCTCCTACATGTTTCTACCTTTAGACTTCAACTGCTTGTCAGCCAATGTTAGAACTGAGGCAGCAGAACAAATGTTCCCGTTACAGAGATGATTCGATTTTCTCATTGTTTTCTTTGAACTCCATAAACCCTTTGCGGTCGTGTGAACACCATCATTACCCTTGTCTAACTCTATATGCCACCACATTCTATCCTAGCGCTCATCTCCACTATCCGCAGGGTCCGTCTCTTACTGACCATTATGGGCTTTTTGATAATGATCTTTTTTGGCCTGTTGTACTGCTACTTAACAATAATGCTGCTGGTTTCGCACAGACACCTCAGTGGATCTTATATCGTCATCAAAAATGAAGCATAACGGTGGCAGCGGAGCTTTTACATCTCAAAGCTTCACAGAAAACCTCAGTTCTACGTTTTACTCTCAGTGGCTTTGTGGACAGTGTTTCAGTGCAAGGGCTTCTGAGATGGAGACATTAAATGATTTTGAATGCTGTGTTGAAATTACTACCCAAAAGCAATTCAAGGCCACTAGGTAACTCTTAATGTGAAATTTGGGTGCTCTGTGTAGGTTCTCCATAAGATCTAAGAAAACAATCAAAGATTGAACAATGTTCTGGTTGAAAAATTGCTGCTGATTATCACATTGGTACAAAAATCGTCACTGACAAGAAAACAGTCTGCGTTACGTAACATATCTGTGCATTTATGTTTTTCCACTTTGGATGTATGTAATTTATAAGTACAAATATAAATATATTTCAGCTTTTCAGTTCTGCAGTAAACACTACATGAACCTGTTGTGAGGTGAATTACTAGCTTCCATCGGATCACAGACCTGTCAAAATTACAGCATTTAAATAAACGTGGACATTTCTGACAGGGATGTTGCATAGATTACGGGTAGACGTGGTAAAGAGTAAAAACATGAATAGAAAAAGTTTTAGGCTGAGGTTTACGGCTTCACACTAGTTGCTTTTTTTTTTTTTTTTTTTTTTTTTTGCATTTTCCAGCATAAATATACTGTCACTAATTAAAAAAAAACATTCTATGTAGTCAACTTTATTTTTAAATTCTTCAGAATGTTCCTAGTGCAAAATGTGTCAGTGCATTCAAACTGCAATAATGAGTTGGAGGTTTATCATTATCATGCCTCTGTTTTTATGATTTGCATTCCTATACCTTCTGAGGGGGGCCTTGGTCTGCCACTATCATTTTATTATTATATTTTCACTAAATCTTTGTGTTCATTACCTGATTGGGGAAAGAAATAATCTGAATTCTTCACTAGACTCTGTCTTATTTCAAACTCTGTGTCTGAGGCCTCAAACCTTTTTTCATACCTATAGCTGAGATGGTGTATTTTTGACATGCCATCGCCAAATGTGTATCTGAAAATTTCTTGTATTTTCTTTTTTCGGAAATTTTGAATAAACAAATGAATGAGATCTGTGACTATTTGTTCTGCTTAATTCCACCTGATGCCACGGTTTCTCATCTACATCATTCAGAGAAATCAGGCCATGCAAATGGTTTATGGGAACGATGACTGACTCTTGCTCTGTCCACATCATCATCATCACAGTACTTCACCAACCATTGTCTAGACTCAAATGGGGGACACTCCTTTGATCAGGGATATCTCCAGACTCATTTTACTTCTGTTGTGAAAATTATGTTAATAATGAGGTTTAAGCACTTTGTGAATCTGTCTGAATGTGAATGGGCGTCCATTTGTGTGGTGTTGTTTTTGAAGATCTACCTCAGTGTGACTGCTGCGTTTCATGCCGTTTCAGAGTCCTTCAGCTGGTTGAGCATGGCCTTAATGAGGGTCTGCAGCAGAGGTACCAGTCTGTCAGCTGAGGCCAGACTGCCAGATGAGGGCACGTGGATGAGAGCAGCTTTCCTCTGACCATGATACAGAGAGCAGTAATATGCAAATTCACAGAGGTACCTGAAAAGAAGACACAAAGCTTTTTTATATACTGTAGCTGTGAAGGTCTGTAGACAACTAACAGAAACACATCATACCTGCCGGCGTCTCTTGAATAAAGGACATCCATCCCTGGTTGTTTGAACTGTTTGGAAACGGCCCTCATGTTGATGACTGAGTCCAGTTTCTCTGGTCCTCCTTGCACACAGCAGTGATTTTCAGGACAGAAACCACAAACATCTTTGTCCATGTATCTGCTGTTCTTCCCCGTTTGTTCCAAAATGACAACAGTGGAGCCTCTGGCTACACCCAGGTGTACGGCAAACTGGAAAACACAAAGAGAGGATAAACCGAGACATTCTCACAGCACCACTGTACAACATGCCGTAGGACACCACGTCATGTCGGTGCAACATCTGGGCTTTCAGCAAAGTATTTACAGATCGGCTACAAATGTGGTTTAATTTTAGAGTTTGGAAACAAAATACACTTAAATTTTTCCATATCTGGTCAGAATCTCGTGGGTAAATCCCCCAGGCTTTCACTTTAGCTCACGGTAAATTACCAGTTGTCAGAAAGATAATATATTTACCTTTGGGTTTAGAGTTTTCCAAATGTCAGCAATGATTTGCTGAGTCTTAACATAACTCACTGGTACCTCCTTGATGTAAACTATCTGCTCTCCCAATCCGACTAACTTCAATCCCTACAACAAATAAAACAATATTAAATATTTATGCCTTTATTTATGTGTCACAGTGGACATTTAACACAGACCAGTAAATACTGAAAACATTACCTGGGCTGCCTTCCAGCTCGGGTTCTCCAGAAACTGTCTGAAAGGTCCAAACCCTGAAGGACACATTAAAAACCGCACTTCCAAACGGGACCAGGTTCAAAGACTTTAGGAGAAAACACTCACTTTACCTGTAACGACCACGACTTTGTCCTCATCCATAACTCTGTCAGGTTTGTCAGCTGTTGCGTTTTTCATGGCCGTCACGTCTCGGATGTCACTTTCTGTCCGCTTGGGGGCGCTATTCTACTATAAATAAATGTCGAAGCCGCTTGTACAAGTGATGCATTCAGGGACCTCCGGGTCCGATGTCACATTATCTTTTGGAATATTCATACATACATATGTTATACTTCTACATTACTTCAACAAACTGCTGGAGAAGGTTTTGTGTGTGAAGTCTGCGAGTGTAGTATTAAAGACATTAAATTTAATTATTTAAGAACAATTAAAAATATAAATCAGGCAGGCTATTTATTAAAAAGGTGAGGAAACTAAGGTGAAACATCAACATTAAATATATTTATATACAAATTGATATATAGTAGTGTGTAAAAGTAGAAACTTTAGACATAATAAACCATCTCTCCCATCTCCCACACGGTGCCACATCCTCTTCCTTGATGATAGATTTAACGGTGCTGTGAGTGATATTTAGTGACTGGAAAATCTCCTTGCACCTAACCAGCATTTACGCTTTTTAATAACGTGGTTTGGAGACTTGTTTGGCTTCATGGTGTAGGTTTGACCAGGATACTGTTTCACCCACTTGACCTTTTAAAAACCCACTGATGCTTTAAGTGTGCGATCACTTATTCTGTTTCATGTTTCTAATTCGTTTAAATTACACCGTAGACACATCTATCCATTGTATTCTCCATGAGTTAATTACTTATTTGTTCCTTCTTGTTTTCATTTTCTTCCACTGCCTGACACATGTGATCATCTTCATCTACATGTAGTATTCGTTGACCAGCTCACATTTGTCTCCATCAGACTGAATCTAGCTCGAAATGTTAATATTTCAGACAACACTCAAATGCAGCGTAACATCTGCCAGGGACATTGAGGCGCTTGGGACGGTCCTGTGAGGCAGGACCCGCCCTCCTCCTCCTCCTCCTCCTCCTCCTCCTGCACTTGTCAAAGGACGACGATCGCAAATTGCATCACAGTTGTATCCACAGACGCACACGCAAATGACACCGCGACGACCTGACTCCTAAATTTTGAAAGTCACTTTTTACCATAAAGGTGCCGAAATGATGCCTTTCAAGAGGACGTTTGAGAGCGAGAAACTCCAGCTGCAGGAACTCAACAACAGACTCGCCCAGTATCTGTCCAGGACCAAGCAGCTGGAGCAGGAAAACGCGCATTTGATAGGTGAAATAAATCAGCTGAGACAAACCAAGACGACGGAATGGGAGGCGAAGTACAAGGCTGAGATGAGGGACATGAGGAGAATGGTGGATCAGCTGTCGTTTGAAAAGTCCCAGGCTGAGATGGAGAGGGAGAAGCTATGGCGCGAGTTGCAGATGGTCCAGTCTCTGTGCAGCGAGCAGACCGACGTGTGCAGGGACATAAGTGGCGAGCTCAAAGGCTGCGAGAAGGAGCTTCAGCAGGCTCACAAAACCAACAGCGAACTCCAGCAGCGTTTAATTCAACTGCAGAACGAGTATAAATGCGTGGAAGATGCGCACAGGCAAGAGCTGCAACGCGTGCGCCATCAGGTGGAGTCCCGGGTGGTACCCATCGTCACCCAAACTTATCGCGGGCCTCCGGTCGCCTCCATGGAAGAAGTGCAAGAGTTTGCCCGCGGTCTGTCCGAGGGATGGATCGAGACCTTTGAAATGTATCAGCAGAAGGTGGAGAAGATGGAGCAGTCTATTAATGCGGACAAGACGAGACTGAGTGACCTGCAGAGGGAGAAGATGGTGTACGCGTCGGAGTTGGAGAGATTACGCACAGAGGCGAATAAACAAGGCCAGATCCAACTGCGCCTCGAAGAGCAGCTGATGCTTATGCAGGAAAAGTTCCGCGTCGACTTCAGTGAATATCAGGTGAGGACATGTCCACTATGACGGTGTAGGACAGAGGATTGATATTTCAGGGAGACTCTGGTGAAGCCAGGGGGGTCATAAATCATTTGTTTGTTTTCAGTTTTAAGAAGCCCATACAGTAAATGCGAATTACAAACATACATTTCAGATAAAAATGAGCAGAAAAATCTTCCATTTGTCTCACTGGACAATGGGGGAGGGGAGAGGCTGCTCCCACAGGTCCGTGCCACACCCACTGTTCTTAAAGGTAGTGATGCAGATGTGACTGTTAGGAATTATCTGCTCTGGATCTATAGGATAACTAATTCTAAAAGCTCTAAATGATCATCACAGCAAAATGTATAACAGAAATAACATGACATCCGATAACTAACCTTATTCTGGCTTCAGCCTCTCTTTAAAGCATTCACATAGACAACAATAGATGTTGACTCCAAGTGTGAGTACATACTGTAAACCTTAAGTGGCGCCTGTTATATGAAATGTTAGAAGCATAGATCTTATGTGCAACAGCTGACCTCTGTATAAAAGGATTGAATAGCTTGCATAGCTAAATGCTGCTCTTCCTGCCCAGTATTTTATAGCTGCTGGATTGAACCAGCCACTTAAACCAATTAGCTGTCAGACTGACAAATCCTTATAAGCCTCCTAAAGATGGAGCCCCAGGCAGGTCAGTCACAGTCACAAAGGACTGCACTGACAATATCTGCAATGTAGCCTTCAGTATTTCTCCTACTTTTATCAAAGAATGGAACCTGACATGACATCAAACGATGCAAAAATTACAGAAGCGTCCACCAGTTTAGGTGGTTTGAACGATTAAATTAGTCTGCCTATGGGATCAGACTAGACCTGTCATGTGTAAAAGGGGAGCTGAATGAGAAACACAAGTCATAATACCTAATGGACAGATTAGTAAAACTATGTGAATAGTGAAAAAGTGTTATTCTTTTATCCCTAGATGATTATCGAGCAGCTGGAACGTGAGAGGAACATGATGGCTGACACAATAGAACAAAAGATGAGAGAGCATCAACATCTCCTCCAGGTTAAGATGGATCTGGGCATGGAGGTAGCTGCCTACAGGTGATGGAGCTTTTTTATTTTTTCAGCTGTTAAGTAAAAACTGATTTTAAAATGATCACTTTTCATCGCAGACGTTCCCACTTGTCATAGCACCAACAGCACAGGTATTAAGATCAGTGTTTTTTCAAGACACATCCTGTCCTTTCCATGCTTTCAAGATACTTCTGTCTAATCTAGCCCCCTACTGCATAAAGTCACTTTTAGCTTAATCAGAGATTTCATCAGACAATTTATAAAATTAAATTGGCCAATTGCCTTCTGCTGGTTTGGCACCAAGTGCTCTAATCTGAACACTACTCCTTTGTTCACATAAATGGAAAAGTACTACACTACTACACTCCCCTCTAAAAGTATTGGAAAAGTGCAGCCAGTTCCTTTATTTTAGATATAGACTGAAAACATTTGGGTTTGACATCAGAAGAAGAATATGAGATAAAAGATCAACATTTCAGCTTTCATTTCCAGGAGTTTCCAGTGTTTGTGTAGTGGCTCTGATTGTTTTTTTTAATTTTCTCTCAACTTCACAATAGCTTGTTTTTTACCCATACACAGCTCTCTGGTTTTCATGTTGTTTACATCTCTTAACTATAAATGCAGTTTGAACAGGCAAAACCCAAATCTGGGGTCAAAACACACCTGTTAGTCGGTTTTTCCAATACTTTTGCTCACAGGAAAAATGGGTGGGTTCAAACAAAAGGTGCTATTTACCTAGTTGTGTATTGGATCCAGATGTAAACACCTGGAAATTAAAGCTAAAGTGTTGATCGTTTATCTCAAATTCATCTTTTGATGTCAAACCCAAATGTTTTCAGTCTACAGCAAAAGTAAAGGATCTGGCCTCACTGTTCTAATACTTTTGGAGGAGAGTGTATTTTAGGTACCACATGTACTGTGCATGCATTTTGTCTGTGGTTTATTTTAAGTGTCTTTGTAGCATGACGAATTATATTTGACATTTCATTACCTGTAATAGCATGGCATTCTGCCAACATGACACATGGTCCTATACTACAGATACTATTTTTACTGAAGGGGAAAGTTATTTATAAATACATACCGTATTTTCACGTTTAAATGTATAGTGTTTTTTTTTTTTTTTAATCAGAACTTCGACAACATCTACACAGCCTTGACATTTAAACAGAAGATATTCAGCATATAAAGTTTTATTTGTATTTTAATGAAGTTCTTAGGAAGACCATCTACTGCATAGTGTCTAAATATGGAAGATTCTCCACTGGCAAATCTTGATTGTTTTTCATTTTTGGAATAGACAGAACAGTTACTCAGAGATGTGGCAGTGGCATGTGTTTATGTATGTGTCAGGAGTCAGCTTTTACTTTGGGATTCATGGGAAGTGTGCACAGCCCTGCATCGTAGCTGTTATTTTTAGGTCACTCTTTCAGAAGGCAGTCTCAGGAGAGGTTGCTTCTTTTTGAAGGATTTTTGTTGGCTTTTGTATGTTTGTGTAAGCCTGGTCAAGGAAAGGTAAGCAGTTTAAACTAATTACAACAAGTACTTTATTACGTGACAGCGGTTTGTTATGTTTTTGATGATTATTACCCTATATGGCCAGGTTCCTGGTTCAAACCGTCTTGTAAGCCAGTTGCATTTAGTTTGACAGGGCTGAGATGGCAGAGCTGAATGATGTACACCATCTTGTGAGGTATTTGTCTTGTTTGATTTTCTTGTTTTTGTTTTACAATAGGGAAATAACCAGTGAATTGCAATAATGTATTGGATTTTTTGCCTTATATTGTCATGACTCTTGTTTGTTCAGGGCTCTCCTGGAGGGTCAGAGAGTGGGCCCTCAAGATGCTCATAGGAGGGTGAATCAACATCAGAGAGAAAGAATTATAGGTACTGAACAGTATTAACCAAACTAACTCATACATATGGTATGCTGTGTATATATATATATATATATATATATATATATATATATATATATATATATATATATATATATATATACTTATATATATACTTATATATATACTTATATATATACTTATATATATATATATATATATATATATATATATATATATATATATATATATATATATACACATATATACACACACACACATATATACACACACACACAGGGATTTGAGCATCATCATTTATGTTAATTATCTCCCTCAGATATCAAGATGCCTGCTCAACCATACACACCAAGGGCTTCCACCTTATCTACCAGGCAGCATATGGATATTAAGTATACACCGCCAACTTCAAGCCTGAAAAGATACTCTGTGCCTTCCTCTGGGTCCAGAAGTCCCTCTAGGGTTATTCCTATTTCAGTTGCAGGGAGAGCTCAGCATCAAAGTCCTGCATCCAGAAGGGACATGATATCATTCAGCAAATCTCAGGCTGCTGCTGCTGCTACTGCCAAAGTTAAACAAACAGGCCAGAGTGAGAACCAAACGAGTCAGGCTGTGTCAAAAACAGAGGAAAAGCATGTGAAAATCAAACAAGTCTCTCAGGTCGAGAATGAAATCAGCCCCATTAAGTCCTTCACTACTGAGACCAAATCAGTAAGAGTGGTGTCACCGCTGATGATGAGCCCCAGCATGGAAACCAAGACAGAAAGCCAAAAGAAAGTGTCAGATGAAAAAGAGCTAGGTAATGCTTATGACAGTGAATTCAAAGAAAGAAAGGGAACAGAGTCTAAGGTAGGCCCAAGTGAGCAGAAGATATTAGATTCTGTGTCTGTAGAGGAGATCATTGAGAAAGTAATAAAACCAGCAGGTCTGGAAGCTCAAGTTTGCTCATCAGGAGAATCCAAGATCAGATATAATGTGGAGAAAACTGAGCTGGAAGATGGCACAACCAAGACGCAAATTGTGCTGGAGTCTAAAGTGGAAGAAGATCTGGATGTTTCTGAGGAATCGACTCTGGATGAAATACTGAGCCAAGGTGTGAAGAAGGTGACACTGGAAGACGTTGAGAACACAGCAGCAGGAAGCATGATCAAGAACCTGCTCAGCAGCCTGCAGGGAGTGGACAACCTGCAAAATAAGTCTGTTAATGTGGAAATAATTGAGGAGCCAGTGGAGTCTCAAAGTGATGAGGAACTTGAAGTTGAACAGAAATTCAGAACCAGTTCTTATGAACCATCCTCAGCATATTTCCAGATTGAAGAGCTAGAATATGTCCCACACGATGTTTGTGTTCTGAGGAGTGATGATGATGCTATGAAAACTTCAGATCATTCCAAGAGTGGATCTGTTCATGTTGAAGAGGTCTCTAGAGAGAGCGAATCTTCATATTTCTCTCAAGACCAGGAGCCTCATGAGTATTTTGTCTCCACACCTGATGATCATCTTTCAGAAGCCGAGGAGGGCGGTGGCATTACATCTTACGGCCATTACGGCATTGTGGATGACCTGTCAGATGAGAGGTATTATCAAGACGAAGGTCTTTCACGAAAAAGTGCGACTGTGGAGGAGAGTGACAAATACATTTCAGAAGATCACTCATTTGTTAAAGAGAGTTATCCAGAGTGCATCATTGAAGAAGAGGTTCGTGTCTCCCCTATCGTGCAGGAGTCAGTGCTAGAGTTCTTGAGAGAGGACTCGTTGGAGCCCAAAGAACAGCTGAAGGGCGCTTTAGAGAAGATACAAAGCTCAGTATCAGGTCCACTGAGGGAGGAGTTGGCTTTTCTAACCAAAGTGAGTAGTGAAAGTCCACAGAATGTTGCTATCAATGTTAAAAAAGTTCAACAGTCAAGTGACGATGGAACTACGACCATAGTTGCAGAACTGAATGTCTCTCAAACTCTGGAGGACTCCGGGCTGTTGGAGTCAGGAGAGGATCTGTCGGAGGAGCAGATCATGTCAGCTCTCAGATCATCTAACCTAGGGTTTGAGAAAGCCTTCCAGGGTGGGGCAGGAGGAGGGTACAGCTTCAGAGTCTCTGCAGACGAGGGTGCTGTGCAAGGCGAAGAGTTTGAAGGTTTCACTAACCTTGGAGAGTCTGTCTCTGAAATCACTGAGAAACATGTCAAACTGGGGCCATCAGAGAAGTCCTTCACCTTCCAGATGGACGTTCAGGGCAGCCATACTGAGGCAACCACACAGCAAGAGCTGCCATCTCAAATCTTGGAAATCCCAGAGAAGACCTCTCAAGAGAAAGGAGTTGCAATAGTTTATCTTGAAAGCCCCACAGATGACTAAGAAAGAATTTATTCTCAAACGAATAATTTGCCAATATTTTATTTGGTGAAGTGCACATACAGAGGTTACTTTGATGCAGCTCTTTTTCTTTTCAACATGGTTGAATGAAATAATGCTTTGCAACTTTATATATAAATTAATTTTGTTTGTTTTTTGGCACGTTTCTAGTTAGACTCAAACTCTGTATAACAAAATGCACCTCACGGGTCAAGCAAATGTTAAAATGATCAGATTAATACATCATTGATGATTTTTTTATTGCGAACAAATATAGTCAACATTAACCAACACAGGGTAGTTTAAAGCTACAATATGTAATTTTATCTAATATTTTTTGTGTACGCAATAGGGATGGGTGTGAGGAGCTGACCAGAGTGTAGCAGAGGAGGTGTGGAGGAGAAGTCGGAAGATAAGATAAGAGTGGTTAGCTTTCAAGTTGCTAGTGCAAGATTAATTTCCAGAACTTGCATATAGATGAGTGTTGGGATGACATGTGTTAACCTGTTTATAGCTTGCAGTTTATCTTCAGGCAGGTTTGTTTATGCTCTCTAGATATCTTTATTTTTGTATTAACCTGTGCTGTACAGTTTAAAACAGCCCATTCTGCAGTTCACAGTACAACATCTCCGTTCCAAATTAGAACCAAATCCAGAATGGCAAGTACCATGTACCCGTACCAAAAACTAAATTTCAGTTCTGCTTACCAGTTCTAAAACGTGGAACCAATGCTGTGGATTTGTTTAAACACAAGGTAGTATGCACTGTTACAGTACAAGCTACAACAATGTGTGAAAGGTAAAACACAATAAAAAGGTCAAAAGTCTGACTTCAATTTAGTTAGAAAAGAAAATAATAAAAAAAATTGCCCCAAGTTTAGCTGCACATTAAATCTGATTATCAAGCTTTCATTTAGAAAGCTGACCAAGGGGAAACAGAGGACTGTGTGTAAATAAGTAGGGAGGGATTTTTGGTGAAAGGTCCCTACTGCTGCTGCTTTAGCACCCACACTGCTGCAATCAAAATATAGTTAACAATTAAACAAAGAAAGAACTGATGAGCAAAATCAGAATCGAATTTAGTAAAATTCAAACGATTCCCAACCCTGAACCCAAACTTCACATCATGGCACTGTCTCCCATCACACCAAGTCTCCTTCGACATTTAATACAGACAGTTGGAGGTGAGGTGCTGTGCACTGTTTACAGACTGGGATTTAAATTTTTATTTTGTCTTGCATTAGTCCAAATTCAATGATGTTAGCAAAAACAATCTGGTTACAGTAGTGGTAACTAATGTGTACAGAATATAGGTAAGTTTCTAACAGAGGACAGAAGGTGGAGCGGAGACAAAAAGGTGGTTATTTGTCATTTTGCAAGTTTTGAATGCTGAAAAAAGGCTTTGACGTGAAAGTGGCACAGTGGTTGTTAAAGTAACTTAACCTTAGTATTATTGAATGAAAAAGGTCTTGTTTGAACCCCTTTGTTTATCTACATCACAATTATAGTGTTGGCTTGAAAGGTTCACCTTTGCTCTGACATAAGAGTGACTATTTTTGGATCATCAGCTTAGAGGCATCGAGTGTTCACTAGGGTTTGTTGTGTTGTGTACGAGTTGCGGAGGCAGAAGGTCCACTGTCATTACAGCCTGCTTACACATTTTCTCATAGTGGCTGTATAATTTACAATTGAGCAATATCTTTTCACATTGGCTGTTTATCACTGACATAATAAAATATGCAGACATACAATTTTTAGGGCAAATGATATACACTTAAATATTTTAATTGCTAGAAATCTACAAAATGAAACCAATATTAAAAAAAAGACATTGCATTTAACTAAACATGTTGTGCAGACTTTCATGCATTTTCTCATCTAGAAAACTGTTCAGTTTGCATAAACTGTGGCTTTATAATGAATCATTTTTAGGTTAAGTAACTTAATATGTATGTACAAAAGTTAATTTGCATACCATGTGCCATTTCATTGCATAAAGACACTAAGTCAGACAGAAAACCTATTCCTATATTAACAAGTTTAGTGAACCAGTCTTCAGTTAGTGTCACCATAGCCAGTCCAACATCATTGTTTTTATTGACATAATTTCTGTTGAACAAATTACATTACTTACTTCTGTGGTTCATTGGTTCCAGCCCTTATTTGGAAAATTATTCATATTTTTAATTTAATAAAATTCTATTTTGACTGACTTCTGATTTGTCCTGAGCATTACTTTTACCTTCAACACTAATTTATTGTATGAATAACACAAAATTGTGTACTCTCTGTGGAGATGAACACTAATTTAGAGTAATATTTAGCAGCATATTGTAATAATATAATCTAACATAAAAAAAAAACAAAAAACAATGTTGTAGTTATATATAACATTTCAAGAGTCAGACATGGAGTTTCCATCATTGCCACTTTGTACAAGTGAAAATGTGCAAGGTTTTGCTTTTCTTCTACCTTGCCTCTGTAGGTTCTCTGCCACCTCTGGTGTCCTGTAAAATATACAGTGCTTTTTTGGATCACTGAATATTGGACTGTATGTTCACATAATACAATCTTAATTGGAAATAAGTTGGGAGGCTGTGTTGAATCTATAGAAATACAATATGCAATCATTTGCAATTCACAAACTAATTTTATTCACAAAAGGACATTAAAAACATGTCAAATGTTTAAACTGTGAAAATGTATGATTATATATTATAAATATCATGTTTCTTTTTGAAAAAACATGATATTTAAAAAAGAAGCAACATCAAGTCAGGGCTCTGACTGGGTCACTCTAGATCAGGTAGAGTTGTACTCAAGCAATTGTGTGCTTAGGATTGTTGTCTTGTTGAAAGGTGAATCTTTGGCCCAAGTTGAGATCCTGAATGCTGTAATACAGGACATCTCTGTATTTACTATACTCTGCATCTGACCAGTCCTCCGGCTGAAAAACACCCCACAGACTAATGCAGCCACAAAATACTTCACTGTTGCCCACGTTTCCTCCAGACAATTCAGTGAATTTATATAGTGCCAAACCACAACAAAAATCATCCCAAGGCACGTTACAGTGAGAGGTTTAAGACCAACTGTAAAGCCAAGCTGGTGTCACTGATGCAGTATGCAGGTTAACATTCTCCTGCAGAAATATATAATCTGGATGCGAGTACATGCTGCTCTAACTCCTTGATATATCCTTCAGCATTGATGGTGCCTTTCCAGATGTGCAAGTTGCCTATTCCATAGGCACTAATGCAGCTCCATACCATCAGAGATGCTGGCTTTTGAACTGAGCGCTGATGACAAGCCAGAGGTCCCTCTCATTCAAGAATGTCAAATTTCAATTCGCCTGACCAGTGATGCTACTAGCCTGTTAAACGTGAATCTAATTAGTTGCAAAATGTTCTTTATGCTCTTGCTTTTTAATACAACTTACTTTCCTAACTTTTTTTCTGAGATGTGTTGCTGCCATCAACTACAAAATTAACCCTCCCCCTAAAAGGGTACATATTCTTAAATATTTGATATGGTTTTGTGTTCTATTGTGAACAAAATATGGATTTATGAGATTGGCAAATGATTGCATTCTGTTTTAAATGCAGATTTGACAGTGTCCTAACTTTTTGGGAATTAGGGTTGTACATACATATATACTATGCATTGTAATTTGTCACATTCATGAATTGCATTTATTCACTAATGCAATTCAATACAGCAGCTCTGTCATGAACTCTACTCACTACCAGGTAATAAGTCTACTATATGTTTAAAAATGAGGTAATAGTGGGTGGTTGGAGTTGTACTGGAGTGCATGTTTTGGACCCCTTATTTATTTTAAATAGGGCGGCAAAACATTAGAAACACTGAATGTTTACTAACACTCCAGTAAAACCCAACCACTCAATATGACCATAATAATTTACATATAGTAGAATTATCACCTCTCTGCCAGTTTAAAAAAATGAGACATTATATTGCAACAGTAGAATTAATGGATTGCATTACAATGACAGGTGTGCCTGAAAAAGTGGCCAGTGACTATATAACTAATAAAACTGAGCATTCTGCAGATTTACCAAGCCAGCATCTCCACAGCTTTCCGGGTAGCTTTTGTCTTCTTGTGCTGATGACCAAACAGACAACTCTGGATCTCCATACACTACATTTAAATATAAAAAAAATAATGACAGGACAGTTAGTGGTCAGCGGAAGATGAGAGATGCGACACGTACTCAGAGGGGAATAAACACTTCCTAGCAACATGTGAATGCACTAAACATCCAAAAATAACCACTGTAGCAGTCCAAGGTTTAGATAACACCTGTGCTGACCACTCGGGAGTGTCAAGTCAACAAGGGGGAGGTGTACGATTTATTACAAAGATTCAAAAACCAATTCCAGAATCTGAGGTAATAAACTCAGTGCATTTAGAATACAGCCTGGGCCATTTTCCACATTATATTTAGTTTGGTTCCATCAAATAAAAGGGAGACGTAATGGGTGTTTTGGTCTATGACAAAATATCAAATTTACCTAAATCCAGAAATGTCAAAACTTTTTTAAAACATGACTTTTCCACCATCATCAAACATAACAAGATCTAAGAGTAAGCAGGGAAAGGGGGAGTGAAAATGTCCCCCTTCACCAGGGAAAGCAAAACATTTGGTAATCTGGAATGAATCCATCTGGCCTCATGGATGTTTTCATTGTTGCTAAGGTTGATGTAATGGAAGAGCTTTTTTTTTTTGCAGCACTACAGGGGAAGGGGGAAATGTGAAGTGTGAGTCTAGCATTGTTCTGTGTTTTTTTAACCACTTCATATGTGCTCTTGTGTGTACTGTATTCTTTCCTAGGCTAGATTTCTCTTGAAAAAACAAAGGTTACTCTGTCAGAGTGCAGATGGTGTCATGTTGACAGCAGTAATAAAAAACACTCAAGATATACAGTATCTGCTCTCTGTCAGGGTGCCTCAGAAAGGTTACTAGTTGCCCTGATGTTCCCTGGACCCCTCTGCAGTTACGTGCCATAACAAAGCAGCATAGCAACCAAGCTTTCAGCTACTTACAGACATGTCATTACTAGTATGAAGAAATCCCCCTTTCTGTGGGGAATTAGTGTGTTCGAAGTACGGGGGAACTGACTGAGCTCAGTGGGTATCAAATGTGAAATTATGCTGTACATGAAAAAAAACAACAACACTGGAATCCAAAATCACAAAACAGCTACAACTGTAGAGTGAGCAAATATGATCAAACCAGTTAAAAAGTTGCTGTTAATTCAATATATGTGCTAAAAGACATCAATATTATTTTTCTTTCAAATGGCATAAAGGCATGCCACACTAATTGGGTCAGTGTCTCTTTAATTGACAGCAGTTAGCAAACTGCGATGCAATGCTTTCCAAAGTTATATTGCCCATCTGTCAGGCTCCATCCAGACTGAGGAAACCCAAAGTCACTCAGTGATATTTTACTCCAGGGAGGGTGGCTCTGCACACTGCAACCTTCCAAGATTAGCATGCAACTCTGATAGCACTGAGCTTTAGAGAGATGGTCAAAATAGCTCATCTCTTTGTGTGTATTTTGAACTCCCACCCTCTCACTGGTGTGGGTGGCAACACCCACTGACTTTTGGCATTTTATTAAAACCTCATTTACCTAGTTTAGCAAGAATTATGTTGAGTGTTATGTTCAGTAACTACTACTGTGTCCAGTGTGTCTAATGTTCATTTACAGGTATTAACTGAGACAACCATTACATGGTGGTGTCACTGTGTCTGTTTTTGTTGTATAACCCGCAATCACCTTTGTCATAGTCCTGTGGGCGTGCTTCATCCTGCCCTTGGTCATCTCCACACTCCCTATAAGCTGAAGGGTGTCTGCGACCTCAGCACTCATGTCACCAAATGCTGATCTCTTCAAAGGAAGAGAGGCCTGCTGTATCTCCACACATCTCTGCAATACAAATTAAAAACTGATAAATCCTCTTGTACAATGAGTAGAAAGCTCCACACCCAGTTTAGCAGGTGGAATCAATTCTCTGAGAAATGCAGTCTGAGTTTTTCCATGGTGCTGCTCTGAACAAAGATTGTTTGGGTAATGAAAATCTGCTGTGGACCTCGAAGTTGCATGAGCAAAATATGAGATGCCTATGATAACTTTGTACATTAAGGAAATCTAAGTGGTGCCATTATCTGACTGGCCCTACAAATGTGTGCCTTTCGTTCGTGTGTGTGTCTGTGTGCGTGTGTGTGTGACCTCTTGCTGGCCATTAAGGAGGAGGAAACGACAGAAGTCATCCTGGGCAGTGAGAAACGCTGGATCCTGACGACCTACAGAGTTCACGTATGCACTTAAACTCTGCTCAAAGTACTGACCTGCAGAGTCTGCTCCAGCATGAGGGAAAAAACAAAAAAAACAAATGATTCACTATGACTACAATAATTTAGATGTTCTCAATCGGAAAACATTAACTTATCAATGCTATTGTGATGTTTCTATCTTAACCCTTCTATTTTTCTTGGTTTAAGGATGTTATGTTGACATACAGTAGATACCATAGAGAATACTTTTGCTTTGAGTATGTTGACATGCATGAATTATACTGGCATTGCTGACCTTGAACATGTCTTCAATAAGACTATTATAAGTCTGGTTTCTATAACATCTTAAAGAATTTGACATATAGGAAGACAAAGAGAGATTCAAGTCCTAATTAACCCCTTGTCCCAGTTGCTCAGGCCTCTGTCTGTGAATAGACTCACCAATATGATGGGCCTCTGATGAAGTAGAAAGGACAAGGGCCAGGCTATGGGAGATCTGAGCCCTCTCTAGTTCCTCTGGGATGTGACTCACAGCAATGGCATGAGCCTAGCAGAAACACCCACATGAAGTAAGACAGATCTCATATCACATAAGAGGTGTAGAACATCAGCTAACAACACAGCTTGGCACCATCTTGAGAAGCCTTAATGTTTCTATATGTTGTGTTTAAGATTGATACTTAAAGTGAAATGCCACCTGCCTTGGAGAGATACCCTATGGCTTGGTCCAAATGACCGTTGTTCTGTTCAATGGTAGCCATGTCCCTATAGACAGAGCAGGTCTTCTCTGGCTTATCACAGTCTTTTAAAAGTTGCAGAGACTTCTCACACTGGTTTAAAGCCTTGTTTGGCTTGTTCTGTCTCTTATAGACTCTAGAGAGCAAAAAGAACCCAAATAAGCACCCTGGTAAAGCAATACAGTGAAACATATCTGCAGTGTATGTTATATTTCATAAATAACAAAATTTATTTACTAAATTCTGTCTAATAGCTCTCCTAATTTAAAGTATTATCTGTGCAATGTACATAACATAAGCCTGTTAATAACTTACTGTGAGCCTGTTTTACATTACTGAAGTAACTTCTTTGTTCTGCAATTACAGTGTGGTGCAGTGTAGGGAAAGCTTGCACAACTCGTAACATTTTTAGGTTGCCTCCTTTCAAAATAATGTTATAAGTACACTGTTCCCATGCCTTCTCATTTTAGCTACACATTTTCAGTCTCTGACAAATAACACCTACAGTGTTCAAATTCTCATTCCAGTTTCTCATGTCTCTTGCTACTAAGGCTTTGAGCTTCATGTTTTGCTGATGCACACCACAGAGTTTTTGCTGTTTTGAAAGACACACACACTCTGACATTCCTCCTGCAATTGCTGTGGCTGCTAAAGAGCAGGAGTGAGGAGGGGTGAGGTAGTAGCTGCATTAACCACTGCATGGACACAGGATCCATCGGGCAAGTCTGCTAAAAGTTTCAAACCATTAAATGACTCTAAATTTAATTCAGGTCTCCAGTCAAGGGACAGCTGTTCTCAGAGGCTACAACTCACGGCTATACAGTCTGCACAGTAGCTACATTGCTGCCACAATGGGTACAGGATACAGGAAAACCCCTTCCACAAAATAGTCCTCCCACATCCGCAATGTACATAGTATTGCAGTGATCTAAATAACTATTAATTTATCTATAAAACGCACACAGCACACAACACCTGCAACTCCTCGCCGTGTAGTAAGAGATTTATCCAAGGTTCAATTTCTTCAAATTATCCCATGAATCTAAGATTATCCTACTAAGTACTAATGGATAGTAGGAGTGCCCCACCCATAAATGGCAGGCACTTCCACTTCTCTTTTAGGGCAGCAGCTACAGTACTTTCTCAAATGGTTTCAGTCCAGCCAGTATGCCTGCACAGACAGAGAGACAATGCCCCTCTATCCTCATTCACTCTGCAACCTTACACACTTCTCGGTGGAACAGTATTATGCCACATCCCACTAAAATCTACTAAGAATCCACAGTGCTGGGCATTAAAAAAATTAAGGTTTTGTAGATGCACTGCCAAGCAAGCTACACAGGCCTCTTTTGTAAACCTTTCCAGAACATGGTTGACGTCAGTTTGGTCTGGGCTGTCACCGTAAGGCTAAGGCAGAAAGAAAAGAGAAAAAAAAAACCCAGCTTGCTCCAACAAAGCTTTGTGGTGCTTTAAAGATGTTATAATATGCTTTTCATATTCGAATGTTACAGAAATACTTTTGTTAAGATAATTTCCTGTGTTATACAGTCTCAAGAGGAATAAAGCTTGCATGCTGGCTGGTACGGAAATGTACAAGTTAAGGTAAGGCCAGCTCTAAATGGAATTCATAAATTATTATTTATTATATTGGTTGTAAAGAGTGTCATGTAAGCAGATGTGGCCAAGTCTGAAAATGCAATCACATGCACTTGATAAATTTAAAGCTTGTAAAATCCATCTGGCCAATCACAAGTGCACACCTTGAGTTTGAACCTGAAATGGTGAAGAATGTTTGGACCAGATCTATAAGAGAGCTGAGCATACTTTATTGTTACAGGATTTAGTGGGAACATTCCCCTCCATCACAACAGTGTTGACTGACAGAGCTTTAGAAGCATGCCAAATTCTTAGTCATCACCTAACAAAAGAGATTTAGCAAGCATTCACACCAGCCAGAGTCTGCACATTTTTTCAATTACACACACATCATGTCAACAAACTGATTCTTTGAAACAGAGCAAGATGGCTTCATTTACAAATGCCAATAAGTGTAGCTCACAGCTGGCTGATAAGACCTGTTTACAGTAAATGGAGTAGGAGTATTGCTCACCTTTGCCTATCAACTGGATTGTTAGGTTATAAAATAGTCCTCTTCTGAAAAACATCTTAAAAACACTCAACATCTTTTTTATTTTATAATATAAGAGGGAGTATAATTTAAATGAGTGAACCAAAATCAGTATATGTTCCTTACAGGGATTCACCAATATTGTGAAGTTATTAAATAATTTAATGAAGACAAGTTTGTATTTTGACTTTTGCAATAACACAAACGTATTGGCTGAGTGATGTATGCACTCATGTGGCATTCAAAACATACCCGCGAATATACCCTACCAGCATTTTAAGTTGAAGCATTAGTTACCTACTAAGTTAAAACATACACCTTCAAAATCAACTAGGATCAAACTAAGAAAAGACATTAGTAGGGTGCTTGGAATACAAGTAAGACTACACTTTAATTCTTAGTTATCCTTCCAATATAACCCACAGTGTCTAAGCTGTGACAAGCGGCTGCTATTTTTTGTCTGCTGCCATGCAGTTCCCCAAAGAGACCAATCAGTCTCTGGACCATGATCCACTAATTCTATAATCTTTTCCTGAGCTCGTAGTACCACCCTCGGGAGCTCTGTTGCCAATTCCACCATTAGGTTAACCATGTACATTATAGAACAGTAGTCAAATCAATTGTGAGAGTAACCCTCGGTGTAAAGTCAACAAAACAGCTAACAATTAACGAAGAAAAAGGCCTTTACAAAAGAGTCAAACTGACTGCAAAAGCTATATCTAAGAGAATGAACAGAAAAAAGATCTAGACTTGCATGCAACTCAAGCAGAAAAGGAAGAAACGTTTTAAGGAGGAAGCATGCCTGCCACTCTGTCACTCTGCTTGGACATTAACCGTATCAGTGGACAAGTGGAAACCCCAGCCTGCATTATTAGAGTACACCCATTCTGACTCCAGGGAAAATCCTGTTATGTAAAGTAACAAGTACTTTTAGCAACAAGACAACATGAAACAGAAACTACAGTATCTGTCACCTAAACAAAACAGTGTAGGAATATATTGCCACCTTGTGGTCAACCTTAAATTTAAGGTACTGTATTTGAAATTAAGTAGGTTTGAGAAAAAGCTAATTCTTTAGATCTTACAGTGGCATGAAAAAGTATGTGAACCTTTTCAAATGTCATTGTTTTCTGTATTAATTTGTCATAAAATATGATCTGATCTTCAGCCAAGTCAAGACTTAACAAATATAATGTGAATAAAATAATTTTTAAAATTCTGATCTTTCATGTCCTTATTGAGAACAATCATAAAAACCTGATAGTGACAGTTGTAAATCATTGTAAATCCTCTGAAAGCTACTTTTGGCAAGGAATGGCTCACATAAGCACAGTCTTCTCGTGCAGAACAAACTCAACAAGTTAGAGTATTTTTTGTCGGTCAGTCCACACTTACAAACTAACTTAACTTATGCGAACACCTGACTCCAATTAGGAGGTTTTAAATACTTTTTCCACTAGCACTATGACGTTTTTATGGTTGTTCTCAATAAAGATGTAAAAGTCATTAAAAAAATGTTATGTGATTACTTTACTCTTGACTTACAGTAGATAGATGAATAGATGAAGATCAGATCACATTTTATGACAAATTAATGCAGAAAATCATTAAATTCCAAAAGGTTCACATACTATTTCTTGCCACTGTATCTGTTGTGTGTTGCTTTATGTGTGTGCATGTTTTTGTTTTTTCTACTGGACCTGCAAAGACCAGTGGAGATTTTCAGCTCCGTCTTTTGCTTCTCCTCCTCGCTGATGCCACCATGTTGATGAAGTGTCAAAACAATTTGTTCTGCCTCAAGAAAAGAGGATTCAGCCTCCTCAAGAGTTGAAAATAGTCAAGGATTTTTTAAGCTTGTTACTTAATTTACTGTTTCTATTATCTCATGCATTATTGTCAAACATACTGTATCATAGCAAGGATATTTGTCTGTAATCAGAGCAGCACCTCCTGATGTGAGGTGTATGCTCAGAAGAGATGTGAGAACCTCAAGGTCACCGGTGCAGGAGGAGATGGAGTAGAAAGGCAGTATCTCCCTGGCCAGGGCCAAGTGCTTCTGGGCCTGCAGTCCCCAGCCTGAAGGAACAAGGAACCATCACAGAGTGCAAAGTGAACAATGTGATAACTCTAAATCTGAATATAATTTAACAAAATCTCCAGTTCACTCTTTGATCAGCGGATAGAGCAAAGTAACACCACATGAGGAGTCATGTCAAGTCAGCAGACTGCACAGGCAGCCACATGGATTGATCATAATCAACATAATTAAGGGTGGACAGTCTGCTCATCTTATATTCTAATAGACCCACAATATATTTGTGAAGATTCTCGTATTGTTTCACAACTTTTATGGACTTTAGCAACAGTCTGGAGGTAACCAGTAGTAAAAGCCATATAGACTGTCATCTGATTTGTGAAAACCATTGTCATACTTGGCATTTAAGATTTAAAATGCACTAACAGTACTGCATAATCATTTTAAAAATTACCTTTGAACTGGAAATATGCACTAGCCAGTCTGATGTGAGCCTGGGCTAGTTTCAGATGTTCCTTCCCATATACCAGTCGTGTGAGAGTCACACAACGCACAAGGTCCTGGATAGAAGCATCAAACTGAGCAGAAATAGTAAATGACCATTACTATCACTTACAGATAGCACACTGTACCATACATCAAATGCAAATGACACCTTTTAGCTACTCTTTAGCGCTAACATAATGAGTTTAAAGCCTGGATTAGTTGTTATAATAAGCTAGCAAGACACACTTACAGACCCAGATGATCAGAAACAATCATATAGACAGAGATAGAAAGGATCAGGCTTCTTTTGTTCACTGTACAGTAGCCTATCCTGTACCCACCTCTTGGTTGTCTTCATGTACCTGAGCTTGGTTTTCAAAGTGCTGGAGTTTTTCTTCTGGTGGCATCGTTATGAACTCTTTCTCAGCACATTCTGTTTGCAAGGCACTCATCTCATCTGAACCACATGAGGGAGATAACGCTACATCCACGTCCGTGTTGGTGCTTTCCATACTTTGAGGGCATCTGCGAGTCTGACCAAACAAGACAGCGGTAGAAATACATGTTTAAAGAAGGAGGAAAACATTATTTAGCCGAAAATATTGAGTTAATGTCTTCAATCTACTGTTTTTTTTACCTGCTAGCATAACGTTAAGTGATCAAAGTCTAACTTGACTGTGCAACTTATTTCGTTACATCCACGAGTTAAAAAAAATGGAAGAAGACTCACTCAGCCGGAGACTCGGCAACTTTTTAATATATAATCAGATTCAGTCGTAGCCTTTTAACGCCGTGTGGCTCAATCTCTCTGATCTAATGTTAGCTTAGCTTTAGCCGAGTCCTCTGGCTTCCGTGTTCCTCGACGCTTCGCTTCTGTTTCCGTGGTTACGGAGAGCGTAACGTAGCAGCAGCGGCCTGGCAGGAGCTAGCATCACCAGCTAGCCGCTTTTAGTGAGCTCAAAATGAAACAAATATAACCTCAGCAAAACAATACTATCCTTAATATTCTCACCCGAAAGCAAGAGCGAGTTTATCCAGAGACGGAGCTACATATGGCTGCAAAAGTAAAAAAAAAAAAAAGGTAAGCTACAAAGGGACTTTAACTAGCGTAAAGGAAGTAGGGGTACGTTCAAGAACCACACAGTGGGCGTCAAATTATTCAACGATTTTTTCATTCCTGCTACTGTAATGTGATAAATATGTCAGCAGATCTAAGAAATAGTAAAAGAAATACAACCATAAACAGTACAAATAAACTTATCAGCTATTTTTTATGCTACCTAGGCATCTTCACGAGACAGACCAGCTTAATTGAGGCTGCAATAACCAGTTTTTGGTTAACTTTTTAACTTGAAGTGCTGTTGCTGCTGCACCCAGTATTTAGCAGCATAGTTTCACTGCAGCTCTATCCAACTCATGATGAGTTAGAAGAACTGAGTTCAACTGATCCAATAAGAATGGATAATGGAAAGTAAAATCTGGCTTTGCATTAAAGCGGATGTTACACATTTTGTTTTTGCTAATAATTTTACCATGGCATGATAGACCTGTATCACACAGTCTAAATTCTTAGTAATAGAGCAGCCAATGTTTTTCTCATCTCATGAATGACACTAATGTACAATTTATATCAGGACACAGTCATAGTAGTGTCTTCTATCTCCACAAGATGTCAGTGTAATAAAACAAGCAGAATGGTCCCAAACACTATCAGTTTTATGGTTGTGCTCAGGGGGGTATTATAATATTGTTTTGCTCTTTTAAGTAATGGCTGCGGTGTTGGCCTCTCCTGAGGGCATGCACACTTTAAAGTATTAAACTGGCAATATGGAAACCCCAGGGTGTACTTCTTTTATTTAGTTAATCCAAACTTCAACCTCAGCATTTATCAGACCATTTATTTTACATTTTCTCAGATGACTGAAGATGCTATGTCAGAGAAATGGTAAGAAGTGACAAGATCCCTACGCCATCAAAGTATTCTACGATGAGCTACAAGTCAAAGGCTCCATCTTCAATAACAAAACTGCAGCACTGTTAGTCAATCAAAACCATCTATAGAAATAACAGCCATAGCCACACATTTTCTATAACCTTATTGGTAAATTTATTGTATGGGAGTGTCAGCATCAATCTTACAGTTGTTCAAAGTCAGTTTGTAAAAGCTCATTAGTTCCAATAGATGGATGTTAAATGGACCAGTCACTTTAGTGCACATGCAAGTTGAGGGTTGCCACTCACAGGAGACAGTAAATAATGAACCTGAAAGACTTCTGTCTGTGACTTTGAGATTTTAATGTAGAAATGTAGAAAATTTCACTGCAATTCAGATTCAAAAATATATTTTTTAAAATTTTATTTATTTATTTATTATTTTTGCCCAAATCGCCTCTTAATAAGGCTAAAATAAAGTCTTCTATATTTCCTACATTTAGTTATTTATTATATAACAGGGAGTTTACAATTCATTTCAGTTCTGTCCAAATGATGGAAATGAAAAACTGCAAGCATTTTCAGAAAAAATGGTTATAAAGATACAGAGAAGGAAGACCTGTGTTCCACATCATCTTGAATGTTTACCGACTTAAAAGCTAAAAGCCAATAGTCAGAAGAGGAAATGTACATTTCCTTGTGAAAATATACCTTCTTACATCAGTGCCCAAAATCTATGCCAAATAAACAAGAAGTAACATCTCTGTGGCTGCTTTGAGAAATTGGTCTCTGGAGACAACTTTCTAGGTTAATTTATTCTGTATTGGACTGGCAGTATGTATACTGTCACCACTTTTAATCTTGTGGCAGGGCACATTTTGTGTGCAGTATTGCCTAAGATAACTTCTTATGGCTCCTTGGGATGGCTGCTGCCGGTTTATTCTGGCAGACTATGATACAACCCGTTTATTTGTTTGTTTGTCCCGTGAGTTTTTGGCTGGCCATTCACGGCTCTGTTTGGCCTCGATCCCTGTTGGGCTTCTATTTCTGAAACCCAAGTGGTTCTTAATGAAGCTGGTAGGGTTGGCATGGGCCCTCAGCAAACCCAGGCCTGATCAGACCCTTCTTCTTCTGCCTTGGCAGCCACACTCCATTTGCTCCCTCTGGCTTCCTAATTTAGTAACGGTGGGTAAAAATATGCACTAACGAACAAGGTCTGGTATGTCAGGCCAGCGTCCAGAGAAGAGGGAGGGAGGGGAGCGGGGTTTGGGGGGGGTTGGTGTGTGGGGGAATGGGGTCTGTTTTCACAGCAGGCACCCAGTGACAAGAGTAGAGTCACTCAGACCTCTCTGACATCTGTGTGTTTGTGTGTATGTGTAGATATTCAAGGGAGTGAGTGGCCGTGGATGATGAGAGTTGGAGGGTGAGCACTTAAAATTTCTCACTCCTGCCAAACTCCATTCAAACACTTCTAATCATTCTACAAATCACCGTCCACTGTGATGCTACAAAGAAAACAGTACAAATTGATGACATTTTGAAATGTGTTTTTATCCTAAGTTTTTTTTTTTTACACTGTGTATCTGTTTTCCAAGTATCCTTTTAACTGACCTGCATTCACATCCATAATGTTTAGGACAGTTGTGTCATAATATATACTATAAATGTATTAACAAACAAAATAAATAAATAGAGTGAATTAAAACCTTATATGTCAGTAGGATTTGACATGCTAAGGTATTGCATATTTGGGTATTACTGTCTTTAATTAATCAAAATGCCTCTTAGAATAGGTTACCACTTCCTTTTTTATAAGAGACTGCAGAGAATGCAGATAAAAGCCAGGTAGTACAAAAATAAATAAATAATTAAGCCATTTAGGTTTCATGTTTTATTTGAGTATATACACATACCATAACCTCCTGGTTCAACTCCATGTGTGCCGGAGGTAGGCACAGACCATGCAGGCAGCAGTAAAAAAAAACATGTTATTTAATTTACAGTATGTTTACCATATACACCTCAGACCTTCAAAGTTCTCCTTTTTCCATGGACCCATTCCAACGAACATTAACAGTAAAAAGCTTTATCGAGGCCATTTCAGAAAGACATGAGAAGTTGCCAGTGCCAGTAAAATTTCTTTCTATTTCTTTCTATCTCAATGACTAAATATTTAATTTGGAATAATGATTTATTTTCTAAAATGCTAAGCCAGCTTTAAAAAGATACCATGGTGTTAACTATTACAAACAATGCTACAGAATGGTAAAACATTTTGTTATTTAGGTCGTTGTGTAGTTTAGAATTTCCAGTACCCTGGCTGAGTCCTATGCTACCAATTACCCCATTTTGATCTGTCAAGACACTGGACCATCAAAATCTGCCCTCAGACACTTTAGCACTTGCCCTTCCTGTTCACAGTTTAATAGGGTCATGAGACTCATGCCAAATTTACTTGTAAACCCAAAGCTTTCGGTGAAAACAGAAAACCCTTCCTGTTTGTTGGAAAGGGGCAGCAGTAGAAATACTACATTTACAGGTAGAATAACAGCTGCTCGATTTTCCCCCAAATTGTGCACTGAATGTTTACCACATAAGCGCTCACAGACTGGTAACAAGGTAACAAACCACAGTGTCCTCAGCCTGCGCAGGAAGACGTGTTATTGACTTGCAACATGATTCACATAGGTTCTTCTCAGTGACCTAAGTCACACTGAAAAGAAATGTACAAATCCATCAACATTTTTATTCTTTGGCCTAAGCAAGCAAGCAAGTCAGCTTTTATATGCTTGTTTGTGCTGAATAAAATAATAAAGCTGCCTCTTTGGAATTTTATTTATTTTATAAAGAGATAAATAGTTTGTTCATATAGTAATGGGCTAATAAGACAGCTGAAACCAGTTATTACCACATAATAATGTACAGCTCAACTTACCTTTAACTGTCAATACAGGGGTGGTGAACAGTTTATGCATACAATTTGCAAACAAATGAATATCTATAAACACCGCTGTTATTGTATTTGCATTCAATCATCAATCGTATAATGCTCATGCTAGTCAGATATGTCACAGTTACTTAAAACCACAAAGTAGCACCTAACTTTTATACAGCTGTCCCCACTTCCTGTTAGTTAACCCACAAACATCCAACCCCTCAGCAAACATGAGCCCCTGTCACAACAAACAGTGCTTAGAGTAAGGACTGATAGAGTAGATCTTCTTTAATGTGACACACTTCTTCTGCTGTTAAATTGCATTAGTGGTTTTTACCACTTCAACAAAGGTATCCATTTCTGACTCACAGTAAATATGCTAATGTCTTCACAGCTGCTACACTTCAGATAAAGCATGGCATTTAAACATAGAATAAGAAAAGTGTTTCAGTAATCAAAGTATTTGAGCAAGTAATGCCGCTGTTAAGAAGTGGAAACAAAGCCGGGCACTTAAGCCAGGCACCCCCACTTTTGAACTGACTGAAGCTGTCCACAGCAAAGACGTGATAGTTATAGTACGATAAGATAAGCTGTCTTCCCATCCGGCATCTTTGTTCCATGCTGGTGCTTTGTTAAACAATAGTTGCATATTCAAATGTGAATTGTTTTCTGCTATGGTAAAGACTTAGAATGTCTTCAACTTGTGTTTATCCTTACCCAAACCTTGGCCTAATTTGAAGCATATGCAGAAAACAAATCTACTATTGTTTCGCCACTAAAGCTTCTTCTCTCCTCTCTATTCAATGTCAAAATCAAAGATTACAGGGAGCTTTGGAGGTGATATTTTCATTCTTTGTTTAGACAATGGCGCACTAAACCAATAACTGTGTTTTGTGTGCTGACAGCGTGTACATTCCTTTATAATTGCAGTTTTAGCGACATTGTGACAGGGACATATATGTATGGGGGAGTTTCATCTCCTTCCAATGGCCATGCAATCAAGCTTTAGCTGCTCAAACACGGATCAGCCACTGTTCGCCAAACATTTCCAAAATGATGCAGAGGATTTTGTCTGTGTCCTTACACCCCCAACATCAAAATGCTCACACACACATAAAGACAGCGCTGCCAAGGACTTCCATTCGAATGATGACAGTATGGTACAGCAACTTGTCCTCGGTACGCTCTGTTCCAGCCTTGTGCCCCACTGTTATCCAGGATACAATCTGCAAGTTGCCCATTTGCTTGCTCAGTATGCTACAAATCAGAATCAATTGCAATAGTAATTGAAATATTATGCTACATTAACACATTTTTACCCATTTCTGTAATTACATGTTCAAAATATAAGGTATCTTTTGTGGTATAGGTAGTATATATATGCTTATATTTTTCTTTGTGTTTGTGGAATAGATATATCAAATGTTTTTTTTGTTTTTCTTTTTACCTACTGTACATGTGGCTGCAAACGTGAATAAGAGGCTAAATATCTGCCTGTGGTTCTCTGACCTTTGGCTCCTCTGCTGACTTGGTTCTGGTAAGTGCAGGTTGTGTGATGCAGTGGTATCAATAATGAAAGAAAGGCAACCTCCTCCCTCTAGCTGCTATGTGGGTCAGAGCAGGATCTCAGTGGATGGGAGAGATTGATGAAGAGCACCAGGGAGAGTGTTGGAGTGCCTATCTCACAGCGGTGCAACCCAAGCTGTTCCCCCTGCACTTGTTCCACGGACCCCCTCCTGAGCTGTACCACTTGACGCTCTTTAAATGACCTTTAAATTAGCCTTATTTTTTTAAGGTCCCAAACCCTTCAGGTTTCTTCCTGCAGGGATTTAGGGTCATGTTCTCACTCTTTCTCAGCTTTTTTCTTTTGTTATCCTCCTATTGACTATACAGATGGAATAGAAAACAGCAGAGGAGTATAGAAAAGGTGACCGATTTTCACTCCTGTTGTGTCTCTGATGTAATCAGACAAGTGTGTTATGTGTTGCCGATTATGCAATTACACACACACACACACACACACACACACACACACACACACACACACACACACACACACACACACACACACACACACACACACTCATTTTTACCCTTTCATTACACCTACACTCTCAAACAATTCCTTTCTCATACATTCTCATTTCAGCATCTGCAGACAATGATACATGTGTTGTTTTGAGGAAAGGCTTGTACGTGATGGTGGATGGGAGTCACAGTGAGATCTTTCTTCCACTACATCACAGAACAACACTCTGTCAAGCCAGCCATCCATCACTACAACTGTGGTTTATGTACACACAGCAGGTCATGCTGGTCCTCTGTCCAGACCTGATGCAGAGCTCTTGATTATCCATTTGCATTAAGAGAAACACCTCTCTCTAATGGAGCTAAATGACTCAGGCGGCTGTAATTTGTAAGGTTATGCTTTGGTTTTGATGAAATTGTTGTCTGCAAGGCTTTGATGTATGAACCTTTTCAGCAATTTTCATGATGATTTGCTCACAATTTTGGCTTATTATGATAAGACAAATTCCCTAAACTCAACTCTCTACACCTGTGATAAAATGTGAAGAGTGTAGAAGCTACTTGCAAAGCAAACCTCTGCAATCAACAACAATCTACAGCAAATGACAGAAACAAACACTTGTGTAATCACTCAGTCTGTGAAGCTGTTAGTTGACTCTGCGCTGATGTTTTAATGTACTTCTTAGCCAAGTGCACAGTGCAGCACAGCAGCCTTAAAGGTGACCTTATACTGTACAAGCATATGTTGCACCCTTTTGGGAAAAGCTTTGACTTTTGTTTCATTTTTTATTACACTGGGGTAAAGCCTTGCCCCCAAGAAGACAATACACCTCCACATAGTACAAGCATTATAAATATTATTTGCACAAGTGGCAATTTATCATGAAAACTGACCTTGTACAGAAGAATGTGTGGAAACTTTTCAATTTAATGAATTGAAAAAAGTTGCACAGTGATTGCCATTACCACAAACCTCTTTCATATCCAAAAAGAACATATACGTATTTTCATGTAAATTAGATAACAGGTAGATAGCCAGAAAATTTCCATTAAAAAATCAACACTGTCTGTTTTTTTCATCAGGTTCCCCCTTCTTGCCTTAGACACTCTGCCAAACATTTGGAGGTAATTCTTCAGCTAGCCTGATGGAAAACCAGCAGATGAGATTGTAACTCACAAGCAGCAAGAACAAACATCAAGGGGAATCAAGTTGGAAAACATAATAAGTCATTGTGTTAGATATGAACTGCAAGAGATGGTGTGGAAATAGGCAAGAGGACAACAAGAGGTGGGGCATGACTGATGGCTCTATGGAAAGGGGGTTTTGTGCTCCAGAAGGGCAAACCTTGACTGATTTGTTAGTCAGAGAGGCCCTGATGCACATTTGCTTATGCTGGAGTGGTTTGGTAGCATTTTGTAGAAGGAGTGAAAACATGTGATGAAAATCAGCCAATACAAGATTAAATACTGCTCAGGGTTAATCAGGAAAACAGAAGAATCAAGACTTTCAGTAGAAATGATCAGCATATCATTTATGCTGCACAGCAGCAGGGACGGCCAGGTTCAGTTACAGCAATTTCAACTACTTCATTTACACAGAAAGAACAAGGAAAACACTAGAGACAGTAAATGAGTGTGCTTACATGCACAATTATAATATGCTAATGCTTAATATTTATCATAGCCACGGTGCGAGTTACAAATGGAAATGTCACTATTTCTGGTATGTAGTCATAAACTAGATGAGAAGTTAAAGTTAAAAATGTAATTTAATGGCGAGTAGACAAATAGACCATCATTTCCATTCTTGTCACCTACATGGTTTTTGTTTTAAGATTTACATTTCCTTTGTCTGCTTAATTTTCTCTAGCATTACAGCTTTATTATGAGAGACTCACTGTACTTCGAAAGGTTTTATGGCATGAAACCTCATATCTAATCTCTTCAGTCTCTCCTGACTAGTGTATGGCTCAGTTCCATGAACGACAACAGAAAGAAACACTTACTTTTGGAATGTGCCACACTGAAGAGCTTTTCTGCATCTGGATAGTGGGATAGCTGTCTCCTGACTGCCTAATACCTAACCAGCGAGGTTATTACAGAGAAAGGGATATCATGGTGCATTATACACAGACATGGCATAAAAACAATCGTGGAAATGTACTGAGCACTTTGTAAGAACATGACCAGCTGTTTGGCTGTTTTCAAAGGAGGAAAGAGGATACATGCTGCTTCCACGTTGCACTTTTCCTCTGCTTTTGCTCCTTTGAACCTACTTCAAACATTAGTCAGTGTGTGTTTAGTGTCATGCCAGCAATGTGGATGGCATATGCTAACATTGCAATTGGGCTGGCTAGTTATAGGTGTGTGTGGCGACCAGTAGTTTGTGGTTATGTTCCTGTGCTGTAACTTTGATGTGAAGTGGTGAATGCCAAAAAGGTGATGATTAGGTAAACGTGTGTATGGAAACAATTCGGATATAAGCAGTGTACAACAGTAGCCACATGAAAGGCCCCATTTGTGGGGCACTGCTACCCTTCAGATGGTCCGCTTTCCCTGTCCATTAAATAATAACAGTCCTCCTGGCTCTCCCTGGGCCAGATGTGCTGAATCTGTATGATCCTAAATGGAAACAAATCAGCCAGGCTTTACTTAATTGAGCACACCAGAGTGTTTATTTTCTTGAGACTGTCATAATAGATACCAAAATTCCCATAAAATCTTAACTCGGAGGGCAGATTATCCCATTTAGCACCTCTAGAAAGTATTTTCCACATGAGACAAGTCTTAAGTGCAGTTCTGCTGGTGGCATGGCTTCCACACGGGACTGGCCACATCTTTAGTCACTCCTTATTTCTGCTCTCTGATCTTGCACTTAGAGGCGTCCCTTGTAAAAGCAGCAGTTGAGGGGAGGTCGCCCTGACATCTTTATCATAATTGCCCTAAATACCCCCATTAGAGAAGCTAGCCAGTATCCTCCATAACACTAGTCATCCCTGGTAGCACTGGTGCATCTAATTGCCTGGTCCTTTTTTGAAAGATTGCCTGACATCAGCACAGCTCCCTATGGGATGGCCCTGTTCATTCTCTGCCCAGCAAAGCATATCGTTATCGCAGCCAGAAAAGAGACCCGGCCTCCCTGCTCCTGGATAATTAACTGTCTGGCTTAACTGCATAATGGAAAAAGGAACATTGGAGGTATGGTAGTTACTCAAGCAGGCCTTGGGAGAGGAGAGGTATAAGACAATACTGGGGTCATTCATGCTCACCATTTTTCAGTGGGATGGGTGATAATGTAGAAGGATAGGAAGTCATATTGGAGGCCGAGGCTGGTTATGGAGAATTGGTTTCATATGATAATTAGGCCCATATGCTAATTGCTGACGAAGCTTGATGAATTTCTCCAGCCTAGCTCTTCACTCCAGTGCTGGTTCTTCTATTAGCTGTCTCCCAATGCCCCCCCCCCATTTTACATTTCCGTCACTTTCAGCTTCACAATAGTCCCTATCAGTGTGTAACGCCCCCCCCCCCCCCCCCCCACCCCCCCACCTTACACACCGAACACCTCGAAAAACATAAAAAGAAAGACAAGAACAGCAACAGCAGGAGAGGGAAGCGAAGGAGTGCAGTTGTTTGACATTTACAAGGCTCTTAGTGAAATGCACGATGCACATCCTTGTGAGTGTGTGTGTGCAAGTTTAATTAGAACACAGCAGGCATGTGTTTGTCTTTGTGTTGTTGTATGGTGGAGGTATCAAGGACAAGTACATTAATGAGCACCTGGAGAGGAACAGCTTGTGTCTCCTGGTTAGTGTGACCGCGAGCAGGGCGCGGACTCCTTGACTGACTCCGATGACGTGACTGATGGAGGGGGAGGTTTCTGTCAGATCTAGGGCACTCCCAGGAGCTGCAGTTTGTCTCGGCTGACAACAGCGCTCACCAAAGGGGCCCCCATCCCACACATCAGCTGGAAAGGCGAGAGAAGATGTTGTCCTTCCCTTCACAGTTAGAGTCCTGCTGTTCTTCCTTTCTGAAATCTTTATATTTCCTCTTCAAAGTATCTTAATTCACTTAAAATATCACAGATTTAATGCTATAAAAACCACAAATCACATGACAACAAATGATTGATGTCAATCTATTGACCCAGCGATACACGAATGAAAATATCAGTCTCAATTACAAATCTGGTCAAATAAAGGCAAGATAATAGAGTGTAAAGGTACAAGTATCCACCAAATGTTGTAATGATATTTTGTGAATGGCAAAAGAACAAAGAGATACACACATCTGCTAAGTTACATATGGATTGAACAGGATGCATATGGAAGCAGAGACGTGTGAGTGCAGCTGGATTTTCAAATTTGGAGTCACTTGAAAGTGCTCTGAGATTCTCAGTCCAGCCCAGGAAAAAAGAGCACACAGAATTGTCCATGCCACTTAATAATCGTACCGCTGTGTTTTCTGGTGACACAGATCATTTCTGTTTCCACTTGAATCAATCTTTAGCCTGGATTTACAGTGTAGTATGTAGAGCATGGAATTAATTAACCTCCTAATCAGAGCCAACTTTAGGGTTATAGTTGTCTTAGTGGAGATATTGAGATGATTTGTAGACATTTGTAGTTATTCGATTGTTTGTAGACAGCTGACAAAATAGCTGTTATGGAGCTGTCATTTTACATCATCTTCACGAGCAGATGAATTTTTAGCAATTTTCTCTGGATAATGAAATTTTTGCTTTTGTCTGAGCATTTCTTGTTCACGTTGACTCAACTATGCTAAGTAAGAAACTCTATGAAGGTCATGTCATATGACTGAAAAGTCCATTATATTCACTAAATTAACATTGTCTTGTAGAGAGATCATTTAATCTACAAGTAGCTTTCTGACAGACAGCTATACTTGTGTTGAGGTCAGTTATGGGTTTTCCAGTTTCACACATGATACTCATTACAGTAGAGATTCTCTTCATCTGTTAGGAAAAACTAAGCTTTGGAAAATTGGAGCAGAATAACATACAGTCCTTCTCTTCTTTGACTTGTTGTTACCTGCTGGCTTTGGCAGACTAAACCCTAAAATAGGAAGAAGATGCTCAAAGTGTTGAGATCGACCTCTGAAGTAGGTTCTCCATCCAGTCAGCTTTATGTTGAACATTCAGCTTTGGCTCTGTGGTGCTGGAGTTTAGCAGACCTGAGTCTGCAAACATGTATTTTAAAGATTGCCCACTCGCTTAAGAAGGTTATTGATACATAACATTTTCTTCCAGCTAGTTCTTTATTGAAAATCCTCAGTCAAGCCCAAGGGAACATTTGTGCTTGTGTTACAGCTGCCCATGTGTACCATCCTCCACCTCAGGCTCTTTCCACTCAGAGGAAGATGCTGGCTAGGGTGCAACTCTGCAAATCCCACCTGAATGTGGCATTTGTAATAAACAACCTAGGGGCATGGCTGCCACCCTTTCTCTTTTCACTCCCACAGCTCCTCCTCAAGCCCCTTTAACACTGTTCATAAGCTCCCCAAACAACCTCTAATTTGTGTCTTGATTAGTGCCATATAAATTGCGGTGTGTTGTTTCTTAAGTAACTCCATGGGTAACATGTGATGTGACTGTTTCACCACATGCTCTCTATTTCTTTTCTTTCACACACATGTGCGCGCACACTCTTTATCACTGTGATAGCACATGAGGGGGAAGATATAGTTATTCAGGGAATTATCTGCCTCATTGGTGCCATATCTCATCCAGTAAGTTTGTGCCAAATGGCCATGTTTCCATGGAGCCTGCCTGTGTTTACTGTGACGTGCCATGGCAGGGCCCTTTCTGGTACAGAGGGACTTAGTGCACAGCAGTGGAGGGTATTTCAGTCCCCGTCTGGAGTTTTGGGGCTTACTTCTCCAGTTCTTCCCCTCTCCTCCCACCTGCTCTCCTTGCTGTTCCTTCACTGGGTGCCTGTGTGGCTGTGTGTTGGTGCTCCTGGCCCTGTTCTTAGACAGACAAGGCTAATTGAAAGAGAAGGCTGCTCTCTGCTGATCAGCTCTGACAGCAGTGTCTTGCCAGAGGTGGGTGTGCCACCCCATGCTGAGAGTTTTCACAGCAAAATAGCAGTGCTGTCGTGAAAAACACAGACCGTGCCACGATTACCCGGGCAGCTTGCCAAAGGAGCCAGATGAATTTTGCGGACAGAAGAAAGAGGGGAAACCCACTTTGTCTGCTTTACGACTTTAGGGAGGAGAGCTGTGCCAGCATTTAGTGAAAATCTAACAGGCAGTCGTCCATTTCATCCAGGGTTAGAATAAAATGAAACCACATCATTTTTAAATGAATGCAACAATTAATGATCATGTTTGATCACAGATGTACAGTCTGTCAATTAGTTTTGCTTTCCAGTGTAGCAGAATTAAAGGAATTAAAATTCAGTGATTAACGAGCCCCTTTTTATCAAAACCCCACTGAAGTTTGAACAAAAAATAAAGTTTTATCTGAATTTCCTCATAAACTACTGAAGACAACTAGTATATAGGTCAAAGTACAGTGTGTGTCATATACAAAGCTAATAATAATGATGTAGTAATGTGGAGTATTTATGTGCATTGAATCACAGGGTGTGTAATTTTTGGACATGATTTACGTGGCTGAAGAAATGGCATAGATTGTTGTGGATTAATAAAAACTGAATTGCCAGTTTTATTTACATTTACTTTTAAGTGGAAGTTAAATTGCCTTTTTTGGGCAGATCACTTTCAGTTGCTTCAAAATATCAGATAAACAGCACCTCTTCTAAACCTTTACGTTGTGCCTTGTCGCCCTCGCAGGTCCTTCCCACTGCCCATATCAGTGGTGCCACCAACCAGTGTGACTTGATGCACCAGGACAGGCTGGGACCCCTCAGCAGGCCCACAGTGGACAGCTGTGATTACTGCTGACAATAATTTATGGTCCCTTCTAATTGAAAACATGAGAGCTGGAGATAGAAGGGCTGGTGCGGAGTCAAGGCACCACCTTAAGATATAAAACTGAGGCCGCAGCTGCTGTCAGAAGCAGGACTCCTGCCAAGCTCTGCAGGCCTTCTGCCCATCCAGACGATCACAAGCTCTCATTTTGCTCTCTTTTCCCTTCTTTTATATTTTCCTTCCTCCCTTTCTTTGCTTTGTTACTTCTCTACATTGTCCCTCTCACAATTTCTGTCTTGCACACACTGTTCTTATTTTGATTTCTCTAATTTTAACTGTTTGTCTCCGAACATTTTAAATCGAATCACATTCAACTTGAATTATTGGAATGAGGCTTTTCATTTGGAATCGCTAAGATTACACAGGAGCCATAAAAAAACAATATATACAGGAGAAGAATAACAAGAGTCCGTGAAAGAAACTGTATCAAAATGTAGTATTGAAGGAATATTGGTAATAAATGTAAAGAATGAAAGAGGAACAAATACTTATCCACCCTGGATGATCAGGTGTCTCTACTGTGAGCTGTCCCAGCTCTGAGATTACCATGCTAATCCTAACAATAGCACAGCGCAGCTGGTTTGAACAAATATCTGCACCATTGTTTATGTTGTCATCCCTGCTGGATCGCACTCATGAGGAGTAACCATTCTAATGGATTTGCATTTACTATTCAATCCAGGGATGAGGATCCCTTCCTCTAAAATGAAGTATGTCCTGGGTATTATGTTCTATTTCTAAAAAAGGCCTTGAACTGAAGAGAAGGGGTAGCCACGCTCTTATGGATATGAAAACTCAAATGAAACAATCCCTAGATTGAATTGAAAAAGATTTAAATGGAATCAGATGGAATGAAATTGCAAATACACTTAAATAAAAAGACTTGCTTTTAAAGGTTATCTCAGATTCTCTCTTTAATTTCCTATGTGACTTTTGGTTGTGCCCAATAAAAAAATTACACTTATTATTATTATTTTACATTTTTTAATTCCTGTCATACAACAATGTTCTGCAGATTTCCACAATACCAACTACTTGGTGCTATGTTCCCTTAAGTTTGGGAATTCAAAATGTGCTGTAGTAAAGGTTCATTCAACTTATTTAACTACCTGTTTAAGTAAAAATAGCACCCCAACCTAAGGACGAATGTTTCCTGCAAAAGCACAATGGTTTGCAACAACCTCTCAGCTATGTCAACAAGCGAGGGATTGAAATCCCCCCAGAATTGAGCTTGCGTTACTTTGTTGTTGTTCAGAAAAAAAGAGTCTTTATCCACATGGCTACATGATTAATAACTTAAGTCATCAGTGAATACAATAAAGCAACAATTTAAAACAACATATCAAATAGGATCCCTGTCAAAGACTAATCTGTCCAGCCAAATCTCAGCTTTTCATTCAGTGTGGGAAAGACTCCAACCTTGCTCCCACAATGGTGGAAAATGAAAAATGGAAAATTATATGGTAGGTGGATATGAGATATCTCCCTGTCCTATAATGAAATTCCTTTTTTTTGATATGATATATCAAATTTTCTCCTCTAAGTTATTGCTCACATTTGGTGATTGGTGGATTAAGCTGCTGCTGTAGCAGCACCCCAACAATATCTTGCTATAATTTAACACTGAATATGACCCGGCCTGAACTGAACTATGAACTGACCTAAGTCAGTTGCACTGTCGATCATGTAAAACAAATTATTTTGTCAATATATAAACTGTATATTGAGATATGGATGAAGCTGTGATGATAAAGCATATAATAAAAATGTACCTATAGAAAACTTTGAATTGGAGATTTTAAAACCTATTTTACAGTTTCTTAGTATTTTATTGAGACATGAACCCAACCAGAATGGCTGCTGATATGAGCAAGTACACCTAATAATAGAATCAAATGTTGCACCTTCTATACCTGAGAATTGCTTTTTTCTTAATCTCATATGATTTCCCCTAGCTGCCAGATTGTGGTCATTAATCCATCCTCTTTAAGTAACCGACAATAATTCCTGCATTCATGACTCTGCTGCTTCTCACAAGGGACTGACAGGTGTCCATTTAGACAGAGAGTCTGACTCTGAACTATATATATATATATATATATATATATATATATATATATATATATATATATATATATATATATATATATATATATATATATATATATGTCTCCCTCTATGACTATGTCTGATGAACTGAGAGGAAAATATAAAAAGAAAACAAACACAGTAAGAAACATGTTCATTTAGAAAGGTTAAGAGGTGCAAGATAACTCATTAACGGTATTTAAAATATCTCTTGTACTATTAGGGAAAAAAGAAGCAAAAAGTGAAGCCAACATTTTGGAGAAGTTGTTTGGTGGCTGCTTGATGTTTTGTAGCTCACTGAAGACTGATGCTATCAGACTTACTATGTCTTTTTCTCTCTCATCTCTCCCCCCCCCCCCCCCGCCCCCCCCCTTCCTTGCTTCACATTCACTCTGCCACCTGCACTCACTCACATACGCACACACTGATGACATAAAAAGACTGCTTTCTGATGAATAAATTTGTATATTTTAGAACCTATCCCCTTTTCAGCAAGTATTCTCCAGAGGCCCTGCCTTCTTCTCTCCTGAGTTCCCCTGCAACCCAGTGGAGTCATTAGTCTGCTTGCTGTGTTGAACTCTTTAATCATCTGTGTGTTACATAAAAAGAGGACTATTCCTCAGTGACACTCAACGGCATGCTCAGCTTGGTTGGGGCTTGCTTTGATGTGTATAGGATGTTGTGTTGTGTCTGCACTATAGGCTTCCTCAGGCACACTTTTTCCATTTCTCTGTGGAGGTGAGATAAGATGTCAGTCTTCCTCTTGTTGCAGTGAAGATGTGACTAGAAGTGTATAGTTTGCTACTAAATAGGAGCATCAAACCTTTTCAGGTAGACGTTCTATTACAGTGTAGTATAAAGTTTGTGATTGTGGTGCCTGCATCATGCTCGTTTTTCTCCACAATGTCAATATGGTGCAGGAAATAAACTAATCACCACTTTTCTGAAAATGCTATGTTCAGTTATAATTACAAATGTTTCACTATTCTTTTTAGTCTAAATTGTATTAAAACACACGCACACGCACACATACTGTACATGCTGCAGTGCTCCACAGGGACAGAGGCAGGCGCCTGCTGCCATGGTATCAGGTTGCAGGTCTGTCAGACACAATGGTGAGGAGTTGCCCCACGGCTTGGCCTGAGAGGGCAGAACAATGGAGCCGCAGTGCAGACGGAGCAGCAGAGGGCACGACGAGCCGATCTGTCAGCCTGGCAGATCTGCATGGGCTACTCCAGCCCCAGACCCTCTCTTCGCACATACAATGGAGGGTGGGAGGTCAAGAGCGTGAGGAAATGGAGGGGAATTCCCAGCATGCTATAATAAAATGGAGTCCTCTATTTCAGAATAGGACGCAGTTAGGCTACACCCAGAATACATCATAACTTTTAATGATTACAGTGAAGTCATTTCTGTGGGTCAGTGTGCAGCTGGAGATAATCGGCTTATGGGTCAGTGGTTCACTCTTGCACCACTGCTCTTTGCTTTTGCATCAAAGTAAATGACTTGTGTGTCTGACAACTGAACTTGTACTAGAGACAATTCCCATGTTCACAATGAGGCTATCACAACTTGTTACTGTACAATTTGGTTAGAAATGATAAAAAAGTCAAAACAAATCCCTGTCTGATATGATTTTGCACTGCTCATCAAACTGGATGGCTCAATATGGTTTAAAAAATAAAATTCAATCACATCAAGCCATGATGTTTAACAAAGCTGAGTGTGTCTGATGTCATACAAAGCGTAGGGAAACGCATTTCCTTTTACTCCAGTTCAGTTCATACAGCACAGCCATAATATCTCCATCTTTGCCTTTTATCTATCCAGCACATGTTTACTGCACCAGCCTGTTCAGGGGGACTGGGCGTTTAGTCGGGGCTGTGTACAAACAGAGGTCCTGAAGTCTGCTGCCCTCACAGTGGTGACTTAGGGGGGCTAGTGAAAGCCAGATTTTGTTAAAGCTCTTAATAAGGCACAGTGTGATATATAAGCCTGCAGGCAGCAAAGCTCTGTGTGCAAACACTTCAGCCACTCGTGTGATAGGGCAATCTGTGTATAGAACAGCGGATGTCCTAACAGCTCTGTTATTTCACATGCGACCCTATTTGGCCTCTCTGATATCCTTAATTGGGTAGCAGAATTTGATATAGTGCTGCAAATATTTGCTTAGGCGCACATTAAGTCTGTTTGCCCGGTATGTTATGATAAACAAACCGCAATGGTGTACTGAATGTAATAAATGTTATACAGTGCGTGCAATTATATACTTCACATATCTGACCCCGTACACTGAAAGCATGCTTTGTGGGCCGGAGCTCTATTTTGACAGATCGTTATTCCTTTTCCTGACCACCTAGGGTTACGTTGAGAAATGAACTGTTTATGAGATGGCCAGGGTGGATGGCAAATTTTAGCTCATATGTCGGTGTGAAGAAAATATAGATATTATTATAGAACTTTCATAGTGTCAGGGAGCAGAAAATGCATTGAAATACACAGAGGAAACAGGTAGCATCTATGCATCTATGCGTAGATTTTTCCAAAGCAACTTGCAAGTGAGTCACACACGGGGTTCAGAGGCTTTTAAGTACATTTAGACGTCTAGTATGAACTGGAGGATCCAGAATGTTGTTGTTTTGTTGTTTTAAAGCGTCTAGCAAATGCATAAAAAATAGTATAATGTCAAACAGTTGTTCACCTTGAAGTCAAAAATCACCTATCCCTCAAAAAAGATGCCTAATTTAATACTACTCCTGCTGTGATTAACAACAGAGGTTAATGTGTAAGGGATCCATAGAAAGTGGGGCATCAGCGGTCAGCTGTTTTTGGATTATAAGTCGACATGCTTTTAGCTGTGCTGCATGCTGAATCAGCTGTTCCCTTTGCAAGGATAGTGAATGATCTTAATCCTGTATGTCTAGGTAACCTTCTGTGAAGGAGGAACAACTCAAGAATAATGCTGATATTATAGTCAAGCAACGTCTAGAGAAAGATGTGGAATACACACGTTCAGGATTTTAGGATTTGAAGTCTTTTCTTATGTAAGTGGTGAAGAAATTGCCATGCAACCGCTGGCATACTGTGGGGAAAATGAGCAAGGGTCCTGCTCTAAGGTTTCAACTTCATAGCTTGTTCTATGAGCATACATACACAGTATAGAAAGGCACCTGCAGTTTCTCTTACTTCTCAATAGTTATTCTGAAGTAAGCTTTTCTCAGGATGGTGACAGCTTGCAGCACTGGTGTGAGAGGAGTAGAAGACAAAGCACTCTGTACTCCGAGGCTGTGTGTGATTAATGACAGAGGTGTGTGTTGCAGTGGGCACCCTCGGAGCAGCTACAGATCAGTCTTCCTGTAAGACAAATCTGACACTCACCAACCCACCGCCCCACCTGCTACCCCCTCACCACCATCAAAACTCTCACTTCTTTACAGCCAAGTGCACCCAGCACGACATCGCGCTCATAAATCATCCTAAACAAAGCATGTTTAATCTGTGACGCGCAGGCCTGACACACAAATTTATTACCTGTTGTAGGAAAACTGCATGTGCCTCAGTGAGTCAAGCCTCTATTTACCTTTGAGAAACGAATAAAATACTGGAAAGACAAAGTCTGCAACAAAGGCGGCTGATGATGGCAGTGTCTTTCAGGGTGAATTCACGAGACAAAGGCCCATTTTACACAAACATCCCTCTGTCTTTTCATGGTGGATGACATGCTCGCACGACTTTCTCGACTGCACTTGCCAAAAAGATTTAGGGATTTTTCTCAAGCACATTTGTAAAACATGAATACCAAATTATCTCTTGTGGATTAGACTTGGATAGCTTCTCTATGCCTGGTATGAGTCATAACGCTTAGTGGGTACTGGGCACCTACTACCTACAATTGCATGATAGGGTAGGTTTTTAGAAATCAACCGTGTCGTAATATAACATTGTGAGGGAATATGCATGACATATTGTGCTGCAAAGGCAGCGGTGTGGCATCAATTCAGAAAAAAAACTATAGCAAAAACAAAAGTTAGTATGAGGGAAAAAAAAATCTTTTTTCTATATTTCAGGTTGTTTTGTATATCACAAAACAGTTGAAATGGTCTAATGCTGAAAAAACAGAATTTAAAGCTGAATGCAGAACAGTGTGTCTTCCCTAAATGCTGCCTACAGGTAAACAGTGACAGTAGATTCAGCTATCTTTAGCTTTCTTGCCATACAGTCTGACAAACTGAATTACAGTAGCATTAGCTTGATGCGGTATCGTAGCTAAAATGCCAAGGCGAACTGGCTGAAAGGCAGAAATTAGAGTAGTCTCTCCCACACATTCCCTTTGGCAGACTTCCTCGATCCTGCTCGTCCTCAACATGTCTTTACACTATAAATGGTGGGAATGAGAAGTGATGGCACCTGCTGACTGGCTTTGGCAATGTCAGAAACTTGTGCGCACACACGCACACACAACACACACACACACACCACACACACACACACACACACACACACACACACACACACACACACAAACAAGGTTTTTGCTTATGATGCAATCATCAAGTCAGAAAAATCTGTGAAATTAGCCAACAGTGAAATGCCTATTAAAGATTGTTCTGCCTCATAAATTGTCTAAGTTTTAGGAGTAGATGTGTTTTCAAAAATAAATGTGACCACAGGAATTCACAGCAAGCTGTTATTTTCATCACAGAAAATATCGTCCAGTATCTATCCATTTAATTCATGCAAATGTATGTTTTTCACCTAACATCTTATGACATTGTGAATTAGTCATTCCAGGTGATTAATTAAATAATACTTGAATTCAGGGACAAAATGAATAATGGTAAGAGCAGTTTCATTCCTGACCTTGTTTAATTTTTAATGAGCTTAGTGCAATGGAGGCTATGAGCTATAGGCCCATGTGAATCTTGGAGATAATTAAAGAGCTTATCTTATTATCTGGATCTATGTACATCTGCAGGGGGAAAAAAAAGGGTGTGCATCAAGCAAACAAGACAGGATAGATGTTCAGGCTACTCCACCTTGCAGTTGATAAGCATTCAGCGTTGTAATAAACACAAGAAGAATGAGAAGAATATATTAAGAAACCCAAGAGACTGGCAGTCTCCAGAGACGTTATCAGCTCATCATAAAGACCTTTGAATACTTTCATTGTCTACCTCAGGAAGAGCATAGACACACGGCAAAGTGTCAAAGTTCTACAGAAGTGAGATACAATGAGGAAAACATCACAGAATTCATCAGTAAAGTCATTCCTATCATTCAGCCCTGTATAATAAATACACAGAAGCTGCATTGTCTTCATTTGAAGCGTGGAGACCATTAGACCTAACTGGACACCTTTCTGCTGACCTACATTCGCAGCGGTTTCTCATAGCCCCGTGTTATCTGCTCCACTTTCCACAGCCAACTGATGTCATGAGGGTTTTCATTTCAAGTGTCATTCCTTCACATTAACAGTTGTGTGCAATTCTATGCTATTTGGAGACAGCAGCCCTTGGTTACCTTTAATTACAGTGGGTAATGAGAGAAGAAGTCCATGCTGTGAGACATGGAGTATTTTTAGATCCTCATCTTGATTATCTAATGCATCGCTGTGGTCGCCTCAGCTTTGAAGAATTTCTTATAATCAATAAGATAAAAATGAATTTAAGAACATAAGTTATATTAATCAACACTTATTCACATTTTGCTCCTTTAATGATTCTGACAGTTTGTTCTTATTTGAGGAACTCACACAACAGTGTTTATAGTTGGTTTATATTTATATTTCACAGTCATTATTGAAAAAGTCACTGAAACAGCAGTAAGGCATTTGTTGGCAGTGTTTGTCCCGTGACTGAATGTGTAGTGTGCAGCAATTGGAAGACAAGAGATTGGTGAGGAGAGTTGAGGGGTTTTCAGAAAGCCTGTTTTAATGAGCCGCAGATAATGAAATGTTATTTTAGAGCTTGGTGGTCAGATTGCTGTCTCAGAAAATTGTGTGACTCATAGATCTGTTTGTGCTTTTCTCATTTACAAAATAAACACCTATTTCTTTCCTCTATATTGTATTGTAGCTCAAACTTGACTTATGTAGCCTAATAAAGCTTGCTGCATGAGACACATGTTTTAGGCCCTTTTTAATTGGAGAGAAAGAGTGTCTGGGTCTATTTGTGGTCTGGTGCAATGTTGGAAATGCCAGCTGTCGTGCATCAAAGCCCTGCTGGAACAAACCGTTATTTGGCACGTAGCTGCAACTTGTTGAATGTGTCAGTTACTCTGTAAAACATAAGTCTTTTACTCTTAATTGAAAAAGTACCACACAGGGAGACTTTGCGTAGATGAAGTTTTAAAAAGATGTGTAAAACAACATGGCAAAAAGCATGTGCACTCTGAGGAATTATTTCATTAACTTTTCACAAACTTACAAACATTTGTTTCAAAACTGTTCACTATGCCGAAGATTTTTTAAAAATCTTTCCAGTCTTCTGGAAGAGGGAGTAAAAATCCTCAACACCTTCAAGAGCTGTGATTGACAGCTGTGGCTGGTCCAGAGAGCCCAGAGCCAAGCCCCATCACATAAGGCATACCCGACATGTCAATGTCCATCTGGGGTCCTACCCTTCAAACCACTGCCCCCCTTGCTCTCTGTCAGCAGAGAGACCAAGGGACAAGAGGAGGAACAGGGTGTGAAGACAGGCCTCTTAGGGCTTGGAGGGAAGCATCCAAAGCCAGCTGGTCTGGCTTTGAGGTAAATCAATGGGCAGGGTAAGAGAACGACAGCAGAAAGAAGAGGAAGAGTTGTAGACGGAAGTAAAAGAAGATATTAAGAAAGTCAATACGTGCAGGAGGAAAAGACTGGAGCAGCAGGTCCTGTGAGCAGGTAAGACAGGTGTGGCATAGATCAGTGACAAATGCCAGTTAATGGTATCATTGCGTTCAGGTTTATTCCAGGTTTTTATTGTTACCTAAATACAATTGCGTCATTGTGTGGATTTGACATATTATGATATCACGTTGAAGTCTACTGCATCATGTTCAGGTGAATCATAACGAGCTAATGAAATCATTACCTAACTGTTGCTGGCATCACTTTGGGAAGATGGGAGAAGTGTGAGTCAACAAACGAGTGCTGTCGAAGGTGTTGTGTTTGTGTCTGCATGGCAGAAACTTTATTGATCAAAAACAGCTGGGGACTGTTTCTAATTCTTTTTTTTTCTTTTTTTTTTTTGTCACAACTACGTTTGCACATTGACCATAAAATGCTTACATACTTATTTTGCATTTTAAACATTAGAATTCTGCACACATATGTTTCATCAAAAAATTATATATGGGTGATGATTCTCAGTGAGTCCACGTAAAGTTATCTGAAGGTTGAGTCATGGCAACTGAACTTCCTTCTCGTTAGGCCTAAACAGTCTGGATTACTTAAACTATACACAAGGGACTGGGAGAGAGACTTTGAATGACGCATCTATTACCAACTTCTATACTGTCAAAGCACAAAAAGCATGAACTACACATATGACTGACAGTGGACCTTTACATTCTATATAAGGAGATGTATGTTCAACTCTAAGTAGATAAAATATGTCACTAAATAACATTTAAAAACTTCCCCTAGAACAATATAATGTACCGTGCCAATAAAAAGTATTCACCCCCTTGGATGTTTCATCCTTTTATTGACATAATAAATCACTCATGGTCAATAAAAGTTGGCAACTTTGACAAAAGAAATATAAAAAAATACCACATTAATATCAAAGTGAAAACAGGTTTTGCAAAGTAATGTCAATTAAATACAAATATGTGAGGTGAAACTTTTAAAATGTCTGACCTAATTTAATAGGTGCAGAAATTTGGTGCTAGTAGTCCCACAATTAGTGAAATGGGGATCACCTGAGTGCAGTGAATGTGTCTCAAGTGATTGCAGTATAAAGACACTTGTGTCTGCAAGGTCCAGTCACTGGTTAATCAGTATGTCTGGTTACCATTACACCATGAAGACAAAAGAACACTCCCAGCAACTCAGAGAACAGGTCATTGAAAAGCATAAGTCAGAGGATGGATACAAACAAATCTCCAAGGCACTGAACATCCCCCTGAGTTCAGTGAAATCCAGAGTGACCGTGCAAGAAGGAGACTAGTGAGAGAGGCCACTAACACAACGATGACTACTCTGAGGGAGTTACAAGCTTCAGCAACTGAGATAGGAGAGACTGTACATACAACAACTGTTGCCCAGGTTCTTCACCAGGCAAGGAGAAAGCCACTGTTGAAGAGAACTCATGTTAAATCACAACTTGAGTTCCCTAATAGGCATGTGAAAGACTCCGTGGTCCAGTGGACGAGGGGTCTGATGAGACCAAAATGGTGCTTTTTGTCCATCATACAAGACGCTTTGTTTGGCGCACACCAAACACTGCACATCACCACAAACACACTATCCCCACTGTGAAACACGGTGGTGGCAGTATCATGCTGTGGGGATTCTTCTTGGCAGCCGGCCCTGGAAGGCTTGTTAAGGTAGAGGGTAAGATGAATACAGCAAAATATAGGACAATCCTAGAGAGCAATCTTATATTATATTAATCTTATTTTTATAGTCGGCACGACAACTACGGCTTGGGAGAAGATTTGTTTTCCAGCAAGACAATGAACCAAAACATACAGTGAAAGCTACACAGAATTTGGTTTACTGACAACAAGGTGAATATTCTGAAGTGGCCGAGTCAAAGCCCAGACCTCAATCCAATGGAGAATTTGTTGGTGGACTTGAAAAGGGCTGTTCACACCCGATCCCCACACAACCTGACAGAGCTTGAGCAGTTTTGCAAAGAAGAATGGCATAAAACTCCAGTGTCCAGCCTAATTGAGACCTATCAACACAGACTCCATGCTGTAGCTGGCCAGCATTCTTATTATCTCCCATGCTAACACCTGTCCACCATGATATTTAAACCACCAGATGGACTTAATATTGTGGCTGATGGTGTAAATGAGAACAACAACCGAGCCCTTTTGATTTAGGATTTAGTCTATCTGTGATTTCTCTTAAACTTCAAATGGACATATTGCACAGGGGCATTTACACGTAAAGGCCAGCTAGCCTAAATATAGGCTACCTGTTTTAATAGGCATTTTTAACAGGTTTGCAAAGTATAGCATCAGTGGATCATGGATCAGGCAATCAGCAGGAAGAGCCAGCCTGCGTTGCCTCATGTGGCCATAAATTTAAACCAAACTGGTGCAAGGCCAAAAATCAATACGTTTTACTAAATCTAAAAGCAATTTGTAATATGTATATATATATATATATATAAACACACACTGGATATTGAGGTGTGATTAGTAATGCAGGGGACTGTTTTGTATAGGCATTAAAAGCCATTAAAAGGACAGTTGTGACTTCTCCGAACCCCAAGGCAACAAGAGGGATTAGGTAGGCTAGATATGAAGTTTTTCCTTTGGGACTGGGAATAACTGGTAAAAAAGGAAGCATAATACACTAGGGACATGCTATACTAGACTATTACAAATGAGTGTCGTACTGCAGCAGGCATACTGGTGACTCCTTGCAGTTTACAGTTTGCCACTTGGAGTAGCCAGTAATGTGTCTGTAAAGTCCTGTGACCTAAATGATAAAGTCATGTGATACAGAAGCAGTCGTTTAAAACCAATATAACATCAATGTGCTTCAAGAAAAAGAGCAGCCTTTTGTGTCAAACGTCCAATGTTCGCTGAGTTATCTCTGAAATACAAGGAGGGGATGCCTGTGTTACATTTGAATTATTTATCATAGCATAATATTATTATTAGTGATACACACAATGCGAAGGCACCATTGTGATGTTGTAGCTGGCCAAGGTGCAGTTCATCTTCACCATGCTATAAACTTTTAGATCATTTAATATTTCTATATGAAAAGTAATTTCCAGCTCTGTATTAAATTCTGTAGATTAAGGAGTCTTTTGGCTTTCTGATGCCAGTCCAATATTCTGCCACACAGTCATCTGATCCTCGTGAAACACATAATTGCAAATGTGGATGATGATTCTGTGAGATTTCCATCGCACCTGCATCTGAAACGCCAGTAAAAAAATAGTGCGACCGGGCCAAACACCACACCTCCTCTGATCCTGCAAAAAACACGTGACGGGCACAACCGCGGTCCCACCTCCCTGCGCTAATTGGCTGCTCGGGAGACGCTGCGCACTTTCATTGGCTGTGAGCGGCGTCCATCAAAGCGCATTCCATTGCTGTTGTCTTAGAGATATGACGTCAAATGTGTCCAGCGCGATGAGGCCGAGCACTTTGGGAAAAGTAGTTGTCCACAATTAGAGACACTCTGGAAGAAAAAAAAGACAGAAGACACCACAGCTGTGAGCGTCCCTGCTCTAAAGTGGAGCTCTACTTGTTGTCACTTTGAATATTGACCTGTTAAAGTTTCCACAGGGGTTGTGTTGTGTTATTATAGTGGACATGTCACATGCGTAAAAAGCCAAAGGGAATAAACAGACTTTTACAACTTTGACCGAGTGTGTGTGTGTTTTCGTGTGTGTGTGTGTGTGTGAGAGAGAGAGAGAGAGAGAGAGAGAGAGGCAGCTCGTCAGATAAGGGGAGGAGTCTCTCACTGACAAGAGGGAGACTGGATTTTCTGAGTTTGTCAGCTCCCCCTAAAATAGCAGTCAGCGTGTGAATGCGAACTGAAATTACGTTTATCCACAGGAGCCACCGATATAGAGTGTCTATATACAGGCTGGGGAGGCTTGACTCGGGAGGAAAGGTGAGTAACGGAAATAGAAACAGTGTTGCGGAGCGTGGCTGCGCTGCGCCGGAGCTACGCGAGTGAGTGAGCGCAGAGAAGCGCAAGAGGGAGACGTAGAGTGGCTTTGAGAGTCGGACTCGTGAAGTGGTTTGGTTTTTACCTTGCTCCGGGGCTACACGCAGCCTGCCAGAAACACTTATTTAAAAGCAGCGTCGTGCCTCTTAATGCCGCCAATGTTCAACGAGGAGTCGGGTGTTGTGCGCGTAAAATGTCCCAGGTGTCTGTGGAAAAGGGCGCAGCAGCCAGCAGCAGACGCGCTGCTGCTGCTGCTGCTGCTGCTGCTGGTCTCAGTCAGACGCGAGAAACTTTTACAAGATCGCTCGTAAACGGGAATAAAAGCGTCCCTGTGTGTCCATTTGTGGACCGTGTTTCTTAAACTCTCCCCCCCCCACACCTCCCAGTATTAGCCGCTGAATCGAAAGTGTGCAATGCAAAGCTCCACTCTGGACAAAACAGTAATCAATGTGGATATAATGACAGTGTTGAGCCATCATCATCATCAACAACAACAACAGCAGCAGGCTACAGTTCACACGGTGTCACTAATTCGTGGTAACAGAAGTTGACGGCTCATATTGAACGTTTGGCACATTTTAGCAAAAACTATAGCGTCGTTTAACTTAAATTATAACGAGAAAATCCTCTTTAGTACATATTAGTTTTGCACATGAGCGGTGAAGATGGTCTTCTTTGGTCGTTGCTTGACATCAGGGGTGTTGAAATGTAGATGGTGTCTCTCTGTATCCCCACACTTGTTTGTTGCCCTGAATATTTAGTGACTTTGACATGTCCTGCGGTGAGACAGGCACCTCCACCTGACAGCACTACTTTAATGTTACTATTCGTCTATTTATAAGAGGTTCATCAGGTTAAAGGTGAGCTCTGCTGAAATGTTCTCAATCAAGTAAATGAACATGAGATGTTTTAGAGATTATGTCTTGATAGGCTCCTCGTTGCATAAGACGATTGCTTGAAAATTCTGCTCTTTATTATTTCATGTGAGACTTGCTGGTGCAGTGCACAGACACATCTCAGACGAGCTGTACAGTACGGTCACTTCTGTGACTGTGAGAGTGGATCTTTGCTGCCAAGTATTTTTGAATCTCTCAGACTCTTGTGACCTTAACCCCTAACCGCAGTGAGCAGCGGCCAGTAGTAAACCAACTTTCTGAAATGTTTCTAGTGAGTGCCTGCACGCTAAATTTCCCATTAATATTTTAGACAAGGAGTAGAAAATATCCTACCTTAAATTTGTTCTCTAGCTTCTTCTCTTTTATGGATTAATAATATTGTGAATTTAGCTTTTGAAAATATTCGATTGTCTATTTTTTGCAGCTTGTAAAGTGTGTTTTGATTTATTGTATGGATTAAATCTAGCACGACACCCTTAAAAGCAGTGTATTCAGTTTATTACATACTGTATATTTATACAATGATTACTTGGCATGGACTCTAATAGTTATTATTTTATAACTTACTTTATATCCCTGAGCTATCAGGTCAAACCCAATGACAACTTTTAATGTAAAAGTTACTCTTCAGGGAATTCAGTTGTTGCAGCAGTGTTCGAACGTCTATCACTCTTTTCTCTGTTCGTTTTATGTCACTGCTGTTCTGACGGCGTGCGCCACCACAGCAGTCATTTCTAAAGCAAAGCATAAAGCTCCCTCCAATCTACAGTCATTAGCTTGTGTGCTGCCCCGGGCCTCGTCACTAATGGGCCTTGTTGCTCATAGTCCACATCACGTGAGCTCTTACAGTATGTTTAATGTGTGGATGAGGGATTCTTTCAACGTTGCTGACATGATTATCATTTTAACAATTTATGGTGTGCAGTAAATGCGATGTCTGGGAAAGCACTGACAGAGCCCGTGTTTTGCTCATGTGTGTGGTGAACTGTTCCAACCTCAGAGACCCCAAATGCTCCACCTTTGCCATTACGCAAACACAGAGGGAGAAGGTTGATAATACGATTATTAGATTTTCCCGTGTATCATTTAATCAGGGATAGGGTGATGTGGTAATGCGAGATAGATGGATGATATTTACCACTGTTTATTAAACGTTTTAGCCTTGTTTGTGTGCCCCTGCATGTCTCTGCAAATGTGAGTAAGTGCGTGTTAGCGTCTTAGCACAAGTTCTCAGTGGAAGAGGAGAAATGAGAGGTGGTGACGGTGTGAGGAAACGGGCAGCTGCAGCATCTTTTACAGCACTCCTCATCCCACTTCAATCTCAGTGTCTCAGCTTCTCTTTCCAGGAGAAATGTGGAGTGTGTGGGCGAGTCGGATCTGCAATTAACGCTGGTTGTCAGAAAGAGAATGCTGGCGTTTACACCATGCCTCTGAATCACTGAGTGAATGTCTTTCTCCTCCACTCTCCTCCTCCCAGGACATTTTTCCAAGGAGGACAAAACACCAGAAAGCTGAAAGCCAAGGATGTATTGAATGAAAAATGAGAGATAGAACATTCTTGGTCCAGTAACAAGGATAGTGTTTCTTTGATTGCTTGGTAAGCCAAGATGTTCTTTTATACTGGTAATTTAGCTTTAACATTACAGTTTTCACGGGTATTACAATTGTTTTATATATTTCTAATCTTTCTAGTGGTTATGAATGTATTTTTTTTAAAAGCTGTGGTTCCATTTGATAATGTTTTGTGCCACACTCAAGGGTTGGTTGTTATCTTCAAGTTAGAGCATATTAAATACAGTTTTATGTTTGGTTAAGCTGGCTATAACAAGCATCTGAAACATCCCAAAGTTTGTGATCAGGAATTGACAATTTGTACAATTTATAATTGTACAATATGCTCCATCTCTGACTTTATACAGTTAATCTTTACTTTAAATGTTGCTAATACATTGTGCTTGAAAGATTGATTTTTAAATAGTGTTTTCAGATCGTTCAAAAATGAAAACATCAGTGGCGTGACAGTGTCATGGTGTAAGTATTCTGCTTTCTCTTTGACTAACAAAAGCATCTTAGTAACATGATTCATTGTTTATTGGAGCTCCATCATCAATATGGAGATTCCAGCGCTCTCCTGTGAGACCTGGAGGTTGGATGCAGAATCTTGAGCCTGGCAGATAATGTTTTAGACCACAGTTAACTGTAGACTGTCCCCCTGTAGACTAAAGAGAAAAAGGAGGCTGTTTTTTTTCCCACAAATAAAAAGCTGACTTATTATGCAGCTTTTAAGAATGACTGTTTTGTTTGAAGTGCTGTGAAGCAAACAAATAATCAACACTAAACTATACGTAAAACGTTTGGTGTCAAAGATGAGCTTTTTTTAATTAATATTTTTTTTCACTTCCTGAGTCTTGTTAATGGTAAATAGGTCACTCATGTGCCTGTTAATATCCGGAGTGTGGGCGTCACGATGGGCCTTTGGGTAGGACTGGTATCACTGCAAAGAGATGGGTTCAGTTTGGAGTCCTCAGTGTGTTTGATTCCCGTATTAGTCAGGACGTACTTGTGCATGAATAAGTAATGGGTGTCAGACAATGTTGTCTTGCCAAATACTAAATAGTATTTTACATAGACGGCTTGATTCAACATTGGAGCAGTTCTCTTATGAAGTTGAAACTGAATTGTAATTTTCAGAAACCACAGGAATTTGGTCAAATGCTAAAGCATTACTTGTCTAAAAGTGATTTTAAAACTTTTCTAATTTCTATAATGTATAAATTACCCAATGGATTTCTTAAAAACATATTGCTCCTTGATGAAATAACTCAATTTCACAGTCTGTAAGCTCTGAGGGAGAATGTACTACTCGCTGAGGTACTGTTTGTATAGCAAGACAGCTAGCAGTGACCTTTCAACTGTCCTGCCCTTGACTGAGACCTCTGGTGTTAAGCCACCCTGTTTGGCTCACTCAGCACATGTGCTGCTGAGCAGGGCAGAGCAGCTTAAGCTTGCACTGTCTTTTCCTGTCTCCTGTGTTCTTCTAAACGAGGCTTGACTGGAGGTCTCCTCACCTCTTCAACCTGGACCACACAGGAGAATCAGCAGGGAGATCCTCAAGCAGAGCCGCGTTCTAAATCTGCTGTTAATCTGCTTCTGCCACTATGTTCCTAGTCTCACTGTCCGCTCTCTGGGACTCTAAACACAAACAAACAAGCCCATTGCTACAGTAGCTACAGTACACTAGATGAACACCATAGACTGTAGATTCTCATTCAGGAGTTTAGTGGAATATTTTTAAATGAACTTAACATTAATGACTAGGTCAAGCTGGTTTAATGTAAAATTGCTAGTTTTTATTATCAAAGTGTATAAATACAAATTAAAACGATGAGTTGAATGAATTAAATAATAAGAGGTCACTCAAATGGTTCAATGAAGTTGATAAAAAAAAACAGGTACTGGGCTAATAGGCTTCCCAGCTGTTTCAGAGTTAAAGCTCTTCAACTATTGTTTTTTTTGTAGTTAAAAGAAAACTTTTATGGTGGAAATGCACCATCTGTCTTTAAAATATGTCAAATTAGGTTATAGTTGTTTTACAAAAAATACAATTCTCTTGTAGCTGACATATATTTGTAAGTTCAAACAACTGTCGAACTTCAATATAATAACAAATCTGAACCAAACAAGCAAAGACAAAAGTTTACACAGCACACATTATTTGATCGAGGTAACAGTTAGTTGTGTGGGAATGCATTTTCTCACTTGATGTAAAATTTGAAGGTAGCTCTTATAGTATATTTTACAGTTTTGTTACTTTCTGATTCCACTGATTCATTTTTAATCTGTTTGTAGAGGAACTAGATTTTGATAACCCATACTTTCTTGTCCAGTGAGCAGAAGAATAGCATATGCGGACTTAGTGGTTTGGGAGGGCAGACTGTGGAAGCATGTGGTGGAACAAAGGTGATGATTTTGAGAAGTCAACTCATTTAGCACCTTTCTAAGATGCACCATCTTTCTTTGGCTTTCTGGAGTGCAAGAGAAACCACAGAATCACACTGTGCATCATCTCAAGAGCGAGTGGGCTACACTTAGAGTGCTTATAACCCAAACGTGTGTGTCCTGTGGTTTGGTTAGTCATTATTTTTTAGCTTGTTATTTTATTGTTGTTTACATGAAACATAGATGTAACAATAGTGAGTGACTGTGTTGCGGTTTAAAACTGTGGAGATTAATATTAAGTTGAATCACATATAAAGAAAAACTGATAGTTGAAAAGAAAGTTAAGAAAGATGTCTCTTTGCTGAGTTGCATTTTAACTGAATTTTAATGAGGCTTTGAAAAAAACATAAATCAAAGGAATATATTATAATCTAATTTACTAGATCAAAAGATCTCCCGTGATTGCTAATATACCCCACTGTATTGAATTCCTGATGCTCTACTGTAGATCTTAAAAAGCATCTCTCACTGGAGATTTATCTTCTCTGGCTTTGTATAGAGTCGATTAAACAGAAGAATCATAAACAGACAAACAATTGAATTGTGTGGAAAGTAAACTTTCTTCAAAGTCTGATAAGCTCCGTGTGAAGAAACTATGCTGCTGCTGAGTGCTAAAATAGGAGATTTAATACTTGAGCTGCAGTCTTTATCACTATTCATCCAGTCTCCTGTTAGGTTACCTTAGTAAGAAGTCGTGTTTATCACTCGCTTGTAAATACAGCTGTAAGACCCGAGTGTCACAGCTCCTACAGTGAGCCCATTGATTAAAAGTCCAGTAGCTGCTGGATGGAAGGGCTGGCTCTCCTGCAGCTGGACAGACCCTGTGACCCCCCCGAGCTGCAGGAAGGAGCCCTGGCCTGCGATATCCTTGTTTTTTTGTCTGTCTGAGAAGCCCTGTGAACTAGGACAGCTGGGGGGGTATGTGATTCTTCCTATTATTTTGCAGCACACATCACACATATGAACAGGGAAGGGAAGTGACCCAGCCCTCTCTGCTCTCTGGAAGCCGATCCAGTCCACCACAGGGTCCTGACTTGAGGTTCAAAGTTGTCTTCCTCTCTGCCGTTAGAGCTGCACTGTAGCAGCATGAACACTGCAGCGCCTTATGTGTGTTCTTTTTAGCACGAGCACGGGTTTCCAAGCTGTTGTATCTTAGGCTGAGATACAATATGTGTTTGTGTTGTGTACAGATTGAGGATGATGCCCACTTTAGGGGAAGCCGTACTACGATCTGTTGGTTTAAAAATTCAGTTAACATTTAAACGTTGCTCGCCTTTACTATTTAAGTGGACATATTTACAAAATGTCTGCACCCTAGCAATCCATATCCTTCAATATTGCAATTTGAAGTCATTTTATCTGGTCTTTTTGAATCTAGGCCATCCATAAAGTATTGTCATTGCATCTCCTGTCTCTAGATCCCAGCTCTCTATAGTGTGACTGTAATTGTGAGTGAGGTGTTGAGTCTGCCCGCTGTTTGTGTGTTGGACCGTCTGTCCTCTCGCCTTCTCCCAGTCCACTTTCCATCTGTGTGCTGTAGGCTGTAAATCTAGGTGAAAATGGTGTAGTGTTTCCACCACTGAGCTGTTCCCAGCCTGATTCATGTCAGACTGTGTTGTTCTTGATTTTGTTTCTCTCATCCCCTCAACCTCTGTCGCTGGTCCAACCGCCAGGGGTGTTCAGAACATATATTGGGGTTGGTGAGTTGAGGGGTGGGGTGTGTGTGTGTGTGTGTGGGGGGGGTATCCATCAGCAGCCGTTGGTTCTGGGACTCAGGACCAGAGGCTATCAGCAAACAGTTTGACTGAAAAGATTCCTGGAGAGGCAAGCAGCAGCAGGGCCTGTGGGGGTCTCTCTCACTTCCTTTGTCTCTGTCTGTCTCCCTCTCTTTCTATCACAGTGTTTGCACACAGTGTTCATGTGACAGCTAGCACACATCATCTGATTTGGGAGAAACTGTGGGCTGGAGCTGCAGAAATACCCCTTAGATTATTTGCTTCCTGGATGCCAGTCAATGATGTCAGTACATATTCAAACTGTGATAGACAACAGTTTCCCTCATCACTCAGAGTCAAGTCATTTTTATCATCAGTATCATCACTAATAAAGTATTTGAGACTCACCTTGTGCATATTTTAACCTGTACAAATGGAGCTTTTAGGGATAGATTCTTATTATTACTGCTGTTTACTGTCAAAACACAATATTCACAAAGTAGATTAAAAACATGCACTGATTGTTAAAATTGAAAACTGTCTCATGTTTGACATTTCACAAACCCGATAACATAAAATCCAATGACAAATGTTTTACACATTTCATGCATTTTCCTGCCATTTCAGTTTCTATGTGTCATGCTGCATTTTAAGTAATAGGTGAGCAGCCAGAAATGTTTTACATGAAATGAAATGTGTGAATCACACACCTGTAAGAGATCATTAAAAGACTAATTCTATAACATAAAATTGTAGGGAAAAAAAAATCAATGCTACTTTAGCTAGCCCCCTTTCACTGTTATTATGACTCATGGCCATCCTCACTGCTCAGATTGCATAAACCTTTTATGTAATGGAACACTGTGGGAAAGAGGCATCGAGTGGAAGATAAAAATGGGAAGAGAGAATCAAATATTTATTCTGAGCTTTTTCAATTTTTTTCCATTAAAAGCAAGACTTTCTCTGAAGACAGTTACTATAATCTTAAACAATATGGACTACGTGTATGTGGACCACAAAAAATGCTCAGTATTTATTTAGTGAAATCTGTCTGCTGATTATCAAACACCCAGGGCGAATCGAACGTCTGGAATCTCTGTCTAATCTGGATCCTCAATGTTTCCAAAGATGTGTTGAGATCATTTAAATACGCTGCTGCTTAGACACATTATGCATGACGTCCCTAATATCCTTACACTGCGGATTCCCCCTGGAGGAAAATCTTGGTTCATCTTCACTGTTTACCATTTCTGAGTTGCGGCCTGTGCAACATCAAAAGGCTGCCATGGCACTTAACACAGCTTGCAGAGTTTCTGGGAGGTTGGGGGACTGTTGCTCCCTATGGTGTTCACATTATTATTTCTCCCTGGTGAGAAGTCCATTTGATGACAGACAACCATGCAAATGGACACACGGCATTGTGCTATATCAAACCGCAGCGCCACTGTAATGCTATGCAAATTTTATAAACCTCTAGGACCATGCGTGCATTAGATTCTGTGCATGTGTGAGTATTACATAAACGAGTAAGACAAATTTAAAATCTCTCTTCCAGCAATAAGCAAGAAAAAAATATTGAAAGTGGGAATAAAACTCACTCACTCATGTCGAACATGTAACTTTATCAAATAAAACAAAGTGCGACACAGGAAGTGTTGCATCCACAAAGGATTCTGGATACTGATGTAAGAAGAAACTGACTTATTAAACTGACATATGGATATCGGTCTTTTGCTCTGAACCATAGTTTGGTTTGCCACGGGCAAAATTGCCAACCCCTTCTACACAGACTATTAAAAGTTTGTCCTTTGCGAAAGTCAATTAATGATTCAAGTACTGGTACTAATCCTAACATAGTTTAGCTCACAGTCATTAATATCACAATAAACTCACAAATGCTCTCTCCTAAAGTCATCATTTCAGCGTTCGAGCTGTTGTAGCTCTGTTGTCTAAAACTTTTACAGCGTTTAGTTCTCTTTATCCTGCTCTTAGTCCGGACTTAAGGCTGAACTTGCTTCAACCCGTCGATTCACTCGTGGTTTCGCCTCTTCTGCCAAACTGTGACATCTGTCCTGTGGACGCGTAGGACTCATGGGACATGGTCTTCTTCAAACACCAACCTCACAAAACATCATTTTAGTTTAGATGTTTTTCTCCTACTATCTCTGGAAATTTAATTTATTTATTAGCAATGTTAGAAATGGTGAATGGTGTTTTTAGAAACTCTGGTTTCACTGCGATGTTAGGGGAGAGGTCCTGAACACACACACACACACACACACACACACACACACACACACACACACAGTTCAGTTGCACAGCACTGAGTCCTCAACAACTTCCTAACATGTTTTGAAACAGTTCACTGATTTTATTTTCACCTGTGAGTAGCCATTAGTCTGTCAATTACATTTTATGACTTTATAATGCACATAGTTTAGGGAACTGAAATTATTTCACACAGTTAAGAGGTTAACCTAATGGCGAAGCTCGTCTCTATTAGAAAATAACATTTCTGTGGCCTAACAAGTTTGTCTCAGGCCAGAGTGTTGAGCTATTTTGTGCTACAGTGACAAATGCTTTAGCTGCAGCTATTTGAAAATTATGTATCACAAATGGATTTGGCTTAAAGTGAAGAAAAAAAAATACAGTTATCTCACCCTGAAAAAGGGTCATTTTTAACAATATAACTGAGAAAATATAAAATCTCCTGTACAAAACATTTTTTTCCTGATAAATAAATTCATATTTTTTATTGATGAATAATGGAAAATATGCAACTAACTAAATATGTTATAGAAACTTTAAGATATCCCAATGCATACTATACTGTATATAGATTTTTTGTTGGCGTAGGTTAAATATGTCTTAGAGAGAAGAGTCTTTAAAGCATTTCCACAATTCTTAAAGATAATGTTTAGTGTTGCTAGTTGACCCGAATTTTCAAAGATTGTCGACTTATTATTTTCTGGAACATTGATTGTTTAGCTCTGTGACTCAATTGTAATAGTAATGAGAGGCACAAACTGGAGCTACTATAGTAGGACACTATAGCAACTGTACCACACTGTCTATTATTTCTCAATTGTCAAGCACATTCATTTTTAATGAGACATAATTCATCACCCTATCCTTGCATTAAAGAAGTTATCATCTATTTTCTTTGTTCGTAAAAGTTTCACTAAAATATGCATCAAGGGATTTACCTTGAGGAGGAGAGTAGCTTTTCTACATGAAATGGATATAACTGTTAGGAGAGGGTCATCTCTTTATCCTTGAGAAACTGAGAATCCATTCATTGGCTGGGCTCGAGAACCTGACTGACGCAAATGGATCATTGGGAATAGAAGTGTCCCAGCAGTAATTATGTTACAACGCCGCTGCCGCACACTACCACAGAGGTGGGATGGGATGGGCGCGGGGCGCTTCTTTTAGTCTTGTTTCTCTTACATCTTTCCACATAGTTAACACAGTCATAGTGTCTTCTCTCTCCCACTCTCTCTGTCTGACTCTCCCCCCCTCCTTCTCTTGTTTTCGCTCTGTCTCCGTTTCATACACACACACCTGCTATTGAACTTATAAAACACACGTGAAGTGCAGCGGAAAGTTTCTGACTAACATTTATCCTGCTCTGTCGAGTGAATGTCTCATCCCTTTGTTCGAATGACTCTTAATGTAAGGGAAAAGTTGGTAACTGATCATGTCACCTATTTGTCACTGTTGTCTTCCTGGACTCTAGATCGCTGCCGCCTGTGCCTGGAAGCCAAAGCAAAAATGTCTTTTTCATTTTTTTTCCTGCTATCCAGGACTCTGTGGCACTAAGTCAGTTAAAAAAGAGACATGAAATTAATGTAATGTCAATGGCGTTTTCTCATGAAACCCCAAGGCACTTAGTCAAAGTCACCTTGCACAGTCCTCTCATCCCCTGACAGTAGTGTGAGAGTGAGATGGAGGATGTCTATCTGGTAATGCTGTCAGCAGATGATGTCCTTTGGTTATTGGTTGTTATATCCACTCATCGTCATTGAGATTTTGTACATTGGATACATACAGTACCTGGTATTTATGTGAAGAGCCTCAACATTTCTGTTCGGCCGGCTGTGTAACAGAGCCCACAGTGAAACATTTTCAGGTTCATCCTGGGGGGTTTCTTTCCTTTTGATGTCATTTTGGAGGTGATAAGTAGCTTTCTGTCTCCTGGTCCACGTCTTACAGCACCATCCCCCAGCCCAAGCAAGGTGCTAGCAGCATGGAGGATTGTTTGAACTTGCATTGATCCAATGTGGGATTACAGCTGGGTCATTGGAGAGTTGGGCTGAGCTACCAGTCATCAGGGCAGATTAACCACTTGCTGTCTGCTTGGCTGCCATTTCAGTGCAGGCTCTCACTGCTGGCTTTGTGGCTGTCCCCTCTGCTCAGGTCACTGTTTCCTTTTGAACAATGAATTTTTATATCATACTTTATTGAGTTAGGGCGAGACTGATTTAATATGGAGAGGAAACATATTGTAAATGAAATAAGACATGAAAGTTGTTTGATGATAGAAGTTTTCATTTTATAATGTCAAAACTTTGGACAGCTTTTCTTTTGTGCACAGCACAGTAGGTGCATTGATTTTCATTACCGTCAAGGTATTCGTATCACAGTCATTTTAGCCATTCCTTTAAATGTTATTCAAATTACTGGTGTGAGAAATGTCACCCAAAGCAATGCTTTACAGAGGAAGGGGAAGTGCTGCAGAAAGTCCATGTTTTGCAGACTGCCCCACCTCTCTCTATATTTCTCAAAGCCGTCTTCTTCATTTTCTGTTCACATGCCCTTGCGATAGCTCTTATTAATTATATCTCATTAGTTGCCTTGGAAACTGAGGTGAGGGAATGAATAATATGAGTTCAAAGAAAGAAAGAAAAAGAAAGAAACTATAAGAACAAACAGGCATGAAATAAAATAAAGCAAAAGAAAAGAGAAATAAAGAAAGAAGGGGGAGGTTTGAAAAAAAAGGTTGGAGAAAGTGGTTGTTCAGGGATCAGCCATGTGTCAGATTAGCATCAGGAGACATTAACACTAGTGATGCTGCTGGGGCCACAATCCTGCCTTTCACTGCTGGAGAGGGAGATAAGCGCACTCTCACAAAAGGGGAGAGAGAGGGAGAGAGAGAGAGAGCATGAGAGGGCTGGCTTGCCTCCACTCCCCTCAGGCCAACAGCCCCATTTACAGGTACACCATCTCCTGATGAAAGCAAGAAGAACAAAGAAGTGGATGTTCATTTCCTATTGCGCTGGTGTCAAGGCTACATTGAAACAAATTGGTAAAACTGTGGATTTAGGCTGCTTTGCGTTATGTCGCTAGTCTGCCAGAAGCTTATCATCACCGCCGCGTTGACACTTTGAGTTTGATACACTTAAGAACGTTGTCATAGATTATTTCACAGTACCCCCGTATCAATGCACATCACATTCCTGCATGAGGCTTGTCGTGTATCGCGTTGTCTCAATGTATATTAGCTCATGTTGTGAGCGCTGTGATTCGTTTTTATCTAACTGGTGGAGTGTTTGTAAAGTGAGTGGCTGAAAGCAGCATGTGCACACGTCGTCCAGTCTGTGTAGGGATCCTTCCAGTAAACAAAATACACACACAGAGCGAAGCCACAAGAGATGAGCCTCTGTTGTTGTTTAGTCTCAAACTTGCAGTCTGGACCGTAATAAGGGGAAGGATCAGAGGGGAAGGGTGTCCCCAAGGTGGATCCTCCCTTTCTTCCTCCTCTCCTTCTTTCCCTGCCCCCCCCCCCTCACTCCCCCTCAGAGGGCATGTAGAAGGGTCCTGAATAACAGGAAGTGGCGGGGCAGGAAGTTGAGTCTTGTCTGCCCACGGCCTGTGGTAGGATCCGGAGGCTAACGCTGCTTTGCACAGGAAGTTCAACTGTCACGGCTCTGCTCAAGACTTTGGCTGCTGTCCATCACCTTCAAAGAAGTGGAGTAGTTTCTCCTTTAACACCAGTCAGATAGGATGAATTCTCAAATAGCCTTTAACATGCTAGATCTTATGTAGACATTGGAAATGTACGCTGTGTAGATTAGTCAGTATATTTTATTATAATACAAATGTAACACTGGCCTCATTTTTGTTCATTAGGTAAAGCCTAGTACATAAATCCAGTATATATTACATTTTATATAGGACAGCAGTTGAGGGAATAATGTCTCAACTTTGTGTGGAGAACACAGGCTTACAAGCAGAGAGGGAGGAGAATGTGCTGGATCCAGTAATTACACTGGGAATTGAACATGTTTTATTGATTGTGAAAGGGCCAGGCCTGTCACCAAGTCTCTCAGTGTCTCTGTGGTCCATCTTAAGGGAGGAGGAGGAGGCAGACTGGCTCTCCTGTCATTTGACCAGTCTCATATTTCGTCACCAGTGTGGCCCTGGTCAGAAACGATTGCATTGCTCAAGGTATTTTGCAGTATGCGCTGTATGTATACTGTAACTGCATGTGGGATTGAACAGTAAGGGATGGACTGCTTGTGTTAGACATCTCATATTGATTTTCTGTCCAGCTGATGTGGTCATTTCTATGGCGACACATTCACTGCATGTTGATTTATCTGTCATCTGGTTTATATCATAGTGGACCAGGTGTGTCATATAAAGGTCTTTTGGAATAGTAAGTAATGAGCGATGCGGCAGCATGATGCTTTGTCCAATGAGTCTAATATCAAAACTATTGTGTAAAGTGAAGATGTTTTATTCAAATGTTCAAATAATGCTGAACTGCTGAGACATTCATATCTGTCTCTGCAGTCCCTGTTTTCTGTGCGTCCACACAGAAAGGGCTTCCCTTAGCATAATTACATGTTGTTTCGTCTTTTTTCCTCCCAGATGAAAACCAACTGTCGCTCATTCTATAGTAGTTTGAGGTGGGACAGTTGTAGTAGTTGAGGGGGTTTCTGTTTATACTGAGCGCATGAGTATCAACCATGTGGACGTACAGTTCTTCTTAATCGACTTGTCCTGTTAGCCTTGTGTTGTCCTGATCCCGCTTCCAGGCTCAGTTTGCCCTCTTTCCTTTTCTCCTTTTCTCTTTATCTTTTTATCTCCTGGTTTCTCTCTCTCTCACACACACACACACACGAGGACACGGAGAGAGAAGGAGCACATGATTTAAGCCATAAACAGATACTCTGTCCCATTCTAACACTCAACAGAATAAATCAGAGTGTCATGCACAAACGTACTCTGCCACAGTACAGACATTGTTCTCCTAATCTGAACATCTTCTGCCATGTTTATCTGGGATGTGGTGCCAGCTGAAAATTTCCCACTTAGTTCTGGAGATTTAAATTATTTTTCAGTCTACGGTGAAGAATGATGTGACATGATCAACTGCAGCATTAAATTACAGTGATCATTCAAATTCTGAAAATAAGGTTTTGTCAGCAACATGTTTCAGCTTTTGACTAACTTTTGATGAATGTAGATGCTTAGTTGGGAGTGCGGCGCACCTGCAGTCTGAAGTCCCTCTCAGTCTGTCATTATTAAAATCTGACTCCAGCGTTTTGAAGGAGCAGATTGTTATTTTAGATGGGGCTCGTTGCCTGTGTTACATGTTAACACTTATCAACACATTCGCATATGAGCAAGAACAAAAGTTAGTGTGGTCAAGTCCGACCTCAGGAGACGATTACTGATCAGTTCATCTCAGATAAACCTCTCCAAGCCCACACCAGATTCGCACATAGACACATAGATTCAGCTGTTGAATGAGTGAACTTAACTCTCCTCTTCTTAAAAGAACTTATCGAAAGAATCAAGAGTGTTAGATATGCCTGTTGTTATATTAAATCTGTATAAAAGCGCAGTAAATTCACCAGCATCTCCATTTTCTGAAATTTTCGATGTTATAACAACACAGTGAACAGTTACAGACTTATCACTTGCATCTCGCACTGTTATTGTTTTCAGAGTGGCTTACTTAGATCTTTGGGGATTCTGTTTGTACCTGAACGCCTGCTAATTTGAATGCTGTTTTGCCAGTTTGTGTGTGAGATGGTGAATGAACAAGGATGTCGTCATTCTCCCTCGCCTGATTTGATGTGGTTTGGGGAAATTCTTTGTGGGGGTTCAGGCGGTTACTTTCCTGGCTCAGACAGCTGTGCGTGGGTAGTTAGTGAGGTGAGGTTCTCAGTCAAGTTTGACTACAGTGCAGCCCCAATTCAGACAGCCAGACACCATAATGCCAGTCCATCTGTAACCCATAATGACTGTGTGCCGCTGGAACTGGTCATTTTTGTTTTCCCTGCCAATTCAGCCCCTGCCTTTCTCACCTCACAACTGCTGACTGGATCTAATGGCTTGAGTTGTTAACCTTTCTATGTTTGTAGTCATAGGGGAAATGTAGTTGTCAGACATTTTCTATTTGCTGGTGTAAGTGATGGATGCGCCTCCAGGGAGTGGGCTATATCTCTTCTTGCAGAGAAGCAGAGACAGGACAGAGGTAGATCTCCTCTGGGGAACCACTGGCCAGGTTACAAACTCATGTAGGAATACACCTCCCACCAACCTCGTCCCCACCGGCTTTTCCTCCAGCCCACGAGATTTCAACTACTGTCAACCTTAGTCTGGGTGCTCTCTTAATCATCTTAAGAGCAAAGCTGGCAATTGGGGTGGGCCAGCTTAGAATGAGCATGAAAATAGTGCTGCTCTGTCTCTGCAGGAGCAGGTAGACAAACTTTTCTGTTAACAGTGCAGTGCTGCTTGTCAGTAAATCTGCTGCCCTGCGCATGTAGTACAGTCTTTCACTGACTTCAGTTTTGGTTTAAGTGAAACAGCCGAGGAGATAAGGGCACGCTATGTGGGTCTCATACTTTCTGAGTACGCTTGAGAACAGAACACAGAGCCCTCCGGTGCTTTGAAGTGTTTAAGGAGACATTGTGAGTGTCAAGTTAACTTTCTGTTTTTCTCCCTCTCTCTTTCTCTTATGGTCTTCTTGCAGACTGTGGTGTGGTCTATCGACGAAGAGTCTACCGAGAAGGGTGGAAGAGCACATACAAGAAGAGAGGCTGTTGCATGATGTGCTAGGAGAGTGGCTAAGAAAGGTTGTTGTTTTCTGATATTGTTGAGGTGTCAGAGAAACCAGAAAGGACGCAGTCATGGGGCGGAAGAAGATACAGATAACCAGGATCATGGATGAGAGGAACAGACAGGTAAGTGTCTGTCTATCTGTCTGTCTATATCCAGATATGCTCTACTGTATCTTTTGTTTTAATCTGCTCCACACCTGTCTGAAGGTTACAGTCTCCCTCTCTTTTCCTTTCGTTCCTTGGACCTTGGAGTTCAGCAGCTGTCATGGTGTGCATGGATCTAAACAGACATACCTCCCTCCCCAAAGTCCCAGCCAGCTGAACAGGGACCATGACATTTCTTTGTCAGTGCGGTCATATTTACAGACATGATTCCCCTGCCACCCTGCAATTTCTGCCAGGGAAGTTGATGAGGCAGCAGGAGAGCTTGGCTGCAGTGGAGGCCTCATGGCGTGGGAGTGAACTGAGGGTAGCAAGGCGCAGAGCGGGCTGCCTGTGGCCACCCCACACTGAAGGGCTTGTCCCCTGGCCTGGCAGTATGGCTGGGCCCCTGTGCTGTAGCTCTATGTGTTTGCAGCTGTTTGGTAGTAATTAGGAGCAGCCACTGCACCACAACACCCTCTCATTTGCAGGGTGGGTCAGCAGGACACACAGCACCCTTTTCTGCCTTGGCTGCACTGGTCCCAGTTAGCCACAGCAAGAGAGAGAGTTGGAATTCACTCTGTCTGCTCGCGTTAAATATAAACCCCTAAACAGCAAAACACTGTAGAAAACAGTTTGGTTCTGTTTGAAACAAGAATAACAGACTTGGATATCTATAGCAGGAAGGCTGGGTCAGTTCTTTTTTAGCTTTGCTCTTTTTGATTTAAGAGCCATGTAGAGAAAACATGAGCACAGTTTTTGACAAATTATACCAATTAATGTATATGTGTAGATTTTCCATATCCAAGTAGAGCACATCTTGTTAACACCTTCTCAAAATATAATTTGCATTCCTGCGCAGGTGGAGCAACATTTTGCTGTGCACACAGAAATATAATAGTTACAGTAGTGCTTCCTCCCCTCTGGGTATTAACATGATACGGTACTAGCCGATCTGTAGGCTAACTGTGTCTCGGTCTGTTACCGAGAGGCTCGCAGTTCAGTGAAGTGCGAAACAAAAATCCACACTGTGGGCCAATTATCAGTGTAACACCTGGCTCTGGGTGGGATCCAAACAGAAGGGCAGGGGAGAAATCACTTCTGCCTCACTGGTGGTAGCTACACTCGTTGCAATGACCTATGACATCACAGATAAAGGAAAGCAGGGATGTTATGTGAGAACAGGTTGACGTGCAGTTGCTGGGTGATCAACTATTTAAGCGGCCCATTCTGTACAGCACGTAGAGTATTAAGTGAATGAGGGAAGATATTTCGCTCAGTTCTTTCGGAGGAAAGTGGAGAGCAGAGTGAGATGTTGCTTATTATTAATGTGCATCCCAGAGTCGAGTGTTTGCATCAGATTTTATATGCCTCACTGTGTAATTTGTAAGAAAGTTTATCAGTGAAATACAGGCATTTCAGGTCGCATTTAGTTGGTTTTAGCTGGCTCAGCAGAGAATCTGCTATGACAATAGGCCGCTGCACTAAAATAAAGCTTTGGTATAAATTGATGTATGCATGTGTATCTTTCTCTCCTTTTTTTTTTTTTTTTTTTTTCCATGGGCCGTGAAGCACACAGTGCCACCCCCCCGGGGCGTGCTCCTAACCAAGGGGGAATAGCCATTAGCATATGGTTGAGTCTTTATCTACGGCTCTCTGCTGCTAGCTCTCCACACATTTAGCATTAAAAGGAAAGAAGTTCTTAAGTGGGCTAATTAGATTGTTTTGCTTTGTGGGATGTTATGTAGGAACATCAGAGGCTCGTTTGCCTTTTACTGCTTTAGGAGGAGGGCTTCACGTGACATACAATACTGTACAAACTGATTGATTTTGACAGATCTGCCACTTTTTCGTCTTCTTCACGTCTTCACATCTCTCTACAGAGGTCACACTCAATAATTGTCACTTTAACCCACGGACGCAGTTTGAGGATTTTTTCTATTATTTTAAGATTAAGAAATAAACATATATCATATGATATAATTCCCAAAACAACACTGGTATATAACTGTGACCTAATGCTTGATAACAACAAACAACAACAGACGGCCTGATTCTTCTGATTTACAGAATTCACAGTAATTATTACCTTTGGAAAGAAGAACAATAACAACAGAAGAGCTATTTGCATATATTGAACATATACAATCTTTCATCTACTTCGCAGAGCAGATGTCACGGTGTCCGTCAATCTACAGGAAAGAATGGCGCGTACACATCAGTGTGTTATTGTGAAAAGCTTGGTAAAGCTTAGTGAGCGGTGTCTACTGATGTCCTCTGGATGCCATTAAGTGGGCTCACTGGGGGTAATTGCTCAAGTCATTAAAAGTTTGATGATTTTGCTGCTGGGCGGAGGGTTGCCTGCCCTTGCTGTGGCTCATTTTGGATTTTGCACTGGCACGTCAGGTGCCTCTGGGTACAGAGCAGCTTTCTCTCTCTTACTTTCTCTCTGGGGAGCAACTCAGCGCAAACCTCACATTTTTCAGCCTTCACCTATTCCTGAAGTTGTGAGCAGTCATTATTATATTTTTGACAGGTAAAGAGCTTGTTGATAGACAATGGAAAGAACAGAGGGACACTGTTAAATGTGACAGCCAGTGCATACAGTATATCATGATTGTTCAAAATGATATGTGGTCTCCACAAAACTGCACTGAAGGAACAAAACTTGAAATTGGGTGATTTTGTTTTTGCTGTTGAGTCTAAGAGAGAGGTTACACCTTGTAATGGATAACCAAAATGTTTTAGATTGAACAAGCCAACTCTGCTTAGCCTGGGTCATTCTTGTTATCGATTAGAGAGATAAAACCTAATCTACGTTTTGTTAACTAGCATGTCATTCTCTCACAGGATCAGTCACAGTTACTGTAGGTTTCAAGGTCAATCCCCTCAGTGGACAATGCCTTTGTGCCCTCAATTGTCCGCATAGGCAAGGGGCTGTCCTCTCCCCAGCGAGAGCTGATCCAGGCAGACAGTTGCAGTGGCCCTGGCCTGTCTCCCGGGCCCACATGCTCTGGCACTGCATAGCCAGGGCACGAGCTACAGGGCCTGGGTCACTCTGCCAGCTGGTGCCAGACCTCTCTGCCTCTCAAGCCCACTCGCATGTCTGCCGTGGGGGCCTTCAGAGGTGACATGAGGTTCTAATATGGCCGCTAGCTCCTCAACCCTCTGAAGGTGTTAGTCACTCAGGCATCTCCTGCCATGCCCCATTCACAGCTGCACTCTCAGTCCCAGATGTCTTGTTTGTCTTCTTGGCATCTCTGCCTGAGGATAGACATTGATAGACCCTTTGATTGACACATCTGTGAGGCTGCGTTTGTTATAACATATTATTTACAGTTTTCTGTGGCAGGATGTGCTTAGTGGAGAATGAAAACAATATAACAAACAAATGTATATGTGGATGACATCAGTAACTTTTATTTAGATAAATATGTCACAGTTTTCTCTGCTTGAACATAACTATGTGATTTTGATTGATGTGATGGGTTTGTTTTTACAGATGCATGTTGCATAATACTTAGAGGTTAGATGTGTTTTAAAAGCCTTATTAGCTAGAAAATAATTAAAAAATATGCATATACAAATGAAGTTTCCAAACTCAGTTGAACTTCAGTAAAAGTAGTTTTGGTGTTGATACAACTTTTGGGGAAAAGTTGCAAATGCAGAAAGTGTGACTGGAGAGCAGATTTACCACTACATTTTGACATTGTGCTAGTGTCTGAAAAGGTCAGAGTTTTCAGCCTGGTACAGTCCAAATGAGATGCTGGTATGGTTACTGATCTGTCAGGTATTGTGTGAGCTGTTATAATGACCTTATCAAATGCAGAGAAATTTGGAGTCTCTCCAGTTTATTGGAAGTGTAAATATATCGTCTAACTTCTTTCTTCGCCTGACGTTTCATGTCTTATAACAGCTCCAAGATGCACTTGTATAGTGTGTGTTACATTACAGCCTAGTAATAAAGTATAACAATGACAGGCTAATTTAGTCATTGTGAACTACATGAATTAGTAAGGGAGCTAGACTACATGTGTACCACATCTTACTGCAAGAGCGAGTCAAATTTTTGAAACCACACTGGGTATCTTTGTGGGTGTCTTTGACTGGGTGAACCATAGGAAAGCTCCGTCAGAGAACCTCCCACTTGACCTCAAGGATGTTTGTGGTTATCCACTGTCTCACCAGTCGCCCCAGAGAAGATGGGGGCGGACTGAGGCTAAATTTGTTTTGTGTCATGACTTATCAAATTAAACCTATAAGATATCCTACACCATAAAAATAGAGCAAAACTGTCTAAAATAGACCACTGTTTTCTATTAAGGGTTACTGTGTAAGTACAGAAGAGTAATGTGGCTGTCACCTTTAATGGCAGTGTGAACAGCAGCTGGCTTTTGTAGAGGTACTGTTTCTGTGGCTGGGGCAAGGACCAAGTCTCAGTGCTGTTGCTGAGATTGAAATGGAGAGGTGCCTGGGTCAGCAGCCCTGCACTCAGCGCTCTGCCATGCATCCAGGTGGAACAAAGTCCTCGCTCAGCGTCTCATCCTGGGCTTCCTGCTGAAAGGTGACATCTCCGTGGCTTAACAGCCACATTCATCTGCTAAAGAGCATACAATTTGTTAATCATTTTCCCCCATGACAGTCCCTGCTTTCCAGTTGGTTAGGCAAACAAACAAATATGCAAGCAGGCGAATGGAGTGGGCAGCCCTGGTGTTTAGTCAGAGGAGACTAGTATCAGCTGGTTAGAACAGCAGGTCCTCTGACTGGGTAGAAACAGACCTGAGACTGGTCACATGCATTATGTCATTTTCTGCCTCCATGCAGCGTTCCACCTATGAGAATATCATCAGAAAGGACATGCACAAAACCACACAATGCCTTTTCTGTTTGGCCAAACTTACTCAAAGGCTTTATGTGTCTGCAGTTTGCAAAGAAACATGTCATTTGATTCAGCTCCTCCTTAAACCTTGTTATTTCAAGAAATGCCGTTTTAGAATTTGGTTTGTCATATGAGCTTCACTAACATTGGTGCACCGAATAGAAAATGACATGACATGAGGATGGGCTCCTGCATGTCTAGAGCAGAAATAATTGTCCAGTGTAATTACCTGTAGTACAGAGGGTTTGAAATACATTTATCACAGCTGAAGTGACCCTACTGTCTGAGTGGTTACAGAGACACTATGCAACACATAGGATTATTCTGCATTATATCTGTTAAAATGAGGGTATAGCTGCAGGCTGTGACCAATTAAAGTTGAACAAAGCCAGCTCATCTGCTCAACTCCTCTTTTAGTAGGTCAGTGAAACTGATGGAGAACACAGACACATGCAGTCCTTTGTGGCTCTAAGTGTAGCTTTTACCAGCGCATTCACATGCCACAAACATTTGACAAGTCACATGCAAGAAAGAAAAACACAAATCTGAAGCAATGGTACAAAACTATTTTCTGGAAACAACCATTGCAAAACAAGAGAACAAAACAACTGCGTTTCTATCCTGTCTACATGTGAATAATGTTTTTCCCTTGAGAAATGAGTGTAGCATACTGTAAAGAGGTGGTGTAACATAATGACATGTTAGAATGGGTCTAAGGCAACCACAGAGACAGAGCTGCAGAGATACGGGACATAAAGTCACTTTGCAAAGAGGGTTGCGTTACTATTGGAGTGATGTATGACCCGAGTCCCATTTGAGGGCTCATGTTACAAGGCTTATGCTGCACTACAGAGATAGCTTTCCGTATATGGAGTCGGGGCTACAGTAATGTATGGACTCCTGTTATTGCCAAAGCTCTGACTCAGCTCGCTGACTTGTGCCTCTAACTCTGACCTCTGTCCTGATAACTAGGCATTTTAGACATTAACTATATTATGGCAAGAGTTCCCAAAGTGGGAATAATCTTGTTATCTGTCTACTCGGTTATGGTAACATTGTTTTAACTTAATCACACTGTTTTTTTTCTGGCTAAGCCTGTTGTGTACACACTCCAGATGAAAGTATTTGTTTTGGGGTTTTATGGGTTTTAAAAGAATTGAACAGAATAAATGAAGGCGCTCTACAGCCTCATCTGTACGTTGTACCTTTTCACTACTGCATTTATTTCACAGCTACTGTTACAGTACTTTGCAGATTAAGTTTTTACATACAAAACATATAGTTATTTAACAAAACTACTGTATATTGCACTACTAAAGAAACTTGATTTACAACATTTAAATGTTGAATACACACATAAAGCAGTGAAAATAATCAAATTATATAGTACATTATATAGTATAGTATTTTTGCTAATATTATTTATATGTTTTTTTTACTTTTACTAATTACTAATAATTATACAGTACAAAGGTCTTTGGATAAATATGCACTCTGCCTTAATAAGAATGCCAAATTAACATTTCCACCTACATCAGATACACATTTCAGTTGTGTTCACTTAACTTTGATCTTCTGTGTACTTTAGAGAAATAGCTCAGCAATGTTTTCTTTGTGTTTCCCAGGTTACCTTCACAAAGAGGAAGTTCGGCTTGATGAAAAAGGCCTACGAGCTGAGCGTACTATGTGACTGTGAGATAGCACTCATCATTTTCAACAGCTCTAACAAACTGTTCCAGTATGCCAGCACAGACATGGACAAAGTGTTGCTGAAATACACAGAGTACAATGAGCCCCATGAGAGCAGAACCAACTCTGACATTGTAGAGGTGAGTGCACGTCACTTTCTTACTTTGTAAGAGGAAACTTCCTACCTCACTTCACACCTTTTTAAACCCATCGTGAGAAAGTACACGTATCTGTCTTCTTACATGACTTATATTTCTTTTTAGGCACAATCAAAGTAAAATAATCAAATTTTACTAAATGCATTTAACCTGGAAAGGTTAGTTAAATGCTGTAAGGGTAAGAAACAAACAAAGAATGAGAAACAAGTAACAGTTTCCCTCCAGTCACCATTGTGATAGGGCACAGGAGGTCTGCACTCCCTGATAAGTTCAGCTAAGCTCATGCACATCAACTGACGTGAAAAACCTATCTGTGCACACAGTAGCTCTTGTCCACCACTGTTTCCCTTAGATATTGTACCTGTAGGGCTCAGTTGTCTGGTTTTTCCTCATTGCAAACAGTCAGCCTGGCAAATGCTGTAGTATTTTCAGTGAAGATACAGTGTTCAGTACATTTCATACTGCTCTATAAAGAAGCACTTGGGTTTCCTGGCAGATCCTGCATGCCCGGTGACTAGCGGAAGATTAAGCCACTTGTTATGCGAGCAAACAAAGTTGTCAGCCAAAAGTGTAAAAGCCAAAGTCAATGAGAATGATTAGGGATGCATCCTGTTCGCAGCATCTTTCACTGGCACACGTGTGATTTCTGGTCTAATTCAAGCTCTGCTTTAAGAGGCCGGTATCTTTTCTCTGGCTAGATGAAAGCATGTACAATGTATATTAATGTCTTTTGATAAAATCATTACACTGCTAGTGTAAAATTGCTCTTTCATTTTTAGAGCTTAAATTTAAAGTTACTTTTTCTGCACAAAGATGGTTTTTATTTGACAATACAGACTGCTGCATTGTCAGTGTTTATCGCCACCTGCCCATAGAAACATACAGCTACTTAATTAATGCACATTAAGGGTTTAAGAAAAAAATAAAAAATCAAGAATCCTAGCTTTGGAAAAGACTTCCACTTGGAGGAATTAGTGAAATTACATGCAGTATAAAGGAGTCAGCTGTGGCCCATTATCTTTTATTCATGCTGCTGCTGCTTGTGAATTACCTGCTTGGCAGACCTGCAGAAGAGTGCTTTGGCATCCAGTGGAGTCATGCAGTCACTCCTCCATCAGGGGCTCTCAGAGCTGCAGAGCAGGGGCTCACCTGCATAAAAAATACATGAATACACTCCTTACTTACGTAACATTGACCACAAATTTGTTTTTGCTATGGCTCTGGAAGACTTTACTGCAAACCGTGCAGCATTCTCAAAATCATTGTGGGGTTATTTACCACCGATCATCTGGGTCATTCCCATCAGGCCGTTGTAGGAAACATATCTATGGTTTATTGGTGTGTATTTATGTATCATACGTGGTGTATTTGGTGCATGATGTAGCAACAGTGGTCCCATGCTAACTTTCCACCTAAACCTTCTGGCTACTCTCAAGGAAGCTGTCCTGCCACACAAAAGATGAGAACAAGCCTGAGAACAAGCCGCTGTTGTTCCCGCTCACTCGGCCAGCATCTTTGCAGATATGCACAAATCTCTCACTGCCTGCTGGCTACACGGTCAAGGTTCAGAAGTGAAGAAGCAGAGCAGAAGTAATTAACCCAATCCTCTTCACATCATCACCATACAACCCTACTATTCACTTGGCCAGGAAACCAAATTTGGAAGTGGCTGATAATCTGTGGCATTTGATCACATTTCACAAGAGAAATTCTAATCTCAGCCGTTTTGTTGACTGTATCTATGGGTGAGCAGTTTTATAGTCTTTGTGATTTTCTACAACTGTATAGATCTCTGTATACCACACAGAGGAGCTAATGCAACGTAATGATGGCAAGAATGCACCCTCCCTCCATTTATCTGGTGGAATGGGCCTCACATGAGGACACTTACACTGGACGCTAATCCCAATTTTTAAATTGTGTTAAACCAATTTGTGCCACGCAAACAATCATGTGCTCATTTGTTCAGTTTGTGAGGCCAGAAAAACCCTCTCCCACTTTTACTGTGAAGCTCATTCCGTGTGAAAAACTAAATCAAAGGTCACATTCCTGCTCAGTAGTACCATCTGTAGATAAAGGCTGAGCTGTGCAGTGTGGGAGAACAGTCTCCATGTTTTCCACAGATGGATGCATGCCTGGGCCACAGTTTGATAACCCAGTGGAGGGCTATGGACTTTGTCTCAAACTTGGCTCACAGTCCAAAGCAGAGCAGTAGGCTCACATTTGACTTCTACACTATGTGTGTGTTGGTATGTGTTGAGGGTCTCGAGCTTACCAACACTCCAGGCGACAGGTGAACTGTTGTATGAAATCTCTCCTCATATGTACCGATGTGTGTCACACAAACCTTTTTTCAAATTTTAAACAGTATTAACATCATATTTTATTTTAATCTTAGATTTTTTTTGCTAATAACATAAACATCTACAATTTCCACATAAAGTTTCTCATGTGCTATATCTATATCCCTTTGTAAGTTGTAGATGATGCTTTAGCTGAAGATCATAATCATACTCAAATGTACTATTTAATGGGGTTGTGTTATTGTGAAGTGAGCAGAGTTAACCTGGCCTTGTTTCTATTGTGCATCCCATTCAATCGTGTTTATATCACAAATGAAAATGCTGCTGTTAGTCATTACATTAATCTAATAATATTTACTCTTCCTCCCCTCTCCGCTAGTGGAGCTAATGAGATTTTGCTCATGCTCAACTATAAGCTCACACCATTCTCTTTCACACAGAAAGAGCTCTGTGTCTCCAGAAGAAATCCTTTAAATCAGAAAGGAACTTCACAGGCATCATTTGGTGTTTTATATCCCCTCTCATTTAATATAATACAGTCAAGGTATATAGTATAGATTAAGATTAATTGAATTTTCTGGCACATTGAATTGACATTAAGTCAACACTTAATTATAATCTTATAAAATGAGGGTTTGAATAGGCTTTAACACAATTTGCAAATGCAGTTTTAGTCAAATACCAGTGCCTCATAATTATAAATGAGTGGACTGCACCATAGAACTGACTTCTCACTGCCCTTTTTATGTCTTTTACCCTGATGATTTGTGAGCGTAAACAGCCTCATTCATAGGGAAATCCTGTTTATCTTCTTCATAATAAAGAGGGGTGGCCATTGTTACTGTGACTTGGGGAAAACAGACAGTTCTCCATCTATTTATGAAGGAACAGTCCCCCTCTCACAAGACGACTACAGCAGGAGGAAATGAGCATGAAATTATCATGTAATTCCCATTAGGTTTTATTCCACGATCACTATCAACTTTTGTCATAAATGGAGCTATATTAATTATTCAATAAGCTATGTAAATTTTGACCATTACTGAATGCCAAGCCCTGTGTTTTTTATCTAAGGGTCTATTTTGTTTGTTTCAGTCTGCCCTTTGCAGATTTTACAGTGAGAAAAGCCAATTACCACAATTGAAGGTTCAATTGGCCAGATGATTTCTCTTATTTCTTCACTAATAGAAACAATCAGTGCAACAAGCTTCAAAATGACAGTTTCAGTGACTTACAACTCAAAGAAAAATAAACGTTATTACCAGTTACAGAATGAATCCCTTAAAAAGCTCTGGGATGAACGGCACCAGGAGCTTCAGACAGGGGATGTTTATGTTGTCAATCAAAGCCTGAGCAGTGATTAAGACTCATTTCGATCTTAATGAATGCAAATTGGCGCATCTGCTATGGTGGGATAGCTGTCCAGACTCTTCAATTAGCATGATTGATCAATTATCCTGCTGCTGGTGGCTCACTGGAAGAGAGATGAAAGACAGACAGAAACAGAAAACGGTCCAAAACCATCTCTCAGTAAATCAGATTCTTTATTTGATTAGACTAAAGAATGATCTCATTTTACTCATAGATGGCACCTCATCACACTCTTTTACGTCTTTTCAACCTTTTAAATTAATCTGTTCTCACAACTGTATCACCACAAACCAATACAATTAGACAAGTTATTCAGGAATCAATCCATTTTCACATCTCTGTGTATTTATTATCATCCACAAATAGAAATGAATGGGAATTCATAAAACTACAACCAATGGAAACGTATTTAAACCCTATTCCTCCTCTACTCTGCGAGACATGTATATTTAAACAGTATTGTGTTATAAATTACATTGTTCTATATTGCACTGGTACTGTTTGTGTAGTGCAGCACAAAGTAGTTATTCTGTGAATAGTTGCATGATAATTGATAACTATAAATATAAATGTGGGTCAGTTGTGGGTGTCGTTGCGTGGGGTGATGTCCAGTTATTCTGAGGAAACTGCTGTTGTCAGAAACATGAATGACATCACTTCCTTTGCAGCAGAGCATCTTTCTCTGTAAAGACCAAAGTCACTTCCTGTTGTTGGAGCCACTGTACGTTGTGTTAAAGTCCAAAAGCAAAATTTAAATCTAAATAAGTGAGCTGCTAAGACAAGTCTCCAGTTTTAGTTTTTGGTTAGTGGTCGGGTACTTTAGTTTCTTTGAAACACTACAAGCCAGGAAAAGGAGAGCAGCAGGCTAAATGTAATAACAAACTACGACTTCAGAGCAGATATTCATATTTTATCAAATACAATATCATGATCAATGATCAGCATTTTGCCATTAGCAGAGGTGAAACGTAGTATGAGAAACATAAGGTTCATATTTTTCGTAGTACAGTTGGTATATGACTAATGGGGAATGTAGGACAAATCTAGCTAAGCTAAGGTTTCATTAATTATATATAGAATCTGGGGTTTAATGACTCTTGTTGGGTTTTACTTTCCTCCAGCTTCCTCCAGTGTTGGTCTCTGAGTACAGCATCATCATATTACTGTTCTCCTTTTTGGTATTTCACCATAGAGCAGCAATGATGAGATATCCATTTTAAGCTAAATCAAATGTCATTGCTATTGACATAGACTTATTGAGTTGATGTTGATTTTCCAGTGCTTTCCAATATATGTGAAATTTTCAGCTGCCGCATTTTTAATATTACAGAAAAAGTATGCACACTTTTGGGCTTCTGTGATTTATTGGGCTGATATTAATATGATTTTCTATATTTTTATTTTGACTGTAGGTCACAGTGTGATATTATATTTTAGAAATTATTCTTTCTAAAATTTATGGATATGTACATTGTCTGTGATACAGCTTTATAATGAGGAAGATGTTTTGTGTTCATGTGCCACATAAATACACAGCCTGTCAGTCAATCCTTTGTCTGTGGAAAAGGATGGTAAACTAACATCATGGACAGCCATTAATTTGTGTTTCTGAAAGCCTCTTACTGCCTCTCCATTTGGTGCTCATATAATCACACCGTGTTGTGAAGATGAGCTACTTCCTCTTTCCGGTGTGTATTTTATACATCTGGGGACTGGCACTTCATCTCGGGGCCTTTATTTCATGCCAGGTCAGCTCCGAAGTTAGCTCGTGTTGCTAGTCAAAACAAACACACTGGCTCTTTACACAGAACAAGCATCTATTTTCAGACCAGTGCAGCAGAACGAGACAAAAACAAGAACTCACAAATGTTATAGTAAAAACAGTACAAAGGGTTTTATCTAAAAGAAACCACAGAAATCTCTTTGGTTTCTTACAGTTGGTGCCTGCGCTGTATGTCTTTTAATCGTATATGCAGAGGTGAAGGATGTTGTTCAATTATTTTTATAAATGCTCTCTTTTTGACATATAGCATCACATCCTCACAATGATATCGCTTATGGAGTCGTGTGGTAAGAGTTGTCTGAAAAGTCTTTTCTTGCCACAGTGAGTGAAACAGTATTAATGGTTCTGTTTCGAGCAACATGCTGGGTTTCAAAGTGTCCCTTTTTATAGGACAAGGACTCCTTTTCCTCTGGGCTTTCAGTGAAAAAGGGTCACCAGTTCTCTTTTGTAGTTTTCTGAGGGTAATGAAGCAGTTGTGGTAATGTTCATGTGTGAAAATGACTACCCTGTAGAATGTGCACTGCTATGGCACAGACACAGGACACAGTAATTGTTACCTGATGGCAGAGTTGATTTTCACACTGTGAAAATGTAATTTGATTACTGGAATTAAACTGGCCATAACCAACAGTGTCATTTCTCTTTATGTGGGATTTTGTCCTCTGGGGCTTAGAAACAGTTTTTGTTTGAATAGTTTAATTCCATTATCAAGTCCTGGTTTTCTGTGCATTTTAAGTCCATCATGTATTACATCTCACTGTTTTATTATGTCTCTGCTCTCTGGTGTGTGATGCTTGTTACCAGGTTACTGCTAAGAGATTTTTGCTTTTGGCACATGTCGTGCTTCATTGACGTCAGAGCTTTTTTCCACCCTCTCAACTACATTGCATATGTCTCATTTCAAACTGAGGGTCTCTTAGAGAGCATATAATGAAAGGAGACACAAAACAACAAAAAACAGAAGCCATGGTGCCTTCTTCTAAAAATTAGCCCCCAAAATTGCCCTGTTACAATATGAATACTGTTTTTTTTCCGATTCATATTTCAAAATGTTGTTCGTATTAGAGTGTCTGTTTGAAATATCAAACTTCTGCAGTTCTGGGGAACTAATGCTCAGATTGTTTGGACATACATAGCATTGTCTTCAAGACATAACTCCAGATGCATTACCTAGAGTGAAAGCAAGTGTACATATATTCAAAGCAGAGAAAAAGGGCACTTTATGCATCTGACTACTCACAAAAGAGTATGGCTGGTATATCACTTATCTCCCATTGTTCGTCCTAACTAGAAAAGCAGTGTTGCTGTCTTAACATATTAGCTGTTACATGCGTCACATTACCTTCATAGGTATGATGCTCTAAATGTTTGCTTGTAGCAACATGTTAGTTAAACTGCTGTTTAAACAAACAAGTAAGTAATAAGTAAGTAATGCAGTGTTTAAAGTAACTAAATATGTTTTGCTTTTTAACCTTTTGTTGTTAAGAAAAGTAATTGGAACACCATTTCATCGTTTTCTACCAATATGTTGGGTTGAATATACCTGGTTTCTGAACTGAAACCAAATATTGTACCTGTCACAAACTGTGGTCTGAACCGCATGAAATAGGTCAGACACTGAGCTGACCTAATTTGGTTTGATCTAGTTACAGAATGGTCATACTAGTTATGTTGAAGATCATTAGAACCGCAAGCCGTGAGTTCACCCTCTGTGTTCTTCAATGACCTTGCCAGCTCAACGGCTGAAATGAGACCTTGCCTTCGTGCACAGCAGCTCCTGTAAGTTAGCTCGCGCAACAATCAGCTTGCCCTTGTGCCCCCCTCCTCCCGCCGTGCGTGCTGTGCAGCCAACCCCTCCTGCCCAGGGGCGAGGACAGAGCAAAGCCTGCTGGGATGGGGAGGGAACTGGGGGGTTGGCTGGCACTGTGCCACCTTCTCCTGGCTGCCTGTCCTGACTGGGGGCAAAGAGGGAGGCTGCTGTGTCTCAGATTGATGAGGACAGGTCTGTGGTCTGGGTATAGAGTGTTGCAGAACAGACGTCCTGTTGGCACATCCTGCCCTCTCTGTCGCACGCCCCCCCAGCCCTCCGTATTCGCCTTATCGGAACTCCTAATTGTCCTTATGAATATTTTAGAGGCGAGCAGGAATGGGAGTTCAGGGTTGGGGGTATGGTTTCAAGGGCCCTGACAGCTAATGATCCACTCAATAACCAGAGAGAGAGGGAGAGAGAGAAGGGGAGTAAAACAGTCGGAAAGATTTTCAATCTTTTGTCTGGATTGTAGTTTCTTCTGATCAGTTTTTCATGTGTGCCAACCTTTTCTTTATGTGTAGTAGGAACAGAGTGTGTGTTCTCATTCCTTTTTAATCTGTAGATAATGATGACATTGGTTTGCCTTTATCCTCAATTTGTAGTTTAATTCCCTCTTGTCTATACTGAAAATATGCTGTCCGCTGATTGAGAGTGTTCTCTCTGACTGTGGCGGCTAATAGCTTTGTCACATCAGTCATTCATCACAGTCTCAGAGCAGAAAGCTCTGAAGGGATTGCTCACTGCACAGCAATCTTATTCAGTAAAATGGATGAGCTTTATTTAATTGGTAAACTAGTTGGTCAAAGTCAGGTAATTATTTGCAGTAGACAACATACAATGAGTTTGTCTCACATTTATCAAGCACTGCTTCAGCTTTAGCAGGCATGAGTCACTATAGATGAATGACCCACTGACTTTGAGCTCTGACTTCATTGTGGCATGTCCATTGTCATCGTAACATCAGGTGGGATTGAATCTCACTATGTATATTGTTTTTCTAACAGCTGCAGGACAACAATATCAAAATAAAATGCAGACTGAGTTTAGAGTTCGCCCCCTCCTGCCGTTCTTCCTGTCCACTCAGTAACTAGACAATAGAGTGAGCCAAAGGAAGGACATCAATCCAGCCTCATATCCTGCTATCAGTCCTCTCAGTAATATGTAATGGTCATGAGATTAAACAAGATATGTCTGGGAATTGCAGAGGTCTTCTTATCTAATAGACCCCCGCTCCCAACTCACAACATGTGGTGGGAAATAGAGAAAGAAAAAGGCTTCCTACATTACAGTAACCTGGTGCTGCATGGGCCATGGCACACAGTGCCTAAAGATCAACCAAAAGAGGCTTTTATTCCCCTCGAGTGAAGAATACAGCACCACAGGGGAAAGGGAACATGATGGTAGGGAAAGTCTCTTAAGATGTTATATAAGAGCAGAAATATTCCTTAGCAGATAAAAGCCTTCCTATCAGCCGCCTCCCCATGCTGATTTCCTACTGCGTTCACACTCAAAGAAGCCCTTTGATAAGCACATTAGATGGAACGGCCCGGACACAATGGTGATGTCATGAGGATTAGCACGCTACCTTGCTTAGTGTAGCGGTGGGCAAAAGGGCTAATTCACAGCACTGCGGGGCGAGAAGATGGGAGACCCGGCTGAAATGAGGTGAGAGGAGGCCACTGCAAAACAACCAGTTAAAATATAGCTTCTAGGTACTTAAGGGGAGGCTGGAATAAAACCAACATGCATTAAATATTCATCATGTACTCCACTTTTGGAACATTTTGTGTATTTTCCTGCTGTATTGCCATTACACTACAAACTGTCTTGCTGTCAATGGGGCCTGTAATCAGACTTGTGGTGCACCAGTCATAGGTCAGGTGGTGCTCCACCAGTAGTGGAAGCTACTGTAAGTATAGCTTTTTGCTGTGATTCAGGCACGGTGGAGGAGACAATAGAAACAGCCTCTTCATGCCTTCCTTTCAGCCATCTCCCCCACAATTTTGAAGTTCAGCTTTTATGCCTAACCACCATCTTTCTCCTTTCACCCTGCCTTCTATTCACGTGCAATACTGTACAGTGCATGAATAAGTTAAATGCAGAAAGCTCTCTTGACACAAGAGAGGCAGCACATTAGAGTGAAATGGTTTTCTAAGACTCACAGCAGCAGAGTAAATTGCTTGGGCCCATTTCACTGAAAGTACTTCCCAAGAAACAGGTGAAGTAGGTGGCTTATGCAATGGTTTGGGTTTTATTTTTAATCTGCGGAATAGTGTTTTCTGCAATTTAGCAATAAACGTGACTCTAACATTACTATAAAACTTAAAATAAAAGTCTAGAACTACTGTATACAGAAGTATACAGTGTGAAGTAACAATTATGAACTGTAAAAATGTTTTTTGTATTTAATTGGTAGTTCCTAAGGTGCTCACTGTGCAGAATTACATTTAAAAAGAATTCACGCTGATGTCAAAATAGTATAAAAGTTGCTATTCACTGTACTGAACATATGCTGTATATTTCAAACAATACTGAATGTTCCCCAACCTCCCAACCTCAGCTGTATTCACATCCAGCCAACTTTACTTTCTAAATTACCAACAACACAGCTTGATTCAGCATTTCAGGGACATATTGAAAATTCAGGTATCAAAACTATTCATAATGCAGAAAGAAGTTCTGTTTTCTTTTTTGCATCCTCCTAAAGATTTTCCTTTTTAGGTCAGAGCAATGTAGAGTCATGGAGCAGTAAGGAGCACTGACATGTAAGAGGAAAGTTGGGTGTCGAGTGGCCTTCAGGGCTGCATGTGGTCCCTTCTACGGCCATGTCTCTGCGTGGCTGCATCTGATTGGCCGGCATGGGGAGCCAGCCCTTGACAGGTGTTTGAAAGAGGGACACCTGTTTGGCCATGTGCTGATTTAGTGATCCATTTACTGGGAGCTGTGTGTAGCGTCTGTGGGACACCCAAAACATGCCAACTCGTTTAACAAAAAATTACAGCAATGCATTCCCAGGCCTTCGGTGTTACATGCATTAGAAAACCACAGATCATTAACTCCTGCACGCCAAATGCCGTGCATGCACACCACAGTGCATCGCAGCTTCAATTCATGTTTTTGAAGATATGTGTTGTAGTGATTCCTGTTTGTATCATGGAACAGATTTGAGTGCTGCCTGCCCTTGTCTGCTGTTATCTGGTTCCCGCTCACCCGCTGTGCTGCTGCCTCCCCTCCCTAAATGGCCTGGGCCAGTGGGTGCGGTGCACTGAAGGCTGGCCAGGCTTGTTGTGAAAGTAGAGCAGCCCTGCCCATCCCGCACAGCCGTGCCCGACCAGTCTGACCAAGATATTCCCATAATGAGCAGGTTGAAACTTAAATTTGCAGGTTGAGATCAGATCTTTGACTCACTGGTGGAGAAAGTGCATAGTTTAACTCCAGTAAACACAGGCCTTTCAAGACCCTAACTAAAGAGGGTTTGTTCAGTAAACAGGAAATGAACCAGCAAGGCGTTTTCTTAGAATGAGAAGAATGCCACTGCTCTGTACCACACCAAACAGTAATGCCTCTGTGGTACAGTGCTAGCCATTCATTATCCAAAGAACTTTGCTTTCTCTCACTCCACTGGGCATTGTGGACACTTATTTTGAAAAAATGTGGGTGCTTTTCTCGACTTCCTTATTTCTGTCTCTGCTGTGCACAATATCACGTGTGTCAGTATAATGTAGATTAACAATGTTCTGCCCAAACATGTACGGTACACCCCTCAGAAGCCGTATGCACATGAATTTGTAGGGAAGGAGTTATCAGCAAAGGATGTACCATTGCTTTGGTTTTAATGAGCAACGATATTATACAGGGGTCTCATAAAGTAAAGGCACAGGTTTTAGGAAATGTGACTTACACTGAGGTTGTGGTGAGCAGTGCTGGGTTAGCCGCACTGTCTGCACAGACCTAAACGCACTGTCACACCGCTGTCAGAGGATGTAGCAGCTGTAGAAATATCCCCCCACCCCCCACTCGCCCCATCACACACACGAAAGTCACACACTCAAAGACATTGCACATTTGCACCGCACTCACTCCTACTCACACAGTTTCTGTTTTTGCCTCTCTCTCTCTCTCTCTTTCTTTCTCTCACACACACATTTTCCACTTTGTTGGGTGATGAAGACCAGAAACAGAGAGTAAGGTCTCATTAGTACGTGTAGGTTCTTCTCCTCTGGTTCACACTTTGACCCCTACATCTACAGAGGTTGCCGACCTTCCTGTAGGCGCGATGCCTCAGCGGCAGCCCACAGACAGGGCAGGGCGGTGCTGTAGACCTGCAGCAGCCTGATAGAGAAACCTTGAGAGCCACACATAAATCATGTTTGGATGTACACTGTCTTGATATCACAAGCTGTCACACACTGTCAGCAAGTCTTGTTAACACTGCTATTCAGAGCTGTAATGAGGAGCAGAGAACAGCCTGTATGAAAGTGAGCAAAAGTGAAAAGCATTGCATTTATTTGTTGTAGCTGTATTGTGTTTTTTTTTTCCTGAAGTTAGAATTGGCCAACATGCCACCCTATGTACTTATGAGCACTTCACTTTTACAATAATTGCTCAATTTCATGCTCAAATAAGCATCTTAGACCACATTTGATAATCCATTTTATTCCCCACATGCATTAACTTTGATAAGATCCCACGAGTGACAACCATAGTGAATTACAGTCTAGGACGGACTCAAATGCTCGGCTGTGGGATCTTCTTATGCAGAGGTTTTTTTTTCCAGCTGGGTGGCTTATGATAATTGAAATATAATAAAAAATGCAAACACACACTTACAGCAAAAGAGAGGGAAGAACAAAGAAAGAGGCTGAGAGGGGGTTGCGAAGGAGAGAGAAAGGAAAAGGAGGACAATATTTAGTTTCTTCTTTTGAAGGGTGAAATGATACGGAATGATATTTCAGTTTCCCCTTTGTTCCAGACTCTTGTAATGATAGTCTTGTAATGAATTACAGTTTAGCCGGAGTTAGTGCAGCGATCTTTTTTTTTTTTTTTTTTTTTACTTTTTACAAAAGCTTGATGTTTTTCAAATGAAAATGTTTTAGAGTAAGTAACAAGCAGCAAATCACAAAGTGAGATATATATATTGTTTCTTTTCAACTGTGCAATTTCATTTCAGAAATTGAGAAACAAAGGCCATAATGACTGTGCTAGTCCTGATCCTGATGACTGTTTTGGGCACAGCCCCCTCATGGACGACCATTTCGGCAAACTAAGCGAAGAGAGTGATTTAATGTACAAGCGCTGTGGTGTAAGTACTTCCTTTGTCCCCTGCTGTTTTGTGTTGATTCCTGTCTTTATGTTGATGTTCACTACAGGCGCTAAACAAGAAAGAACACAGAGGTTGTGATAGCCCGGATCCCGATGCCTCATATGTCCTCACTCCTCACACAGAAGAAAAGTATAAAAAAATTAATGAGGAGTTTGATAATATGATGAGAAATCATAAAATCGTAAGTACTGTAAATGCTCCGTTTTTGCTTGGCTTTGTGACACAAAGGATTTTCACTCTTTTTTTCATTTAACTTAAACCTCTTTTTTTTTTTTTTTTTTTTTTACCACTTCCCCCCTCCTCCCCCAGAACCTCTGTCAACTCCTTTCAGAACTACTCTAGCTTAAAATTAATGCCCCCTTGACTGGGTGTGCATTTGTTTCTTACGTTGATTTGTTCTGCAACTGATATTTTGGCACACCCTGATAAGATCACATTTCAGTAACAGGTGAAATGTTGCATGCCGCTGCTGGAAGGATCTCACTCACGTATCATGGTCATCTTATCATAAATCAAACATCGGTTGCTAGTTAAACACTTCAAGCGTACAGTATAGTCAATACTTACTCATGTATTGTTTAAGATCTGTTTTTGAGAATTAGGGTTGCTTTTTCTTTATTTTTATTTTTTTTACTGAAACATGTTATCCACCTTGTAGTGCAACAAAAACTAAATAAACAAATATATATTTTTTTTTTCACATTTCACAGATAATATAATGTTTAAGATTTCTTCCTCCAAATATTTGTATTATATCTCTCAGTGTTTTTTTAGCATAAAGTATAATCTTACTGCTGAATAGTTCTGGCAGCAAAGTGTTCTCAGAACACTATCATTTAACATCTTACCTCTTTTTTTATCAAGTACCACACTGGCTCACCCTCTAAAATACCACAAATCTTTTGTGATCTTATCATGCGTGACAATATTAGAATTGTGCCAGAACATAGTGCTTACTAAGCAGACGTTTTCTCTATGTTCCTGACATGAAGAGCATCACTTTGCCATTAACAAACTAATGATAACACCCGACTGGCTCACTGGATAATGCTATAATGAAACGTTCTCACTGGCACCTGTCATTCTCACTTATGCTTTGCACAGTCAGCACTCTGTAGGTAAATGGAAGTGAGTCACAATTCTTGTAGTTGTTAATCCCCACTACACATCCGTGCTGTACTGAGCAACACATTACACACTGGTGTTCCAAGCAGCAAAAGGACATTTGTGGTGCTGACTGCTGCAATGCCGAAGTGATCACCTGAAATGCATGTTTTTAGAATTTTGTTTTGTGTGTTTTGTGTGCACTGTGGTAGCACTGAAGACATGTGTATCCCGGATGTATGATGTTAATGACAATAAACTTTTTTTTCATGGTTGTATGGTGTCACTAAGTAGCCTTCAGATGTTTCACAGACATGTTTCAAAAAATGTTTCATAATAAAACAACCTGCAAGCCCAAAATTTAACTGTATGTTTTTTCTTGCAGTGCTTTAGTGTGTTGCCTATTTTGCAAATTTATTAGTTTGTTAAATCTAGTCCTCAATGGGAGCTCTCTGTTAATGATGCCATGACAACCACTGACCCATCAGATTCATCATCAGACCTTGGATTTTCTTTGTGTTTGTGTGTAAATATCTGTTTGTGTGTGTCTCCCTCCTCTAGCCCACAGCTTTGCCTCAGCAGAACTTCTCCATGCATGTGGCCGTGCCTGTATCCAATCCTAATGCCATGTATCAGCCGGGAGGGACTCTGGGCAGCCAGGCCCTGGCAGCAGCTACGGCCTCTCTCAGTGACAGTGGGATGCTGTCCCCTCCACAGGCCTCTCTGCACAGGAATGTGGGCTCCAGTGGAGGCCCTCAGAGACCCACCAGTGCAGGAAGTTCAGGTTAGTGTAAAAATCAAGCAGGTTTGATTAGTTTTTTTTTTTTTTTTTAGGAAAAAAAAAGGGTTTTTCTGTGTCCACAGCATTTATAGCGTCTTTGCTGATTGTCTGGGAACTTCCAGCCGAGAAATAGTCACAGCATGTAAGCCCAGTAAAATCACCTCATGTTTTAGAGGTGTTGCTAACTGGACTTTTGGAACTTTGGACAGAGCAGAAAACTGCATTTCCTTTCTTCCCCTTTTTTGCAAAGATTGTTGGGCAGCCTTAGCACATAGACATGTTAGTTTTGAGTTATCTCAAAAAAAAAAAAAAAAAAAATCATACATTTATTTCCTGTTACATTATTACTTTAAGATAATATCAGGTCGGGGTGGTGAGCTGATATCTCTAATACGTTTACAGTCTAGCATGTTTTCCCCCCCAGTGTGGCATTGTGGATAAAGGTTGTAAAATCATGCCGTCATGTCACTCTGACACCTTTCAACTAGTGTTTGTGTGATACAGTATATGTTTTTTTCACACCAACTGAAATGCTCATCATCACACCTTGTTGCATTGTGGAAAAATGATGTCAGTTTACTTGAATGACTGATCTGACTCAGTCAGCCCAGATGGCTTTTGCAAGATTCAGCTACACTGCATATGATAGAGGTACATACAGCATGGTGTGAAATGCCTCATTCAAATTTAACCGCATAACTAAATTGGCTCTCACCTACCAGTTCACACAGGGTTTTCTTAGTTTAGTCTCGTCTTTCTTGTTTTCTACAACGTTTTTCAAAAGTTAAAAAAATGTCCAGGTTCACACTGTGCTTTGATTTATGGGTGTCTCCTAAGTTTGTCGTTTGATGGATGTGAGTGAAGTGAAGGTACAATATCTACTTGATTTCCGAGAGAATTCATTGATTGTTTGCCGAGGACGTGCCATCAAAATGGAATGCCACATTCAACATCTCCACCATTAGAAAACAACAACAAACACCATGCTGAACACAGCTTGATGTTGCTGTCTTTAATCATATATTGAATATTTCCCACCACGAGAACACTGGCGGGAGCAGAAGCCTCCTTTTGGTGTGCAGTGAAGATAGATCTACATGACATTTTTATGTCTGGTCTGGTATCTCCAGCACATGCCCTGCTAGCTTGCAGAATGATACAGATGGTTAATCATATCACTCTGTGCATCTCATTAGGTGGCATGCTGGATACTACAGACCTTTCAGTGCCAAGTGGTGCGAGCTCCAGCCCAGTGGGTAAGTCCTCCCAGAGAGATTCATTAGCTCTCTGTAGCTCTGCCCAATAGGCCTCCTGCTTAGCACGCGAGCTGGATAGTCACATATCCATCTGTGATTGGTTCAAGGCGGTCGTCACTATCATTGACTGATAGTACCTTTGCCTGACTCTATTTTCTCTGCATGCACAGAGTATACACGTATTGCTCCTCTCAACAGAGGATGTAGTGCATTCTTGTTAGATGCATGTCTGAGAGCTGGGAAACAGCTCAGTGGCATTCACACGATGTAGTGTTTGTCCTAGAAAAGGGATAACAAGGCAAGGCAATTAGCTGTCCTACTGACTTTGGCAGGTAAATAAATGCAGTGTTTCCTTTAAACTTGTCACCTCTCTGCAGCCATCTTGCCTCCTGTTTCCTTCCCTCCATTGACAGGTGCGTCTATTTTCCCCCACTACCCTGGCAGGCCTTATAAGGCTGGAGGGGGTCTGTAAGATGCCTAGGCCAGCATAACCCTGTAGGTATTCGGGCCATGACATCTCGCTAAGTCCTCAGTACACAATGACCGGACAGCCTGTCATGGCTGCAGTATGCTGTGTGAGAAGCAGAGGCAGGTGGAGTTTAACTCTTTCCTTGTCGCTCAGCTTGTTGTGCTCCATAGTGTTTCTGACAAAAGTCGGCATGTGGTTATAAAATGATAACACCGAAGACCACTGCAATATAGGATTAGTGGGATATTTCATTAGTAATTGATCGGGAAAAAATATTACTACGTCAAATTGGTTTGAAGTGAGCATGGTAAATAGGGTCCAGGGTAGGTTTTCAGTTTAAGGTGTGGTATCAGGTCAGGGGTTTGGATCCCCTGCCAGGGGGCGTATTTTGGCACAGTGTGAGCATGTTGCAGCTGTTGTTTGTACCAAGTGTGTAGAACAGCAGAGACTACAGGGAGAAGAAACCTCTCCAACCCTGCTGTCAGATGACCGCTCCTGACATACTGTAGCTCTGATTCTGAAGTGCCAGTAATGACCACTGCAGAAGTCTTTCAGAGTGGCCAGATGGAAAATGTGCCGTGTGATTTCTTCTCTCCTGCTCATTGGTGTCACCACAGAGAGATGACTCCATGTACGTGTAGTACAATAAGGTTCAGTGAAATACAAAAATTCATCCTTCCTGACCATCCTTACAGGTCATTAATCTCCAGATACGACCACACGAGTGGGTGGCATGTGGGACCTTTGTCGTTGTTGTAACTATAATAAACACACACAAATAGTTTTTTTTTGGGAAAACACAGAGAAATGAACAGCAGCCTCTGTGAAAGTGTTTTGTCTGTCAACCCCTCCTCGTAACGCAGACGTATGTTTAATTACTTTTAATCACCTAACTTCCAAGCCTCCACATACGTATTTCATAGATATATTGATATCCCAGTGAACATGTGTGGGTTGACACATGACCAAACAAAGTTCACTAGAAATAACCAATCTATTGTTGTACATGGATTCAGTAAAGTCATGATAACCCAAGAATGGGAGTGAGGGAAGCGAAAAGTCAGGAAGAGATCTCAGGTGTTAGCTAATTTGTGTTTTTATGTTTTACGCTTGTTTTAATCTGCTTTGTAGCCCTTTGAGAATGTAAAGTGCTTTATAAATAAAATGAATTATTATTATTATTACTTTATTATTACATGTCCTGTCCTGTCAGCTACAACACCTTGAGAAACCTCTCATTTTATGCCGTGACTGCAGTTCTGTAACAGCTCTTCTCTGTCAACATCTCATACTATTACACCTAATTACAAGCTCTGGTCCTCAACTGGTACGAATGAAGAATGAAAGCGGTGATGACAGATTTAAGACTATTATGCAATTTGTCTGCAAACTGTACACATTCCTTCATTAATACTGGAGCATTACAGGTACAATTAAAAAGCATGTCTGTAGGATTAGCAGATCACATTTGGTAATGGAATAAATACTGCATGACTGCTGTTGCACAAAGTTTGTGCTGCCACCAATGTTTACTTTCAGAGTTGGAAGTTGATGATAAGCCATACCCATGTTGTATAAAAAAGTGAAATAATTTATTTATTATTAATTTATTTTCCATAGTTTTCCATAATTTTAGTTTTCCATAGAAAATTAGTAGGGCGCCAGTACGTACAATAATTTACCTGGTTTCCATCAGTCTTTAGTCTATATACATCCTGCCCTGGCTTACTTTTCTGTGACACAACACTAAGACTTAAGACTTTTCCCTTTTTGGAAACCCTTGATTAATGCCTATTTCCTTCTCATTCATCAAGACTCTTTAGCCTGAACCTGATGCACATACGTTGTTATGTTTTTCTTCCTTAAATGTGAAATAAAAGCTCAATGTTTCAGTTGTAAACACAAGACCTTATATAATGCTTCTTGCCAGACAGTGTTAATAATTCAGGACAATGGACAGAAACCAGCTTTCTACATTCAAAGATTTCAGTCAGCGAGGATTTATTGGCACAAACAATATGTTGGGGAAGTCTGAACATAGAATAAGAAAAAAAACCCTGAAATGTCCCTATTGAACTCCCGGGTCTTTCCTTGTGAATGTTGTCTTGACTCAGAATTAACTTTGTGGCCTATGCATTTGTTCAGACATGTATTCCCACCGTAGGAGTTTTTTTTTTTTTGTAATGTGGGATTTAGTCATCCTTAGACATCCAAAGTCATAATCAGAAGCACATTCTGAAGATATAAAAGTCAGATGTGTTAATTCAAGTCTAACTTTGTCGACAAATGGACATGGAGTGTCTATCTTGTCAATTGATCAGACATCGTGTCCAGTGTGTCACACTGTCCTAAGTCAAGCATAGTGCATGTTTGGACACAATAGACTCCAGTGTCAAACTGCAGATGAACTGCATGTTTTTCATTCAGTTTTGTTTACTGTTTTTGTTGCTGTACGATGTCTCATTATACTCTTGAAATTTCATAGAAAACTGTCTTGTACTCCCACGTGGGAATGACCATGTGGCATAATACTGAAATCAAAACTAACTAGCTAAGTATCTAACTTTAGACCTTTAATAAGAAGCGTCGCTTCACATTGAGGCTGTCTAGTTTCAGTGCTCTGGTACTTTGCATGCTTGCTGATGGTGTGGCTTACAGCACCTTTTGCCTTCCGTGCTATGACGACTGAAAATATGTGTGAAAGAGACATGTGATCTTCATTGCCTTGTTATTCTCAGCTTTATGTTTTGGGCCGAATCTGCTAAAGTAAAATATCACAGCTCAGTGATTGTAATCAGAAAACTCTTCACATGCCAAATTGCCTCTGCAGCTCATTCCTTTACATGAAATTGTATTTGCACTAACATCTCATTCCATCTGAATGACATCGTCACTGCTTTTAATCAGGTTTGCTATTTTTAGAGTCCTGGACATTTACACGGCTAATTTTGTAAACATTGTTTTCTTGCAGCAGCCGGGTCTTGTGTGATCAAAGCCAGAGCTGACAGCGATAGCTGCTTGTATATACTGTTGATTCAGCTGTGAGATACTATTGTAGGCTTCATAACTGTTTATTTGACCATGAATTGTTGCTGTCCTTATCTGTAGTCAGAGGGTCTATTGTTCCATTATGTTCCTACGCAAAAGCCTACTCGTTGTGCACACACTTTGTGTTTCACAGGGATACGCTGAACACAATGGAGAAGTCAGCAACTTGTTGAAGTGTTACTGATCTGTTGATGCAGCACTAGATACCATTCATTCTCTCTTCCTCTTGTTTTCAGGATTTAGCATATTCTTCGGTTTTCATCTTGAGTGTATATTGTAAAAGTATAGGTTTTACTCAGACCTAGGTAATTCAGTGTCGAATTCTAGTGCTCTTGAAACAGTACTTTGGTTATTTTTTCATAACAATTCACCTCTCCATTTTTATTAGAGTGCATCTGTGTGGAATCTGCAGAATCCCACTGCAGACCTTGTTCAGATGAGTCATACTATGTCTTGCAATTGAAAATAAGGTACTATGACTTCATGAAACCAGAAAGAAAAAATCTTTTCATACATTCAGTCCTTACATGTATCTTACATTAGGAATACATGTAAGCAGTTATCAGAATACTAGGTGTGGACGAGTGTAACAGCCATTATATTTTGACCTTCTAGCTTTTAAAGCACAACTTGCTTTAAATGGCAATGAAGAAGTTATACTACATTAGATCCTAAACACAGTATCTGAAAACTGTATTATTAATCTGTACATTGTCAAAGACAGAGGCCTTAACCAATGTAAAGACTGTAACAACAAAACTATGTCTCAAATATAGTTTCTTAGTTTCTATTGAATTTTAATATTCTGTCCACATTCAAAAGAGTTCCTATAATAAACTGGTGGGTGCATACAGACTTTTCGAAAAGAGGAAATGACTAATGACCATGAACATCAAGGTGTGAATGTTGAGGGGAGCGTGTAGCATTTTACTACTTTTTGTGTGCATTGTAAAACAACATCTTGAGATCTTTTATTGCGTAAATGCAACTGTAATGACTTTGGCTCTCTTTTAAGCAGTCACAGTACATTTGTCAGTGAACTGCTCCTCATCCCAAGATACAAAGAGCTGGCTTTGATGTAATCATTCACAATAAAAATAAAAGGCTCATCAATTTTGAAATGGACATTTTATTTTTGTAAATGTGCAGGATAATTATCCAAGTCTATTAAAACTTCCCAGAGGGTTGGAAACACTTAGCGCTGCGTGCTGCAGCAAGCTGGAAAACAACACGGTGTGAGAGGTTCGCTTGATGACTGGGAGTGTTGTCAGTCACAGTCCGTGGTTTGATGATGTGTTTATGTTGCTCTGTCCCTCTGCAGGGAATGGTTTTGTTAACCCCAGGGGCTCTCCAGGCCTCCTCAGCACACCCAGTGGCAATGGCCTGGGTAAAGTCATGCCCACCAAGTCTCCACCACCCCCTGGAGGGAACATGGGAATGGGAGGTCGCAAGCCAGACCTAAGGGTTGTTATCCCTCCTTCAAGCAAAGGGATGATGCCCCCACTGGTGAGTACAAAGCACATCACCACACACAACTATCCCTACCTAAAAGGGTTATCAGGTCTCTCTCTCTCTCTCGCAGAGTATTGTATCTATGAAGGCGTTTGCAACAGAATATTTTTCATGATTTTGCCTGTACACGTTTTTGATGCTATCACATCAGGGTAGCATGCTGTGTTAGTGAGGTTGTCACCTCACAAAGGCGTGTGCTTATCTGCCAAGTGGGACTCACTCACAGCGTGCAGGCCTCCTCTGAGCAGCGTTCCTCTTGTCTGGTGCTTAAGATCACCTTTAAATTGTGAACTGAGCCAGGAGTCTGCAGCCATGTGTCAAAACTTTCTCTAATTATAATAATGAAGGCACAGAACACTCTTGACACCTTCGGCTAAACTAGACTCCTCTGGTTAGAGTTCAGAAAGTGGGATTTTCAAGCACCGTACCATTTCCAGCTTTGCGTGTTGCTACTGTTGTCAACAACAAAAGCCACTCCAGAAAATGATTGTGTTTGGTAAATAAACCTCAGGTTACTGTGGGTGCTCCTCCTAGTTGCTGAGCCTCAGCTAGCCTGGAGCAGTATTCAAACAGCTGTGACTTACCATGTCGGCATGTGGAATAGGTAGAGCAGGACAGGTTGTGTTGCAAGAGGTCTGAAACAGGTTAGGCGGCGGTGGGAGGTCGGTTCTGTTCTGTCTGAGCCAACGAAGGATTTTAGACTGGTAGAGGTTGTGGAGGGTGCTGGCTGTGACAGGTCTGCAGACAGCCTGTCATTAGGCCATAATGGTATTAAATTAATCACATCTCACTGTGACAGAGTGTAGATGAAGACTTAATCAGGGGCCCAGGGTGTGAGCCAGATAATATCTTGTCGCCCTTGTCGTGTCTTCCTGCCGCTATTGATTGAGTGTGGGTATTAAGACAGGCCTGACCTGGCCACAGTATGTTCCACAGCACAGAAAAGATGGAAGATGGGCTTCTGGTTCCTCTTTCAGCTCAGGGAGGATTTGAAATGAACAGCACTGTGCAGCCATTGTTGGTAGAAGTGTGTGCCTGCACCACCATGATCATTATCATTATCATATATAAGTTAATTTATTATCCAGGGCTCTTCTGCAGCACTACTGTTTACTTACTTCACACACTAACATCAGGCTTTTACTGCTCCGGTTGCTGACACGATAGATTTCACATCCATACATAGTTGGGAGGTTGTGGCCACATACTTAAATTTTAAATAAAGATGACTTAACGGGTTGTCTGTGATTTGAACAACACAGACAAAACTGTAGACACAAATAAGTGTGATTTTGATTGATTGGACGGCAGAGGTCACCGGTGCTTTTATAGTTTTTATTGTAAAATCTAGCTAGCTGGCGCGATTTTCCGGAGCGATTTAGAGGCGCTCTGCTTCTTTTCTGTAACTCTGCCTCTCTTCTTTTCTTCTGTTGAGGGCAGTCGGAGGAGGAGGAAATGGATTTGGTGAGTTTTGACAAATGCCTGGGCAAATGGCTGAAATGTGAACATGCTTCCGGTAATCACACATGCTAGACTAAAGGCAGTGCTAAACCCGGAGATTGGCTCTCACAACTGCCAGCAATAATACATTTAAAAAACATTTTGTCACTGCATGTTTTGGGTTTGGCCTGTCGAAATTGCCTCAGCCTGTTAAATTGGCTCTTCCATTCCTAACACGTCAATGTTAGTCATACACCAGGAGTGTGTGTGTGTGTGTGTGTGTGTGTGAGAAGGAGAGAAGAGAAAGAAAGAGCGTTAAAGCACAAATTAGTGTTTCATTTCTTTACACTGTACACACAATCTCAATAGAATTTAAAGAGTGTTGAGTAAAATATAAAACATTTATATTATTTTCTAAGGAAAATAAGATTACATCATCTTAAATGATATCATTCTGTGAGATACTTTGTTTGGTGAAGTCATCTGGCTGGAGAGTGTTGGAACAATGCTAGGAAGCCATCAACTAGAACATGATGCAATGCTGCTTCAAACCTAACCGCTGGCAGCTGCACAAATGTTTGTTACATTATATTCTGAGGATTTATTACGGTATTGTTCTAAGCTGTGTCTGCTTAATTAGTGTAGTCGGAGTGTGTGCATTCGGAGCTCACAGCGTCGATTTGTGCATGACCACACCATGCTGTGTAGGTGTTTTTTTCGTGTGGACTGCATGCCAGTCACTGCACTGAAAGCCACAGGTGCTCCACTCCACGTCACTCTGGGAATTGAAACATGTCATTTATATGATCCTTCTGCACACTCTCCGTTCAGAGTTGTTTATTCGCGTACTAAACTGATCTCCGGACTCACTTTAATTTGTCTTAGCCCTGCACTACCACAGTAACTTCTTTTGACATTTTGTTTTTTTTACAGTTTGATTGTTTACATTTTAATAGTGAATGATGAATCAAAACTTGACTGCTATGAAGCTACACCACCACCTTGTGGCAGCAATTATTATTACACTCCCATCCCTGATCACGAAATGTAATGTGAACACTAACTTAAAATGTGTGTGTAATAACATGAAATTATGTTTTTGCATTAGTGTAGTGTTGTTAGTTTTCTATATTTTATTTGACTTATGCATCTTGTTTATGTCTTGTTTTTTGTGTCTTGCAGAACACCCAGAGGATAAGCAGCTCCCAGTCCACCCAGCCTTTGGCCACCCCAGTAGTGTCTGTCACCACCCCAAGCTTACCTCCACAGGGCCTGGTCTACTCAGGCATGCCCACCTCCTATAACCCTGCTGGTGAGTCTTTCCTTGCTCTCACCTCACAATGAAAACAGCCACCGTGGCCCTGACTGTTTCCACTACACACTGTTGGTTCCTGATCTTTACTCTGTGGTGCAGTGTGGAAGCTGAATTGGGCGTGAATTCTCACTGTGTGTGGCTGCTTTTGTTTTTACAGAGTACTCCCTGAGCAGTGCAGAGATCTCATCCCTACAGGGCTTCAGCTCTCCTGGGCTCTCACTGGGCTCCATGTCGGCATGGCAACAGCATCAACTGGGCCAGGCAGCTCTTAATTCTTTGGTGTGAGTAACACACTTCTAAACAAAGGCGAACTCCTCAGCCCCCCTTAACATAAAAGCAACATGCTGAATCATGCATTTGCATATTTCTGGCTTTTCCACGTTGTCGCACCTCACAAAATGTCATGCTTATGTTCTCCACAGTGGTGGAGGTCACCTACCTCAGGGCTCCAACCTATCCATCAACACCAGCCAGAGCATAAACATCAAGTCGGAGCCAATTTCACCGCCACGGGAGCGTGTCACCCCGTCTGGTTTTGCCCCTCAGCAGCCGCAGCAAGGGTCCAGCCGACAGGAAGTTATGGGACGTTCTCCCGCTGACAGCCTCAGCTCCTCCTGTAGCTCATATGACGGCAGCGATCGTGAAGACCACCGGCCAGACTTCCACTCCCCGCTGGGACTGGGTAGACCACCGGCTGGCTCTGAGGACAGGGAAAGTCCTTCGGTCAAGCGTTTGCGCATGGACACATGGGTGACATAAAGAGCACCGATCAAGCCTCCAGTCACCAGCCAGTCAGAGAGAGGGAGGGGTTAGACATGGAGATCGAAAAAAAAAACAAGGGTCCTTAGAGCTATCGTTACGATACTATTATTCAACTCCATTTCAATTTGTAAGACTGAGATATAATGAAATAAGCTGTGTCAAGACATCTAAAATAAATTGTCAAACTGATACACAAGGATTTTGAAAAAAATCTCAGCTAGCTGGACTGAATTATATGCACAAGCAGGTGGTATCAGGTACTTGGTGCAATTCAGATGATATTTGCAAAAGAAAGATGTTGACAGAAAGAAAATTGTTAAACAATAGTTGGTAGATTTTTGTAGTCACTGGTCTAGTCAGACACTTACATGTAGTTGCTGTTTTGCTGTTGTGTTCGCAAGTTGCAAACAATCAGAGAAAAATTGTGTTGCTTTGAAGCTAAGGACCCTTACATGTGATGTTCACTGCAAGAACTATATTTTAAAATCATGCTGTAACCCTACAAGACCTTTATCTCAAGTGGCCTCGTCTAATTTATTAATTCAGTTGATCAAGATATACAGAAAGAATGAACGGGGTTAATTCATACTATATAGGAATTTAGTTCATACAGTAAACAGTTGCACCAGTTGAGACTACTTTAGTGACTAAATGAAACACTGCTGTTGGAGATAAAAACAAAAATAGCAACAGAATTTATTGCAATAATGACATAATATTCATTTTATATTTTAAAACAAAAGTAGGATATATACATGTGCAATTAAGATATTGCGAACCTATCCAGTTGAACTGGTGAGAAAATCAACACGTTCACGTTTGTGTAACAGTTCATCAGTAATATAAGCCAAAGCTGTTATTTTGTGTTTGTACAGTTGCTATGGTTTCCTAAAAATCCACTCAAACGCACCATTGTTTTCATCATAGTTTTATTTTTTATTGTGCTTTATTACAAACAGTGTAAAGTCATGTAAACCAGCTCTTGAATTGATATCTAAAGCCATGAACATTTTGCTGTCATGTTTGTGTAATTGAAAATTTGAGCCAAACATTTTCTTTTATTGTGTAAATAGCGACGTTAATATATATATCACCAGGGTGTGAGTACAAAAAGAACGTATTGTATGATCACGTTTTCAAGAAAAGTATATTTTTGTGGATTACAGCCAAGTTTACAAGACTAGACCCTTAACAAGTATATCATTCACTGGTCAATGTTTGCTGTTTTGTTAATTTTACTGTAATCTCTTCTAAATTGAATGATCAACATAACCTCCCATGTGTTTTAGTTCCAGATGGTCAACTTGTTTCCATTATTTCCTCTCTCTCTATAAATGGTGGCTGTTTGTCCTGAAGACTTTGTAACAACAATGTTGTGAGGCTGCAGTTCCACTGTTTTCAAAATGATGAAGGATGATCACAAGGCTAAGGGAAATAGGGTTTCTTCCCTCCTATTGTGTTAGGTGATGTTAGTTGTATACCAGCAGCTGCTGAATACACTGCCAATATTCAAATCCAAGGTCCCAGTCCCACATTGAAGAATGATCTATTGTTATTGCATGTCATTCAACTAAAAGTAGAAGTCCTGTTATTGGTTTGTGGAATTTAAGCAGAAGCCATACATGTGGCAGACGTGGCTGCTGGTCTTCACGTAAAACTGAAGGTTGTATATATTGCAGTCTACTTGAAACGTCAGAAAATTATGTACAAAAATACTCGTGTTTTCTTAATTGGCTCCAGAAATTGTATCTCATATTAATACCCTATAACTAGTAAGACTACTGTAGGCCTAGGAACATTAGGAGCCACAAAAGTGATCATTTGAAGGTGTTGAAGTCATGTAGCCTACGTGAAAGGTGTTGCAACGTGAAGGTAATGCCTCAGTTATCGCACCGCACAGACAAAACCCATCATCACACAAGCAAATGATTCAGCAGCTAATTCATAATTCCAACAACAGTGCAATGTCATTGATTTCAATCTCACTGCTGGATTGCACACCTTTATATGAGAAGTTTGCTGTATGAGAGCCGTATCACTCTGCATTCACCGTGACTTATCTTGTGCGTGTTTCGCCATCAACTCCATAGTAATTTTCAGTATAAGCCCATAATGATCTATGCAGTTTAAACCCCAGTTCACGTGACATACTGTATACAGAATATGATGTCATTACAATTCATATTTAGTCCTTAAACCAGTAAGAAGAAGAGTATCAGAGGGTAGACTGTTATCCTGAAGTGCCACACCTGGAGGTTGCTTGACTGCAAGGTGCATATAATGCATTTTATTAAGTGATTAATTTGGATAACCTGGGGAAATCTCTTCATGTTCATATACTTTAGTAGACATAATTTGCATGATGTAATTCATAACATAACCCAGTATAATACAGCAGGTAAAGATAGCAATAATAAATGACTACGACAAAAATTGTCTGCTTGTCTTGGCAGCATCACCTCATAGCTCAGCACATACTTTAGCACTTGATAACATATCAGGGAATTTTGTAGTTTCTCTATCTATATGCACAGTTAGGAAATGCCTTATCCCAAAGAAAAATGACACCACTTTCATTTTCTCTCTCCGTTCAAAAACGACAGCGCCTGAAACCTGCCTCTTCTCAGAAAAGACTTGCGCAAGAAACGCACGGTGAATGCACTGGGATACACTTTGCTCTTTTGGTCCATGTCCAAATTTGTGCACAACTGATGAATGTGAAAGGAAAGGGTAATCAAAGAACCTTTGTAGAAGACTTTCTTCACTTTGCTGTGCAAGAGTACACTGCTTTGCTTTATGGCTTTTATAAACAGAACTACGTGTTTGGTAAGTGTTTGTAGTTGATAGTTCACTTAACTAAAGAAGCTGTTTTCGGTTTGAGCTCTCAAACCGTTTGGCGGCACAAGCTGGACTTTGTTGCCAATGAGGAAATTATTTGTTTCAAAATTGAAAGATATTTTAAGTTAATCTTCATCTTATTTCCCTTGAATGTGTTGTTTTATTTTCATCATACAATAAATAATCAAGTGAACTTTTTATTGAACAATTTTAAGATACTATGCTAGATATTGTTGTACAAAATTTGTATTCTTCACAAAAGTACAAATATTGGCTTTTAATGTGTAATTTAGGTTATCTCTCTTATTCTGTATAAAATGAAGTAAACAACTCTTACATAGAATTTGTTCTCCTGTGAAGTCCCAAACAGTAGAAACTGTCAACTTTATTAAACACATCAGTGTATGCTCAATCTGAACTCCATGTCTATTCATCCTTGAATTACACTCTGCAAATGCTTTTTATTGACCTCATAAATCAGTTATCTGATACGATTTGTATTGTTGGTTTGAGTGTAGTATGGATGCCACCAGAGGTAGAAGAAATAGGAAGGCAACTAATAATATAACAAAAATGTACTTAGTCACAATAATAGAATAACTATCAGCAGAGCGTACTTCTTAATAATAATTCATGGTGTTAGTATCTTTAATATTGTGGAAAATACCTATTTGGTATTATTGAATTCTTATTAGTGATAAGATTGAGGTTGGAAAATTAAGTAATTCATCCACGAAAATGATTTTATCTTGTAGTGCTTATTAAAAAAAATCCCCATAAAATATCAATCAATATCAATACGTCAGGTGCAGGTTGTATTTCCAGGGTATCGCCAGCAGAAGGCACTGACATACAATGGATTACAGAGGGTTTCTGGTCTGTTCATACTTCTTCTAAGCTGCACTAAAGGTGAGTTGGTAAAATTGGAGCAACTGCAGTAACATGTTGCAAATTGTTGGAGTATTAAAACACAAGCTAAGACAAATGGTAGCTAAGCTAGCTAGAAGCTAACTTAGCTAACAGTGGGTCCGACTTAACTTACTAGCCTGGTCCTCTGTGATTACAAATAAACGTAGGTACTCACATTGAATCACTTCAAGGCAAAACGGGGAAGGTTTTTAAACACACATTAGCGAGTTTCAACTAAACTTAACTTAAAGCAACTAATATTTAAATACAAGAAACTTACAGACGTGTTGTAAAGTAACGTTAGCCTCAACGTTACCTGGGACGTTACATGAGTATTTCCTATTTCCGCCTTTACTCTCTTCACTGTATTTTTATTTGACTAAGTACATTTTTGTGGAGTTTGTTAACACTTCCATTTCTGTCAACACTTCATATAAAAAGTACTCCTCGTCAGGTAACCTATTATTTTAACTTTTGTTTTGAGTCAGTAAGTTTCGTTTTTCAGTGGAGTACAACACTGAAAACCCTGAACTCTTGACCTCCTGATATTTCAATTACTTAATTTTGTGATATTGATGGAGAGGTCGGGAAAAAAAGGATATTTGCACTATATATGTGAGGCTACTTTGAGTGAAAATAGGAGTAGAAGCTTGTACCTAAATACTGTACTTGTATGTACTAAGTTACTTGCCGCCCCTGGGTTACGGTATATGAAGCTAAAGCTTCTACATTTTCAATAGTAAAACATCACCTGTTTACATTCAGTAGTCGACAGCCTCTGTCATTCATGGCTGTATTGAGTTTGAAGGCTTGCATGCGCATCACTCAGTGGATCTGTCCCCAAGTGCATGTTGTTGGCTTCCTTTCCATTAGACCAGCTGTGCTGCAAGCTGGAACAGCTCCAGTATGCATGTGTATGAGTAACCAAGCAGGGTTTTAGGCTGTTTGAGTTGTGTGAGAGGGAGGGCGACATGCCACCTGCCATAGGGGCTTGCCCTGTTCTGCTCCCCAGCCCTGTCTTTCAACTGGGAGCCAAGCTGGGGTTCTTTCATGTGGCCCTGATCTCCTTAAGACATCAGCAAATATTGAACAAGACTTGGTCCAGACTCAAACACATCTGTTGTCATATAGTCTCCACTGTTAGGCACAGACAAGGAGAGAGCGAGTGAATACCAGTGGGTCTGTTGCATTAGCTTATATGTGTGGACAGAAAGCTATAGTTTATACTTTGCAAACACAAATGCTCAGTTTTGACGAGCTTAGGCTAACCCACGTTCTTCTGTAAACAAATATGGGGCTGTGTGAAAGAAATGGAGTTTGGTATGACAAGGCAGCCGCTGGGTGCCAGATCTGTGCGGAAGAACAGGGATGAGATAAGAAGCGCAGATAGCCAACATTTCATATGCCTCAGCCATGTTTCGGAATCCATCAGCAGGATTTTTGGAACGTTTTGGACTGATACGAAGGACTGTTGTATTGTAGAATTAGACCAGATTATGGCATTAAGTATATTTTGAAATACTTGGACCTATAAGAGAACCCATATTAGATGAAGTGTTATACATGCAAGCCCTAAAACAGACAAATAGCCTAAACAAATGCAAATAAACACGGAAATATTTAAATCAACAAATAAACAGCCTGACAAAATAGACTGTTCAAACTAAACTACCATGGGCAACTGTTCCTTCATAGTTTCAGTTCTTAAGTGTATTCCTGCAATCTTAATTTACTCAATATTTGTTGTCTGAATATTGTCATACAGAATGCGTCTCCTTTCGTTATTAGAAGACTTGGGTAGGACCCAACATTTAGGCTTTTCCTGTGACACTTTCATAGTCATTGAAACTCGCCTTGTAAAACTTGTATGACTAGTTTCACCCAGTGTGTCTGCTCCACCAATCACCTGCCTTCACAAAGGAAAGTTAGCTCACTTTATGCTATGTTGCTTCATCATAGTTAGGATGGTTGAGCTGCCTGACATTATACGGCTGCTCTCAGTAGAAAAATATTTATTTTGTGGGCTTCACAGATTCAATAAAGTCTACTGAACAGGTATAGTATGATTTTCTATGTCTAAATCAGACTACATTGTATTTTGATATATATATATATATATATGGAGTAATATATATATAGAGTAACTTACTCAGATATGTGTATGAAATTATTAGGCCTCAGCTTATCTTAATGTTTCTTTCTTGCTCTGCTGATTTAGATATTGCGAGACAGTTTTTGTGTTTTCATTAGGTAAAGAGTAGGACACAAAATTAGTGAAATTAGGCTTCTGTGACACTAATTCACATGCAGACAAACAAGACATGGCTTTGCTATTATCTCTGACTGCTGACAAATCGTCTAACTCTGTGACAACATCATTTACAGTACATAGATTTAGCCCTAAAAGATGAAATTGTTTTGTTAGAAAACAGGATGTAAGCCCAATCTAATGTGAGCACACAAGCAAACTATGTTCAACACTTAGCATTACTTAATCAAAGCTGAGTTGCCAGTATGGCCTGCATTTTTTGTTTATCACTTGTATCAGTGGCCACTGATAGTAGTTCCCTCTAGTCGTTTTTACATTAAGCTATTGATCTAACTTTAAAAAAAGAATCTTAATTTATTCTGTTTAAAGGGCATCTCTCAACATGGATGTTAAAAAAAAGAACTTCTTTGAGAATTTGCGCCTGAAAACCAAGTTTGCCAACAAGAAACTAGGTAAAAAGGCTCTTGCGAGGCAGGGGAGGAATCTGGCCCATCGGCGCAGTACTTCTGTACCAGATCTAAGACTGGTGCCAGGTGAAGCATTTTCCACAGAAAAAGCCTTGGATTCTGGTGATTCAGATTTCGCCTTCTTTGGTGCATCTCCTGGTACGAGTGATACGGATTCTGTTGTGAGTGGCGTAGTCCCCGATGGGCCACTTTTCACAGACAGATTGATTGATTCAGTCCCAGAAACCAAACTCCGAGTTCCTACAGATCACACATCTGCAGCTTTGAACAGAGTAAGTGCACCAGTAGAGACACTGGCCCTTTATAAAGAAATTGATGAGATGAATTCAAGTTCAGAGAACAAGGTGAACTTGAGTCCAGAAACATTGTATGCACAAGTAACTAAAAGAACCAAGGGCAATGCACCTACAGTTACTTTTGATCTTGTACCTCCATCAAGACAAGTTTTTAGCACCACTCAAGGTCTTTCACCAAGACCAGAACTTGAAGAGGGGGAGAGTCCGTCTGGTGGAAAAGAGAGCACCAGTGAAGAAACGACCAGAAGAGCGCTTTCAGGTACACTTGCTGCAGCACTGGTCAGAGCACAATCGCTGGGAGAGCAAGGGAAACCTTATATAGTAAAGAGGGACACATCATCTAAAAACGAAACTCCACCAACCTCTCGTGCAAATAGGATGCCTCTGACTTTAGACATGCTGGTTACTCCTTTGGAAAATGCAGATAGTAGTTCACTGGAGTTGGCCTGTGGCACTCCCAGTGAGGAGCAAGTCAGCATGCTTTGGACAACAGACTCAGAGGAATCAGACCGAAAGCCCTGCTCCCTTATGAGAGACCTCTCCATGGAAGAGACTCTACTACAAGAGACTCTGCTAGAAGAGGCCCAGGAGGAAATAGACGAGGTCAGTTTTTTTAATTACGTATGTTATGATATTTGAAATGTGTAATCAGATGCAATCATCAGCCTTACTCCCAATCTTAAAAAAAATCAACTGAAAACTATTTTGCAACTTTCTTTGCGCTTAAATAAATAAATAAAAAACTTGCACTTTCACCTCATGAAACGGAGACACTTCTTGCTATGGCATGTTTTTCTCCTTGGCTGAGATATTTTGCTCGTTTTGTACCTCACTTGTAAGTTCCATTGGATAAACGTGTCAAATGACTAAATGTAAATGTAGATGACAACTGATAAATGTGGCAGTCAGAACCAGTTCAGTCCTGTACACATACATCTCAGACCTCAGACCTACATGTATAAACCTACATATGATATTGTTATTTTCACAACAACAACAATATAAATGCAATCCCTATTGAGATTTTGGATCAGTTTTGGAGTTCTACTGATTTAGCATAAATACCTATAGTAAAAAAAAATCACTTTGTGATTATTAGTCATTTAGTGTATTCAATTAAAATAAAGTGATTAGAAAGTGAAGGATTCTGAATACTTACAAAACTTATAAAAAGCTACTGTACCATGTTATATAGTATTTTTTTTAAACATTAGTTGTTCTCAAAGCACTTCATACACACAATTCAACACCAGTCATGGAGTTGCCATGCAGCTGCCTTTGCCCACTGGGAGCATAAGTGCCCAAGGACATAAGGATATACTGTTTGAGAGGATGAGCAGAAATCATGTTTGCAGAAGTGTTACCTTTCTGATGCTTCACAAAATGTTGTTACTACCTTTATCTCTTGTAGATGTCAAGTGAAGCATTTGACCTTTTCGATGAAAATTCACAAGATCCTTCAGAAAACTCTGTGAGTACTCACTGGACTATGTTTTGGATTAATATGAGCCAAGCTTTTGATATGAGAAAGCATCAATGTTATTGGTTGTTCACGGCAGGTTATGACAGGGGGACCTGAGGTCCAAGCACCTGCCCCATTTCAACGATACCTCCTGAGCATCGTCTTAAAGCGGGGAAAGAACCTGGTCAAAAGAGACAAGCGTTCTGGTAGGTCAAGAGCCTGCAGGTGATCCATAAGTTGTTGTCTTTCACAGCCTGTAAGTCTAAGAAGCTTTTCTAATTGTTTAAGTGTGGGAAATTCTTGACATACTTTGAAAGCATTTGATTTTAGCTTCCCTTCAGATTCTTTCAAGCACCCGCTTGTTCCTCTGTACAAATGAAAATATTTCATATCAGATTTCTGGTACATACTACAAGAATCAACAACTAAAGGTTGAACCTGTGTGCACACACAGTGCTTATTCAGTACATCTTGTTCATCTTGCTGTATTATAAAACAATCAGCCAGTGGAATGTTGTGCTATTGTGAACAAAGGCAAGATGGGCTGTGCTCAGTTAATGCATCCGTTTACTTGTGAAGGTGACGCCTCTAGTCCAAAACACGAGAGAAGCATGTAGTCAGACCAGTGTGACCAAAAACAGACAGGGGAGAAGCAATTGGTTCTCCTGTAAGAGAGCACAGAATCTTTACTCAAACCACTGGCATTGCAACTGTTGATTTTGATTTGTTTGCCAGGTGCAATGATAAAAAAATTAACAGACAAATTAACAAATTAACAAATTCAATTAACAGATTTTATCATTCTTTACCTGATGTGCTTGCTTGACACAAGTAGAGTAACTATCATGGTCACAAATAATCGTGTTTTTAGATATTAGAGATCCAGTTTTGCTCTTAAATGATTTTGTAGATTTCTTGAGGTTTGATTTTGAAGATGGTTGAATAATCTAATCACCTAAAGTAGTGCATTTGGATACATACCTTGGTCACAGTTATTAATTGTCATATTAAAGTATGGTGTGAAATTGAGCATAACTTTGAAAGGTAGTTTGATATTAACATATCTAAATAACCAGTAAATTGACTCTCATTGTGACCGTAAGGCCCAGTAGACATTACTTTGAGAGAGCAGTGACCTCAAGTGGTTATAATTAAAACTACATCAAATCATTACCGTGTGCTCCCATGAAATATAATTACTTAGTTATTATTTATATATAATTTATTTTTATATTAATTAAAAATAATAGATTACATGACTAAATGCATTTTTGTTTTATTGCAGAAAACAACCTATACCACAGGTATATGTACCTATGACAGCATTTCAAAGCTACATCAATCTTATCTAATTGAATATCATTACCCTTAGACAATTTTTGGTTTTATCCAATATCATACTTGTAACTCCTGTACCTTTAGAGAATCACAGTAAAGAGTAATTATAAAAGGAATTTTTTATTACAGTCATATTAAACAGTTTTTTCCTGCATGGTGACAGGAGGCCCTCCAAGTCCAGTGCCGTACTCCCTGCTAGTTGAGACCTTACTTTCCCTGACAAGATGGCACAGTGATGATGCAATTCCCACACGCCCCCTGTCTCTCTACTGTTTGCCCAACAATCAACACCGTGCCAAAGGCTCACCAGTGGCATATATTGTCATTACATATTCTGAAAGGACCCACGCTACCAGCCCCCACTCCTTGGTTTTTGTTCTCCCTTTTTTTCCCATTAATTTCCATCGTCACCGTTCTCAGTCATGCCAGAGCTTTTCTCCTTGCTAGCTGCCACATTCTCCTCCTGTCAAGTTGCCTGGAGGTTTCCCTGTCACAGGCTGGCAGGGTGGAGCTGCTGTGGGTCCTGCCTGCCTTTGCGAGATGTTCATTTGGAGTGGGGAGCTGACAGGCCTGACAGCCCATCCCCACAGGGCCTTTGTCATGTGATTCAAGCCTCCCTGCAGGCGCTCTCAAGCACCCCTTTATTCCCCTATACAAATGAAGGCATGGGACTGGCTTTCATTTTTTGGCCAATCTGCATGCAATTGCAGAAACAAAGAAGTCCCATACCCCTAACCCTCTCCCAGACAGACTTTCTTAACAGGTTTGGGAGATTAACACTGGTTGCTTCTAGATTTAGTTTTCTGGTTGCCTCATGCTGGCGAGTGTTTCTACTCTTTCACAATTAAACAGCTACATCCCTCTGTTTTTGCCATGTGTGGGGTACACCTCTTCTTCACATATTTCAGTCTTTCACACAATCAGCATGGGGGAAGGGTGTGTATCTGCGTGTGTGTTCATGTGTGTGTTTTCATACACATTGTGCATTTGTAGAGTGATAATACAGTATTATCCCTCCTGATGCTTGTATTAAACATTTCTTTTTCACCATAGACGTTCATGTTAACATTATAAGCTACTTCTGTCACGCCATGTTATATTGCTGACTTGCCCTGTTTTAATTTTAGGCACCAGTGACCCATATGTGAAGTTCAAACTTGAAGGAAAACAGTTGTACAAGAGCAAAGTGGTTTATAAAAACTTGAATCCAAGGTGGAATGAGTCCTTCTCTCATCCTCTGCGAGATCGAGACCATATTGTGGAAGTTCGGGTAGGCACTGTTTTTTGAACAGGTGCTCATTATCTTAAGAAAAAAAAGAGTACTCTTGTAGAGGATCCCACAATTTCAGGTTGTACCTTACAAGAATGTTTATTCCAATGTTATTGCAGGTCTATGATAAAAATCGTACGGCTGATGAGTTCATGGGTTCCAGCACTATCTCCCTGAAAGACCTTGAACTGTACAAGTGAGGATATATTATTTGGAGTAATCACAAGGTTATCCATAAGTAGTGGTCAGTTTTAATCACCATGTCCTTTCTCTTCACAGAACCTATGAAATGGAGCTGCCTCTAGATGATCCAAAAAGTAAAGAAGATGACATGGGAGTTATTGTTGTTGATGTTTGCTTAATGTTCAGAGACGCTACTATCAAAAGAAGTCCTGTAAGTGTATTTCTATGAAGTATTTTTGATACATTTCCTTTTTGTTTTGTTTGGGCTGATTTAAGTAAATCTGTTTCTTTTCTCAGAGATGGCCTGCAAAGAAGAAGAAGGTATGGATTTTGATGTCTTTATATTTACTTTTAGCAAATTATATTGTATAGTTCAACTTTCCTATGTATTCAGTAATAGTTATTGTTACATTGTTAAGCACTAGGGGGCAGTAGCTTACTGTACTATGGTGCAACAAAGAATGAGCTTTATGTTCAGGACTCAAGCTTTTGTGTGTAACCTTGGTTTCGGCACAGCCTAGTTCTTTTGTGGTTTTATTGAGAACATCTTTTTGCAATTCAGGTTATTTTTAGTGGTATCATTTGCTGTGAAAAAAGTACGGTACAATATTACTTTCTGATCAAAACCAAAATAATAATATTGACTGAATATATTGTCATGAAAGAGCCTTTAGATGAGCATTGTAGAGCAGTATTTGGTTTTGTAGTAAACAAAGTTCTATCTCATCTCAAGTGGTTTTCAATATATTGCAGCTGTAATTAGATTCAGAGTGAAATAAGAGGGTTGCTGTTTGGGACTCACACTGCAGCGAGTGGGTTCATATTCACACCTATGTAGTCACTACATCTGCCACTGTTCAGTCTCTTGACGGTCCAGTAGACAATCTCAATTTGAAATTAGATGACAAAGAAATGAAGCCATTTTCATGCACATTGTAGGTTATCCACTACAGATGGTTAAAGATACTCAAAGGGAGATAGAAATGTGTGATGGGACTCTACACAACGTTCTACTGCCTAAATTACAGTGCTAATTTAACAATGTAACAATGCCATTTTTCCCATTTCATTTTTGACAAACATACAATATCTTATTGCGTTTAACACCTATCCTGGAAGTGCTGAATACCCAGCTCCTACAGTGCTACTCCCCCTTTTTCAGAACATCGTTTTCTCCCTGTGTGTTACCACCACAGAGACAGGGAATGGCAAGTGCCTAAGTAAAACTCTGCTGTGTGATAGTGTTTCAAACAGGAGGGGGGCGCATGGGAGAAGCGGAAGGGGGGCTCTGCTGTTCAAGGCATGTTGCCAGTGTGGGATGCCTAAGATCGGCAAGGCTGATAATTCTCAGGCATAGCGGGCAATAACCCAGATGTTAGAATGTAATATCACAGCTGTGGATGGACAGTACTGAGGTACCAGCCAAATGGACCCGGGTCTGAGCTCATTGTGCTTGTCCCCATGCTGTCCTACCATATGGAAGCAATCGCACAGCCCTTTTAGAACCAGGAATGGATTCTCTTTAGGGGCCACTTACAGTTAAGTGGAATTGTTTTATTGGCCGCTGAGATAGAAATCTGTCCAAGATAAACACTTGGGATGACTTGGCTGAGGCCTGTTTTATATCTCTCCTCCACTCCCTCTGTTCCTCTTCTTTTGAAGGGGCTGATATTTATAGGGCTGTGCCTGTGGTATTCCATGTTAATTCAGGTCCCTGAGATGTGCTTTGATCCCCTCCGGATTGGGTGGCAATGTGGGTTGTGACCCCGTAGTGAAGAGGAGGGGCCCGCATGGCAAGGGAGTTGTAGTGGGGCTGTTTGAAGCAGCGTCGCCGGGGCAGCCGAAGGAGCTGGGCAATCAAAGAGGCTAGAGCAGATTACGGTCCTGCTCTTTAATTACAGTCAGCCCCACACAACCTCTCTGCTGTTTGTTTTTACAGCCCTGGCCTATCACCGCATGGCCTCACGGGAACTCTAATATGGAAACATATCAAGGCCCCTCTCTCTCACTCCCTCTGTGACACACGGCAGGAGAAGTGGATTATTTGCTGTGCTTGTCCTTGATTTCCAAAGTTCTCAAATGTACAGCATATTTTTTGTGTCAAAGAAAGATATACTGTTTTGCTGGTTAAATTACAATTGAATGAATTTGCCAACGTTCAGTAAACTCTGATGCTGGACATACATACTGCATGTATGCATAATTTGCTGATGAGAGAGCTGTTTGGTTTGCATCATTACTCACTGCTGCCTGCTGTCTCTGGTGCAGTATGCCAAGTGTCCTGCCTCCCCACACTCAGTCTGGGAGCCAGTGATGAGTGGGACTGTCACATCCAGGGACATCTGGCTGCTTGCTGACGTCCCTCTCTTCCTCTCGCTCCAGGAGCCTCTGTGATGTGGCTTGCCTGTCAGTAGAGATGTGATAATGTGCTCCAACAGAGATGTGCTGTATAGTGTAAACCTTTGTCCTACTTTCATGCACCCTGTGAACATGATGAGGTGCCAGGTTGAGGCAGGAGCAGGTAAACAGAGAGGAGTTTACAGAACTTCCACACAAGGTGCTTTAAAAGCAACTAAAACTATGTGCCCTGCAGCAGATCCCGGTTTCACAGTCCCAGCAACCAGCTGATCCACAGAAGGACCAGCTGAACAACCAGATGTGGTCTGGGGTCCTCGGTATCACCTTGATAGAAGGACAGGACCTGCCGCAGTATGGCCATGGGGATGTTTACGTCCGCTTTCGCCTCGGTGAACAGAAGTACAAGAGCAAGGTTGGACTTGTTTTTAAATATCTTTCTCTTTGCCCACTTCTCCTCCGCTCCCTTTTCTCATGCTCCTCTATCTTTTAATATCTGCTCTTTATACTTTAAGTCTTTCTTATCGGCTCCTATCTTTTACTTCCCTGCTTCTTTCTCTCAGCAGGTGCCTGTCAGCAGCAGGTGACTCACCTCCACCTTGGCTCACTGGGCCATGGCAGAGGCAGCTCATTAGACTGGGCAAGGCTGCCACTCACTTCTCCCATAGCTTCAGCTGCTGGGCTTCATTGTCTTCATTTGCATACCCAGCATGCCCTGTTCATCTACCTGTACTTGTTGGCCTCCCCCCTGATGATTCTGTGGTGCACTTGTCTTGTGTTGTTGTGTCATTTCTTTGTAAACCTCTCTGCTTTCCTCTCTGCTTGTTTGTTTGTTGAACAAAGCTGATTCTAATTGGAAGCTGTCAGTGTTTACAATCCCAGAGTGGCTACTGAGGTGTACACATACAAGCACACACAAATAGAGACGCATACACATAACACACCTCTCTTTCTCTTCTCCTGCCTTTTTCTGGTTGGACTGGATGAAGACTTAATTCACCTGTCATGCAGGAGCTGCTCAGTCTCATAATGCATGAACCTGATATTGCGTCAACCAGTGTGAGCATCTCGACTTACCTTTATGTGCTGAATCTATGTCTTTGCTGCCCTCAGAACCTTTGCATTCAGGCCAATCCCCAGTGGAGAGAGCAGCTTGACTTCAATCACTTTGAAGATAACCAGGAACCACTTCAGGTAGAGGTGTGCTCAAAGAGAGGGAGAAAGAGTGAGGAATCATGGGGAATGTGAGTATTTCCTGGTGGGCAGTATTAATTTTGCTCACATTGACTCCTCAACAGAACAAGTTGGCCTTCTGTGTTTCAGTGGAATGATTTTCCTTTCCTGTCTCAGTTTTGAGATTGACCTATTGAGACTTCCACTTAATGAGAGGCAGCTCTACACTCATGTGCTGAACCCAGGAAAGGGCAGACTGGTGTTTCTGGTCACCCTAAGAACCTGCTGGGGAGTCACCGTCTCCGACACTGAAACAGCTCTCTTGGAGAAGCCTGATGAAAGAGACTCAATAGAGGAAAAATTTGTAAGTCTGCTTTTGTTTTAGTTTAATTTGATATAAAAATAGAATCCCCAAATGTTGCTATAACATCCCGCTGACATTTAAAAGATTATTGTGATGTTACCTGAATACAAATGTTTTATATAGAGGAAACATTTTCAACAGTAGTATCATTATTTTAAAAGGCAGGTGGTAAATATAATATTCTTGCTTAAAAAATCTGAATAGAATAACATGTTTTAATTTTTTCATTTTTGTTTTCTCAGAGCTTAAGGAACTCGTACAAATGTGTGGGGGAGGTTGGCTTCCTTCAGGTTAAAGTTATAAAGGCAAATGATCTTCCTGCAACAGACCTCAATGGTAAACTGTAACAATTTCTCTCTATTATTATTTTCATGGTCCTGGCCTCTTTGTTGCATTATAAACTTATTTTTGTCATTTGCAGGAAAAAGCAACCCTTTTTGTGTTATAGAGCTTGGTAACAGCAAACTTCAGACTCATACAGTGTACAAAACCGTCAACCCGGACTGGAACAAAGCCTTTACATTGTAAGACGGACATTTGAGAAAAGAAAATATTCAGATTCACAGATCTAGAATAATCAGACTGCAATTTTATCCATTTAAAAAAAAATTATTTATGTTAGAAAAAGTGTTCAACAAGTGAAAGGGTTTGAAAACGTTAATGTGACTAACATTTGGGTGACTTTTATGTTCCAGCCCAATTAAGGACATTAATGATGTGGTAGAGTTGAGTGTCCTTGATGAAAATGGAGAAAAATCCCCAAACTTTTTAGGAAAAGTGGCCATTCCTTTGCTGACTGTAAGTGTGAAAAAGACATATTAATAACTCATATAAAACAGATAATTTATTGTAAATTATGATTATGGATATACCATATTTTTACATTCTAAAAGGTTCAGAATGGTCAACAGATAAGTCTGTTTTTGAAGAAAGAGGGGTTGGAAAGTCCATCCAAAGGAACTATCACAGTTGTGCTCGAGGTTATCTATAATAAAGTAAGATTTGAATTTGTGTCAAGAATTAAGCATGGTGATGAAATTCTGCTTCACATAATATAAACTCTTTATTATAACTCTACTGGAACAGCACAGTTAAACTACAGTGAACTATTTTTCCTTCCTCTGTGCCAGGTCAGGGCTGGTGTCAAAACCTTCCAACCAAAGGAAAGTAAATTAACGGAGGAAAACCTGAAGTTCTCCAAAAAGGTTATCTCCATCTATCACAGTCACATACAGATTTTCTTGCAGATAAACAAAAAACCTTGTGAGAAGATTTCCCTCACATCTGACTAATAAAGTAGACACAACAAAGCTACACATGGTCATAGTTTGGATTGGTCATTCTCAGGCTAATTAGTTTCATTGGCTTTAAAAAATCAACAACACAAGTAGCAAATAAGGGATTGTAAAGCTGATCCAACCTCATTGCAAAGTCATAAACATTATGTCCACTATCAAATGATTCTAACCAGCGTTTTGTTCCAATTATTTCCCATTAGGTTCTTGCCCGGAATATATATCGGGTTCGAAAAATCAGCACAGCAGTTCTGTACACGTTACAGTACATTAAAAGCTGTTTTCAATGGGAAAGCACGCAACGGAGTCTAATAGCCTTTCTGGTAAGTCATTGCCTCACGTTAATGAACTCTCTTTAAGCCTTGGGGCGAACAAGTTTTGTCCCATTTCACCACAGCCCAGTTTTAACTCTTTCATTTTATGTGAATTAGACGTTACAAAGGATCTTTGGTTTAGCAATTTTCTCTATCTGCTCTCTTTTTCCCATGAAAAACAATAGCTGCCTTCTGTTTTTATCCCATATGTATGTGATGGATGTGCTTTATCCTTTAAATCAAATACCCACTTGGCTTTTCTTCAGTTCTGATGACATTAGAGTGTATTTGAAGGGGTGGAGTTTGGGCGTTTGTACATCTGACTTCTTAGCAAAGCCTCCTAACCCGGGGGATGGTGTAAGGAGGATCACAGTCTCAGATTCCTTGGGTGGAGGAGTGACAGTCTGCCTCTGAGATTTGAACCTTGTTTAAATGTCTCTGTTTAGCTGTTTTTAATGAGGGTATGTGATCTAAGGTCCTAAGCTTAAATAATCTTAAATCACCCTGCGAATCCCCCTCAGTTCAGCACATGTAATGTCATGATTAAGAGTGTACACTTGCCATGAAAGCCCTGCCTGCACCGTGTCAGGGTGAGGAAGCGGTCACAGACAGGGTGTGTGAAGAACTCTCCTTTCACTGCCTTTCTTCTGTCTCCTCTGTCTCAGGATGACATGCAATTCATACCTGGTGTATTCTATAAGCCCTTCTCACTGATCCTGAGGTGCAAATCCCCCAGGCAATAGCCAGGCTCAATGTATCACAGCCTTTAGAACAGCACGGCACGCAGACAGACAGGCGGACACACAGACAGGAAGACAGAGAACAATGCAGGCGATTGTAAAAGGATAGAGTGGGAGGCAGGCTACTATCTGGGAAAGAAAGTTAGAGCACAGAAAGAGGAAGACAGTTTGGTAAGAACGTGGTCTACGACGGCAGATAGCAAGAGACTTGGAGGCAGGGACATGTGCAGGAGAGCAGGGGGATAGGCGGGCTGACAGGTGACAGGTCAGCAGGATGGGGCCATTTTCTTCCACCTATAATTAGATCCTCCACAGGCGATGGGAGTGTGTGGCGGCACACTCTAATCTTTCATTTCCACTTCTACTCTACCCGCTGTTTAAGAGTGTGGCACACAAATAGAGATGGTAGAATGAATGAAAAAGACTTACATACTAACTATTTTTATCATGATCATCACTTGCTGTAGTGAAGTGCTTCCCAGGGTTTTTTGTCAGTTGCATGTCATCTGCTCCCTGACAGTGAAATGGTAATATTGACATTGTAGCTTCTTTGCCTTTTATTTGAAACAACTACTCCGCTTTCAGACACTGTTATAGTGGTTGTTATTTTTAAAAGCTTAAAAATATCATCCACTAGACAGTAACAGAGTAGTCAGAGTACACCTTTGTCTGCGACAGGTTGTGCTTCAAATAGTCTAAGTGTTGAAGGTGCCTGGTGAGGATCACCCAAACAGAGTGAATCTGCCACTGTGTATTCATCACCTACTCATCAGCAGACAGAGAGTTCAACGAGTAAACAGTTCTTTTTTTTCAGCGATTTATTATATTTTCAACAAGTAAAGAGGGCAGTGAAACCTGCAAATCACAAGTAAATATTGCATGTAATTGATGGTAACAGGAAAACCTCTGAACTTACTCTGCTGTTTAACAGTCAGTGAGGGCAACAACAAGGTCCTGACTGACTGTCGTAACAAGCCTAGTGCCATGCCACTATGCACACTTGTGCCCCTGCCCACTCGAAGGCCAGCCACCATAGAGCCACTCCTCATTCTCCAAGTCATCATTTGCAATTAAGTTACTATTTGGAAAGCAGCATTCCAAGATGTGCCTTAATGAAAGCAGCTCCCACTCCTATCTTTATATCTTTAGGCAGTGGTAATAAGGTAACTGATTCAGACATTGACAGATGGCCTCTGCTTGCCTCTCAGATGTGCATAATTACGCCACTAGTGTCTGCTCTTTTCCACAGTGGCAGGCAGCACAGGGCTTCTCAGGGTATGCCGGTAGGAAACTCTGCAGTGGTGGGTCTAGCTTTATTATACATTACAATACATTATTTATCATCAGGCAGACCAGTCCTACCCTTTTACACTATACATCCTGTAATGCATTACCGCTGCTGTGGTTTCTACTGGGACTGCGGGATGCTCGTGTAGTGCTTTACCAGGAATACTTAGCCATTATATCACTCAGTCCCACAGGCCAATTTTCTGACCTCCACACAGCATGTAGTCTGCATTTCTGTTCTGTTTATGTAGATTCATGTATGCATTATGAAGTGGTTGTTGGTGTGTGGTGTGTAAGGTATTCAAATTTGCACAAGGGATCACCGCTCTGGTACGCATTGTAAATAGTGAATTGGAATGTGGGGAAAAAAAAACTTTTTTGGAGAAGTCTCGTTTGTTCGTATCCAAGATAACTTTTCCCACGAGTGGCAATTGAAAAGCTGCAGTTCACATTTACAGATTGATGAGCTGGTTATGCTGTTAATAAATGTTAGAGTGCGATGAAACTGTGCAAGAAATGTAAAGACTTGCAGTCTTGCAGCTGTTTGCAAGTGCAGGAGGTTACATGTTTGTCCATACTGTTTGAAGTTGCCTTCGATTTTCCATCGATGGTTTGCAATGTTAAAATAGATTCTTTCTAATTAGGTAATGTAACAAAAAAAAAAAAAACTGAAAAAGATAAAACAAATCTTTCTCATGCATTTAAGCAAAGTTTTGGCAATTCCTTATAAACATTTTCATCAGTGAATGGAAATATAAACAAGATATTTGGATTTTTTTTTCCTCTGCTTGTTTATGCTAGAGTAATGAGCCTAGGATCTGCGCTTTAGAGTTTGACAACAGCATGTTCCTTTCTCTGAGAGAGAGGAAATGTGACAGCTAAAATCTTCATAAAATAACGGCCTTTAGATGTGCTTTTCACCAAGACTGAGCGAGATGAATGTGCTATACATCAGCAGTGACTGCAGAGGGGTCACCCAGAGTTCTTTGCTGCATACAAGCATAGAACCTGTAGATGGAGCTACAGCACTTCTAGAAATATGAATGGCGGCGCTAAGAAGATCAGTTACTTTTCCCAACAGGAGCCATTCGTGGGAACAACTTGGATTGAAATCCTCTATTCTGTGCATTAAACCAAGAGACACAAGTTCTTCCACAAAGAAGAAGAAAAAAATGCTAAATGAGCATGTATTATCCAGCCAGATTAATCTGTTTCAGAAGTTTAAAGTTGAGAACAATTTTGATATTGAAATGGATGAAAGTTTAAAAAAAAAAAGGAAAAAGGATCATTTACACTTGAAAGCTGATTTTGAGCTTTGCTGTCATTAGAGCGCTTTAAGTATTTAAGTAGAATTAATATTTTAACATATGAGGTACCTCATCTGTCAGGAGTTAGACTAGAAAGAAACCTGTATACCTTATGTGATTATTTGAACCATTTTCTTTTTGACACTGCCAGGTAGCAACCGCTTTAGACATCATTTGACAGCCTGTGAAATGCTGATTGCCTCACATCACACACTGTAAAGATGGCATTTGATGAATGTTTGATGCGGTGCAGCTGTAAACACACTTGGCAGCTGCAGCGGGCACTTTTTTGGGGCTGATAGAATTATCGTCTCCCCAGATGAGGGCAGAACAGGGTCAAATCTGACTCCAGAGTTCTCTGGAGACCACCTGTATAGAGCCACAGCAGTCGGGGCCATTAGCCAGAGCACCAGCCTATGCAAGATCAAAGCCATAATCAGAGTTGTCATAATTGTTCTTGTTAACACTGTCCCTGAAAATGAGATGCTTTGTGAGTCTTGGATCTGCCCATTTGCGGTTTGCTGCACTGCAGTGTGGCCGAGCTTTTGCGAGAACAGCGAGAGGACTGTGCATGCCTGTGGATTTCGACTTGTTTCTGCTTTGCATCTGTTTTCTCTCTGTTTAAAAAAGTTGAAGGCCTTAGAGGAGTGGGTTACTTCAGTCTCACGGGGGTTACACTCTCCATTTCTGTGGCTGTGGGATTTCTCACAGACTGTGCGGTGGGACTGTGTCTAGCAGGGAAGAAAATGTTGTGATTTTCTGTAGCATATCTATTAATTATTAAATGACAAGGTAGGACTACATGTAAGCTGCCCATCAGTGCCTCCCGATTCAACACAGCATTTTTATTTAGCTTGCCTGAATGACTGTGTGTGAGTAAACCATGTAACCCTGAAAGATGTTGCTGTGTTATTGGGATTAATAAGCTTTCACTGCTAATATTCACTTCATTAGGGCTATGAAATTGTTCCCATTTTATATGTTTAAGGACATGGATTTAAATTTTGCTAACACATTTGATTTAATTTAAATTGAACTAATTCATTATTTCCTCATATTTAGCATTATTTAAGAGTATAAAGTCACTTACAATATAATTGTCTTCAGATTAATATTAGCTGGCTGCACTAATAAACATGTTGACTACTAAGAAGGCAAGGATTTTGTCCATGCATCTGTTGTACTTTGTTATTTTATAGTATGCGCCTTTTCAGCCTAGATGAAGTATGCTCTGTGTTTAACCCTGTTGTGTGTGCTGTATCATAATGACTGTCTTTAACATACTCACCACCTTGCTAGTCACAGAGGACACCTCTCCCCAGGCAGCTGAGGCGGCGACCTGTCTGCCCCTGTATGTGGCTGTTCATGGCCCTGGCGCGTTAACGTGCGTGTGAGCTGAGCTGACAGGGAGAGAGAGTCCATGCCACTCCCTCCCCACCTCCTCAGGGGAAAAGGCTCACATGGCAGATCTGTCACCCAGGAGGTCGCTCAGTGTTAACACTCCTGCCATGGATTAAACACTAGTGGCCAGTGCCGGAGTGTGGGGTCAGTGTAGCCACCACTGACAGGCACCACAGGGCCCTTGCTCACTGCCCTGCTTCAGCCTTGTACTGGCGCTGCTCTGGTCCTGGCATGTGTCAGACAGGTAGGGAGACAATGGCCGGAGCTGCCCCTGTGAGCAAATGCTAATGCTTTGCTTAACATGGCTGTACTTTCTCAGCACTTTGTCGAAGAGCTGAAATCTCTATTGCACTGTATTATGCTGGTGTCCTTACAAGCTGTGCCTTTTGCCTATTATTTCGCTACAGCTGACTTTTTGCTTACAACATTGTAGAATGGGTGAACACGACATTCAATATGTTAGTGGTTTATTATTACTAAATAATAATAAAATAGGAAAAATAACATACCAGAAGACTAACATTGGTAACTTAAGTATAGTAAATGCCAGTGTTACTGTATCTGTATTTGTAAATTGTACCATACTTCAGAACTACTGCAACCGATTTTGACGCACTGAGTAGGGATATGAGATTCCCCATTTTTATTGCTCTCGCTCTTCTGTATTCTCTCTCTCGTTCTCTTCCTCTTCTCATTTCTCCCTCTTTCACTCCCCAGTCGATAAGACTTGAGCTGAGCGTATGTGAAATATTTATTCAGCGTTAGCTCAGAGCGCTATGGCTGCCCACACACTCTACCTGCCCTGAAGAGAAATCTTATCTGTGCTTCCTCTGCCTCTGACACCCTCTGAAAGCCTGTCCCCACATTGGCCGAAGCACAGCACAAATTACATGTCTCATTGCTTTGCGTTTACAGCTATTTTAAAGCATTTCTCTCCTGTCCCCAACATAAGCCCTCAGCCAGACTCTGTTTCAGCCTTGCTAAAGAAAAAATAGACCTCAGTGAACTGAGATGCTACTTGTGTCTTTGATTCATTATTGACCTCTTTTTTATATATAGTAATCCTGATTAATTTTATTGCTCTTGATTGCCTAGTAAAGGAACATCCCTATTGGTAAATACTGTCTAAGCTTTATAGAGCCTCCTATTTATTTATTTTTTAAATACTCATTTTAATTTATTTTCTTTATATCCCATACTAGCGTTAACTCAGGCATTGGTTCATGTGCACACACGCGCGCGCACACACACACACACACACACACACACACACACAGACACACACACACAGACACACACACACACAAACAACTACACACCTACATACACAAACCCTGCAGCTTGTAGTCAGTCTTGTTAAACTCTTTCAGTATATGTTCACGTAAACTGGCATCCGTCCACAGCCCCCATGACTGACCCTCATAATGCTGGCTGGCGCTCTTCTCGCTTTGTCTAGCTTTCCAAGTGGAGTGCAGCTGAAGACACGTAGTGAAGATACAGCCAAGATTAAATCTTCCGTGTTCTTGGACGGTACATTGTCTTAAAAATAAGGGTATTTTTGAAATGGACCATTTAAAAAAATTGTGGAAAGGGTGGTTTTAGTTTGCTGTGTTTTTACAGCAACATTAATGGTATTGTATAGGCCCCATGTGTTGTCACATAAACTAATTTGGCTCATTAACAGTATTATGTGTGTTATACTGATGTGACGTCTATATTTATAGTCCTCTGCTTGCTGTAGTGTATAAGGGGAGCATTTGGCAGCCTTGCAGTCTGGTAGTACGTCTGCCAGTCAGTAGTTAGGGTTGGTAGACTGGGCCACCCCCTCCTCTGTTAATCAATTTACAGGATGGTAGAAACTCTTATAGAGGGTGTCTTTGTCCCTTTGTTCCTGCTACGATCCCTTCTCCCTCTCCTGGGAGAGTGTGGGTGGTGGGAGCTGCCATGCTTGCTCAGCTTTAAGTTATTTTATTCACACTTTTAATCGCTGAGTGCTTTATTATTAGGTGCTGGATTCTGCTGGCCAGGGGAGCTACATGAGAAGGCACAGAATGCATTTAGTGGAATCATATTAATGGCACTATAAAACAAATCTGTCAGGCTGTTCTTAACCCTGCTGGCAGAATTGCTCTGCACAGGGTTGCCCCCTTCTCCAAGCGCTTACAGGTGGCTAAGGAGAGTGCATCTCCATCATCTACTCTACCGTGTGCTAATAGTTTTATTAATTCATTCTTTTTTTTTTCTCCCCAGGCACCCTGTGCATAATCATACAGACATTTTTCAGCTAAATGGTGTTTGTCAAGGGAGGTTTCCTACATTAGAGAAACTCCTCCCAGGCAAGCTGTACTTGTTTCTCTTGTTCAATTACAAGTCATTTGTTATCCAGTTCCGCTTTACGTAAAACTAAATGCTAAAATAACTGTAAACATATTATTTATTATTACCGCCCTTACTTTTGTTTGTGCTTCGTCTGATTTCGTAAAATACACATCTGCTTTACAGCTCAACCAATATATTACCACTGTTGTGTTGAATAAGTTAAAGGTTTGACTTGTCATACATAATTTGTTGACAGATAGAAAAAGACTGAAATTGAGCCTTTGATGGCAATGAAAGTGTGGATTTTTTTTTTTTTTGAATAGAAATTTACGCTTCCATCTGAAAGGTTGTACTTTATCCAACATGTCCTTTAATCACTCAGCTGCTTGCTAATAAAACATAAACCACTTAGCAAAGAATTAGTCTTGTCCCAGTTTCACAGAAATGCTGGAGAATGTGAAGAGACAAGGGAATGATGTAGTCCTGCCTCTGCTCATTACTGTGGGATATCTGACGGAAAAGACTTAGTCTGCCCACCTGAGTGAAGGAATCTGAGAGGTTTTCCCAGATGTTTCTCTCTGTCATTTTTATTAGTGTTAAAAAACCATGTAAATCCTGAACACATGGGCTGCCATACCATGAGGGAGGAATTGAGAATATATTTCTGACAGTTTTGGTTTATACCCTCATTTAAGCACTCAGTTTAGACACAAGGCATTTTATTTCTGTAGGCTTTTATCTTGTCCACTGAGCCAGAACACGGTGAGCAGAAATTTGCATTAGTGGGCGATTATGAATACCTATGACAGATTCTCTCTGCCGGCTCCCTGGGCGGAAATGAATTGGCTCCCTCTGTTGACTTGCACAGGAAGACAGAGACCAAGCAATTAGACTTTAGTGGTTAATGTAGCAGCTTTTGCAGGGAGGGCAAGGAGGTTCAACATTCCTGCTGGGCTCGTGTCAGTTTCCAGGCACATTTTCCCTCCTTTTCTTTTCCCTTTTTTATGAAAATACTGGAAATATGACAAGCTACCTGTCCACCAGCCTGCTGAATTCCTCTGGGGTGAGGGGAGCGTCGCTTTAGAATTGCCTCATGGGGAATGAGGTGACAACACATGACGTAGGTTATTCATAACAGAGAGAAGATGTTCTGCAGCTACCACTGCACATCATGCATATTCATTGTTTACCTTTTTTAACCCCCACCAGCTCTAGTTTGTTGCTGTATGTGTAATTCAAATGAACTTTTATGGAAAAAATACAATAACATATTGTTCATGCCTTTACATGTTGGTCACCCTGCTGTGTTTTTGTGTGTTGCTTCAGCTCACCCACTATCTCCCAGGTTGTATGGTGGGATCATAAGCAGTACAGTTGTGAAGCCTTTGGGCCACAGTGTCCTCTGCATTACTCATGGTTCACGTTTCCCTGGTGGCCATATGAACCTAGGCCTGGTGTGGCAGTAGGTAGACTGGCCCCAGAGCAACATGCACGGGCTCTGCATGGTTGCTATGACAGGAGCAGTCTGCTTTTTACAGGCTTGCTATTGAGGCCTGAAGGCCTCGGTGGTTCACATCCTGTCTAAAGCTTAACTCGAACATATTGTTCATACTTTAACCAGCCTCCAGCTCTTTGAGCCTTGACTGCAATAGTACTGCATCGTTTGGGTTCAGCACAACAGTTACATTTGTATCTGTTTGAAATAAACTTTGTTAAAAAAAAGAAGAAGAAAGATATGAAATTTAAATAAATATAAAATTTGACAGTTGCAAAGGATGCATTAATTACAGAAAATGTGGTATATGAAGTATCAGGGCAAATTACATTGTGGAAGATGTCTGTGGTAAATAAAAGTTGACCATATGTTGGGTGTATTAGCACATAATCACACTATAATAGATTTTAAGATTCAGCTTGCTGTGGGGGGACATTTTTATTTCATCCCTGTCAACCTGCTAGTTTGATCCTCCACACACATTCCTGATAATTTCAGTTGGAGACAAACTCATTAAGCTGTCACTAAATGGGTTTAAATGCAGCCGTCCAATTAGTGCTCTGCTGTGAAATGCGGTGGGTGTTGTGCAACGTGCTTAGCACCACTCCTTTACAGAATTATGAAGGATTACTCATTCAGTGTGATCCTTCTTATTTCTACCAGGGGTCTTGGCTTTTCTCAGTGTCATCTCCATGGAGGGGGTAAATGTTGCAAATGCTTCTCCAGTTGCCATATGCGCCTCGTCAGAGAGCCTCACTGCCTCTGAATCTAAGAGGATTTGATGTGCTAGTTAAAAGACAGCATACCATGCCTATCCATGTCATACTTTCTGTTTAGCAGTAAGGCTGTCTGCCAGCACAGTGTTATTGGTGTGTATAAATAGGATTTCAAGATATTAAAAGTTGTCCCTGAATGTCTGTTACTTTCAAACCGCTAAGAGTAAAATCTGTTGCCATCGCCTGCAAAACTGAGAGGCTTTACAGTCTGCTTTTCATGAGATTTAGGATGTGGTTAAATCCATTATATATTTTGTTTTATGAACAGGCTTGTTGAGATTTGAAAGCTGGGTGAGGCTGTAGCAATGTGATATTATTTGCATTATACTGTCATGTCCTGTCTCCACAGATCTTCCTTGTGACAGTGTGGCACTGGGAGCTCTTTATGCTGCCCCTCTTCCTGCTTCTGCTCATTGGCTGGAACTATTTCCAACTGAATGCAGGGAAGGCCAACTCCAACCAAGACCTGGTGAGTGAAGAGTGACTCTTCATTAGTCATCAATACACGTGTAGATGCACACTCTTACAGTGCTAATTCAATCTTTATGTGGACCCACCCTATAGTAAAACCCTGATGGAGTGAAATCCTTTTGCTTCACATTGTGGTTTTGTAGATATTCTTGCAGCACTTGCTTATATGTACACTCACTTCGTCAAGTTTTTAGATACACATTACTAGAAGCTCTGCAGAGTTATATGATAGTCCTGCAGCAAATCTGGAAATTAAAATATAAATAATATATGCAGTTGAGCCTGTCCTCATTGATATAAATACTGGGTACAATATAATATAAGCATATGTTTGTATATTGCAATTCAACAATACTAAAAACTACAGTACATCTTCCAAAATGATCAGGTTTAATCTTCCTGGAGATGAGATTCATTGCACAATAGTATTATACTGCATTAGATATAGCCAGGTGTACCTAAAAAAACAACTGAATGTATACTAAATAAGACAGGAGATGTAAAAGGCACCCCCAGATACAGTCAGTTGTGGCAGAATACCAAGGTTTACAGCTGGTTAAACTTGTTTCTACATTGTTTCTAGAAGTTCGATAAAACATCAAGTAGGAAGAAGGCATTACATTACTGTACATGACTGTAATTGCATGTATGGGCTGTTGATGTAGCCTCATCACATTTGTGAAAGCAGGGCTAGTTCAACATACCACATCTTTTCCCTTTCTACTGTTACAGATATTTTGTTTGCCCTACACATATCTGTGAAGGTTAATGGTGTTCACACTTTCAACTGCCCCCCAATTTCACTGTGTTGTAAGCCTTCTCACCGGCCAGCTAGGGGCTGGCCTGCTCACACAACCTCCCCAAAGCAACATCTCTGGCCCAATGATTGTGTTTATGGCTGCTGGCAAAGATTCCATCCGTGGGCCATGTAAAAGCCCAGGCTCACCCTCATATCCAGTGTGTCACCCCTCTGTGACCCTCTGGCCGGCAATGACACAGCTCTGTTCCCAGGCAATGTCACAGTGTGCACCACAGTGGGGTCAGGGATGACATGATATAAAGTGATCTAGGCAACAACATCCAAATTAAATGTGTTTTTTCTTTCCTCTTTCTGTTTTTCTGTGTGCTTATGTTGTGGAGAAATGAGATTGCTTTGGTGTGACAGTGCTCTTGTGAGGAAGGCCCTCTTTCACCTCTCCTTTTGTGTGAGGTCACCCCTGTGATGCAGTCTCTATGGAAACAAGCCTCTCCCAATAGGGGTGAATGTACTCAAAGAAAATTTCATTACTAGGTGTTTGCTAAAAATGCTCCAGTGCCCACATGTCCCATTCGTTTGAAATCACCCTGTACCCTATATTTTCTCTCAGGTGAACATAAGCATGGGTGACGACGAAGAGGAAGACGAGAAGGTATTTTATCTTGTCTCTTTCTAACATTTTAAGGAATAATATGTTTTAGCGGTACCATCACTTCTAATTTTTCAATATATGTAAAAATATATCTTTCTATCTTCATCCATGAACACTGGTTGTGGTTAGGGTCAATGGCTTGTGCAACAATCCTTTTTCTGGCAGTATCAGTGGTGTGAACCTTGCTAATAATTATTTCTAAATAACTATAGTTAAATCAAACACATACTGCACCTGCATGCACTGGTCAGCAGAGATTTACAGTTCAGGAAATAGCAGTGATCCTTACACAACCTAACGTGTCCTTCAAAACAGAAAACAATCAACCAAAGTGCCAATTAAGTTGTAGTCAGTATTTAGCATAGCTACGATGATGGTTACTTGTCTTTCTAACTAAGAATAGAAATATTTTCATGTATCCCAAATGAGGGTAGGATATAAGAAATCAATGTAGCATGGAGTTCTTTATTTTGTTCCTCTGGGTATTCAGTGTCACTCTGCAAATGCACTCTGCTGAGACACTGCAGGTCTTTAAAAAATCTATAAATCAAATATAAACAGACTCGTCAATTACATTTTGCACAGTTGTTGGGGATAAAAATCAATATTTTCTGTATCACAATTGTCTAAATTAAATAGTTATGTTGAGAATGACATTTTACTACCAGAACAAATGAGCAAAGTATAATAACACAGCAGCATACTTATACTCTGTCCCAAAGGTTATCAGTCATTTTCACTTGTTCGCTTATGAGACATCATAAATGGTAATATTTTTAATAAAATTCTCTTGTGTATCTTGAAAAACAAAACAGGAAATCTTTAAATAGCCTGAAAATTACACTTCCCCACAGCACATAATATTCAATTACACTCATCCCACTGTTTTCTATAAAGAAGGAAGAGTTAACAGGGATGTGTATTATTGCTTTATGGCAATGAAGTGTGGAACTAACGCAAAGCCTCCAAGCAATGACCCTTGCGCTGCATGTCTAGGCCCAGGATTCATATCCATAATGCGCTCAATATATTCTGTTGTGATGACCTGAGGCAACAAAAAAAAGCCAGCTTCCTTTAAAAACACAGGCACATCCACCAAATCCTGTCTGAAGGGATGGGCTAGTTCACAGATGAAACTCGCATGATATGTCAGCACACTTGCTATCATTACTAGGAACACACAAACTGGTGCTTAAATAAACAACTGTGATACAGAAAATTCACTGTTTTTTATACTAAATCAGGCAAGGCTACCTTTATGCTCTGAATTTAACATAAGTGCATTTGGGTTTACCTTGAAGCCTTCATTTATAATAGAGGGATGTTTTTTTAGTTTTTAAAATGGCAGTGTTGTCAGAGAGGTTTAAGATTCTCAATACACCGTATGTGTTTCCGAACTCAGCCTTCCCCTTCTAAAGCTTTTTGAAAGGTTTTCCATGAGCCTCCTAAGCCCTTTCACACTCAGAGGAAATGAAATATCTCCTTTCATTTACTAATTAAGCAGTCACCCATATTTGTTTTAAGCTGTCAGCTTTAATTTAAAGTGGCTTATTTGAAAGTCTTGTTATGGTCTTGCTGTCATATGAATGTGATATCATGCAGTTAGATCAAGTAGTGTAGCTTTACACCTCCTATCAAAGTCTTCTTTTAAAATATTTGGGGTTAAAGAGTGATCAGTGTTAAATTTGATGCCTTCAAAGCCTTTGCTTTTTTTCCCTAGTTCTCCACTAACATGTGAATAAAGGCTTTTCCCTCTGAGAAGGTTATGATTACCACTCAAATATGTTTTTTATCCCCATTTTCCCCCTTGAGGAAGGAAATATGTAGATCTCAGACAGAGCAGCAAGAATGTGAAGGCATGACGTTAAAGAGAGACGAAAGGCAAGCCAGTGTTACAGCAGGATAATACAGAACAGATTCTCTGCCTGTGAACAAATCTGTCCTGGGGGAAAGAGACAGCTTACAAATTATGTGTGGGCAAAGTGACTTCCCTTTGGCCTTAGGTATCCATTGTGCAGATAGACAATATTTAATCATAACATAAAGAAGCAGAGAGGCAAAGCAAGTCCATAGATCTGTAATCGCAATGAACAGGAGAGATGAAACATTTTCATTGCCCCCTGGCTGGCATTGCTGGTCTGGAGTTGACTTAGAACCTAGCCCAGGGGAGTTGGGGCTGGGCAGTGGTGGTGGTGGGGGGGTTACGCCATCTCTCACCCCATAGTCTACAGTGACCGCTGGGTCTCCTTGAGCACACCAGTCAGACAGACTGCCCATGTCATGATCTGTGGCATGCATTATGAAAACCTCAGAACATGGATCCACCAGCACACAAAACCATAGGGGGCTTTTTTGTGTTTTATTCCAGCAAATTGTCATTTTAGCTTTATATGAGATAATTTGTCAGGAACACAGGTGTGTTTGATTTAGATGCAGTTCCTATCTTTGTAAGAAAAGTCACTAGAAAAATATTCAGTCAGAGAATTCAAATTTGGCAGCGTTTATTCTAATTAAAATGATGCTAAATGAGCTTTTTCCAGCATTTGATAACACCCCACATTTCTGTGTGAGTATGTTTACCTTTGTTCCGGAGATCAAATTGGTTCTCCATTACTGCACCTTAAAAGGAAGCTTTTACAATTTTATCTGAAATGAGAATATGATTTCACACAGGTTTTCTAATCAGTAGACATTTAGGATTCATTTAGTCCATCCCCAGTTTACTCATCCTTTTTCATTTCGAAAGGAGATCTTTTATTTATTTTTGTTTTCTCTGCACTTGTGTACATGCTAAAAAGAGAAATGAACAAAGATAAAGAATATCATCAAATGATTAATGTAGGGAGGACTTCAGTTCTGGTCGCTAAGGGGATGGAGGATTTTAGGAATCTTAAAGCAGATGAATAATGATAATCATGAGAGCTCTGCCTCTTGATGCATACTTCAGAGCACATCTATTTGTCGGTTTTTCCTGTTAGAAATGAAAGCCAATATGGTTTCTCTTTTTCCTGCTGGAGCTGTATTCTGACTAAATTTGCCTTGCATGTGTGTCCGCTGAAGGTAAATAACACTTCACAGCTTTTATTAGGTTTGAATTCTAAATCATGTTATTGTGTCTCTTAAATATATTTAAATGGAAATATGAATAGACATAACATAAGCCTAACTGATGAGGATCCATATCGAGTGAGCTGCCATTTCCCAAAGTGTAACTCTGGGTCCGTCTGGAGCTCACAGACACACATGATAATGGCTTTCATAAAAAAACTTAAGATAAAGAGCTCAATTAACACCTGATGTGGAGCAAATGACACAACACGAAGGTTTCCTCAGCCAAGTGGAGAGGAGTAAGATGATGCACAAACACAGATAATTCTCTGTCCCAATGATGAGATCATGAGATCTTAGTCTTAAAAAAAAAAGCATACTTGTGATAGTTTTTCCCTTTTTGGACAGAGCTGAGCCTCCAGTGTCTATCCAGAGCAGAGCCCAGTGGGGGAGGCTCTGCTAGTGTGGGAATTGCTCTCTTCCTGCGCCTTTCATGGAGGAGAGTGGCCCTGACAGTGGGGAGTCTCTCTGTGCTGGCAGACAGTGCGTTCCCAGGGGCTGCCTCATGAAGCTCTGATAAAGGCATTCTGTCTGGACCCTGTCAATGCACACAGGCTGTGGCTTCGGCTGACTTGTAACATAAACATATAGACATCCTCAAGCCTCCTGGTAGAGTCCATTAGAGGGCCCTCCCCCCAAACACTCTTAGTCCCCTTCTCCCTCTCACTCTTCCTCTACCTCTTTTCTCTCTGTCATCATTCCTGTCATTATTTCCTCCTTTTGATGTGAGGCTTCTCAGCCCCCTTTAGCTTGGTTAGCCGTGTTATCTTTACTTACTCCTCTGCCTGTGGAAGGCTTCACACTCGTCGTTATTTCAGACCTTGATGTAATCACATTTATTTCATTTTCAGACAAGCCCTCCAACCCCCTCACATGTTGACTTACTACTTTGCCAGTCTCGGTCATTATTACCCCAGTGCATTAAAAAGCAAATAATACTTTGTGTGCAGCGATGGCTGTGAAAAGAATAATATGAGAGAAAGTGAGTGAACAAATACACATCCAAGTGGTGTTTTAAACAGGGTGAAGTGTTGTTCTCATGCAGACAAAGTGTTAGGATAGGTTAGAAAGCCTGGCCCGATAGATTTGTGAAAACATGTTCAAACTTGTCCTATGGAGGCTGCTGGAATGGAATCTCTCCTAAGTTGTGAGCCCCCCGTGCTTTTTGTCTAGGTCGTCTAGTCTGCCTGATTGCACATGGCCATTTTGTGTACTTTTCATCTACTAGACAGTCTTGATTGTGCTGCACTTGTGCAACAGCTCTATTGTGTGTGGTGGACAAAAGCTGAAATCTCTCAGCCATCCACATAACAGCTTCTGAGCACTGAGTCTGTCTCATCTTCAAAAGCAGAGTCTGAAGATGTACAGTGTTTGCTCATTATGGGCCATTCAATAGATAAATCACACATAATAGCACAGTAGAGATAAACTGGTCTTTGTCTATCCTGCCCAACAATTGACATACACTGTACCTCATCAGTGTCTGTGCATTTTTTTGTTTCTTTTTAGGAAGCTGGAAAAAAGGGTTTGATGGATAAGATACATATGGTACAGGAAGTAGTACTTGCCGTCCAGAACGCTTTGGAAGAAATCGCGAACATCGGAGAGCGAGTCAAGAAGTATTTCAACCATTCTGCATTTGTTCTTTAGCACTGAATTCATTATCATCTTATTTTAAATGTAATTTTTTTGCTCAATGTCACAGTAATTTGATACAATTTTTTTTTGTCTACAGCATATTCAACTGGTCAGTCCCATTCTTGACAGTCTTGGCCTGCTTGGTGCTGTTTGTGTCAACAGCACTATTATATTTTTTTCCACTGCGATATATTGTGCTGATATGGGGTAAGTTCTGCATCTAACAACACTATGTAATTAGTAAAATTGTAAATGGTGAAAAAAAAATATGTACATAATTAAAAGGCCACTGGGTGAATACCAAAAGCTAACAGCCACTTTTTATTTCCTGTTAAATTCTTCATTGCTATGACCAAAACATTATAACACATATTTTAATTATCAACACCCCTATCATGGTTATAAAGCACAACTCTTCTTAACTTTGAATCCATGGTTTAATGAAGTACAGTAATTTAAGAACTCTGCAACCCCTACACCTCTGCAGATGCACAGAGATCAGACAGCTACACAGGTTTGCTTTACTCAGTGTGGGCTGATGTAGCAGAGCCCAGCAGAGGCAAGGCCTAGGGTTTGTGTGAAAACAAAGCAGCGGTAGAGTAGCAAGCTGTATATAATACATGATGTCCTTGGGCAGTCTGTAGGCTCCTGGTCTAGCCTGCTATTATCTGCTGTAGTCATACAGAATAGACAGTCATCTCAGTGGTCAGGGAGATATGCTGCCCTTAACAGGCTTTCCTCCTCCAGCTGTAAGCCCACAACCACTGTACTTCCACTCTGCCTTCAACACAATCAATACCAAAAAACCATTATATCAAACAAAAACACACAGTCTGAGACACTCCTCTGCCTCCCCAGTTAACCCCCATCTTTGTGGTTGCAAGGCAAGCCTTTCAAGTTGCTTGCACAAATTTAAGTCCTTAGGTTCTTTGTCTGCATGTTGAGGTACAGGCAGTACCAAGCTGTGAATATAATGGTCCCATTACAAGACCCCAGAGATTTTTTTTCTTTGTGGTATGCAACAATGTGCAAAGTAAATATGGATGGACTAGAAATGATCAGATTACAGTAAATAAAATAAGGTAAAAATTGTCATATATCGGGGACTGTTGTTTAAATTAAGGTAACAGTTGCTAATATTTTATTATCTGTGCTTGTCACCATTGCATTGGTCAGGCTTCAGAATTGAAGGCATCATATAAAGCGGCTACGGACACACTAGTCAAAACTCTATGTAGAGTGAGAGTGTGAGAGTTATACAACTCAATTTACCATAACTTTTACAATGTAAAACAGTATAAAGTATCCTGGTTGGTATGACACCTTTATTTATTAATGTGTTTTTGTTTTCACAGGCGTTAACAAATTTACTAAGAAGCTGCGCAACCCATATACTATTGACAGTAATGAAATACTGGATTTTCTCAAGAGGGCGCCTTCCGATGTTCAAAAGGTAAGGGTCCAATTTTACATAGAGATAGGGAGGGAATTCCCTGAAGATGTCTGCATTATTTGCTGTACCAGAATTCCCAAGTGTTGCAGAAATATATCCTCTGGCTTTGTTTGATTATTAATGGACTCTCGCCTTTAAAGCATCCCTGGCCCAATTATTCCTCTGTGCAGCTCCGTGCAGTTGCCGTAGTGCCTGAGTGCGGAGATGATCAGATTTGTCCTCAGCCATATTAAAGAAGCCTCGTCGGTTATTAGAAATTTTGTCTGTCTGATTGAAGCACTGTGATATTATAGTCAGTGATTGGCCAAGGACCGGCAGAGGGTTCCTGACGTCTCTGGCTGTTGTGTCAGCACAGAAACTCTGATGTGGCCTCAGTCACTTCAGGGTGGTAAAGTCAATTAATGTAGTCGTGAGCCCCAGTCGTCTTGCTGGGTGCCATATGTGATTACATATTAGCCATGCCTGATATGTCATTTGCATTTACATCACATAGCTAAGGAGAGCTGTCAAGGTGTTGTAAGTGGTGCTGGGTGCTCGCCGTTCTCTGACTGAGAATTTTGCTTGGCCAGGAAATGAAGTGCCACACATTGCTTTCATCTAGCAGGTAAGTCGCCAGACAGAATTCAGCAAGAAATCCTGACAGTCTGGATCTGGAAAGACACTCTCACCCCAGTCTGTTTCTCTGCTGCACCCTTGATGTCCTCGTGCAGCAAGCCATTGCTGACTTCTCTGTGATGTTGGAGGGAGCCTGTGTTGTTTGAGATTTGGCTGACTGAGTTGGCAAAACAAGGTGGTTGAATACATTTTGATTCACAATCCTTTGTATGTCTTCTTCCCCATTGGGATACAATGTTTGAGCTTTGAAAATGACTCACTTTCAAATCCCATGGAAACAATACTTTTTAGCCTGGTTTAAAAGAAAACTACATCTTGAAAATAGCTCCAATCATAAAAAACAAAACACCCTTAAGATTCATCATAAGTACGATTCATTGTGTACTGTGAAAAATAACCTTAACATCATATACACAGGAGACCCAAAACAATAGACCGCATATTTTGTTTTTGTTGACTTAGAACTTCAATCCTCAGATAGGTGTGGAAACAAAAACGCCACAAAGGCTGAAAATTGACTCCTGTCTTTCTTGCAAATGTGACTTGGCAATTAGTGCCTGTGCACATCTACAAAGTCTGCCTCAAACGGGGACTTCTGACAACACTGTCTGTCCTGAAATAAGAAGCATCTGTCAGTTCTGAGGACAGTTTCATGTTCTGATGCAGGAGGCAGTTACTTTGTTCCTACATTCCATCTCCCATTTTAATAACGGAGACCAGCTAATTAGCATAGAGTTCTTACCTTTATACAACAGAATCACCGTATTGTTTGAGCTCAGCAAGCATGCTTCAAAAGCAAGTTTTCACATTCCAGCTCTTCTCCTTTTCAGTTTACACTATGATCCGTTTTTTTTTTTTTTTTTTTTTTTGACCATGGTGGCAATTTTCAATAAAATATGGACAACTTAATCTAATTTTTGAATGTCAAAGAGAACATGGCTTTGTAACATTTATGTATCGTGAACATGTGAACATCATGGGATTTCTGAAAGAAAGACAAAATAAGAGTGAGTCTATCTTGAGTTTCATCCTACATATGTAACAAGCAGAAAGAAACAATGCTCTAAGTTCAAATGTCGCATTTCATGCCTTGTTTTCGCCTGAAGAAATCAAAGTCACACGGAGAGTCTGTTCAACCATGAAGAAAGTTACGTATCAACTGATGTTGGTAACTTTTCAACTCAAACCACACTTTGCTTTATACTATTCTCAGACTTCAACAAAGTTTTCTTTAGGGGGCATAACTTACAGTGAGTGATTATGCAGTTCAGAACTCCCTCACTGGCCTGACAGGTCATCTCAACAGTTGATGTCTGTTTCTAATATTGTGATGGTGGTGCAGAATGAGGGGGGCGTACACTGGTACGGAACCCTTGACTCTTCAAATCCTTCCTCCCTGTGATTAATCCCCTCTGCTCCTGTGTTTAAAAAATGATTCATTACAGGCGAGCCCGCCTCGCTTTCCCCTGCACCAGCTCTCCTCAGGGGAGCCATTACCGTGCGCTCCACTGAGCTCGGATTACCTGCCTCTGACCAAACTCCTGTTTGTTTTTACAGGTGCAGTACAGCGCACTGAGAGCGCCCACCAGCCAGAGCCAGCCACGGAAGAAACGGTAAGCTCTGTGGACACGCTGGATGAAAGGCTGGTCTCCTTTTGAATATGGTACGGTGCAGTCCACCTGACAACAATGCTCCAGTGCCAGCAGAGCCCATGACCCTGTGCACCCCACCGTACCACCCTAACTCTGCCCCCTGCTGCTCAGGGGCAGCTAGCTGCTCTCTGGTTTGTGCATTTGGCACCCCCCTGACAGGGGCTGTGAACTGCAGCAGCTAGGAAGGCAGCACATGGCGCTGTCAATCACAAGCCTGGAGGTAAAGAAAAGAGAGCGCTGCAAGACTCAGCCTTCATCTTTGGATGTAATTTAGAAAAGAAATGAAAAGCATCAGGTTTGGCTTAACTTAGACCTCCACTGTTTTTTTATTTTTTTTTGACTTTGGTGAAACTGAGAAATTTGCCTCAAAGTAAAATTAACACTAGCTTACATGGAAAAAAGCTGCTGCAGTTTTATGCATTTTATCTGCATCTTAAATAAATCAAAGGTGAAAATGTCTTTTATTTTGCACTAGATTCTTAAACAATCATAGAAATTTATTTTTTTTGTCACACTTTTAACATGTATTAGGACAGAGTACTGAATTCTACTATTCTTTTTGAAGATTTATTGTTTATAATGCTGTCAGCATTCATAATGTTAACTCAGCAATAAATGTATATTTATATGCTGTACGTGTATTTTCTCTGGCTGAACTTGTGTTTTTAAACTGAGTGACTCATTCATTAGATTTTTTATTTAAACTTTATATTGCGTCTGCATCATCATCATTAATGGAGAATTTTCAAAATTCATGAATAAACAGTCAAGATCAGTTTGAGCTCTTGCTTTTGCTTATATTTTTGCAATAACTGCACCATAGTGAGGACGGATTACACCGCTTCTTTACTTAAATACACTCTGAACACATCTGATTACACAACACAGCCACTGGAACAGAGCTCACACACCGGCCACCGCTGCGCCTTGGTTACCGGGCTCACATCAAAGCTCTGCGGCTCCGGTGTGCCTCCTAATGCATTGCTTTGTTGCCTTCTCACAATAACAGGGTCCAGATGAGAGAGAAAGAGCTCATCTCACAGAGAGTACTCTCTCCATCCTCACCACTTAATGCTTTACATTTCCACTAAAATCACCTGGCCTATCTAATGGTTATACACACATACTCTTTTTTTTTTTTTTTCATCTGTCTCCCCACAATAGTTTTTCCAAGTGAAAGGATGTATACCCTTTATCCATTTACATCTATGTTTACTTCATATATTTAAAAATTGATCAGTTACCAGCTTTTAGCCATTGTGATTTTGAAAAAGGAAATTTCACATAAATTTCTCAATGCACTGATTCAAAAATGAGCTCATCTACGCAAGTGGCAATAAAACTTTCACCATGCTAACACATGTTTACACGAAGAAGTGTAAGAGTTCCATCTTTTACCTGCTTCCTGCGTTTCTGATAGTAGACAGATGGTAAATACCTCCTTTATAAATGTACTGTACATAGTTAGAACTGAAGTTGGGCTGAACTGAGACTTGGACCCTAGCAATGGGAGTTTGTTCTAGCTGATTGGGGGACTGAGCATTATGACCGGGTGCCCCCCTCCTCAGCAGTAGCACGCTGGTGAAAGAGCATCCATCTGTGCTTTGTGGAGAGTTTGATTGGCTCAGGGGGACCTGGTGGAGCCCCGGGCTATCTCTTTTGACAGGCTGATAGAGACATCACTGGGCTCTCCCAGGAGCTGCCACCAGGGGTCTATTTCAAAGTGAGAGGGTGTGATGAGGAGGTGACCCTGATCTTCTGACTAGCTAAATCCCACACACTGGCTGAAACCCTCCTACATTCTTGGCTCCACAGGGGCTGGGGGGTGGGCTTTAATAGACATTTCAGCAAGCAACCAAATTGTAGCCACAGGACATGTAAATCTTTGAAAAGAATAAGAACCCGACAGTTAGTGGCCACATAAAGTCTAATTTAAGTTAAAAACTCGCTTTGGTGAATAGAACTCCTTAAGTGAAAATACTGTTGTGTCATTGGGAAACATATTATTGAAGCAAATGACATATGGGACCATGGATGCCTGCCTCCAACCTGTCAAATGTTTGAATGTGTGGCACAGGGGTTGTGAACTTGGTTGTTCTTTGCATCATTCATAGTCAATGGATCATATAGAGGAGTCTGACAGGGTTACAGCGCTTGTTGATTTGGCTCTCCATGCACCGCTGCATACTCATGCTACATACTCATACACGCACAAACACATAAGCTCTCTCGAAAGAGGTGTAATCATTTTTAAGGAATTATTTATCAATTTACCATCTCCTGGGAAGGCTACGAGTCCCAGCAGACAAAGACACTGTGCAATATGGTCCCTTAATGCAGCGGGGAAAGTCCCTGAATGTTTTACAAGCTTGCTAATGAACATTTGAGCCACACAGCAGTTATCATTGTCTGATCACATTTTTTTTTCTCCAGTAGTTGTTGTTGTTGTGCATGGTGTGGCAGTGATGTCTTCATCAGGCTGTCAAAAAGGAAGTGCCTGCAGCTGTGGCGGATCCCCCCAGAGCCTGTCACACTCCTTGTTTCCATGGCAGTCCTTCAGGCAGCACCACAGGCAGGCTGTGTGCAAGGACCCATACAACCTGTTTTTTCAGCAGCAGCTCCTCTGATGTTCAGCCCCAGAGCGGGCGTCAAACTACCAAGTGCAGAGAGAGAGAACACTGCAACCTTTCTCTGTCACAGTTCTGTGCTGCTTCACAAGGAGATGCATAGCTAAGGAAGAAAGAAATAAGGTCCCCATTTGAATAAGCCACTAGTCTCAGCATTCCCTTAGTAATTGTTGCATGTGCAATGCTGTTCTCTCACCTACTATCCAAGAGACATAATGGACACAGTAGCACAACGTAATTGACTCACATATATTAAAGCTCAATTTCACATTATTCGTTCTGCTTGTACCACCTGAGAAGCAGGTCGTAAAGACCAGTGGCTTCACTCCAAGTCCCAACTGGACTACACTAAAGGTGCAGAGGTTATAATCAGCCTCAGACCAGGACTCTGACACCAGTATAGAGCAGGATTTGCTTATCAGCTCAGTGGAAACACAGTCCCAGTGACACACCACACTGATTATGTGCACTTACATCATAGAATACACGAGGAGGCTGCATGGGGAGCTTTTAAAATGATGCTGCAACCTGTTTTGCTGCTTGTTCTAGGTTGTAACTTAACCAGTGGACACATAGTTTTAGTGTCTCCCAGTGATAGAAGAGATAAATCATGGTAACGAGGACTGATGTTGTCTCTTGAAATACGGGTGGGGAATGTGACTGCGATAACAACGGAGAGAGAAATGGTTGCTAATAGCAGCTGTTTTCAGTAGCTCCAATTTACTAATAATTCATTTTGTGGCCCACAGCATACACTGGTGTTAAGACGTGGCAAAAGCCATAATTCTTTAGAGCATCAAGAATAGACAATAGCCTTTAAGAGCTGAAATTAAATCATTGGCCTTTAAAACCATCTCTCTGAGGGCCAAGCTGCATTAATAAATTCAACTGATTCTGCTTTAATATTATTCAGAGTGCATTAAAATGAAGACAACAGCTGGGATCATGCCCAGTCTCGGGAGTATTGCTTGAGCCAATGAGAGTCGGCAAGATGCAAAGCATGTGTGAGCGCAACCCTGTGTTGCGGACAGGATGGGGGTGGCGGGTGGCTTCGGGGTGCACAAGGTCTCAGTGTTACAGGTGCGGGCCTGACAGTTGCTGTTCCCAGATCAGAGGTTGTTCGGTACTGACACCGGCCACAGGACAGTTACTGTCTGCCTCAAAGACAGTGTCACATAGGAACAGCCACCCGACCACCCAGCCAATCAGACCCTCAACTGCCAGAATCATAAACAGTGCTGTTCAGATTGTAAAATGCTTTGTTTTTACAGCCACTGTGTGGAATAGTTATGGACTAGAGTTAATTATGTTAGATAATATATCAACTGTAGGAAAAAAAAAAACAGATCAGTGGCTATGAATAAAAGAGAGGAAATAAAGTGTTAAGCTTTCTAACGTTTGCTGTTACATCAGTGCTCTATAGTTAGCACAAGCACATGCATCAGGAAACAATACAAAGAAAAATTGAACTGCATATTTCATTCTAATTAACAGTGATATAACACAATCTGACTCTCAGCCTCCAGAGGACAGAGCCCCATATTTTGTTTGATGAATCTGCTAAAGCCACAGCTAGTCTCGCCGCTAAACCCTGGGGAATCAGGTATCATTAGAGATATGAACAGATCTGCTTTTTGTCTCGGTGAAAGAAGGGGGAAACGCATTTCCTCTGTGCTGCTGCATGGGTGAATATGAAAGTGTTCAATATTAATAGCCTTTCATCAAGGACACAATTAGGACACCTCTATTTGACACATTCTGTAGGTTCAAAATGAATATGCATATTTGGTCCCAGGGAAGGAGCCACTGGCTGAATGAAGAAAAAACCTCCAGCAACCTGGCCGAATGAAGAATGCACCACATGATAATAGGGAAGCTGATGTGTTTTGATCCAATGTGAATTTAAAAGCGACTCTAAGTGTATTTTTATTAGCCAGATTTATAATTCACAGCCCAGGGCAATTTGTATATATATATATATATCCATATTAGCATGCATGCTGCTATACAAACACATGCACACATTTTAAAATGGCCACATTACATTTGTCTGGCACACTTACAGTACTACTCCATGCACCACATGGGTGTTGTCTGTCCTTTTCTAGGAATGAAAAAGCTAAATAAATAAAAAAAACCAAACAATTAAACGCTAACACTGTTCATGGATCAGTCAGTGGTTCGCACAGAGTACATTGGATTAGTGAGTGCAGTTCAGGATATGTCGTTTTCTTCACCAAAAGGTTTATGGTGCTGACTGCAATGCTAAGGTGTGAAGAGGGCTGCAGTGAAGTGAGGAGACTAATCACATGTGAATCACCCCTGAGCACCGTCTCGTCCAAGCTCTCCCACATCATGACACCAGAGAGTCGTGTAGCACACGAGCGCGGTTAGGCCCATTATCCAGAGCCGCTAATTATCATCTCCTGCAAGGTCTTCAAGCTCTCAGGCAATACATGCTCTCATTTCTGATTAAAAACATAAATGCATGCAGAAAAAAAAAAAAAGGATCAATTACAGAGAGGCAGAAAAGATAACAGCCCCGTACCAGAGCAATTAGGCTGACTGTTTCATCGGAACCGCTTGCTCTGTGATGAAGGTTTAAAGAGTCCAGTGGCAGAAAAACCACAACTGTGTTTATTTATGATGCTGCAGTGTCACCCACCGGGGCCCAATTAGCCTGCGACTGATGCTTTGGAAAGCATCTCTTGGCTCCTCTTTGACAGGAAACGAAAGCATACACTTGCTCATGTCCTTCCAGTGACCTGTGGGCTTCAACCTGTTGAGGGCAGCGTGGCCAGCAGCAACGATTTAAACATGCCACCACAGCCTAATTCTTCCAGTTTGTTTAGGCCATTTGCAACAGTGTTTATCATTTAACTGTGTCACCAGTGGATGCTGTGGACATATTTAGGCTAGCGATCCACTTCCACGCCACTTCCTCCTGACTGATTTGATTGTGATGGTCCGTAATGTATGTAGCAGCCTCCACATCATTCCTTACCCACACGAGGGAGCACAACCATAAGGAATGAGCCTGATTGCAATGTTGGCTTGAGCTCTTACACCAGCTTCAAAACGTTTGTCAAAGTAATTTTCTTAATTAACTGTGATGTGCTCTGATTAAAGTAGTATTTACCAATTTGCATCATATCAGTCAGCACTGGGTTGAAATTGGCCTTCATGGATGTAATGCATATATTTTACAACAAGAGAAAGAAATAAAGCAGTAAATGATCTAGTCAAGCTTTGATACGGAATTAGAAATACTTTTATTTTTAAAGGACATGCTCATTTCAGCGCGCTGCGTCTCCTTTCAGTCTTAATAACAATAACAGCCGTTCTTAAAACTACTGTAATAGCAGCGCTTCACACCTTCCTCTTTTCTGCATTAGAACTACACAGCACTTCATGTAATTCTTGAATTACATGAATCACACACACACACACACACACACACACAGAGAGAGAGAGAGACTCAAACACAGACAGACATAGTTTATTAGTTTCAATAGGCAAATGAAAAAGAATGTCTATGGTCCTTTAAGCAAGCAGCAAGAGACCAATTAGCAAGTATCTCTATTCAATTTCTCCATATCTGTACTTAGTGAGTGTGAGGGAGAGAGAGAGAGGTCTGGGGGGGAGGAGTTTGAGCAGCACAGACAGGAAGAGCGAAAACAAAGCCATCATCTCCCAGTGCTTGCCCTCCTCGCCCCTCTCCTCTGCAGCTCCAATTACTGGCTTCTCTCCCTGCCATCAGTATGCAGCAGGGCCGCTCCTCTCCTCCTCTCGCCCCAGGCCATTGAATACGTTACCTCCGCTATGGGGCTCGGGGCTCAGGGGCACTGCGCCCCCTAACCCCCTGGATAATTTGGGATTCCTGCTCCTGCCTTGGAGAGCTGAAAACAAATAAAACACCCAGATAAATAAAGAAATAAAGTTGCCTCACAAATATCCAGAGATCTACTGATTTATTGATTTCTTCATTCTTCTACTTATTATTTGTAAATCATTACTGATCTGCAGCCACCCACACCCCCTCATTCGAAACCTACGCAAGAGGACGGGAAAACAGGCAAAAGTTTTCAGAAGCTGAGGCAAAGAACAAATGTTTTTTAAAATTTAGATTCACTGTATTTCTTCTTTTAACACAAAATAACCACAAATTGCTGTTCATAGAGCATCTCCTGGAGTAATGTTGGGCCTGCTGCATATTAAATTGTCTCTCATTGGTGTTGAAGATATTAAAATGTAGATGTATTTATTTCACTTACAGTTATTGTACCGTATAGATACATTCTCAGCTTTTTTTTGTTTCTTTATTCTTGTTTTATTATTGTTTGTAAATTATGCATTGCATTCTGTTTAAAAATCTTTGTGTGTGTGTGTGTGACAAAGACCATTGTCAGGTAAGAACAACCATTTTCATGCTTTTACACCCCAAAAAGCGGCACAATGCACTTGAGGTAAGTCTATAAAGCTGTTCAAAGTGGACTGCCTTTGGCTTAGATTTCTTTTCCATCTCTCCGTCTTTGTCCAAGGTTTAAGGTTTAAGATAGCTCACAGCCACAGAACATACAATTCTTATTAAAGTACTTCAGGTTTCATCCACAATACCGAGAGGTTTTAAAATGTTTTAAAACCATTTTTGAGAAGCTTTTTTTAAAAAAAATAAAAGCCCCGTAATCTGGCTGCCTGTATCACTTCTTGTATTAGTATCAAAGTGCTTAAGTGGAGCTGAATGTACTGAAAATGCATGCAATCACGAACGAACAACAAAGCAGGGCTCCTCTGCGGATATGAAAATTGTGAAAGAGTGTCTGTCTACAGTCGAGCCTTTTATGTTGACAAACACCTACACTGTAGTTCTAATGCAGTGGTCTGTGTCCACAGCTGCTCTTCCCACTCGCCTGCAAGCAGATGCACGCTTTGCTCTTGTGGATGGAGCCACATGACTGGCTGGATTGTTTTGGAGATAGGGATAACAATGAAACGCAAAAAGAAATGGGGTGGAAGTGGTGGCGTGAAAAAGGAGAACTTCCACTTCACTGTACAGCTCGAGGTGGTAACCGAGAGCAAAAAAACCCCAACGCGGGCCGTCCAAGTCTGATAGCGGTCCCATCGCACCCTGCTGCTACTTTCTCCTCATAGTGACATTAATGCCTGTTTAATATGCTTCTGTTTCTCCAAAAACAGTTGGTGTAAATGATTACTAGATTACTTAATGTGGCGCTGAATCAATTCTCAAATGTGTCTGTCAGTGCTATACAGAGCAGGCGAGCTGTGGGAGCGGAGTGAGACAGTGAGTATGATGCAGCCATAGGGGAAATTATGAGACTATTAAGGAGACACTGTTGTTAGTCTTGGCTTCTCACAGAATTTTGTCAGCGGCTGTAGTTTAATAGTTGGCAGCGACTGGTCAGGCAATGTTCAATGTGCCGGCCACATGACTGTTTTTATATTGTGATGTCGTCAAGTAATGTGTCCACAAATTCAACCATGATATAATGTAAGGGTGAATTATTCCACTTACAATGATTAAGAGGCCCTGATTTCTCTGTTCTTGCTTCACGGTGCACGGGCAGATTCCAGTCTCAACGTCAAGGCTGTGTTGAGTCTTCTCCGGGAGTCCATACGTAGAAAATTGTGCATTTGAAACAAACCACATACACGGCGGAATTTGACAAGCTCATAAAGTGTAATCTGTTTAAATGCCCTGTGACAATGTAAGATTAATGACAGTCCATTCAGTGCTAAGCAGCAGAGGTAGAAGAGGCACCTGCTCCTTAAAGGCCAGCTCTAATCATTCTCATCTGGACTCCCCGCTGACATGCGAACCTGCTGTTCCTAAGGAAAGGAGATCTGCCTCCCAGATCCTCAAACGCTTCTCTGGGCCCGCCGTATTACTTTGCTAATTCGGCCCAGATGTGATGTCCCCCATACCGCCATCCTGTTTTTTCCCCCTTCTCCGCCATGCTTCATCTCATTCCCACCTGCTAGCTGACCTGGGGACCCGAGGCTCAGACGCTCGCTTGGTTTGCCTTTCTCAAACTAAAGTTGTGTTCCCTGAATTGCAGCAGTTCATTTTTTAAGTCTCAGTGGTACAGAGAGCACAGGAATTGTCACATTCATCCACGTCTGTTGTTGTCATAGTAGGAATCCTCTTGTTCAGAGCGGTCAGTATTAACAGCTGGTGAATACCATGAATACTGGAGCTGTTGGGTACCAGTGTTGGATATCCACTGTTGGTTCGCTTTGACCGCCTAAAAGATCTCTACTTTAATTAGATTGCATGGCTTCCCCAAGCTGATGGACATGCTTGTCTCTCAGGACCACTGAGAGTCTGTCTCCACTGGATGGGCCCCAGTAAATAATCTCTCTACCCTAAACACTTACTGTTAATTGTGTTTTTTTTTTTTCCTTCCCCGTGTTGAGATGTGGTGGTAGGGGGTTGGGAGAAGGGATAATTAAGACAATGCCTTTTGCGCTTCACTTTGGAGCGAGGATCCCGCTAGAGCTGAAGCAGGTGCCTCTTACTGGAATAGACTTACTGACAAGGCCTGCCAATCAAGACGGTAGAGCACTCCACTGCTTGAGCTCTCACATGCTCTATTCCCCTTAGTCCATTTATTCCAAACATAGTTTTAAAATGCTGGGGATTAAGCAGGTAGCAGGCAAACAAGCCCAGTCTGTTGGAGGGAATCAGTGTCCCTAGACTACGTGTATCTTCTGTCTCAGCCCATCTACAGCTGCACTTATGGTGGAACAATTGATTAGAGAGCTCAAACTTTAGAGGTAGGATTGTTACAACAAAGTGCAACAAAGTCTTTGCGTTTTCAGAGAAGCTACTGGGAATACAGATATCACACAGCAGGACAATATTCTGATTTTTCTTTTATTCTCAGCAGCTTTGCTTACTAGAACGGTTGTTTAGGGAGAGGTGTCAAATAAACTCCTTGGTTGTTCATTCTTATCTAATGACAAACTATATCTCTATATATACTTTCACTTCTGTAAATCCTGTCGAGCATTTGTGTAAAGAGTATCACAATTATACAACGTTCCCTTTTGAGGACCACACAAGGAGACTTCTTTTTTTATTCTCATACCTGACCTGGAGGGCGTTGTCAAACTGCGCAAAGCCATGTGTACAAAGCGAATAGTATAATAACATAATCAAGATAAAAAATATAATGGTACTCAGAGAGAAAACACATTGTATCTCTTTAAATTTGCTCTTCATCTAGTAGACAGGCTGGAGAGAGGTGCCAGCAGCTATTCACAACGGAGCGGGAAAGCAGGTCACCGAGTCACGGCCACTAAGAGCCACTGTGCTATAGAGTGCCACTGACAGACTTGTACAAACGCAGGGCCTCATCTGGCCAAAACCCCAAAACCTAAGCACTAAATGTGGTCTTCTTTTGAGGCACAATTCAAATGTAAAACATAAATCAGAAAATTGGAAATATGAAAATAAATGGCTCACAAAAGAACCCAGTGAATCAAAGTTTAAAATCAGAAGCAGTATTTTTATTTTTTTTACGCTCGCAGATTTGGTTTGTTTTTCATGTAACATGTTCTGTTTTTTAGTTTTGAAAAACGGGCAGGCGCATGGTTTGTGCTAAATGTGATATGGGAGTTAAGTGAATGGGAGAGTGAGTCTGAATTCCCCTGCAACCATAGCCACTAGTCACACATAGACAGGAAATGGACTGCCACTTTGGGGAAATTCAATTCAGTTGTCGTCCACTGTGAAAAAGATTGAATCATGTAGACATTTGAGGTGATTTAATGGTGTTAACATACGCACAGTGGAGCTCCATGACTTAAGCTGCACAGGCTTTGGATTATTGAGTTCAATGTAGAATCAGTCACTTCTCCAGAGTCCATTTGACTGGGAGAAATGGATGGGAATTAGCAGGACTTCTGAAAAGTGATCCATTTTTTGAGTAAACTAGTGATGGATTTCGCCGCTGGCGCTGTTTTAACAGTCACTTGAAATTCCCCCAATCTCACTTCTACTTTGTCTTTTCTCAAATTCATTTGAGTAATGTCAGATTTGGACATTTCTTAACTTATTATACAAGTTCTGATGCTTGAGGGGGGGAAGAATGCTGAAAAAGAAGAGGCTGGGGACTGAGCTCGAGGTGGCTGAAGCTGCTTTTGTCTTTCCTTGATGTGAAGGGCCAGTAGGTCTCGTGTGCTGGCGAGCCTGACCAGAGAATATCGGAACTTTTTTCTTTCCATTTGAAATACTAGTAAACTTTAAGGCTTGTGAGAAACCATTAGTTTGGAACTACATAAATAGAAGATCTACAGACCTGGCCACACAACACGAGAACAATGTAAATCATCATTAACTTGTAAAATTGTAAATACTGTGAATTGTGTCAGGGACTTGTTACGTAGCACAGCAGACTAAAATCAGTCAATGATGTCATCCAGGATGATGACACTCTCTTCAGACGTACTGCATTTTCTCCATTTACTGTTATGTATCTTTACAGCCCAAGGCACCTTGGCTTAAAGTGTGATAAATCATTTGATGATAATTGCACACTCTACTCTCATTTGAGTGTAATGAAGATGGCCTCTGGGGGCCTCTAGGGGCCCTTTGTCCAAAACTGTTCACTCGTAATAATTTTACTAAAACTAAATATTGTCAGTAGAAACACTACTAGAGAGTTTCCTGTTTATTCTGTTTCCTCTTGTTCTCACACTGTAAAGGTGCATTTTTTTCTATGTATATGCAAAGCCTAATGTCCTGGGGCCGTTTTAAGTCCTTTGCTGTTTAAACTGACAAGTGAATGCAGTCTTATTTATAGGATTATTTGTTTATTTGTCTATGTAAAGTCTAAAATCAAATCTCTAAATCGTCTTTAAAAGACAAACAGACCATAACATTTAATTGAGTGAACAACAACGTGAATTCCTTACACTATACACATATAATGTCATTAAGACTCCCACAGAATTTTTGCGAAGGTCGAACTGTCTGTTGCAGTGTACAAGTGGCCAGCAGGCTTGACCTTGGGTTTCACTTTGTACACTCGCAATACATAAATATTATTGAAAGAGAAATGAACTCTTTCTCTCCTGTCTCTGCTTGTTATTGTCAGTTTAAGTTTGTCAAGTGCTGAACGTTCACAGTTTTGTCCTCCTCACCAGCAGAGATATGAACAATGTCTGTTTCTAAAGACTTCCTCATCAGCTGCAGAGAGCGTGGGAGTGCTGGTATCTGGAAACAAGCTTTAGCTGACTTTTTTCAGACTACAACAACATCCTCCTCCCTATGCTCCATGCACATGTCCTCTCACTCCATGCATTATAACCCTGATGAGCTGACCACATCCTTGGAACACTTCACAAGATAAATAATTGAACTCTCAATAGCCCTTGATGGACAAAAATTGCTCCTCCAGCTGCCACTTCTTCTTTTGCTTTGTTCTCAAGAGCAACAACAACAAATGGGCCTTTGCAGAATCCCACACTAAGAAAACACATTTCACAATGATAACACATAAGAGCTGGGGTTGCATTACTCTCCTGCTCAGATGATTTGTGCCATTAGAGCTAGCCTATGTGTTGTACAAATAGTAATAAAGAAGCCTTCAAAAGAGATATGTGATCTTAAAAGAGTGTTTTATCCCGGCAGATGACTGATGTCACTATCATCAGTTATCTGTTACCAGCTAACTTGTCTTCTCAGCAATCAAGAGACGAGACAGACAAAGGTTTCAGAGGCAGAGATGGGTGCTTTGAACAATAGGTGGCAGTGTGCTACCACAGAAGGCAGATACAGTATCTGCGAGTTGTCTGAATCCAGTCTTGGCAGAGGACGGCTTGAGGCTGTTCTGTGGATTTAATTAGACAGAAACAGATACTCACATGTTCATTTCTCAGCTGCCTCCCATCCATTTCTTTACAGTCTGTTGGGGAAAAATGCTTTATGGTCCAATTGTAACTTTAACTGTGAGCTCAGAAAGAACCACACATTCATGGTGAAAAGCCAAGTGTTAAGACCTTGTTTCACACCTCCTAGAGGCAACCATTACAGCAGGTAGAGCTGTCAGAATCATAAGCCAACTGTTAAAATACACAAAAGAGAGGGCATATACTTTTTTTTTTTTTTTCCCGTGGACAAAGAAAGTATTGTTTAAAAAGTCTTGAGGTATCCTCCTGGCTGAAGACCACACCCCATGCTGCTAAAACAAAAAGATGGAAATACACACAATTTTCCTAATTGTAAAAAAAAATATATATATATATATATATATATATTTGTTTTTCTCAAGCACTTAGTACAACTTTTTAAGCACGTATTCTAACTACTGCGTCACCACATACATTTGTTTTACCTTTATGATTTGATTGTTTGACTGTTTGCTGCTGTTCAGTGTTCTGGATATCCATCCCTCTCTGTTCAACATCAACCAAGTCACTACAGTCTGCATTCATGTGAATCAAAGTTGTTCCATGTGGCAGTGGGATATGCTAATGTCATATATGCCAACATACTGTACATGATGAATGCCAGCAGAGGAACAAAGAGGGGGGGGGGGGGGGGGGGGGGAGACGGGGTATAATTGAATCATTGAATCAGAGGGAAAACAGGACAAGGAGCTGAAAGAACAATATTTAGACCAATGGTATTTGAGAAAGTGGCTTGGCCTACCACTAACCTTCACATCCGTATTAAAAGCAAGGTGTCACTGCATGCAAATTAGAAGTAGCCGGGTAAAGCACTGTTAATGAACCCAGCCATTGAACTCCATACAGCAGGCTTGTCGTTAGATAGGTGCACCATAAATAGTCCATTTGGCTGGGAGCCAGAGGGAGAGGCTAAGGCAGAGTTACTAGCAGTAGGACTGGGCCTTTATTGTGTTATGACAGACAGAGGGGACGATCAGACAGGATAGAGATATGGGCTTTCCTTTCCAGATTAATTAAAGAAAGGATCAATTAACAGTGATGAAAACCATGGCGGCATACTGACTAGCTGATAGGCCAATCAAGCCTTGAAATGCAGAGTAGTTGGCATGTTTTATCTCTCCAAACTTAATTGCAATTTTCCAGAGGGAATGACGTGATCAAAATGGCGGGGTGAAATTAGCTCCACATGAATAAAGTATTTATTTGATGCATTTGTTCTGTGATTTCCAGACTAAGTCTGTGTAGTATTTATATACTGTAGGGGACTTACTTTTTTTTTTTTTTTTTTTGGCCATGCACACAGAAGTTCTAATTTCCCAATTTATTCCTCCCCTGCTCACCTTTATCATGGTAATTGTGAACGCAGCCCCACTTCTCAACATTAGCTTTTGCTGAGTAGCAAAATGCCTTGGCAGAGGACAATTTGTCCCACACTGCCCAATCATGCCAGATGCATGTGGTTATACAATATGGAGCATTCATGAATTCATTTGCATATTAGTACATGAATTTCATATCCCCCCACTGCTGCTGCTGCTGCTGCTGCTGCTTTACGGCAGATTTCGAGGTAATAGTGACCTTACAACAGATGAAAAGAACAAAGAGTTCTGGGTATGTGTGAGGAATTAAAGGAGGGAAAACACGCAGACAGGAATGTGATGAGGAGGTTTACTAGAGGAGCCGGAGTTTGTAAAAGTAACGGAACGGTGACCTCTAACCCAGGAAAACAGAATTTCTATAGAGTGTCTGGGGTTATCATCCACACCCCCCCAACCCACCTTATAAACCATATTTACAGTACTTCACAATACAGCACAGTTGTAAAATACAGCAACACAGTCAAGTTCCACTGGTGGTCTTTAGGATGTTACCATTTGCTTGTTTTTAATAACTTATCCAGTTATTATAACAATATTAGCTAAGATTAAACACACACACATTGCTCATTACCTTGGGAACACAGCCCACCAAAAGCTCATTTCCTGTTGAGGAAGACTGCCTAACCCCGATTGACCCTCAGATATTCCCATTACCATGGGCCAATGTTTAAGGGAAAGCTTATTGAGCTACCTCAGCTGGAACACCCACTACTGATTTATGAGCAGGAGACCACTCTGCTTTTAATGATTATCTGTTTATTTTCTCTCCCCACAAATCATATCAGAAACGAGGAAACGGGAAGTATTATTCAGATGTGCCAGAAGAAAAAAGGGGAATCAAAGGAACTGCATCATTTGTGTCTTCTGCTTGTTAAGAAAAATGCAGAGTGTAAAAATAAATGTCAGGAAATAGAATATTTTCAAATTCCCCCGGGGATAAGGGTATTTAGTTAGTTTCTTTTGAAGTTAATTTCTCATTTGGTTAAATTACTGTTTTAAATTGGTCTTTTAAAACCTGTTTATGTGCAAGAAGTCTGTCAAAAACAGATGTCAGTATACTTGACTCCCTATACATCCAGTGACTAATTATCTAATCCCTCTCAGTCTTTAAACAGTGTCTCGATGGAATGAATTCTGCCCACCTAAATTCCTATGACACCTTTTATTACAGGAACAAGGTCTAAACTGTAGACGCTCTAACCTCTCTGCTTTTCTGGCAGCGTACGGCCGTTATGCATAACAAGAATCCGCAGATCTATCCATGTCAGTAATGCTGCTAGATGGAGGAGAAGCTTAAGTGAGTCTGTCATGGTAATTATGGTGGATAGTTGAGGACTATCAGGTCCTCAGCTCGTGCATTGCCAGTCTGATCTATACAGAACATAAAGAGTCTCCTGTGAGCTTGGGGGAAAATTGAAAAGATGCACTTATCTACCTAATGGCAATGGCAGAGGAAAATCACATGCATTTTATAGCAAGGAATAACTGTATTTGAGGCATAGTATCAGTGTGTGCCCCGTGGCCATATTCAGCTGCTGTGTTTGATTATCCATCAGACTGTGTGAGAATGTGAGTGACTGCTACTGTAAGCAGCTGACTGGTTAAGACAAATGCAATGTCACAGAATTGCCATTCATTCTATAATTTGCTTACCGACAATTCAGACAGTATTTGACGCGAACGAGTGTCTGCGAGCAACAGCCACCGTCTCACAGCGCCCATATGAAGCAGGCTTTTGTGTTTATATCTTGTTTCTACGCGTCTGGTGACAGCTTTTGGGGCAGTACAATAACCCCTAAACAGAAAACTATAGCAATTAGCTGCTTTTCTCCGTAGCAGGAGAGGGATTCAGGGATTTGGCATTCTGATTTGAAATTTAAAAAATATCTGCTTCCAAGCTATTGCTATACAGTATATAGTTAAGAGGGGTTTTCAATCCACAGTGATGGTATTGTGGTACATTATCTCCAGTGTATTTAAGTATCTAAGTTACTTACATGAGACAGTGCGACTCTATGAAACCAGAGTAAGCCTGTAAATGTAATGCGTTTGTGCATGGACATCAATGGTGAGGCAGAGCCGTTTTACAGTCATTTATCTGAAAATGGCAACATAATGTAATAACATTTGGGAAGCAACTGTTTTGATTGGGATGGGATAGTCTGCCAAGCTGCAGTTACATGCTGAAAACACAATATTAGTGTCCATCATTTGAGGTAACTAACAGGGTTTCAGTTTCAGGGTTTTGGGGAAATCAAATTAGTCTGCCAGACATCCAATTTGCGTTTTGGTTTAGTCAAATGTAGCTACTGCTTAATATGCTGTAGGCCACAAGACGAGAGGAAAGTGGCTCATTTGTGTTACATAACACGAAACTGTGCTGCTCTTGATGTGAAATGGAAACTTTTATTTTGCTAAGCAAAGAAATGCCCCGTGCTTGATGTACTGAAGACCTTGTAATCAAAAGGTTCAAACACAGCAAGCTGCTCAGCAAATCCATTGTGAATAATACATTTCCATTAAAAAGGCTCATTAAAATAATTGCTGGTCAATAAACTATCGAGAGTAGAAGTTAGCGTCCGAACGGTTGTTCGGATTGTCGAGCTTCTGTGGTGAGCACATAGTTCTTCCACAGCTAAATCATGTCAGATGGACTATTGACAGCATCCTGTCAATAGCTGGGCCCTTGGAGGGTTAGCTATTTGCACATTGACTGATTGACTGTTTCTTAATAGACACATAATTGGTGACAAAGACCTTCCAATGAAGTGTCATTTGCCAGAGCATTTGTGATAATTCACAGCCTGTCCCATTTTCTGTTGGACACAGTCCCAAAGTAGGGGCTGTGATGAGAAACATGAACCACTAGACAGTGTCACACTGACAAGAGAAAATCTTCAGTATTTGTAACATGCTGAAATAGCTCAGCAATAATCACAATGAATACAAGACAAACAAACCAGATATGTCGGTATGGAATCTATAGCTGAAAACATGGAGGATGCAATATGGAGCGTCTCGAACTTTGACCTGATGTAACATTATTCATTGGCAGTAATATTACAAGCTATTTCCCTTCATTCCCAAACAGTGGACAATGTTGATGGATAGTAATTTTCACATGGCACTTTTGTTTACCTTATTTATCCTGTCTGACACGAACATGACTGCTTTCATCAGGGAGACACAGTATTTACAGCTGGTTGTGATTGCAATGCAGTGAAGACATTTAAAAGAGACGAGGACAAAGAAAGATTTAAAAAAAGAAAGGAAAGATGCCCCCATCAGCCTGCAGCATTTCGTGAAGGCACTGCTTTTCATACCAGCTGCTTGGAGGATTTTTAACATCTATTAATGCAGAATTACTCCAATTACAAGCCTTCTTTGCACCAAGGCCCCCTTCCGCTGCTTGCCTTAGATAGTGCACACCTCTGGGAGCCAATCACAGCCTTCACAGCCACTGGCAGCAGATGTAAGCAATTTACTTCTGATTTCTTCATATTCAGTGTGAGACGAGCTCCTGGTGACCCGCGACCCTGGAGCCTGCAGGATTCTAACCCTATCAAATTAAAGCTCTCTGCTCACTTATTCCCTAGCGCTCCTCTGGTGCTAAGCAGCCATCTCGCTGCATAGCAACGCCGGTCGGGCGTGCTCGCTCATACGCCCTGCCTCATCAGCTGCTATTAGGGAAAATATACAGTGCTCTAATTGGATGAGATTCAGCTAAGGAAGTGCAGTTAAAGGTCATTTTCCACCGTGTGCCTCCTGCTCTTCAGAATAATTTCTGTGTCTTCAGTCTTTGGAAGCTGTTAAACAATAGGGCCAAAGTTACAATCCTTTCTCTCTTTTCAAAGTGCCACAGGCCGTGATGAGCAGCGAGTCCTGTGAATCATGTAAACAACATGGCCAGGGCCCGGACTGATGTGCTCTGTCAGCTGCACATCTCCTCTACTGTCTTCTTTCAAGTGTGCTGGTGCCTATGTCTTGACCTTGTCATTAGTCAATTTCATAAATTTGCAAAAGGTGAGAAAAGACCACCTACTATTCTAATTAGTAGTCATTTTGCTTTATTTTCTCTTCACAGTGTTAGCTTTGAAGGCTTTCAGCGCTGCCATGTGTTTTCTCCATCAGTGAATATACAGCAGAAATAGTCAGATATTAAATACAGACATTTACGATAGGCTTTCTCAGGGCTAATGCGATTCTTTGACATTATCACAGCGGGTCACTGTGGCCATAGATAACGTGAAGCCTACTGGAAAACTTTTTCCACTTACCAGCCTGTTTCAAACAGGCCCACCACAGGAGTTCAAGAACACCAAAACATCCTTGTATGTAGAGTATGTGTTAGCAAATGATGATGCATTCATGCTACAGGTCTATACAGTAGAGTCCAGTGTTTGCTTAAAGACGAGTCTTGTGCATATGATCACATGAGATCATAGGACCCTGAAGAATTTCTGACGCTGGTTTAAACAGCTCTGTAATGATGATCTGCTACTTTGTTTAACTGCACATTTGTTTTATGTTACAGTACGTAGTGCAAGTCCCGCATAAGATCCACGATCCTCTTAAGTCATGGGCCACTTCATAAATAAATTATAATCTCTGCCTATGGCTCGGGTTTAGTTCAGTTCACTAGCTTGTGATGCCATAATGATGAGTGCAGACCTTCGGCACCCTCACTTAGTGCAGTAATGTATAGAGACTTACACCATAAGGGTCACTACACTGAACCAGTGTTTAAGCAGCAAATGGTGCATAGACACAATTTATAAAAAAAATAAACATTTTATGCATATAAACATACATACAGCTTATCATCCTTTACTTCTTTTTTACTTCTGTGTACCATATAACTTCAAGGTCATAAGATACAACTGGTTCTTTAAACTACAATTGTGAAATGTTGAAGCATCAATTGACAGCTTGGTACATTTTATTAATTTGTATTTTTTTAAAAGACAAGCGAGAAACAAAATGCACAAACATTTTATAATTAGATTTTTCTTCTACCGCTATATATTAACAATTAGATAACTATTCTCTTATCAAAATAATATCTTTTTGATCTCCACCTTATGTGATTTTTTCTAGGAACATACTGTAAACAGCAAATATGCAGCAAACACCAGACAAACTTTAATTAATTGCACTTTATTAATTAATTATGTTGGAAAAACAGCGGAGTACACTAAACACAATGTATACACATAAAGTAGTGCACTTCTCTCCTTCAGATGAATACGTACACAGTATTTTTTCAGTCCCTACCACAGTCTTATGTGGGCTGTGCTAAAGCTGGGCTAGCCTGGGATTTTAGAGACTCCCTGGCTGCCAATTTTACAGCTGGAAGGGCAAAGGCCTTTTGAGCTCCACTGGAAAACTGAGAGACATTCACCGACTGAGAGGGCTGGGCCCTGAGTCCCACAGCTTCTCCCACCTTTTGTCCTGCCTGAAAGGCCTCGCTGCCTTAAACGCATCACTTGACGCCCAGTGTTTGCTGTTGGGAAACCTGATTAAAGAAGGCGAGACGTACACATACACAACCTAAGCCTATCAATGACTCTCACAACCCCCCAAGATACTGTATTTGTCCTTGCAGCTTGGGTGCTCAGAGTGAATGCTGCCGTCCATTGATCTTTGTCTGATAAAGCCGCTGGCGTGGTGTGCATGGTGCCTTATGGGTTTCATTCCACTCAGGCGAGTCCATTTCAGTGAGCTGTGGTTGAGCTAATGTGGGACACGCTGCGCCAGTCACGGCCTTTGGGATTTGGTCTAAGTGCTGTGTGTTGTGATGCTTTGCTCTGAAATTCTCGAGCATAGGCAGCCATGAAAGTCTTTTACACTTCCTTAACAATCGTTCCAAGTTTCTCTCACGTGTCTAGGTGAGTGAAAATACTGTAAAGTCAATAGCAGATTGAGTAGAGGACATGCAGCAGTATTTTTAGCAGCTATTTTATTTCAGTGTAAATATTTTGCCTCACGATGAACAACCTTTAGATCCTGCACAGTATCAAATAGCATATAAAGATTATCTTTCCGTCCACACAGTACTTGTGTCTCTTTAAAAGAATGCTGTCTGATTGCTGAGCAAACACTCCTGTCCAAGACATCTGACAGATGCTCTTTGAGTTCTATTGGCTTAGATCATGCTGCCTGTCACCTTTCACATCTCAATGGGCCAAAGGTGACCTCTCTGTTGCCTGGGAGCTCCATACGTTATTGGCCCTAACACAATCAAATGCACGTTCAGCATTTGGGGGTCGAAGCAGTGGCAGCCACTAAGGTGCTCTCATGCACGAGGAGGGCCAACTGCTGTGACCTCTAGCACCTGAACCATGACCCTCATTTACAAGCAGGTCACCTCTGCAACAACTGCATTTACACAGGGTCAGCTAAGATCTCTGCACACCAAAACATCTCTAAAAAGCAGACAGATCTTAATCATATAGTGTTCCCTGAGAGCGAAGACACGACTGCACATCAGCAGCATTAGAGGAAAGGGTCACAGCTGGGCTTGGAGTCAAAAGAAACACAATGCTAAAAGCCGAGCTACATCAACAGACACAATCATTCACACTACATGCACACACAGGCCTATAGGTCAATGACCATCATAGGTGTTGAAGTAAGGATTTTTCTAAGCCTTATATTTCAGGTCAAAGGGTGTTCATGTGTATAGAAGCTAAACATTTGTTTCTGGTATTTTCTTGACATTGTAACCTCATGAGGAGTTTAGAAAACAGCATTAAAAATGAGGCCATTTAAATGTCCTGGTATCATTTAAGCCTCAACATGGATGAGCAAATAAAAACTGTGTGATTTACGGTGTGATGTGCAAAATAACGACGGTGATGTGGACACCGTAAACACATTTTCCAAAAGTATATGCAAATCGGTTTTGTTAGAAAAAAGAGCTAACCGTGTTGCAGCCATGAACCAAAACCCTTTTTATTCAGAATGCACTGAAGTCTGAAAAGTGTTGGCACAGAGACGCTCATTGTTTGCGAGTGGCCTGTCTTGGCATACAGCTGTGCTGAAACAGTACCCCGATTGCCGAGACATCTCAATAAAAGTAAAAAAAGGGGTCCTTTGGCTCTGACCTTCTGGCAGCTCTAAACGGCGTAAATAGAAATGACATAATGCGCCGTTTTATGGTTAATCAAATTCCCACAGAACAGAGAATCAGGAGCTTTACAGTTGACAGATGTAGTTGTATTTTGTTCATCTGCCTCACCCTTATCCCTGCTAGAATTTAAACGTAGCATTTCGCTTACAGTTATAAAACTCATTATTAACATGAGACTGCTGCATTAGGCTTTAGTAAAATCAGTGTGAATAGGGAAAGCGTTTTATTTGATTCACGTTCTGCTTTAACACTCTACACGCAGAAAGCTTCACCTGTCATCTGCTACTCTCTCATAACACATTTATAGAGAGACTGACAAAAGAGAAAGAAAGAAAAGAGGAGGATATGGAGGGAAAGAGAAGGAAATAAATTGAGAGAGAGCGAGAGAGAGGGAGAGAGAGGTCACAGCGACCGTGTGATGGTCGCTGACACAGGAGTTCAGCCTGCGGTCAAGGGAAGCAGTTGAAGATGAAGCAGACACACAGGCAAGGCTCTGTGTGCAGGTGCCCCCTCGCTGCCCCGCTCGCTTTCATCCCCCATCCACTCCCACATTGCCCCGCCAGCCCCGCCTGCTATCCACCAATCAGGGCACAGGGGGGCGGCGGCACAGTGGGGACACATCAAAGCGTTCTCTCGGTGAGAGGCTCAGGGCTGATGCTGGCACAACACAGAGGAGCACAGAAGAAAGCAGGGACGGCCAGTTAGAAAAAAGGAGTCCAAATGGAATGGAAAAAAGGAGTCCAACCAGAACAAAACATTTCATTCTCTTCACAAACCAGCATTATGCCAGCCATGCATCCAAAAACCCAGACACATTTTTCTCACTGCCTTGAGCCAATGGCCCCCTTGAGTATGTGAACAAGGGGGATAATTTAATTAAGAAAATCCAATCTTCCAGTTTGAGGGAACAAAGTTAGATTTGAATGAGTGCAATATGTTCCCTCCTTTCTTTTTTCAAATTAAAATTTCATAGCTGAAATCAAAGCGTTGCTGAGGTGCCCCCATCTCTATTGAGGGTATGCTTTCAGAACAGACATGATAAAAAATAAAAAATAAAATAAAATAAACCGCTATTTTTTCTGCGTCCTTAAAATGAAAAATATTTATAATATTTTGCTTGTCTAAAAAGAATTCAATCGCCTGTAGGTGAATAACAAAAATGTGTTCTCAGTACTTCACAGAAAAAAAAAAAAAAGCAAGGTTATACCTTCTAACTTTAAACACAGGATATGAATGAAATTAACAGACATGTCCAGTCTCCAATCTTGTCGTCAAACTGTACCGTTTTCAAGATGTTCAAACTCATACCGAGACATAATAACGTCTTCTCTCTGATGTATGACCCTCGGTGTTCGTTCAAAACTTATAATGACTTTCTTTGTGAAAACCCTCAGAGTGACGAGAGCTTTCTAAATGAGAAGCACCCCTGCAATAATGCTGAGCAGCCCGCACAGAAGTACAAGCCTCATAATACGAGTGTGTCAAGTCCCTAAGTGAGTATGATGCACAATCCAGCAAGCTTTTGCATATGTTAAGCAGGATAATAGGCTCCTATGGGAGAAGAGGCTAAGGCCCAAAAGTGAGCATGACTATAAAAGTGCTGTGAAGGGGATGCACACTACACGGAAGAATGCAGAAAGAGCCACGAAGAACAAACACCACTTTGAATTGTGAACTGAGGAAAATAAAGTAGCACTTGTATATACAATAATAACAGTTTAAAGGTTCGGCATCACCTTCCCCGAGGCACTGTCAGTGTTTCGAACAAAATGTCACTCAAAATACAAAGAGAGGGAAAAAGAGAAGAAAGCATGCGGTACCCTCGCTTTAAAGAAGATCGTTTGATTTACTAAATGCTCTCTTTACTCATTTTTTCCCCAATGGAAGGCAAACATGAAGCGCAACATTAAGATCAATACTCAACAAAAACAACAGCAACGAAAACAACACCCTTGTGACTTTGTTGGATCGCGCTGCGAGGGAGTGCTGCTGCTGGTACCATCCCCACATCCCTCATGTTCTTAGGCCTGTCAATAAGATGAGCAATGCCTCAAATTCCACATGTTTGAATTCAACCTTTCTCTCGTGAACCATAAGGCAAAAAAAGAAATGCATAAAAAAAAAAAATCAAAAGAGGAGGGTCGAGGGACGAGTTACAGCACCTTGATGACTGGAGGCGCAGGATAAAGAAGATGCTTTCATCATCTCCTACCCTGGGAAGGAACTATCATACTGTATTGACTGGTGGCAACCCCTTGTTGATCATTACAGGAGTGAGGACATACAGGTGTGAAAACATGAAGTCGTATTGATGGAAATATCAAACCGAGAGACAGGTGCTGTTGACCCCTTCATGATGTCAGTGCTCAGCTCTTGCTGCTGGGCACTGTTTAAGTGATAATATAGACATGGCATCTCAGCATAATGAAAACGTATTGATGTCCTGCGCTGCCGCAATGATGAAATTGACTGAATGCACCGAGCTATTATTTGTTTTATTCGGGGCGTTTGACATGTGCCAATGTCCCAGAATAAAAGGGAAGGCTTTATCTGACTGGTGTCAATCACTTCAAAGCATATTATGCACAGTTTAAAGACAGCAGCGGTGTACAAGTCTGAACAATGAAAAATGTGGCAGTTGTGACAAATCTCAGGATTTATCACTGAACAATAAAACAGAGCTGCTCAGCAGGAAATGGGACACACCGAACACATGTTCCATGGTGTGTGCAATCTCATGTAAAGACCCAGCTGACATTCTGGCAGCATCCTCCTTTCTGTTTTCACTTGCCGTTCTCTGCTCCTGTGCCAGCTTATCCTGTGTGTGGTCTTTGCTGTGACTTGGCACTGTACCTCCACAGCTCAGATTACTACATTCGCATTCGTTTCTTTGCTCCGCAGTAGCTTTTTGGGTGGAGAGAGGGCAAACGCAGCCACATGGATGCTATGGGAAAGGTCGGATTTAAAAGTGCAGATTTGAGTAAAGCGAGAGGTGTCACTGCGGTGCTGTGGCCACGTGGCTTGCCAGCGTGTATTTGGGATGACCTTCCCATTGTTCGTGAGCAGAGGCTGCCCTGCCCCTGGTCTGGGCTGGGTCTGTGCCTGCGGTCAACCTCATCAGACACTCAGCTACAACCTATCCATCTTCCCTCATTGTGCACAGAGGTGACAGCTGGCATTCAGCTGTTTGTAAAAGGCCTTTAAAAAACTCGCAGGGCCTCCGTATTCGGCTACATAAAAGTAATTAGCTGCCATGCTAGTAGAAAGCACCCCCCACCAAGTGCCAGCAAGACTGCGGATTGAAGTCGGCATCCTGTTTGACACATCTGGGCAAGGGAGAGTAATGAAAACAGCTGTTTCTGCCCATATGGCATCCAAAGGCTGGCAGCGTGGCGGTGTGCTGTGCCAACCTTAGGCAAATTATCCATCATTAATCCCGGGATCTGACCAGCATACGAGTTGCTGCTAATCAAAACATCTGGGGATGGTGGCAGAAGAAGGGGGAGGTCTCACTTGAAAGGGACATATTTTGTGAGTGGAGTCAATGCAAAGCGACTGTTCAACAAAGAGCCCTCGGAAGATTACAGGTGTGATATCTGCAGATTTTAATTTTAAAATCCCAAATAAAAGATTAAAAGCCTTAGGTAGGTATAATATTTCTTCTTTAATTATGGATGGAAACACGGACATGTTTCAGTTACATTCTCTCCATAAATAATAAAGTACGACCACCAGTGTTTGGGATTTACAAGAAACCAACATGACTTTTAAAGGTTGTTGTTTTATGAAATCCTAGCACTACAAACATTCACCTAGAAAAAAAAAATCAATTCCCAGTTATTCTCTGATTAGCTGCAAATTGCCATCACATTTGTTTCTGCGTTTGTCTATTGTGTGTCCTTTCCGTTCATAGGCTGGCCTGTTGAAAACCAGGTTTCAAATTCCCTCAGAAAGTCAGTGACATTAAAATGTCCTTTGATGTGGCTTCTCCAAGCAGGGAGCACTAACAGTAATAGTGATTCTGTCACTTAATGCTTTTCCGGGGATCAATAGCTCTTAAATGCTAAAGTGGGACAATTAAAAATAAATAGGAGGTTGCTCTAGTCTAAATCAGATTATACATTGCTGCCCCTAGCAGGTCCTCAAAAGCACAGTATGCCTCCTCAGTGAGTCATCTGCACAGCACCCTAGTTTGTGACTGATGCATATGTAAGTGAGGATGAATTGGAAACACAGTGCTTGTTTTTTTTTTTTTTTTCTTTTCCTACCCGAGGCTCTTACAGACAGTCAATACAAACAGTACTTTCAAACCACAAAAGAGAACCATCTCATTTATAACACCGCGTCCTACAACAGGGCGCACGACTCAAACACTGCACAGCAAATATAAAAAGTTTCCAATAAAGATTAATAAAATGCAATTAAAATCTGTGAAAACCCCCAAATGGCAAAATAATGACATGACTGAGATTTATATTGGCTTTTGAGGATGCATCAGCCTGAGCCATGGCAGCGAGGTCGCAGGTTGGCTCCAGCTCCCCTGTGGCTGCTGCTGTAATGTCAACTCTGGCATTAATACAGCTGTAACTGGAGGCAGAGCATGATGGGAACCCTCTCCTGACAGACATGACCAAACCCAACACAATTAGCTAGCGACAGCAGGTGCTGCCTAACTCCGTTGCGTTAACACGTCTCAGGTTTCCTTGTAATGGCCACAAAGTGATCCTAACTTTCAATTAACACATCCCCTGCCTCCACCGCCCGGGCCAGCCACTCATTTCCACATCCCTGCCATTAGCTGCGTGGGAAGCACTGCTTTGGCACAGGCGAGCTCCGTGCATGCTGACTGTGAGAGGCAACAGTTTTCACAAACAAAGACACTCATGCACTCACAGTCTCTCTCTCTCTCTCTCTCACACACACACACACACGCCACTTCATTCTTCAGAGTTTTAAACAAACACTATTCTTCAGAGTTTTACACCACAGCTTTGTAGCAAAACCCACTAAGGCTTGAAGTGGCTGAATATCAGTCTCTGTCCAGCTCAGAGGGGAAGTACTGATGTTACCACTCTAGACTAAATCAGGATAAATGGCCGGACCCTCCAGGAGAAGACAAAAGAGGAGGCAGCACTGCTGAGGGCACAAACACACATAGTGCAGACACCTTCCCACAGACAGGAAGAGGTTCGTCTTCATTCAGCAGCGCACCATCCATCACTTCATGTGACTCCACAACAAAGGCCCCGAAAACCACACAGCTGTCTGGGAAGCGTCTCCGTGACACAGTGCCGGGGGAATTACATGGCAGAAATGATTGTTCAGGTAAGGCACGAGTTGCTGTCAAACAACAATCTTGTCTCTAACCTGCTCTCCGCTCTCCATCAGAACAGAATGAAGAAGTGATCAACTCCGTCATTTGAGCCTATTGACCTTCAGCGTTTCACCGGCAGGCTGTATCTGGAACAACAGACAAGAGGTGAAGGGCTTTTGCCTAACCCACACACCAGCACAGGCATTCAGCCTGATGAGCAGCACAGCTCTATAAAGTGTCATTTACTTTGTCAGTCAGCAGATACACCATCTATTTGAATGTACACACATCCTCTCTAGGTCATACATGCTCTGCATGCAGATGGAACAGCAAATGACTGTCTACATTGTCTGGGAGATATCCTAAATCCTGGATCCTGAATTGATTAAATTTATGTACAGTATGTGATACCTCAACATGAGTGATCTTATTAAATGCATGTACAGATGAGGCATGTATATGACAAACCATCATGCTCATACTAGTGAAAGCATTTTATCTGGCATGTTAACAGTGGATGTATTGCGCATAACTCATCAAGCCCAACTTGGTCTCAGAGGTACACTCCCCGGTAGCACTTGTCATGCTGGCTCTATCACAGTTCTGACCTTGTTTCAGGGGCAATGAGAGTCATCAGGAGTTCCCTTAACTTTCCAGGGACTCAGTAAAAATGACAGGCCCCTGCAGAGTTTGAATAAACATGCGGTTTAGTGAAAGTTGTGTGCAGTTTGCTCTTTGCCATCTTCACTGTAGTTATTACTATTTTAAATGGATACATCTGTGTATGTAAAGTCTTTCATTACCTCCACTCATTACCAGTACATCATAGTGCTCCCCGAGGACATGCCTTTTTACGTGCTCATCCGCTGAAATCCACTTTAATGTGCGGAATTTGACGCTTGTCTCAAAACAAATGTGTCTGAAGCAATTAAAAAGTATCGCCTCGCAAACAGCCCCACCTAAATGATATGTTTTATATCATCTTTTTCTCCTCCTGCGCTGAAAATACGGGCGGCGCGACCTCTGTTTGACATGACTAGATTAAAAGTGAAGTCTCACCTTTGATTTTTTTCATATGAAGCTCGTAGCCATTCTTTGATTACTCTGCCTGATCATTTAGTTCAGTAGTTACATCATCACTATGGGCCAAACACACAAAAATACTGTAAAACTACACTTAGCAATGGAATATAACATTATAACTAGTATAACTATAAATTAAATGTATTTTTGGTATTAATTCACAACTTGACTTGCTGGATGTGGACGACAGCACCTGGACGTTTCAGTGCTGTGATGTTATATTGAATGTAAAGATCAGAGGACTTGGAAACACAAACCCGTGAGAACATAGGATAAATGTGAATGGGCCACGTTTAATTGGTTACATTCACAGACCATGAGGAGGTGCAGATCTTCGCACTGGCATTTGTGGAGCTATCAATCCTTTTTGTAATCACAGCTGAAGGTCTAACGTGAACGTTGCACCCGACCATGACAGCAGACGTCCAAATGTTTGTGTGCAGGTCAATATAATACCAGTTGAAACTAAAAGTAGAGGGAAAGGTCTTGACACGTGCAGGAGGACAGAAACATGAGCCCCTCAGGAATGGAAGTGTTTTAGAAGTCGTGACAACGTGCAGCTGTTGCTGATGAAATCAGTTGGTTCCAGACCTCATTTAAAGGCCAGAGTTGACCAAACATGATAATAGCACATATAAGCTTATGATTTAACATATGCTTTTACTTAACATAAATACATTTTGAAGGTGGCTTTTAGTTCATATTTACTTTTGAGAGTGCACCAAATGGCTGTGTTCAAAACTACAAGAACAGGGTTTGAACAGGGTTTAAGTTCACTTGGAAGCAATTGAGTCTTTTTTTTTTGTCTTCATCTCCACCTTGCTCTTGATTTTTGGGTGAATTACTGGCTTCCTATGGTAAATATTTTGCCTTCTTTTAATATTGTTTATACAGCTGCAACACATACCTGCTGGCCAACTGCTGGTATCCTGTCTTTTCTAATTCCTTGCATAGTGGAAGTCATTGACGTTGACATCGCTTCGATTTAACAAGTAGACCCAGTACACACACATTCAGTGGTTAGAAGCAGGTTGGTGTGTTTTATAGGTGGATGTGTGCTGAGTGTATGCAGTAGCTATGATGGTTGTTCATGAATTCATGCTGTAATTTAGTCTTTGGCAAGAATATGTGAGGCAGTTTTGGGAGCTAGGGTCTATCTGCAATATTGTTTTCTGACAATTTATAGTCAGTATAATTTTGGCTGTGGCCTAATGACTAAATGATGAAACATAAAAAATGATCATCAAGAGATTTACCAAGCCGTGTGTTTTAATCTACATTGTGAAATGATCTTTCCCATGTCACAGAAACAGTAGTTGTCCACAAAAGGATCTTCCTGTATTGACTCTTTTTTGTTCCTGCAGTTAACACACGTGACCAGTGGAGAAGAAAATCTTGTGGTTTAAAGTGACGCATCATGTGATGCTCGGAGAAACTGAACCATGGGGAAAATGCTGCAAGTTTACAAACTCATCAAGTGATTCGGACCAGAGCAAATGCACTTAGGTGTGAAAATGCCCTAAGGGTACCTTTAAACAAGTTTACACTGGGTTCACATTACCAGCAACAAATCACAGGTGCAGCAACAGTGGCCATTCACTGCAATGGAAACCCGGCACAGTCCCGCTTAAATTTGTTGGAGATAGGGTACGAGACTAAGGGCAGGGTTAGCGTAAGGATTTTTCATTTTTATTTTCGTGTTGTCTTGTTTTCTGAATATTCTTTCCATGTGTTTTACACATGAAATGTGTTATGTGACGTAAATTATCGGGACAGTAAAAAGAGTCAGTGTGTTTGGTGGTGGCAGAAACAATCATCCAGTCATAGCATAGCATGCAAATAAATGTGGTCAACACAATACACCCCCACAGCTAGATTCACCAGAGCCCATCGCTGGTAGTGTGAACGCCCTGTTAAAAGCTCCATACCCACACATCACGTATTATGTATTTACCAGAGGTTAATCAGTATCAAGCCAGCTAAAAAAAACACACAGTGACAACCACCTCTCATCCCTGCACCAACCTAACATGTAGGACTGAACACATACATGTACTGTAGACACCATGATGACTACATATAATTTGGACCACAGCACTGCTTCGCTCACACATGAATTCTGAATTTATTCACAGTAAAGTTTTCTTATTCGCTCATTTCCTGGCCATTCTTTAGTCTTTTATAGGTGCACTTTCATAAGAAACACATATCCATACAGATTGGCTTTGTAGGTGTTATGACATATCCACCAATAACCTTATGCTGTCAGGCAATTGCACTTCATTGGAAAAAGCCTGATGAAATAAACGCTGGCTGCTGACTCCTCCAATTTCACGGCACTCCTCATTCTCACCCCGAGTGCCTTTCCCCAGATTGAGATATTTGCAAACTGTCATCTCCCATAAATAGCTGTCTAGTCTGATGCCGATGCCCCTCTCATTCTGATTCTGAGCATCTTTGGTGCTACATTTCCTCATCCTCATCTGTTAGTCTATTAAAAGTCAGAACTGTTGCAAAAAGCAAACAGAAAAAACAACGTAAATAAAAAATAAAAATAAAAACAGTGACAGTGGCTCAGGAGTCATGGAGCAAAAACCCTTTTAAACAACACATGAGCCCTCACACAGGTATGCACACACGCTTCTTTACTTCACACCCATTGCTGTCACTCACTTCCCATGACTTCTTATCTGACATGCTGCAATCTTTGAACTCCATTAGTGGAAGCAAATCCCTCTCCCAGTCTTTGGGATAAAATGGGCTTTGGCATACTTCCATGCTGAGATTAAAAGTTGTCAGGTAGACTAAGTCTTCAAGGCTCTTTAGGATGATGTCTGGCAGTTCATTATTACATGCACATTTTCTTCTGTATCAGATAAAAAATAGATAAGAATGAACTAATTTTTTATTTTTCTAGATTACTATTTCATGAACGTCATGAACGCTCGTGTGTGACCAAACTTGACTGTTGAAAAAAAGATTTTCCATTGCGGCACCAAACCACTAGTCATTGCTTCCACATAAACACAGTAAAATTTTGACAATGCCAACGCTGTGATTTTATCACTCCATGAAAGAACACAGGCCACATATGTTTAACAGCGTGATTTGTAATCATATGCCTGAATAAATGCCATGTTATATTGTATTGTTTATCCTCTAATAGTAACACCTCAGTTTATTGGCAACTGTTCTGGAAACATAGTAGCCCACGTGGAACTAATGAGAAGACATGGTAAGGTAAATGTACAGCCAATAACAAATGGACTCAATTTGCCAAAGGAATCCATACGTACAAACAGCGTGAAACTAATTGATCATTACAAGAGCCTGAAAGAGTCTAAACCCTAAAACACCTTTCTCTGGGCAAACACATTTCAGAGACCCTCATTAGCTTTGGCACTATTGAAGCTGAGCAGAAACACAATACAGTATCAAATATGGCAGAGGAAGTTACAAATGAGGTTAATGAGAGGTTTAACAAAGCACCATAGAGCCATGAAAAATAAACCATAAAAGCTGCTTTTGCAACCATTAAAATGATTGTTCTTTCCTGCTTTTCTAGCCAATATCTCACTGTTACAACAGGAAATGCAGACAGGCTGTTAGGCAGCAACAGGCCTTTATGAGCTTAGTTATTACCACTGCTGGCTCTCTTTTAATAGCCATATGATCCACCCAGCACACAATGGGCTGTGCCTGATAATATCATAACCAAGTATTTACCATGGAGCCGTTTAAGATTTCCCAGATAAAGCTGAAACACTAGAGCTGCAAATTTGTTAATATCATTAAAAGATGTTACCAGTAACTGAAGCTGAGAGAATATGATCCCTCAAGGCCTCAGTCTGTGGAAATAATTTATAATGTAACAGCTATAAAACATGTACAAGTTATCAGGTTCAAGACCTGTCCCAGTATCTGAAGGTTCCTGTTACACATGGCACTGCCTTCAATACAAGTGGTAAAACAATTAAGGGAAATGGATTTTCCACTGTCTGCATGTCAAAAAATCAACCTCCCAAGTCCGTCATAAAAGGTACAATCAGAGTAAGTACATTTAGATGTAGTCATAAAGCACGTGTCATGCAGGAGCTTGCATCGCTTTGGAGCACGAGCATTTTCAACGTCCTGTGGATTGTGGTGCAGATCTCATTTAAATGTATTTAATGAGCTGCTGTCCTCTAAAACAAAGATTTATGTTAAGTGGTGGGTGACAAGCAGCACATACATCCTTTTTAATTCAGCATTTTATCTACCCCACTGGAACTAATAACATTCATGTGATAACAGAAATGGCTAAAACTTTGCAGCACAGTAGTGTGAAAGTAAGTAAAGTAAATGTAATGTCCAGGTTTTTTGCATTAGTTATTCATGAAATGTGAAAAAAAAACACAAACAAATGCTTGTTGAACACTTGTATTAATATCATACATAGAGATGGTGGAAAATGTAATGATGACAGCGCTATAATAGCTCATTCTCAACAGACATGCTGTGGAGGAACCTTAAGAGAGTCCTGCACACCAAACATCCACAGAAAACCAGGCAGTTGCAAACTGTTCACTTGGTTTTGTCACTGAAAACATATTGCTTTATCTTAAATCTACAGTGCAGTGTCGCCATATGTGTAGTACCTCTGTTGTGTCTAAGGTAACAGTTGTGTGCAGCAAATTAGCTATAGCTAATGGGGATAATGGCCCAGCAGAAGAAAGAAGAAATGGGTGGTCATTGAAGCTGCCATAGTGTTTAGTATCTCCTTTATTGTATTCACAGTGGTAATGTGATATGTCACACTGTTGCTAATACACTTCTGTCCGCTGTCATCTGGCTGTAATGCTTATCAGGCCTGTGTTGATGATTTGCCCTCTTGTCAGGGCCAATTATACTTGGATATGTCATGGTGGCAGGCTGTGTGACTGCTATTACTGGAGCAGAGGGATGACGTGAGGTAGTCACAAACTGCCCGGCCTCTCCGCAGAGCCTCAGGTTAGCAGTCGCCGCACTCGGTCTTCTATACTGTAGGTCGACGTGGGCCAAGAACCCATTTTCAGGCTATAGTTAGCACAGCCTATTAACCTGTTCTTCATGTGACAATTAGAAACATCAGTGTTTCATCTGTTAGATGTCTCCATTGATATGAAGGAAAAGAAGATAAGAAAAGAAAAGAAAAGAAAAACAAGCTTAATTGAAACATATGAATAATTTATTTGTTAATGCAAAATTAATTTCCATTAAGCTTTAAATGCAATTACTCATACTGTATGTATACTGTCATTATAAAGAAATGCATAAGAAAAAGTCAGCACACGAATGACCTTGAAAAGCTCAATAAAAACCCAGAGGAAACCATTTTCAATACGACTGAATTGTTCTCTTTTATTTGATTATAGTTAGTGTGCAAATTTACGTTTCACTTGGATTAGTCTGTCACTTGAAAATATCAGTGCAATGCATGGATTACAAAAAGTTCTCATCCGTTATGAAAATGCCATCGCAAAAGATGCTGCCGGCAACAATAATTCTTGCCATCAGGGCGAGGATATAGGATACAAGCTGTCAAGCCTGCGTTGGAACTTCGAAGGTGCTGAATTGCCTTTAGACCACAATAGTCAATTCCTGGACTAGGACTTTGTAGTGTTTCCCTTTAAGCTTTGTTTGGTTCAGAAACAAGACAGTTTCCCAAAATAAAACTCCTCTCAGTGACCTTCCCTTTCGACTGAGTAGTGCAAATCCCCATTCTCTCTGCCAACAAGGACTCATTACTCCCTGTTTTAAAGAGAGCTTTGTGGTCCAGGAGGCCTCATTACAGCTGAAAAAGACACCCATGGGACATACAGGGAAAACAGCGAAGACCCCCCCTTGAGTAATAAGCCTGCAAACTTCTACACAAGAGTCAGTGAAGAACTTACAAACTGTAAAGTGAGCAGCCCCCCCACTGCTCCATAGGAAAGGTGTCTTTGAGGTGTGCAGATTGTATGGCTCAGTAGTCAGGAGAAGTTCCAAACGCTCACAGACTGATTAGTGCTGCACAATGGTTCAAGACAGCAAAGCAGATACTTTGACATAACTGATGCCTTCACTGTCAAACACTGCTAAGGAGAACACACTTTGATGCTTTCCTTTTAGCCAAATGTCACCACTAATGTGCTGTCTCGGCCCCATCCAAATTGTCAGAATAAATTAAGAAGCCGCTCATTAAATTAGCTTCATTGGTAAAATAATCTCCCCGGCGAAAATAAAGAATGAGATCTTTGAAAACAAATAACTGTACGTGAAATAAGCACCGTCTGCGCATCTGAAAATACAACAATTGTTGCAACAAGAAATTTTAGAAGGAGCTATTTTTAGTCGGTGTCTATTGAGTGACCTTGTGGGCAGGACTGAAAACACAGCTGCTCATTTCTTTGGACAAAAAATGTTATCTGAGCTAATAAACTTTGGACAGAAGTTTACTTTAAGAGAAACATGAAGGGACCAAAAAACGCGCCCTTGAATTTTCCCACAAAGTATCACAGAGGTTTTTGTTTCAATATTGCTGCAAGCTGTGATTCCCACGTGAAAGGCATCAGCGAGCTGCCTCGTCCTGTCACTCACTCACAGGGACAGAGAGCCCCGTACGTCAATGGTACGACCCGAGGCGAGTGTATCCACCCACAACCAACTCCATGCGCGGTCCTCTGGTTCTGGATTTGATCAGCGCAACACTCCAGGCCAACAGAAAACACAGTGGACATGCAGTGTGAAGATAAAAAAGACAATAACTGGTCACTTTAGACAGGGGAAGAGCTACATCACATACTGTACAAACACAGAGACATACTGAAAGTACACATAAAAATTCAATTTATGAAATAAAAAAAAAAAAATGCTGTCGTTCCCTCTTTGAAACCATACGCCAGTGTCTCTTCTTATCCAGATCTGATCATTTTTGGATGACTTCAGTCTCTGCAGAGGTCAGCATTCCCACCAGTTAACACAGTGGCAGATGGCAACTCCATAAGATTTAGTAACACATGTCAACTGAGGCTCCCTTAAGGGAGTTACCCAGCCCATTTATAGCATCAACTTCAATCTCATCTCCAACAACAGAGAGGTGACTACAGCTTGCGCTCCTCATGCAAATTCAATGTTTTTTCTTTTTTGTATGTTTAGTTTTTTTTTTTTTGTGTGTTAAGTTTAATACAACTTTTTTTCTAGACTCTTTATATTTTACACTATTGATTAAGTGTCGAATCAAGTCTCAAGGACAATTTCCCACAGATGCTGTATTGACGTATATGTGTGTTTCTGTACACAATATGTTTAGCAGCACTTAAATTGTGGTTTTTAGTTGCCATGTCTAGATTAAATCTGATATAACAACACGTTTACATTAGATACTTTAACCAGTCTCTGACTACAGTATAAATGTGATTTGTTTACGATGGCAAATAATTAGGTGAATTTATGACATTGAGGTACATTGACTTGAAGCAAGAGGTTGAACAAGAGCCAAATCCACTTCAACAGGTAGCATTGAATCATAGGGGACTGTTTATTGACAGGCCTTTAAATGTTCAAGTCGTTTTAATTGATCAGCCTTTGAGCTCGCAGGCAGCGAGTCGGGGGGTGCAGGGGGGGCTGTAGGGCAGGGGAACTTAAGAGCCATTATGCACAAGTGAGTGCACAATCGTTGATGTGGACAGATTATTGTGGCTGGTCAAGCCTTAAAGAACACTGATCACAGTGATTATCTTTTCACCGGGAGCACTCAAAGTGCACTGACACTGGCAAAACATTTAAGAGATGTCCAGGATGAAGTGCAACTAGAGAGGGTTTCTCTCACTGCCGTGAATCAATGCGCCATGGCCTAGCAGGGTAAGTGGCTTGCTGTTGACAGAAGGTCATCCTAATTTTCCTAAACTTATTAACCCAAGGCCTACTGTAGGTCAGTAGTTTTACAACTCATGTGTCTAACCAGAATAACAACAATCCTCTGCTACTAGTAAAACTCAAAGTGTTATGCCTGTAATACATGATGTGTCCAATTTGTTATCAGTTTCCTGATGTGCAATATCCTTCAATAAATGATATCTACTCCACTAAGTCATTGCAAAGCAGAGGATAAAAATGTTATATGCAAACTGTACAAAAATTGAAGTGAGGATTTCTACTGCAGACTGACCTCAAATCATTTTCCCAATACCGGATACCAGCACAGTCAAAGGCATGTGGTACTCGTGCAAGGTGAATCTAAAAAGCTTCATGATGATACATGTAACACGTTGGTTTTACTGCATCTATCATTTTAAGTCCAGATGCTCTGATGGATCTCACTGTGAGTTATTTCTGTAATAAAAAAAAAGGCTTTTTGTTTTCTGTGCTGTCAGACTTTTTGTTTATCGATACCCATAGCAAATACTGCTTGAGTGACAGAACATTGCAAATGCCAAAGTTTGAGAGAGCTTTCAAGTGGAGGGAAATTGAGTATGCAAGACTGACACTGACTGATTTAGCAAATGTCAAGCAGTTATCTTGAGCAACAAGAGCCACAATCATAATCGGAGAGGCTCACTTTCAAGTAGCTGTTGAAAGAGGAGATATTTAAAAAAAAAAAGATGTTTCATCTACTTCCCTGTTCAGCTCGAGTCCACAATTCTGAAGATTTCTGCACTTCTGTTTTCATAATGATAGATATAACCTTGATATTCCAGATTCCTTGAATCACATGACTGGGAAAAATATCTGCACAAACTTTGGATGCCACCGACGAAAATGTGCACAACAACATTCTTAGTGTATCTGAGCTGTCACTGAGTTGTCAGAGTACAGTGATGCTGACAATTGATTCATGTGCAAATGTCTCCACTCCCCGGATGGCAGTCAGAGTACATAAAACTCACTTTTCCCTCTGTGAGAATGACAGGATGCAGTGAGTCAAGACAACAAAGCTGTCACAAACAGCTGTCTGCACTGACAATTATCAGATTTATTTATTGACAATGATCGGGCAGAACCACTTCATGAAAAGCATCATCATAAGACAGGGACATCCTCTCCTGTTAGACAGGATGGACAACTATGATAATACACCGCACGCTTACACTGATAGGATGTTGTCAATCACCCTCCTCTTTGAAAGGCTATAGACTGATGGCTGAAAAATTCTTTGAGGCACTCGTTCATTACCTTTCACCAGCTTCACAGTGGAGAGAGCTCGCTGTCAAGTCAATGTGAAGTACCAGATATCGAACCAGGTCACAGAAAAATAATGTTCAGCTAAGTGAATTCAGTGAAAAATAGCCTCAATAATGAAGATCTACTGTGTCAAGCACATAATGATCAAAAGGCTAACACCATTACAGACCCAGACTCACCTTGGTGTCGTACCAGCTCTCTGAGGACAGCTATATGTGGATCTGAAGAAACATACACTGTAGGCCGTCGGCCTCGAGTGGCTTATGTACTCCTGGTCACAACGACAGTGCCCTGCGGTTAATTTAATGATCTCTCTGTCCAAAATGCCCTCTGAAAGGTGATAGTAATAACACTTGTAACCCTACTTGTTTGACAGAGAGCAGGGAATGCATGTGACTTGGCTGTGGGGGACGTGTTAATCCTAGTGGCCTGATAGCACTCGCCTATATCCAGAGGCAATGACCCTTCATGTCTCATCATTTCTTTGCTGTGCCCCACTGCTACCCATTACATAAAGAGGCTGCACTGTTTGTTCACTGCTGCAAGTGTCAGACCTATCTGAAGAAGTTCATTTGTATTAAGGGATGCACACAGCATGCTCTGGCAATCTCTCCTTATGGGACGGATGTATACTGAGGGCCACCAGCTGATTTGGGTAACAAGGTTTTACAAGGAGCAAATATTTGGCTTGAGGTAACTTCCGAGTGGTACTGAATAAGAAGTGTGTAATGAGAAGGATGGCATTGGATTTTGGCTTTGTGTCCTGATACTCCTCGTGGCAAATCCTATTTGTCCACATATTGTCAAAGACTGTACCATAGTGTTTGCAGCTAAATAAACACGTGGCTACTAATATAAAATGTGTATAAAACACTGCTCTTTATTCTTTTTAAATGGATAATTTCCCATTTGCCATTTGTCAAACAATACCTTTTAAAATTAGAGGTCAAATGCTTCTAATTATTTTGACAATATAATGTCTCATGCTAGCCAAACAGTGACAAAGCCTTTAATTTGACTTTTTTAGAAAGTCACAGTGTGGTTGACATAGCTGTTCTTCTCCTACAAACCTTCTTCTGTTTTGAGTAATCGTTATTGTAAGTGCTAAATGCAAAACAACTTTGGTTGAAAAGAATATTTTATTAAAGCAGAGAGAATAAAGGCATTAGATACAGTAGTGTATGTGCTGTATTGATAGAATAAAAACTGAATGGGTTGACCGTATTGTACGTGAGGAACGAACTGTGTTATAAAGTAGTAAACCAAAGCTAAACATGTTATGTCTGCCTATCGGAAATCCTTCAGCCCACCAGCCTATTATACACACAGTCCTGACTAGATTATCGTTTCACTTGTGTCATGGTGTGGCAGATAACTTGGCCCAAAGCTAATAGCAATTGCCAGCAAACTTTCGAATGGTATGCTGTATCTCTTTTTTAGGTAGAGTACAGTTATCTGAATAATCTTTGTACACAACATTGAAAAGTCAATCTGACAGTTTTAAAATATATTCCTAGTTCACAAGAATTGAACTGTCACAGATCTCATTTTCTTATTTTAGGTACATTTAAGTGGACACAGGCTAATAGGTCACAGCATTGAAAAGCACAATTATGGGCCACAGTTTTCACTCCATACTCTGGCCTCAACTTTATTACGTACGAGCATGGAGAATACACAGTGCTCCAATGCACGGCGCCACAGAAATGACTCACATTTAATACACTGCACTTCAGTGACTTTCATCCACAGGTATATGGATTGGTAAACAAATCATTCTCAAATTATGCCTGGATGGCTCATTTTCTTATTGAGTCCCAGGTGCCGCTATTTTAATCATTACCTAATTGTCTGGCTGCTCTATCGACAGCATAGAGGCCTCCCACTCTGATTCTGCTGACACTGGCAGGGCCTCCAAGATCTGGGTTAACCTTTCGATGTCCATTGATGCTCCACAGACTGATGGTGATTGATCGAGGTGGCCCTTGCTGTTAGATAATACCTAATCAGCGTTCAGAGTAATTTGTGTAAATGAGACCTCATTATTGATGGTAGGAAACTTTAGGAGCTTTCATGCACGCTGAATCTAAACAGGGATTGGATCAGCAATAAAACTTTGCTTTGTGCCTTCTGCATCTCCTGCTGGAGATTGAGGGCAGGCAGGCTGGTTGAACTGTTGAATGGCGAATAAGTGGGAGAAGATGAGTGCATACATAACTGCATACAACACGGCACACCTACTATAGACTGTGGTTGCTGAATGGCTTGTCATTATTTAATTTTGTCAATAAGATTACCATGCAAAACAATAATAGCAATATTTTCAATTGGCAAATAATACTCTCCATGCTGCCTGGAGGTTTTTTCTTCCCATTTACATATTCCTCATAATGCAACTTAGATGTGTTCTTTCTTATCTTAACTGACCTATCTGTGACTAATCACGGGGAAATAATTTTCCTTTCCACAAGAAGACTTACTCTCTGAAACCATTCTGTCAGCACCCTGGTGAAATAAGTCCTTGCAGGGTATTAAAATGATAATAGAGCATGTGAGTGCTTGACAAGCCGTCTAGGGTAGAGATTATGAAAAGTAACTATTATATTCAGCTCTTTGCAAATTTCATCTCTGGTAGAAACGCTGCCAAAAGACAGACAAAAGTCAGTTTTTGGACAGCAGTGCCCATGCATGATAATACTGCACTGGATATAAGCTAAATGAATGTCGTACAGTAAAATTACCTTTTGGTAAATACATCTGTTCTGTCATCTGAGTGATGCAGCTCTGACTTTATCATTAGCTGCTGGTCATCATGCATTTTGAGATCGAAACAAATGCTTCAGGTACTGCTGTTTCTGAGATGTTGATGTTTAACGATGGATGGTTGCCCCAAGGACATGGCCCAGTCCTGGACCCTGTAGATGGAGCTGTGCCCCACCGCTCACGGCGCAAGGCCCGGGCTCTGACATGACGACACCGGGCCTTGATGATGATTGATCATGTTGTTTTCTTCATTACTTTAAACTCAATCAGTGCTTGCTGTAATTTGAGTAATGATGGCCTATTATTGGCAATTGTCTAAGAGCTTCTTTATTTCACCCGCACCGTGGACCAGTATTAAAGGATCAATGATTTTCCTCTTTTTGCATGCAAAAATCCTGCTTCACCCACCAAGTTCAAATAATGGCCTGTAATGTATACTAATGACATCTTCACAACACTTGTTAAAACACTGGCGATGCTTTGAAGCTTGAAAATTCAGTGAATCAGGAAAATAAAGCATCATATACTGCAGAGAAATGAAAGTACAGAGGGTCATTGAGCTTTCTGTGACAATCTTCTCCACTATTTGATCAATACATCATAAATGAGACGTAACAATCCAAATGTGCCAGAAAATAAAGATGTAAATGTTTAATCCTGTTTCATTTTCATAGTAGTACAGGTCACTTTATTTCTGAGTCTCAATGAGCAACTTATTAAGCATACAACCTGTCAATTAAATTGATTACTGCAACATATGTACTTACACTTAATACTTTAATGAATTATAGTCCTAGAATTATATAAAATTACCCTTTTTATCCTTTATGAATTGTACACATTGGTAAGACGTCTTGATGACATGTTGGGCAATTTTGAAACATTAAAAATACTCTTATTGTGAAGTGATGTGTTCTTCCAGAAGGCTCTGTCTTCTTATGCCTGTCTGACGGTGGAAATTAAAAACATAATTTGTTAACAGCGCTTCATGTGTTTCAAGCACCAGCTGGAAGCTTAGAAGCTTTGACACACATTTTTTGCGCCGCTAATAATCAGCTATTGATCCCAACCATACAGATGCAGCGGAAGGCAAATAATCAAATAGTGCAGTAATTTAAAAGGATATGCAAAATATGAAATATGACAGCTTGATTAAAACACGTGTGCTGATTACAGAGTGAAATGATATTGAGCTGTGACAGAGAAACACATGTGAATGTTGCCTCTGTTGGGATTCCCAGAAAATAAAAAGATGCATTACCACTTCTAAAGCAGAATGCTGCAGCTGAACCCAGTCTATAGTTGCAATGAAGTTTAAAGGTATGTCTAAATGAAACTGTTTCTGAGTTAGATTGGGATCATATATTCTTAGATGAGGGAACGAAAGCAATCTGACCTTTGTAATAAATACTGTGCAGGTGTTTAACAAAACAATCACAGCAAAGAGCATTTCCAATTTCACTTGATGCCAACAATCAATCATAGGTCCAAAGATGGGACATAGCAATAAAGGCACCTGCAAAACCATTAATGAGCCTTTCTACTGCTGAGACACACAGATGCTGAGAGAGACCCAGGCAAGCGAATTGTAAAGAAAAGGTCACGCCACAACTTTACAGAGTCTGATCAGAATCAATACAAAATTTGGAGATAGAATATCAGCAGTCCTCCAGGAGTAAGTGCAAGATAGGGTGATTAATCATGCTAACACTTTATTATTACTCATATTACTCTTAAGGCCACAGCATATGTGCGCAAGACACTTTCTCGGCACTCTGAAAAACAAATATTGTGTATATTAAACTGTTTCCATACCTTGTTCCTTAAGTGTTGCTCTCCACTTTGATGCCACCACAGTGACTCTCACAGACTGTTATGAAATTTAGTGCATAAAAGGAACACTGCGAGACACATGAAAGAATCTAGAGCAGTGGAGTCTATAACAATTCTTGTTTGTAGCCTTGACAATGTTGATCCTGTGAGGCACTAATGCCCTGAATTAGAGCAGATGAATGGGCCACTCTGCTGGTCATGACAGGGTTTCACTAGCCATCTAGTCTTTCCCTTTTCATCTTATTCCCTTTGGTGATTCCCTGGTCCAAATGTTGTCCCCTTTCTTCTGGTCTCAATTTCTGCTCATCAAAAGAAAGGTGAACATATGTCCAAATCCCGTGGCCTCAGCCGCAACATACTGTGTCATTAGAGCCGAAATGGGAGGGTTTTACTGTACAAACACACAGAAACACACACAAACTCAAATGTAACATAATGGTGGATAAAAACAGAGATGTACAGCACATACAGAGGTAAAGTTCAAATACACCTACATCCATAAAAACACACCTTCTGTGGACACAGACACACACACACACACACACACACACACACACACATCATGCAGGGGTATTTGATGTTCTACCTGTTTGAAGCCAAATTCTTGTTATCACTGCTATATACCGTGCTCCATTTCCAAGGTTTTTTGACGAGAGTCCAGGGCTTTCATCTGAGAGCCACCGTCTATGCAGAAGCCAACAGTCTCAGAACCGTGACACACTGACTGATGGTTAATATTTCAAAACCTTTGCCTTATATTTTATATTAATACACGACGAGTACAACCAAACACGCTCGCTCTCGCAGAAACATAAAGCGCAATGCAATTCCGACTTCCCCTCTCCATAGCTATATTTAGCTTTTAGATGTCATAAATCATCACTTTATTAAATCTTTCTGCCCCCTACAGCACACCTCAGCCAACAACACCCCGCTCCACCTCACACTAACACCCACTCCTTGTAGCTCTGTGGAGAACCACTTACAGACAGAGTAGGTAGACATGAGCCATTAAGCCTTGTTGCCATTTCCTGTCTTATATTAGCAGAATCTTGGACTTTGAGCAGCAGGGCTTGAACAGAGTGACAGTTTCACTTGTTTAAAATTTCTGGACTGTGGGAGTGGGCTTCACATTCAGCCACGTTTCAGATTTTTCACTTTAGTGAGGGGTCCTTTCGGAAATCGCTCAGTAAAGAACCACAAAATGATAAACGATACTTAATGTGAAATTAACAGTTTGAGTTAATCAGTTTAAATAAATATGATCAGATTATGTAACACAAAGTCTACTTCACCTAAATCAGAGGACAGTTAGGCTGGGGTCAGATTGCTTCCTTCATTTTAAAGACAGGAGTCAGGTTGAAGATGAGCCGTGCTTAAAAGCCCTGAATGACTGTATTCATAATAATAATAATAATAATAATAATAATAATAATAATAATAATAATAATAATAATAATAATAATAATAATAATTATTATTGTTATTATTATTCATAGCAGTTATTGGGAAATCCTAACAATACTGAATTACAATAGTCCAGTCTAGAAATAACAAATACATGGACTAGTTTTTCAGTATGCTCCTAATTTACGTATATGTTTGATTAACTGATTTGTTTCTTTTGGTTTCATAGATAAATATAATTGGTGTCATCTGTGCAGCAATGGAAATGTATAGTGTTTCCTAATAATATTGTCTGAGGAGGATATGTATAGAGTGAACAGAATCACTCAGCACACCATTCCTTTAGACACTTTAGACAATAATCCGCAAAATCAACTATTAATGTTGTAAACTTTCATCAGGACCTCAACACATACATTTCTCCTCTTACTTACTTACTTACTTTTTGTATGCAGGTTATCAATGTGTGTGTAAAAGAAAGAGAAACTAGTGCAGACAGAAAAGAGACAGAGAGGCAGAGGGACGGGGAAGGGGTTGAGGGTGTACTTAACTCTATTGTTCTAAAAATGTTCATTTCCTTTTTGAACACATATTTGATTTACTATTTGGCAGGATTTCAATGCACTTTTACCCTCCATTTTCAGCAGAGGAGGAGTTAGTTGACACTCTCAATTCAGAACTCGACCAAAAGCTGAGGGGATCCCTGGAGAATCACTCATTCATTCAGCATTCCCATCAGCCCATTAGACTGGCCATCAGCCAACATAACTGCTTCCTGTTTCTAAGACACCTTTTTCATCCTCTGTATAATTCAGTTGTTTGAGAAACTTCCAATGGGAAGAGGTGGTAGATTACTTTAGCCTGAGGATTCTCATACATTTAACAAACTGAAACCGTGCGAAATATCAGGAGAATGGTGGAGCATTCATTCCTGCCTACTCAAAAGCTCGAGGATTGAATTGAGATTTGAATCTATGGCATGAGTTACATTGGAGTTGTTGTAAAAGTGCCTCGATGGGCAGTGTAAGTGAAAAAGTAAAGGGTCAACACGTGTAATTGGATTTCACAGTTGCAACCATTTCCAGTGACTGTCTCTTTGAAAGCCCAACGCTAAATGAGTGCACTGACTGAAAGTAGACACCTTCTGTATGATATTCAGAAATAGTAATAATTCGCATCTTGGAGTATTTCCTGTGATTGTGTTATTGTGTGTAAAATATCACACTTATTAAACATGTTACCCAATCTTATTAACAGGAGAAAAGTCTTAATCATTTGCATTTAGTTACATTTTACACTAGAAATACTGTAAATGGCACATGGAAGATGAAGACAACTATTTTTGAAAGTTCTGTCAGAATGTGTTTCATATTAAACTAACTTTGCAATAGTGCTGAAATATCACAGCATTACATCACCCACCATGTTTGCAGCTTATGGAATTGAACAGATAATCGCTCTTACATGTGTTCACGCTGCACATTAGCCAAACAGAAGTATAATGGGTTAAAACAGAGAAACAGGATAGTGTTTTTTATATATGTAGGGCATAAATTATGTCCGATCGCACAAGCTCGATGCCACCGTTGAACAGCTAGTCAATGGAGAGGGCAGGGAGAAGCAATGGAGCGAAGTAATGTGTAATCTTACTACTCAATGGGCTGTGCCCAGCAACGGGCCTCTGAATGCTGGAAGTGTCAGAGAGATAAATAGCAGAGTGTCCCCCTCGAAAAACATGATTAATACCCCGCCTGGTGACGCTGCTGAAGATGAAGTGGGAGCAGCTGGCTCAGGCAGCGTAGGCACGCAGGGAGAGGTGGGAGGGGGGGACGGGAGCGAGCGCAGCGGAGCAGAGAGGGCAAAGAGTAGGACACACTGGCAGCTAGGGGAAGGGAAGGCAAGGCAAGGGCAATCTGGGCCACCATAGGCACAGGGACCCCTACCTCCCCTATCTCCCCTCATACGGAGCTTTATTTTTTGTTTATTTTCATCATGGATTAGCACTTAAATAAGCTTGTCCCACTCACTTACAGTAAACACTGTTTGTACACATAAACACATGCACAAATGCAGGATTTCAGTGTTGTCACTGTGTTTCTGCGTCGACTCATGAAAGTTGAAGCCTGCGTCCTTTAACTATACAAGTCTTACAGGAAGTCAAGCCTACCAGGACATCCATCTCAATTTAATTACACAACTCAGCAGTTCATAACCTTTCATTTCTGACATCCAGAATATAACAAAATATCATGCTAATATATGGCATTCAACCATTTTATGAATGTTACTAAGCACAGGAATGAGAGCCACACGTGGCGGTCCACTGCAGAATGCACTTTTTTAAAAGTTTCTACACCCCTTAATAAAAAAAAAAAGTGAATTTTGCAATGTTTAATGTTACATGTCAGCTTTTAATTGCTTTTTATCCACTCATGTATCAACCTACACCCTTCAATTGTTACTGAACAGGCAAAGTTATGTCACTCAGTAAATATGCCACTTACTGTTAAGTACTGTGTCCCCTGCTGAGTAGTTTCAGTGGAAACAGTTGAAACTCTCAAAAGACTGTACGTAACACATGGAGTTATTGGGTCTGTTCTGTTGTGTAAGTAAACATGTCGAGGGGTGGGCTACTTTTTCATGGTTCAGGGGCCCCAACCCTCCCCTCACACAATTAACTTTTCCAGTGTAATGAGATGATTGATATGCTGGAAGTGTGTGCTTTAAGGAGATATTAATCATTCCCTCTGGTAATTTTAATCATGCGTTCCATCATCCCCAGCTGCTGAGGATCACCTTCCTAGCAAACAAAGGGCGGCCACGCCACTTGCATAGTCATTCTGTTCTAGTTTAACTTTATTTTATGCTGGTTCCTCCCATCTGTTCGCACAAGCCTCCACAGCCCACGTTGCACGTTGACAAGCTGGGGAAGCAGTGTGTGGGTGGGTGATTGTGTGAGTGTGTGTGTGAGTGCATGTATGTGTGTAAACTTTAGAAACACAGGCATCTTTGAAATGGTAAATCTAATCCTCCAGGTCCATGACTAGTTTGGTACACCGCCACCAGCCACCTCCACCAATACTTACAGTAATGCATACAAACAGCAGGTGCACATACACACAAAGAATCTCACGCACACAATCGCTGTGACACGCGGTGACGCACACACGCAGAGACATATACGCATGCACATATACAAACACACACATACACCACATGGTGTGGGCAATATGTCAGAGCAAAGCATAATTTGGCATTTGAACCAGTCACTATTATTGGAAGTATGAAGAAATGCTGCAGGGAAGATTTGTATAGATGACAAACAACTTGGAAACTCTTTCTCTCCCTTGACTGCCTTGAAAGTCAAAGAGACTTATATATTCCCAAAACACTGATTAGTTCATGTTGAGCGCCTCCATTGTGCTGCACTGTACCTCTGCGTTGTTGTTCCACGTTTTTACCCAAGGCTATGTAAGATTTGGAAGGGTATTCCACAATCAAAGACATTTTTCCTATGACTTTTATTCAGCTGTTGTTTTGTCACAGTCAAGGCCACAGGGAAGATAGTGGTAACCCAGTGGTGCTTTTAAATACAAAACAGAACAAATCTGACTATACAAAAGCAAAAAAACGTACCCTCTGAATGGGAAACACAGAATCCAGGCGTTTCCAGGAGGTGAAATATAAGCCACACAGAGGAGAGGCTGATGTAGTACTAATAACAATATAATGTTTATTGAGAGGATTATTAATGAAAAAACATGCAAAGTCAGTCATTGAATTTATTATTTTAAGTTACTAAAAAGAGCTCCGGTTTTCCTGCACAAAGTAGTAAACGCCATAGAAATGCTCCACAAGGTTGTATAATAAATTCTGTCTGTGCTCAAACCGGCGACAGCTCGAAACTTCCACTTGACAAGTGTCATAAATGCACGCTTAATCATGTACAAAATTAATGACATCCAGTTGACAGATATTCCATCATCAGTGCCGAAGTTTTTGAAAGTTATTGAAGGCAAGCTGTCTGGTTGTGCACAGATTAGCATTGGTTGCATGCAGTCAGAGGCCAATGCAAAGTAGATAGGTTAATCCCCAGGACGAGTTGATAGGACACATCCCTAAATACACTGAGCCTCACTGCATCTAAAACCCATTAATTGTGCCCAAATATGAAAAAAAGTAATTTGATTTCACATCAAGTTCGGCCTCATCTGTTATCTGTGGCACACTTCTGCAGAGTACATAAAGGTAATAGAGGTTTTCAGGGGCTATCCCCCACTTATTATCTAATAATGATGAATGAATATGCTGGGAAGTGACAGCTGTTTAGACGTTTTGCTGGTGAAAAGGCACCTCTTTACAACTTTCCAGGAAACCAGTTCTTGTTCACTTTAAAGATATTAAACAACTTAGTAAAAACACAGGAAATTACAGTGAATTATTGAAAATATTAGGCGGAGCACAAAATGATTAATGAGTAGGTTGTTTTCAGGAAACCTCAAAATCAATACTAGAGTGGTGTCCAAAATGAACAAGAAGCAAAACGTGCCAGACTCCTCCAACCTGGCAGGTGTGTTTTCACAGACCAGACAGCACCAATATCATAACTGATGCAATGTTTTATTTAAAACAAGCGAATGGTTTGTCAGCGCAGTTCATCTTCCATTCAAAAGCATCACGTTCACATTCTATTATGACTTGATGCTTATCTCCAATCTAAATAGTGTTGATAGAGTGCAGTAGCTTATAGCAACTGTTTTGTGAAGGGTGCTTATAAAGAAAACATGATGACTGCTGGCTGGCCCTCATTATTTCCACCTTGCTTTACCCTGGCACTCCTGCTCCAGTGCATGACTAAAAGACAATTAATCCTAATAATCAGGGCCTTTGCCGTCATTCCTCATTCTGGCAGGCCTCTTTTTCCATAGGGGCACAGAGGGAGTGCCCGAGCCATGGATCTCTGCTGCACAGATGAACCTCTTACAGATGTTGAGTGAGCAGCGCGGTTAATCGCTTGGCCATCTTATGGCCTTCACACGCTTACAAAAATGGAAAACTGAAGGTGGCATTTTATCATGTCATGTCTCCCTCTAAATGCAAGACAGGCTGGATGTGGAGTATTTTTAGTGCGGTCTTTTAAGCAATGTCAATTGACTGCAAAATAAGAAATTAATAATAGAAAGTTAGGTATGTGGGCGCCTGTTAAATCTTGTTGTAAGGCACTGATCCAACATGTTGGCAGTGGTAATTTTAGCCTGAGTTTTCATATATACTCTTTTTAATTAAACGTTACTGTGGTGCCGAGGCAGCGAACGTTAAAGTAAACACGACTGCTCACTGGTACTCCTGATGGAAACGTGCACATACTTTTGTCAGCAGCGCCAGAGCGCTGTGACTACCTTTCATATCACAGCAGAAAGACTGTGATGCAATGTTTGACTTATCAGCATGGGGACCTAATCTGCTCAAATTAGAGCCCAAATGTTTGGTGAGTGCTACAGGCCCAGTGTGAGGAAGCAGAGGGAGTGCTATGACCGCCTCAGACAGGAGGCCTAGGCAAACAAGCAGATGCTAAGGGGCTGCTTTAGATGCAGAAGAATAAAATCACCATCACAGTGCAGCAATTATGGCAGTCTGAAATTCACTAAGCTGGAGCGCAGTGTGTTCTCGCCGCGTCTCAGCAGCACTCACAGCATCCTGCACAACAAGCTCATTAGGCCAGCACATCCTCCCTCTGATTTAGGGTGGAGGAATTAATGCAACAGCACCTGGTTTCTGAGAGCCATCCATCCTGCCAGATACGGCCGGCCACGCTCAGGTTATGCATTATCTTCTTAAAAAGTGTGAAATGTGGCCACCCCTGTTCAGTTTAAAGCTACACCTCTCTTTTTCCAGAGTGCTATGCGAGGGGCAAGCATATTAATCACACTCACAGCCACTAATGCTAACAATCAGTCAACACAGTTGGCCAGGTTCTCCATCTCTGGTGACAGGGGGGGTTTGTCCTGGGGCCTGCTGGTTCGTGCTGCTATGTCTGCCTCAGGACAAAATACACAACAGAAGCAGTCTTTAATCCTCCAACACCTCTGTGTTATATCACATTAAAGAAATACTGACAATGTACAATAATATAGTTTAAAATAGGAAAATATATTCTAAATATTGATAATAATCAAATCTTTCTGCTTAAAAATATGATTCCACACGGCAAATTCAAAGGGCAAATAATGTTTGGAGAAAAGTAATTTGTTATTGGAGTGATTTTTTACAACATGGATACAACATATGTCAAACAGTCAAGTTTTGAGAAACAAACAGCTGGCTAGTTCAAATGAGAGGAAACTGCCTACTGAGCAAGAATGATCTCTCCCTGAGTGTCATCCGCCAGCAGCATGAGGCAGAACCAGCATGTTTGGATTCCTACTGTACAACAAGAATATGGCTCCTCTTGTCAACTTCAAGCTGACAAGTGTAGCATTGACACAAATTAATACAAAACGTGTGCAATTAATTTCATCCTGAGCTTCAGCTTACAAAAAACAAAAAAACAAAAAACAAAACCTAACAGGAATTTCTCTGAATGCGCGGGGTGCAGTAATCTGTGTGTGCATGTTGTGTCCATGTGTGGGAATGAATGCGTGTTAGCACATTTACCTATGCAAGTCTGGGGGTGCATGTTCGTTTTTTTTTTTTCTGTTGCTCAAAAGAAAATGCTAATTATTGGGCTTCAGGTAGCGTAAAATGTACAGCTGTGGTGACTGTCAATGCTCGGCGGACTATTGAGCTGGTGTACAACTTGACAGTGGGTGGTGTCTCCTGCTTTCATCCCAACAGCCATCCAGTGGCATCGCCATCTTCTCCCAACGTCAATCAAGCACAAGGGAATAACGCTTTATCTGTTGTCGCTGCTTGATTGTTTTCATGTCTGTATGTTGACCCCTATTCAAGGTTTCTGTGTCCTGGGAAATGAGAACATACATTTAGGTGTTTAACATAGCTCAGTAGGTAGTTGGAGTAATATGAGTCTATAACTTGTACATATATTAAGGTTAAGTCTTAATGTTTGCATTTTCGATCACCTCACCTTCATGGGTAATAGCCAGATGGCAGAGACAGTCCATGCACAACACTTATAAGTGGGGTCTGCTGGCAACAGCTGCCTGTTCTGCTGCTCTATATACCACTAGTCACAGCTTTTTGTTAATAAAAATGTTTCTTTACGCTCCATACTGATGTTGAACCAGATTGCTGCCTCTTGGGAACGAACTTTATAGACCAGCTTGATGTCAACTTTGATTACTTTATTTCTGAAGAATTCCAGATGTTTGAGACTTCACTCAGGGGGATTGCTGGTACCTGAACTGACAGCATTTGGAGCCATTTGCTGCCGCGCAGCAAAGTAAATATAGACATAACATAACGTTTGAAAGGTGTTGGTAGATGCAGATTTAATCAACTAATTGTTTCCTCATAATAATCATTTCAGATTCCTGAACTTTTATTACTTAATGTTATTTAATTCTCTAAGAATGGACCATAATATTAACATCACACATTGTGATATATATCCTTTAGTACTCAAAGACTTTAGACTGCTAATAATAATTGCATTTTTTATTAGAATACACTGGGAAAAGTAAAGAAAAGTTTTATGCCCTTTGGCATAAAGCATCTATTCCTAGACTCCAGGGCCTTCAAAGGCGGCCATGAGAGCTCTTTCTTTCAAGGTGTGCAGTGACAAAGTCGAGGTAGTAGTGGTGTTGACTGCACAGTAAGTTGTCTGATCCTCTGATCTTGGACTAGACTCACTGACATTGTTCACCCTTGTGAGGATAAAGATAGACATTGGATGCTGCTAAAAAAAAAAAGTATGAGCTGAATAAAATCAGGCTCCTTCTGTGTGGTCTGCTGTCTCCCTTTTTCGATGAGAATGGATTTCCAACATGATGTAGTCTGTCACTGCCTTAGTGTCAGTGCCATGCCACTGTCTCCCAAGGAACCAATGATATTACTTGTCTCTCAACATCTCTATCAGAACATGGATGGCCACACCTGCTTTGTGGTAAGAGTCATCCTTTTTTAGAGGGACTGAGTCATGTGGCACAACATGGTACTCACTACTTTGAGAATCCATTGGCTCTCTATTTTGTTCTTGACTCTGACCCACAGGGTGGATGAAGGAGTAGCAATATATCCTGGATACAATGTCTCGTGTGAGACACAGTCACAGTGGGGGTCAGAAATGTTGGCAAGATGTCAACCATATAGCACAGAGAAGATCTCCTGGGTTCTCCACTGTCTCTGATGGATGACATCAGCGTCTATTCTGCAGAAAGAGGGATCTCAGCAGAAACAGATCTTTCTCTGGTGTCTAGATTCTCTATTAATTCAAGAGAAACATCAAGAAAACTCTTGGCTTAGCCACTTAGATCTGAAGAGTCCAGTTAGCAATTTGCCTGTTCCAGTGAAGTTCATCTCTGGCTCTCATTGCCAGAGCCAGCAGGACGTTAGCACCAGTGTGTCATAGATGAGCAAATCAATGACCACATGCAAAGAAAATAAAATAGCTGTGGTCCTTCGAGCTCCCAACTTGCATTCTGTTCCTATACTACGAATGGCTACTACTGCAACTGATGGGTGGAGAGGCTTGCACTTTGGCTAACCTTGAGATGACTTCATTCAGGGCTGTACTGCTACTCACCATTAATGACATGTTACATCGTGGGTGTTAATCTTGAACCAGTAGGCTGTTATTCCAAGAAGAACATAGGTTTTACTGTATATAGTGTATGTTCTATATAATGTCTTATAAATACAATACAACAGCCAGTCCTTTGTTTATAGTTTGGTTGCAAAGATCCTTGTGCAGTTTTTAGTTTTTGTAAAGTTCACAGTTCACTGCAGACAAACGTGTTGTTGATCATGTATATCTGAGTTACGCTGAGTCACACTTGCCAAGTCAAAGTGCACATAGAGAGATGTTAGGGGAAAAAAAGCAGAAAGGGGGGAAAATGTAAAACACAACACATGTAGTTGAGCAGGAATGAAACTCACTTGGCTGATTTTGTTGCCCCAGGGAGAGCTAACACTAAAATGCTCTTTGACCATGAAATGGCCCTGCTCAGTAATGGTGGTTAATGGCTGCATGGTGCAGTGGTGCTGAGGCTAGGTAGGGGGGTGGAAGGGGGTATTGGGTGGGGGTTACCTAACTGGGGCATCCTGCCTGTTTCAGGAGGCCCCACTGGAAAAAGTAACGGTATTTTCCTCGAAATTACAAATTCCAATGTGCTTTAGTCAGAACATTCTTAGTGTGATGGGAAGATTTAGATTTTCCTGTATATTTAAAAAATACATCATCTGGGTTGGTACAGTATGTAAGTATTTTACTTTTTCAATATACACTGAAGACGCAGTAAAAAATATATGGTGAACCAATGGAAACATATAATTTAGAATAGAAATAAGTATTCATAAAGAATAAATGAGCTAAATGAGCTAAAAGATCACACCCAATAAAATTCACTTTACTGTAATTGATAATTTTCTAAGCTCATGTGGCTCTATTAAAGGACACATCAAGGCGAGAAAATAATACCCAAATAACACACATAAAATATGTCAAGATATGATGGGGAAACAAACTGTGTGGTAGAAGTTTTATCACTTAATTAGAAATAAAAAAACAAACAAACTTTATAACAAATGTTCTGCATACACATTATTTAGATTTATATTTGTCATTAAAACATCTACATTATTCTAGAGAACTAGACACTGACCTCAAACCTCTGTGTACATTTATGTTAGACTACATTTGACTGAGTTGGCCTTTTCAGATTAGAGCGTGTGTTTACCCTTTGACCCGTTGACTGCTGAACTACATTTGATAGCTCATTATTTGTGTCCAGGTATACGATGACTTGAAGTGCTTCTGACTGACATATTGCCCTCATCACAGCAAGGTTTCACCTACCTATCCTGCAGCTGAAATCCATAAAGAGCAAAACCCAGGGGCAAGATGTGGGTATCAAGACCTCAGCAAAGTAATAGTTTATCATGGGCCAACCACAGCTATATGAGGTTACCGTTTGAAAGCCATCTGGCAATATAGCATATGGCACTGCAGAGGTAATGCATGGATTGGAGTAAAAATGTGTCATGCTTTTAAAGGTCATTATTAAGAGATAAGACATTACACCACAAGGTCTTGGAAATAACCTTGTCACTGATGGATAATTTGTTTGTATATGTATGCAATGGATAACTTTAAATTTGAACAATTTTCAAATTAAGATATCACAAAAAAGAAAAATATAAGAAATCCAAATACACAGCCTTATTATAAAAGTAGACTAAGGTAACTTCTTTTGAAATATGAATTAAAATAAGCAGTTATCCTAAAAGCAGTATAGAGTGGAAAGAAAATCTATTGCTGATATTAAAATGGCTTTTGATTATAGTTGCTATAAAGAAACAGCAAACATCACATTTGTGAATGAGGAAAATTAAAAAAAGGGTTCTTATCTTTAGTTTAAATATATTTGTGTGCATGAACACTCTTTATTAAGAAGAAGTACATATGTGCATACAAGTACAGGAACATATTGTATTACATGTGTAGAAGTAGTTATATTTATAAATAGTAAAATAAATGCACAGCCATACAATTACAGACCGTATGTCCTCATTTGGAACCCTATGTTTACCAGAACCGATTATGGAGCAAATCCAGTTTTAATCAGATTTGACGATGATTTGAGATAAGGAACTGAGTCATCAGCTGTGGTGCAGACAGTCAGGAAAGACAGCGACAACTGAAGGTTAAGCTGCAAACCTCTTCTGACAAAGCTTGTCTGAGAAGGCTGTAGTGGACACAATGACAAGTGAAATATGGGGTCAACTATCAGTCATTCAACAATGAACTCATCCTGTCATCATTTGAATTTTGAGCACTAGGCAATATTAACCTTCATAACCCCAAGTTGCATAGGACATCTTAGCAATGCTTAAGACTGACAGGCACAGTATCAAAGTAACTGTTGGGTGTCACTGTAATAAATGCTTTCAGTCACATAAAGCCATGGATGAAATGGTACTAGCATAATGATCACCACAAGAGCTCTTCATAAATGTCTTATTCTAACTGCTTTACTCTGCGGCTATGGCAAATGTATGTACTCTACAAACATAAAATCTAAGTACGGTTTGCTGCGAGGGTGTTTTCAGACCATTACAAACTTTGTGCCTTTGTCTTGTGAAAACAGTACTTCTGTGACCTCCGCTGACCTAGAAGTTCTCTGAGCTCAAGTAAGTCAGAGAGATAAAGTTACGTCCAGTGGGAGTTGGGTGATATCCACTTACTGCCATTGCCTTGTGGGAAATTACTGTGGTTGACACAAGCAACTTCTAACACCATCCAACATTATAACCATATTGTCTTAATTCAGGATTTATAGTTATTTCTGGAGCTCAGATGAGACTAGTTAAGAAAAAAGTGCGTGTTTTAATGTCTTATTATACTATAGCTGCTTTGGTCTTGATACCAAAAAGGTTTGTTTAAAGCCTCCCTTTCCTCAATTTCTCTCTGTTCTGATTGTCCAGCTTGTGGAAGTCTTCCTGTGGGACAAACTATACCCAGTTGGAACAGTACCGTCCTTCAGCAACAACCTAGCCAAGAATCCTGCTGCAAACTGGGGCAGGTTATGAAAACAGTAGTCTGTGAAGGGCCACGAACAGATAAAAAAACTCAGTTTGTTGTTTGCCCGTCATTCTATCCGCTGTTGTTTTGTGGTTTTGTGTTTGGGAAAAGTAATTTTTTTCTGCACAGCCGTAAAAACATTTTATGCGAAACATATTATCACGAGCAATTGAACTAGTGGTAGCCGTGAGTGGAGCTGTGGCAGCTAACCTGAGAGGGTGGGCGGGACAGCATACTTAGTGTGTGTAGGAGCCCAAACAGATGGCCGCTTATGGACTTCCACATTGCTTGACATTAACTGTTGCAGCATTTTGAAAAAAGTCTTGAGAACAAAGCTAATTGGCCAGACTGAAACCTGGGGGCTTCACTACCAGCCAGCATGCAAACGCATGTTCACCTCAAGCTTTGGGCCTCTCACTATGTGTAACACATCCAACTTCACCAAAGCCTATATGTAATATCAGAGCACAAAAAACTTAATTGGACCTCTTAAATAAAGATACACGATAAGCAGGCTCCATATGTAAATGATATATTTTTTATGTTTGCAATCTTTGTGAAACCATAAATGGAGACTAGTCTAACTGTGCTGAAGTTTAAAATGGCTGCTCTCTTTTCCTGCATTTAGTTAGATTATGTTCCCTGTTTGTAAATTACTCCCTTTGGAAAGAGAAATTAACCTAGATTTCCATATCAAAGCATTATGAATTGAGCCATTTTCTCTGCCCTCTCATTCTGGCGAAAAGAGAGAACGGAGAGACCATGTAGAAGTAGCCCGCAGTGATACACACGGCATACACGGCTACTTTCTTACACTGCAACAGAGAGAATCAGCAGCTTTCCACTGAAGTGAAGAATGAGATCACTGGGCTTTTTGTGCAAGGTCAACTCCGAGGCAAGACACATCGCGTTTAAAATTCAGTCCTATCCTCACCGAGCACTTGAAACGCACTGTGCCAGCCGGGGGAACCTGCTTGCCACAATGCAAAGAGGCGGTGGGCTTAAAGTAAATACATAATCTTAATGAATGCTGAGATCTGTAGAGGTGGGAGTGAGGAGAACCCGAGTCAAGTAGAGAAGGGTCAGAAACAGGGGGTGAATAATCCTGTGTGTCAACAATACACATCTAGCAAGCTCTGTCCCAATATATTGTCATGTTTACAGTAATCAGAATTCAAGAGCTTTTCTAACATCTAGTTCTTATGTATATTAAAACAAGCCAGAGAATCCAGAATGGCTCTCACGATTTATTTTTTTCATGTAAGGAAATGTTAGTCTTGTGTAGATCAAACATTCTAGTTACTGATGGACACAAGAGAGACTAATAAAGGAGGGTAATTGTGATTCAATGTGCTCACACTGTGTTATTTCACCACTAAATGTAGACCCTTTATTTTCATTGGTGCTGTTAAACAGCCAGCTTACATTTTTTTTATTTGTCTTATATTTTGTGACCCGTGTCATCGGTCCAACTTATCTCAGATGCATAAATATAAAACAAAAGGACAGTCATTAGATGACATGTCACACAATATAGGGATTTTGCTCTGGCCCCATGCCTGCTGGCTGTGTCCTTTGCTTTGCCCACTTTGCTCTGCGAGACTGCCAGGACATTGAGCCTGACACATCAGAACTGCTGCTCTCTTGGTGCCCTCTTTCATTCGCGCAATCACAGAGTCAAAGCCTGCAGAGACGAAGCTGTCCAGAGACTGAGCCCTGCTGGGTTTGACTGGGCCAAGATCCGATCAAGCCTCGAGGAGAGGGTCATCCTCTTCCCTGACTTCTACTTGCTATGATCTCTGAACCGATTCTAAAAAGGCCTCTGACTTGATTTGAGCAGACAGTCCCCCCTTGAAAGCTGCCTTTGGTTTGGCTTCTGTAGCCTGGAATGAGAAGAGCAGGGTCAGGCAACACACAGGCAGGAGAAAGCTCAAGCAATGGCAGTGTGAGGGGGAAAACACAGCTGATAACCATGCTCCAGGTGCAGATGGCACACTGTTTTATGTGTGGCCTCAATGGATTATGTCAGCCAAGCTACTGGAGGCATATAATATGAAGATAGTCAACCAAAATTCAAAGATTCATTAACAAAGGTCATTTCCATGACAGCAAACGCCTAATAGACGGCCAAGACTCTTGAAGTCACCATGAGGATAAAAGCAGGCTCAATAGAGCTTTGAAATGAGGATAGAAAGTGTATTTTCGCAATAGTTACAAAAGGTTTGTACAGTAAATGATTCCACATTTCAAGTTTGTAGTGACCCATTCACATGAGAAACATTTTAATTAACAATTTAAAAATAACATGATTTATCCATGTCCTCCCATGTCAAGAACATGTGACACATGTAAACAGAAGAAATAAAAGAGAGCACCTTCATTCAAATAGATCTTACTGTACAATCTGACTCCGAGTATATTATCCAAAGCTGCAGTTATTAGCTAAATAATGCTCCTATTTCGGCACATTGGAATGATATGATCAAGGAAGACACTGCCCCTAAGGAGTCAGGACTGCAGCAACCCTGAAAACCAATAATGGTCAAAGGTCAGGAAAGGGGAAGCAAAGATCCAAGGCCCATCCTATTGTGTGACATGTTTCCTTCGCTTGCTCGCCCCAAAGGCTTAGTGTCAGTGTTAACACTTCAAACACTCAATATCTTCACAAAACACAAAGGACACAACTGCTTGCCATCCACATAATTTCTTCCAGGAACAGAGATATGGATCCTTCCCAAAGGTCACTGCCAGCTGAAGTTTTAATGATTAAGCAAAGCTTTGTTGTTTGACTTTTTCCCTGTAGCAGAAACCTACTTTCAGGTGCAAATTGAGTTTGTTCAATATTATAAAATAAAATTCATTAATATTTTATGTGTCAACTTAAAATTTTAATGGCTGGGCATTTTTAGTTTGATAGTAATGTTATAATTTAAATAAGCTAAACCTAAAGTCAACAAAGAAATAAATAGATAATAGTTAGATAAAAGAACCCGCCATCGTCTACACAGAGAATGCTTGTTTATCATATTGCATATCTGAATATATAGTTTTATTGTTGCTTGTGACATAAAATAATAATACCGCAGCAGTGACTTAAACAGTAATGATGTACAAATATGCAAAGGGCAGTTGAGTGGGTGACCATAACACACCTACATATGTTCCTTAAGTTCATTTTTTTCTTGTAGGCTAAGGGTGATACTTCCTCAGGAGCTTTCCTTGTCCTGCCACTCTCAAATCTACAGTATGAACGCTGTGCCTGCAAGCGGAAAAAGCTCTGCTGATACTGAGGCAACTTCAACAGCGCGCTCCTGAGTCAGTCAAAAGACTGCATTGTTACCATTGTTAGTGCATGTCTATTCTGTTTTTTACATTTATGGACACACATAGCCTCAACACAGACAGTGTTGTTGGTTTAAATCACAAGACAGGGGTCGGTTTCAAGCAAAGTGATTTAAGAATGAGTATAGTTAGCTTCCTGTTTTTAGCCTGCTGCTACTCTGGGTGTAACTCAAAGGGATCTCCAGTTTCTGAAACCCTGAAATGTGTTTCAGCTCCTAAGGTGGTGATAAAACACCTTATTTTATGGGTCGCTGATCACTCGCTGTACCCTGATGTGTGTGCTGATACCAATCTTAGCAAGCACAAAACCAGAGGACCCTCCACATTTACAGTGTTTCTCAATTTTACAGTTCTTTCCCATTTTCATGTTCAACCACAAACAAAAAAAAAAAAAAAAAAAAAAGAAAGAAAGAAAAAGAAAAATCTCACAAGTGTGGAGGATAAATATATAATTGTTTGTTCAAGTGTGTTTTGCACAGTATGAGACCTTCCGATTGCAGCACCAAGTAGAATGCACTGCAGGCAGTCTCTTGAGGGAAGGTCTCATTTTCTGCCTCCTGCCGTGAAATATTCAGTCCGGCCTGAAATAATATGGGACTCGTTTCAAGGCTTAGCACTTTTCAAATATGCTGGCAATAATGGACAGGGCATCAAATGAAGCACAGCCTCTCATAGCAAGGGGAGCAGAGGTTTTGAATCCACAGCCAGGGCTTCACAATACACCATAGACAGTTAAAGTGCTGTCTACATATATGGTGCAGTGATTAGCTATTGGTTGGATAAGCCTATGAAATCTTGCCAGCACTTGAAATCCAGTCATGTTGCATGAGGTCTACTTATTTTTGGAATATATGCAATATAAATGCATATCACAATATCATTTCTAAATACTAAGTTTAGATATTATGGAGTACCAAATCATATTTACATATTTCTTTCCTGCTCTTTTTTTTTTTTTTGCATGTCATCAAGGAATCTGAATTTCGCTTAGCCGTAAAGAGAAAAGAGAGAAAAATCAAGGGTGCACCATAAATGCACAGAGATGGGAGTGCAGGAGAATGTTAGAGGAGGGGGCTTTGGTGAAAGGATTCAAGGATTTAACAATCCCACATCCTCTCAGCCTGTCCTTCATCTCTAATAATCAAGCTTGGCCACAGAATACCCCTCTGGATGGGAAAAAAACATGTTGCCTGTCCGCCTCTCACTCATCTTTAGACTGCCAGTCTTGGGTCTTCCTCTTGAAATCTTCTGTCACATTCATGGCTTCAAACACAAAGCACAGCCTTTTTTTTTTTTTTTTTTTTTTAACTGACTGCCATGTCTTTAAAGCTGGATATCTTTTTTGTACTACATTAGCATGAGATGAAGGGCAGTGTGTGTGATGCAAAGGAAGCCCCCGAGAAGGCTGGACCACAGACACTGTGAACTTGTTTGTTGAACACTAAAGGGCACCGACACAAGCTAACCAGTTTCAGCTCAGGTGAAGTACTGCGTGATATTCCCCTCCACGGCATCCCTGTGTATTCAGCAACATTATTAGTGCAGCTTTAGACAAAATGAGTGCTTGATTTTGATGTTTATCATTAATATCTAATACACTGAAGTCCAATTTAGAATAATGTGTAGTTTTCCAGAAAAAGCACATGAAGTGGGGCCAGTGTTGCTGTGGACCAAAGTTTTGGAAACTATAAAATGATGAAGGGAAATCATATAAGAATAGTTTTTCAAGAGGATTAATCTACTTTTTTTTTAATTTCCTCTTTCATTTGTAGAAGCAGCTTTTATTCTCACAGCTTACCTGTCATGACACTGAGGATGTAATTTATAATCGAATACATTCCAAAAAAAAAATAAATAAATAAAGAAAGAAATAAAATACATTTCAAAAAGTTTCTTTTAGAAAACTTGAGAAATGCTCTATTTCTGACGTGCCCGAAAGAGAAACACCGGTGAAGAGAGGAGCTCCTGAAAAACCCGAGCGTCCACTGAGCGGCGCCGCAGCCCACAACTTCCCCGGCGAGGCAGCCGGCGCTTCCTCCTGCGCCGCACGCTGCGTGTTGGGTTACAGTGACAAGGGCCCCCGTCTGAACCGCGACTTTTACAAAGATAATATTACAGGTAGGTGCAAGCCACGGGCCGTGTCACTATCGATACACAAATTAAGCATTGAAAAACAAGACCGTGACCCAGAAATTGTCGCTTTAATCGGGTCACCGTGCTCGTTTTCAGCACTGAGTGATAATGGCACCTCTCACTGTCCTTAGCATTTGAAGTCCCCTCACCGCAACCTGTAGCTTTTGGGGCCGGGAAAATTGTCCAGCTGGACGCCTTGTATTTCCCCCTATTGGTGCCTTTGTGTGTGTTTTGCGCCATGTACACCTGCCTACTTTCAACTCTTTTTTTTTTTTTTTTTTTTGTCTAGTTGAAGGTCAGTTTATCTCTGTAATGAGCTGCTGTGAGGCTCTGGGTTTGGGATTTGCTTTGCAGCAGGGCTGCAACAATGGATGTGTGTTGCCCTAATTCACTTATAAATGTAGTGAAAAAGTGTGGGGCTACATGAAGAGACAAAATTGACTAATTTGCTCTAATATACCTTTTTTTTTTAAAGCTGCAGAATTGACCACATCCTTCTGACCCTCTTGTTAATGCTGCTGTATGCTGGGGGGCTGTACTGATTCAAGTGAAGTGAGAAGCTTCAGGAAAAGAGGGGTAAATCTCTTACCCTTGCTGGGGCTTCTTTATGTTGCACACGAGAAACAGCCTGAAAACTCCAAACTACGGTGGTTTTGTGTTGAACGAAATGCTGAGAAGCAAACAGAAATGTATCTGTAATAGGCCGAACACAAAGTCTTTTTGCTCCTACAGGGTCTTTATTCAGGGTTCCACTGAGAAAGCCCAGTACAAAGTGGGCCTACAGCCAACTGGGATGGATTCTAGGGTAGAACCTAAACAGATGGGAAATAGTATAAAGGTGAATACAAGGTCAATCTGAGCTTCAGTGATAAAGCTGCGGGCACTGCTCATAGCAGTGTTTTAAAAGTTGACTTAAGAAAACAGATTGTGTGGTCAGAATAAACTCTTAAGACCATATTGGACCACTTTTTTCAGGCTTCTTTTGTCTATATTGCCACAGGCGGAAGCAGCAGACACCAAATGGTCAAAAAATTGTTATCATTATGTTTGTCTGGAAATCAGCAGAATGGGGGTGTTGATTTCCAGTGGGTGGGTTTTGCCTTTGTCCCTTTTTTTTTTTTTTTTTTTTTGTTCTAACCCAGATTTTCATGTTTAACAGACTCACAGCTGATCCATCTCCCAGTATACAATTGAGACAGAGGAGGTTAAAGCACTCTGAATGCATGAGACCATATTGCAGGTAATTAATATGTCAGCTCAATGATGAACTTCGTCAATACATCTATCACCACATTTACTTGTAACTGGTGTAGCTCATGTGGGATGCTGTGGAGAGCACAGACTGAGAGTACATTTGTCCATTAGTAAACACTTCATAGTGTGTGTTGTGATTGGGGAGGCAGCGGGGCTCCTCTCTGTCCAGTTGCAGTCATTTTCGCCCGTCACCTCCTCATCGCTGTAAAAACACTTGCTGTGGTTTGGTAGATTAACAGAGATCCCCCTAATGGAGTAATTACACTGAGCCAAACATCTATTTTTCACCTGTGCTCTGCCATTATTCTCTGTCCCCTAGCCACTCCATTGGAAGTCACTTACTCTCCTTACAATGAGTTATCATTGACTGCCATTTAGACGTTCTGGAGCAATTTGTCTTACTGAGGCCATGCGCTGGCCTCATTGCAAAGAACAATCATTCTCCCTCCAATATATAAAACATTCATGGGGAAAAGGAAGAGAAAATGCCCCACAAACAGATAGTAGAGAGTGGCTAATAGATACCATAAAGGTGACAGACAAGGAAAATAATGTAGGAGATTACTGGAGCAGGAACAACCGTGCACCACTAGCCAGAGCTTCGGGGACTGGGAAAAAAATCCTTCATGGGACAAATGTGTTAAATAGGTAGGATGGCAGCTACGGTGGTGGTAATTGCTGTTATTGCAAAGCAAGTATAAGTCAATAAAAATTTTAAATTGCCCTTATATGTTTATCATAGTTTACCTTTTAATAATTAGTTAGTATTGAGGTATGCAATTAGAAAAAGTTAGTTTTCTTCTAGTGTAATATGTACTGTAACAGTTATTTGCTTGGTCCCTTTTTTCTCTTTCTTTATTATTGACTATAAGGTCCTTCATTCTCCATTCATGCTTTTTCAATGTTTATATAATTTGCTCCCATGTAGTATATATATTTTACCACGCCAGCCTGAATTATACAAAAAACTAGTGGAAACTATACAAAATACAACACTGAAGCCTAAAGGTATACAAAATATGTGCTTGTGCAGATACTCTGGCCTTTTTACCCTTTAGTACCCTTAATTGAGCATATTTTTATGTCGTGTACAACACCTCTTACGTGCAGTAGTGTGGTTAGTAATTATTAACTATGGTACAGCTCTTCTGTGGGCAGCTTTTATATTAGACAGAGGTTTGACTGCTGTGCACAGTCCAACACACATCCCACTCAGCCTCACCAGAAAGAGTTAATCACATTCTTAAGTGAGTGTTTTGTTAGATTAGTCTCTCTCACTGCTTAACACAATGACAAATAACCATTATTCTTTTTCTTGCACTGATAATCGAGACAACTTAAACATTTCTTACTAGCACTAGTGAAACCATTAATCCTCACTGATATTGCTGATAAATGGTGACTTTGGAGTAATGGCCCTGTCACCTTAAAAAAAGGGAGACATTTTGAACAATTAAAACAAGATGCCCATTATATTTTGTGCAACCCATGGCTTTGTGTCATCAGGAGGCATCTGTCAGTGGTAATGGACTAAATAATGGAATAAGTTTTTGCTCATTACGTAAATTGACAAAGGTGTCCTCCATACTGAAATGATCACTTGAAAGCCTTAAAGGAAGTAGCAGGGATGACTTTATAAAATTACAAAATATAACTACAAATATGATTTTTTTTCTGATTTGACTTTATTGGATAGATCGCAGTAGAAAGTCAGTATAGAAAAATGTGTATAGAAAAGGTTGTTGCTGACCTCCAATCCAGGTATACTTGGTATTTATCACAATCTTCAATTTATTTCCTCTTTACAATAATTTGGGTACAATTGCTCAAATGGTTTCTCCGTTTAATATACATGTATAGATTTTTTTAAAGTCAGTCCTTCCTCTGAAACTGTAACTAAAAAACAATGATAAATTAACCACCATTAGATTGTTTCAACTTCTCAGAATGAGAAAGTCTATTCACTAACCCGTTGAGTTATTGATCTGAATTCTGAACCATGCAAGACATTGTAGTGGCAAGAAAAAAACTAATTAATTGTCAAATTACTAGTTTTTTGTTGTTTTAACCAAATTGTCATTAAATGTGATCTGATCCTTTTCCAAGTCACGATGTGCTTTACATGATATGACACATATTATTGAACACACCCATCAAAAACTCACAGTGCTGGTAGAAAATGTAATTGAACCCTTGAATCTGATAACTTTTTCAGCTACCTTTGGCAGCAGTAGCGTCAACCAAGCAGTTTTGGTAGCCGCACAATGTTTAACCAAAAGTTTAGACCATTTTCCCTACAGAACTGCTTCGGTTCATTCATATCTTTAAGAAGGTGTGAACCGTTCTCTCCAGATAATTCTACAGGATCCCTTTTGACTCAAGGGTTGGACCCTACTGGGCCACTACACAAGTAATTATATAGTAGGATTTTTTTGTTGCGCAGGCTAATTGTCCTGCTAGATCGCCCAGCTTCTGTTAAGCTTCAGTTGGCGGAAAGCTACTCTGTCCTTTGTACCACGGAACCATGCTTTACATATGGTTGTGTAAACTCACAAACAAAGATATTTACTAGTTCTAGTGATTTGTTTGCATTAACAAAGTAGCTGTAATTGTTTTTTACCTCATTGTGCTGTGTCTTTAGGGTCATCTAAGCCAGATGCTCTTAGGAAATATACATTAGTCACAAGATACACACACATATAGTATACATTCTACATTCGTAGACACTTAAATCTATCTTATAGTCTATAAATGTGGAATGTATGAACGTCTGAATAATATCTTAACTCCGTTCAACATTTCCTGATTCATGGGTTTTCATTTAAGTTAAGGAGCTCCAGTTAGCATATGAAGTTGTCCTTAGTTCAAGGGTTCATATGAACATCTGACCATATTTTAAGGCACAATTATATAAATGCAGGTCATTTCCAAGTATTCCACTTTCTTATTCTTGTCACTGTATATGCCATATACCTTGGGCTCTAGAAAGTTGGAGATAAGTTTTGAGAAATAATGGGAAGATTAGTGGATAATGCCAACCCTGTTTTCCTCCGCTGCCGGCATCATATCACACTGTATTGCTTTTTCGTCAGACGAAATTAGTTCTGTGTTTCTCTGCAGGTGAAGCCACTTGATGACTATGCAGTCGAAGTAAACTGTAAGCTGGAGAGGATGGTAAAGGTAAGTGTTGTATCTCATGATAAACCACAGCTGATACAAAAGTTAGGCTGAATCCAGTTACATTCCAAACTACACCCTGGTCTGAAATTTAACTTAGTAGAAATAGTGGCAGACTTTAATTTTCTGTATATGTATGACAACTTAGATTCTTGCTGTGCATTTTCAACCATACGGTGCATGTTGCATCATGCACCTTTATCTTCTCCACACTTTTGCACAGTAGCAGCTGTACAATGTGCATATTGCCATTTTTAGTACATTTCATGTAGACCAAAATATGAACTAACTACCAATAGCATAAGGAAATATAAAAATACCTCATATAGGCTAATTGAAATTCTCTTAACTTAATTGTCTTTTCTATCATGTTTTATTTGTCATTATGTTAGTTTCCAGTGCTAATCAGTTTGGCTGCAGGTGTCTAGAGGTGCCACACTATAACTGACAGGACGATAATACGTATAATTGAGTTTTTGATTGATTGTGATTTTATATTATTTGCTCATTTCATTTAACAATTTCATGTATCTTAACATTAAAAGGGATTTTTGATTCATTACTCACTCTACATTTGATCAGGTTATATTGTTAGCCTGATTGTCAATTTGGTTATGATAACATGGACTGCAGTTGGGTTCTGTTGGACTTAATAGATTAATTATTAGAATGAGATGAAAACATAGCTGCCTAATTGCTCAAGGCTGCACAAGATGGAAAAATCTGTTGAAGTTTGAGTTTGAGTCATTTTTGTTCTTGTTTTTTTCATCAGACACACTAAGTAAAACAGAATGCTTGTTGAAAGTCAAAGTAGAACTAATTAGCCAGTTGAATATTTCAAGAGTTAGCACATAATATCCCTTAACAATGTTATTAAAAAATGCTCTTGTCACCTGATTTAATCTTTATATGTCATTAGTTTAGAATAGAGCTTAAAATGGTTTTAATATAAAAAGGCTTTGCTACTCATACAACAATAACAATATGATATATAAATGTCAAATATACAGTATATTTAATTTTGGTAATGAAAGTCAGGGTTAATGTTGGTGAAGGACTATTTGCTTCCATTAAGAGAACCAATTTTCAAAAACTACCTTGGATGGATACCGCGGATTTTGGTTATTGGCGTGTTGTCTGACTTACTGTATTAGCTTTTCACTATGTAATAAAATTCAATTTATCTGTTATTGAACATGCAATGTCTTATGCTACATGTGAAACTCACTATTCTTTGGTAGCAGCACAGTCCCAGCCACTTGATACTTAGTATTTCTTTGGCTGTAGCTCTGTTTTGATCAAAGGGTTCAGGGGCCTAAGTTTCAAATCCCCCAAAGCCCATTTTGGCTACTCTTTGTTTAGCCCATTGGCATTCTGACCCCATGCTTCTCAGACTTTGAACTCAAAGCTTGGAAAAGCTGTATCGCTTCTTTAAACACATTATCAGTGGGCTAGGTTTTAAGAATATCACTAATCATCTTAAGGTTTTAGTGCAGTGTGGCGGTATCGTAAAAGCCTTGGGGCCCATTTACTGGCTTGGGCGCTGTAAGAAATTTTCTGTGAAATGTACAATAATTTAATGGGAGCAAGTGATTTGTAAGTTTATGCATTTCAGATTAGAGCAACTTATATACACCACTCTTAGGAATGAATACTTTTGTTAATACTTATGTTTAAATTTACAACTTAACATTTGATTTATACCTGGGTTGACTGGTATAAACATGTATGATACAGCATGACTGCTGCTGCAGCATCTGGATATTCTTTCACTCTCTTAAATTGACAGATTGAAACCACTGAAACCAGATCTACTGAAACATATTAGCTTATGTCACATTAACTACAATAACTTGTAGTTTATGTAGTGTGTCAGGTTAAAACTTGCTCTTGCATAAAGGAAGCATGGCTTGAAGTTTTATGTCAGCAGTTAATGCTGCAGTTTAATAAATAATTGATGTATGACTGTTAAGAAATTTCATGGACTGCATATCTTTTGAAAGGGTGATGCAGCACATGCATATTGTATACTGCAGCAATATACAATATGATGCATCCGGTTTCTGTAGAACCCACTTGATGTTAAGTGTTGTATAATGAATTTTTCCCAATGTTTTAAACCATGTTGGTCAGTCACATTGACTTGTTTCATTTTTGGCAGAACTATTACATTTTCATGTTGGTCTTTGTGGATTTGTCACAATGGCAACAACACATAGCAGTAGTATAAATGTGAAAAGCTGTCCTACCACAATGTGCAAATAAATGCAAAGTTTACACTTCTTTGAAATGGCAGTCCGAATTTTGTTATTTAATGGCCATATGTCATATTGTTATGTTTCCGGGCCAATTAGTTTTGTCTTTGAATGCTATCAGAATGAACAATTGTCCATATCTCAGGTTTATCTGTTTCACATAACGGTTGTTGGTAATAGTAATGACCACACAATTTAAACTTTGGACCAAATTTAATAAAAATTAATGTGAACACAAAGGGGCATCTCTTTGGGCATTGTCTTGAAAATGTGTCTGTGCACATATGATTGCATGAAAGTCTGTTTGTGCCCCTTAGCTTCTCTCACACCTCTTAAATCTCATCAGCCCCCATGATTAATATTTGGCACCTTGAATCACATTGTCTTCATCTGGAAAAATTTCAGCTGGATTTCTGCCACTCCAAAGGGAGATGAAGATAAAGGAAAAGAAGGTAAAAACACACCCTGTTGTGTGAATCCTAGAGAAGGCCTTGAACTCTGCCATTCATCCCTTTCACTTCATCAGCTGAGTCTAATTGCTAGAGAGGACAGGATACCCAGCGCCCAATTGTTCCTTATCCTCTTTGGAGCCTCTGAGGCATGAAAAGCGAAAGGCCTGCTTTTGATCTTTTTTGTTAGTTTTTTTTTCTTTTTTTCTGTCATCCTCTACTATCCCTTCCCTTAGAGTGAGACACTCCTTTCACACTGTGCCCCCTTCTTCATCCACGCAAAATAATTATCAAGCTCTGCTTCATCAAATAATGGTGGATATTGGAGGTCATGATGGGGAGGGCCAGAGGTCTGCTGGGGTGGCCCTAGGACCTGGTGGAGCTCCCAACCCATCTTGGAGGCATGCTCCTTAGCTGTGGCTACCTTTTTATACCTTGACCCCGGTTTTCGTTTGTCTGTCCTAATGAGACCCTCTCATGCAGCCAATGCATTAGAGGTCTTGCAATGGCAGGGTTGCGAGGCCAAAGTACAATGAGACACTGGGTTGTGTTCAGACAAGGGCGCATCTGTGCTATCTTATTAAGCCTTGGAAAAGAGCTCATGCGTCTCAATGTCCCATAGGCACTGAGAGCAGATCTATTGACACCTACTTGTTCTTTGCGGTCAACACCTTTCAATGAAGACACAGGCACACTGTAGTTCTTGTTAGAACTAATTCCTGGCAGAGTATTTAGTGAGGCAAAGTGCTTAACTCAGTTTGGGTGGCCTTGTGCTGTTAGGATAAAGAATACAGTTTTGTAAGGATGAAAAATTCCTTGAACTAAAGAAACAAGGCATGTTGAAGGCCAATTTGTTGAAAGCAAACAGTCCTCAAACTTAAAGAACACAGAGCGAGTCTTTAATGCTTGCCACACTTGATGTTTTTTATGGTTTCAGAAGAATGCTTTAGGTTATTGTTAATCTTTGTTTTAGAATTCTGAACGGTGTTTACTCAGTTTTGTTGCCTTATGCAGTGGAATTGGGCAAAATTTCTAAAAATCTTACAGTCATATGCTAATAAAAGCGCTGCTGATTTCCTCTACTAAAGAGGATGACACACAGGATAGTTACCTATCTACCTTACAAACAAAAGGGACAGCAGGATGAACTACAAGAAGTGCAAAATGACAAACAAAAACACAAGTAGGCAAACAAAAACCTTTAAGCAATCATGTTAAGCACACCTAACATCTGAGCACTGTGTGAGAACAAAGCAGGGCTCCTGTCAGTGCATCGATCCACTCCTGAAGGCACACACATCTATAGCTCTCTGATTGCTCCCTGCCTCTCGCGCCTTTCTCCCCCGCGCCTCTAACTCTCTGCTCTGGCTTCTTTCTGAGAATGTGCTTATTGATCTGGCCTACTTCGTCGGAGTTAACTCACTGATAAAACCTTACCAAGGGTTTCCAGTGGCCTGAAAGAGTTTGGAAGGCTGGAGAGAAGGCAAGATGATAAGAAAGACGAAAAAATGTCAGTGAATTTACAAAAATGTTCTGTCATAACATTAAGTTAAACAACTGTTACGTTTAGTAAATGCGCAGACTCTAGTTTTGACATTTGTACTGTTTCATTGTCTGATCATTTAATGAAGTTTATACCGTAGGGAGGTTAACAAGGAAATAAAATGAGACATAGTTGCTCATCTTAAAATATTAAACCTTATCTTATTTGAATTACAGTATCATGCAGCTTTATAGTTGTAGAGAGTTGCTGATTTGAAGTGTTTAAAGACTGATTAGACCCTTAAATAACTAATAATTTTGGGGCTATAACCAAATCTTTTAAAAGCTAAGACAAATGTTATAGATAAAGCCATAGATTTCATATGTACTTTGAAAATGTTGATGAAATATATGAATACAAAGCATTTTCTTTTGTTCATTTATTTGCTCATTCTATTTTCTTACATGATTGTGTGGTTAAGAACATATTGCATGTACGGTACCTATGATATAGTCTCAAGAGCATAGCTAAATTAGCTAAATACAGATAGCAATAATGTAGAAAGTGGGATACATCATTAATTTGTAATTGCATCCAATTAAACTAGAAGTATTTGCAAGTACTAAAGCATAATTATAATATTGTTGTGCAGTTTATTGTGGGTCTCAAATAATCAAGTTTCTCAAGGAAGCTTGCGCAAAGATATCAAAAATCAGTGTTTGTTAAAAAAAGTGACTCATGTTTTATGTGTCAGTATGTGTAATCGTGTCTCCAGAGTGTGATTACATTGTATGTCAGTTTGTGTATATTTTTGCAAGTGTGTTGTGCTGTCATGTTTGTAGCATTCCATGTGGGAGGGTCTGTTGATAAGTAAGCCATCTGTAGTGTTCTGCCGAACGACATGTTGTAAAGCGAGATTTGAGAGTGTGGAGAGACTTGACTTGACAAATCTTGGCACATAATGAGACAGAAGGGAGTAAAGGCAGAAGTCTGTCCAGAGATAAACAATTAGATTTGTCCCTGAGGTAAAGGCCAGGCAATGCAAGGACTCTCAGACTAACAAAATCAATATGGCTTCCAGTAAGAACACTCGGGGGGTAGAGTGATGAAGAGGTTATCATTCACTTCTCAGATTTGGACACACATGCACAATGATGAACAATAATGCTTTAAATAATCAATATGACCACTAACAAGAAAGCTTCTTGTGAGTGATATATACAAGTGAAAGTATGCATATGCTATTCAACTATCTGTCAAATACGATCCGTCTAATGAGACATGATAACATAGAGCAACAGGGATACTGAACCACGCTTGTCAAGCCAGTTTTCTTGTGCAGCCAATTGTGAGAGGATTTTTAAAGGAGACAGCATTTGGGAATGATTGTTTCACACCCTCAGATAAAACCATAATGGAGCATAAGCCACAGACAGAGTGGGCAGTCCCTTTGCGTTGTATCTCCTCCTAGGCCCTGCCCAGACTTGCAGGTCTAATATAACATTGCACCACTTTTCCCAGCAGGCTCACAAGGGTAGCTTTGCCAGGGCGAGGAGGGTTGGACTGTTGGGTGGGGGGTGGGGGATGTGGTGGGGGTGCACACTATGCTTGCACTGGGTTTAAAGGAGACAACAATAAGAAAGGGCGATTGGTTTTGCCGTGGGAGCACAGACCTACACAACTTGTATGCAAGTGTTGTTAGACAGGGAAGTCTCCTCAGATTTGTTGAGTCGCTGACCATAAAGGTGTGAACCAGAGCCACGGCCAGCCTGTCGCCTCATCTCCATGGAGACAGAGACGTGGCACCCCAGTGGGCTTGTCTCTGCTGTGGCCTAGAGCAGCAAGAGCACTTGGGGATGTGGCCTGGCCATCACCTGGACTCCCGGGGACCACTGAGGCACTGCTCTGATGACCTTCAACAACCTGCCAGTCTGTCATCCTGGCCTAGAGAGTAACACACACACAAAAAAAAAAATCAGCTGAGGGATTTCTGTAGACACGTTGTTCGGTGGGTCAGTGTATCTTTGGAGGAGGCTCTTTGTTCCAGTGGGAGTGAACTGTAGTGAAGGACATACTTTTTACATCACTACCTTACTTAATATTCAAGAATTTCCTCTCCCTTTCATGTCAACATATTGTGGAGGATTTTAGACTACGCATTACTTTTGTTCTTCAAATCCAGGTCAAAATGAAACATCTGGCTGAGGAAGCAAAGGGTAAAAGAAAATTAGAATAATTGGACTTCTGTGTTATAGTATTGATTCTTGTACTTCTGACTTTCAGAAGTTCCATAGCAAGTGAGAGTAGAGTGAATTACTGTTCTCTTTGTCCCAACCACACTCAACTCTGGAACTTTTTTTAAACAAATAAACAATGCAAATACATTTTTGTGATTTTAGATTATTTTTCACTTCTAATCAAATACTAGGTCAAAAAAAAAAAAAAAAAAATATATATATATATATATATATATATATATATATATATATATATATATATATATATATATATATATATATATATATATATATATATATATATATATTTTATAATCAAAACCTGACAAAACTGGGCTGGAACTAGCACTTATATTTGTTATAAATTATTTTCTACATTAAATGTGTAATCTTTACTATATCAAATGATAATAATAAATAATAAAAATAACAATAAAGCAAATGTTGACATCAATAATTCCTCCTTTTGTTCAACCGACAGTCCAAACCCAGTACTATTCAAATTCAATATACAAAACAAACAAAAGGACATTCAAATATTTAAACACATGATTTAATAAATGAATAAGAAATTTGTGATATTAAGTGTTTAAATGATTTTTTTAAATACAAGCATTGAGAAATATGTGCATTGCTATCCATTTTATGCAGGTTTCTTAGGCTTTTTAAAGTGAACACTAAGAAAAGCAAAATCCAAAACAAATTAGCATGTTGTCTTCTGTTTCACAGGTGTGCATAGTACAGTGGTAAAAAAAAAAAAAAAATCAGCATGATTAGATACATAATCAGGAACATCAGAGTAATTCCTGTATAATGTTATAAACTATTGTTGGGAGCACTGTGATAAATTAATGCCAAGTGGGATCTCAAATTTTCTTCATTCGAGTGTAAAGCAACGCCATCCAAACCATTCCCTGGAGACACTCGTGTTGCATTATCTGACAAACCAATACAGAAGATTCTGTGGAAAAATCTGTGCTTTCTTCCTTTTAGCCAAAAAGAAAGAGGATTTTGAATGGGGTGGCGATTCTTTATGCAGAGCTGAGACGCGACACCTTCCAGACGGTGAGAGATGGCGAGCCCTAATAATACAGAGCTGTACAATGGTTCTGACAGGCGAGCAATAAAGCAATCAGGGTCCCAGGCATTCCAAATCTCTTTACCGCCCACCCTCTAACAGACTGAGAGATGGGCCGCTGACCTGTGAGCTGTCAATCATGGGGGATACCTGCTGGAGCCTGATCAGGGAGAGCTGAGGGCACCAGTCCATCAGATCTGTTTTCACAGTCCAGACACTAACATTGCAAGCATAACCACAGACACAAAAAAGCCCTACCGCCTCGCTCTTAATTACGAGATGTGTGTGCGTGTTGTTTGGGGGGGTGGATTGTTTGGTTTAAATGGGTATGGGAGTGTCTTAGATATAAGGGGGATAGTGAGTGGAATCCCGGTGAGGCAGAGAATAACCTTTTGCCTTGATTTAGGAATCAGGCATTGATCTGTCATGCTGTTTTGTACAAGCAAGAGCTCTTTCAGCATTGCTTCTCACCGTGTGTTGCTTCTCAGTGTGTGCATATGCAGTGAATGTATGTGTGTGTGTGTGTGTGAGATGGGTGGTGGATTGAATGCGGGGGTTTAGACTTGTTCATTAGCTGTCTGCAGCCCATTCCAGCAAATAGATAACCATAACACTGCGGTTAGTTAATGGCTTTCTGGTGTTTCCTCTAGAGTCTTCCTGTCTGAGGGCTAACTGCTAGAACTCATCCACTGCCCCCCCCCCTCCACTCCCTCCCCACCCTTTTTTCCAAGTGGGGAGTCTTGTGTTCTGCTGCCTAACTCATACAGTTGGCTTCAGCCAGCGGCCAAGTCTATGAGCAGTCTGGCCACATGGACTCACATTAGAGAAATAAAAGCAGCATCACAAAAAACATGCTGATCTGACATTCTGTCTCACTGATGACTGGGATCATAATGGTCCTCCATAGTTAAACCCAGTGTGTGACAGGACATGTTCTCACAATGAGGACTTATATTTTTATGAATATACTGTATTTTAACAATATATTACAACAATTTTTAATGAAATGTAAAATACATTTTATAATATTTAGATTATTTTATCAATTATGACCTACACTCAGACTGAGCATGATATCATCTCTGTATTGTTTCTGGGATCAATTGGTGACACCGTTGGATAGGACCAAACAGTGTGCAGAAAGTTGTTTGGCATTGCTGGTTGAATCAAAAGAGCTGCTCAGGTTCACGCTTCATAAAATCTAGCTCAAAGTTACTTTCACACAGAATAAAATGAACTAGTTAGCATGCAAAGTTCACAATTTAGAAAATTACAATTCAGTTTTCCAAAAAAATGAATGATGCATATTCATGAACAACATTGCTCACCACTGCAGTGAGGTTTTAGTCTTGGAGTGGTAGCACTGGCTTAGTCATGTATTCCAACACACACTTGGCTGGTGGCTGTGCCCCTGGGTCACCTGCAATGTTAAATAACCTTTCTGCATATGGAATCAAAATATATATAAAGTATTGCAATATTATCTATAAGAATTGTGATTGAGTGTTTACTCTGTAGTGTGTCTGCACATTCAGAGTAATAATATCTTTTTAGTAAAGCATGTTACCAAGTAAAATTCCAGTGAGTTCTAAAGAGTCAATTGGAGCTAATAAAAAGCAAGAATCTGTTTTTCAGCTGCATGCTCTGTTTATACAGTTATCTCCTCTTTTGTAGTGCTCCAATGGGGATTTCAGACACAGGGTTTTTACAGGGGAAACAGAGGAAGTGAGGTCTCTCTAAAATAACCTTCTCTTTAAAGGAATTGATACTACTGACTTAGAGCTACTGACAATAAAATACCCTTTGGTGAAAATCAATCATCAAACTAACTTAAACTCTGCAATAGAGTGAACTATTCCTAATGTATCCCCTGCTAATTACGGCTTATTGAGCTGTTTTCTACTTTTCCCAAATCAGAGGGGAAAAAAGGGTGGGGAGGGTGCCTGTTTTTTTCTTTGCAACATTGCATAATACTGTTTGCTCCAAATTACTTCAGAGCAACCAAGAGCTCAGTTAGGGTATCAGTTTATTAGGTACTCCCTGCTACAGTGCAGCTCTGCAGCACTACAGTAAAACAAATCACCTTCATCTAACGCTGCTTGCTATGTAAAAAGCAATTCTTCCGATAACGAGCAGACACTGAATAGATTTGGGAATATTACAGTTAAACAATTTGTGTACCTTGTTAATGCTCTCTTTATGGCTTTGAAGCAGCTTCACAGCTACTATTAGCTCCAGGGGTAGAATGGACTGCTGTAGCTCTGATCAGATATTATTGGCTTTGTTAGTGTGAGATTTGACCTTCAGTTTTTTATTGTTGCCACAGATGATCTACAAATGTTTATACAGCTCTCATCAATAAATGAAACAAAATTTTAGGAAGGCATTGAAACTGTATTGAGGTAAGGTATGTATTATTAAATTTTTATCTAATTTGGCCAGTTTTACTAAGGGTACAATTTTTACATATATGAAATGTGAGCACAATCAAACAAGTTAGATATGTTTTAATTTTTTTTTTTAAACTGTGTCAAGAGTAAGAAATTGAGTTTTTTTTTAAATCCTAAGCTAAGCTAATTGGAGTCAGGTGTTAGCATAAGTTAAGAAAATTAGTTTGGAGATGTCTGACAACAACCAACAACAACTTTTTGAGTGAAGGAAGATGAAGAAGAAGGGTGTTTTTTAGCAGGACACTACGAAGGAAGCTACTCCTTACTAAAAAAATTATTGCAGCACGCAGTATTGGCACATTTGACGTAAAAATTGCACAGCATATTATCATGAAAGCATTATCCTAACTGTGAAGTATGGTGGAGGGATCATCATGATTTGGGCCTGCTTTGGTGCATCAGGGCCTGGCCAGACAGAGGTTATTTTGTAAGGAATCTCTGAGTTATCTTTGATAGGGATATCTTCTTTACATCATACATAAAATAAATCTGTAGAACTGCCTTCTTCCACATGAGGAATATTGGTAAAAGTAGGAGCATTCTGTCTCAAAGTGATGCTGAAAAACTAGTCAGTCTGTTACTTCCAGACTGGACTGTTGTAATTCACTATTAATAGGATGTCCCAATAACTCCTTAAAAAGTCTCCAGTTAATCCAAAATGCTGCAGCCAGAGTTCAGACTTGAATTAGCAAGAGAGATCATATTTCTCTTACATTAGCTTCTTTCCATTGGATCCCTGTAAAATCCAGAATAGTGGTCAAAATACTTCTCCTCCAATATAAAGCCCCTAATAATCAAGCTCCATCTTATCTTAAAGACCTCATAGTTCCATATTTTTCCAGCAGAACTCTCTGTGCTCAGACTGCAGGTCTACCTGTGGTTTCTAGAGTTTCCAAATGTAGAATGGGAGGCAGAGTCTTTAGCTATCAAGCTCTTCTCCTGTGAAACCAGCTCCCAGTTTAGGCTCAGAGGGCAGACAGCCTCTCTACATTTAAGACCAGGCTTAAAACTTTCCTTTTTTATAAAGCTTATAGCTGGAGACGGCTCAGGTGACTCTGGACCATCTCTTAGTTATGCTGCTATAGATTAATCTGCTGGGGGAACTCTGAGCTCCTCCTCACCCCTCTTCTCCTCTCGTCTATCAATTCTATGCTATAGACAATGCAACAATTACGTGTCATTAACTTTATGTCTCCTCTCTCACGTAGATGTGCTTCCTCCTCTCTGTCTCTCTCTCTCTCTCTCTCTCTCTCTTTATTCCTCTGCAGGTATCTTTGGCCTTGGAGCTGTATATCTCAGAGTCAATAGTTATTGGCACTACCAGCCTGCCCAGTGTTCACATACTTTTTTCACTATGAGAGATTTTTTGTGTTATTATTTAGACACATATTTAATACTCTTGACTTAGATGAAGATCAGATCCTGTTTTATGACAAACAATGTAGAAAAATTATGGTTCACATAGTTTTTCATGCCTTTGTATATAAGCCTGAAGTATATGTACTGTCTACAAATATATTTTACACTGTTATTTTTTGCTTATTGGATCATTTTGTACAGTTCTAATGAATCTGAGAACTCTTTGCAGGGAGCACCTGTGTCTTGTATGTGACTATATGTGGGGCTGATGAGTGTGTGTCTGACTGGCTTGTAAATGAAAACCTTGAATATCATAACATCTTACCCCTCTTTCTGCAACCTTAGGATAGCTATTTTATGTAAAGAGAACTAAACGGTCAATGATAGAAGATGAAAGGAGCGCATCTTTGGGTGGATTTTTATCTCAACCATATTTGACAATGAATGATGAGTTTTGCAGAAGTCTTTACTTAAACTGTTCCTCAGTGGCGTTCTGTAGACACTCCCTACATCTGGGAAACTAGATCACTTCTGGGGCCAAGAGCCTTTAGTCTCAAGTCAAAAGACAGGCTTGTCTTGTTCTTTCCAGATCCGTGATGTCATCTTTTACTGAGAACATGTATGTGATTTTTTGCAGCTGGGAGAACAGCTCATATGGCTTTTACATCAACCTTAGTTATTTTGGGGTCAGTGAAAAGCATAGCTTACTGGACCATTCACAATCTGACATCACACGGAAATCTGGTTGAGACCGGATTGGTCTTACCAGGCTCCTAACCATTGATAGCAAAAACCTTGAAGCACATCATGTCTATAAAATTTTTATATTGCACTGCATGACTTCTGTATTTATTAGTTTTACCTCCTGCCTTTTGATTTGGTTTACTGCCAATGTACTGTAAATGGTTTATTACATAAACATACAACTTAGTAGCTAAATTATTCTGCAAATTTGTTTGTTTTTTTCTTAGTATAAGTACAGAGGTCTTTATTAGACATCCAGGGGTTAGAATGTCCTGTAATATTCACAGTAATTCCCAGTAATTACTGGAGATCAGCAGTATTTGTATATTCTCTATTGTACTCAACTACTGTATAACTAAAGCCGGCTGGATAGTGTAGTGGTAACATCGCCGCCCTACATGCGGGATGGCCTTTGCCCTCCCGAATGACTAAATGTAAATGTAAAGCATTAAGACAGATAACAAAGTTTTTTTTTATATACATCAAATATGAACCAATGTGTGTTTAGTGGAATCCCAACATGTCTATAAATACTGAGGATTTACAGATTTGAAGAGTGGACTTTAATTAAATGTTTTAATCATGCTAGTTGCCTGCTAGCAAGTTTGTTCATTTTCCCATTTTTCAACTTCAACAAGAACACAGCAAAACAAACAAACCTGAAGGGCTGCCTCGACAACTTCTTCCCTTTATTGGCAGCTGATACATGAACAAGAGGTTGTCTTGGCTGGGAAAAAAAAGCAACTGCTGAGGCGTTGCTGGACCTTCAGACCTTTGTGACCAATGGCGTGTCATCCCTCACTTTGTCATGTTTAACTAAAACCAATTGCCATTCAGAGTAGCATCCATCAGTGTTAGTTGAGAACAATGACAGATTGCCTTTCTGCTGCACTCAGAGCATCTGGATCCTTTCTCTACTCCCCTTCTTTTATTTATGGTAAACAACCCAAATAACAGCTGGGCAATGGGAATTTTAGTTAATCAATTCTTTGTTAGGATACCCATGCCCAGCCATCTGTGAGTTAATGTTCATTTACCATGCTAATTTTCCCATAAGCAACACTATATTTATTGATTTCTTCTTGAGAGATTTAACCACACTTAGCATTATGAAATGCTTAATACAGAAAATGACACATTTTAGCATGCTACATTGAAAATGTGGGAAAGTGTAATTTAGTCTGTGTGGAATAAAATGTTAAGCCTTTGGCGTAACTGAGCACAACTAAAAAAATGAACTCAGTTGCTGCTGATAAATTTTTACAAATGGTGCCAAAGCAAGTACAAAACTATAAGAGCGGTAACCCTGAGGTCCGATACACATTTGATTCTTCCTAGGGAATGTCTTGGGAGTTTCACATGTTGATGCTTCATTTACTGTAGGTAACTGTTTATTCTGGACACTGTGCCTCTTGGTAAAGTTGCCTTTGTCTCTCCTTCCAGGTATTTGTGCCTGTAGCAGGGTCTTGATCCTTTGTTTCCTCCAGTTCCTCTTCTGAACCACAGTACGACCTGCACGCACACAGGCATCAGACAGGTCAGTCACAAGTATCCCTCAGCATGCAGTCAACGTGACTGACTTTTGTACATTGTTGGCACTTTCCCAAATTGATATGCACAGTATAGACTCAAACATAAGAAAGCTTTGCTGTCATAAGAAAAAAAGCAAGCATTCAGTTCCCTGTGCCCAAGACCCACCCAACCATTGAAATAAGGAACGATGTTTAATTGCCATCATTAATCTAGCCATGTAATATTTACAGAACACAGAAATGCACAATGCAAAAGCTGATTCTTTGAGAACATACAAATTTACAATATTTTTCTATTAAATCTACTTTATTTGGACGTGATATCTTGGCAGCCTTGAGCCAGTGCTAGGATAGGGCACCATTTACAACTGTGCTGTGAGCGCTGGTGTTCACCTTTTCCTATTTCCCGGCTGCAGCACAGAAACCACACGCTACTTTATTTATAATCCAACCAACCTCAGAGTGTAACTCTTGCCCCGTACTCTTGCTCGCATCACACAGTGAGGTCACTTCCCTCTGCACCTCCACCACTGCACTTGCATTCCAACATGGCTCTAGGACAGCAGCCCAGCAAAGCTCTATACTCCTCAAATCACAAAGAGGCCCAGATCAGAGCCGAGCTGGACGAGAGCCAGGATCTAGGCCCTCACAGCCCAGGCAGTTGGGGGCAGCCTATAATAAGTAGGAGACAATGAGAACTAGCACACCTCCCACGCTTTGCATGTGGATGTCGATTCAGAATTGAAATTAAATGGTTTCATGTGGTTTTCCATAGACCACACTGTTTATGAAAAGATAATGAAAACCACTGGTGGGCTTTGACTTTATATACATTAAGGCTATATGCTTAACATAACACACTCCAAATTAAGAGAATATGCATTATTCAGTTGACAACAGTGGGTTTTGAAAGTGCAAAGCTGGAAGTGATAAAGATTAATACAACACACATGAAAGCATTAAAATATGCTTTCTGGAGTTTTTTATATTTTTATTTTGCTGAAACTTTAAAAGCCTCGAAACTATTGAGCATCTCGTACTTGCCTATTAATTTCAGGTGAGTTTACTTACCTGTTCTTTTTAAAATATCTGTTTAATTGGACCAGACTAAGTTTATCGTACAAAGGCTACAACAGAACAGTTTTTCATTCATCACCAAAAATGTGCATATTCAGTTTCTTTTTTTTTCACAGGGGAAACTGGACATATTAAAGGCGTTCTGTTTTAATGACTAATAATGAACAGTTCATTGTGATGTAGACGGTGGTGGTGCTTTAATGGTCCCTTGTAGCCTCTTAAGCCTCTGGTGATAAATCTCACACAGGCTCACTCGTATAACTAAAACCCAAACCTCATTCAACTTCACATCCATCAGTGTTTGGCTGAAAGCGATGACAAAGCACTTTCAATTACACCAGTAACTGACTCTGGAAACAGTTCATAGCAGGGTCCAGGCTCGAATGCTAGGGGAAAAACACAAGGGGGAGGGCAAAATGCCTGGTAGGGCATCCGTTTGACTTGCTCCCAAATAATAAAAAGGGTGGTGTGATTTGGGGACACAAGGGAAGCCACCAGCATCGCGAACCCAAGGACAATTCACCTATTTTGTGTGCTGTCACCCCTGTAGTCTGATTTATGGTTGGGACATCCTTCCTATGACCCGTTCGTCCATCAGCTAGGCGCTATAAGGATACTCTGGTGATTAGAGGCTGAAGTATCAAAGCATCCTCAGTCAGGGCCCTTGTCTGGTACCAGAGGGCCTTATGCTCCTGAATGGGGAGTGTAGCAGTTGGGAGGGAGAGCGCTACAGCAGCAGAAGAGTGCCATTCTTAACCCTGAGCGCCAGAGGAGAGAAGAGCTTTTTGAGAATCCATCAACTGTAAATGCTTCATTCCATAATGTTGGTGTTTTCTTTTCCATTTTTCATCCCAATTTGTAATTATATTATGTGGAGTGTGTGCTCTCTAAAAGTTAACATGGCAGTGTTTAATTGGAGTGATTTTACTCATAATTGCATGATCCTCTCTACCACTTTTGGCTTCCACTTTGTTTGAATAAGCAGGCTAATTTCAGAATCCATCCTCAAAATTAATCAGTATAGCATGCTTAATATTGAAGTTCAAAAATTAAATAATTGAGAAAATGTAAATCTGCTTTCAGTAATGGGATCTTTAATCATCAACAAAAACAGCAAACCCAAAAATGACAGCACCAGTCGCAAACCATCCGATGTAACAATACATAGGCGATTATTTTTTTTTTTCTCTTTAAAAAAAAACCTTTATTACATAAATAAAAACAGAGTTTGATCCTCCAGAGTGCCTGATCTTTTAAAGCAGCTTTGACTTCAACCCCCCGTGATGAAAGGCCCACACTAACATCAGGAGTCCAGAGCCTTTACTCTCTAACTTGAGGCAATTATGACACAGAGGAGATCTTTGCCTTCTGCATTCAAAAAGAAGAACAATAAAGGCATTCCTTTTTTCCAAGCCTAGTTGTAAAAATAAGCTTGCTCCTCTCAATTGCAGTCACCCCATGCCCTCTGCAATAGCAGCAAGGATGCATTGGAACAAGCCATGGGGCAAAACAAATCACTTGTGATTTACAGAATTATAAAGATTTTAATAGCTGTAATGTTTCTCTCTCAGATTGGTATTTATTTCCAGGAGTCAAAGTTTCCTGGGTGCCCCAGGCTTATAAAAAGCAGTAATTGGCCAACAGAGAGACTTAGGATCTCCCTGAGTGATTGAGTGTATTTGTTGCTGTGAACTTGAGGGTATCACTCTAAAGATCACAGGTCCAGGTTGTGAGAGCCTGCAACTTATCAAGCACAATTCAGTTTACAGCCGTGGAAGTCAGACTACTTTTCTATGCAGTTTTGTTTAAAGTTTTAACCTTTCTGTGGAACTTAATTCCTTTTTGCTGATTAGCTGTGTTTCTAAATAATTCAGCATAAACCAAGGGCCTCTGGTCTGTGAACTAAAGACAGCGATGAATTAATGCAAAATAGCCATGATGAAAAAGAGCATGACTGTTTTTGTGGCGTGTAAGAAAAACTGTGATGCCGAAAGTACATTTACAAGTGGAATGTAATTGACATTGATTTTTGTTTTACTACTTGTTTTCACTTGCATTGAATCAGCACACCACTTCATACCATAATTGTACGTTTTATATATATGTATAGAGCTTTATTTATTTACTTTATTTATAACATTCCATATATAGCAGAAACAAAAAACAAAGCTCAGTACTATGTACTATGAGTCCAACATGACTTTCTTAATGAATTCTAAACAGACCAAACTTACTAATAGACTATACTATACAAGAGTATTGGTAAGAAATGTAATAACCATGCAGTCACTTAACAATTCTTATGTCGTGTCTTGACTGAAACTAAATACTTCCAGCTATCTCTTCATCAGTCTCCACCTTTCACCTGGGTTTTAATTTATCTTATTATTATTGTCAGACAATTAGTAAAAAGTTCAGTAGTGAATGTATAATGTACATGAATATGTACATTATTCTGGCAATATATACAATTTATTCAACCTGATCAACATTTTTTATTATTGTGAATTAGATTAATATAATGTATAACATTTATATCAACACTATTTAGATATAAAACAGAATTTTACTTTCCACATCTGCAGAACAACTCATACGCTGTTAAAAGCAGGTGCTTTCTGTCAGAAAAACAAGCCTGGCAGTTGCTAAGCTATATTAAGGAAATCCACCAGGGAGGCATAATCGAGTTTGACTCTCTACCGGTGGTCTCCTTGTTAGTGTTGTGAGTGTCAGAGCTGACAGTGCAGGTAGCTCAAATGCCACTTAAGGTTTTAGCTTCAGTGGCTTTTGGAAAGAAATGACCGTGACCTGTGTATCTTGAGCCCACATCCCACACCCTTTCTGCCTGACAGCCGCTCAATGGCAAGTGTCTGCCAGCATGCCGAGGGGAATGCTGCCAAGCAGCCGGAGATAGAGATGATTACCACATCCCTCTCTCCCTCGCAGGCTGCTCACTGAAAACTGATACCTACTAACAAACTGCTGTCAACATGTTAGCGAGGCAGAGAGAGTGAGAGCAATAGAATGTGCTGAGAGAGAAAAAAGGGAGAAAAAGATGTGTGGGGGAGGCAACGTGAGGAGTCCAAACAAGTTAGGATTAATGACATTGAAACAAGTTTTTTTTTTTTTTTTTTCCCCTCTGTTTTCAGAGCTCACACTATTGTGGCAGACTTGAAGAATGCAATCAACACTGTAGGGAAAAATGCTGGTTATGGGCAGGCACTCACCTACAGAGTGATGATCAAATGATGAATGTCAGGCAATGTCACAAACTCACTAGTTTTCAGGCTAGTTGTAGCTCATCACACAAAGTTATGTATATCAACATTTAACCACGAATGCAACTGTAAGTTTTACTTTTTACTTTAACAATTATAATGTGTGCACAACGACGGCTACATCAAGTGTTTCTACTTTAAAGTTTTTTGGTGTTGTGTAGATATGCAAATCACTTTAGACCTTTACTCCAGTCACCTAAAACTTAGGCTTTCCTGCTGAGTAGAGAATGAATGCAGTTCTTCGACAGAAGAGTTATAAATGTCATTGTTTTTGAATAAATCCCCCACTGTGCCACTTTGGAGTCTCACATTTAAGTGAAATAAAGGAAAAATCACAGCTGACATATATTTTTCTAATTGTTGCAGAGGGGGGACAGAAAGCTGCATGGAGTAGCTTGAATCATCGGTAATTAGAATATCGCTGTGCTTAATTACAAAAGATTTTGATTGTCTGATTTTCAGCAGAAGGCCTATTTTAGCTACTGTCATAATACACATTTGTTTTTGAAGATTGGGAATGACAATTATGATAATGTGCATCCCAGCATGAAATATTTTTGTCAAAGACAGGAAAACAGGACATGTTAAGTAGACTTAATGCATATGTAGATTATTTGAAAAATGCTAATTAAAGACATTGTAGCAATCTATTTAGTTGTTTTTTTTCTTTGTAATATGAGAATGGAGGTATTTTATTCAGGGATTATTTTCAGGGCACTACAACTTTATTGGAGAGTAGTCTGACAGGATACACATTGAAGATTAAAAGAAGAAAAATGATTTTTTTTCTATGTGTCATCTAAATCAATGCAGTTTCTTACTCCACCTGCCAGAAAGTGGGTTTAAAGTAAACACACAAGTATTACATTTCCTAGTATAAGATTGCAGCTAAGGTAAAAGTTAATTTCAGGTGCTTCATGCACTTGAACCTTACTCTACAGTTGGTCTGAGCGGTCAGCGATTTACAACTTATTTGTTTATTTCAGCTAGTAAATGCCACATCTTGAAAACGCAGGTTTGAAATAAAACTGTCTACAGTAATTCACTCTGGAACTTTGTTGAGCAACAAGATAAGTATTTCTCTAAAAATCAATTTTCGAGAAGAGACAATGGAAACAAACCTAAGTGCTAGTTTGAACCAACCCCACAAGGCTTCCAGGGAAACCACCAAGCCTAAGAAGCACTTTATTAGCCAGCAGGGGGGGGTCAGGAGGACCGGCCCTATCATTGATTGAGGTTGGAGGATGCATCCACAGCTGCACTTTCTCTAAATTTCTAAGAGTAAATATGCACCTTTGAAGTGGGGGGTGCCTAGGAGCACTCCTCTGCACAGATTGTGTGGGTTTCTGTGGGGAGCTGTAGTTACGGGAAAGATCAATGGACAGGGCATTAGGGGGAAGAGTACACTACACTGTCCAGCCCTGCAGCCTACAGAACAACTCAGCAGCTCCTAGATAGCCAGTGTTATTGAGCTCAAGGCAGTTTAATTCTCCATGCTCTTTTCTCAGACTGAAAAATTTCAACCTTTCCGACTGCAAAATGTGTTGGAAAGAAAGATGAAATATTCTGTGAACTTTATATACCACTACACTTTGGTTCATATTGTTCTGCTACTACTTTTTTTACTCTACAACAGATCAGCAACATCTGTTGTAGTTATAATATTGAACAAAAAAAAAAAAATCCTCACCGGTTTAGAAAATATATGGCTGCTATAGATGCTACTATTGTTGTGCATGTAACAAAATTTGAGCCATGCTAATTTTATATATGTAGATATTTTCATATTACACTTTATTCAGTGATAAGAATATGAGTTTCCTAATTCACTTATATCTTTTGTTTGTGAAAATAAATATACTACTCTTGAATTTCCCAGCTTTTCAACCAACTAATAATTTTGACTGGAATGATTTTCTCTGTATAATTACTGACAGGAAAACCCCTTTGTTCGCTTCGAGAAAGCATGGAAAAACCCATATCCTGCTCATTGTGCGGCTGGATGTGTGTACTTGTGGCAGGCCTTAAGTGCATCAGACTAGTGCTGAACACACAGCTTTCATATTGTGGTTTGCAAAGACTATGGAAAAGCCTTCTGGGGTAGCCACACTTCCAGATGAGACTAATCTGCTCAGGGTTGGTACAGACTGATAAGCGAGCAATGATTTTTAAGCCATTTGTCTTCTACTTATGTTTTTGTAGCATGTCTCAAACTCAGTGTTGATCAAATTAAAATATGACGACAAAACTGAATATTTGCAATTAAACACAGCATTTTCCATTTGTCTTGCTAGTTTATCTTGGTAAGTCTAAATAAAATTAGTACAGTAATACAGTAAATACTTTGTTTGTTGTTGACACGATTGTTACACAAGGACACCATGCAGCATCTCCACAGTGTCAGAGTGTAGTGCCACTGCGCTCCAAGGTGTCACCAGTGCTGGGTCCGACCAGGCTCGGAGAGACAGCCAGAGAGAGTTAGCATTTACCACCCCTGTCACACTTTACAAAACACTGTGTCACTCAAGCACAGCCTGTGTGGCAGTTCTGGCATTAATGGAGATGTTGACATCTTCCGACAGAGTGTTTATCTAATACTAACGCTAAGCAACCGGAGACAGTCGCCCCCACACGGAGCCATCGAACCCTGCCGCAGACCTCGATGTCTGGCAATCAGACTAGTTTTCCCATTCATTCCTCAAGACTTCACAACAATGACTTTACTGCTGCTCAGCTTCATGTCTGTTTGTTATCATTCTTCCAGATATTATTTTTCACCAACTGTTAGAGAGCCCTGCTTCACAGGTGCTAAAGACAAAGTTGGGCAAATTTCTGACATGTTGCAGGAAACATCACCTGTAGATGCTGGCATATGTCATGAGCCCGGGGCCTCCTACTAAAGTTGTTTACATATTTCTGCTGCAGTGTTATCTTCATTCTCAGACATTTCAGATGTAATTTTTTTTTTCTTTCTGCCCCAACACACAAACACGCAGAATGAGACCTACAAGGTAAATTCAGTCTTAAGTTGGAGAAATATATAGAAATACAATCAGTCTTTTTTAAAGGATATTTTCTTTCACTTCTATACATCATTGACATATTTTTCATGATACTATTCTATAAATAAATAGATTGTGTAAAAGGAAACTTAAGTTAAAAAGAAAGAATGGGAAAGTGTACTTGCTTTAAGACTAGGCATACTATGCAGTATATAATGCATAAAAGGCTGCAAAAATTCCTATATGCTGCTATATGTATCAGAGGCTGATGATGGGTTCATGAAGTGTATGGAGCTATCTTTAGAGGATTGATTTCCCATACTGCCACGCAGTTGGCTGCATTTATATTCCATGCCTGTGGCTCCGTGACCCCTGGTTCTCCTTTGATGTGGCAGGCAGAAGCACAAACCAGGATGAGGCAGAGAGAGAAGGCTGAGGGATAGCAAAAGGTGAAACTGTCTACAATGAGAGGGGGGTAGAGATTTTTCTTGTGGAGCAGGTTTCTAGGAGGGATGAGAGGATGGGATGAGGGAGTGTAAAAAGACTGGTATGAGTTTGCAGGGAGCAGTGCGTACCAATGAAGCCATCATCTGACAGATCTGTGAGAGTTTGCACTGAGGGCGGATTGGTGGTGGGTGGGCAGAGAGGAAGCTATGCCGAGGGAAAAGAATCGGGTGATGGTGGGGGGTTGGGAGAGGGCACGATGGTGGCGCGAGCTGATAGAGACGTCAGCGCTGCTTCAGTAATCTCACGACGGCTGGCCGCAGAGAGGGGCGTTCGAGGGGCCCACAAGAGCAGAGGCATGATAGAGCAGACCACCCCGACAATACTAGCAGGGGGCCAGAGAGTATGGACAAATCAAAGCAGGAAGAAGTAATTTTTGAGAAATTACAGAAATCTCCATGGAAATTAGCATGAAACACTTTCTAATCTCTTGCTTTTCACCATGGACGATAGGGGTCAGTGCTTCAAGTTCTGCAGCCCTTGCTTTCTCTTTCTCTCTCGCCCCATCCCTAATTTCATTATTCCCTCTTGATTTTTTTTTTTCACCCTCCTGCTTTTTATGTATACTAATTTTACAGCCTGACACTCTGAAATAGCCCCTCCTTTCGCTCATATTCTTCAACAATTCATTTGCTTGAACCCTTTTCATTGACCACAATTAAACGTTTAGATTTCAAAGGCAAATCAAGGGAGAGCCAAGCCATGCCCTCAGAGTGACACCGGATCAAGCTGTTGGGTGCTTTGGAGCCTCAGATGGGGTGAATCCCCCAAGATTTGTCCTCTGCACCCTTCCTTTCGTTCTGGTGATGTCTGTCAGAGCTCAGAACACTGTTCAAATGAATGGGAGGAGTGAGGCACCCTTAGTTGTGACCATGTGGTTATTTGTAATCAACAGCACTTGCAGCAATACAGGGATGCCATAATTCTATTAATCACAAATGCTGTCAATTTTTACACAACAAAATGCATCCTAAGACAGAACAGAGCATTATTGTAGTTGTATATACATTTGAAATTGATCTGCTGTTTATTTGGGTCTCCTCATAATTTTGTTAGTTTCCATTGAGCCCTTGCATCATAAATAAAATGAATGCATTATGAGATGTTGCCAGGAGTTAATGTAGCAATGTAAACCTTTTAAACAGTGAAAGAAACTATTTTATTTTTTGCTTTGAACCCTTTTTTTAAACCTTAAATTTAAACATTTAGCTATTATTATTGTTGTTGTTGTTAAAAATAATAGAAATGATAAAATAAATTATTATATATTCCAAATATAGTATAGCCTACAAAATTGTTGTGTTTCTTTAATCTCTAATTGCATCCATGGCAGCACAGAACATGCTGTCCTCTTTCATGGCTGTGGTCATATCATCAAACACTGTACCAAACAGAGCCGCTCCTGCTCCACTGAAGCACTGAAAGTCTCGCTCTCTACACAGAGAGCGAGACTTTGTTATAGTGCCACATGTAAATTGGTCCTCCCCGCGTGTTTGTTTCAAGGCCAGACTGAATATTAAAGTTAGTTAGGTAAAACATCCTATTTTTACTGGGGTTACTATTGTAACCTAATGCACTATACGTTCTGTTTTAACCGGATAATAATGAATACAATTCTGCTGTTTGTCAAATTTAGAATAAAAGAGTTATCGTGTTTTCAGATTAATTGTTAGATAAATTTTACATTTTAAAATGTTTTCCCATCCAACTGCTTCACTACTGGGAGACAGCAAATATAATGGGTTGCCAGAAAATTCAATCGAGGCATATCCAAAAGAGACCAGGGTCTCTTGAAGCCTCAGTACAAACAAGAGCCAATGAAAAAAAATTAAATTGGGTCATCTTTCTGTCCTGTTGTACTACAATATAGAAAATAATTGCTTTCAGTCACCATAGTAACAATTTATCAGAAGTTAGCTAAACTGGTTTTGTAATTTTTTCAAGGATATGCAGTTTTCATCCTGTTTTTATTAAAATTCACTGCGATGTGGTCATATTCCAATACTGATATTCTGGTTGTCTTGTCATTGTTTTCCTGATCTACACATCTCTACTTTATTAATACAAGATGCACACAACTTCACTAATAGGAACGGCAGACATGCAGGCCGGATAGAAATAATGGCAGTAGATCTGAAAGTAAAATAGTGGCATTTGATTAGCATTACATTGTATGCTGATTTATGGGGAATAGCTATAGAGTAACGGTGGTGGGGACTTAATTAGAGTGCTTGCGGTCTTGGCACATTGCAGTGACAAGCAGTAGAAATGTGTGTAAGATATAGAAACCTTTCTAACCTCTGGTTAAACCTTCTCTTCCATTCTAACAGTTTGCCCTCTAATTAAGCTCCAGAGTTGGATTTATAAAACCATTCACTTGCAGTTTTGCTAATTGCAATCATAGGAAATGACATTATTCTCCAAAATCATAATCTGTTATTGTCACATAGAACTCTGAAATGATCAACTATGAATATATGAAAGATCTGCACAATTGGTGAAAAGCATGGGAATTTTTGATTTAAATTAAAATTTTGGAATTAAATTAGCAGTGGATAATTCTAATTTTATATAGATAACTGTGCATGTTTATTGTGAATCTGATGTTAATGATGTTTCCTTAATTCTAACACCACAGATTTTCTAGTAGACAGGTGTGTAAGCCATTGTGCAAACTATATATAGTCTAGTTTCCCATGAAGCTATGGTTAATGTGTTTTAAGGAAGAGTACTGAAGACATTGTGATTTAAAACTTGAGATCCCATTTAGTCTAGATGATATAAATATTTTGCAGGGCCTGAGTATACCTGCTTCTAGTTGCGGTTCTACCAGTAATAGATAGATGGCACTGCATCCAAGGTAGAGCAAAGGGCCAGAGACTTCTCTCAACCATCTTTCAGGGTCCTACTCTCATTATCCATCCGAAAATTAACCTGTCAATTTATCAATCAGCACCATCTTGAGTTTTCTGCCTCCTGTTTGGCGACTAGCATTGCAACGACGCTGACACTCAGATAACCAGGAGGTATGTGTTTGTTAGTGTGGTGAATGAGTGCATTATCACTTAAATGACTGCTATGAATCACAATTGCTGCCAGGCTGTTGATAAGTGGTAAATACAGAAGCAATTTGATTTTAAAGTGTATATCTGTTTATGTATTCTTGTTTTGTGTCAAGAAAATAAGGTCAGGGCCAGAGACAGACCGTATTTCTACTTTGTTGTGCATTGTTTTCTTTAAAAGTCCCATACAATATAGGACCAGGTTGTATTGTCAAGACTGAATTCTCCAGTTTGCTAGCATTGCCACCACACTGAAAAGAAAGTAGTTTAAACTAAATGACAAGATGCATTCAGTTTCTGGATTGTAAATCTACACAATATATTGTAGTGTAATTATTTCATATAAATAGAAAAAAAGAAAATGAAAAAGAGAAATGCAAACATAATACTGTAAGTAATAATGTCAAGGTCGTAGTTGTAGTAATAATAATAATAATAATAATAATAATAATAATAATAATAATAATAATAATGTGTGCAGATGTAACAAAATTGTAAATTATCATTTTGTGAAAATAACTGAGAATGAGCTTTATAATTATTTTTGATTAATTATTTCTCTTAGATTTTCTAATATTTGTATATTATTAATAATTTACAAAAACAATATTATTTATTTCTTGATAATTTCAAGACAAAATACATCATTGCAAGTGCAAACATCAAAATTTCAGTTTAAAAGTGTTTCAAGGGCATTGCACACATTGCCTAATTCTTCTCTATTGACTTTGGAGTTAATGTTACATCTGGTCTAAGAAATATCTAAATGGGAAGGCGGATTGAAATATGTGTTTGCATGCTCAGCATGCTACAGAGTTATAATAAGCACCGGGACATGTCTTTATCTCTAAATGGGTTATAATGTGATAAGCTAAACTAGACCCTCAAAAATCCCTACCAAGTGCAACCGTGGGTGGGGGACCTCAATTGCTTCAGTTCATTTTTTTTTTCCTGGTATTTTCTTCTTCTCTGTTCAGGTTATTAGCCGCTACATGACTGGATTGCCCGAAAATGGAAAAACACGAACAGAACCAGGTAGGGGTTGTGAATAGCAGGGTGGGGGGGGGAGACTTTTCTTTTTCCAATTGTTGTTATTTGCAAATGGCCTTATTGTGTAGAAGTGTTTGGGAGGAGGGGGCGCTAGTGAGGGGAAAATAGCCAGAGAGTATTTTAAAATGCTGACAAAAAGACAACAGAAAAAAGGAACACAACATCTGGTAATTTGTTTCAGCAAGCTTAGCCTAATGATATAAGCAGATTACTTTCCAACAGAGTGGGAGAGGGACGTAGAGATTTTTTTTTGTCCCTTTTTATGCCCTTTATGGGTCTGTCCAATTAAAGATTGAGACAGAAGCCACTGCCATACCACACAGTAAGTCCATATTGGTGACTTTGTGTATGCTCTCCCATGCCATTTTATTAATCACATACACATGAAGTGGATTGTGATCACATCAGAAAATTGCTTGGCACACAGTGGCGGCTTGGGGCTTGTTGTGCAGCCTATTTCAGCACTTTAAAACGGGGAACCTCCCTGAATATCGAAGGTGGGTTGTAAGCCACTCAGTGTTACGGGTGTCCCTGGCCCGATTTGCTCCCTCTCCTCAGACAGCAGGGATCAGTGGTATGCTCAGATTGAAAGGGAGGGCAGGAACCTGGTGTGATGAAGGACACTGGCTCCCAGTCAATGTGTGGAGGAGGCTGGAGGATGAAACACACCATTAAGACCAATTTAGAGTGTTGCTCTAAATTTCAGCAGGACTGATCGATCCTGACAGGAGGGCATCGTAACGCCTGCCAGATCACTTAAACCACTGCCCCTTGTCTCACATTGCTTAATGTCATGTCATTGGCTATCACTCCTAGTCGAACATTGAGCTGCTGGATTTGGTTTCAATTACTACTTGTAGGATTACCTTTTATTTTTACACATCAGTAATCAATGAGGATTTGATAATAATGTCATAATGCAATCTCAGTATTGCATTGTCCTTTTCTCCCTCAATTCTTAATCCAAAGTGAAATCCTGTGAGACTAGCTGTCCTGTTGGTTTATTGATTTTTCTCCCTTGCTCTGTGAACACTGGACAGAAACTTGAAAGCTAAGGTACAGAAATAAGACTATACCTTACTCAAGGGTTTAGCTATCAGACACGGAGTTTACATGATAATAACAATAACACAGAATAACACAAGTTATTTATAGATAAATGCAACTTGGTGTTCATCACTGAACAAAACAAGACAGATGTCCCAAAATATGACAAAATAATAAAATAAAAGACCTCAACTCATTAGTTTTATGTTTGTCTCAGTAGCAAAAGGAGAATAAAACATTCCAAGCATAAGGATGAAACATTACAAAGTAAGATAGCAATAAATAGCTGAAATATGTGCACTGTTTCTAATTGATGAGAATTAATTACATTACGGTTTATCAAGTATTCGATGTAATTAATATATTTGAAGAAATATGCCCTGCGGTGTATAAATGTAGATTGTGTATGTTGTGATATGCAGCATCTGAGCAAACGCTGTGTATTATTATTACAGTGCCACTATGTGCCGGCACTGTGCTGACATTTTATATGCCATCTATTTATTAGTTGGGATGTTCATTGAGGCAGCTCAGGTTAAGTATCTTGCTCAGTGTCTGACTGGAGATATTGAACCTGCAGCCCTCTTGTCCCAAGTTCAGTTCCCTAACCACAACCAGTTTGCCCCTTTGAAGGATGAGGTCTCAGGAAGAGTGGTGCTATGTATACCACACAGACAGTGATCTATTCCATGTGTGATATCATGTTGCTCCATGTCACTGACTGATGTTACCTGTATCCACGATGATTAGATCCATGACTGCGCCTACACTTCCCTTATAAAATCAGTTCCTTTCTTTTAACCCACAAGGTGCCGAGTAGAGAAAAACGAGCGAGCGAGTGAATGAATGAGTGAGGGAGAAAGAATAAGTGAAGTTATTTTAAAAGATGATATTGCTTCATTGTGAGCTGTCATTCCATCCTTGACAAATGTTCCTCATCTGACTTGGTGACATGCTCCATTGTATAAATAGGTTATGAGCTAGAATGTAAGTTATGTAAGTCACAATGCTATGAGACATCTGCTAAGCACATTCATATGTAATGAAACATAATGTAATAAAAATAATGGCAGCAACATAGAAGATTTATCTCCCATTATAAACATCCTTGAGCTGTTTTATTGCAACCTTCCACCTGCGGCCTGACAACACATGGATTTTTGAAAATGGAGAGCTACTCTTAACAACAAAATTTTTATCTATCCTATTAAAAGTCTGCACACTTGGTACTGTTAAACATATTTATTAATTTCCTGACTAGCCTCATGTTGACTAGTGTTTGCAATAATAAGTGTGATAAACATCCAGTATATGAATACGGTTCTTGTCCTTGGGCTTACAGGAACATTAATTTAACAAATGTTGGATTTTGTGTGATAAAATGTGTAACTGGGCAATTAATTAAGAGTGAATCATCAATGTTGTGTGAAGTAGAAAATATTTTAATGATCTAAACCAAACTCCAATCATTTAAAACACACTAGAAAGTATTAATCAAGTGGTTTAATGTACAAATTTTCAGATATTGAGCATGAAATTTCATTTTGTCCATGATGAGGGAAATGAACTAGTAGCCCATTGTACCTTTTAATGATTTGCCTGCTGCGTATCTTCAGGGGCTGTCTGTGCCACCAGCTGAGGCGTTAATACAAATATAGCAGATAATTTGTGAACTAACCTGTTTTTAAGTGGCTTTCTCTAAATGTGTGACAGGCAGGTGGGGAAACATGGAAGAAGTAATTAGGTATTTGCTGTTATTGAACCATCCTGAGAATTCAGATTTTTCAGGGCACACAACTTTTAAGTCATATGATTTGGATGTTGGTCTACTTTATTTTTCTTTAAGGCATTATTTTTTTATTTGTTATCCATCCATCCCTCCTTCCCTTGTAATTGATATACAGAAAAATAAGACAACAAATCATTCTACAAAAAGAACATCGTTAAATAATCTCATTAGTTTAGCTGTTTCCTCCTTAAAAAGAAATAGTAGGGCAATTGATAAAGTCTAAGCTCCACCATCGCCGCCTCTCCATTTTGTAATCACAGGCAGTTTGGCAGCACAACATAATTAGTTTGCACACCAGATTTCCCATGAGTCCCAACCCAGCTCAAAGCCAATCCCTTCCTCATCAGCAGCCCAGAGACTAAACACCTACTTTATCTGGTTCCCCCAAGGCTGTCCATCCATGGGGAGTCAGGGTGCCCTCAAAAACACTGCCAATGAGGGCTCCAATGCCTCAGGCTGATATGGGTGAAACTTCAGATGGCAGATGGCACAGGAAAGGAAAGGACCATATCTTTAAGGTAGAACTGCCAAACGAAAGTGGAACATCATATCCTAGAGCCTTACGTCCCAGGGCTGAGATTAAAGCATGAAATACATGTTGAGAGAAGCCACAAATGTCTTCATTTCAAAAACTGTATGTGATCAAAGTGTCTGATGTGTGGAGGCATGCTGCAGGGTATTTTTACGTATGATTTCACCAGTCGACAATAACCAAGGAAATATTTCAGAGCTTGTTCAAATGTCATCATTGATAATCAGAACCGCTGAAGTTGAGTGTGACTTACTCCGACAGCTATCTTTAATAGAGCAAGTTAGTGTTGTGCTTGTATGTGCTTTACTTTCTATCATATAGTATCACAACAACATCATATGTACAACTTATTATCTTTTTAACTCAGGTTTGTATTTGAAAGAAATTGTGCAGAACGATCTCGTCTTTTGTCTCAACCTTATGCAGTTCACTCTTTTCATAGTAAGTATTTGTACATGTGCATACATCTGAATTACATCTGCCAGTCAACAGCAAGAAGTGATCAGGCAGTTTTTAATACCACTAGGCCCATCTGGGAGAAGGACCCTTTTCATTCGACATACTTGGCTGTTTGTTGCCTCACCATAATGGGCACGTTGAACGAGCTCTGAAGCAATAGCCAATTAAATGCCTTGAAGGGGATGCCTCGAGGCCCTGCATGAAAGGCTTCAGGTGTGAAATGCTTGTTTTTCAAGAGTACTGCAAATGTTGGCTGCTTTCAAGTTTGCTATTGCCCTGCTGGCTTCCCCTTTCAGCCCACCCCAACAGCCCTTCTCATGTGGAGGAGGGTAGAGGGTAGAGGTGATAGGCAAGAGAAGACCACTTAAGTACAATTTTCTATTCAGTGTTCCAAACCTGTGCACTCTCATGTTTTTCACCGCTGCCTCGTAACAGCGAACAGAGTTTCAGATGATGCAGACAATGGCTTTTTTAGCGCACAATGGAGAAAAGAGGAGAAGCTGAAGGGCAGACAGGGGGAAATATGGATGAGACAGAAAGTCTGCATGAATCCAAACCAGAGTCTGCAGTGGTTGGGTTATGGCGGGGGTTGACTGAGAGGGCTTAAAAGGAGATGGATTGTTTGCTAATTGTGGTCATTTCTGACCAGAACATGACGGGTTCAATGACTACTTTAATGCCTTATTGAATACAACAGAAACTTGAAATGCAATTGTGAGAGAAGCTTCTGTTTTAGACATTTGTTTTCAGCCCCTTCATGGGAGGGAAGAATGTTCATTCATCGCTCAAGTGTAAGAATTAGCTGCCATGTCTCTGTGCCTGTGCAGTAAATGGTTGTTAGCGCCAGCATTTATACCTTTAGTATTATATCCATTGTATTTATCCATACTGCTATATTTGTACTACTGTTTTTTAAAACACAGAAGTTGAGATACAGTCTTAGATCATTGAGGAGTAACATTAAAAGCTGCCTGTTGGGACTACGAGGGGATAAAGCCAGGGGATATTAATCTTACTAGGATCATACATCACCATGGTGTCAAGTGAGGAGACAAATGAATGGGCGACTGTTTATCTGAGCTAAGCTATGTGGTTTACCTAGCCACTGTTCAGGGCACATATTGCCGCTAATAAATTGGTTAAGTCTAAGTAGAGTGATTGTAATGAAGTTAAGGGACTGGCTCATCTGAGCTTTTGCCACTACAGCCAGCAATTCTCGCATCCCCCTTTTTATCTGTCCAGGTTGGGAGAGCCCTTTCGATAAGATGAAGAGAGGAGAAATCAAAATAAATGGAGTCCATTAAAAGCGGCAATGCATCAACTGCTTGATAAAGTGATTAATAAACAGGCTGGGATTGTGATTGATTAAAGCATTTAATCAAATGGTTGAAAAAAAGGCAGTATTGGCAGTGGTGCATAAATGTCCTGCATAGCTTAAATGTATAAAGCACTACATAACCATTATGTTTTTTTCTCTTAACTTACAAACTGGTGGCCATCTGAAACATTTGAAGTGTAAATTTTAGGTACAAAAAAAAAAAAAAAAAGCAAAAAAAAAAAAAGCTATGCACTCCTATTTTTACATAATTAATTGTAAGTGTCCCCTGATATGTAGACTTAGTGGCTCTCTCTCAAGTAATTTTTTTCCCATTTAAACAAAAGAGCAGTGATTGACTTGAGTGATAACATGCACTCATTAAAGACGTTTTAAATATTCCTGGATACATTTGCATTAGACTTCCAAACACTTAGTAATCAATGACTAAAATCACTTACAAATTCTAAGGTGGCGGATGAGTGGGCAGTGACAGGCTGGTAAGAACGTTTGCGAGACTTAAATGTCATTCAAATTTACTAATGCAAAGGGAAATACATAGAGCAGATTGACACGTCGAGCTCGGTAAAGTTCAGCCTTGATGTATAGCACATTAAGATAGGAAATTACAGATGTTGTAATTATCAGCAATGAATGACCTCATGTGCAAAAGGGTGTTGGGTTAAAGTACTTGTACTTAGCTTTTAAGATGTGTAGCACAAGAAAAGATTGGTACGTATCCGCAAATGGCATGCTTTTATTAAAATGAATGGGGCAAATTGGTAGAAAGTAATGTTAAGAATAATTTCCACTGTGAGAAGAAATGTATAATGTTCATTCACCTTTATGAGCAGCATGAGTTGGGAAGAGAGTGCGTTTATTCTGCGAGTTATTTTCATGGTTGGAAACAATCAGTTTACAATTTACATTCACATTTTTTAAAGGAAGTATTATACTACATAGAAATTACAAGCACAAATAAACTATTGTTTATTGTGCACTTTGCATATTTTTTATATTCTTTGTTTTTTTTTAAAGGCTTGTTTGCAGTGTAGAAGAATTAAAAGTTAGTAACAGGATTATGTGAGTGAGTTAGTGGAAGATCTAGAGGCCAAATAATCGTACAGACACAGTTTTAACCTAGGACACCCATCACTTGATTCACACTTGCTGTCTCATCACTGTGTCTGCATAAAAGGGGGTAGTCATCTAAATAGATCAGTAGCCGTGGTGCAAAGTAACAAAGTACATTTCATTTACTGAAGTAAGGACCTGGTATGGTAAAATTTCAACCGTAGTTTGCTTGTTTTCTTTCGTCTTACACTACACTATACTTTATTTCCACAATACTTCAAAGAAAGGTGTTGTACTGTTGCTAATTCTTGTTCAGGTTAAGATTATATCTACAAAATTATAACAGTAAACAACAGTAAAACAGCAGTATTTAATATTTCAAAGTAAAATGATGCAAGAATCATTCTTATTCTGTATTGGATTTTTTATTTTATGTTTACCTGTTTAAGAATATTTTGCTGAATCTAGTTGGAAATAACTTTTCTTGGAGCAGAATATTTTTGCAGTGCTGTATTGCTGCTATATTTAAGAAAATTATCTGTATACTGCAGCACTGCATCAAATTATCTTTTTCTGTATAGTGCTGTAATAGGCTAGCAATTTCACTCGAACAAGGAAAGTGCCAGTTCTGCCATTGAGCATTTTTTGGTTCAGTTGGCTGCTTATGTAAATCTGCCATTGTTGAATTTGCATTCTCATATGTGTGCTGCACCGAAATATGTTTATATACATTTAAAACACAATAACAAATATGCTATATAGGAAATACAATCTTTGGCTGGATTATGATCTATGTATGACAGAGGTTTTGTCAGGTTTGTGTCAGTCCACAAAAACATACATCTTGAAATGATGAGGTACATTAGTAATAGATTTGTGTTTGTTTGAGGTAATAACCATGTGACTCAGTTGAAATTGCCAGATTCAGTGCATGCTATTTAATCTGAAGTCTCCTACAAATGAATAGAAGTCAAATGAATGACACATGAATGACTTGTTAATTATGCAAATAGAGTGCTGCAGGAACCTGGTAAGTTGCGGGAACTCTGTCATCTAAAAGGGTATGGTGAGTGTGATAATGTAGCGGCTTGGCATGGCTCTCTTGATGTAATGACAGGTCAATTTGACTGGCTTTATGCTTTGCACCCTGGTTCTTTTCTCCAGCTCTGGTTTGGTTGCCCCTGCTGCCTCCCCCATCTCTTTTCTCGTGTCCCTTGGACTTTGATTTCTTCTTTGTTCAACTGGCTCCTTTACTGACACTTCCAAAGAATAAGAGATGCCACACAACCATGACCCTTTCACACCACACTGATGACCTCTGTCTCTTCCATGCATGACCCATCACCTAGAAGCTGACAGCTTGATTAATTGAGGAATGTTATGATTTATGAGTATTTTCTCAGCACGATTAACAAGGCAACAGGTGGCACAACCAAACAGCTAGCAAGAACATTTCTAAGAGAACGGGAAAACAATGGAGGATTATATTTAGAAACCATGTTTTGTCCAACACTGACTGTCAGTTTGGTTAAGCCATATATCATTTTGACTTTTTTGTCAACCACTGCAGTACGAATATCTTCACAGGAAGGTTTCTTTTGTGTCTGACTTGTCACTCCTGTTTAACAATGGAGTTAAGTAAAACAGCTTATTCAGTGTTCTGATTATCAACCTGTCACATACCTGGTCTAGATTTTCTATTGGTCTACGAAGATGTAACGTGTGAACAGCTAAACACCCAGTGAAAAGGTTCGCTTTGCATTTGTTAGATACAAGAAAATCTTTTTTAAGTCAGAGTCTATATTATATCTTTGAATGGTTCTTACCCCATGTGATTACTGATGACAGTGTGGTAACGTTTGACTCTGCATAGCAAGGGTGTCATTTAGAGAGCTGCATGGAGGAGGAAACAGTGTCAGTAGTGACACAGGGCCACGTCCAATTGTCTGCCCAAAGCTTTGCGAGTTAACTCACCTGACAGCTTCCTAGATAAATCTGTCTTGTAGTCGAAGCACTTATCTGTGTAACAGAAGTTGGTGGTCCGACTCAGGTGACAAGGGGATGGGGTTATTGAAGAGGTCATATGAGACCTTCTCATCAACTAAGTCACTCACACAGGAGCACTATAGAGCGGGATAGCCGTCTCTTGACACAGTGTCACCAGCAGACTGTCCAGCTGTGCGAAAATGCATGATAAGATGTGGCCTTTCCTCTTGACATGGATTCGTTCTGACCTTAGTTTGAAGCTGTGACAACTGATGGATGATTGATGGTGCAGTTTCAGCAGTGTCAGAAGAAGAAAAGCCCAGTTGGTTGAAGAAAGTGTTTCTCTGATCTGTAGTGATCTGGTTCTGACTTGTTTTCAACAACAGTATTCCACTAGTTTAAAAGCTTCATTCTTGTTACTGATAATTGCCCAGAAAGGGCTTTTTGTTTGTTTGACTGTTTCCATCAGAAACATCAAGAAAAACTTCCTTGTGACAATATTGAGTTTACTCCGGTTATTTTATTGTTTAGAAACAGCTTTGCTGCTTTTCAGTTCAGTTAGTAAGACTGCTAGAAAAACAGCCTCGTCTTGTGAGGATGCCATGACAGAGAGTTACTGGGTAAAGAAATTGCAGTGTTTACAAAGAATTCCCATCAATGAAAAATTAATTATCTGAGAGTCAGCAAAGGTTAATTTTGGTCAGAAACCTTTCGATCTGGAGGTGACCCCAGCAGTGCTGGTTGCCTCACTTCTGCCTAGCTGAGATGACACATGCAATGACCTGTGACATGGGCAGTGACAGCAGAGTAAACTGGGCCGTGCTCCACTGCCTCACCATGCCTGGAGAGCTTAGCAGGCTCCCAGCTGAGAAGAGCAGGTTAAAGCACAATGCTGCTCCCATGTCGCCAGCCCAGCCCATGATCAGTAGCTCCATCCCCAACAAACACTCCCCAGTCCTGCCACCCACCTCTGTTGTCTCCTAGAGACAGTGCTGCCCACCGCTGGTTGCCCCATATGTTTGGGCTGCACACAAGGTGGTTTCTCGGATACTGTGGTTGCTAATTATAAATTTAATTTGCATTTTAATTAGAATGGTGGAAAATTAAAGCCTGCCAGCTGGAGAATTTCAAAACGCTTTCCCTCCCTCCTTTTTCTGTCTCCCTCTTCCTTCCTAGTTTAGACTGAGCATGACTCTGTCCTGTACTCATTTGTATGAGCACAGCAGTAGCACCAGCACCTTTTTTTTAGCATGGGACACTGTGTGGTGTCACTTCTGAATTTTTCTTTTAATGTACACAGTGTTTTGCAAACTTTCTGTATGTGTAGCAACAACACCCATGTCCACCATCTACGTCTATACTAATGAAATCATTTGACACCTCACATGCTCATATGAATTCCAATAAGTTATTGAAAACCTTCTTGTTTAGTGGTTTGATTAGTAAAACAGGGTCTAAACCCTGTCACGGTGCTCAATTGACACACTTTACACATGCTGGGAAGTAAGTGATCTGCATGTGTGGGCTGGTAATATCATTCAGTTTTGGTCATTATTTTCCAATCTCCATAATTCGTCCCGTTCCCCATGTTGTTCCCCCATGGTTATTCTCATTCCCGCTCTCACCTCCCACAGGCGTCCTTGCTCAATAATTGTCATTAATTGATTGACAGCTCTGATAGACCCAACTAACCCCAGTTCTGCTCTCATGTCTATGTTTTAAATGAGAGCTTGTACATTCAGTGACCTTGTCTGCCCATCAGCTGTCAACGAATGTGAAGCCAATCCAGGGAATGTCTCACCTTAGCAAAGTAGACCATCCTAAATGATTGTAATTGGTTTGTGAATCTATCTTGTGTTGCGCAGTGTTGTGCATGGTAAAAGCTGGTTAAAGTTTTGTTTAAACTCTTTGTGTTGGTTGTCTTTTTCAAAGCATGCATCTATTACAGCAATACCATGCCTCTCTCTTTAAACCCAATATCCATCCCATATTTATGTTTTTGTGCACTTGTGCAAACGTTCCCCAGGACGGTGGCATTAAATTAAACAGAATTCAAAGATGTGCTTAGAATCCTGGAGACTGATCACAGCAGGGTGTCCTCTCATAGTGTAATTTCTCCAAATTCATGTCGAATTATATAAACAAGAGCTTTCAGTAAAAATAAGAAAAATCTCACTGGTTTTATTTGATATGAATCCAGAAAAGATCAGTGTACAAACCACCAAACAGAATATTGGAATATTATGATCACATTGCTCATTTCCATTGATAATTTTTCTCAGGGTGTTTTGCTTTAGAAAATAAAGACTGCAGCATTTTATATGAACATAAACATTAATAGATTTTCCATGACACATCTCCACCTTTTTAATACCGCTGAACTACTGTTAAAATAGGCGCTTTTATTTTTAATTTTTTTGTTGTATTTTTATTTTTTTTAACTCTAAATTAATCCATGCATGTACGGTGTCCCAGGCACATGTAATGTCTGTCATTCTTCCAGGTTGTTTTGGTTTGGGAGGCAGCCAGCCCCAGTTTTGCACCTCTTTGCAGGCCCAGTTTGATGTGGTGTGAATAACATTCAGACATCCACACACGCTGTCATTAGCATTCATTCAGAGAAGCAATGCAGGACACCCTCTCTACTCTGAGGGTGGCATTTGGCAAGGGCCAAATACACCTGGCAGAAACTCTCCATCTTTCTCCAGCCCATCATGTTCATCACATCATGTACACAGTTTTTGTTTTATCCCAAACATGTTTTATATAAGCTGATTACTTGATATAGAGACTACAGATTTATATATTTTTTATTTTATTATTTTATACCGTGAGGAAACTCTTATTACTGTCAGATGCCACTTTAATGCCATGGGCAGGCCAATTCATATCACATCTTTGATGTGATACAGTGGGAAAATCTTTCTAAAGCTGAGACTAGACTAATGATTAAATATAAAATAAAAGCACAAGAGAACAGTCCATTCAGTGACCCTCATAAGTCTGGCATGCAGCAGCTTCTCCCTCTAAGGCAGGGATCCATCAGCCTTGGTCTGGAGCAACAGTGGCTATGTGAAAAAGGCTTGGCAAGGGGAAGGCACACATTCTCCAGATCAGAATCTGTGGGCTGCTGTGTTTGGTACTCTGTATAACAATCCCCCTGTTTCTTTCTTGTGAGACATATCCACACTCCTACTACTTGAACCTTAGCATTTCTTTTTAGATTTAGTTTGTTTAGATTTGTTGTTGTACCATTGATGCCAAGGCCCCATGCTGATGTCAACATCATATTTTATGACACTATATGGTTATAGGTGTTGAAAGGTCTATTAACCAAACAAGTCATAATTCAAATATAATTTTTTTTATTGTTTTTTTATTTAGTTTTCAGCTTTTTATTCACATTTTCTCAACATATTTAGAATTTTAGTGAATAATATTCTTTTAGCTGAAAAAGGAGCCTTGGTAGTCGGCTATTGAAGACAGCTTTTAGTTTTATCTTTGTCAATTGTCAAATATTTGAGTGTATGGAGTGGTGTGATGAGGTGCAGAGACAGATATTTGAAGGGATTTTAACTCATTTGAGCAATTACATGCTTAACTGGCCCAAGATAATCTGTCATCCAAAGCTTCTGTCTCGGGCTCTGCCTCTCTTTTCCGATCCTCTACTCTCTCTCATACCCTCCTATGTGGCACAAGAGAAGCTCAGAATAGTGGGATTTAGAGCACAAAAGCTTACCCTGAATGGAATGAAGGCCTCTGAGAAATTAATTGCTTCTAACAAACAGCATGACTGCTAGCATGTTTTGTGTCCCATTCTTACCAGCCTCCAGAGGTACAGGGGTGGGCAACAGTTCTGGAAAGGGTGACCCTACAAATGAGGGACGTAGGCCACAGGAATTTGTACTTAGTCTATTTTAAATTCATTAAATTTTAATTCAGTGATGGATGTCCGCAATGACTTTATGTAGTGTATTTTTATTGCCAACATTATATGCTTTATCTAGCACATACTCGTATGTGTCATGTAGAGCGTGCAGTAGATAATAATGTTCTCTGTTGCTGTATCTGCAAGGAGCATTAAATTTGTGTTGTGTAAAATGTGTTGACATTAGAGACTTAAATGAATCCATGCTGCTAAATATAATGTCCATGCAGTGTGGCCTGTGGGTGGCAAAATGTAACAGGATATTTTGACAAGACTGTATGATTTTTCTACCAGGTTAAGTTTAAACTGCCATTCATTTACTGCATCAGGGTAAAAATATGGCATCTCCGTTAAATTTTCACAGGGCTTTCATATCAGGAAAAAATGTGTAGATAATTTTGCCACTATATCTTACAATATATTCGAATATATAATATTGATGATTTTTATTGATGATTCTTTTTCAGAATAGCCATAAACAGCCTGTAAACCATGCATTTCTCCATTAATTGAAAAAATATCTGTTGCAATTAATTAACTGTATACTGTAGATCTGGAGACCATTTAGAGAAGCATTAGCTAGGGCAGTTATGGGATTTACTTTTGTGAGGGTGTGTGGCATATTTGCCCCAGTTCTGTTCGCTGCATGCTCCCACTCCCACATGTCACCATTCTGTCTACCACCACCAGTGTGGCATCTATCATCCACCACAGACGCTGCGGCACCCCACAAAAGGAGGCTGGAGCATGCACAAAGACATTTGCATTTTTGCATCTCATTATGGTTATAATTGCATGCCAGTGTAAGCAGCTCACTCTCCATTATCTCGCGTAATTTTATCAGTGACGTTTGAAACGTGTGTTTAAATGTCAATTATTGACTACAAAAAAAGGAGTGACCTTTGTGGAGTCATCTCTCTCTCCTCCAGCCCCTGTTCATCTCTCTCTCTCTCTCCCCAGCTATCCCCTAGTTTTATTGAGTCCTCTCAGCTGCCTACGTTAACCAAATTGACTATCAGACTAAGATAACCTATGACATGTCACTTTTATTGAAATGTATGCTGTTAAAAATGTTAATATACATACTGTCAGCAACTTTTCTTAAGATCTCAGCTTTGATAAAGAAGTGTCCACAACACATCAGCTGTGACCAGTATTTGATTTATGTACTTGACATACACAAAAGTATAAAACCTAGGTAATTTTTATTATTTAACAAATCAAAATCTGAATTGAAGCCATCTAAAAGGGATTTTTATAACAGGGAAAACATCCTGTTACAATAAGAAAAATGTTGAAACATTTGTGAGAGCATTTCAGATCACCTAAAATTAGTAAGTTCTTTTTTGGAGAAATAAAACCCGTTAAGTTATTTGAACCTTTGTAGTTGTGTAATCCAGGACATTGCATTATTAGTCGCTGGACAGCAAGTTCTGTTAACTACCCAACCTTTATCCATTAGTGTAATTGGAAAATTGAAATACAGTTGTTTTAACAATGAGCAAAGTCTCGAAGTCTAAATGCATCTTATTATATCAAGTTAACTTTCTTGTTAAAGGCAACCCTTTTTCATCATAATGAGATACTGTGAAGGTTCTTTCGGTCTGGCAGCTCTGTGTTTCCATACATAGATATGTACACTTTATCAGGCATCAAGAGGGAAGTTTCATATTGTTTGTTTAGAGGTGTTACCTTGCTGGCATATGGCTTTCCAAACTTTAGTTTCTCATAAAATATTTAAAATATATATTTTTCAAAAGCTTTTGAAAAATGTAATTGAGTTTATGTTTCGTCATGTTTAGAAACTTCTTCAACCTCCTCATTATATAAAAGGTCAATCGTTGTTTTTCACTTCAAAAATGAATAATAAATCAATAGAGAATTGGCACTCTTCATTGCTTATGACTTTTTTTTGAGTTATTGTTGATAATTGGAGACACTGGATGTCTTTATATTTTCGGTGTGAGAGGATATTGCACATATAACAACATGCTGAACAGTTAATGCAGTGTGAAGTGCTGCAGCAGAATGAGCAGACATGTAATGAGCTGACAAGCGGAGGAACCACAATCTTTAAGAGTTTATCAAACTACGTGCACCTTCTAATTAAAGGAAGCACAACCCACCAGGATACATTTACATTTGATTTGATCTGGAGCTGAAAATCTCCCTATTAGCATCCTTCTCCCCATGAATATGACAGTAATTGCAGTTCCTGTTGTCCTTCTCTAGTTGAACACATTTAGAAAATTTACCTCGTACTGTAGGTTATTATTGTGTCGTACAGTCTGGGGAATCAAATAAATCACTTAGGTTATCTTATTAATTAAGTCAAAATAAGTGTGCTAGAGCTAATTTTATTCCCTCCAAATACCATGGGATCTCTCACTGCAACTAATGGCATACTTTGACATTTCATAGACTTAACAAATAACCTGAAGAAATTCATTTGGTTTTTCCAATTAGAGATCATTTTCTGTCTGTGACACTGTGTGTGTCTTTGTGGGTGTATGTATATGTATGTATACAAACACAAAAACGAGAAGATTAAATGTTGCCAAACCACATAAACAGACCAAAATAACTTTGTTGGAGTCGGATGGAGTCCAGAATATCTGGTGTGAACCTGGCCAGGACTACCACAGTGATAGTGCTGACAGTGGAACATGGAGGTGGGGATATGTTTATATGGGTGCTGTATGACGGCAAGCGGTGTAGGGGCATTTACATTTATCGATAACACTATGAATTCAAGTTCATATACTCAAATGCTCTACAAAGACAACTGCCAGTCTCAACTAGCTCAGCAGGAGAGGAACTTTCCAACATGACATGGTCCTTTTGCATAACTGTAAAAAAAATTAATCCTTGAAAAGGTTGTGAATTGACGTGATCTCCTGTCAAAACTGTTAGTTATTTGTTACCGTGCCAGCTGGTAAAGATGAAATGCCTCTAGGGTAGGTGCACTAAAATGAAGAAATGGAATTAGAAAATAAAATATAGACCTAAGTGAATCAGAATCTAAATCACGCACAGCTGAGGCTGAAGTTTAAGCCTCGTTATTCAGTGTAACTTTTATTTAGTTTGCCCAAAAATGTAGAGATAGCTTCACTTCACTCTCCTTCCAACCTGCAAAAGTCTTTGCTGGAGTGTTAACTGACTGTAGACACTAAATTTGAAATGTATCTGTCGTAACCTGTAGTGTTGCTGCTGTTGGTTCACAGGGGGTTGAAGCAACATTAAACCTGGTGGTACGTAGCAAGTCATATCTTGGAAGTTCTTCTTACTTAAGCGTAAGCTAAGCTACATCCATAACAGTGACACTGCCTTTGTCTGTAGTTCACGGTCCTCACAAAAGGTAAATTAACACTTGTTTCATTAAATGTGAAATTAACAGCACTATTGTCATGTACTGTGACAGTAGTGAGCTTTTTTGTTGTTAAATTGTTCCTGCAGGTTCTGTGCCTTCATATGTTTTAAAATATTTTTTATGTTTTTTGTCAGGGCATATTTCCTTTTTCTGTCACTAATGTAAGTAAAACCAAGTTTTACATATTAGGTGTTGTATGCTGCTTGAGCTTGTTTCTGATCTAGTTAGCTGTCAAGTAATGATTGCAAGCCACCAAGGTAGTGAAGCAGGCCCAAACCATAATACTTCCATCACCATGTTTCACTGGTGGGATAAAGTTCTTATACTTGAATGCACTGTTTGGTTGCAGGTAGCAGTATTCCTTTTGGAGAAGAGTGACACCTCGCAAGTCTGTCGTGCAAACCAGTGTTGTTCAGTGTTTCCCTGATGATGGAGCATTGTAAGAAGCTTCCAGAACCTGATTGTTAACACCTCCGTCTAATTTCTCCTTCAATTGAATTGATAATCTTAAAGCATTTACTTTACTGAACACAAATATTTAACAGACAATTATGAAGGGTTAAAGAACTTTAAGTGCCACTGTATAAACAATTCTAACTATAAGTTCATCATAATATTAGGCATAAGTTTCAGTGAGAGTACTGAATAGTTATTACATAGTTTCATCCCACACATTTACTTTAGTATTTGTTACCTTCTTCACTGATAAACACAAGCAAATGTTCTCCCAGCAACAGCCTAAAGCAGACAGTGAGATTTAGAGCAACAGTAGAAGCTAGGCATATGACAGTGCTGAACCTTAGTGCCCCTGCCCTCACCTGCCCCTCAGGCCCTCAGTGGAATAACACTTGATACATATCTCTTGAGCTCTCTGTCCACGCCTCCCTTTTATGGCCCATGGGCATGTGAAGACCCCAAGCCAGCCGTGCTTATCTGACCCTAACCTTGGCGTATGGTGACCTTGACCTGCACCTCACCCCTTCCTCATCCTCAGGGCTACATCTGTTCCTTTCCTTAGGACACCCAAGTAGTTAGTGATATTGAAACATCACCTTGGGGCTCCATTTGTTTTCTCTGGAGAGGTCAATGAGAGGCTGTCATTAGGACTGAACTTGATCCTCTGCTTCCCCATAAATTGGTCCATCCATGCAAGGAGTGAGTACACTGTAAATAATGAGCACATAATACCGAACATGAGATGAAATCTCAAAACTGACACTCTATACTCTCTACACTCTTTTTATGAGATATAGATCATTTATTCCCAGTCAAACATGACATATTACCAGATTAAAACTAAAAAAACACAAACAGGTGTGGAGCAGAAATTTAGCAAGCTAGGCTTGCAATGTTTTGTACAAAGGTTTCTGAAACAAAGAAACATGCCTTTGATCAAGCTAACATTTATTCTTGTTGTGACTTTTTTTTATCAAGTATAGTTTATAGCAACTTGGAATATACTGTACCTCAGCTGAAATAAAGCATACACTGTGTGAGCCTCACATTTGTTTAACTCATTGGTTTGTCTCAGGATGAAATCTTGATTGTGATGCCCTTTATTACTTTGCTTATTGTTTCAGCAGTTCTGTGAATTGGCTGACCTTTTTCTGAGTCTTTCCTTTATTCTCTCTAGCAGAAACAAGCGTCCTTGCCATCTATACCGTGAAAGACAGGGTTGATATTAATATTAATGAACATACACCTCACAATGTCAAGTTTTAATGGCTCTTAAATAAAATGATACTCATTGATAGTTAGTGGTGTGGGCAATACATATCACCCGAGGAATTATTTTAATAAATTATAAGGACGATTGGAATGTTTTTTTTTTTTTTTGTCGTAAAGATCAAATTCATGCCAGACAACATAAAGGAAAGATGTGTTTAGGAAACTGATGGGAGGAAAGGAGTCGTATCGTGTTCACTAAGTATGTGAAAATGTATTTTCCATCTCTATCAGTCTCATGGTATCATATCACACTGGAGTCAAGGGGGAGGCTAAAGGTTACAACTCTGAAACATGGCATTGATCCTAACACCTGACAGCATTTCTCTGTTCCTCATTGTCTCTTTGTTCTTTGTTATTATAACACATCAGTTTCTGGTTCTGTTATTGTTCTTTACATTGTAATATGTTAAAAACCAAGAAACATGGATAACAACAAAACAATTGCATTATTGTTACCCAGTGGTATTATATATCCGTGATCTGTATCAAAGACAGTAGTTTAGGACAAATTATTCTTTTTCTTTTTCTTTTTTTTTATATACCAAATTGGCCCAGATGTGAAGCTGAAAGCAAAGGTGTTGTCGAGCCTGGTGTGCTCTGCATATCATAAATCAGACCTAACTGACATTTTTTTTAAAGAGAATGAATATCCACCCACTCTCTGTGGAAGGGCCATGGTATTTGTATGGTCAATGTGACCTTTCTCCATACCCTCTCAGATTAGGTGTATGACATAGAAAATTGCGCTCTTGCTGCAGTCCATAAATCATACCAGGCCATTTTTTTCTTAAAGAGGTATGTAAATACCAGTGTACTAGCTAGGTAAACAACACTAACCCTGATACAAATGGCTTGAAAATTGAAGAAAAGCACCTTATTTTTCAGCTGAAATTGCTTTTGAAACCCAGTTCTGGCACATGGGATGAAGGAGCCATGAAATGATTTGTGCTGGGGGAATAGAAATGGGTTGATGATAACCACACTCGACACAGTTCCTGTGCTGTGGAGTTCTAGCAATGATCAAAGATATCATTGTTGCACATTATTTCTCCCCCCATACATACCCCAAATGCATCTGTATTTAAAGTGACATCCACCCCCATGCACTCAGAGTATATTTAGTTTTAGGGGACAAAGGCCCTCCACCACAGTACAGAGAGGGCCAAGCTTAACCAGTCAGTCCTGCTGCTGCCAAACAAGCCTTCAGAGAACTTGAATTAAACATTGGATAACATGGTGAAAATATTTAACATGTTTGCTTTGCAGAAATTTTTAAAAGTTACTCAGTTATTACACATTCAGTTATAGACGAAGGCTTCATCCGATTTGCAGGTTGCTACTTCTTCACAGGATGCATAAAATAGAGAGGTGTCTAAGCAAATAAAATTCCTACATTAAAGTCTGTGTCCAACTTACTGGTTGCAGTTTTGTTCTGCAACTGAAATGGAATATTTTCTACTGTTTTAAATCTAAGTGTGGGTCCGTGCCTTTTTTGGCAACTTTTCAGGTTGAGTCTCAAGGAGAGATACAGGGCACAACCCTTAACGGCTAAAGGGACAGCTAATTCCCAACATCTGGTACAAGCTGGTGCTGTCCTTAGTATCATCATGATTGTGGTATCACTGTGGTGGACGCTGCTTGGCAGCTTGTGGCATCAGACTGTTGAAGAATCACCCCCATCGTGTTCTTAGCGGAACGGGCGGAAAGCAAACTGTTTCATTTCAGCACGGTGGACCATTGATGCCTGCAGTAGATCCCCTGTTATCTAATCAAACAGCACTGGTCAGTTATGATGCCAACTCCTAAATCCACAGCTGTCTGTAAAGCCGTGGGGGGAGATTAACTGCTACCGTGCCAATGTCCTACATTCAAAGACTTCCTCTTAAGATCTCTTTTCCTGGAAAGTACAGTTATCCGTACAAGCAAACACAGACAGAGACACAGTCATACAGCCTAAAGTGAGAGTCCTTCATGCTGTAATGGAGCTATCACAAAGACCACACAGCTTGCATTTTGGAAGAAGACTTGATGCTTTCTGAACCCTCTTTGTCTGTGACCAGTAGAATATCTCCAAGTGGATGAGCCTGTTTTGTGACAGAGCATTGGAGGATTGTTATTTTGTAGGTACTGTCTTGTGTTTAAGATCTCCCATGAACAGAAGAGAATTAGAACTTACAAAGAAACATGGCCCAAGACATTTATCCTTTCTGTCTTACAGTCTGCAGAAGCCCTAATAAGACCACACGTTCTCCAGTTACCCTTCTATGTGGGTGAACATCATTATAACCCGGGAATCAGAGGCTTCCACATAGAAAAGAGCTCTGGGCACTTTTTTAATATTAATATCACAGTCTGGCATGGCAGTAATGATATTAGGGAGCTGACGGAATTCTCCACCCAGCTGGACATGTTAATTGAGAAGCCAGGATTTAAAGGCAAAGTTCACATTTGTGCAGATGGTGGGACAATACAAGATGGCAGACCTAGGTCAGTGTCATTTCCAAGCTATACCTTAATAGTCACATTTTTTTCTCTCCTTTTTTTCCTCAAGTTTGACACATACTAGTCTCTGAGGTCCATAGCAGTCTTTGGAACTGGTCCTTTTACCTCAGTGCCCTTGACAGAGTACTCGACTATATTCTATAGCTGATATAATCAGATGGAGTTTTCTCCACTTTCGGTGCGTGTATGTTTAGTTTGAATATGTCTGAATTTAATTGGTGATCACAAAGAAGAAACACTTTTTTGTGAAAATTAAATGCCAGTAATGTAAATGATAACAAAATCAATTTATTGCCATGTGATTATCCCCTTATTATACCCTTTCATAAGGTATAAATAGTACTTTAAAGTGGCTGGCTCTCCTTGATATTAATAAGCTGTTAGGGTGAATAGAAACATTGTTGGTTTGAGCTGCTCATTTTTTATCAGAAATACGTGTAGCAGCCGTAGGTTACTACACACCCTAGAGAACTGTACCTGAAAGTTATTGTACATATATCACATGAAACAGGACATAATGTCAGTGCCGTAGGGCCGAAGTTTATCTTACCCCGGCGTCTGTCCTCATAAGTTACTATTATTATTGTGTGGTATAATGTGGCCATAAATCAATAGACTTTGCATGACTTCAAATAATAATGCTAAATTTAAAGTAAATTATTAAGGCTGATTAAATGTGCATGTTGTACTACAGTGTATTCAGGCATCAGTAAAAGCTTGCTGCTGGGAAGTCTAACAGATGGGTTTATCTTTGGCGAGACGGATACTGTCACACTAAGCATCTACATCAAATTAGAGTACCCAGAGTGAGTCCTCCCCCCATTCTGACCAGACACCGGAAAGCAGGTGTCTGCTTAATAATTTGGTCAAAGATCAGTGAGTTAAAGGTTGAGGCCAATGGGCAGAGAGGGCCAGGGTCATCCTGGTGGTAGGGAGGTGGTGAGACATGATCTCCTCAAGTCTGGAATAGCCAAACCCCAAGGTCATCCATTAGTGCTCTGGCCCATTGGTGCTGTAAGACCCACAATAAATTTACTGTGTACCTTTAACCCTTTTAATATTCACCATGACCCAGATGAACAGATCAGCTCCCTCAGGGAGGGGCACATTACATTATTAGCATTGTGCATTCATTGACAGCTATTATATTGTAACAGTGTGTTATGGGTGACTTCATACAGTAAATACTTCAACGCAAATCATGGACAATATTTTCTTTAAGTGTGACTTCAGTACATTTCAATCAGTAAAATTGCCTGAATAAATCAACTTTGGAGTTGTGTTAATAATATTGTGAGCAAGATTGCATCTTTAATATAAATCACAAGATATTTTAATATCTAGAATCCCTCTCTTTGCCATCTACGATCAGTTTTCAACATGCAGATGATAGTGCTGGATCATTTTGAGAGAACATCTGAATTTTCACTGATTATTATCCAGTATTTCAAACAACGAGTAGCTTATTTGCTTTTAAAATGATATGTTTTTCTATTCTTACAAGAAAAGGTGAGACTGTAAGGAAGAAGGAGAATGAAATGTCAACAGTGTCAACCACTCCCCTTAAATAGGACTCTCCTATGATCCCTTGCTACCATACTCAGTCAGACCTTTCCAGGTGTCAAGACTGGCCGTCAGAAAAAGAAATTAAAGTGACATAGTGTTGACAGGAAGGAAAGACATTCCACTTTTCACCCCACTGAGGACAATGAGAGAGCCATCACCTCAGCTCAGACACGGGCACTAATGAATCAAGCAACACCTTAACTTCAGCAGTGCAGGGGACTTTTGGCTGGGGGCACCCATATAGTGTCATTGATAATGGGATCCTGTATTGAACCGCTGTTGATTTGATATCTACTGCAACCTCCTCCATGGCCAGCCATTTTGACACAGCTTAATTTTTCCCCTTGCTCAGAAAGACATTCTGTTACCAGGTGTTGCACATGTGTTAGGTCATTGGCTTCCGCGCTCAGAGCCTGAAGGTCTAGCAATACTTTATTAAACAAAGACGGCTCAATTTAATGTAGTTTACCTACAAGGGTTATGTGTAATAATGCAGGGAGTCAGCAATGTGTTTAAAAAATGGTGGGGCTCTTTTACTATATAGGTTACTGCATATAATAAGAGTGTAATATTATGCAAATCAATTCAGCATTTTTTGGATTAATATCCAGTATGTGTTTTTTGACACAGGAGAGGAAAAACAAAAGAAAACATTTATTCTCCCATAATTTTCTGTTATTAAGACAATTTTGTGAATTAGAATTTAAAGGGAAATACAAAAAAGCCCTTTTTTGATATAGTACTATAGGCTTCTACTATAAACAGACCTAATAGCATTGGTGTAGTTACGGACGCTGTGAACATCTGGCACACCACACCTTTGTGAGTAGAACTTTTGAACTAATGTTCTGCATATTGTGGACTTTAATTAGACTGTTTTACACTAATGTTGTTATAATTATTTAGTTCAACCAAATTGAAAACAGTAACAATACTGAAAGAATGTCCTATCATCCGGAGACCTGGAACATTTTAAGTTTGGGTATATTAGTCATTTTTACATTAAATAAGTCTATTGAATGAAAACAAACAAACAAACACATACATGACCCACCCTTCACACTTGCTTAAAGATGACTATTCTATAGATTTAAAATTAATATTGAACAAATAAAAGTTCAAACATGGTGCCAAGGTTTGGCCAGTGCCGATAACTGCAACAGATACAGACTCACTGCTCTTTATTAGGTACATCTGTACAGTCCGAACAGAACGGTTTTCCACTTTGCCACAAACCAACTTAATGAGCTTTAGCCCAGAAAAAACAGCTGCTTTTCTGGATTACGTTCCTATAGGGCTTCTTCTTTGCATGATAGAGCCCTAACTTGCGCATCTGGATGGTACAGCAAAGTGTAGTCCTGAGCGTGTGCAGTAACCTCGATCACAGAATCATGCCTGTTTTTAATGTAGTGATATCTGGGATCACTGGAATCCAATATTCAAATATTCTCTCAATCTTTCAATCAATCTGATATTATGTACTTTAGATGATGACTATCTTTACATATGAGATACTGTGACTCTGTAAGATGCTCTTTTTATACCCAGTGTTGTTTCTGTCCGAAACCTAATTAGTTGCTTGTTAGTACCACTTACTTTTGCAGCTTTTTGTTGCATTGGTCCCAATGTTTTTGAGACATGTGGCAGCCAGAAATTTCAAAATGTGTGTTACCATTTCTCATTTTCAACATTTGATATGTTTTCTATGTTCTGTTGTGACTAATGATGATCACCATTAGTACAATGGTACTATAATAGTACAATAGAGCCGACTTTGTAGATTTTGTGTATGTCCAGCCTCTTACATGTCTCCACTTTTCCATCCTTAAGCTATCTTTCATCATCCCACCCAACCACCGCCCCCCCCCCCCCCCTTAACTCCACGCCACATCACCCCCCACACAGACACACACCATGCACCCCCAGCTTCCCCCCGCGTGCAAGGCTGGTGGCTCCTTTGTGTGACCTGTTCTCACACTGTTCCATCTCCACATCACGCAGCCAGCCTTTCACAGCAGCAATTCACCAGCAACAATCACACACTCACGCCTCAAAAAAAGACCTCTTGCTCCCTTTGCCAACCAATTAAGAGCCATCTGGGCTTGGATGCAGTAAGAAAGCGATTGCAAAATTATAACTGTTTTCATATTTTCATGATATGCTTTTGATGCGGGGACTCAAATGTTAGAAAAAAACAGCTTTGTTTCCATCATATGTCTTTGCTTCTTTGAAATAGCATGCTTATCAATATTTTGTTTTGCTAATTTACACAGAGCTGGTGGAGGGCACAACACAGTTTAAAAACATGACAGAGTCAGCCATTGCTTTTGAAGCTGCCATGCAAGTGTGTGATTCCCAGTGAACTTGAGGTCATAGATTCCCAGTGGCTGCGTAGGGCAGGGAATGGAGAGCAGCAGGGTTCAAGCCTTGGGTCAGTGAAGCTTCAGAAGTGGTCAGCCAGCTTTGTCCCAGGAGGGATGATGGTGACAGATTCACATGTGTTTTCTCAAGGTCCACTGAACCCTATAGCTAGGATTCCAACTTAGAGCCTGCAAAAAGAGGGAGCACTCCTCTCATCTCCAGTTCACAGAACTCTAAAAAAGGGGCAGTTTGGATAGGTTCCAGGATGCCCCAACATGCACGAAATCCAGCCACAACCTCATGGTGGCACTGCCAAACCTCGTTTCGTTATTTTCCTCCTTGAATAATATGCAGCCCACATTAGTCCTCTGGCATGTTGAACTACAGTGTTGTCATGTAAGCTTTATAAGGCAAAAAGTGAATAGAAGCCTGTATGTTTTTTTTTTTCCTTTCAGTGTAACTAAGTTAAAAGGCTTACTTACCCCTAATCAAAATGGCAGGCACACTGGCATGGTATGTCCCAGCTGTGGCCCTGGCGCGCCACTTTCCTTCTCCCCGTACATTGTTCTGGGCAGCACATCCAAGAGCTCTTGCTGTGTTATGTACTTAACTGAGGTCAGAGTTGTCATTATCTGGGTCTTGTTGGCACTAGGGCCTCCTCTGATGATAGGACTCCCTTTCAGACCTGCAGCTTTTAGCACTCCCTAAGAGTTAACCTCTTGAAGACCAGGCAATCGACCACCTGCAAATCTAGCCCAGGGCTGGGACTGTGTTTAAAAGAGTATTCTTTATGACATTCTGTCACATGTGTGCTATTTGCCCTGACCTGGTGTAAGTTTAGCACACATGCTCTACGATTTACCTCTGATCTTTTTTTTTTTCCTCTTTGGTTGAGAGGGATTAGTAAAGTTTATATCTACAGACAGGGGACTTATGTGCAGTTGTTAATTAGATGGGTCACAATGACTGGAGGCACAGGCCCTGTCATCTGAAAACAAGGTAAAATTCAATGCCTGGATTTCAGCTCAGCAAGACACTAGGTACATATATCTGTCATATCACAAATTGAAATCTTGAGCGACATAGATACATGTGGTCTTTTGGCAAGAAATCGGGGAGTTACAATATGAGCTAAGTATTGTAGAGGTTTGAGTTTTATTTCTTATTAATAATGGCCATTTATTGTAGTAGCTTGTCTTTATTTGTGGTTTTCTTTACTATATATATACAGATATATGCATGTATACGTATATAATATACATTTTATAAGATCCCCCGTGCCTCTCTTGTTCTCTCATTGTCTTGCTCTCCCTCTCTGTCCTACAAAGGCACACACACACTGCAATATGCACACAACCAGACATGCACAACCCCTCTTAAAACCTGTTCTCCCCCCTATAGCAATTTTGTCAGAAGTTGACAATGTCTTGATTTAGTTGTCTGGCTGTTCCGGCCAGTTTTCCCTGCTGCGCTAATGTGAACAGGACATCCCGCTGGGCACCAAAGAATACCACTTCACGGCAGCCGCATAGCTGGCAGCTTTTATTTATGGCGCTACCAAAATGAATGGGTATTAGTGTCCAAACATTTCACCATGCTCCTGCAGCCACACACAAAAGCCACTGATTTCCAGCAAATCTGCACTTATTTTATTCAAGAAGACTAAAGCTAGGGAGAGGGAGAGAGACAGACAGACAGAGAAGAAGGAGAGAGAAAACATTTATAATGACTTAAAAGACCCCAAAAGAAGAATAGGAATTGCGTTTGAAAAGGATTTATGAGACAGAAATGGAAAAGGGAAAAAAATGACCCCTCTATTTCGCTGCGTTTTTGGGAGAGTTGAAAATGGAAAATATCTATATCCCTCAAATCATTCAACTTAAGTGCTTATATTCACAAAAACTGCACTTTCTCCACAATCACCCAGTTTTCAGTTGCTGTGTTTTGCCTGAAAATACAAAGCATTGTATTTTATAGGACTGTACTAGGAAGGAAAAAGTAATTTTATCATTGCCAAAATTGTCGATTTAAAGTGTCTTCAAAATCACTCTTGCTACCATTTTGCAATCCGGGCTGTCTCCTGTCTTGTTAACCTGTGAATTTTAAGTGGAAGGTTCTCATTAGATAGCAGTAGCACTGCTGACTCCTCTTGGCTTTTCTGTATAGGGAGCAGGCTGAAGCAGACTGCTCTCCTGGCCCGGCACTGCACTTTGCCTGTTCTCTGTGTCCAGGACCTCATCAGCACAGAGTCCGCCTGTCCTTGTGTCCTTGCCACTCACCTCCCTGCTCTTCATCTGTCATTCCTGCCCTTCTGCAAACACATGCCACTGACATTTTCAAAAACTCTGGCATTCACCCTCAATATGGATTTTTGTTGATTATAGCTGGTGAAGATTGCATGTATTATTGACTTTGCAATCCCATGACTATTTGCACAGCATTTTGCTCCCCTCTGCATCTCAGTGAAATCCAGCAATAATATCCCCCATGGTTTCTCATAATCTTTTTTCATTATCCTTTCTTTTTTCATATTTTTCTTTCTTTTATTTTTTTTCTATATATTTTACTAATCCCCTCTGGCCGCAACCCTTTCTTTATGCCACCAGAGATCAGCGTTTCTGCAATGCTTCGGTCACTGATGTCATTAAGATTGGGATCTGATACACTAGATGTCCATTGGTTAAATGCCCCTGGCCTGAACTCCCTATTGTCCCCTAATTCCAAGCGGCAGCTCTGTTTCACTTGCTGCATAATAGCCCATAGGTTAAAGTTCTGCTGCTTTTGCTTTGAATTTACATCTTTCACAGGCTGCAGTCTCTTATTCTGAACTGGCGTCTTTTTTTTTTCTCCTTTCATTTTTAGCCAGCCTCATTGCCTGCAGGCAGCACGTCTGTTCGTGCAGTAGCTTTCTTCACAATCTCCTACATCCAGGCATCTTTTGGAGGGTCAGAGGAGAACAACTTGACTTAACAGGTCAACGTAAGTGGGCTCCGCCCTTCACCAGAGGGGAAGCTATGGAGCCCTCCATTAGGAGCTGACCTCCGCGTTGCACCAGTCTGGCCCCATCTAGGCTATCACATGGCTCTGCCTGAGACAGGCTGCTCATTAAAGCCTGCTGCCCATAGCAGGATTAGGCCTTTTCATGGTTTATCCTCTACTCTGACAACTGACAATAGGCAAGGATAGCTGCTTCAAATGGAGTGTGCATATGAATCATGGAATTATAATTGCTCTTTCATGATGAGAATATTGGAAAATCTATCCACATGCACAATGCAAAGAATTAATTGGGGTCTGTTTTCAAGGGCACATTGCTACACTATATGAGCCCAAGAAAACGGGAAGGGTAGTAATGAGGCATTTCCAATACAGCACGGCATCTCTTTCACAGCACCTGTACACAGGCTGCTGTTTGCACACACACTCAAATACCTTCTGCCTGTAACCTTTACCCACATGTTACTTTCACTCAAGGTTTCACTTCACTTAATACACAATGGAGTACCGTGTTTACTTGTGTTGTGATGTTTTCAAAGAGCTACCCCATTAACAGTGGTGGCGCATTCCACACGGACCTAGTGGTAGCTTCCTAAGGGTGTGTGGGTTATGGAGGGCTGGAGCTTGGGCACCAAGTAGGAAACTAAGATGACACTACCTCTTGAGCAGTGTGGGAGGGAGAAGGCTCATAATAGCAAAGCAACAGAGCTGCTATCTGCAGCTCAAAGCCCCAGTCGTGCTTCCTATTTACACCACAACTCTGTCTGTTTTCATTATTCATATTTCATGTGGTATCATGGCATGAAAGAGGGTTATTTCCTTCATATTGGAGGGCAGGTTAGAGCTGGCTCTCAGGTCACATGGCTCGCAACAAGTCGGGGCGGGGGGCAGCTTTTCTGGATTCAAAGCATCAAAACAGCCTGCACAAATAGAAAACAACAACAATAAAAAAAAATACTTATATACTTATATACTTAAATAAAACCCAGTTCTTGTAGAAAACATAGCTTTATATTAATCTGGTAAGTGAAAACGTCCATATGGAAATCTAAAGGTAAAATTGTCACTTTTAAGTCATTGCTTATAATTGTGCAATGAATTAAAAAAAATCATTACCTAATTAAAAGTGTGAACAACACCGTCGTCATTTACATATGACGCTTTTTCACACTCATCTGTAATAACCACAACGTGATAAGAACCAGGTATATTTAAAAGGTGTTAATGAACTGCTGATTTAATACTCTCCTTTCTATTTCAAATAATTCTCCTATCAATAACCACCTGTCAATGTTCTGGAAAAACAATGCATGTTTAGTGTAGAGTAGTGTGTTGAAATGGAGGTTGTGTAACTGAGAGATTTATTTTAGATGAACTTTTCCGAATGTTTTGGAGGCTTCACAAAATATATAAATATGTTATATTTGATATGATATTCATAGATTAGATTTTATACTTTACACTCACTAATTGATCAAAATGTTTAGAAAGTCACAGGGTCTCAGTATTTTCTATTTTAATTATAAAGATACACATACATGATGATTACATGGTTAAAAGGACAGAACATATGGGAAGTTCATTTATTTTTCTAATCAACAGAGAAATTCTTTTGGAGAGCTGTTAAAAACAAAACAAAAAAAAAGGCTAGAGAAAAGAAGAACTGAAACTCTGTTAGCAACACAATTAAACTCTGGTAATGAGGTCAGACATCAGATCCAGTGCAAGTGATATCATTACACAGGCTGAACGGATCGGCCGCTCCAGCTGCTATGCTCTTGCTGTGGGATTAGACTCACTGTCTGAGGGCAGCACTTCTACTAGGCTGACCTTTGCCTGCCACTGGGGCACCATCCACCCCCTGGGCTCCTGGGGGCTTCGGCCCCAGGTCCTGGTGCCAGTGGCACCAACAGGACTGCAGAGAGGTGAACTGTGCTGCCACGTGGAATGACAGGACTCGCCATTCTATTAGGAAGCACAGAGACAGGCAGGCACCAGCACACAATCCGCTCTGTGTTGCCAACTATGAATTACTGGGTTCCTCTATTTCTGTCAGCTCATTTGTAAAAAAACAACTAACATTGACAAGGTGATAAAAGGACATTGTATCAGTGATTAGACTGCTTCATTTGAACCTGTTGATGGTTAAGATATGGCTCACAAGTAAAGCACAACCTCATGCTGTCTGGGAAAAGGAATCCTTTCTGTTTAGTTAAAATCATGGTTCATACTTGCAAACAAGATTGAAATAATGAAACATACAGATTGGTAGCTGTCTAATTTTCTTTGCCCATTGTCTAAAGCCTCGTTTGCAAAGTCCCTAGCAGGAGTCGGCTTAATTTGTCTTTTCTTATTTGGTCTGCTTGTGTGTTTTGTGCTGTTCTCTTTTTGTCTCCCATGATTACTTTGAGGATATCGTTATGACATTCAGCAGCAACAATAATTCTTCTGTTCTAATTCATATCAATTAGTAGGGGATGGTAATTCAAACTGACGGCACAGTGTATCTTGAAAGGCTTGTGAGGATGTTGTGGCGGCAGCATCACTGTGCAGCCAAAAGCCACCCTCCTTTCCCCTTTCTTCCCCCGTTCTGTCTTTCAGTCCACAACAAGGGGCTCCAAGCAAAGAGGACAATACGAGTCGGAGCCAGTACTTTGATAATTAGTTATTGATTGAGAACAATGGCAAGGCGTACACTGTCGTATTAGCTAGACGCCAGTAGGTCGCGACACCAAGAGCAGCCATCAAGAAACGAGGGCCAAAACATGCCTGACTCCCCTAATAAGATATTCCTTCATGTTTTTCTCTTTCATTTCCCTCCTCTTTTTCCTTCCTCAGGCATGTTAGTGTTTGGGCTACATGGGGTCAAAAGTATTAATGCTTGTGCACAAACAAGCGTCTGATGAAGGAGAATTTAATTAGAGAATGCCCACTCAAGCTTCTCATACCACATTGCATTTTTTTTTTTTGTGTGTGTGTTTTTTTTCCTTCTTTATATTTTCTTAGTAGAACGTTTCATTGCAAAATAAATAAATAAATACATTAAAAAAATATTGTGACATATCTATCTTTTTTGCAGTTGTTTTCTTAAGATATAAAAATAGCAATTGCCAAATGAAGCATGCAAAAACAAATTGAGAAACTTGAAACTGGATTGGATTTCAAAGACCACCTATTCATGAAGCATATGTCTGTATTAATTATATTTCATAGCAAAAGTTTGTTGAATAGGTATAATCTATTGTTTTTCAAACCTGAAATAACATTTAAAAAAAATGAAACAGAATCTGCAATAACCTGAGGTGTGTGTGTGTGTGTGTGTGTGTGTGTGTGTGTGTGTGTGTGTGTATCACATTCTGACTATAGCACTTTGTATCTATATTGATGACTTTATGATTAAGTGTAAGGTGTCATTTGGTGAAAGTTTTGCTTTTAACCAAGCTGTGTTTACATATTATAGAATATCCTCAAATAATTGGTGGGTCTGTTTGCTAAAAGGGGATATGTCAGGCTTGGTATTAGTGTGAAAGAAGCACCCGAACTCACTTCACCTGATCCATGGCCTGTAAAGATGCACCTGGCATTAAACAGACAGGGCAGGAGCATCAACTGAACAATGGAGGACTGTCAGGACCGACAGCAGGGCACGGCTCTACCATCACTGCTCTGACAGGGAGGGCCTCAGAGGGTAAACTGCTTTGCTGGAACTAATTAAACAGATGAAGTTATGACATGAATATGCAGATGTTGTTTACATTTTACCATATGGTATTATTTCAGGTAATAACGCACAGGAGAGCCTTCCCACTCATTAATGTGAAGGGATGGAGTGAAAACACTGTCTATCAGGAGACACTCCGAGCGTGTTCGAGAAATATGATCAGACTGACAAATTTATTTCAAGCCACTCAATTAGCATACGTGTAGATATTGTTACAGTTTGCTTTTATTTGTTAGCATACTAGATGTTGGACAGGCTATTTAATTTATATTTATGAATTTAGCAAATTTCCTCAAATAGATGTGTGAGATTTCGTCGAATTTAAAATGTAAAACTATCACAATATTGGCAGTGTCTTGTTAACCAGTATAATAATGTTTTACTATAACTTATCCACAGACTCCTGTTGGCAATTAAATTCAGGCAAGTCACTCATACGGTTGCAGAGATGTTACTCCTGCCATAAAACATGGTTTCATTCTTAATGCATAACCTGCTTTTTCCGGTGTTAAAACTAGTAGAACTGTCTCAGTTCTTTTCCCCCGGTTTTGTGTGCAGCCTTACCATTCCCCCGGAGCGGGTGCTGAGAGGTTAAGAGGGAAAGGGCCGATGGAGTCGCATTTAGCAAGAAGTGTGGGATCACGGGGGCCAGCTGGCGGGGTGATGGGGAGCGTAATTGTGCCCGCTGTGTGGATAGGGTGGGGGGTGAAAGGATGGGGTGAGAAGCCCTGTAAAAAAGGGAGGGGAGGGGACACCTCAATTACCTGTGCTCCCTCTGACCCCTCTCTCTCCCTCTGTCTCTCCATGGACAGACCCACTGTCTGAGAGGCGGGGCGCATTTCCACAGGCAGATGCACATCCCCCTCTTTTGTTGAAGATAGCATTCGCTGTGTTTCCCGAGCTGCAGAAACTTAATTGCAACAGTGAGGTCTGTAACGTGTTTCTCCTTTATTTGTCACTGTCAACAAATTTGAATTTTCTTCACAAAAAATAGAAAAGGAAAAAAAAAAAAACAAAGCATTTTTTTTTTGCTGTGTGTTTATGTTTGATCACGGTCAGGTGATATTAGATTAAACATGTACAACAATATAAAAAGCAAATTTATCTAAACTGAACAGTCCCCTCAAACATATTCAGCAGGTTACATGCAGCTGTCATAGTTTATTTTGGAGCTCCTGCTTGGGCTAATACAGTAAGTGACAGAGACCGGTGTAAAATCAATACTTCACAGGAGTGTGATGTCTTAATAAACTCTCTGTGTTGTTCAGACAGGAAAGCTAGACATGTACGAGAAGGACTACAGCGCGGGCCATTGTGAAGCTGTCAAGTCTACCCCTCAAAAGCAGATGAAGCTGTCAGATTATTAATATATTTATACTGACAGGCCCCGAGTCCACCCCTAAAACCCTCCCCTCTTTCAGAGTCTCTCAAAAAATATGCTCAGCTTCAAAGACAGAGGCCACAGGGTTGGATGCAAGGTCATAGGCCAAATACATTTTGAAAGCAAATTCTCTTCCTTTTGCAACCTGTTTTTATTGCTGTCGCTCCCCTTCTCTGTGGCGACCATTCAGCTGAAACTTAGGCTGAATTGGCAGCAGCTTTCAAAGCGCTTGGCAGCCTGGTGATCCTCAGGAGCTCTCAGCTGACATCTCTCTGGGCTTGTCTATGCTCAGGGGTCAGCGCAAGCCCTGACTCCCAGGACCCACTCACTCAGGCGCTACCATGAGTCAGTCCCGCAGACCGAAATTAAAATGTGAAAAGCTGCGCGACTGAAGGCATTCCTCGCCCCCCATGGCATTTTCCTTTCTCTGTGACAGTTCCTCTGAGACTGCTTTTTCTTTCATGTTTCTTTTTTCCCTTTAGATTATTTAACAACATGCGAACAGAGCTGTCAAGGAGAGACATGCTTGATCGACAGAGCAAGGGAGTGTCTAGTCAACATGGGGTTAAATTCGATTTTCTGCATGTTCAGTACGCTAGTCTCAAGCCAGTTATTGCTGTGGCTTGATGTTTTTTGATGGATCAATTATCCATTATAACATGTTGCGAAGCCAAACATAACGGCAACTATGACACCTGTCACAATGTTCTATTAGGGTAAGGAAATTGAAATAATTTAATGACAGCTAATTTAGTCTCTGTTTTGAATCTCATTATGGCCGCAGTAATTGTGTTCTATAAAAAAAATGAAAGTGAAATATGACTGCACACTCAAAGTAAGTACCCCAACTAGAGCTATTAATTTTATATCTCTCGCTGAAAACAGAAGTGAATAAATTGCGCTTTATCAGATTCAGACAAACACAAGTTTGAAAAGACTATGAGATCTTTTTTTTATTTTCCACTTTAAAGTCCAGTTTAGATTAAATTAAAGTCAGAGATAAACAGTAGAAAGCAGAGACTAGAAAAACAATGATAAAAAGTAAATGTCAATGTTATATGAAGAACTAAAGTTAGTGAACCTATAAAATATCTTGGAAATATATGTTTCATCTTTTCTTCTTTCTTTTAAATTAGCAATACATCTGTATCATTCAGGATTTTTTGTACTACACACATATGTGAACACATGTCAAAAATACCTTCCAAGCAGTTAGAAACCTAAATGAGAAATTAAAATTATTACCACATCATACTAATAACTAATAAGTCAAACACTTTGCTTGAGATTGGAACAAAAGTGCCGAGAGCTGAATAGATGAGATATGCTCGTCAATAACACGCATGTGAGAAAGCTGCGTGGGAGCGTCTTATCGGTACATGCGTGTATATACTTGAATTTGCAAGTAAAGAGCCTTATTGGGATTACCCACGGTACATTCTAGTTGGTATCATAAAGAGAAAGAGGGAGTAGATGTGTCTTTCCTTTTTTCAGGGATTTGGTAAGCTCTGTGTCAATGGTTTGGAGTTGAATTGCCTTGGATAGGTCCCCTCATTCCATGGAATGATCTCAGACCTAATTTACTGGGCAGCTCAGGATCCAAAGCATACAAGGCTCTTCTCTGCATAGAATGTGTGAAATAGATAGACCAGCCATCCCTCAGATGTGCTGAAGTAATCTTCAGCCAGAGCTGGTCCAGCAGGCCTCACCCCTAAAGGGATTGATGCAGTGTCAAAACCTTTGGCTCAGGGGTCATCCTCTCTTCTTGCCTCCAGAACTTGACAAAAGCTGAATTTCTTTCCCTCACTATTCGTTTCTCTTTTTTCTTCTATTGAATTCATCAGCAAGGGAGGCATGAGATGTGAGATGTGAATGAAACATTTTCATTAGAAGGGAGGAGAATCCCCGGTCAGAGACAAGGCCGGGGCTGATCTGAGCCAATGACATCCCCACCAATTCTTTTTTTTTTTTTTTTTTGTCCTTCTTACTTTCCCCAGCTGTCACTCTCTTCGGTATGTGGCAAGCTGATTGAAATCAGCACTGTGTCAGGGCCGTCATATCTCAGAAAGACATAAAACATGCAGAAACATCAATAAGCAACAGGACGCTGACAGCTCTCAGGCACTGATGGCGGCGAGGAGAGATGAGGGGAAGGTTAGGACTCTGGGGGGATGCTGTGCAGTTGAAGCGTCTTCTTCAGGCTTCACTGAGACTCAGGAAAGACAAGATAAAGTCTATCAGGTTATCGCCTAGTTCAAGTTGCTTCTCGGACAGCAAGGCCACTGGGACACGGGATGTCAGAAGATCTTTGCGTGTGTGTGTGTGTGTGTGTACAGTAGGAGTGTGTTTGTGTGGGCCTGGGTGCTCATGCAGGCAGGGAAAGAGCTGGAAATGACACTTGCTACCAATTGCAAACCTAGTTTCAAATGGTATTTTCAAAGTTAGGACAAAATCACTTTCCATTGCATAAACTTGTGTCATACAGTAAATGTAATTTTATCATATGTTCAAGCTGTCAAATTAAGAATTTAATTACATTTCTTGTTGTTTTTTTGTTTTGTTTTTTTTATTTTTAATTTACCAGGAATATTTTCTACTGCAGCACAGCGTATGAGCTTTTTTTTTTGGTGACACATTTGCTTGTAAAATGAGATTCATAATACACTAGTTATACCCAGTAGTGATGGCCAGGAGATGCTTTGGGAGTTTCAGTGTGTATTTAATTCACTAATGGGAGGTAAAGGTGATAGTCTGTTAGATCACAGCCTGACACTACCTCTTACCACTGCTAATTAGACAAGTTTTTAGACCAGAAAAACTGCTGAATCTCTTGTTTCTCACACCCGATAATGGCCATCACAGTGCCCTAACCTACCTGTTTAGAATGATGATACAGGACAAATAATCAGCTTTACAAGATCCTGACATTGACGAGGTAAATTCACCAATAATTAGCATGACACAGGAGTTGATGAAGGGAGTGGAGTTTTGACTGGAGCTGAAGTTTCCCCAAAGTTGAAGCCTATTATTTTTTTTTGTGTCGACAGGTTAACATTGTGGACAGACACCCATCTGCATATCAAATGTGACTCCCATTATTTTATGTTTCTCTCCGCTAACAGCGCCTCCCAGCACTCCTCCATGTTCTCCTCCATCTGCCTCCTGTCCATTGATCAGCCTTCCAGGGCATCAGTCTGTTTAACATCTGCTACAAGTTGCAACAGCTCAGGTAACTATCTAACTGCTCTCCAACGCCTATTGATCTTCATGTCCACCTGCAGGAACATCTGTTTCAGCATGTCGTTTGTCAACGCGACGAGCTACCTTGTTTCGCTTCACATCTTGTCCACTTTCACTATCTCTCACAAAGAGATTTTACTCCTAAATGCTTGTTAAGTGGCTGTTTGCAGTGTAATGAATGGTGAATTTTCTCATTCATAATTATTGTAGGTATAGTAGCTATAATGGGAAAATTCATCTTTATCTTAGAAGATTATATTTAAAGATTAATTTCCCAGTACATCTACCCAGTTCCCAACTAAAATCAACTTTAAATTATGTTATGAAAAAACTATATTTAATTGCAAAAACTTTTATAATTTTACTTATTACTATACTTTTGGAGACGTTGCTGTGTCTAGTGTAAAGTTTAGTTTTTCACTCTATAAACTATCCATATTGATTGAGTATTATTTTTTTCTGCATAATGATCTAAATAATTGAAAACTATTATATTTTCAGAAAATCTAATTTCAACAGGATGTCATGCACAATGCAAACTGCATAATAAAATACTTTTATTGAAATTGAATAATTATCTTTTGACTTAAATTTACCAAATACATATTGAAATGTGCAAATAAAAAAATCTATTTAAAATTAAAGTTGTTTACCAGCTGGCATTGAAAGAAAACACCTCTTTTCATTGCTTTTAATGTTATACTGGGCAGAAAGCACAAGAGAGAGTCATGGGCCAAGTGGAACTTGCATCTTCGAATTTGTCTCCTTCGCAGGCTTCCAGAGCTCGGAGGAACCGCTGCTGCACTGTTTAATTTGCTCCTTTGTAATGATGGGGCATAGGTTAGTTAATTTCAATTTTTGATTTCAAAAGCTATCAAATACAGCTCAGATGAGAAATCAATTTTCCCAGCTGCCCTCGCTTTGTGGTGAAAAGAACTCCCTCCATTGGTGAACAGCCCATCACATGACCGAGTCAGGGATTAGCTCAGTAGGCCCATGTTGCCACCACCTCAATTACAGACTGCCTCTTGTCATTTACCTCTATAACATCTCATTCTCAGACACAACTCATATTTAATTCATGAAAGCTTGCTCAAAAGTAATTGTAATATATTGTCGATTTATAGAATACTGGGCCAAATTTCGACTGCAACATAATGCGTTGCATACCGGCAGCAGTAATTGTGTCATTTTCTTTAATTCGGATAAACAAAGCTATAGCAGAGAATACGTATTTTAGGACTAATTTAAATTTCTAAAAATATTGTAATATAAAAATCGTGCAACTTCTGCAGATATTATAATATAATTATGTAACAAAGTTGATTTTAATTTGAAAGGCAGTATCTTGTGTCAGGCTGCAGATAGTGACCACCACTGATCATCAGTGTCATTATTAAGACTGAAAAAGCGACACAACAACACTAGACTAGACGGTATATAAGTCTTTCTGTTGCATTGTAAATACACTTGTTACATATCAGTTATACATAACATATTGCGAACCATGCAGCTGCACAGTAGCAGTTAAGCGGAGCGCTGCGGTGGAGACTACTGAACCACTATTATAGAAATAAACATCCTAAATCATATTAGCTTTATATTTTTTTTACATTCTCATGAAGCTTTGGGTTTGGAAATTAAATCCGTTCCAACATTTCCTTCTCTCAAACAAACCCTCCTTTCCCAAAATCCACAATTTGTCCAGCAATCAAAGAATCCCCCTTTCATATGGATCAGTTCATCAGGCACAAAGTAGTGGTAAAGGAGGCAATTTCTGAGCATATCATGAGATTATATCCGTTTGACAGTTGCGTTATTCTATGTGGTTTCCATGACAACTGTTTGGGTGAGGCCTCCAATAAAACCAACCTCAGCTGTCATCTCTTCACCTAAAAGCTTTGTAATTGCTCTCATTTGCATACTACAATTAAGTGTGTTAGCTCACAGCAAGAACAATCAACCTCCACTAAAGACTGGGGATAGTATAATTATTATATCAGTGGATTTGTATAAAACATTACTGACGAGCCTTTGTTTGACGTCGGCATTGTGCTGTCAGGCTAGTTTTACCACGTGTATATTCTTAAATATACATATTTCACAGACAGGCATGGGCAATGCAAAGATACTGGTTAAACTGCGGTGATTACTATTTTCAGGCATTGCCTTACAACCACGTAAAAATATACTTTTTTCAGAAATGATCATTTAGGTTTCTGCCTGTCGGTCAATGCAGTGAAATATATTTTTATCCATTTTGATAGGAGACTTTTTGACTCCACGGTGCACTTGACTTGCTAGAAACAGAATGATTTGCAGTAGTTGGAGACAGTTTGAACTGCTGCTTGAATGGAAAGGTTATGTGCTACTGGGCTCTAAGCATTGTTTCGCTTTCCCTCAGATGGGCAGAGGCTGTAATGAAGAGCTCTTGAACTCCGAGTTAGAGAAGCTGTGACAGGAGTTCAGGAGGATGCCTCTTTGGCTCTGCTGGACTTAGGACACGCACACACACATAGATACGCACACTGGTGCATATACAGACTGGGCACAAATGCAAACGCAACAACAAACAGCTGATGTAGAAATCAAAATGAAGCTGTCAGTCATACAAACTGTTTCTTTTCATTTAAAGTGTTTAATGTCCAATGTTCCTTCTTATACAGGAAAAAAATGTCAAATCTACACTGCACCCCTGGCCTTTTATTTTCTGCTTTCCTCTGAATAATATTTATTTTGCTTTGACATGAAATTAGAGGTTAGAAACTTTGTATCAGAAATATCTTCATTGAGGCATAACTCGAGTTTGTGAACCGTTACAGCAGCCGTATTTCCAGCCGTCTGAGCTTTATCAAGCTTGTGACACTGCAGCACATGTTTAGACAGGTACATTTTATTTGGAGTTTTCTTTTTTTTTTTTTTTTTGCCTTCGGGCCCTGAATTGAAATGGAAGACCAAATGGCACAAATGGCAAGTGCACCATTCCTAGCTCTGTGCAGCCTCCCAACACAAACTGGTCAAGCAGAAATGAGACCTGCATCAATTTTAATTTGTATTTATCCTGCTGATGACCTGCTCCTTTCACTCTGCCGTTGGTGGCACAAATTACACCCATCATAACTCTGATTCTAATGGCCCACGGTGTGCTATCAGAAAATTAACATGGTTATATACCACCGGCGGGTTCAAGGTGTCACAACACAATTATACAATCACGCAACCTGACGAGCTCTGACTGGTCGCTGGTGTATGACAACTAAGCTGGAGGGCTACACTGTCTGTCACATCCAGGCACGTAAGATAAGTTCAGTGAAGAGTAGACTGTGCCTCAGTGTCTGCTTCTCTCTATCTAAATCAGTTAAATATCACAAGGCTGCTGGAGTCTGGGGTGATTTATTTTTTCTTTTTGGAGGGGGAGGTAGAAAGACCCACATCTGAACTTATCTTTGACTTGTCAGGTTTTTATTCAGCACAGCAAATTGAGCTTGCAGAATTTGTAAAAACATAAATCAAAGTGATATAACATGGGCTGCCTGTGTATCATTAATAGAATTAAGCCATCAATGAGGTAAGTTTAATGTAAAACCTTCTACATACTGCAGTGCTGTGCTGCGGCTCACTTTGACTTTCAATCAACCCTAATCCTTGTATCTCATAAAACTTAGACCAAGAAAAAGAGGGGAAGCTCCCCTGCCTGGATCCCCAGTGTGCTCTCAGTGTCAAGCCATTAGGATGTGTGAAATGAGGTGCCACTCATGAGTTATAATGCTGCACATCTGTAGATGCAATGGTAAAATATAGCCCTTCAATGCTCAGTTCTCCGTTGGAGTTGGGAAAATAATTCGGCTCTGATAGTGGTCCATCTAGCAATATCCCAATTCAAAGTCACAAAGATATGAAGAGGGCTGTTGGATAAATTCAAAATAATCCACTTCAGGATTGCTGTGAGATTAGTGGGTGGGTGTGTATGGGGGGGGGGGGGGGGGGGGGGGGGGGGGGGTTTGCTTGTGTGTCTGTGTGCATAAGCAAACGTGTGTCTATGTGAGAACGATGAATAAAATACAGTATATGAAAAACGAAAAACTTTCACATAATGTAGGATGATGTTACTAATGCGATTATCAGCCTTGGTGATGAAAAGAAACGACGCACGGGAATAAGGAAAATGACAAATGCAATGTTTACTTTCCCAGAAGAATTAAGTGCCCAAACAACTTTTTAAGAGCCAACAGGGACTTTCAGGAAATCTATTTACAGTTTAAAGTATGTCTATTGTATCTAATTTGAAAGCACATCAATAGAAGACACATATTTCTGTAACCAGTTGTTACAGAACTGCAATCAATGAAAGTTATATTGACTACTGCTATAGTTAGATGCACATAACAAAAGCATGCTAGCAGCAGTCTGCTCGACTGAAATATTTACCCAGAGGTACTGTAGATGTAACAATGATACGGAAATAAAGCTAATAAGTGTCACTTTGATGTGACAACAAATTATACATGGTTCTATCAGATCTCATTTCCATTCCACAACACAGAGACAGAGAATACCCTGAAGCATGGCTGTTAATGGGAGCCTCTATCAAGCATCATGGAAAGCCTGCCTCATTACTCACTCCAGCACAACTGTGCCCAGGGTGGTCGATTTCCCCAATGGACACTGGTTCACAGACCAGAAACGCACTGTGAGGCATATGACTTGTTTTTCAATGCACAGGGCACAGATGCCATCATGCTGCAAGTGTGTGAAATCACTTTATGAGGAAATTCATTTAAGCTAAACGAGAGACTTTCTCCTTTACAAAAAAAATTAAATATCAACTTACACATTTAAAAAAAAAATCATTTTTAAAAATGAATTTCTCTTTTAATGATGGACAGATGCACACACTGACCATTTTATTAGCTACACTTCTACAATCTTATGCAATCCAATTCAGCACTGCTATGAATTCTGCTTTTACTAGGTTATAATTTATCTGTTTTGTTGAAACTGTAAGAAAAGTTATAACTCTACTATATGTTTAATATTTAAGTCATAATAGGTGGTGGAGTTGTACTGGAGTGCATTATATTAAGAGGTGTTAGTAGTGTTTTATCCATCCTATTTACATAAATGTCGCAGCTGCTGCTTTGGGTCGCATTAAATTGTAGGTGTACCTAATATAGTGGCCAGTGAGTGTTGCTGGTTGTTTTCCAGGCTATAGAAAATTGCCATATATATGTAGCTATCCACTCATCTTCGTTTTCGTTGTACCTTTGATGCTATATGACCTGATTGGTATTCAGAGAGAATTTTCCATTTGGGAGGGCACCAAAATACTCACATAACCTTCCATCCCTTCCAGCCCGAGTAATGAATATTTCAAAACCTTGATGCATATTGGTCATCTGTATTTCGTTTGTCTGTATAATCTTAGGAGCCCGTTTCCCACGGTTGTGGCTGTAACAGAGAATAGTGGTACTCGGGTTATTTGTCCTCACAATTTGCAGTCACCATTGCTCTCTGGATTTACTATCTCTACCCCTGTTTCTAGCTTCCCTGACAAAGTCAATAGGGGGCATCCCTCATCTGTCAAAAACAAACATCAGAATACCTCTCATGCTTTTTTTCTTCCTTCCCCCTTCTCTCCGTGTGTGTCTCTCACTGTTTATTAGACATACTGTAGGTTTTTCACTCAGTGCACATTATGAGATTATTAGTCGGGTGCCTTGGCAACCCTAATCAATATAAACAAGTAAGAGCAGTCAAAACGTATGAGGCAGAAAGTCCCAGAGAAGTAGCTGACCCTCTGGTGACTCTCTCACCCAGAGGGGTGGCAGCAGCACTTGCTGTGTGGGTTTCAGTGCAATCTGTGGAGCAGATGGCTGGAGTCCTGGGCAGAGAGCAGCAGGTCTCAGCCTGCATGTCACAGGGATGATGTGAGCTGGCTCCCTCTGAGCTTTAGTTAATACCTTCCAGTATCACAGACTTGTTAAGGGCCTGGGCAAAACTCACCAACTCTTTACAAAACAACAACAAACTCTGTTTGTGTTTCTCTTTGTCTTTCTCTCGCCTATCTTGGGAGGCAGTACATGTTTTCTGGTAAGAATTGCCCTGGTTAATTAATATTATTTAGAATTGAATTTATAGAATTTGTGAGAAAAAAATATGTTTATTCAATCTTGGTATTGATATACTGTATATAATATATTAGATGTTGAATAGTTTTATTGCAGAACCTTTCAATAATAATACTCACATGGCAGTATATGTCATTGCCACAAACCAACTGACTTTAACATTGAATATTCCTTACAGTGGCATAATACATCTAAGAAAAGTGATTTAATTGATTTATTATGATGATTATAAAATATGTAACACATTATAATTTACTCAAATAGCTTAATGCAGTAATAATTATCATTAGTGTTTTTCTAAGATAATGTCCCTGACTAGATAATTTTACATTAAAGTTCTGATTACAATGAAATCATTAAAGTAAAATCACCAACTTGATAAATAAACATTTGTTTGACTTTTGTTCATCACCATCTCTCTCTCTGCCACTTACTGGCAGGTAGAGTAGGCTAGGCCAAGCCTTGTGAGGTGCAAGTGCTGCTGCCTCTCCTCCTCTCTCTCCTCATATTATATAAAGAGTGGCAGCAGGCAGAGTGACAGACTGCCCCAAGAGATGACACCTGTCACTGAGGGGAGTGCTGCTAATCTACAAGCCTCATTTTGTTTGAACTCTTTGTCACCTTGCCGTCAAATCCTCATCTTCTCAGCCACTGCCAGCTTCCCTTCCCTCTGCTTCCCTGCTCGCTCTGCTTTGCCCAATCTCTCCACAATATATAGTACACCATCACTGCACACAGCACGCTCATCCAGACAAACCATCATTCCCTGCTGCAACATACTGGTGTAGCCTGCAAATATTTATTAGTTGAATGTCCTTATTTTTAATTATGTATAAATAAATAATTGTGAGTACTTTTTGACAAAGTGGGGGGGGGGGGAAGTCAAATCCTGACAGCTCAATGTCTTTTTCAGACGTGTGTAAAATTGCTTATGTTGCCGCAGCGTATGAGGAGATGAGGCGTCCTTGTTCAAATGTTTTTATTTTCCGAACAAAGCCCCATTCATTCGTATTGAGATTTGTCTAAGTTAAAGTGATCTGAATAGAAATGCACTCTGGAGTGGCCCAGTCTCTATGGAGCAGCACACTCCACCCCCTGGCCAAATATCTATATTGTCCACTTCTACAGACTGTGCTTTGTAATTATAATATAATTCATTATGTCTATGCTGCATGTGTCACAAAGGAGGAGTCCTCCCCAAAATCCTCCTGTGCTGTTCAAGCTGACCGAACACATTCTTGTTCCCATTTTAATGCCTGCGGCTTGGAAATACCCTCTCACACCCCCATAAACAATAGATTTTCCTATTTTGCTTAATTGAGATATCACCAGCAAATCTGACAGCTCACACCAGCCCCTAACTCAGGCTGAGAGAACTCTGTATAGTTTTAGGAAATGGACAGGAAAAGGAGGATAAATAAGATTAAAT